>NC_142872.1:157360000-158610000 GCF_051225735.1 Oryctolagus cuniculus | reverse complement strand
CTGTGCCGCAACACAGGCCCCGAAGCTTATCTCTTTACGGAGAGAAGATAAAAAAAGAAGCTGAAGACATCTGGTTTTATATGAATGCACTACAATTTGATGCTGGAAAGATAATGTGGGGATCAAACGTGAAGGAGCTTGAAGGCCTCCTTGGGAATTTGAGCTTTCTCCTAAAGGCAGTGAGAAAGCATAAACAGTTCTAAATTAGGTCTGCACATCTCCCAAAGTAAGAGGTCAGCATTTGGGAAGAGAGTCAGGTCTCCTTGTGCGCACTTATTCAGGGAATGTGAAACAGTCCTCATTCCTGTCCTCAGAAACATGAGAGCTTGACCCAGGAAGAGACACATGGGACTGTCAGTTAGGCAGGCCTCATTTTGTTCTGCATAAACACAGCATTCCTTTTTTTAAGATTCGTTTATTTGAAAGGCAGAACAACAGAGAGACAGAGGATGAGAGAGAGAGAGGGAGAGAGAATCTTCCATCCACTGGGTCACTCCCCAAATGCAACAAAGGCCAGAGCTGGGTCAGACTGAAGCCAGGAACCTGAGCTCCCCTCCTGGGCCTCCCATGTGTGTGACAGGGGTCCACGTACTTGGACCATCTTCAGCCGCCTTCCCAGTCACATTAGAAGGAATCTGGATTGGAAGTGGAGCAGCCGGTACTCAAACTGGTGCCCTGATATGGGATGCCGGCATTGAAAGTGGAGTCTTTTTTTTTTTTTTTTGACAGGCAGAGTGGATAGTGAGAGAGAGAGAGACAGAGAGAAAGGTCTTCCTTTTGCCATTGGTTCACCCTCCAATGGCCGCCGCAGCCGGCGCGCTGCACTGATCCGATGGCAGGAGCCAGGTGCTTCTCCTGGTCTCCCATGGGGGTGCAGGGCCCAAGCACTTGGGCCATCCTCCACTGCACTCCCGGGCCACAGCAGAGAGCTGGCCTGGAAGAGGGGCAACCGGGACAGAATCCGGCGCCCTGACCGGGACTAGAACCTGGTGTGCCGGCACCACTAGGTGGAGGATTAGCCTAGTGAGCCGTGGCGCTGGCCAGAAAGTGGGGTCTTAACATGCTCTGCCAGCCCCAAGACACAGTACTGAGAAAGGTACCAGGCTGTTATCGCTCATTGTAGTTTCTCTGGGAGGCCATTGACTTACTCCATTTCTTCCGTCATGGCAAGTTCTTTTTCTACCTGTGCACCTTTCATGTGGCTGTCTCTCTCTTTCTGAAACCATCCCTGCTTTTTTGGCCTAACAGGCCATTTGTCAAATGTAACCATTCCCTTTGATCTTTCCAGGCAAACTTAGGCTCTCTAATCCCAGACAAGTACATTATTTTGGAAACATTTCCAATATAGTAATGATTTTATCACAATAATCTATGCACTAGCACTAATGCCAGTGATCTTGTGCTAGCCCATGGGCACCTCCAGGCTGGACCAGTTCTTACCCATCTTGTAGTCCCAGCATCTAGGAAACAAAAAGAATTCTGGCTGCTAAAGTAGCCATCTCAAATATCACCGAGGGTTGTGGTGGGGAGAAAAAAAGAGTTGCAAAGTCCACACTGGCTCTTCAAGCTTCAGTTTTTGGAATGAGGTAGCGGTTTCATCCTCTTTGTCAAAGCAAGTCATTCGGCTGCATCCAGATTCACAGAGGCAGGGAAGTGCAACACTATTATGTTTTTAAAAATATTTTATTTTATTTGAAAAGCAGAATGAAATATGTATATGTATATGTATATGTATATATATATATATATATATAGAGAGAGAGAGAGAGAGAGAGAGAATGAGACTCCCCAAATGGCTGCAACAGCGAGGGCTGGACCAGGCCAAAGCCAGGAGTTGAAAGCTTCCTCTAGGTTTCCCAAGACAACACTATTATTAACCAAGACAACTAGACATCTTGGGCTGATAGTACCGATGACAGGCACAGCAGTCAAGCCTTGCAACAAACTATTGGGATAATGTCATAAGTAGGAAGGATGACATAATGTATGCATGAAGTGCTTTGAAACTCTGACACGACACACACTCATTATTTCTGAGCTATGGAAGTATAAAGTTATGGGCAACACCTAAAGGAAACAGTAAACCCAACACGAGAGACTGGGAGGCCTTCATGTAGACTACGTAGTTATAAGAGCATGTGACTACGAGGCCTTGGGGGTTGGGGGCACAGCGGTCAGTGGACAGGACAGCAGAGGGTGCGTTTGAGGAATGGCATGCCTAGTGTGCCTTGAGCAGGCATCCGCCACGAAATGGCATCTCTACAGAGAGGGGCTTCCGGAGGCCAGCTGGAAAGTGAAATGCCAGCTGAGCCATTTTTAGAAGCAAAGGTGGCCTGCGGGCAAGAATGCTGATGCCATGGATACACCGAAGGAGCCCGGCCCTGAGACCACAGCGGCGCTAGCAACCTGATGAGCCGTCATCCTCTGGAGAGCTCATTACACAGCCTGGCGTGCGGGGTGCTTCTGCCACTCATGCCTGCCCAGACACAGCTACAGGGATGAGATCATCAGCATCTCTCTCTCTCTCTCTCTCTTTTACAATCACCGCTTAAACAGCAGAGATGCTTAGCCTCATGCTGTCAGGAAAGCTGTCACCATGGAAAAGAAAAAGAGAAAGTCCCCCAAATCCGGGTTGACTCTCTCCCAAGAACTGTCAATATTTTTGAAAGCCCCCAAAGAACAAATGCTTTCTTGAGCCTGCAAGAACTGCAGTGTTGGGAAGAGACTGGCTCCGGGCTGACTGGTGGTGGGCAGTCAGTGCCACCTTCAGCAGGGGACGTTGAGTCAGTTGCTTAGAATGAGGGCACAATGCCCACGTATGAGCTGATGAGAACCCATGAAAACTCATGCAGAAAACTCAGAGTGGAATGCGTACCGCTGCCCTCTGTCTGTGTTCATAGCCTGAACCTCACCAGCTTTGCACTGACGTGCTATAGAGAGCAGAATCTTCAAATGAGCAGCCCCAATGCATCCATTTATGGGGGGGGAGGGCTCTCTTGGTTGGAGTATCACTTAGTCACAGACTGTCCAATTCGGATCACACAGGAGGGCTGAGTAAGAGCGACTATTAAAAGGTGTGGGCATGCTGAAAGGAGCCACAGGGCTGGCCGGGGTGGGAGAATTGTCATGGCCTGGGTCATCTGCTGTCCTGGGAAAGCCATGACCATGGGTGAGGTCTCTCAGTCAAGCCGAGCAGTAGCAAACCACCAGAGACAGCATGCTGACCACATGCCCAGGAGTTGGCACCAAGGGCTTGCTGGGTACAGAATGTGGGTGTCACATCTACCCACCAGCCACAGTCCACCTGGTGTCCTGCTCAGGTCTGCGTTTCCATATGCTCTCAGGGATGCAGTCCTCCAGGATTCTTGCGGCTTCCTTGGAAAAGGGAAGTTAGGACAGAGTCCTCACCTCCAGCTGCCACCGTGGGGATCACTCGTCCTCCCCTTCAGTTCCTGTAAACGGAGTGCAGATTTGGTTCTCTATCTGCTTTGCCCCTAAGGAGGGCATATGCTGCTAACCATCTGTGTGTATGTCAGCGCCCCCTGCCTGAAAGTTACGGTACTTGCAGCCCTCAGGTTTCTGGCAGCTAAGTGCAGCCAAGGGTACTCCTTCGTCTTTAGGGTGCTGTGGTCCCAAGGGTTCTCTGAAAGGCAAGTCTTTTATCACTTTAGTTTTTATTTGATTTGTTTAGAGATGGAGATGAGGGGGCAGAATTCCATCAGCTACTTCACTGTCCAAGTGCCCGAGAGCTAGAACTCCATCCAGGTCTCCCACATTGGTGGCAGAGACCCAAGTACTTGACCCACCATCTCCTGCCTCTAGGCCATGCCTGAGCAAGAGGGTGGAATTGGGACTGGAGCTGGGACTTGACCCCAGGCACTCTGTCTGCTATGGGATGTGAGCGTCCAAGCAACATCTTAACTGCTGTGCCAAATGCCCACCCCAAGGCAAGTTCTCTATGTGCATCCCTACATTGTCCTCGGCCGACAGAGTAGATCCACCATTTTGTGTGGTGTTGGTGCCCTCTCAACAGAATAGTCCTTGTGCCCTTGGACAAATATTTGTCCCCTGAGCCTTGCCCCGAGGCATCGGAAGAGTCTTCCCCGATACAGACATGGTTGATACATTCCAGCGTGTCCATTTCCCCGAGACCGGCCAGCCCTTCCTCAGCCATCTGCCACTGCAATGCTAGCATTTCAACTCTGCTAGCATAAGGCATTGCTTTTTCTTCTATTCCAGGATCACAAGGTCACGGGATCTCCGGGAAGCCTTGGCAAGATGTGAAAAGCCGGATCCCAGGAGGACACACGGCCCCCGACCCCACTGACCAAGAATCTTTAGAACCCACCCCACTGCATCCCCAGCTTCAGCAAAGAAATGGCGGCGAGGTCTCCACCAGGACTTTTCGTCAGAAAAGAGCCACTGTGACCTGACTTGGTGCCCCCGGCCTTATTTCACTATATTTGCTGTATTGCCGATATGCCGTGTATGACTGCTATGGAGGAAATGGACAGTCATATTCCCAGGTAGTGTTTTGTGAGTCTTAGAGAGTTTTCTCTTAGGAGAAGCGATGGAGGCATCCTGGGAGGGTGACTCAGCCAATAAATAAATAAATAAAGCCCACGGGCTGAGTAGGAGCTGCGGATTGATCAGCAGAAATTGGAGAAGACACTTCCAGCCGGGTCAGAGACTGGCCCCTGTAGTTCTGACTCAGAAGGGGCTCTGGGGTGTGGCGAGCAGAAAGCTGATGAGTCTGACCCAAGAAGGCTGACAGCTAAGACAGGAGGAGTGGCCCGGGGGCTTCTGTTTGTTCAGCCTCTGCTTCCCTCCTTCCTGTTCCATGGAACATGCATGGTGTTGTAAAGAGCAGGTTACAGCAAAGATGTCCAAAAGGATGGATGGCGTGAAATTCCCCTGCCCCGAATTGTCTTGTCCCCCTGTGTGTCTCCCTGGAAACACTCTCCGTCTTAGACCGTGGATGTTCCTGTGTAGGTCTCCATCTCGATCCTTTCCTAAATGGTCAGCCTTTCACTTCTGCATTATCCGAAGGACCCAGCACAGGGCCTTGTACTCAGTAAGCATCTGTTCAGTGGTGAATGGCGTGGGATGCAGGTGAACGCTTTATTGCCTCTACATTAAATCAACACGGATCTATGTAGGTAGTGGGTAAAGATGCCCCTCGTGAGGCTGGTGTCCCATATCAGAGTGCTGAGGACAGTCCTGGCTGATGCACTTCTTTTTTTTTAGGATTTATTTTATTTATTTGAAAGGCAAAGTTACAGAGAGAGCTAGAGACAGAGAGAGAGGCCTTCCATCTGCTGGTTCACTCCCCAGAGGGCCGCAATGGCCAGAGTTGTGCTGATCCAAAGCCAGGAGCCAGGAGCTAGGAGCTTTCTCTAGGTCTCCCACATGGGTGCAGGTGCCCAAGGACTTGGGCCATCTTCTACTGCATTTCTAGGCCATAGCAGAGAGCTGGATTGGAAGAGGAGCAGCCGGGACTAGAACCGGCATCCATATGGGATGCTGGCGCTTCAGGCCAGGGCGTTAACCCACTGCACCACAGCGCCGGCCCCCTGGCTGCTCCACTTCTAATCTGGCTTCCTGCTCATAGACCAGGAAGGCAGCAGGTGATAGCCTCACTCTCTGGGCCCCTGCCACTCCTGGCTTCAGCCTGGCCCAGAATTGACTGTTGGGACCATTAGACAAGTGGAAGAACTGTGCGTGTGTGTGTGTGTGTGTGTGTGTGTGTGTGTGAGTATGTATGTGTCCTTCTTTGTCCCTCTGCCTTTCAAATAAATAAATCTTAAATAAATATATGTAAGGAGTCAAGAGGACGCCTTATGAAGAAAGAGTTCTTAAAATGGTTTGGAAAAGGAATCCCAGAAAATCAAAATTTTTTTCCAACTTGCTGTTTCTCATTTATCCAATCATTACCCCCAAATTTCTATTTAAACATTCTTACTGTATCTACTAAAATTATCTATTGATTGACATAATAAGGTAACATCTCAGAACTCATGCGCAAAACCAGCTAGCTAGCTTCGTTCACACTTAACAGCTAATTTCAGAGGTGAGACCAAGTACCCAGGTCTGTGAATACTTGAGACTCTTAAAATTATTCCGATCCTCAGGCAGCACCTACGTCACGGTTCCCATGATGACCCGGGCTTGGATGGAACCATCTGGGCTATGTGTCCTGATGGGATGTGAAGAGTAACGTCTGCCTTACAAATGCACCAGAGGTCACGGTGGGAAAACGATCAGACAGTGAGGCTGCAGAGGAAACCCAGTCTGTGTCAGCCACTGCCAAGGGTGAAGCTGGAGGGACTGGGGCGGCGTGGAGGGGCTTTTTCAAAGGTGGGGTGGCTAGGAGGGCAGGACCCACATTTACATCCCCCTTGCATCAGGTCTGATGGAACCAGAGGCCATGTTCAAGGCGGTTTGGGGCTGTACTTAAGGAGGCAGAATGTGTGTTGGGTGTCAGTGCCTGGTGGGCAGCACTACACCTACGTGTGGGCAAGAGGCTCCCTCTGGTTGTGATGAAAGTTTACCTCCTGGCCCCTTGCGTCCTGGCTCCTCTGCTCTGCATGCCCCTTCTTGCTGGGTTGGAGCACCCTCTCCCCACGACCCGTAGAGCCACCGCTGGGTTTCCAGATGTCGAATCACTGCTATTATTAAAAGTTGTTCTTGAAATGAGTGTTTCTTTGAGATTTTCCTTTGATTTACATGCAAACATCTCTAGGTAATAAATACCACCAAGATAAACGTGCAGGAACAGGGGTTAAGCCTAGGTAAGACATCCATGTCTCATACTCCAGTGCCTGGGTTCAAGTCCGGGCTCCGGCTCTTGATTCCAGCTTCCTGCTCATACAGACCCTGGAAGGCAACGGTGATGATTCAAGAAAATGTGTTGCTGTCACAGAGTCACATTCTGGCTCTGACATGGGCCCAGTCCTGTCCACTGGAGAATGACCCAACATCTGGGGCATTCTCTCTCTCTTTCTCTCTCTCTTTCTCTCTCCTATAAGTTTTTTTAGAGGCAAGTATGCAGTGTTGCTGTCATTACAGAGCCAATAGTGAGTGATGTCAGCAATCAGAGGGACAATGAAGCAAAGCCACCACTCCTGGGTGGTGAATGCATTTTATGCTGGTGCTCAGGGACCTAATGAGACTTGAGCACTATGTCCATCCACCTCCCTCTGGCCCCAACCCCTTCACACACACACAAACACACACACACACACACACACTCCACTGGCAAAGGTTTCTGTTCCTTTCTGAGCCCATATTGGGAGTCTCTCTCTCTCTCCCTCTCCCTCTCCCTCTCCCTCTTCCTCTCTTCTCTGCTTACCTCTGTCTTCTCCTATTCCACATGCCCTTTGCCTCCTAGAGGTGTGCATGACCTCACCCTCACATGCACACACACACACACACACTCACACTCACACACACCTGTAATTTCCATCCATTCCCGTCTGCAGATCCCAGTTCTCAGTCCTTGCTAGCAGACGCACTGCCCTTCTGATCTGCACTCTTCCGCAGTGTACAGTTTTCCTGGCCACAGTGTGGTCCTTGGGAACACGCCCTCTGCTCCCTGCCCTGTCCTAGGTCAAGGACAGAGGGCTGGGCATTGCATGTGACTTTGCCACTACCCGGCTCTGCTAGTCCCCTGTCTTCTCGGGACCCCCACGAAATTGGGGACAGCAGTAGCACTTGCTTTGTGCGACTTTGGCAAATGGAATTAAAGGTGGAAACGTGCTCTGGGAAGAGCTTGGCTCCTGCCTGCCTCTCCCAGCCACGTGAGCTGGGCAGGCTGCTCTGGGTGCCAGTGTGCTCCCAGGTCCCTGTGCAGTAAAGGAGCACAGGCTGACGCAGCAGACGTGGGAGGGAGCGCAGCAAGGCAGTGGTGAAGATAGGGATCAAAATCATGGGTTCCAGAGCCGGTTTTCTGGGTCCACTCAGCGGGGCGCTAGGGAGCTGCTTAATCTCCCTATGCCTCTGTTTCTTGTCGCTCCCTCACAGGCTCTTAGTCTGCACCTACCCTGGAAAATGACAAAGCCACCTCCTGCAGTCGGTACCAGGAAGACAGGTTTTTGTGTCAATATTAGGTTGGTGTCTGGCAAATAGGTAGCACTTGAGCAGTGTCAGCCATTCCTAGTGCTGCTTCTGAGACTCTCAACCAACTAGGATCATACCCACTTTGTTGACATGGAGACTGAGGCTGAGAAGGTCAACAGAATCATCTGTGGCTACAGAACCAGTTAGCAGGAGCTTGAAGTCAAACCCAGGTGCTGTGTGCCCTGGGAGGCTGCCCTGTGGGAAGATGTGAGGATGAGGTACCAAAAGCAGGTGTGCTAGGCACGCTGACTCCCTTCTGGGGAGCTCACTTCTGAGCCAAATCTAACGCCCACATGAAGGTTGCCATAGCCACCCTCTGCTATCCGCCCCTATCCTGGGGAGATTGACAGTGGCAGGTCAGCTGCACATCTTGAAGACAGCCCGAGTGATGCGAGTGATCATTTGATCTGACCTGCAGCATTGCGGATGGAAGCCACCAGAAGCAGCCATCAGGGAGCTGGTTCTTGGGGGGCACCAGAGCTGGGCTGGAAGGGACAACAGCACAGCTCCTTGTCCACTTGCTGAGGAAGGGGATGGGGGGATTTGTCACTGTCCACCTCCAAATGCCACCAGGGGATCACGTTGGACCATTGGAGCCAGTCTCCTCCACTTGACTCCTCCCCCATGGCCTTTCTTCAGTCTGCCCATGCACCCACATGTCCCCACCTGACCCCCGAGGGGCAAAGCCTGGGTTACAAACACACCGAGGCACGGAGCTCCCCCTGGAGTCAGAGGCTTCACTCTCTCCCTCTTTTTATTTTTTACTTAATTTTTAAAGATTTATTTATTTATTTGAAAGAATGACAGAGAGAGAGAGAGATCTTCCATCTGTTGGTTCACTCCCCAGATGGCTCCAGCGACCAGAGTTGGGCCACAGGCCAGCAGTTTCTTCCAGGTCTCCCACGTGAGTGTCAGGGATCCAAATACTTAGACCATCTTCTGCTGCTTTCCTAGACAATTAGCAGGGACTGGATCGGAAGGAAAGTGGCCAGGACTTGAACCCACGCCCATACCGGATGCCGGTGCCACAGGTGGTGGCTTAACCAGGTATGCCCCAATGCCAGTTCCATCTCTCTCTTAAATAAGGAAAACACCCAGGTGTGTTGTGGAAAGCATGTAATCCCCTCCTCCGTTGTAAAGGATGACTGCCCTGAGAGTGACACCCAGTGAGCCCCACCCTCTGCCATGCACGCATGTCAGGGGCACCAGGGCAATCGTCACAGAGCTTCTGTCCCACAGTGCACTCTGGGCCTGGCGGTCCATCACATGGAGACATCACACTCCCACATGAACTCTGGAGCCGACTGTTCAAAGGATATGGGGGACAGAAGGCAGGCTGAGCGCTTCTGAGAGAGACAGAATCATAGAATGGGAAGCACGGCTCCTAGAAGCTGCTCAGAACCAGGTGCCTGCAGGGCACTGAGTGGAAGGGCCGTAGGAGCACAGATGTGCACCAGTGGGCCTGGGCCCATGACCTTGTCAAGACTCCTAACTTGGCTTTGTTTGTCACCGTTATGAGCTGGGTCTCCTAATCCTTTGAGAGGAATAGGCTAAGTTGTTCCCACAAAGAAACACCCAAATCTCAGGGACTCAAACAGTACCAGTTCTCATTTCTCTCTCTTTTTCTCTCTCTCTTTCTTTCTTTCTCCCTCACTTTCTCTCTCTCTCTCTCTCTCTCTCTCTCTCTCTTTCTTTCTCTCTTTCTTTCTCTCTTTCTTTCTCCCTCTCTCTCTCTTTCTCTCTCTCTTTTTCTTTCTCTTTCTCTCTCTCTTTCACTCTCTTTCTTTCTCCCTCTCTCTTTCTCTCTCTTTCACTCTCTTTCTTTCTTTCTCCCTCTCTTTTTCACTCTCTCTTTTTCTCTCTCTCCCTATCTTCTATCTTTCTCTCTCTCTCCACTGAGGTAGGTGGTTAGCAGGTGGTTAGCAGGGGTGCGGTGGTGAGGACGCTGGGCTAAGCTATAGAGATGCCCACGCTCCTGCTATGTCAAAGCTTCATCAGCCTCCAATCAGCATCAAGGCTGACTTACACTTCCCAGGCTGGAATCTAACGTGGCCCATGACCACCAAGACAGATTTCTCACAGTGAGGCTGCCATTGCCCTCCAGAAGTGCTGACCCCATGACCCTATGACTCAACTGCATAATTTGTGGTGCTGGGGTTCTGCATCTGTGTTCCCTCCTGAACAACAACAACCAAAGCTGAATCACCAACACCAACTGTGAGTGGCAGCCTGCGGGAAAGGAAGAAGACCCAATGAAAACAAGGAGCTTCCATCTTTTTTTTTTAAATTTATTTGACAAGAAGAGTTATAGACAGTGAGAGAGAGAGACAGAGACAAAGGTCTTCCTTCCGTTGGTTTACCCCCCAAATGGCCGCTATGGCCAGCGCTGTGCTGATCCGAAGCCAGGAGCCAGGTGCTTCCTCCTGGTCTCCTATGTGGGTACAGGGGCCCAAGCACTTCTGTGGTCTTCCCGGGCCACAGAAGAGAGTTGGACTGGAAGAGGAGCAACCGGGGCCAGAACCTGGCACCCACATGGGATGCCAGTGCTGCAGCAGAGGATTAACCGAGTGAGCCACGGCGCCAGCCCCAGAACTTCCGTCTTAACATCTGTATCTCTACCTTGTGTGCATTTCTAGGCCAAGGCTCAAGGCCACCTTCAGGTGCATCGAAGGCTTCAAAGTGTAGCCTCTGGTTGGACAGCCGTAGGTCCAGTAACTCAGGGAGGCTGCCAGAAAAGAGATGGAGATGATGAACACTGGGATGTAAGTAGCAGGAGCTCCTCCTGCATGTTGATTTGATCCCCATCGAGGTCACAACCACAAGCTCCATGGAACTCTAAAGCCACACAAGCAATCCTGGCACAGTTACAGTCCCCTGGTTACCACCACCTCTGAGTCCCTCTCCCCGCCCCCAGTGTATTGTTCTCACTGTGGATTCTGCGATGGCACTTGGTCATTAGAAGTCCCTCCCACATAAGGCCCACCTGATGCAGACCACCAGAAACGCATCTGCTAGCAAACACAACGAGATGTGCTGGCTCGCTGCAACAGGAGGCCACACTCCAGAGAACCAGGGAGCACCAGGAGTGGGTGTGGCATTGCTCTTTGTGGGGTTGGTGCTGGCGCTGAACGTTCTGAGCAGGGGTGGGGAGAAGCAGGGATTGGCCATGAGTGGGAGCAGTGGGTGTCTCAGGAAAGAGGCTGGGAAGTCACTTTAACAAACGTCAGTCCCTCCAAAGAAGGCGTTGTTGGTCCTTCTCAGGGGCAGTTGGACCTGGAGGCAGCATTGGTTCTGTGAGTTTGTCGTTTGCTTCATCTGTGTTACCAGGTACCTCATTCGTCTTTCTCCTTCATCGTGTGCTTTGGGCCACCCCACCCCTGGGGCTCCTCCTTGGCAATGGTGCCCTGGGCTGTGCCTGGCCCATCACCTGCGCCTGCCTTGCTGCTCTGTGCTCCCCGCACTCCTCTACTTCTCGTGAATAAGTGAATATGTTGGCTTATTTCCTATGTGGAGTGACTTAGATAACTGCTTTTTGCTCTTTGGAGCACCTGATTTGGGCTACTCTTTCCATCTGTATGATTTCAATTAAGATGATGGGAGTGTTTTTGTCCCATTACACTGATACAAGGAAAACAACTCCTTTTTTTCAAATTGGTTGTGAATATAAAAGGTATTTTAAAAACTTTAAACTTGAGAACTTTTCTGTAACAGATCTTTTGGAGTTTTGCCCTGATGCCCTGAGGTCCCCCGTCCCCAGTTTTCAGGTGCTTTGAGCTTTAGTTCTAAGAGGCCTGCACCTGCCACTCCTGCGTTTGGATTCCTGCAGCCTGCACAAGCAGCTAACAGGACCCACCTGGACGTTTAGTCTTCCTGGATGGTCCTCAGTCAAGGACTCACTGCGGCAGAAACCGGAAGTCCGGGTTCCTCCCCTGAGTTGAGAGGAGCTCTATTCCAGAGCTCCCCGTGGGACCAGGCTGGGCCATTCTCACCCGGCTTCTTTTCCTTCTCGTTCTGCTTCCCCTGCCTCCTTCATGTCCCCAGAAATCATCCACACATCAGCAACTGCTTCTGGGGCCACCAACCTCAGTTCTTCAGCAGCCTTCCCCCGGATGCCAGGGAAGGCAGACTCAGAGCTCCAGGTGGCAGGCGATGTGGACCTGAGCAGGAACAGAGCTGGAAGATGGAGAGGAGGGGCAGGTGTGCCAAGTGCCCAAGTGCCCACAGAATCCATAGACCTGGAGGGCAAAGGGCAAGGAGGAGACAGGGGAGCCAAGGAGATTGAGGGGATGGGGACCCCGTGAGCCAGAAGAAGGGGGTGGGGCTGAAGGCGAGGTTGGCTGTGAGCGTGTTGTACTTGGGGGACATCCAGGTGGAAACCCTCACCACAGCAACACAGGGAAGGGAAGCTACAGGCGCAGAGGCAGTGCATGGAGCTCAGGTGCTAAGTGTATGCATCTGGGCTACACAACTGTTAAAGTAGCAAAGACGAAATCCCAGGGGAGGGAAGCACACAGGCGCAGCAGCACAGGCAAACAAAGCAGGAGAACAGGGCCCTGAGCCCCTCCTGCTGGAGATCTGTGCGTGATGAGAGCAGGTGGGCGGGTGAGCAGAGACGTTTACTCAAGAGGTGCTGATGCCCGCATTTCCCAGCACACTAAGTCACTTGAGGGGCCTTGAGTGCAGACCCTGGGTGGTCTCCTTCTGTGTCTGCCACCGGAGAGCCTCTCGAGCCCCTCCCCTGGGCCACACATGCTGCTGACGTGTCTGCCTCTCCTTTGCACGTGTCAGTCCGTCGGTGGCTTTCCTCACTATGCGATTTGCAGGATCCTAACAGCATCAGCAGGGGGCTTCAGTCTCAGCGTGAAGCCTTCGGGTTTCACTCTCCACTTCTCAAGGACCGACTCCAAATCAATTCCTGGGAATGAGAACTAACATAGACCCACCACCAACTGCATGCCTTCTTCACGCTTGCAGCTAGAAGATGACCTCTTCTTCCTTGTTGTCCTCTATGATATCTTTTGTAAAAATAAAGATTGATTTATTTGAAAGTCAGAGTTACAGAGAGAGAGAGGGAGAGATATGTGTAGAGAGAGATCTTCCATCCACTGGTTCAAACTCCTCAAATGGCCACAACAGTCAGGGCTGGGCCAGGCAGACGCCAGGAGCTTCATCTGGGTCTCCCTTGTGGGTACAGGGGCTCAAGGACTTAGCCCAGCCTCTACTGCTTTCCCAGGCACATTAGCAGGGAGCTGAATCGGAAGTGGAACAGACAGGAATATAACTGGAATTCATGTGGGATGCCGGCACTGCTGGTAGTGTCTGTACTCACTACACCACAACACCAGTCCCCTCCACGGTACTGTGCAACTGTTCTCCATAGTCCCTCAAATGCACTGCATTGGGATATTTCAGCTTTACAAATTGAATCATACATACAAGCGTATTTCAAAAGTTTGTGGAAAAATGAAATTAAAGGGTATATTTATTTGGTACAAAATATTTTGAGATTCACGCATAGTTTTTTTTCCATAATACACGCTTTCCATGAATCTTTTAAAGGCTCCTCATATTTTCTGATTCTAAAATATGCCAAACCTGATCAGTACTACCCAACACATTGCTAACAAATGTTATGTGCTTATGGTTGTTGCTATTACTGTCAGACGCACTAGGAGAATCGGAATTTATATCGGTTTAATGCTGTTTAGCGGGATGGACACTGGCATAGTGGTTAAGACGTCCCTTGGGACAGCCCTATCCACCATCAGAGTGCCTGGGTTTGGGTGCCCACTCTGCTCCCGCTTCCCACTAATGAGCACCTGGCCATGGCCCTGTCAGCCTTGTGAGATTGGGTTCCCAGCTTCTGCTTTCAACTTGACTCAGCCCCAACCACTGCAGGCATTTGGGGGGAGGGGGGCGGTAAACCAGTAGATGGGAAATATGTATGTCTCTCTGCCTTTCAAATAAAATAAATGAATTCTGAAAGCAGTCGTTCAGGAAGACAAAACGGGACTCAGCGCTAATCAGCATCAGCAATAAATCAGTCCAATCAGGCTTAGGACTCTGATAAGTGGGTTTCGTGCTAAAGCTTTTAATTCTTACAACTATGGTACAAGACAGTAACCAGTATGCTAGTTATATGGGTTTAAAAGCTTCCATTAAATCTCTTACTAGGCAATGACAGAGGGAGAGGTGAACCCATGAGTGTGCTCCTTTACCTTCTCTGCAAGAGGCGCTTGAGCCTGGAGGGGGAAGGTGGATCCCAGCAAGGAGATGGTTTGCCACGAAGTCCAAGCTGGTCAGTGGCAAGGCTGAGCAAGATTTCAAACACCCTGATTCACTGTCCGTGGTTATGGTCCTGTAACAAACCACGCAGATTCCCAAGTCCCTGGAATTACAGGCAGTGTCATGGAGAAGGTATGAACAAGTGGCTGGAGGAGGAGAAAGGTAGGTACCAGGGAAATTGAATTCTTGAATTAGTAACTCAGTGTAGCAGAAAAAAATGGATATGGAATCCACTAAACCCAAATCTATCACTGAATACTTCTTGTGTGGCTTCAAGGCATGCTTTTAACTGTTCTCACTCATGGGGTCTCATTTAGACAAGACCACACACACACACACACACACACACACACAGGTGAGGCTCCCAGCTTCCATCTTCCATACTTGCCAGTGAAACAGATGACTTCTCACCCAGCACCTGACTGCCCAGGGAAAGATCAGCTTTCCCGAGCGTTCCTTGCACTAGGGACTAAGCTCTGCTCAGTGAGGTGTGAGCAGAAGCATTATATGTAACTTCCAAGAAAGAGCCAGCAAGGAAGAGAAACAAGACCATTTTAGCGTGGGAGACACGTAATGGCTAGATGTCGGGCAGCCGTTCTGGACCTTGAGACAGCAAGACTAGAAATTTGATTTTCTGGTGATTATGGGTTTGCCACATCAGCCCTCGATGCCCTGTGACTCAGCAGCCCACCTCTGGACCTTGTTTAAATGAAAGAAGATAAAGTTCTGTCTTGCTTATCCTGCCGCCTTGTCCATTACATGCAGCCAAATAGAACCATAATTGGGTTTATCTGTGGCTGTTTTGTAAGGGCTTATGCCCAGACAAAATGACCAGATAGAAGTGTTCCAGGGACTTGCAGGGATGTTCACAATCTACTTTAAAAGGAAAAGGACAAGCTGCAGAGCAATGGTTATGATATCAATTTGCTGCAAAATAAAGACAACCCGACTCTCTACATCCTTATGTGTTTGTGTGAATTATGGGAAAGGTGTGCTCATAATATTGGTTACCTCAGGGAGATAGGACAGAGGTGGGAGACAGGAAGATAATGATCTTTGCCTTTATAAATCTTCGTATTCTGGTGTCTCGTTTGCTATGATGAGTGCATTCTCTCATGCTCTCCCTCCCTCTCTCCCTGTCTCTGTGTGTCACTTAAAAAACACCCAAAGAACTGTTAAAATAAAAGACGAGGATGATGATTCAAGTCTGAATGTTCAAGTTGTTCACCCGACAAGACTTGGCTATGGAATGTGAGTTGGATAAAGTGCTGGGCAGCTGGAGGAAATGAAGGGGCCCTTGGGGGACAGATTACCTTGAGGAGAAGCCCATTTCAACAGAATTAGCTGGTGGCGCTCTGTAAAGAGAGGCTGAGAAAAGGAGGGAGACCAGAAAGGGGGAGCCACCCATCACTGCTGTCGCGGCCGTTTTCTCCCACTTACTGCACACGAGGAATTCTGGGTGGCCGTTCTTTCAGGTCCTGTTGACAATTGTGACAAGTTTCTGAGTTCCTATACTCTCTCACTTCCCCTAGCATGTCTATTGAAATAAGCAGCTGGCTCCATGACCTAGACATTGAAATCATCCAGGGCACTGGCAGTGCCTTATTTATTCTTGTAGCTTTGGTGCTTACACCGTGCTGGTAAATAGAAATCTGGAGACGGTCAATGCCTGTGGGATGGCGGCATAACCGAGTGAATGAATGAAGGGGTAGGGAGATGCTTGATTCTCTCGAAGACGGCAACACTGTGTGGGGGCGGAGGAGCATCCCTGGAGGTGCAGTTTGAGTGACAATGGCAAACTGAGGCACAGCTTTGGAACTGCAGGCTGCACTTCCCGTGGGAACAATGCCGACTTAGAGGGTGACTCCCCCAGGTCTTCAGACTCTCTCCAACATAACATCTGCATCGCGTATTTCTTCTGCGGCGTTTAGCATCCAAGGCGATGCTGGAAGTATTTTTGAAAGTTATTAATGTAGGCCGGCGCCGCGGCTCAATGGGCTAATCCTCCGCCTGCGGCGCCATCACACCGGGTTCTAGTCCCGGTTGGGGTGCTGGATTCTGTCCCGGTTGCCCCTCTTCCAGGCCAGCTCTCTGCTGTGGCCCAGGAGTGCAGTGGAGGATGGCCCAAGTGCTTGGGCCCTGCATCTCATGGGAGACCAGGAAAAGCACCTGGCTCCTGCCTTTGGATCAGCGTGGTGCGCCGGCCGTGGCGGCCGTTGGAGGGTGAACCAATGGTAAAGGAAGACCTTTCTCTCTGTCTCTCTCTCTCACTGTCCACTCTGCCTGTCAAAAAAAAAAAAAAAAAAAAAGGAAAGTTATTGATGTTAAATTAGCAATGTTGCGAATAATCTCAGAAAGTGCTGTCCTCGAATGTGTAGCTTCAGAATGGAAGGGAAGGGGGAAACTGTTTAGTTTCACCTTCCCATGCTAAAGATGCCGAGACGAAGGCCCAGACAGCGTCCATGTCTGCGTGAAACAGTCTTACAAGTGCTGCCTCGACCCAGATCTGAGACCTTCCTGGGAAACTGGTCAGGTCCACACCCCTTATCATCTCCCTATCTCCCTTCCCACCCTCCCATACCCTGAACCACTATCCCCGGGCAGATCTCCCCAGGTATCAGACACCCAGGCCAGCCCTGGTGCCCCACAACCTGCTGAAATCCCTCACAGTAGCCAAGCATCGGCCTGATGACCCTGCCTCACCCATCTGCCTCCGGGAGACCCCAGTGCTGGTGCCGCCCCACTTCCTCTCCCTCTCTCTCTCTCTCCCTCTCCCTCTCCCTCTGCCTCCCCCTCCCTCACCCTCTCCCTCTCTCTCTCTCTCCCCTCCCTCTCTCTCTACATCCCTTTCCCTCTCCCTCTCTCTCCCATGCCCCTCACAACCAATCCGCAGCTTCCTGAGTGGCCCAGCACACTAGCTGTTCTCCACACTTGTGAGTATCACAAAACTGCAGCTCTATCTTCTGCTTCTCTCCAGTTTCACCAACCACCCCCACTCCCACCCTGCCCAAGGCAATAGGGTGGGAAACAGTCCTATGGTGATTGAGGCCAGGGCTAAAATTCTGATGAACTGAGCCGCAACATAGGTCTCCTGGTTTGCAACCCATGCATTGTCCCCGACTTGGAGAAGCAAGTCCTGTTGATTTCTTCCTTAGAATAATTGAGTACAGTTTTGCTTCCTTAAGCTTATTCGTCTTTCTGTAGGTGCTGTTTGATCTAGGTAAGAAGACAAACACACTCAACGCCTGCTTCACAAAATGAGGATGACTGTGCATTCTGGGGGCACACCTTAGCTCCTGCAGTTCTAGCGCTGGGAAAGGCCTCCTTCGTGGCTGACTTAAATAGTCCAGCTGCAGGTCTGAGCCCCTGCCTGCTTCTTTCACCCACGTTAGGGAGTTGGGATCCTGTGTCTCCATAAGGGACTCGGCTGCTACAGGCTGCTCAGCCTTGATGACTCCAGGGGATGTCTGAAGTTCAAGGCCATGGATGTGACATTTGTGTGGCTTTTCCAAAAGCTTTATTTTGTTGAGTCTTTTTTTTTTTTTTTGACAGGCAGAATTAGACAGTGAGAGAGAGAGAGACAGACAGAGAGAAAGGTCTTCCTGCCGCTCGTTCACCCCTCAAATGGCCACCATGGCCAGAGTGCTGCGCCGATCCAAAGCCAGGAGCCAGGTGCTTCCTCCTGGTCTCCCACGCAGGTGCAGGTGCCCAAGCACTTGGGTTATCCTCCACTGCCTTCCCGGGCCACGGCAGAGAACTGGACTGGAAGAGGGGCAGCCAGGACTAGAACCCGGCGCCCATATGGGATGCTGGTGCCACAAGGCGGAGGATTAACCAAGTGAGCCACGGTGCCAGCCCAATATTTTGTTAAGTCTTAAGTTTATATTGGGAACAGTAAATATCTGGACAAGTGAATTATAAATACACTTTCCTCTTTTTTAACATGCGAGGCCCCGACTTACTGTTCAATAATGCATTTCAGGCCGGCGCTGTGGTGCAGTGGGTTAAAGCCCTGACCTGAAGCTCCAGCATCCCATATGGGCACCAGTTCTAGTCCCAGCTGCTCTTCTTCCAATCCAGCTCTCTGCTATGGCCTGGGATAGCAGTGGAAGATGGCCCAAGTCCTTGGGCCTCTGCACCTGCATGGGAGACCTGGAAGAAGCTCCAAGCTACTGGCTTCAGATCAGCACAGCTCTGGCCATTGCGGCCATCTGGGGAGTGAACCAACAGATGGAAGACCTCTCTCTCTCTCTCTCTCTCTCTCTCTCTGCCTCTCTCTGTAACTCTGTCTTTCAAATGAATAAAAATAAATATTTAAAAAAATAAAAAATAATGCATCTCTTTAATGACAAACTAAATCACAGACACACACACACGTGAGTCTTAATGCTGCTAATTGTTTTTGTTTCCCTTTTTGTGGACCACTGTGTGTTGAAGGTGAAAGCTCAGGATCTAAGCAGTAGTCTGGAAGCATCTTAGTTTGTTCAGGTAGACACAAGAAAATACCAATAAACTGGATGGACCACAAGCAACAGCAAAGCATTTCTCACTGTTCTGGGAGCGGCAAAGTCTCGATGCAGGTTTCAGAAACCCTCTGTCTCCTGCAGGCCCACCTCCTGGCCCAGAGATACTCCTGCAGGGCGAAGGGCACAGCCCCACTTTCCAGGACTCTCTGGGGAATGGCGCCAATCTGTGCCTGGGGAGTTCTGCCCTCATGCGCCAGGCTCTTCGTCAAGACCTCACTTCTCAGTGCCATCTCCCCGGGGGGGACACAGACATGCAGACCACAGCCCGAAGGGTGCGAATATTGTCTGAGCTGGTTCCTCCCACTTGTGTTTGGAGCTGTTATGACAACACAGTCCTGGGCTCTTTAAAAAATATTTATTTATTTGAAAGGCAGAGTTACAGAGAGGCAGAGGCAGAGAGAGAGAGAGAGAGAGAGAGAGAGAGAGAGAAAGAGAAGTCCTCCATTCACTGGTTTACTCCTCAAGTGACTGCAACAGCTGGAGCTGGGGCCATATGAAGCCAGGAACCAGGAGCCTCTTCAGGGTCTCCCATGCAGGTGCAGGGGCCCAAGGACTTGGGCCATCCTCCACTGCTTTCCCAGGCCACAGCAGAGAGCCGGATGAGAAGTGGAGTAACTGGGACTAGAACCAGTGGCCATATGGGATGCCAGCACTGCAGGCCGCAGCTTTACCTACTATGCTGCAGCACCAGCTCCCCCAGTCCTGGGCTTTTTCAAGAAGGAGAAGTCACTTTGAGTGACAAACATTTCACCATTCCCTCTAGAATATTAGTTGTAGCTTCAAGATCCATTTCTTGGAAAACAATGCTGTTACAAATTCCAAACCCTTCCAGGTGAACTTGTGTCTTGGGAATCACAACAGCATGTTGGGTGCACCCAACCCTACGTAGGAGAAGGGTTACTTACAACTTTCCTTTCTGCTGACACTCCACTTCCATGCAAATTTCCCATACACAGATTTAGGAACATAGTGGAACTTCCCACCCTCCCCTCCCACCCTCCCTCCTCCTTCCTCTCCTAGTCCCTCTCTTGATTTTGCTACAATGATCTGTTTTCAGTTGACTTTATATTCATAAGATTAACCCTACACTAAGTAAAGAGTTCAACAAGTAGTAAGAAGAACAAAACACTGCTCCCCAACAGTCGAGACAAGGGCTCTAAACGATTATCAAAGCTCAAGATGTCCACTTCACTCTTACACATTGCATTTTAGGTACTCTATTAGTTACCACAAATCAGGGAAAACATGTGGTTTTTGTCTTTTTGGGACTGGATTATTTCAGTAAGTATAATGGTTTCCAGTCGCACTCATTTTGTTGAAAAAAAGGGATTTCATTTTTTTATGGCTGGGTAGTCCCCCATAGTGTGTCTATGCAACAATTTCCTTATCTAGTCATCAAGTGATGGACATCTGGGTTGATTCCATATTTAACTGTTGTGAATTGAGCTGCGATAAACTCAGGGGATGGATACTCTTTCATAGGCTGATTTATTTTCCTTTGGGTAAATTCCCAGGAGTGGATGGCTGGGTCTTAAGGCAGGTCTATATTCAGATTTCTGAGGAATCTCCATACTGTCTTCCACAGTGGCTGCACCAGTCTGCATTCCCACCAACAGTGGATTAGGGTTTAAACCGACTCAGTCAATGAGGCCATACTTGGCTCATTCAACAAGGAGGTGGTTCAGTCACACTCAGAACTGGCCCCCTCCTGGCCTGGAAGCACCCTGGCTACAGCAATGTTCTGGTGGCACCCCTACACACCTGGTGCCTGCCTCTCCCAGGGCCGCATTTCCCAGAAACCCCACGGAAGGCTTCCTTCCCATGTCTCAGTTCCTAGAACTCAATATTGGTTTCCGAGCCGCTCACTGGCAGGGAGGAAGTAATAGCCCAAATGGCTCGAACAATTCCCTAGGGACAGCAGCAGCCTCACCTTGACTCTGTGTGTGTGTGTGTGTGTGTGTGTGTGTGTTTAAATGTCGCTCAGCTCAGCACCTTCCGTGCAGGCAGACACTCCTGAAATTAAAATTCCCTGCAGCACCTGGAAGTCTGCGTTTGTGTTGAAATGCACCCACTCATTTCTCAGGTCCACACGTGCAGTGTATCATAACGGCAGGAACACAGCCATGGCTGCTACAGTCCCTTCTCTACCATTCAAGACCTAGGCGACCCGGAATAGTCACTTAATAACCTCCTGTAAAACGGAAATGATGGTACCTACCTCACAGGACCCTTGTGAGATACAGCGAGATTCTTGTGAGACACACGTACAGCAGATAGCAATTGCTCACCGTGTCAGCCGTCACAGAGCTGGAACCAGGGTGCACCGCAGGTGGTGCCCAGGGCCTCAGATCCACGCCCGGGGCATCCCACGTGTGCCATCCCACTCACAGCCCCAGATATTCACGTCACCCACCAAACATGCCCTGACTTCCCATCTGTGTGTGGTTTTTGTGCCATCAGCCAGAGGCCCCCAGAAAGCACCCAATAAATTAGGTTTATTACTCATCATAGCCAAGGACAGATCTCATAGGGAAGTGTGGGGAGTCTCAGTAGGATGTGCTGGAAAGAATCTCTTTGAGTATTTAGGGGCAGCCCTAAAGAAGCTGGGGCTCACTTTGGTTGGACGGGGCTAGAAAGCAGGATCCCCTGAATTATTGGGTTTCTCCATAAATCTCTCTAGGGAGTGCCAAACAGATGGGGGAAAAAACTGTGATTGGCAGAGAAGTAGCATCACTCATTTTAGCCAAGAAGGGGGGGGACATGTGCTATTTGGTGGGTGACACAGCAGTCTGCGCTCAGACAAAATCACAAACCGATCCTGTTTTGTCTCCATTAGGTGTGGGCTCAGCCCAAGCCTCTCCGGTGCTGGCTTTCTGTAGGACGGTGGACATTCAGCAGGAGAACGATATGGCCTCCCTGTGCATGGTCAGCCAGCTTCCCGATGGCAGGCAGGGGCGGCTGGTGGCGTCTCATCCGAGAAAATGGAGCCCTGAAACACGCCCTTGCCCTCAAGGAGTTCATGGCACTGCGGGAAGAAAACCTGTGCAGCGCCACGTGGGAATTCCCGTAATGGGGTGTTCCTTGTTGAGAGAGGAGGGGTCACCGGGCACAGAGGGGAGACTCAGAGCAAGCTCAACAAAGGAGAGTGTGTTTGATCTGGCACAAAGGATGAGTGTGTGTGTGTGTGTGTGTGTGCAAGGAAACGCTCTATGTGCGTGGCAGTCTGTGTGCTCCAAATTAGAAATTCAATTCAAACCCCGGCAACTTTGCAACGTTAGATGTTTTCTTTCCAGGAAGAAAAATAGCCTTTCTATTTTCAACACTGAAATCGCCATTTGTCATTCTCAAGGTGCCTCGGTGCCT
Organism: Oryctolagus cuniculus; assembly: GCF_051225735.1. Taxonomy (NCBI): domain Eukaryota; kingdom Metazoa; phylum Chordata; class Mammalia; order Lagomorpha; family Leporidae; genus Oryctolagus; species Oryctolagus cuniculus. The sequence continues at coordinate 158,587,708 of NC_142872.1, read as the reverse complement.
TTGTCCCTGCTGTCAGCTGGCAGCCAAAGATGCTAAAAATAGCTGCCGGAGGGAACCGCTACACGCTGAACATTAAAAATAGAAAGGGAAGCACTGGTGTGAATAATGCATGGAGGAGAATCCCGTTCCCGCCGGCCCTTCGGGCCCTCCAGGGGCCTGGCTGCCGTGCACAGCCTGCAGGGCAGGGGGGGATTAAGGCATTTGTGGTGCTCCTGCGACAATGAAAGGACAGCCCACAAATTACAGCTTCCCCCTTCGCCTGCGGCGGCGAGGGAGGAAGAGAAGGCAATGCAGGCTTTGAACAGCATGCAGCAAAGACAAATCAAGAGTCTAATTGGAGGCACAAACTCAAATGCCCAAGCTGTGTTGTCGTCAAGAGCCGAGAGCAAGGCGGATGGGCTGTGACCCGTCAGGGAGGGCATACCCTGTAGAAAAACACTGTTTCTTTTGCAATGCCCACTGCTAGCCAATCAGGACGGGTCTGCAAGGCAGAGTTTGCTAATAAATCATCGGATTCTGTTGTCTCTAAAAGCCAAGAGCTGATCACGTGGAGGCCAATACCACCCCAGCTGGAGGGGCGCTCCCTCCACACCTGCAAACGCGGCATGCCTCAGCGCTATTGCTACGTAACGGAATCTCCCTTTGTCCTAACTCGCTCCTCATAACCAGATATGAGGTTTCTTTCCTGGCATTCCTAGATTGTTGCAGTTGGAGCAGATGAAGCTGGGTGGGTAAGTCACTGGTGCTGAGGTCCAGAGAGGGGACAGGCATTCGTGAGGTCACACAGCACCCAGCCTCCGAGCTCGGACTCTCTGCCTCATCTGCCTGGGGTGGCCTTCCCCAGCAGTGGACGGCTGATTCATCCCTGCAGATCCCCGTTAGACTTAGACACTTGTGCCCAAATGCAGACTCCATCTGCTTATTCAATCCCCATCCACCTACTGTAGAAGCCATCGTGGCCGCACAGGCTGGGTAGAGAGCCCCTTTCTGAAGAGATTGTCTCTCCTTGAACTAGGCCTTGCACCCCAACCTGCACCCATCCCCAGCACCCTCACCTACTGGATGAGAGCACAACTTTGAAATCAGCCTGGGCTCCGATGGCTTTTGTCCTTCTGCGTCTGCTCGACTCTGACTTTGGCTGCTGTACCTGATACCTCTGGGATCCAGTTTCCTGTCCCCCAAAGGAGCCAGTGATACTGACCTACCAGGGCTGCTGGAAAGCAGAGTGCACGAATGAGAAGTGCTGACCGAGCACAGTGACCCAGCACAACCGGCATCAACAAGCAAGTCCTGCTTCAGTCTCGGGGGGACCTGCCTTCTATCTACCTCCCCTGGACTCTCCCAGAATTCCAGGCCTGGAACACACTGCCTGTGGGGCCTGTGGTCTTCTGGGAAGCTGGGGGGGGGGGCACTCGCTTGCCTGTAAATGCACACGATCAAACGTCCCTTGCGGACCACAGAAAAGGGGGGTGACATCATTGTAGGGAGCTGGTGGCAGAGCTTAGGAGAGGACAGCGGGGGCTCTCTTCCCCATGTCCTGCACAGCCCAGTGAGGCCCCCAGGGTCCACCATTCTATTTGACCTGTCAGGTGGACACAAAGCAACCACACATGCCTACATGTGCAATGCACACACGGATGCCTGTGGGTTTGCACATTCACACACACACATGCACACATGGACACGTATGCATCTGGTGGGGGCAGAGTGGAGCTTCTGGTTCCTTCACACCCCTCAGTGGGCTCTTCACTGAGACGTTGGTACCCTCCATTCAGCTCCAAAAGTCCAACAGCCTTCCTCCCCCTCCCGCCAAGGAACCAAAAAGCCCACCCTGTTCTCCAGCCCGGCCCAGCCCAGGGCCCCTGCCTTCCCTTCTGTGAGCTGCTCTGAACAAGGCTTTTCCAGTGTGAGGCCTGACTCATGCTTAGTGACGCTGAGTTCTTTTTGTGCCAAACAGTAAGCGCCTGGTTTTGCATTGGTTCCCTTTAGCTGCGATTATTAAAGGAAAGTGATTCTGAGAAGGGCAGACTCCAGGCTTCGAAGGCTGTGACCAAGCATCTCCTTCCATTCCATCATGGAATGTGCTCGTTTGGCGGCACGTCCCCCAGGGCTCCTTTATCCAGTTTCCATTTTACTCATTCCTTCGCCACACGCCAAGAACTCGTGGTCTGAACCGTGACCTCCCGTGCTCTGGGTGTCACTGGAGAGGAAAGAGACCCGGGCTCTGACTGGAGGGGAGCAGACCCCCAGGAAGTGAGGGGATGCACCTGTTCACCAGGAACCTTGTAGACACCACACCCCTCCCCGTGCCTTTCCCTCTCCGTGTAGCCTCCCTGCCAACCTGGCAGAGTGTGCCTCTGCCCCAGCGTATAGGGGAGGATGCCGATTCCGAGGGTTTTTGGCAAATGCAAGATTAGGCAATGAATAAATAAAGCTTTTCCACCAACTCGTTCTCTGCCGACGAGTTACTCATTGGCTCTGTGTGAAAAAAGCGAATGTTCAGTTTCAGTCTTTCTTTCTCCTGAAATACAGGAGCGCTCAACCTCCCTCCTGATGAACAGAAGAACAAAGTGGAAATGAGGAAGGAGCCGCCCTTTTACACACCATGAGAGGGACTTGAGCCGCTCTCCTCCATACACACATATATGCACCCTAACAGGTGACTCAGGGACCCGGTGCTGTGTGCTTGTCCACTGGTGTTCTGCTCGCAATGCCTTCCAAAGTATCTAGGTGTTCTCTCCTCCCAGGGACATAGATTCTGTTCTATGGCCTTGGAGGAGATATGGGAGAGATATTGATTGCATGCATTTGTGTGGACTTTCCAGAGTCCTTCCTCAAAGGAGCCAGAGTTCCCTCTTCAATTGACGAGACGGTGTGTCTGTCAGTGTCTGAGCTTGGGAACCTGATGACGAGGACCTCAGGTTTCCGCTGAGGTGGCTGACCTCAGCCTTCTGCTGGTTAGCTGTCAGTTATTCATTGTTGTGCATGGTAAACAGTACCCCCTCATGCTTTTCACTGTTACAGATAGTAAGCACTATGTCTGTGTTGCCCACAAGACCACCACGCTCTCCTAGCCAGAGTGCTCTGATCACCAGCCCTGCAGCTGGGGTCGTAAATTCACGTTTCCTCTAGAGCATGGGTCGGGAGGTTTTTCTCTGCCCAGGAACACTTGGCTATGGAAGACATCATTCACAGGCCATGCAAAATGACCAACTTAAAAATTAGCCTGCTGTAGACTGACAGGATTCCCATTCCCACCTGCAGTTGCCCTGGTGGGGCCAAGCCAAATGATTTTGCAGGCCTTAAGCCACCCACGGGCAGGCTGTTCCCCACCCCTTCTCTAGAGGTTAAATGCTGCCACCTGGTCACTGCTTCAGAAACTCCATCATTCTCACTGATGTTAGCAGACCCAGGCCCACGGGAGCATCGCCAACTGTCAACCTTGTCCTGAGCTTCCCAGAAATGCCACCGTGGCATTCACAACCGCATCTCTTCCTTCATGGAGAGAGCGTCTCTCGAGCCCTCTCAGGTCATGTAGTCAGGGGTTGGGTTTTCAGATCTGCCGTGGTGAGTCTGTGCTAAGATCCCTGCCCCTCGGCACATTTGGACACCCTCCTTTAAGGCCAGAGAAAGCTCTGTTTTGTTGTTGTTGCCTAACTCACCGTAGGTCATTGGCATGTCTCAGCTGTCAGGAAGTCCACTCAGCTTTGGTTTGCCGAATAACACCCTCTCAACCTCACTTCCCGACAAGATCCATGTCCTAATCCCAGAAATCCGAATACTAGCCTGTACAACGACAACAACAACAAAGACTGCAGATGGGATGAAGATAAAGATCTGGGGAGCTCTCGTGCTTTATCTCAGTAGATATGTGTGTCCACAAGAGGCCTTGTGGCAGGTCAGAGGCAGAGACGAGACAGGGCAAGGGAAGCTGAGATCAGAGTGCTGTGGGGCCACAAGCCAAGGAATGGGGGCAGCCTGGAGAAGCCGGAAAAGCCAGGAAATGGGTTCTCCCGGTGTTTGTTTCCTGGGCTGCCTTGACAGTGACACAAAGTGGGTGGTTTAAGACACAGATGTGCTCTCTCAGTGTCTGCGAGGTTAGAAGTCCAAGATCAAGGGCAGCATCAGGGCCGTGCTCCCTCCCAAGGGTCTGGAGAAGAATCCTCCCTTGCTTCCTCCTGGCTTTTGCTGGTTTCTCACAACACTTGGTCCTTGGCTTGTAACTGTGTCACTGCGATTTTTGTCTTCATCTCCACTCTGTCTTTTTGTGCTCTCTCTCTCTCTCTCTCTCTCTCTCTCTCTGTGTGTGTGTGTGTATGTGTGTGTGTGTATCTGTGTCTCCTTTCCTTTTATAAGGTCATCAGCCACTGGAGATTTAGGGCCCACCTCAAATGCGCTATGACTTCATTTTAATTTCATGAATTACATTGGCAAAACCCGTCCTGTTCTGAACTGAGGAGAGCAAGTTCAACCCAGCACACTCCTCTGACGGTCTCCAGAAGCAATGCAGCCCTGTTGTTTTAGATTTCTGATTTCCAGACTAAACAATTATCAGTTTGCGTGTTCTCAACCCCCAGGTTGGTAGCAATGTACCACAGCAGTTAATAGTCGACTAATACCCCCAGGCAACTAATAAGAAAAGCTGCAGGTGTCCTTGTCAGAATATTGAGTTGAGTCATTTGCAAGTGTCTTCACATCAATGACTTGGAGAGAACTTTCAAAGCCTCAGGGTTTTCTTCGAAGGCTTGAAGTATGTTCCGCAGCTAGATAAAGCAAACAGCAAAAATATCAGAAGGCAACAAGGCCTCAGCTGTTCTGATGGAAACTACAGCAAGCAGCTCTGATATTCTCCATACCGAGTGTGTGAACACTCTTGTAGGCATCTCCGCTCTTCTCTCCGGGTTTGAAAAATCCACTCATAGTGCACCTTAGAGTAAGCTAACTGAATTCAGATGCCCTGATACAAGAGAAAATAATAATTCAGCCCCTACAGTTTCAGAGGGCATAGAACATCTGCATGGAGCAGTCCATGCAGAGTCCAGATGGAAATAAATGACACGATCACGAAGCAAAGTACAGGAGAAATAAATACACATGGACATGAGCACACCATGCAGAAGACAAAGGGTCCAGCCTACACACACACACACACACACACAACCTAGCGAAAGGAAAGCAATGTGTCATAATTGATTTGTGCTATAAAATAATAAGAACATTGATTTAGAATAGAAAAAATTCAAAGAATTGGCAAAACAACAGAATGAGATGAGCAAAGAAAATATAGACTTAGGGTTCCAGTAGGAAATGGGGGGCATTCTCCTGGGGTTTTGACGAAGACTCCATTGACAGAGCCTGCCCAGTGTAAGAGGTACCACTGGGGAATGCTGAAGAACCCGAGTACTAGTGACAACAGGAAGTCCTCACCAGCCCTAGTAAGGGCAAAGTTGGTGGCATCATGGAAGGACCATCCAACAGGCACAGAGGGACGTGGCCACTGATAGAGCCAAAGTGTTGGGGCAGCAGTGAAGAAATTCCCTGGCCATGCTTCCCTCCAGTTTCCAAGCTCTTGGAGGTATTTCCCAGTGACTGAATCCAAGCAAAGGAGACACAGAAAGAGGATAGGGCATTGCATTCTTTAGGGCCAGGGTGCAGAGCAAAGAATGAATGGAGACTAGGGTGGAAAATGGAAAGCAATTACTCACAGGCATACCAGCCCCATTTATCCAGTGCGTGAGAGATCCCTGTGGCTCTCTTTCCAGAAAGCTTCCGGCTCAGCGCATTCCTGTGGTTGTAAAGCTTTGTGCCACAGTCTCATGTCCTAACACTGCCCTTCTCTCAGCCCAGCCTCAAGCAAGCCCATCCCACAGGGAGCTAAACCTGCTCCACCCTGAGGGTCCACCTGGACTCTGGCTCCCCTAGTGGATGCCAATGGGAGTACAGAAAACACTAAATATTGAAGTGTATCAACAGCCCTAGGTTACGGATTTTTTTTTGTTTTTTTTTGTTTTTTTTTTTTTTGTTTTTGTTTTTTTTTTGACAGGCAGGGAGAGACAGAGAGAAAGGTCTTCCTTTACCTTTGGTTCACCCTCCAATGGCCGCTGCGGCCGGCGCACTGCGCTGATCTGAAGCCAGGAGCCAGGTGCTTCTCCTGGTCTCCCATGGGGTGCAGGGCCCAAGCACTTGGGCCATCCTCCACTGCACTCCCAGGCCACAGCAGAGAGCTTGACTGGAAGAGGAGCAACCGGGACAGAATCTGGAGCCCCGACCGGGACTAGAACCCAGTGTGCCGGTGCCGCAGACAGAGGATTAGCCTATTGAGCCATGGCGCTGGCCTTAGCTTATGGATTTTTAACCCGTGATCTATAAGACGAGAAGTCTGCAAGCAGAATTGATTGTCCTTTCTCCCTTTATGTAATGATTCCCTACAACCTTGCTCAAGATTTCTCCCTATCAAGCCATCAGCTGTGTCTTATTCTGAAGCTATGCCCAGCTCGCATTTGCTTTCTTTTCTTCCCTGCCTATCTCCTGCTTTCCTGGGATTATACCCATCCAACTCAGCTTCGCCTCAGTCTTCGCTTTTGAAAGAACCTAGAGTGAGACATCTGGTTCATGAACTAATCCAAGAAAACTAAGCCGCTACGTGAGATTTCACAGTTGAGCTTCCAATGAGTTTGAAGGCCAGATGTTTCTATTGCTTTTGGTAAATGCCGTGACTATGACCCCACACCTGACATGACATCACCAGTACTAAAGTTTCATTTCCCGCTGCTGGACGTAGATCCCGAGGAAGCTGGGAAATGTTGCTTTCAAGCTGGCTGCTTTGTCACACTACATAAACTTGAGATTCTGCAGAAATACTAAGGAAAGACTTTGCAGATCAAGTGGACCAGTAGGAAGACGAAGACCTCTTTTGGGCAGCATTTGAGGCTCCAAAAATAAGAATAGGATGAGAGAAATAAGTTGATTTCTGTCCCAGTTTCCTCATCCGTGAAGTAGTGATGATGGTAACAGCACCTACCCCACTGGCCCGTGAGGGCTAAAGGAGGTGAGTCCAAGGAATTCCTCAGTAAATCTGAGTTTCAGTCTTGCGCTGTGTAACGGTGGAGATGCGTTCTGAGAAATGCATCATGGGGCACCCCATGATTGTGCAAACATCGCAGAGGGCACTCATGCAAACTAGGATGGCCACGACATCAGTAGGCAATGCACAAGACACTGGGGCCCTCATCACACGTGCACTCTGTCACTGACGAAGCATCGCCACGCAGCGCCTGACTGTATAAACATCGGGAGGCGAGGAGCTCCCTTGTCAGCAATAAGGGCTGCACGACTCCTTGGTGCAAATGTTCTTCAGGGAGTCAGGGATGGATGCCTGTAATTATGAAAGGCTCTCAAGACTTTATTGAAATTTCCTATTCCTGGGCAGAGATCCTGTTTTGCTTCGGTCTGGTATAAAGATGTTGCTGATGGAGCCGTTTCAGAGAGGGATGCTGGCGATGATTTTTGACATGCTTTCCTTGTAAAGCTCTTTAGGGCTTCTTTAAAATACATTTTGCTGAGCTATAAAATGAGAAGCGCCTATGTGCTCTCAGGACTCTGGGTGTGGGTTATCTCTGGCCTCAGCCACGTTCATGAAGTTCCTAGAGGGGGTGATAGGAGTTACCGGTCTCGGCGCTGGAGACTTGGGTGATGGAGACTTGCAGCAGCCGCAAGTATGAGGTGATCCAGCCATGGGGCCGTGTGTGTCCCTCATCCCCACTGTCCCCAGCTGCAGGCTTCACAGGGCTGGCCGAACTGCAGTAACAGCAGTGTTTCAGGCCAGCACCAGGGCTAAGAGAAGGATCGTCTTTTAGATGCGTACGTGCATCCAAACATCACATGGCACCCTACAAATAGCATACACATTTTCCCTGTCAGTTACAAGTCAAAATGAGGGACCAGCATGTAGCACAGCGGGTTAAGCCACTGCTTGTGACACCAGCATCCCATATCAGAGTGCTGATTTGAGTCCCGGCTGCTCCACTTCTGATACAGCTCCCTGCTAATGCACCTGGGAGGGAGTAGATGATGATCCAAGTGCTTGGGCCCCTGCCACCCACATGGGAGACCCAACTGGATGCCCTGGCTCCTGGCTTTAGCCTGGCCCAGCTATGTGTCTCATAGCCATTTGGGGGGAGTGAATTGGCAGATGGAAGAGTGCTCGCTCTCTCTCTCATGCTTTCAAATAAATACATAAATATTTTTTAAAACTTTAAAGTAAAAAACTGTTAATATTTTTGATTTTTAAGAGTTGTGGTACAACTTTCATATGAAAAGGGAACACATCTTAAGTGAGCAGCTGGAGAACATTCAACATTTTATAGATGTGTTCTCTATGTGGGCACCGCCTGTGCCAAGACATGGAACACTGTCACCTCCTGAGAACACCCCATGCCCTTTTCCAGGGAGTGACCCACCCACCCATCAGAGGTAGCCACTCTACTCTGAACTCCAAAACCACGGCTTGTTTTTGCCCGTTCTTGTTCTTTATATAAAAAAGAATTACACAGTGGACATGCTTTCGTGGTTAGCTTCTTCTCATCAACATAAGATCTTAGAGATTCATTCACATTGTAGTACTTTGTTGTTCTATCTTACTGGGTAGTCATCAATCATACATCTATATTGTAGTTTTCCAAAGTTAAATCTTCACTTCAAAATATTTATTTATTTATTTTGAAAGAGTTTCAGAGATGGCTGCTATGGCCAAGGTTGGGCTAGGCCAAAGCCAGGAGCCAGAAGCTGCATCAGGTTTCCCATGTGGATGGCAGGGGCCCAAACACCTGGGCCACCCTCCACTGCTTGTTTTCAGGCCACTAGCAGGGAGCTGGATTGGAAGTGGAGCAGCTAGGACAAAAACAGGTGCCCATATGGATGCTGGTGTCCCGCATGGCAGCTTTGCCTGCTACACCACAATGCCGGCCTCAAAATCTTGACTTTTTTTTAAGATTCATTTTATTTATTTGAAAGACAGAGTTACATAGAGAGGTAGAGCCAGAGAGAGAGAGAGAGGTCTTCCATCTGCTCTGGTTCACTCCCCATATGGCTGCAATGGCCGGAGCTAAGCTGATCCAAAGCCAGGAGTCAGGAGCTTCTTCTGGGTCTCCCACGTGGGTGCAGGGGCCAAGGACTTGGGCCATTTTCTACTGCTTTCCCAGGCCATAGCAGAGAGCTGGATCAGAAGTGGAGCAGCCAGAACTTGAACTAGCACCCATATAGGATGCAGGCACTGCAGGCTGGGGCTTTAACCCATTGTACCACAGTGCCGGCAGCAAAATCTTGACTTTTATAGACATGTAAGTTGACCATGAATCAGAGATTTTATTCCACGTATGAATTAAGAAGAGGATCAGTGGAACATTACAAGAAGGTTGCAATGAGAATTTGACCAACAACTGACTTTTATAAGCAGAAAGCATTTGATTGCATCGTCGTGAACATGGAAAATGTGCCTGGTTATCAGTGTCCCATAACTTAACTTCTATCCCTCCAGGGTCGTAAGGTTGCTCAGTCAACAGAAAGAAGGGCAGACCCTGAGCACTCAGCAACCCTGGGGGGCCTGGAGGTCCCACCCAGCCAGAGGGCCCCCTTTCCTGACCATCTGAGCATGCCTCGATTTGCTTATCCAGTTGCCTCTCACTGGGCATTTGTTTACATTTGCAATTACGATGCGGTAAGCTTCTATGAGCGTTTTTGTGCATCTTTTGTGCACAAATGCACTCAGTTCTCTTGAGTACATACCTAGAAGTGGAGTTGCTTGTTCCTAGAAAGCTTATACCTTTTGTTTTAGTAGATAATCCAGTTTGCTGAGGTCATTACACCATTGTACATTCATCAGATCATCTGAGATATTTTTATCTATTTGTTTGAGAGAGAGTGATATGGAGTGAAGAGGTACAGAGAGAGAACAAACTCCTAACTGCTGGTTCATTCTGAAATGGCTGCAATAGCTAGGATAGACTGAAGCCAGGGGCCATAATCTCAAACTAGGTCTCCCACATGTATGGCAGGGACCCAGCTACCATCACCTCCTAGGGTTGGTGTCAGTAGGAAGCTAGCATCGGGAACTGGAACCTGAGCTCAAACCCAGTAGTCCAATATTGGATGCAGGTGCCTTAACTGTGAGTGCAAGTGCCTGCCCCTGATTATATCATTTTAAAATCTGTGTCTGATAATTCTGCTTATTCCACTGTCTTGCCAGCTTTTGGTGGTGTCAGCCTTTTAATTTTAGCTATTTGGGAGTTGTGCAGGTGTTGTCAGTGGTCATCACCTTAGACACGAATTTTCATCCTTCCATACGCATGAGGGTTACCTAGGATGCTCCTCGAATGTGTGGATTCAGAGGCACAGCGCACTCCATGAGGTTTTCATGTGATAGTTATGCACTGAGCTCAGAAAGCTACACTGTGGGGTCAACGCTGTGGCGTAGCAAGTTGGGCCACCACCTGCGGTGCTGGCATCCCATAAGGGTGCTGGATTGAGTCCCGGCTGCTCCACTTCCAATCCAGCTCCCTGCTAATGCACCTGAGGAAGCAGTAAAAGATGGCCCAAGTCTTTGGGCCCCTGAACCCACGTAGGAGACCTGGCTTCAGATAAGCCCTTCTCCAGCCATTGCACCATTTGGGGAGTGAACCAGCAGATGGAAGACTGACATCCCCCCCCACCCCGACTCTCCCTCTCTCTCTCTCTGTAACTGCCTTTCAAATAAATAAATACCGGTGCCGCGGCTCACTAGGCTAATCCTCCGCCTAGTGGCGCCGGCACATCGGGTTCTAGTCCCGGTCGGGGCGCCGGATTCTGTCCCAGTTGCCCCTCTTCCAGGCCAGCCCTCTGCTGTGGCCAGGGAGTGCAGTGGAGGATGGCTCAGGTGCTTGGGCCCTGCACCCCATGGGAGACCAGGAAAAGCACCTGGCTCCTGGCTCCTGCCACCGGATCAGCGCGGTGCGCCGGCCGCATCGCGCTGGCCGCGGCGGCCATTGGAGGCTGAACCAACGGCAAAGGAAGACCTTTCTCTCTGTCTCTCTCTCTCACTGTCCACTCTGCCTGTCAAAAAAAAAAATAAATAAATAAAATATAAATAAATAAATCTTTTTTAAAAAAAGAGAAATCTACACTGTCAGCCAGCGTTTTTTACTGAGAAACTGTTGTGAGAATGCTGGTTTAAACGCCTCTTGACTCAGTACTCTGGGACTTGTGATTTCCTGCCTCACGAGAATGTGAGAACCCAGGTCAGCCTCTGAACATGGAATAGCAATAAAAACACCCAGGAGCTCAGGGTCAGGAACAATCCTCCAAATCCACACTTGGCTTTTGTTTTTCCCAATTGGCAAATGGACAATGGAGGTTCTGAGAGGTAGAGAAGTCTTCCCAGGAACTCACAGTCAGAGCATCACATACAAACAAGAGTTTACTTGTCCCTTACGTGAGATTTTCCCAGTTTACCTACAGTTTTAACACTTGTTCATTCTTGTTCCCGCTAGTAGAAACCCATCGCTGTCCAGGATTACGTCTTCGGTGAAACCCAACATGGGAAACAAATCCTGATTCAGCTTCTAGAATGGCATTGGGGGCCAGCAGAGAGTGGCTCACCTGTGCCACCTCTCAGGTCCGAGATCGTCTCCCTGGGTCCCGCAACAAGGACCTGCATGACCTGCACACCACAGGGGGCCTCAGTACCATCCCTGAGGACAGGTGCATGATTGATAACGACTCCTTTGCTTACTGAGTATCCATTTCCAAGATCTGCAGTCTCTGTTACTGACAATGAGGTACAGCGTGAGAGCAAAGTACGACCCAGGAAGCCAGGCTGTGTGCTGGTCAGAGAGGCAGCAGCTTTAAGGGCCAGACATTGGATGAGCCCAAGGCGTCCTGTTTCCCTGGGGTGCCTCGAAGTGGAGGATCCAGTGGAAGTGGAGCCTCGTAGGAACTCACAGCTAGAAGGCAAGTGGCAGAGGACAGAGCTGTTTTTCAGAAGGGGTTTTTCCCTAAATCTCACGTAAAGCAGTTTTCCCACTGGTGTGCTCTCAGCCTCAGCCAGCAAGTGGTCTGATTGAAGCCCATCTCTCCACGTCCCTTGCCATCCACCCTCATGCTGTCCAGCTGTGGGACCTAGGGGCAATCATTTCACGGCTCTCATCCAACGTTAACAGGCGTGCAATTCTATCAATGGCCACACACAGGGCAAGTGAGCGCCGTGTGAGCAGCGCAGAGACCCTGAGCATTCCAGGCCATGGAGATACTCTGCAAAAATTGTGTTTCCTCCCCGAGCCCCTGCTGAGCAAAGCACGTGCCCTGCAGACCCAGCGGCCACTGCAGAAGTGCATCACGGTGACAGCGATGTGGCTTTCCCCTCTGCCCTCCTGGGACTGCAATAAGCCGTCCCTCGCTTCAGCCCCAACCAAGTGGGGGAGGGCAAGGATGACATCAGTGACTGGGGAGAGACATGGTTGTGCAGCGATTGCTATAAACATGGGAGGATGAGATCATCGCCTATTTCAGGCGCAGAATCAGCGCCCCAGCTCCACACAGGGGTCGGTATCCGGGGAGCTGCAATTTCAGCTGACTTGTGATAACAATGATCACCAAGGCATTGAGCTCCCTGTGTGTGCCAAGCGCTGTGACAAGCCGTTTGTATACATAGTCTCCTGTGTCCTCACAGCAACCCCATGGCACAGGTGCCACTGCTACCTTCTACAGATGCCGGCACTGAGGCTCTAGGACTACACACGCTTCCCAGGGTTGCTGGGCTAGCGAGAAAGGCAGTGGACTCTCCTGGGCTCACACAACAGAGGTTCCAATACAGGAGTTTCAACCAGCCAGGAGGTCCCTTGTGCTGTTTCAGTTTTGATGGAAGCTGTCGGGCCCCAGGCTCCTGACGTCATCCTTCTCCCCTGCCTAGGCTGTTGCCCTCTGCATGTCTCTGGGGGTCACCATCATGTTCTCGTTCCAGGAGCAGGGGAAGATGCACTTGGTCTGCATCTCCTCGCCCACACCCATGAATGGGATTGACAATCATCTTCCGCAACAAGAGAGGCAAGTGAGTGAGTTAAAATGTATGGTTTTGGTTACTGGCAAAGAAGGGCATGTGAGGGACACTCAGCACCCTGGGTCACAGACACTAACAGTAGCATTAGTATGCCACTTACCTCAAACATCAAGCATAGGCTGACCAGGAATTTGGTGTTCAAGCCAAAACATGAGGTTCAGCAAGCACCTACTATGTGCAGAGAAATACATCAGCTGTCATGAGATGGGACCTACACACTTAGCCCTGCAGACATGGAGACAGCAGGAGCTGAGTGCCCACTATGTGCAGAGCACCTACTATGTGCAGAGAAATACATCAGCAGTCATGAGATGGGATCTACACACTTAGCCCTGCAGACATGGAGACAGCAGGAGCTGAGTGCCTACTATGTGCAGAGCACCTACTATGTGCAGAGAAATATATCAGCCGTCATGAGGTAAGAGCTACACACTAAGCCCTGCAGACATGGAGACAGCAGGAGCTGAGTGCTACTGTGTACAAGGAACTGGCCTGGACACTCTCAATCCAGCATGTCATGCAACGTTATCTCAGGGGCATTTGGCACAGCAGTTAATATGCCCCTTGGGATGCCCACAGCCTATAGTGGAGTCCCTGATTTGAGTCCTGCCTCCACTTCCAGTCCAGCCTCCTGCTTTTGCACGTGTTTGGAGGCAGAAGGCGATGGCTCACAATACTTGGGTCCCCGCCACTCACATGGGAGATCTGAATCAAGTTCCAAGATCCTGACCCAGACCTGCCTGTGGTGGGCATTTGGGGAGGGAACCAGAGAAAGAAAGATCTCTGTCTACTTGTCCCTGTCCCTCTGCCTTTCAAATAACTGAAAATGCATAAAAAATTAAAAGCTAAAACAATGTCTCAACCCGACACTTGGGAGGAGAGGTCATGAGACCTGACTGGACGTGAAACAATTTGTCTAAGTTTTTGTGTTTAGTAAATGGTCAGGGCTCAGCAGTTAGACATTATCGTTGTTGTTGTGAGTAGTGTGAACCTGCGATGTCTTTCCCCCCTACCCACCCTGCATCGGATGTGCATGTCAGTGTGATACATGCTGAATGAGAACTCACGGGTGGGAACATACAGCAAGAGGCTAAAATCCTTCTGACTCTAAGACAGAGAGCCAGGAAACGCAGCATTTTGCTGGGCACTGAAACAGGGCAGGGTTTTAACAGCCAGAGCTAAGAGTGACATTGGAGGCAGAAGTCCTTCCCATGAAAGAGGTCAGCGTGGAAAAAAAAAAGGCATTGAAAACGGAGACGGCCTGTGTGCAGTGGGGCAAGGACACAGCGTGGGTGAGGGGTGTGAGTGGGAGAGGTGGCGGGAGGGGTGGGGTGGGCCGAAGCAAGGAGCTCGTTCAAAGAGGTTGGCTTTTCCACCTGAAGGCAACGGGGCGCCCTCCAAGGTTTTGATCAGCCCCGAGGCTGGGCGAGATTGCCATGGCAACAGCTCCGAGGAGGCCTGGCAGGACCGGGAGGGTGGAGAGGCCGGCTTGCTCACTACTGCCCTGATTTAGGGAACAGGTAATGAGGATCTGCATCAGACGTGGAAACCCTGGGAGGACAGAGTGAAGACAGCGTGGACAGCACCACGGGGGGAATTGGCACCCTGTCCTGCTGTCTGCGGCTCAGCGTCTGGATGACCTAAATCCCATCACTCAGACTGCTGTCTTCCCATTGGGACAAACTGCTCAATTATTTATTCTTCCTGGCTTCCTCTAATCAGACCTTGAACTCTCCGCTCACTCACTGAGGCATTGAGCTGGCCACGTGTTCAGCGTCCGTGTTAAACAGCTTCAGTGGGAACGACGACATCGGGGCTACCTTCACACCATCTAGACGGGCAAGGTTAGGCGTAGGTTGTGTAACAGAGCGGAACACTGATTGAACAAGCTGTCCGTTCATTTCTCCTTGTAGTGGACATTTAGAGGATGCAAAGCCTTGGTGTGAGGGTAAATGAGCCTACTTCCACCTTGGTGTCTGCCACCCTCAACACGTGGCACCCATCTCATGATCCAAAGTGGTGACTGCAGCTCCTGCCATCATATCTATAGTCCAACCAGCACGGATGGGGAAAACAGAGGGAGGGGCATTCCTTCCCTTTAAGATAATGACCCAGAAGGTGCACATGGCACTTCCATTCACACCCTAGTAGCTTGGACATGTTCTTTTGACTACAAACATGCACGAAAGGCTGGCAAACATGATCCTTGATTGGATGTCTAGGTGCCCAGATAACAAAGTCTCCTTTTTGCTTTTGCTACCCTGCTGTGTCTGTTGTAGCTACGACAATGCAGGGAACTTAGGAGGTACATTAGCAATTTTTATTGGAGTGAAAGCATTTGGCTTAGCAGTTGAGATGCTCACTTAAGACAGTGAGAATTCATCAACACAGGTCAAAAAACCTGTTTCCCACACTGCAGTACCAGGGCCTGTTTCCCACTTCAGCTCCTGACTCCAGCTTCCTGTTAATGCAACGCGGGGAGGCGCTGGGTGGCCACAGCACAGGTGGTTGGGTGGCTGCAGCCACTTGAAAGGCCTGGACTGAGTTCCCGGCTCCACACTTCAACGTTGGCCTGGCCCTGGCTATTGTGAGCGTTTGGGAGAGTGAACTAGCAGGTGGGAGATCTCTGTCTCTTTGTGTCTATCTTCCTGCTTCTCAAATAAAATAAATATAAATAATTAAATGAGTGAATTGATGGGATCAGGACAAGTTTAGGGGATATCAAGATAAATGGCATATTTTCTGTTTCCAAGAAAAAAGACCTTAGTCTGAATCAGGGAAGTAGGAGGAGCAGATGAAGAAATCAGTGCCACGCCATGTTATGTTGGGAGGATAGGAGAGGGTGCGGAGCCCAGCACAATAACTCACACAGGAGAAAACCAGAAAATCTGACAGGGCAGGAGCTGTCATCCCGGAGAGGGTGATGCGTGGCCGAGTCTGGGAAGATGGGTAGATGCTCACTTGGAGAACCACAGCGGGGAGGTGGTTGGAGGACCAGCACAGAACCTAAGCAGAGATCGGAGGTTTAGAGACAAGCTGGCACATGTGGGGGAAGACAGGCAGAGGCCACGACGGGGGCAGGAATGGCTAGGGATGTAGGTGCAGGTGGCGGGTGGAGCCAGGACTGGGGACTCTGGTCCTTACCTCACAAGAAATAGTGCTCATGTCATGGTTTTAAGTACAGATGTCTGCGGCCGGCGCTGTGGCTCAGCAGGTTAACACCCTGGCCTGAAGCGCCAGCATCCCATATGGGCACCAGTTCTAGTCCTGGCTGCTCCTCTTCCAATCCAGCTCTCTGCTATGGCCTGGGAAAGCATTAGAAGATGGCCCAAGTCCTTAGGCCCCTGCACTTTCGTGGAAGACCAGGAAGAAGCTCCTGGCTCCTGGCTCCTGGCTTCGTATTGGTGCAGCTCCAGCTGTTGCGGCCATCTGGGGAGTGAACCAGCAGATGGAAGACCTCTCTCTCTCTCTCTCTCTCTCTGCCTCTCCTCTCTCTGTGTAACTCTTTCAAATAAATAAATAAATAAATCTTTTTTAAAAAAGTACAGATGTCTAAGATGGCAAAACTATCTGTTTAATACAAGCATAACTTTCCATGAGCTAATATACCTTATAAATAAAGCAAGAGACATTTTATCTAAAATCGATTCAAGTTGCAGAGGATTTTTTAAGAGCAATGCCAGCTGTTTTTCCCCATCGTCAGTTTTTCTTTTAGGGGCCAATTTTTTATTTCCTGTTTGCTTTGGCCTCTTGGGCTGCAGCCTGTGATGTGATTTAGAGAAGGGGGGTGTGCTCTTGGGAAGGTCTCCTGCCTTCTGCACCTTCTGAATTCGGGGAGGGATAGGGGAGAGAAGAGCGCCACGGCTCCCCCTAGCTACAATGCTCTGCACTACAGGGAATAATAGTAGCGGCTTCCAAACCACGGAAACCCAGAAGTGAGCGAGCCAAGGGATTCTCACCATCTCATTGTGAGAAAACCCAACCAAGACAGGGTCAATGGCGTGTCAGCGTCACAGGCCATCCAGGGAAGCAGCAGCAAGCCCAGGACAGGACACCGGACCTAAACAGTTCACATCTTTCTCCTCCAATAGGATCAAATTGCACAGTGTCACCCAGCACCCCAGCCCTGGAGTGCACCCTGATCTTCCCTCTCACTCTACTGGAGGGCTTTGCATGGAATGGTGACCCTGAGATTTCCTGCATCTCTAAGTGGTCATGATTTGTAGGGTTTGTGATGAGCGGAGTTTGTGGATATTTCTCTTCTAGCACGTATACACCACAGAGTAAACACTCAGCCAGCCCCATGTGTATCTAAGAATTTCCCATTCTCAATATCATCTTTGTAAGATGAGGGCCAGCCAGACCAAGGACTCCTCAGTGGCATGGAGGATTCTAATTATCTCTGCCAGTCTCAAAATTCTGGACATAATGGGAGCTTTCGTTTTGGACTCACAAATAAATGTAATGAGGAATCTCCTTGAGCCTGTGGGCACTCCTCATCACTTCCTTCAGATGGATTCTGGATGGAACAGTATTCTTCCAGGAAACCTAATACTCATCTCGCAATCAAACCCATGAGAAAATATTGATTGACTTTCCACCAGCACCACACTACACACACACACCGCACAGCACACCTCACAGCATACATGTACATCCACACTCCACATGTCTACTCACACAGCATACACACACATAGGATAGCTTTCACACATACAAATACACACATACACAGACCACTTTTCACACACACACACACACACATCACTTAGTCTTACCCAATGCCATCACTTTAGACCCCCAGTTACTCAAACCAAGCCCTATCAGTTAGCATTGGTTTCCTTCTTTCCACCTTCTTATTCAGGCCATCAGCATGATGTTGGTGCTACCTCCCATCTATAAATCCTAAAGCTGTTCACATCCCTCTGTTGCCAGGATCTCCATCTCGGGCTAACTACTCACACCTCTCCTGATACCCCAAGCAGCCCCTGACTCATCTCGCTCTTAAATGGAGGAGAAGGGCACTGGTGACGCATCAGTGAGAACAAAGATCAAAGGTCCCTGTTCTTATGGAATTTACAGTCTAGCATGATGAGATAATGAACTCATCCCTGTGAGACTTACAGAGTTCACGTTGCATGGTGGGAAGTGCTGTGGGAGAAAGAAAGGTGAGCACAACACAGAGGGCTGGAGTTAGAGGGTGCAAGGTTAGGTAGAACCACTAGGCAGCCTACCAGCAGTTTTTGTGAAAGGTGAGTTAACACCCGGATATCTACACAGCAGCCAGCGCAACACACTGCATGTCTTACATCCAGGCTACACTCAAGTGGTCAGCTACACTCGGGCGGTCAGCAAGTAAACAAGCCAAGCAGGGAGAGGCCAGGTAGCCACAATGGACATCCACAGATCTAAACAGGATGGTGTGAAGACATCACCGGGGACTGTTTGGGTTCCTTATCTAATCCTTGTAGCAACCTTAGGAGGTGGGTCTTTGTAGCCTCCTTATATGTAAAGGAGGAGAAGTTTTGCACCATTTGTCCAGGTTCGTTCAGCTCACTCCACATGCTGTCACCACACTGATCAAAGGGTATTACAGGGCGTTTGGTCACCAGCCATTCCTGCTCTGCTGGAAGCTCTGTGTGTGTTGGGGGAGGATTGCATCGTGTCCAACCCAGAGCCCCCAGCACCTAGCACAGCATCCCGTCATATTGGCTAAGCGAATGAACAGGTGCCTCTGCCACTGTTCATTTCGCTTGAAATGTGAGCTCCCTCTCCATGGAAATGGATGAACCTAAAGCAGCATGCTGGCTTCCAAAATACTCACTAATTATTTGAGTCTGTTCTATATTCCTGAATCTCGATGAGCCTTGGCTCCTCTGACCAACAGCAGACACTCACTGAATGTTGAGGCTAAGCCATGAAAGGCAGTTTCTGAATGACTCACTGGACACTTGGCTGCAGTACAGGGATCCCCGCCATCCCGACGTGACACCCTGGGAAAGCCATGTACAAGTACCCCAGCCTGTAGTGCCAGCGGGGTCCGCGTTCCAACCACTCCCGCTGCAGAAGCTGCGTCAGAGTGGGATCCTCTCACCCTAGCTGACCTGGCTCCACCCAGCTGAGGCTCAAAGATGACGAAGCAGGAACAGGAGACTCTCCCATCCGTGCCTGCTTGAAATCTTCACCCACAGATTCTGTTCTTACTAGCCTGCCTTCGGGTTGTCTGCTGACCTCCCATTCTTGAACGTAAGCTTTCTGAGTCTAGGGATTCTTGCCTGCCCTTTTCGTAGCTGTATTTCTAGCACCCAATAGAATCCCTAGCATATAGAAGTGCATGTCTGAAAAGCCATGGAAATGGAATCAAAAGTAAG
The DNA here is from genome assembly GCF_051225735.1 of Oryctolagus cuniculus. NCBI lineage: Eukaryota > Metazoa > Chordata > Mammalia > Lagomorpha > Leporidae > Oryctolagus > Oryctolagus cuniculus. Next base: position 158,568,250 of record NC_142872.1, on the reverse strand, counting down.
TTTATGTCAATGTAAAATTTTTTCTTAAATCCATGCATAGTTATTTTATTTATTTATTTGTTTTTTAATTTTTTGACAGGCAGAGTGGACAGTGAGAGAGAGAGACAGAGAGAAAGGTCTTCCTTTTGCCATTGGTTCACACTCCAATAGCCGCCGTGGCTGGCGCGCTGCGGCCGGCGCACCGCGCTGATCCGAAGGCAGGAGCCAGGTGCTTCTCCTGGTCTCCCATGGGGTGCAGGGCCCAAGCACTTGGGCCATCCTCCACTGCACTCCCTGGCCACAGCAGAGAGCTGGCCTGGGAGATGGGCAACCGGGACAGAATCCGGCGCCCCCACCGGGACTAGAACCCGGTGTGCTGGCACCGCAAGGCGGAGGATTAGCCTAGTGAGCTGCGGCGCCGGCCGCATAGTTATTTTTAATGCTGCCGATTTCTACAAACTGTTTGAAGACCTCCTTCACAGAAGTCATGGATAACTATTTACCAAATGAGTGAACAGAAGCATTTTCAAACATTCAGACAGGAAGTGGGGCACAGGGGAACCAGCTTCTAGCCCTCCTCTGGCCAAAGGAAAGCGACGCTCACATGGTTCCCCAAGGCTGAGGGGAGATCACAGTGATGCTTTGGACAACAGAGAAGCTCTGGCATGATTCGCTGTGACCACTGTTAGGCTTGATCCCCCCCCCCCCCACCTTCCTAGAGAGTGAGAGATTTTCCATGGTTTAGGTCAGGTCTTACCTCACCCTTGCCAACCCTGGATGATCCTAGAAATTCTTAAGGTGTTCTAAAGACATTAATGAATGAGATCGCATACATTCCAGACCTCGGAGCCAAGTTTTACTTCCGTGCAAGTAATACAAAACCGAACTCTTCACCGGCAAAGGAAAGGATCAGCTAATTAATATGCAATGTCAGCAGCCTTGTGTATTTTATGGAACAAAACAGAACTGCACGTCCCTTAGCCCAGTCAATTTCCTGTTTATTATCATATTAGACCTAGTGCAGGGCAGATGGAAAATTTGAAGGACATCTCCAGCCATTAAGATTGGCATAAATCTTCTGGAATTGCTCATGAATGCATGGCAGTGCCCATCATTAACATATGTAGAAGTGAGGGTTCGCTTGATGAAGCAGGACTCTTTCCTTCTGAAGTTGTGAACCATCGACGGAGCACCTGGCTGCCTGAGTCCACACTGCTCAGGCTGAAGCCCTGTTGATGTCTGTGTGCCTTTTAAGGCAAATTCTGTTGAAAATTCCACTCCAGGGTCCTGTCTCTGACCTTCCCTCTGCCTGAGAGCTTTCATCATCAATTACTGATAAGAACAGTGATTTTGTGCCTGTGCCGTGGCCCCCTGGGTCCTAGATATTGGCCAATGTCATTTTCAGAGGAGCAGCGAGAGTCACCACCAGCATCTTCATCTCACTGATGATAGCAGGAAGACGCAGGGCCGACTCAGAGCCCCAGCTCGACACCTACAGGGCCAGGTCTTGAACATGGGGCTCATCTGCTAAAGCAGACAAGAGCAAAAGTGGTATGTGTAGACGTCCTACTATGTGCCAGACGCTGTACTGGGTGCTATCCGTTTGTCATGTTATAGCCACATGATAAAATACACATTTGTATTCCCATGTCTCCTCCTAGGGAGCTGGCACTCAGAAACAGGCGGCGACTTGCCCAAGGTTAAGCAGCTGCTCATTTGTGCAGCCAGACCCTACACAGTCTGCTCTTTTCTTATTTCATTTGAAAGTAGATTTCATTTTTATTTTTGAAAGTGTATTTGAAAGGCAGAGAGAGAGAGAGAGAGAACACAGAGGCCCTGGTTCACTCTGCAAATGCCCACAGTGGTCAAGGTTGGGCCAAGGCCAGAGCCAGGAGTTGGAAACTAGGTCCAGGTCTCTCCCAAGTGGGTGTCAGGAGCCCCATTCCATGAGCCATCACTGTTGTGTTAACAGGAAGCTGAGGTGAGGAGCCACGGCCAGGAATCGAACCGAGGCTCTCCAGTGTGGGATGTGGGATGTGTGCATCCTAGCAGCTAGGCCAGATGTCTGCTCCTGATTTTTTATTTTGTATTTTAAGATTTATTTACATATTTCAAAGGCAGAGTTACAGAGAGAGAGAGAAGGAGAGACAGACAGAGAGATCTCCCATCTGTTGGTTCACTCCCCAAATGGCTGCAAATACCAGGGCTGGGCCAGGCCAAAGTCAGGAGTCAGGAGCTTCTTCTGGGTCTCCCACATGGGTGCAGGGGCCCCAAGGACTTGGGCCATCTTCTACTGCTTTCCCAGACACATTAGCAGGGAGCTGGATTGGAAGTGGAGCAGCTGGGACTTGAACCAGTGCCCATATGAGATGTAGATGCTGCAGGCCATGGCTTAACCCACTGTGCCATAGCGCTGGCCCCATCTTGCTTTTTGTGAAATCAGAGTTACAGAGAGAGGGATAGACAAAGAGACAGAGAGCGATCTTCCATCCGCTGGTTCACTCCCCAGATGGCTGCAACAGCCAGGGGTGAGCCACGGTGAAGCCAGGAGCCAGGAGCTTCTTCCAGATCTCCCACATGGGTGAAGGAGCCCAACACTTAGGCTATCTTCAGCTGCTTTTCCCAGGCCATTAGCAGGAAATTGGATCCCGGAGCAGCGGGACACAAACCGGTGCCCGTGTGGGATGTGGAGACTTAACCTGCTACACCACAATGCTGGCCCCTCCTGCTCTTTTCCTAAAGACCTGGAGCAATAGCCATGGGAAGCTCTCAGCTGTGCCAGCAGACTGTCCTGCCAGGTGTGGACTTGCACATGGTGAACTCTCATGAGAGGTATCCTGTGACTTTCAGGAAGTCTTTAAACCTCTCCACATCCCAACACTTCCATCTGCAAAATGGGCTTACAGCACACTCTCTCCCTACCCCTCCCAACTAGAACTACATGGAGGAACTCTGTGTTAACTTTGTAGATGAGGGCACCAGTGCCCAGCCAGGCCCTGCGGCTTCTTCACAACGCTCAGGGTGAGACTGACAGCCAAGGCTGGACCAGAACCTCTGCGTTCACCTCACAGCAATTGCTAAGGGTTATTCTCAAAGCCGAAACAGAACTCTCGGCATTTGGCAGAGCCTTTGTGACGCTGTTTAGGAAGCCTGCGTCCCACATGGGAGTGCCTGGGTGTGAGTCCCCTCTGCCTCTGCTCCCAGCTTCCTGCTGATGCATACATGGCCAGGCAGCAGGGAGTGGCCCAAGTTATCTGTGTCCCTGACACGCACATAGCTGAGACCTGGAGATCTGGCCTGACCCTAGATCCTGGCTTCTGTCTGGCCCAGACCCAGCTGTCGCGGGCATTTGAGGAGTAAACTAGTGAATAGAAGACCTCTCTCTCTCTCTCTCTCTTCTCTCCAAGGAAAAATGAAAAGAAATAAATAATTAGAATATATAACTCTCTCACACATATATATATATAATGAATATCTGTCAAAAATTTTTATCCAACTAATCAACTAACGGGTACATCAGCAATATGTTAAGCCCAGTTTGAAGGAAATCCTTAAGAGTGCTAAGAAATATAGACAGGCGTGGATGTGGAGGTAAACTTGTTAATTTATATTAATATTCTAAAGAAATATTCTAAATGTAACCTTGGAGTTAACTTTCCTTGAGGGCACAGGTCAATGCCTTGCAAGTGAACTTTCTTCCCTGCAGAGACGGCAAGCAGCATCCGTGAGGGAAATCAGCCACCGGTGTGGACTCCCAGAGCCTCACATCGGTCCTGGAAGGATCGGGGTGCACCCCTGGAGGACCTCCAAGTTTCCCCTTGCTGTCACGAGCCTCTGTTCTGCTCGCAGCCTGCCGGGCGCTGGTGCAGCTTGGCCCACGGGTCTCATTCTGGAGCCCAGGCTGGAAGAGCAGCCGCTCCCTGGGGTCTGAACTCCTCCTTACGGGGGTCAGGTCTCTGCCACACAGAGACCCCGTGGCGACCCTGTGCCCCCTCCCAAGCATGAGAGAGGATGCAGTTGGCTGGAAAAGGCTCACTGGAGATGGAATTACCCTGACGCTTAGTTCTGTGGATGATCTTCCCTTGGTGACGGCAACTTTCGTGGACAGACTTCACTCCCACGTGGGGGTGTTCGGTGGGCTCTGGCTCCTGAAAGTGGGCTGAGAAATGCGCTGCTTAAACATCTAGCTCTTCGGGATTTCACGGCTGGGTTGGGAGGGCAAGAATCTGACATGGTGACTGAACACTCATGTTGAGTGTAGAGCTGATTCCAATATCTTGAGCAAAGATCTAATTCGGGTAGGATGACCCACGCAGACAGTAAATGGTGTCTATGATTTTAATGGATTTTTTGAAATTGCCACAAGTCATCAACAGGAAAAACACCCAACGGCAAAGGGTTGAAGGAAAAGGATGGGGTTTTCAGTTTCTGTTGGCAGCCACTTGGGGTGTCCCCCCAGAGGCAGCTGGTGGAAGCTATAAACTCACGACACAGGGCCCTGCCTCAGAGCAGGGCGAGGGGAAGCAGGTGGGACGTCACTGCCCGCCCCAGGACGGGGGGCTCCAGAGTCTCCTCTTTCTCTGAATTTGCCCTGTGTTTCCTGTCTCTCCTTCTCACCTTCATCACCATCTTACCTGTTCTTACCATTTATGAACTGCGCCCTCTTGTGGCTGGTGCTCTGCATAGCACCTTCCTCAAGGTCTGACTTTCCGCTTACCTGCCCTACCCTCCGACACCAGGGGTTTGCAAACTCAGCCTGGGATGTGCCCCCCTGAAGCCTGTTTGGGATAGTTTTAGAAAATCTTAAAATTAACAACTGTTTAAAAGGGAGCCCTAACTCAAGATCAGAGAGACTCGGCTATTCTTTTCCGTCGGAATGAGAAAGTAATATTTTCTTTTTTTTCCCTTGAACAGGTTATACTATCAGAAGGAACGTGAAGGCAACTAAATTCTAAACCTGCAATGTCATACCTCTCTTACATCGTCTCTTTCCACACTCTCCTAAGGAAGTGGTTATGGAGATAACACACAATGGAAAGATGATAGCAACAAAAAATGAAGTTCAAAATGAGAATGTAGCCCAATGAATCTGCTCTGACGCAGCAGTAAGTACTGAGATCTCCGTGGTTAGCTTTGAACCTCAGCACCTCATGGGGTAGACGTTATTCATATCCACTTTCCTGGACAGGAAACTGTCTGTGAAAATTGACACAGCCTCCCAAGGTCATTTAGAAACACCGAGACTGGAGGGTGGCTGTCATGGCACAGTGGTTAAGCTGCCACTTGTGTCACCAGCCTCCCATATCACAGCACCAGTTCAAGTCCTGGCCGCTCCAGTTCCTATTCAACTCTCAGCTAATGTGCCTGGGAAGCACCTGTGAATGGCCCAGGTACCTTCCTTGACATCCATGTAGGAGACAGAGTTTTATAAAGTACAGCATAGAAAACACCATTTCAAGTAGATGTGTGTACATTGTGTTGTGTGGACTGCCTTGTGGAAAAGAAATGTGAGTCCCTGTCACGAGAAACGCAGCAGCATTGGACGTGGTGACCAAAAGTTCTCTTCTAATTTGACCGTAAGGGGCCAGCGTGGTGGTGATGCAGACAGAGCCTACCTGTGGCACCAGCATCCCATAAGAGTGCTGGTTTGAGTCATGGCTGCTCCACTTCTGAGCCAGCTCCCTGCTAATGCTCCTAAGAAAGCAGCAGAGAACAACACAAGTGCTTGGATCCCTGCCACACATGTGGAAGACCCAGAAGAACTCCTGGCTCCTGGCTTCAGACCAAATTAGCTCTGGCTATTGCAGCCATTTGGGGAGTGAACCAGCAGGCGGAAGACCTCTCTCTCTTTGTCTCTCCCTTGCTCTCTCTCTCCCTGTAACTCTATCAAATAAAATAAACAAATATTTTTTGAAAAATTTACTGTAAAAATAATAATTTAAAAGTAGGGACTGGCATTGTAGCAGTGGGCTAAGCCTATGACATGGGCATCCCATATAGGTGCTGGTTGGGGTCCTGGCTGCTCCACTTATGATCAAGCTCCCTGCTAATGACGTGGGAATGCAGCAAAAGATGGCCCAAGATGTAGCCCTGCTACCCATGTGGCAGACCCAGAGGAAGCTTCTCACTCCTGACTTTGGCCTGGCCCAGCTCTGGCCATTGAGACCATCTGAGGAGTTGACCAGTAGATGGAAGATCTCTCTCTCTCTCTCTCTCTCTAACTATGCCTTTCAAGTAATATATCTTTTTTATAAAAGATTTTATTTATTTATTTGAGAGGTAGAGTTACAGACAATGAGAGGAAGAGACAGAGAGAAAGGTCTTCCATCTGCTGGTTCACTCCCCAAATGGCTGCAACGGCTGGAGCTGGGCTGATACAAAGTCAGGAGCCAGGAGCTTCCTCCGGGTCTCCCACATGAGTGCAGGGGCCCAAGTGCTTGGGCCATCCTCCACTGCTTTCCCAGGCCATAGCAGAGAGCTGGACTGGAAGTGGAGCAGCTGGGATTAGAACCGGCACACATATGGGATGCTGGCACTGCAGGCAGAGGATTAACCTACTGTGCCACAGCACCAGCCCCTCAAGGAATATATATTGTCTCTGACAGACTTCAACTCTGTTAATACCACACATTGCTCCCAGGTAATTCATATTACGCCTACTTTGCAGGTGCAGCTGAATCCGCTTACTTAACCTGCCAGGGCCAAGCAGGGAGCGATTCTAGAGACCAGAGCCCCACCCAGAGCAGGCACTCAGAAGGTTGAAGTCTCCCATTCAGCATCCTTGTTTAGCTACCTACAATCCCCTGCCTGGTTACTTAGCACTGACCTTCAGCTTCCCCCCTGCACAGAATTCTGAGGTGGAGATTCACATGACCCTGACCACAGGTACAATGGGCCCTTTAACATTACAGATCACAGCCGGCCACTGAGCACTTCCCCGGCTTGGGTGGGGTTTTCTTCTCATCGCCAAGGTAAGCAGGGTATTGCAGTGAGGCCCAGAGGTCTGCTCTCCCGGGAGCAGGTCCTGCAGGCACAGGAGGAAGTGAGAAGAATGGCTCCGGGCCCCTTGTCTGCAGCCACACACGGAGGAGCGGCTCTGCCCACCAGCTCAGCTGCCTTGCACCCATGGGCTCGCCCAGACCCTCCTGAACGCAGGTCCCCAGGCTGTGGGTAACTGGAACATGGGAACAGCGTGGAAAGGCAGGGTGTGGGTGTTCTAACAAGTGGGGCCCTAAGAGAATCCGCTTGATTTGCTGGGGAGGACAGCACAGATTGCCCAGGGAGCCAATTACTGGAGCCAGAAGAGAGACTCAGAGCCTGGAAGGAGGGCGCCTGGGTGCTCACTGGCTTCATCTCTGCCTCTGTGACCCCGCCCTGCCATCCTGTCATGTACCAATTCTTCATGATGCTGCCTCCTACAAGTGCCCTGACAGCTGCCCGTCATCTCGGGACCTCAGCGTCGGTCAGCCGGGCTCGGCTTTGGAACTGCTCCTGCGGACTGACTTTATCTCACTCTCAGCCCATCCCCCAGCATCATCAGAGAGCCCTTTCTGAAACAGCTGGGGAGGGGCACTTCCGTCTGTGCCTTCAGCACCCCCTGGTCCCTGGTGAGTTCTCCAGCCTGCCCTGCGTGGCCCCCGGCTCCATTCACGCTTCCCTCCAGCCATCTCAGCCACTTCACGCTCTGTCTGATCTCCCAGCCTTGGCTCAGTAAGTGACAACGCCGTGGTTAAAACCCAAACTCTGGGGTCAGAGAAGCTGAGCTGGAACCCCGGGACGGTCATTCCTTAGCAGGTGCCGTTCCGTCATGGTTGACAGAGTGCCATCACCAGAATGCCCAGCTTATAACTTTGTTGCAAGGATGTAACGAAATGATCCTCATAAAGCCTCTGGGCCAGGGCCAGGCATACAGTAAACACTCAATTAATGTTGTGATGATGATGGTAAACATTTATCATGACCCGGATCATTGACAAGCACCAACAATACAGAGAGCAGTGGCTTGGCTTTGCATTTGTTTATATCATCTTTGCAACTAAAAGTGAAACTCATTACTTTCTTTTCTTTTCCCTGTGTTCCAGAGATGGAGAGCAAGGCGTGACACAGGCAATCAGTAAGTGCTCACTGGAAGGTTGAATGAATGACTTCATTAGGTGAATGAATTGAAAATCTTACCCAACATAATTATTTAAGGGAAAGAGACTGAAGTGACATTAGAAACATGCGAAATTAATTTAAAAGTTAATGGGAAAATTGCAATTGCAAGGCAGAGAAAAGAAACATGCTTCTCACCTGAGAATGAGCTCAGCTAAGTCCTTTAACGTGTTGCCATCTGGAGTGAAAGTGAGCGCCATTTGGCTTGGACCCACGCATTCCCCATCACGCCTGATTGGAGCTGCCTTCCACGCCGCTGTGTCCAGCTGTCTGCAAACAATGCAGCGAGTGTGCGCGGTACATCACAGCCCACAAAGCTCCACCTCAATGTGGGTCCAGGCCATGTCTGAAGCGAAGAGAGTAGGAGATGCTGGCCCATTGAAGAGGAAACTGAGGCTAAATACAGGCCTGTGACTTGTCAAAGGTCACTAAGCTCAAAGTCACAGAGCCGGGACCACCTCAATGCCATGCCTTAAGCTGCCCTCCTCCTCAGGGCTGTCCTTTTGCCTGTAAGTCTTCATTCCCAGCAAGGCTTTGCACCTGTAGAGGAGGGCGGGTTCCTTTGCCCTAACAGAGGATACAAAGTCCAGGAGAAGCGAAAAGAGTAGCCAGGCTCAGAGCAAACCCCACACAGAGTATGGGATTTACTGAAGTTGGGTTTACAAGCATAAAGGATACATGTGAGGGAGTCTCAGGGTCCTTTCTTCACAAAAATGTTTGCTTTCAACCCAAGACTGGAGCTTCCCCTCTCTCCTCCAAACAAGCAAAGCATACTCCCCTTGGCTGCAGAGAAAGTCCTACTGGCTCCTGCCTGACATAGTTATTTCTAGGTCCAAAGCAAGCAGTTTTGGGGGTAAATTATTTGCACAGGAGCAGTTTTTTTTTTTCCCACAGGCAGAGTTAGACAGTGAGAGAGAGAGAGACAGAGATAAAGGTCTTGCTTGCTTCTGTTGGTTCACCCCTAAATGTCTGCTACGGCCGGTGCCCTGAGCCAATCAGAAGCCAGGAGCCAGGTGCTTCCTTGTGGTCTCCCGTGCAGGTGCAGGACCCAAGGACCTGGGCCATCCTCCCAGGATGTTTGAAAGCAAACATTTTTGTGGCCGGCGCCGCGGCTCACTAGGCTAATCCTCCGCCTTGCGGTGCCGGCACACCGGGTTCTAGTCCCGGTTGGGGCGCCGGATTCTGTCCCGGTTGCCCCTCTTCCAGGCCAGCTCTCTGCTGTGGCCAGGGAGTGCAGTGGAGGATGGCCCAGGTGCTTGGGCCCTGCACCCCATGGGAGACCAGGAAAAGCACCTGGCTCCTGGCTCCTGCCATCGGATCAGCGCGGTGCGCCGGCCGCAGCGCGCCGGCCGCGGCGGCCATTGGAGGGTGAACCAACAGCAAAGGAAGACCTTTCTCTCTGTCTCTCTCTCTCACTGTCCACTCTGCCTGTCAAAAAATAAAAAAAAAAATGAAAGCAAACATTTTTGTGAAGAAAGGACCCTGAGACTCCCTCACCTGTATCCTTTATGCTTGTAAACCCAACTTCAGTAAATCCCATCCTCCACTGCACTCCCGGGCCACAGCAGAGAGCTGGACTGGAAGAGGAGCAACCAAGACAGAATCTGGTGCCCCAACCAGGACTACAACCCAGGGTACTGGCGCTGCACATGGAGGATTAGCCTAGTGAGCCACGGCGCTGGCCGGATCAGGGGCAGTTTTGCATGGAACTCTTTGATGGTGAATAAGGGATTCCTAAGTGCATGGATGGTGGTGGCGGAGGAGGTGATTCCAGGCGGAGGAGGTCTGTATTCCCGGGAGGACCCAAGTGCAGCCCTCCCGCACATGATGGAAGACCCAGTGACATGCACCTGCCATGTGGTGGCCAGCTGGTGCCCCTGGAAGCTGCCATCCTCGGGGCACAGCATTGGATTCAGCTGCTTGCAAGTCAGGCATGCTGCAGGCCTGTTGGTGGTTGTTACTACCAGATTAACAGACGGTATTTCTGTGTAACAAGGGACAGAAATGATCACTGCCTTTTTGCTAGTTTCCATGTAAGAATTTCTCCACCATTATTTTGCATTTCTCGCACAACAAGAAAAGTAAATTTAATGTGTTTTGGGAATGGGGTGAGGGGGCAGGCAGGGCCACCAAATATACGTCTGTGACCCTGAGACCCTGCTGCTCATTTGATTGAAGGCATAATAACCGTCATCAGCGTATCATGTATCCCCTCATCACTGGATGCCTATAACTCCAGAAAGCAGATTTTGTAGAGACAGAAAACAAGGCTCAGAGAAAGCCTGTTGTCCCATATTACTCATTCCCAGGAAGCACCTCCCCTGCAATGGAGAGAGAAAGAGTTCATTTGCACATGTCAAGTGTAGAGACAAAGACTAGGAACTGGAAAACAAAAGCAAAGACAGGAAGTGGGGAAAGCAGGTGGCACACTGGAGGATTTGCAAGTGGTTACATTTCAGCATCACCCATTGAGCTGGGACTCAAAGCCGCCAGGGGAATGTGCTGTTGTTGGCACTGCTGCCCCTGGTCCGGGCCTGCGGACTCACTATCAGTAATCCTCACTCTGCATCACGTCTGGCACCTCTGCCTGGCACCCAAGGCTCTCAGAGCCTGAAGACCTCAGCGAAGACCGCTTCCCATGAGATACAAGATGTTTGATTTCCTGTGGGCGGGACCCGTGCTGGAGAGGGTTGTGATCCCACAGTCCCCAACACGGCACTCTGGGGTTTTCATGACATTTCCAAGCATTCTCTCCTGTGCTGTAAAACCATTGAAACAAATCGATTTGCCAGACTCAACTGCCTGGTGGTTTCCCTATCATGGGATTTAATTGGATCAGGGTTATGAATTTGATATTGACTTTACCTCATTCTTTATGAGAGGAATGAAAATAGCCCCTGCACTTTATGTTAAAGCATTAATATTCGAGAATTTGGGGCTCTGATTAAAATAGGAGTCTCCCCTCCTTACCTGAGGGTCCACATTGGCCCTTTGGAAATCTGAGCTTTTGATGAATTGCACAGTAACCAACCCTCATGTGTTCTTTCCATGTGACCCTTGACATCTTATATTTTTAATGTACATTGATGCATTTATTTTAACTGAAATTATTTGAGCGGCAGAAGGACAAAGAGATAGAGTACACTTCACTCCCCATGTGCCTACAGCAGTCAAGGCTTAGCTGGGAGCTGGGAATTCAATCCAGGTCTCCCACGCCAGGTGCAGGAACTCAATTACTCGGGCCATCCCTGCTGCTCCCCAGGGTCTGCAGTGTAGGAAGCTGGAGTCAGGTGTGGTCAGGTGTGGAGGTGGGCACTGGACCCAGTGTCCTACCCACTAGGTACAACACCCACCTCTTGCATTATAAAGTGAGGCACTTTATAGGAACTCCTGTCTAAAGGCTTTTGTTACTATGTTTCATAAGTTACAAAGACTAGAAGACCTTTTAAGAATAAAGACCTTGCTGGCGCTGCGGCTCAACAGGCTAATCCTCTGCCTTGTGGCGCTGGCACACCGGGTTCTAGTCCCAATCGGGGTGCCGGATTCTGTCCCGGTTGCCCCTCTTCCAGGCTAGCTCTCTGCTGTAGCCAGGGAGTGCAGTGGAGGATGGCCCAAGTGCTTGGGGCCTGCACCCACACGGGAGACCAGGAGAAGCACCTGGCTCCTGCCTTCGGATCAGCATGGTGCGCCGGCCATGGCAGCCACTGGAGGGTGAACCAATGGCAAAGGAAGACCTTTCTCTCTGTCTCTCTCTCTCTCTCTCTCTCACTGTCCACTCTGCCTGTTTAAAAAAAAAAAAACACTTCACAAGTGTAAAAAAATCTCATCTACAGACAGACATTGCATGCTTAATTGCGTATCACGTGTCGCACTGGAGGCTACACCTACTCCTCATTTATTCACGCTGTGCATCCGCGTTGAGAGCCTATGACACGGACATAGGTGTCAGGCAGGATGCTTGGGGTAACCAAGGCATGAAGGTCATTTTCGGCAGCGATAAACATGAGGGGACTTCAAAAAGTAGGTCAAAAAATCAAAAAATGGAATTGAAAGAGGTTATTTTGGTGCAAAAAATATCACAACCCATGGGATTTTTGGTAATATGCATTTTCCAGGAGCTCTCTGCAGACCTCTCTTAGGAGTGGGTAAGAGGGGAAGGGGCCGAGGGGCTTGAGAAAAGTGCTTGCATTTGAAGGAACACTTTCTGGTTAGGCAGCTGGAACTGGGGTGGGGAAAGCACCTGTGTTTGGTGTGCGGTGGGTGGCAGTCAACACGTGGGCAGGAGCAGGCACCGGATGCTGGCTGCCGTTTGGAGGTTTTCCAGCCTAGCCTATTTCCTCTCCCTGAGTCTTCTCCCTCCTGGAACTGGGACGTCACTGTGCTTCAACTCACCGCTGAGCACTGACCTACTCATCAGCACACCCGGGTCCCTCTGAGCACGGTGCTGGGACATTTCCACTTGCTGTTTCACGGATCCCCACAGAATCCACCCCACAGCCCAGCGACCCCCGAGAATCGTTCTCCATCGAGCTGCTGTAATGACTTTTCCTACTTCATACGGAGTTCTCATACGACAGTTTCTGGGCAAGCTCTTCTGTAGCACCGAGCAGTTAATGTCTATGCCAAAGCATACCGTATTAATGACTTCAGCCCAATGGTTGGTCTCTCTCTGGAAACTCCAGTCTTGACCTCCAGACATCTGATCTGAGGTCCTTCCTTTAACTCTTTCTGTACTGGTGGAACCCCTGTAACTCCGTCCCTTCTCTCCTACCCTTTCACTTTCTTTGGCCAACTCCTCCAGACAAATCCAGCGCTGGTATCTGTAGCTGGCCTCTGATGCCTGCTTTCACTTACACCACCCAGAGGTAGATCCTTGGCCTTGACCTCGCTCACCGCCCCCCCTCCCCCCAGCAAACAGACATGTGAGGAGAGAGTGAGAGGTGCAGGTGGTACCAGGTACTATGGGGGTAACAGGATGGGAGGCTTCCCTCTGTGACCATGATGAAGGAGGGAAGAACAGGTGCACCTGGCTTTCTGCGGTCAGTTTGCAAGATGGAGCCCCATCTCACTGCGGTCTCCTCAAAGAAGCCAGGCTTCACCTGCGGTTCAGGCAGGAAGGTTTTCGGGGTTGTCCCCAGCCTGTCTTGTGGGTCTCCGCTCCAAATGTCACCTCCTGGCCTCCCAAGACCACCCTTTTCAAGAGCCTGGGATTCGCTCCAACCCAGCTCGCGATTTTGTTTCTGCACAGTCTTTACCGATGCGGGAAATGAGGCTGCCAGTGTTTGTTTTCCCTGTTAACCATCTCCCACCTCTCACTGGGCCCTGAGCCTCTGCAGGGCAAGCCATGCGCCTTTGCCTGAGGCGCTCACGCGGGTGTGGGCGCGCAGGGGCCGACTTGTCTGCAGTGGCAAGTTATGAGCCAAGCAAGAAACTAGGAATCGGAATCTGTGCGTTCCATTTCTTCCGCCTTCTGCCCACCCAGGCCGCAGGAGGCCCCACTCCAGGGCTGGGGAGGTGAGAGCCGCAGAACCACCAGAAACCCCGAAGCACGAAAGACAGGGAGCCCCAAGCGGTGCCACTACACCGCCGGCGGTGCGCTCAGCCTGGGCCCACCCCCCAACTTGGATTTCACAGGGCTGGGGGGGGGGTGGTGAGCCCAGTGCCACCCTGCAACCCCCGCCGCCCACTCCTCTCCTCTCCCCTTCCGCGCCCCACCCGGGGAAGCCCCAACGCCCACGAGAGCGCGGGGAGTCCCGCCCCGCGGTGGCAGCGCGCACGGCCAGGCGGGCGACGGGGATGGCGGCCCCAGCGATCCCGGGCTCCTGGGGTCTCGCCGGGGTGGGGGGCGCGGAGGAGGGCGGGGCGCAGCCGGGGCCTCCCGCCGCGACGGGGCGGGACAATGGGGCCCCACCCCGGCGAGGGAGGGCGGAGGCGGCGTGCGCTCGGCCCGCGGCGCGCTTGCTCGCGGCTGCTGCGGTGCTGAGGCTGGAGCGGGCGGGGAGGGGCACGGGTGGGAGCGCGGAGGAGGGAGGGGGAGGCGGCGGCGGCAGCGGCAGCGCGTGTCGCGGGCGGGCGGGCGGCTGGCACCAGGCTTGTAAATAAACTGCGATGCTGTCTCGGGCTCGCCGACCCGGGTGCCGCCGCCGCCGCCGCCCGGGAGCGCAGGTGCCAGGCTCCTGCCGCCGCGCGCCCTAGCGCTTCGGCTCCAGCCTCGCGCTCGCGCCGGCTCCCTGCAGCCCCCCGGTCGGCGCCCCCTCGGGGTCCCGCGGCTGACCCGTGCGGGATGTGACCCCCTCGGCCCCCTGCCCCGCCGCCCCTGCCCCCCCGGGGGGCCCGCCTGTGCCTGCTTTTGGGGATAGGGTGGGTGGGGAGAGGCGCGCGGATCATGGCATTGGAGTTCCCCGGGCTTGCAGCCGCCGTCGCCGCCGCCTCGTCCACGCTCCCCGGGCGCCCCTTCTTCCCCCAGCAGCAGCGGAAACCGCGAAGCAGCCCGCGGGGGCGAGGCAGATGGGGCTCAAGGCGCGCAGGGCGGCGGGGGCGGCTGGCGGAGGCGGCGAAGGGGGCGGCGGAGGCGGCGGGGCCGCTAACCCAGCCGGGGGGGACGCGGCGGCGGCCGGCGACGAGGAGCGGAAAGTGGGGCTGGCGCCCGGCGACGCGGAGCAAGTCACCTTGGCGCTCGGGGCCGGGGCCGACAAAGACGGGACCCTGCTGCTGGAGGGCGGTGGCCGCGACGAGGGGCTGCGGCGGACCCCGCAGGGCATCGGGCTGCTGGCCAAGACCCCGCTGAGCCGGCCAGTCAACAGGAACAACGCCAAGTGCCGGCGCATCCAAACTTTGATCTACGACGCCCTGGAGAGACCGCGGGGCTGGGCGCTGCTCTACCACGCGCTCGTGTGAGTACCGGGCCGGGGGCCCCCGCGCGGCTGGGACTCGGGGTGGGGCTGCAGCCGAGGTGGCTCCGGGCTCGGAAAACCGCAGCTGCGTCCCGCTGGGTCGGGGAGCGGGCTGCCCCGGGCGCGCGCTTCTCTGCTCTCCTGGCGCTGGACGGCAGGGCGGAGAAGACACGAGAGCGGCTCCCGGCTGTCCGGGCGGGGGGCGGCCTGGCGCGCGCGGTGCGCGTTTGTGGCACCCTCTCGGGCGTTGGTATTGAAGCGAAAGAGAATTATGCGTATTTTCCGAATAACGGTGGCGTTGAAGCGGACCGAGCGAGCCCTCCAGGAACGCTTGCTGCTTGGGGCGGCCGCCTTCTGTTGGGCTCGCCGCTGAGTTGAGCTTCCTGGAGTTGGGGGTGGGAGCGGTGCGCACTGTCCGTAGTGAATGTGTGTAGGTGTGCGTCTCTGGGTCTGTGAGTGTGTGCGCGCGTGCACATTGCCTGCTTGTGCGGCCCTTCCTAGGGTTCTGTACTGGTATGGGAAGGAACCTGGTGTTGCTGTGATTGGGAGCTTGCACTGGTCAAAATGCATAGCTTTGGATTCTTCCCGGGAAGTGGGTGTGAGTGTGTGTGTGTGTGTGTGTATGTGTATGTGTGTGTGGACGCACGCCCGTGCGCACGGGGTTGTGTGTCTCAGCCTAGGCTGAGTAGCTGGGCCTTCATGGAGCCAGATGAAGGGGCTGGGGATTATCTTGGCTGATGCATCTCCATGATTTGGGTTCTGATCTCCTTTTAGCCTCCGTTGCTGCCCCCTGTTTTGCTTTGGCTGAGCAAGGGCACTGGGGGTGGGAAGCCCCTGGGTCAGAGGTCCCTCCTCGAGCACCTGGGAAGAATCTCCTTGCTAATCTGGATCGGAGTGCGTGCCCAGAAGGAATAGAACTCCCTTCTGCACCTGACACTGAGCCTGTAGAGAGGGTGGCCGTGGTAGCTCTCAGGCCGGGTCCTGTTGGCCAGCACTCCTCTTGGGGCTGGCAGGGCACTTCCAGCTATAGCCCCTTCCTGGTTGTTGCTTAGCTGTCCTGCCGACTGCTTCGCAGGTAGCTGCAGCATCACCAGGGGATCGGCCGTGGCCACGACGCCCTCCCCACCTTGCGTATTAGGCAGTGGATTTTTCTCTCCGCCTCCTCCAGTCAACCGATTGAGGTGGTCGGAGGGTCTCAGGGCGCCTCGGAGTTCTCGCCTCACCTGCCAATCTTCCTTGGTTGCAAGTGCGCTTCCTGATTTGGCCACCAGGTGGGGGCGTCCACACAGAACCTTAAGACTTAGCAACAGGTTTTTTCACAGAGGTGACCAAAGCCTGCAGAGGGTGCCTCCCTGGAAACGCGAGGACCCAGCCGGAGGCATGGGGTGGGGAGTGTTCTGCCAGGAACATGGATTCCGGGCGGATCCAGCCTTTGGTGTGTGTGCGCGCACATGTGTGGCAGGTGTTAGCGAGCTGGCTGGAGAGAGACTTAGCAAGAACTGCTTTTTCATTTGCCCTGGTTTGGTTACAATGAAGTGAAGTGCATCTTGGAATATGTGACAGTAAAAATAAAGGCACAGCATGTTATTTGAGTGTACGCAAGCACACACTGCCTCACGTGTCCCTTGCGTGTTAATGACACTCTGCATCTAATGGGCATGAAGTCCCACTGGAGATGGTGGAGTCCCTCTTTCTTCCCCTCTCATCTTTCCCAGCCGACATCCCAGCCCTGCCTTACCCACTGTGGGCAAGGGATAGCCAGGGCCTGTCAACGAACAGAGCCTCCATTTCATCCTACTCTTGAATTATTCCGTGCCCTATCAGCAGGGTTGATAATGCCAAAACCGTAGCCCCAGGTTCCCAGGAGCACCCAGCAGAATGTGAGCCTTTGTGAGAAGGAGGAATCCCAGGCCTTAGCTGGTCATTTCCCTGCGTGGAACTATGGTCGGCATCTTAGAGATGAGGAGGTGAACACTTCCAGCAGTAGGATCACTTGTGGAAGATCACACGGCTAACACTCTGGAGCTCCCATTGGAATACAGTGGGTCAAACCTGTTGTAGCTGAGCCTGAATCCTAGTTCTGACCTCCTGCTGACAATCGGTGGGCTTTGGGCGTTTTGTGAGAAGCCACTGGGCATGCCCAGGGCCCATTGTCGTGGTCCTGCACATAGTTGGCAAAGGGTGGGAAGTGAGTGTTCGCAGGAGCTGGTTAGAACCCAGAAACCCAGTGAGGGAAGTGTGTCATGGATCGGACTGTGGGGGGTGAAGGCTGTGGATCCTGATGAGTTGGGAGTTGTGCAGGGAAATCCATATTGGTTTGGGCCTGAGCTGCTAATACTCAGAACTTAAGCTTGGTAAGTGATGCATCCAACACCTTTCCCCCAGCTTCCGAGGAATTCCAGTCAAGTGAACATAACTGAACCTTTCATTGATGATTCAGGGTTTTGCAAGGCATTGAAAGTCGTGCTTCGAAGCATCCATTATCCCATCCTGGGCTGTGGCTAATGGCAGAAGGGAGCCAGCAAGTTGGGCAGACCGTGGGTTCGCAATCCAGTGCTGGCTTGCTCACTTGCTCTCTTTTTCTTTAAATGAACCAAATCCATGAGATGAGATTTATTTTTCTTATCTCTCTTTACTAAAAGTAGAATACAGGAAATGTGGCAATTGGGCCCCTACCTCGCTCCCTTTGCCCTAAACTCTCAATCCCTGGCTACTCACATTCAGCTTGCCCCAGCTCTGCTGTCACCACCTCCAGGAAGCCTCTTCCTGCCGCTCCCAGCTGGGCTCCCTGGTCTGTCCCCGTGCGGCCTCCTCAGCCAGAGGGTTCTGCACAGTGCCCCGGATGGAACTGTTTGCTCATCTGCCACACTGAGCAGAGAACTGCCCCCGAGTGGGGGGCTGTGTTGCTTTTGGTGTCCTGAATCCCCAGCTGGCTGGGAAGCCTGTGGCAGGTACAAAGTGAGTGTTTGCTGAATGGGTGAGTGAGCAGATTCTCCAGGCACTCTGGAGAACCAGGACTGTGCTGGAGCAGGGGCAGCATTTCTGTCATCACGAGGACACTAAGTAGGCAGAGTTGGCCCAACAGGATTCTTGTGAGGAAAGTGATCCTCAGAAGTCTTGTACTGCAGGAAGAGCGAAAAGACCAACCCTGCCTTACCCCGTGTGAGCGAGCTCCTCCCTGCCATTTTAATACTCATGGCTGGAAGAGATTCTGATGTGGTGGCCTTGGAGTTCACGTCTGCATTTTGCCTTAAGTCTCCGTGGCTTTGCACAAGGCAAATTAGGATAACCTGGAAGTGGGTGTGTGCCAGCACTTGGTATTCATTATCTGATCCTGAATAGAGATCTCCTTAAAAGTCTTACACACCTGACTTCATGACTGGCCTGCTAGTGGAGTGATGCCGGCTCCATGTTGGCATGTGGTGGGCTTGGCACTGCCCAGGCACCTTGCTGGCACACTGCAATGCCCCCTGATACATTCTGAGGTGGGCTGGCCCCAGGGACCAGTGAGGAGACACAGGAACAAGCAGCTGCCCTGGGATGGAGAGGGCCTGGAGGATCTGAAGTCCCCGAGGTCGGGGGGAGACGCTGATCTCCTGCTCATTCCAGCAGGGAGTCATTGGTCTTGGCAAGTTTGGGGTGGGAGAACACTGGGCTCCCAGGCCTGCGCTGCCTCTTACAGTGGGCATGGCCTTAGGCTAGTTGCTGTATCTGTCACCGTGACTTGCTTCATATGAACAATGCCATGACTCAGTCATAGGCTTCTGTGAGGCCAAGAGCACCTTGCAGAAAAATGCGTAATCATAGTTACCCGGGTTAGGAAAGTGGTTCAGTCCACAGCTATTTCTCAAGTGCTTTCTCTGTGCCAGGCATTCTTCTAGATAATAAAGATGCAACAGTAAACAAAATAAAGCCAGACAATCCAATTTCTACCCCATAGAGCATAGAGCATGTATCCCAATAGCAAAATTGTTAGTGTGAGCAGAAAGCTCAGAATTGGGTCATCTGGTCAACCTCCCGGCCAGAGCAGGAGGGATCCTTCCTTGGTGTCTTGGCGGATCCTGCAGCCTCTGATCCATGGCCAAAGGGACGTCAGCTTTCTCCCTGGACAAGGCTGGCTTCAATTCTCTGTTGTGCCTGTTCTTCTCTCACTTCTCTCGATGTTCTCTTGGTTTTTCTAGTCGACCGCAGGCCACTATCACCTTATCTCATCCCACTCAGCTCCCTCTTTGAATCCCGCCCTCCTTACAGTGTCGACTTCCTTCTTATTGAGAACCTGGGAATCTTAAGAAGTTGTCATTATTTACAGCACCAAGAGTGTGGTCAGTGCACTTCTGCATTTTCTTTCATGTGACCTGGAGTATTTGCCCAACTTCCCTGAGTTTCTGTTTATCTCTGATATGAAGATGATCGTACTCCCCCCACCCTGGGATTGCTGTGAAATTTAATTGAGGCGATGGATGTAAAGCGCCGCACCTGTCCTTGCAGGAAATCAATGAGCGTCTTCTCTTGCTTCCCTCTCTATCATATTTAGTCGGCCACCTGTTTGTATCTCTCATAGAATCCATGCACACACCCTTTGCAATGAATTTTTCATTTTTCTTTATATTTCTTGAACTCCTTGCTTTTCTTCATGACATTTTCTATATAAAGATTTTTATTTTTTTGAAAAACTTGGAGGAATCTTCCATCTGTAGGTTCACTCTCCCAATGGCCACAATGGCGAGGGCTGAGCCAGGTGGAAGATAAGAGCCAGAAGCTACATCCAAATCTCCCAGGTGGATGGCAGAAGCCCAAGCACTTGGGGGCATCTTCCACTGATTTCCCAGGCCATGAGCAGGGAGGTGGATTGGAAGTGGAGCAACCAGGATATGAGCTGGTGCCCATGTAGGATGCCGGCATTGCAGCTGGTTGCAGGTTGTGGCCCTGTGGCATTTTCAAGGCAGTCAAGTAGGATGAAGAAGGCAAACGAGGAGCTGACATCAGCAGTCCCATGACCTCACGGGAGTCCTCACCCGAGTGGTGCTGCTTACGTCAGGGCACAGTTGTGCCCAGTGGAAGAGCAGCAGGATGGGGTGGAGACGCTACCTCCTGGGTCGGGAGCTTTCCTGCTGGATTTCTGACAAGTTCCCAGGGGAAACTGCTGCTGTGCAGACCATGCCTTGCCTATCAAGACTTGGGCAAGCATGTGAACCATGAAGGGGAAAAGGCACAGTAAGAGAGCAATCTGGCAGATTCCAGTTGTATTGTGGTTTTCCAACCTGAATATAATGCGACAGATGGATGCTACTGTCTTCCTGGTGACCATCGGTGGAACCACACACCTACCGTCGTGCCTAAGAGGATCTCATCCAAGGCAGGAGAAAATAGCAGGCAAGTTCAAGTTTGGGGGATTTCTATAAGATGACTGGCGTGCTCTTTCCCCAAGAGTCCATGGCATGAACAAACAGCGGAAGCAAGGTGAGAACTGTCTCGGTTAAATGAGGCCAGGGACACAAAATATCCAAGTCAGTGCTTGATCCTTGATGCGATCCTGGATTGAGAAAAAAAAAAAAATGAAGGATATGAGCATAGGGATGACCAAGGAAATCCTAACAGTCTCCATAGTAGATGCCATTATTACATCAGAATTGAATCTCTCTTATTTTTTTATTTATTTGAAAGTCAGAGTTACATAGAGAGAGAAGGAGAGGCAGAGAGAAAGGTCTTCCATCTACCGGTTCACTCCCCAGTTGGCCACAGTGACCGAAGCTGTGCCGATCTAAAGCCAGGAGCTTCTTCTGAGTCTCCCACATGGGTTCAGGGGCTCAAGCACTTGGACCTTCTTCTACTGCTTTCCCAGGCCATAGCAGAGAGCTGTATCGGAAGTGGAGCAGCCGGGACTCGAACTGGTGCCCAAATGGGATGCTGGCACTGCAGACGGTGGCTTAATCTGGTATGCCAGAGTGCTGGCCCCCAGAATTGAATTTCTTGAGTGTGAGAACTTCATTGTGGCCGCTCTGTCACTGAATGTTCTATTTTCTGAATACCTGCTTGCTGCCATAGCGGTGACAAGTCATTGTGCCAGCAGCCTACCGTCAAATAGTTCTAACAACGTGGGTGCACATGCAGAGGGGGTGAGAAAAAGAAGCAAATATGGCAAAACTATCAACAATTGGTGAATCTAGGTAAAGAGAATGTACAAGTATTCTAATTTTTTAACTTTTTAAATATTTTTAAAAAGTTAAAAAAATTTTAAAAAGAGTCAACACAGACACACAGGACACACACGTGAATACTGAGGAGTGGCATTGTACAAAGCCAGGCCTGAGCAACGCTGGCCGAGCTGAATGGGCTTTCTTAGATCCATGGATTGCATCAGTAGACCATAGCTCCAGGCTCCTCTCGGCCTTGGACTTGGCCCAGGTAGATGGACACCTGGCGGAAAGGTGCCACTTAGTGTGCACACAGCCCGCTCACTTCCAGGCTGCACTTGCTGCATCCCTGTGAATGTCAAGTCTTGTGCCAGGCCGTTGAGGGAGATGAGCCAAAGTTCTTTCCCTTTGGAGAGAGACACTTGCAACAGCTAAATTTAAACAGCCTAGCAAATGCAATGATAGAATGCAAATGAGGAGCTCAGGAGGGCAGGCAAGTGAAAGCCCCACTGACCCTCTTGGGCTGTAGCAAGGGAGCCTTCTCCTGGGGAGCTGCAAGGAGCTAGAGATGGGTGAGGGGTCTGCTGTGTGCCCACTTGAGGACTAGCTTCCCTCTCCTATGTGCAGAACTGTATCCTGAGTCGAATTCAGTGCCAAGTTATCATTCTTGCATTATTTGGAAGGTCTTCCTTTCAGGTCTGTATTCACCATTTAAGTCCATGGGTGTTTAGTTTCATAAATAAGCAAGATCCCCTAGTCAAGGTCACGTTTCTGCTCCTCTTTCCCTTTTCATCTGGTCCTGGAGGTTCAGACAGAATGCAAACAAGATTTGTTTAACAACTGGGATGGTGTAGAGGCCAAGGAAAACATTCCTTCAAAGTCAGTCTTTGAATCTGGCCAAAATAAAAACTGCTTTCCACGTGCTGTGCTCTGTGGTTCTGTTTGGGTGGCCCACGACAGCTGTAGGTTTGTCAGAAGGTGCGTTGGATGTGCTTGATAAGAGCTTTATTGACTGGATGCTTTGGACACCTCACTTATCACAGTCTGCAAAAGGGGCATTGCAGTGAGCATTGTGTAGGATTGGTGTGGGAACCCCACGAGCCAAGGCATCGGGGGGCCCTTTAGCAATGACCCAGTGTGCAGCATTCTGAGGGTGCATTTTCCTAAAGCTCTAGAAAGATCAGGTGGCTCCCACAGTCGAAACCTCAGCCCTGCCAGGTTGCAGCAGCTTCCCGGGTAGGACCCGCCAGCTTCTGTCTGCGTTGCATCACCTGACCATCGCTGCTTATTTTTATTAGGAAACTGTTAGCCAGATAACTTAGCACCTGTACCTACAGGGCTATTGGCTTCTCTAGGATGAGTACCTTTTGTAAAAGACTGAGAGAATAAAAGCCTTGGGGACGGCAAGATTGAAGTCAGGATGGAGATTCCAGGCCCCCTTGGTTTGCAGGTGGCATAGGATGCTAATCAGACCCCACAAAACCACAGGCTTGTTGGAAGGGAATTTCATTTTGCCCCATAAAAGACAGAGGAGTTTTCTTTTCTTGAAATGTCCAGAGAACACTTGGGCTGTACTTCGGGGACAAGCTTGCCTCTTGTGTGTGGTCTGTGAGTAGATGGAAGTAAGCACTTAGGCAGTTGTTATCATGGGCATCCCATACATGGACTCTGGTCAGCTTCCTGCTGAAGTGGGCTTCTCTCCATGCTGATGACCCCAGGGCTGGGATCTCCTTTCCTCCTGTCCGTCCCTCCCTCCCTCCGGAGCCCTGTGAGATTGGATGCTATAACAGAGTGTGGCAGTTGAGTAGAGGTGTGTAAACCGGCATATTGATGACAGCTAACACTTTACATCATCTGATGGCTTATCATGTCGCCTCTTGGGAAGCACCACCATCTGACCAATGTCATGGTTGTGCTCTCTCGCTCTCTCTCTCTCTCTCTCTCTCTCATATACTAGTAACCACAGAAGCTACAGCTGGAGCCTTCTACAAATGACCAAGTCCAGTGTTCTTGAGCCAGTGCTGTACTGGGGAAGCAGGCAGGCTCCGCGTAGGCTTATCTGCCATTGCTATCTTTGTGAATTTGTCACAACCGCTTAAGTTCATTTCTACCATAATGTCTTCTTAAGGGGATGGGGGAAATCTTCTTCAACGAGACATGGACTCATCCAGCCCAGCCCTCCTGTCCTCCTGGGAAGCCACGTGGTGCTATCGAACCCCATCTCCCGCTTCTGCCCCACGCCTGCTTCGTCCCACTCCACATACGTCCGTCACGGATGTGCCTGCGCCTGGTGATGCCAGTCAAGAAACGAAGGCGGCAGCCTCAGTAATCAGTCGACAGTCTAACCAGGCTCATCCGTGGAGAGTTACCTCTCATCCGTCGACAGGATTTATAAGCACGGCACTGAGAGAGGCAGCTGTTAGATTGAAAAACTGAGGCTGGCAGAGCTGGAAGGGACTGCACCGTAGGGGACGTGGAGGCCCAGGGCCCTTGGAAACTCACCTGAGGTCACACTGCTGACCCGTGGGAGGACCCCACGGCGGCGGGGAAGGGGGGGGCGGGTCTTCTTCCACTGCAGGCTCCCCCTGCAGTCCCCAGGCAGCCTTGCAGCTCGGGAGGGGGACTGACTGAAGACCTGAGTCCTGTAGGATTGCAACTGTCTTACTGAGAACCTGAATCCAGTCCTATCCAAAGTGTGCTGGCTCAATAGGATCTTTTGCTGTATTTCAGGAAAGCTGGGGCTATTTGTTCAGAATGTTTGCTTTCAGAGGCAAAGCAGTTACTGCCCACGGCTGCACTTTCACCTGGATTCTTGCGAGTTATTTATTCGTGTTCGGAAGAAAGCCCAGGCTGACTGATCAGGCGTCTGCACCAGGTGCCCCCTTGCCGGGAGGGCCTCTCTTTCTGCTGAAATAGCACAGCTGAGATCCTCTCTTGTCCACCCCCTCCTCTCCAACCCAGTCCAGTCCTCAGGCCAGAATCCTGACAGGCAGTCCCTGGTCTCCATTGAGTGCAGCCCTGAACTGAGGCATTGCAAACCCTTGTATCGGTGACCGCTAAGTTGCTCTTTACTGGGTTGTTTGCAAAGTCACCTGGGGGCAGCACCAGCATTTGTTCTGTTTCTGGTTTATTTTCACTGGTAACAGTTCATGACGATTCTGGTGCACTTTTCCATGCCTTGGGTTAAGCATTCTCGATGACTCCTCGAGGTGTGGCTGAGAGTCCAGGAGACCCCGGCCCAGCCATTGGGAAACCCAGGATCTCACCTTGAGTCTTCTGCAGCCTTGCTCTGTAGGCTTCCGCAAGTCATCTTAACGTCTCATAACCTCAGTTTGCTCATCTGAGAAAGGGACCTAATGTTCCCCGCCTTCTGTCGTGCTTAAGTAGTTAGTGGTCTTACTCCACGCGCACCTTGTGTGGTAGCCTGCCGTGGTCATATTTTAGTTTGCAGCCCCTGCCCCAAGCCCCACTTTCAGGCAAGAAGCTCGTGTGCGTGTCAGGGCCTTAACCCAGAGTGGCTGGATCTTGTTTTAGTAACCTCCTTTTGAGGGGTCTTTTCAGCCTTGCCTGAACATTTAATACTATGGTTGCACTGTGTATGGCGTTGGGAACTCTGTGCGTATCTGGGCTTGATACATAAGGGACGTTATTTTTTTTTCCCTACCCCATCCTACCCCGCAAGAACCAAGTTTGCTCCCTTGGAGGCAATACCACCCCTATAGAGAAGGCCTGATTTAGGATATTTGTCTGAGAAAAATTGGAGAAAAAAGTAAATTTGGGGAAAATGGGCAAGACGGGAAGAGGAAGCAGGCAGCTATAGGAGCCATGCTGCTCAGTCTTCCTGGGGAACATGGAGTGTGGTGTGGAAGAGCCCAGAATGTTCTCTGAACCCCACCCATCACCAGCCAAGGACTACTTCCAGGGCAGAGACATCCCTTGGCCATAACCTGTGCATTTGCACTGAAGACATTCCTGTCGCTTATGGTTCCCAAATGTGCTTCTGTTTTCTTAGTAGTCTTAGGTATAGCAAGTCTGCAGGCCTAGCAGTCACGGTAACCCTGTGGCGTCTTTTCCTCTCATTAATTTTTCATTGGGCTTCACCATTGAGGAAGAACATCTGAATTACAAGGATCTCAATGCGTGGGTTCAGTACATGGTGTCTAATAGCCGGGAGCCCTTCCTGTGTGCCAAGGTGATGGAGCTTTCAAGAGCCTGGGGAAGCTGGCGCTGTCTGCCTTAGGTGCAAGGAGCCAGCTCCTGGTTGAGATGGAGGTGGGCTCACATATGTAATACTCACCAAATAAAATAGCGGTTGTTTGAAGGAAGTGTGGAGACTTTGGTCCTGCTGGCAGTGTAGTCCTGAGTGGCTTCTATGACACAGGGAGGGAAACTCCCTCCACCCACTCTGCGTTCTCTCCTAAGAGGCCATCGTAAGGAGGAGCAGGTGTTTGGCATGGCAGTTAAGGTGCGGTTTGGCGATTGAAATCTTTACTTAATGTACACTAAACTGATCTTCTGTAAAAAAAAAAAAAAAAAGAAATTATCAATTCCCAACTTGACTCTCACTGGGATTAAACATGACAATAGGTCTGATCTGATTTCATCATCATTTAAAAAAAAAATCATCTATTATTTTTCACTTTATGTTTCTGTGTGGGAGCAAACTGTTGAAATACTTACTTAAGGTATACTAAGCTGATCTTCTGTATATTAAGATAATCGAAAATGAATCTTGATGTGAATGGAAGGGGAGAGGGAGTGGGAAAGGGGAGGGTTGTGGGTGGGAGGGACAGTATGGGGGGGGAAGCCATTGTAACACATGAGTCGTACTTTGGAAATTTATATTCATTAAATAAAAGATAAAAAAAAAGTAATGAGGAGGTGGGGAGGCTCTTAAGTTATCAATAAACCTTTATTTGCTTGATATTAAAAAAAAAAAAAGGTGCGGTTTGGATGCGTGCTTCCTGTATCAAAGGGCCTGGTTTGAGTCCTGGCTCCTCTGCTTCTGATCTGGCTTCCTGCTGAGATGCACCTTAGAGAAGTGATGACTCAAGTACTCCAGTCCCTGCCACCTGCATGGGAGACGAGATTGAGTTCTCAGCTCAGGCTTCCGCCTGCCATGTGGGCATTTGGGGAATGAACTAACAGAGGGAAAACCTTTGTCTGTGTATCTGTCTGCCTTTTATTTTTATTTATTTATTTTTTATTTATTTATTTATTGTTTTTTTTGACAGGCAGAGTGGACAGTGAGAGAGAGAGACAGAGAGAAAGGTCTTCCTTTGCCGTTGGTTCACCCTCCAATGGCCGCCGCGGCCGGCGCGCTGCGGCCAGCGCACCGCAGCTGATCCGATGGCAGGAGCCAGGAGCCAGGTGCTTTTCCTGGTCTCCCATGGGGTGCAGGGCCCAAGCACCTGGGCCATCCTCCACTGCACTCCCTGGCCACAGCAGAGGGCTGGCCTGGAAGAGGGGCAACCGGGACAGAATCCGGCGCCCCGACCGGGACTAGAACCCGGTGTGCCGGCGCCGCTAGGCGGAGGATTAGCCTAGTGAGCCGCGGCGCCGGCCTCTGTCTGCCTTTTGAATAAAATGAAATAATTTTAAAAATCATTGTGATTCGTTTACAGGCTGTCTGGCAACTCGATGCAATCCCATCACTTCACAAAGGCCTCACCTGCAGGCAACATAAGAGGATAAAGTCTGCCTTGATCAAGCCACTATTAACCTGTTAACCACTCTGATAAGACTTCTGGGTTCACACACATGCATGAGTTTGGGGGGCCAGGTCCTATTCAGTCTGTCCCAGCACATGTTGAGTTGGGGTTCAGCACAGTTGCCAAAGCCGTTTCAATGGCTCAGGGGAGATTCTGAGCCCATTCCTGCCTTCGTGTACAATGGGGACCATGACTGCACTACACCTTTAGGGACGAAGGTTTGGTTTATGTTCTCATTGGAGTAGAATCATAAACCAGGAGAGAGAGGACCTGGACTGGGTTTGCTTTGTGCCTCTCATACATACAAGGATCCCTTCTGCACACGCCGGAGTCTAAGGGAACACTTGACACGCTTGCCACTCTTGCTGCTTTACTCAACTCACTGCCAGCACCCAAGGGGTGTGCAGCTTCAGTGACAGAAGCACTGGTTTGGAATCCTGGCTGTGTCCTTTTTTTTATAATTTTTGTTATTTTTTATTTTTTTTTTTGACAGGCAGAGTGGACAGTGAGAGAGAGAGACAGAGAGAAAGGTCTAACTTTTGCCGTTGGTTCACCCTCCAATGGCCGCCGTGGCTGGCGCACTGCAGCCGGCGCACTGCAGCCGGCGCACCGCGCTGATCCGAAGGCAGGAGCCAGGTGCTTCTCCTGGTCTCCCATGGGGTGCAGGGTCCAAGGACTTGGGCCATCCTCCACTGCACTCCTGGGCCACAGCAGAGAGCTGGCCTGGAAGAGGGGCAACTGGGACAGAATCTGGCATCCCAACTGGGACTAGAACCCGGTGTGCCGGTGCCGCAAGGTGGAGGATTAGCCTAGTGAGCCGCGGCGCTGGCCGTGGCTGTGTCCTTTTTAGCTGAGAAATCAGGAGCAAAGCACTTATCCAACTCAAACCTGTTTTCTCACCTGTGGCATAGAGCAGCCTCTCCATGGAGTAAGGAAGATGTGAAATAACCAGAATGGAGCCCAGAGTCCGGTCTGGACTTCGGGTGGGCATTGGTTCAGTAGCCTTTCCTTCCCTGTTATTTCTCTGTCATGCTAAGATAATAACGAGTTCAGTGAGGGAGAGTAGTGTTGGAGTAGATGTTGCGATCTCTGCTCTGAGTGATGTCCCTGCCTGTGATGCAGTCCCACTAGAACCTACGGGTTCTGCCAGGCCATGGTGGTGAGTGGAAGGCAGGTATGATGCAGGGAGTAACGGCTGTGCAAAGAGAGAGTCCTGCTGCCTGCTTGAGTTTCCTACAGAAGCAGAGATGCTGGCTAGGGTCCTTGCCAGGACCACACGTCCTTCACGCAGTCTCGGATTGAGTGTGTGCGATCCTGCTGGGCTTCAAAACCTGATGTGCACTCTGCTTACTTGCCCAGAAAGGAAAGTTGTGTCTGTGGGTATGAGAAGCCAGCACCTTTTCTCTCTGAACGCACTGTTGTGTTTGTATCTGGTAAAAAATGAATTCTGTCGAATGCACCTGTTTCTCTTTTTGCTTTGGCTGCCAGGATTGTGCCAACTCCAGTAGAGCAAAAACCCTAGAGACTCTCATTCTGGGTTCTTTCTTCCTGGAGATTTTTCCTCTCCTCAGGGTGTCTGGATGACACTTCCTATTCCAAATACTTGTTAACTTTTCTTTGCTATTTGCAGTCATATTTTCTATCTTTCCCTGATGCCTCCTGTTGGGGAAGTACATGAAGGGAGGGAGGGAGAAACTGCTATGTACAAGCACGGAGCCTGGCTCCTGATAGGAACTTGATAAATAAGTGCATGAATGTACCAAGTAAACCCACACTAACTAGTGGTTTGAAACCTGCTCAATGAGTCTAGGTTGTTTCATAGTTAGGAATATGCCCTGGACCAAATTGCATCTTCCAAAAACAGTTGTTTCTCAAGTCAAAATCTGATGAAGGTTAAAGTAATTGTTCAGTGTCTTCCGTGAGAGCTAACAGTGGCTCTGGATGCTGTGTCGAATGAGGGGGGTGTGTGTGTGTTGGTTTAAGGAGGCAGAGAGAGAGAGAGAGGAGGGAGGGTGAGTGCCAGGTGGAGAGAGAGAGGCTACTCTTCCATTTCCAGGTGCCAGCGATCGGGATCATCCCTTCTGTTTTTTACTGACCTACCCTGTCCAAGGTGCTGGGTTAACCAAAGGCATTGCTGCATTGACTCCTTGTTGTAGTGCTATCAGGTGTGTAACACCGGCCTGATTTGCAGAGGGGGCACTGATGCTCAGAACAATGGTCTGACGTCAGAGTTTTCCAGGGGCAGGACCGGGATTAGCTTGATACTTTGTGAATGCGGCAGCTGTGCTGGGGTCAGGAGCTCTGGGGTCACGTCCAGCGTGGTCACTTCCTAGCTACTGATTTTCTTTTCTTCCAGAGTTTTTTAATTGTAATGAAATTTGCATACCTTAAAAAATCACCTTTTTAAGGTTTGCAAGTCAGTAATTTTTAGTTTCTTTGAGGTCGTGCAATACTTGGTTGATTTCTACAGTTTTCACTGACTAGTGTTAGTCTGGACTAGCATGCCATTATTAAAACAATCATTTGGACTCTCTCTTTCTCATAAGAAAAGTCCATAGAAGACACTGCTAGTAGGGTGAAAAAACAAGCCATTGGCTGGAGAAATATTTGCAAAACATGCATCAGATAAACAGCTTGTATAAAACATCCAAAGAACTCTTCAAGTTCAATGCCAAGAGCGATTCAGACGTGGCTCTGTTCTGATTCCAGTTTCCTACTGGTGCATATTCCCGGAAACAGCAGGTGTTGCCTCAAGCAGTTGGGTGCTCACCTCCCTGTGGGATTGACTCCCTGGCTCCTGGCTATGGGCTGGCCCAGCACCAGCTATTGCGGGAAGTGAACCAGCAGATAGAAAGAAGAGCTCTTTGTCCCTGCAGCTTGAATAAATACGAACATAACAAAAGTTCAGCAACAACATAGAAAACAATGGTAACACAGAACAACAAGGTGTAGATAACAAAAAAGCAATGTGAGCCATACCAAGATACCATTTTTCCTTTTTTTTTAAAGATTTATTCATTTGGAAGAGTTAAAGAGAAGGAGAGGGAGAGAGAGATCTTCCATCTGCTGGTTCACTGTCCAGATGGCCGCAACAGCCAGGGCTGGGTCAGGCCAAAGCCAGGTTCTAGGAACTTCCTCTGGATCTCCCACTTTGGTAGCAGCATCCCAAACACTTGGTCCATCTTCTGCTGCTTTCCCAGGACGTTAGCAGGGAGCTGGAATTTGAACTGGCACCCATAAGGGATGCTAACATTGCAGGCAGTGGCTTTACCCACTAGGCCACAGTGGTGCCCCCATTTTTCTTTATAAATTGGCAACATTTAAAAACGTGTTTCATCTGCAAGGCTAGAGACAACAAATTCTGCTTACATTGCTGGTGGGAGTGCAGAATCGTAGAATCCCTGAGGAGTACAGTGTGAGTGCGTCTAACAGTCACACGTGCTGCGCAGGCATTGTGGTGCCACAGGTCAAGCCGCCACGCTGCACCTCTGCTTCTGTATCACAATCCCCGCTTTGATTCCCGGCTCCTCCGCACTTCCGGCCCCGCTTCTGCTGATGCACCTGGGAGGCAGCAGATGTTGGCTCCAGTGCTTGGGCCTTTTCACCCACGTTGGAGACCAAGGTGGAGTTCCTGGCGCCTGGCCTCAGCCTGAACCAGCCCTGGCTCTTGTGGCCATTTGAGAAGTGAAGCACCAGAGGAAAGACCTCTTTCTGTGGATGGAAGACCTCTCTCTCTCTCTCTCTCTGTCTCTGTCTCTGCCTTCCCCTGTGTCTCTGTCTCTCACTCTGCCTTTCAAGTAAATTTAAAGAAAAAGTTCTTAATAAATCATGTGTATGAATTAACTCTGTCCTCAGCCAACTTCCTTTTCTAGAATTTACCCTGAGGATTCTCCTTCATAAATATGAAACCGTGTGTAAGGTGGTATTCCGTGTAGCTGCAAAATACTCCAGTTTACTTAAGGTAGCAGTCTCCATAGCAGCAAAGTAGCAGGAAAGAGTGCAAATGCCTGTCAGTTGGAGGCTAAGCAATTAAAGTATGGTCCATTTACAATAAAACACAAACAAAAAAGAACAAAACACGAAATATCTGAATAGAAATTTCAACAAAGAAGATATACAAATGACAAACATGCTCAGTATCATTTTCTTGGGGGACTGCAAATTAAAACCACAATCTATGTCACTGCAAACCTAGTAGAATGGGGGTGGCTAAAATCCAAAACAATGGCAGTAGCAAATGTTGGCGAGAATGTGAAGCAACAGGAACTTTAATTCATTGCTGGTGGGGATGAAAACTGGTATAGCCAGCCTAAGAGGACAGTTGAACCATTTCTTACAAAGCTAAACACTGTTATTACAGAATCCTGAAATTATGCTGCTAGGTATTTTCCCAATTCATTCAAAGTCTTATATCGACACTAGAATCTTCATGCCAGTGTTTATAGTAGCTTTACCATAATCACCCAAAGTTGCAACCACAATGCTCTTTGGTAGGTGAATGAATAAAAAAGCTATCATACATCCATGCAATGGATTGTAATTCATTATATACAGAAATGAGCTGGTGTGAGCATTGTAGCACAGCCAGTTAGACCACCACGTGGAATGCCTGTGCTGCATACTGTAGTGTCTGGGTGGAGTCTCAGCTACTGTGCACTTCTGATCCAGCTTCCTACTAATGGCAATGGACGATGGCTGCCCAAGTGCTTGGGCCCCTGCCACCCACACGGGGAGACTCAGCTGGGGTTGCTGGTGTGGGTGTGCCTCAGCCTCAGCTGTGTGGCACTTGGGGTGTAAACCAGCAGATGGACAATCTCTTTTCCTCCTGTCTCTCCTTCTCTCTGTGTCACTCTGACTTTCACATGCAATGACTAAATCTTAAAAATGGAAAGAAATGAGCTATCAAGTTATGAAAGGCATGAATGAAGCTTAAATGCCGATTGCTAAGTGAGAGGCCAGTGTGAAAGGCCTACACGCTGGATGATTTTAATCCCACAGCATAAAAAGCAAAGCTAAAGAGAGACTGAAAAGATCAGTGGATGCTGGGGGCTCGGAGGAAGGGAGGAGGTTTGCATAGATGAGGCGCAGGTGATATTTTAAGGTGATGGAATGAGTTCTGTAATGTAGGTACATGACTTCATGCATTTGTCAAATCCTGTAGAACTTTCAACACAAGTGAATGTTTGCAAATTAACTTATATAGATGAGGTAAGGGAACCCTAGGAAGAATACAGATGTTGACTAAAGAATCTAGCAGGCTTACACATAGATCAAACTTTCTCATGGAAGGTGATGGAGGGAAAAGGTGCTGGCCGGTGTAACTTTGACAATGAGTGGAGCCTGGGAGACCGAAAGCAAAAGGAGCGGCACATGAGTACTGCAGCTCAGTGGGTGAAGTTGTTCCCATAGGGATACAAGCGGTGATTCTGATGCTGTTCGGTGTATCCTGGAGCGGAATAGTTCAGCAAACTGGTGGTGATGGTGGGAGCGAGGCTTTCCACCACTGGAGTGAGAACTCACAGAAGAGCAAAGGAATCTAGAATATGCATTAAATTAGCCATATCCCCTGAACGGGAATTGGAGAAGTGTGTGTGAACTCAGATTTAGCTTAATACAAACACAGGTGACTTTGTATAGCAATATCTGTAAATACGTGTGGATGCATGGGCCCATGTACACACACACACATTTCCTGTGCTGTCAGTGAGTGGGCCTATAAGGTCAACTCCCCTGGTGGCTGCACGCACACCTAGCACACAGGTCTTGGTTTCTGATACTGTTCTGCAGGAAAAGAAAACCAGGATCCAATCTGAGAAGAGCTTAGGACCTCTTGTGTTGCCAGAAAGTAAGGAAATGGGTGGAAACTCCCACAGTGATGGGAGGATGACACGGGGGCCATCAAGGAGCAGTGTGGTCGGAGCTGGAACAACTTGAGGAATAAAAAGTAGCTCTTCAAAAAGCTTGTAGAAAATGGAATTCAAAGCTACGTTTATTTTGGTGCAAAAAAAAATTGAGAGACCCATGCAAAAGGGGAGCTTCAGGCATTGCATGGAAGATGCATGCGTTTAATTTGCAGCAACATAAACTCATCTTTAAATGGTTTTGAAGTTTACTTATCTGAGAGGGAGAGAGTCCTCCAATTCATTAATCGACTCCCCAGATAGCCAAGGTTGGGTGGGCTGAAGCTGGGAATGGGAACTCAGCCCCAGTGTCCCACATCGGTGGCTTGGATGCAATGACTTGAGCCTGCTGTTTCCCACAGGCTGCAGTAGCAGGAAGCTGGAATCGGGAGTGGAGCTGGGACTTGAACTCCAACATGGGATAGGGGTGTCCCAACCAGCTTCCTAACTACCTTTAACTTATCTTTTAATCCTTTTTCCACAAACTTTTTGAGTTGTCTTCATGTTGGAATATAATCAAAGTATAGAATAAATAACCATGAATCCACAGTGGTATAAATAAATGAGTGAATAAGCAGGAGGAGGAAGAGAGACTCTTCTCCCAAGGAGAAGAATTCCAGGTCATCTATGCAGACACGGTACCCTCCAGGAGAGGGGGCGCACTGTGGGCTGCATAGAGTGATGTCCTCCCAAAGAACAGAGTGTGGAAAGGGGGTTTCATAAAGAACATGACCGTGGAGGAACCTGACGTGAAGCCAGGGGACCCAGGGTAGCATCCATGGTGATTAGTCACATGAATAACAGGCGCCGTTGATGTGACGTCATAAAATGACTTTTTGCTGTAGACTTCCAAAGCCTGTCACCCCATTTTCAGCATGAGGCTGTGTAACCACACAAATTCCGACAGAGGAGTCTGAACTTAACACGTGACACCTGAGCACACTCTAGACGGCTTATGTAGCTTTCTAGGTCCTTTAAAGCAGGCAAAGCCCGAGACATAGTCACAGCACAGAGACGCCTGTGGAAATGTGGACAGCTAAATGAAATGCGGAGATGCCTGTGGAAATGTGGACAGCTAAATGAAATGCGGCATCTCGGGGAAGAAAACCAGGCAGTAGGTATAAACTAAGGAAAGCAAGTAATTATGGACTTTGGTTAATTATAACACATTAGTATTGACTTGTTAATTGTAACAAATGTGGCAAACTAGTGGGAGATGTTAATTATGGGGAAAACCGCAGGTGTACAGGAACACTCTACTGCATTCTTGGTATTTCTGTAAACAGAAAATAATGAAAATATGAAATATTATTTTAAAAAAAAAAGAGTTGGTGGGTTTGTGCATGGAGGCTTAGAGCACACTTGTAAGTCCGCAGACCTTGGACCCCAGACCCCGCCTGGTTCCAAGGCTACCCCAGCTTTCTCTCCTCCCCTTTCTTCTGCCCTTGTTTCTTAGATGCCGCCCATGGAATGATGATTTCTCTGAGATGTTGAGGGCTCATTTGTGTATGGTTGTCGGCTGGGTGGGCACACAAGAGCCATGGTCCTTCTCAGCCCAGCAGGAGGGGACAATAGATTCCCTTGGCGTAGCATTGACCAGAGCTGGTCACCTGCTCCCTCTACCCTGGACAACGAGGTGAAGCTGTAGGGGCCCTGATGATGGACTTGAACATGTCTGACCCACTCTCTGAGGCCAGGCACATTGGCACCAGGCCAAATGGGGTTCTGATGGGAGGAGGAGGATGGGGCTGTGGCATCCAGGTGAGCAGCCACGATGTCTTCCATGTTATGGTCTCAGGAGGCCACCACGGAGCGGGAGCCTCTGGTCCAACAGCATCAGCATCCATCCCCGGACCCTGCCTGAGTGGCTGCAAAAGGTGTCAGCATTGTCTGCTTCCTTCCTGTCCCACCATTGTGAATGTGGGAGAAGGTTCTAGAAGCCCTCACAGGCCTTGACCATTGTGATGCCCAGCCTGTTGAGCAGAAAGCAGTGACCAGAGTTAGTCATCCTGAGTGACTGAAGCTACTCTAGCTCATTGTAGCTGGTTGTTGGTGGTCGGGGTAGGAGGCAGGATGGCTTACGGGACTTCTCACTCCAGGACTCTGCTAGGCCACCATGCTCCTTGAGGGAGGTCATGTCCAGCCAGAGGTGGCCTGCAGAATGACCTGTCCCTGGACTAGAAAGCAGGAGGCCTGCCCTTCCTGGACCAGGAGTTTGATGCCCAAGCTTTTGGACATGGGTGATGGAGGGTTTGCCATATGGTAGGTGTGGATGCAAGTGGCACGGCTCCCACCTTCAAAGACTTCAGACTCCAGACTGCAGGCAGAGGTGCTCATGGCCCACAGGGAGGCAGTCGGCCTTGTGGTCACAGAGTAGCTCTGGCTTCCATGGCTGGGAGCTAGTCCCCATTGTGCTTCTGTGCCCCCCTCAGCAAGGTGCTCACCTTCTCCAAACCTCAAGTTCTTCATTGGTAAAAAGGGATAATAGGACCTGCAGCAGCAGACCACGGCGACCATAGGATGGCATAGTGGTTGGACAAGTACTGTTGATAGTGATGGAAGGAACAGCGCTTGTCTCCAGGCAGATGGCACACAGCCTGGAAGTCAAAATACAGAGGGACTGCTCTGCGTTGGTTCTGAGATGGAGCCCTGGCAGGCTTCCTTCCGGGAGAAGGCAACTTCAATCCAGGCATGGAAGTGTGGAATGGCCCAGGATCAGGGTTAGGGCTGAGCTGTGGGAGTGACTGGAAAGACCTTGGGGATGAGAAAATGCAGCCAGTGATTCAAGGGTGGGCGGGGTGGCTGAGGGGCGAGGGGATGAAATAAAGAGACGGAGCTGTGTGACTGAACAAGAAACTCCAATGTCTCTGTGCTCTGTAGAATGAGCTGGTTGGATACCTTCTGTGCTTTCTCAGGGGAGAAGCTGTCAGCACCGTGGACGGGACTGTTGCTCACTGGGCAGGAGTGTCCTGGATTCCTAGCATCCGTGCTGTCCACGATGGGTTGAGCCAACCCCCCCCACCCCACCCTGGGTGGCAGGCAGGAGGATGGATCCCATTTGGGGTTTGTATGACTTTGAGAAAGCAGAACCGATGGTTGAAGTAGAGACAGTGTGACTCGGGTAAAATATCCACATGCATCATTTTGAAAATAAAAGTTATCTAACACAAACTGGAGGCTTGCACCCGCGAATGTGTGTGTGTGTGTGTATGCGCACGCGCACCTGCAGACACCTCAGTGTCTTGAAATTTGGGACATTAATTAGTGTCACTGCATGAAACAAATTAAGCTGGGGACCAGGTTGCTTGATCTGGAGAAAGAAGAGCAGTGGGAACTGCTGACTTTGCAAACAGCAGAAGCCGGGCACTTGTTTCCAGAATAGCGCTGGGCACAGATGCTCCTCAGGCTGCAGGAGTCTGGGGACTTTGGCTTGAGGGAAACGGGGAGGATGCAGGTGAAAACCGAGGCTGTGTTTGCGATGGCAAAGGTGGGAGGAGCCCGGAGTCGGTAGGCAGACTGCGTGAGCTCGGGGACCTTCCTTCACTTCTGTGGGGTTCAGTCTCACCATGAATGAAGTGGGGATATCAGCCCCCTCACATTTGGGCAGTTTTGAGGTTTGCCTAAGTAAATAAAGGTAAAGCACATAGAAGAGATGAAGACTAAGCTGTAAGTGTCTGTGATGATGATGGTGATGTTGAAGAAGGATCAAAGCCATGGGATTCTAGCTGTAAACAAAGCTGCTCACAAAACACCAAGTGGAGAGACCAGTCCACTCTGGGGTAGGGGGTGGAGAGCAGGTGGTGGGGCACGGCCCTCCTTTGCCATATTCAAGGTTCTTCTACTTGTAAAATACACATAACATGGATTTTACTATTTGGACCACTGTGACATGTGCATTCGTCACCACCGCAGGACAAGCAGGCGTTTGCTCGTCTTGCAAAACTGCACTCAGGACCCGGTGATTCCCTGTTTCCCCCTCCCCAGTCACCCTGGCATTTTCTGTCTCTGATTTTTTTTGGGAGAGAAAAAAGAGAAAACTAGCCTGTTTGCTGTTTCATTCTCCAAATCCCCACAATGTCCCAGACTGAAGCTTAGGAGCTAGGAACTCAGTCCTGGTTTCCCATGTGGGTACCAAGAAGCCAACTTACCAGCCATTGCTGCTGCCTCCCAGGGTGCACATTAGCAGGAAGCTGGAGTTGGGAACCAGAGCCAGCTGGCACTGTCTGGTACACTGTGGTGGGATGCAGCCATCTTCACCAGTCTTGACCATGAGGTCAAACACCTGCCCTTGTCTCTGTGAATTTGACTGTCCTGAGTGTCTTCTGTGAGTAGAACTATTTGTGCTGTTATGACTGGTTTGGTATAATGTCCCCGACTTTGATCCCTGTGGTGGCAGGTGTCAATGCCCTTTCCTGGCTGTATAGTATTCCACTGCATGGCTATGCCACATTTATCACTGGGAGCTGCTCGGGTTGCCTACACCTTTTGGCTGTGGTGACTAAGCTGCTGTGAAACCAGGAATATGATGCTGTGTTAATGCTTTCAGCCATGCCCTTCTCCTCGGTTTTTCTGCTTCTCCAAGCCCCTTTCATTTCACTGCTCCATGGTGGACAGGGAGGAGGAGGGACAGTGAGAATGAGGCACTGAGGTGCCACTTGCTAGCTGGGTAACTGGGTAATTCCATCATTGCTGTGGGTCTTCATATCTTCATCTGTAAAATGGGGATGCATAGGCTTCCTGGCAGAGTGTTGAGCGAGTTCATTTATGTACAGCGTCTGGCACAAGGAAGCTACTGTTGTGAATGTAACACTGTTGGTGCATTATACATGGTTTTAGTCATACTAAGACCCTGTGTGGACGTGAGGAGGTGGAGCTCAGAGAGGTTGGGTGATTTTCCCAGAGATGTACAGCAGGTGGCCCTGGAGCCCGGGCAGAACCCAGGTGTGGCTGAGCACGGACCCGAGCGTCTCCTCCCAGCTTGTTCCCTGAGCCCCCGTGGAGCGTGTCTCAGATGCATCCAGCATTGGGGCTTTGCCTTGCTGGGGGCTGCTGTGAGCATCCCGTGCAGGCGAGGGCCACCTGTGACCGTTCTCGTTCAGTCCAGGCTACCAGGTGTTGTGGTGCTGGCATGAGCTCTGTGTTGTAGCAACACTGGCGACTAAGCCTTTCGGCCTTGCGGAGTCCAGCCGAGCTCCAGACAAAATTCTGGATCTGAACACGGGCCCTGAAAACCGCTCCTGGGAGGCTGAGCGTGGCTGGCTGCCCGTGGGACGGCACAGGGCTCCTGGCAGGGGCTGGGCAGCCCGCAAGGTGATCCTCGCCTCCGGTTGGTCAGCTGTGCGCCCCTGTCAGCTCTTCACGGCCATCCTTGCCAGTGGAGTCTGTTGTGTGCGGATTTTAGTCCAGGTTTTCAGTCAGTTGATGTGTGTGCCCCAAGGTGACGATAAACAGATCGATAGGAATTGACTGGTTACTGTGCAGCTCACAGGGCAGGGGGCGAGTGGGTCAGCAGGGGTCCCTGGGAGCCGCTGGGCGGCCTCTGAGCCTCTCAGGCCAGGACAGCCCCCTTGTGTTGCTCCCAGGCTCTGCGGATACAGAGGTGACTGTGTTGTGGTCATGGCCTCGAGGAGCCCCCGCCTCCTTTTGGGTATGACATCCTCCTGGGGCTGCCACTCTGGCCCAGTCGCTGTCCACTCGGCAGGCAGCCAGGGTTGGCTGAGGTCAAGTAGGTCATGTCCCCTGTGCTGTGAAGGCTGCGAGGGCTGTCTGGCCTCGGGATGGAAGCCAGGCTCTGCCCCCGGGGCTCCGCGTGCCGCCATCCCCAGCATTTGCTGTTCTCCTCCCGGCAGCCCTTCCCCGGGCCCTTTGCTCACTGCATTCTCTCTGCATGAAGGACTGACCCGTCCCTCAGCATCCAGAGGAATGGCGTCCGTGGGTTCCAGACAGGGCCTCCTGACCCGGCTTACCCCAAGTCAGCCTTAGGCACCTTTGTGTCCGTCACAGCTCCCTGTCAGGAGCCATTAGTGTCACCTGCTGTGCGTTGTATTTTTTTTTTCAACATGTGCATCTCCCTTTGTGAAATGTAGCTCCAGGCAGGCCAGGACCATGTCAAGTTCACGGGGATAAGGTGTCCCCGGCGCCCACGTTGGGCCAGCCCGTGGTGTCAGCCAGGTGGATTCCTGGGAGTGTGTCTGGGGAACAGGTTAGCTCCTGTGATGCTGGGCAGGTGGAGTCTATGGAGCTTGGAGGAGCCCTGGATGAGACTCGAAGACAGCAGGCTAAGTGGAATAAGCCAGGCGCGTGGGGCAGGTGGGAGGGCTGGGAGGCAGGGCAGGTGGGGCGTGTGTGGACACAGAGGTGGACCTCTGCAATACGGACAGAGTCCTGGGGAGGGACGGTGGGGACACCCGCTCGGTACTGGCAGTGTACTGTGTTGGGCTGTGCGCTCGGAAACGGTTGAAGTGGGACATTTCCTATTGTGTGGATTTTCCCACAGAGCATGCACACAAACACCTGGCCGTGCTGCAGGAAGGAAAGCGTGGCTATGGGTGTTTGAATCATCCCACTCTCGAGAGATCCCATCTCTCTCCAGGATGGAAAGTTCTATTCAAATTGAGCTTCATTTACAAATCTTCCCTTACTGTGTTTTCCCCCTCCAGGTGAGTCTCTGGACCCACCACAGCCCTCTCTCTCCCCAGGCCTCGCTGTTCATTTCAGTCACCAAGTCTGACTCCCCCTGCTCTCTGACCTTCCACTTTGTGAACTAATTTCATTAACTGCTCACTGAGCACCTGCCGACTTCCTGCCGCAGGATGCCAGCCCGGGCGGGGGGGGGGGGGGTTGGCCAGCACAGAAATGGTGTGTGATATGACCCCGGCCTCATGCACACAGGAGGGGCAGGGCAAAGTTTGCCTGGGGCTGTGGGGGACCTGAGTGGGGGGTGAGGAGGGGTCTACAGAGGGGTACCACCCACAACACAGTACCTGGGTCAGGCCTTCCTGCCTCCCTGTATGGCGGCTCCCCAGCTCTGCTTCCCATCTTTCCTCCTCCCTCTTCCCTTGTTCCCATCACTGGTGGAGGGGCAGAGAGAGGAGGAAGGGAGGGAAAGCTGGCATGCTGACACCCTCTGATGAAAAGGAGGACGCTCCCTGGAGCCCTGTAGTCATCTTCAATTCAAACGGTTGCCCCCGTCTGTGCCTGGGTCGTGCGGGTTTTGCCCGTGAGGGGCAGCGTGGCGTCAGCCCCTCGGAGCGAAGTCATGTTCAAGAGCCATGGTTTGCATCTTTTCTTTTGCAGCCTGTGGCTGCTGCTGCGGAGTGGGAAAGGGGTTGAATCCTGCAGGCATTCTCCTGGGGGTGGGGGGCTGTCAGAACAGAAGATCGCGCGGGAGGAGTCTGCATGCTTGGTAATGGTCCTGGGTGTGAACTTGAGCATGACGTGGACCTGTCTTGCCTTATTTTCCCAATTTGTAAAGCACTATCTCTTTTGGCTGTGGCCGTCAGTGGTCCCCGCCCTATCCCGGCTGGTCCATGGGACCTGGCGTTGACCATTGGTCATTTGGCTCCCATGTAGAACCCCCATCTTCCCCATCAGCTGTTCCATGGTGACTTTATTCCTTCCTGCCTCTTCTTAAGTATGTCATTTGGAATCTGCCAGTCGGCCTGCCTCCCTGGTGTTGGGCCGGTCTGAGCCTGCAGGAGATGACACCAGCCGAGATGTAGGCAGTGTGGGGTGACGGTGCGAAGAGTGGCTCTTCTTGCAGCTTTGCTACTAGGAGTTGGGGGTCTGCAGAGGTGGGGAAGGGCACGAGAGCAAGGATGTGGCTGCTTGGCAGGCCTGAACGTGAAGATGAGACTCTGAGAGGCAGCGAGGGCTTGTCCTGCTGGAGGCTGTGGGGCAGGCTCTGGGGAGGCTGGTTGAGGCCTCGGAAGTGGCCTCGTGGACTCTAGTGGACGTCTTGCTCTGTCTGAAGGCCAGTGGGCTTCACAGTAGAGAGTGGTGTGGCCAGATTTGTGTTTTGTAAGGGGGCTTTGCCACAGGCTGGAGAAGGAATGGGACCATCAGAATTCCTGTGGTCATCATGGAATATTTTCTAAGGTGGCAGCTGACAGTAAGAATGGGCCATTTATCTTTTCATTAAAAAAAAAAAAAAAAGATTTGTTTATTTGAAAGGCAGAGTCATGGGGAGGGGGGGTGGGGAGAGGCAGAGATCTCTTCCATCTGCAGAGTCACTCCCTAAGTGGCCACGACGGCCAGGGCTGGGCTAGGCTGAAGCCAGGAGCCAGGAGTTTCATCCTGGTCTACCTGGGTGCAGGGGCCCAAGAACTTGGGCCATCCTCTGCTGCTTTCCCAGGAGCATTAGCAGGGAGCTGGATCAGAAGTGGAGCAGCCCGGACTCAAACCGGCCCCCATGTGGGATGCTGGTGTCCCAGATGGTGGCCCTGGGTCATTTGTTGAGCTCCTGCCTATGCTAGGAAGTGTACTGGATACTCTCATCCAACGAACCTCTGTCCACATTCTGCTGAACTGAACTTTAGCATCGTTGGGGGTACAGGGAATCTGGTGTTCTGCTCAGGATCACACAGCCAGCATAGCCAGCCCTGGAGCCTGTGCTCTTCCCGCACCTCCACTCTCAGCCCTCGCTGGCCCTTCCTCTCCTCCCACTCCCTGCTGCCGTCAGTGGTCCTTGGGGCCAGGGCTGACATTTGTGTTCAAGATGACTCCCTTCCTGCTCATGATAAATGCCTAACCGAAGGATAGAGGTGATTCAGCAAGAAGTAGGATTGGGGGCAGGGTGGGGGGAAGAGCCATGCAAAAACATTTGCAAATGGATTAAAAATTGGTGTCCACCAGCTCTTGCCAGCATACTTGGAAGTTCGGGAGATACTCTTAGACTCTGAAATCCAAACGGCACAGGTAGTTTGCTAGCCGTGACCAGACTGTTCCACTGGATCTCTTCTTGGCCATACAATAGCACTGGATGCACAGTGCATCGCCTTCCTCCTCCTGGTTCAGCATCTTTCTGCCTCCACATCATGGCTCAGCTGTCTGGGGAGACCTACGTGCTGTTGGCTTCTGAATGCCAGTGACACACACAGAGCCTGGTGATGGAGCCCAGCCCAGGCAGCTGGGGATCAGCCCGGGGACTCGCTGGCTCACAGACTCCTGGGGGCCAGGAGCAACGTGGACTGCAGGGCTGCCCAGCCGTGGGTCGCCATCTCCATTTTCCTCTGCAGGCTTCCTGCATGGCCTGAACTCTGGGCACCTGTAGTCTCTGAGCCTTCTCTGTCTCTGCATGGACAGGGACTGAACCTGGATTTCCAGTTCTCTCCTTAGGGACTCATTGTCTGAGCTGGGATCTGGCACTCACTGCTCATCCCCTTTCTTCCCTGTGTCCTGGGGGGCGAGGGTCCTCAGAGAGCCTGGGGGCTTCTGCAGAACACGGGGCAGAGGGCCCAGCAGCTCATCCTCTGGCCACTGAAATCCAGGTTTACTGAGCATTTGCGTTTCAGCTTGCTCTTGGTGGGGGTGAGGGGGCTTCACTGTGTTAACCCTCTCAGGCCTCCCACTGCAGGGAGAAGGGCAGTACAAGAGGCTGTGATGGCCCTGCGGAGTGCCCGGGGTGAGGAGTGCCAGCCAGCATTGACGGATGGGTGGGGGCTGTGCCGGCACAGTGTTCACGTCCCCTCTCCTGCTTGGCGGGTTTTTTGGTTCTTCTGGGACCTGAGGAGTGCGTGCGTGACTCAGGCTCCCGTCTGCATGGACGGGTTAACGTGAAAGGCCAGGGCCCTGCCTGGTCCTCGCCCATCCCCAGCGCCTTCGGCACAGCCTCGCCTTTCTCTCCACTCTGGGCAGCCCTGGTGGTTCTGGCTGTGTCTCTAAATCACGCACTGGTGCCGCTGGCTCGTGGTGAACCATCTTTGGGCTTTTTTATTGATTTCCTGTTCTGTCTGTGGTTTGTGTTCTCTTTGATGCCTCTCTCCCATAACCCACCTCACCCACTGCTCTACTGTTTCTTTAATCTCCATTTATTCACTTTCTCTCTCTCATTTTTTTAAAGATTGTATTTATTTAAGAGGTAGAATTACAGGCAGAGAGAGGGAGAGACAGAGAAAGTCTTCCATCTGCTGGTTCACTCCCCAACTAGCCACAATGGCCAGAGCTACACCAATCTGAAGCCAGGAGCCAGGTGCTTCTTCTGGGTCTCCCATGCGGGTGCAGGGGCCCAAGGACTTGGGCCATCTTCCACTGCTTTCCCAGGTCACAGCAGAGAGCTGGATTGGAAGTGGAGCATCTGGGACTAGAACTGGCGCGCACATGGGATGCCGGTGCTGCAGGCAGAGGCTTAGCCTACTATGCCACAATGCTGGCCCCTCTCTCTCCTTTCTCTCTCCCTTCCTCCCACCGTCCACGGTGTGGCCCTTCCTCCACCTTCTTTCTCACAGCGAAGTGTGCATCCCCTCTCCCGGAAACGTTTCCCAGGGCTTCTGTGATGGCCTTGCCCACCCAGGCTGCTCTGTGCTGGAGTCACCTGTAGCCCTGTCACCCCCAAGTGGTCATGGTCTGTCTGGCTCACATTATCTGTTGATGCCTCTGAAACACCTGTGACTTAGGTTGGGGATGGGCCATGTGGGCCATGTGGGCATCAGGAACTCAGGCCTCACAGGAGAGGGTGGGAGCCACATACGCATGCCAGGGCCAGGTCCCTGTTGGACTTATTCACATTTACCATCCA
Source organism: Oryctolagus cuniculus (assembly GCF_051225735.1). Classification (NCBI taxonomy): domain Eukaryota; kingdom Metazoa; phylum Chordata; class Mammalia; order Lagomorpha; family Leporidae; genus Oryctolagus; species Oryctolagus cuniculus. Next base: position 158,524,744 of record NC_142872.1, on the reverse strand, counting down.
TCAGCAGGTGCCTGATACCCAAAAAGGTGCTAGAAAAGTTTTCTGAGTGGAATTGAATATAAGGTACACTGATTGTGAGATGAATGGTCATTCCTCTCTGACTTTTTTTTTTTTTAAGATTTGTCTATTTGAAATGCAGAGAGAGAGAGAGAGAAAGAGAGAGAAAGAGAGAGAGAGATCTTTCATATGCTGGTTCTTTCCCCAAATGATTCCCCAAAAGGTCACAACAGCCGGGGCTGGGCCAGGCTGAAGCCAGGAGCCAGGACCTTCTTCTAAGTCTCTCACATGGGTGCAGGGGCCCAAGCACTTCAGCCATCTTCCATCTCTTTCCTGGGTGCATTAGCAGGGAACTTGACTGGAAGTAGAACAGCTGGGACTCGAACTGGTGCCCCATATGGGATGCCAGTGCAGCAGGTGGAGGCTTAACCTGCTGTGCCACAGCACCGGCCTTTGACTTCTCCATTCTGGATCCTGCGGCCATGCATGCACACGCGTGCTCACGTGCCACTCACTTGCCGTGGCTTTGACATCATCTCCTCCTGCACGTGTTGCACAGCGCTCCGTAAATCCTGGGTTTTGTCGGGGAGGCAGCCTGTGTGGCGCGAGCTGTTGGGCGTTTTGTCCTCCTGACTCCGGGGATAGTTTATGGGCTTGGAGACAGGGAACCGCTCCCCCTGTGCCGCCGGCCTGCGATGTACATCACGTCCCTCACCGAGGAACTTTCAGAGTCGCAGTAAATCCTCTGGAAATTACTCCGAGTTCTCAGTGCGCTGGGGAGGTGTCAGCAATTGCAGGTTGCCTGGGAGTTCCTGCCGAGCCGCACAGCCGCCGTGCTGGTCTTGCCTGTCCTGGAGCTGGAGGATCGTGGACCTGGAAGGGGCCTTCACAGTCTACCCACCCTTACAGCTGCAGGGTAGGAAACTTTTTTTTTTCTGCCAAGGGACCATTTGGGTATGTAAAGCACTGTCCAGGGGCCGTGCAAAATTTGCAACTTACACATCAGCCTGCTGTAGATGCGCTGAATTCTGAGTCCCACCTGTGGTTGCCCTGGCAGGACCAGACCAGATGGCCTTAAACACAGCCCATGGGCCTGCTTCTGCCACTGGCTTTGAGGGTTAAGATCCTGAGCCCCAAGAGCAAAGGGTTCTGACAACAGGAGCCGAGCCCGGGACTCTAGAGCTGTGTCTTCCCAGCCCCTGCACTCTTCTGTCCACTTCCACGTAGGGGAACGGTAGGAGAAGCTAAGGTGTGGCGTGATGCAGTTTGCCAAGCTGTTTCGCACAGGACTTCCCAAATGAGTTACTAATTGGGCGCTAACCCTGCTGGCCGCAGTGAAGTGAGGTCTGGACAGGAGCTGAGGTTGGAGGGAAACTGGGTCCTGCTGCGTCCCTTCCAGGCCCATGTTCCCTGAAGACCTAGCTGCTGATCACACACGGGTGATTCAGTGTAGTTCCACCCTGTGCATGAATGTGGAGCACACTGCTTTGTGCCTGGGCTTGTACAAGTGGCCTGGGGCACAGGGCCATGCAGGCCAGACGTCTTGCCTGGAAAATCATCATTGCTTTAAGGCAGTTAGGGAATATAGACAGACAGCTGGATTCTGGCCCCAGCAGCAGACTTGGGATTAAATCAGGCTTTCCCTAACTGACCTTGCAGACTTGTCAGACCTTGCATGACTGCCAGTTTCCTTTTCTGTAAGATGCGGTGGTTGTGAAGTTTGAATCCGATTCCGTAATTGGAACTACCTGCTACACAGTAACAGCTTAATTGATGACGATAGTAATACTGATTTTGTTATTTATTATTCATTTGGTTAATTACAATAATAATATTGGGAGGGCAGAGAAAGGAAAAATGAACAAAATATTTTTCTTTGATTTTGTTAGAGAGGGAGGGAGAGGGAGAGATTGAGAGATTGAGGCTGAGAGGGAAAGAGAGATGGAGAGAGATTTCTGACCATTGGTTTACTCCCCAAATGCCTGCAATAGCCAGAGCTGGACGAGGTCAAGGCCAGGAACCTGGAACCCCATCCAGGACTCCTTTGTGGGTGACAGGGACCCCAGCACTCGAGCCATCCCCTGCTGCTTCCCAGGGTGCAGATGAACAGGAGGCTGGGCCAGAAGCCAGTGGCAGGGACTCAGCCAGGCACTCGTTTCCACGGGATGCAGGTGTTCCAAGGGACACCTTAGCTGCCGCGTGAAGTGTCCACCCCCAGAAATGTGAGTTTGACTTGTGCCCTGGGGAGGTGTCTTCTAGCCTTGCTAACTATTGAAGCCATTTTCTCGTTCTTATCCCAACCTTCCTTTGTGTCCTGGTTGAGCCGTATCATTCACTTGGTTGTGTGCAGGGGCTGGGTGTGTGTCTCTGCCCACAGAGGGCTCACTCACATGCAGGGGACAGGTGGGCCCAGCCAGTGCTGCCCTGTGCCGGGCAGTGGTGAGCAGAGCAAGAGGTGCCACGGTGTCTGGGGAGTGGCCCTGCCTCTCCCAGGCCTCCCCTGCCCCATGACTCTGCGAATGGCTTGAGCCTGTGTCTTCCTCTCTGAAAGGCCACTTCTTGGCTTCCCTGTGAAACTGCAGTAGCAGGGATGTGACAGTGCAAAGCCATGACGAAGCACCGCTGTCCATGCCACCAGTGGGTCCTTTTGCCTTTCTGAGCCTTGATTTTCCATCTGTGAAATGGGCACAGAACTGTGATAACTGGAAGATGACATGGCTGGGGTGCAGAGTACGTTTCCTGGAAAGATGCTGAAGCTTGCGGCCTCTGTGATTAAAGTCCAGCGCCCCTACGGCTTCTGAAAAACCAGTTTCCTTCCAAAATGCATCCATTGACTGCATTTGGATGGTGAGATGGGTGGGCAATGTCCTTGTTTTCATTTTCCGTCACGGAACAGGAGTCAGGTCCACAGACACTGAGGGATGTGTCCCTGGCCCCACGTCTGATTTGGTGGTTGGGTGTCACCAAATCCCATACCCTGTGAAAGCTGCTTCCAGCAGAGGGGCCGGCAGAGCAGCCACACGTTGTCATCAGTGGTAACCGTGCAGCAGTCACACCTCACGGGTACCCAACACTGCGTTTTCTGTAGCATTCCGATGAGCCTTGCTTATTTGGACATACCCAACCAGTGCACCTCTGGAAAGCAGGCTTCCTGATTTTATTTCTGTATTGTTGCAGTTAAGGACATGGCACACAGCCTTGCCAGAGGGTACATCCAGGCTGCTGGGCTGCAGAGTCCCTGCCTCTGTCCTATGCAGGTTCTGACTTTTTGTCATGAATTTGTGCGTAACTACTTGGAATAATACAAATGTTTGCAATTTTCCATGTACAGAGGCTGCCCAGCAGGTGCAGGATCCTGGGTGTAAACCCAAGACACCTACTTGGAATTCCCAGTGTGACTTGCACAAAGTGCACAAACAGAACTTGGTGTGGGGACCACTGGTGGTGCCCGGGAAGGAGGGGCTGCAGGGTGCTTGGGCTAAACCACGTGATACCTCATCCACATCCTCTCAGCTGTCACTGGCGATGCTGAGAAGCAGAGATGAGCTGAGTGATCGCATCAGCTCCATGGCACTGCCAGATGTGGGCTCAGCAGCCAGACTGCCCGGGGTTCGAATCCTGGCTTCTTGACATACATATGCGGGCAAGTTTCTAAGCCTGCCCGTGCCTCTCTGGTTTTTGACTTGGAGAAAAGGGGACACAAGACCATGTTTGTCTCAAGGGCCTGGAGGGAGGCGTCGATGGTATTCATAAAACACCGAGAACAGGGTCTGCCACGTAGCCAAGAGTAGTCCAGCTGACAGACAGGCGGATAAAAGCATGCAAGAGCTGGTGTCTGCACCAGGGTCACAGTGGTGATGGGAAAGGGAACTGAGCCCCAGGACTTCCTGAAACCCCACCCCCCATGATCCGCTCTGTCTGCCTTCCTTGTGTCTCCAAAAACCAAGACAGAAAGCAGCAAAACCCACCATCCTCAGGGCTTCTCTGTGATTTGGGAGATGAGGTGATGGTTTTCAAAGCTGATCCAGTAGAAGTGTGTGCCCGTGCCTGGGGCTGGGGCAGGCTTGTGGCCAAGCTGTTGGTCAGCACAACCTTCAAGAACGGGGTTCCCACTCATCTCTGACTTGTGGACATCTCTGACCTGGCCCCTTCTCAAATCCCTCTGATTCTCATTAATGCTGTTCTTCAATTAAATTATTTTTAGCCCTAGAATCTACCCAATTAAAGAAGCAATCCTCTGTGCTTTCACTGGAAGCTGTTGCTTACCTGGTTCTGCGATGCCTTGAGCGCTGAGCAAAGCTGTGTGAATTCCCCAGAGTTCTGGCTCTAATTGGCCGTGCTGGGGAGGGGAGGGCGTGATTCCCAATGAGGGGGCGGATTTCTCTCAAAGTGAACCTGACAATGAAACAAGCCAGTCAAATGCCGGTGTTGGTGTTCCCAGCTGCCCCCTCCCCACCTTTCTTTCCAAAGGTTTTGCCCAAGAGGGTCTAGTGATGGCTCCAATTTGTAATTCTAATTTCCTTGGAATTGGGGATAAATAGGACATTTGTCACTCCTCTGCAGCAGATCCTCAGCCTGGGATGGGGATTTATGGCCCAGCTGCAGGGGGTTGAGATAGAGAGAGAGAATGAGAATATGAGAATGAGCACAGATTCCAGTTGGGGGAAGGGGCTGGGTGTTCTCAGTTAAAAATATCTCAATTTTTTTTTTCTCTAAATTTGGAGGAAAGAGAAAAACATATCCTGCTAAAGCTTCAGGTTGCCTGGTTATGAATAAAATAAGCAAGAAACTGATGTCTAAAAGAGTAGCATGCTTAGAACGCAGTAGGAGTGGGCTTGCTGCCCTGGGTAATTGGGAGAGCGATGGCTTTGATGACGTCATAGTGTCAGGAGCACAGCTGTGCCCCCAGGCCAGAGGCTGCCCACCCGCTGAAGGGGGGCGGGCAGGGAGGAAACCTGGCCTGTCTTGGGGGAAGCCAGCGTTTGGGAAGTTTGGCATCAGCAGATAAGCATGATCTGTTTAACCACTGACCACTGACCACTGAAGCCTGCTTGCAGAGAGAGCCCCTGCTGTGGGCCAGGTGAGTGTCAGCGCCCGCAACACCAGCAGTGAACCAAAGCCCAGTGCTCCAAGGAGTCAGTGGGAAGACAGATATGTTCAAGGAATCGCAGGAATAAGTGTAAAGTGGCCGCCATGATCAGCTCCCCAGAGGAAGCCCACAGTGGGTGTCACACACATTGGAACTGAAATAAGTCGGGTTTCCTTCTCAGGTCTATAGGTGTTGGGGTGGGAAAGGGGGCTGTAGCAGCACCTTTGTTCCCCATCTTGGCCAGGGTATGCCATACTTCTGACTTAGGACAAGGTACTTGCCCTCTGGGGCTCCCCTTGGCTCCTCAGACCTCCCCAGTGCCTGTGTGGAGGCTGACGGTGCATGAGCAGCTGGGGGGTGGTGTGTAGCAAGCCGCCGGCCTTAGCTCAGGGAGGTGCAGAAGCCTGGGGTCAGCTTCCCCCAGATGTGGGCAAGTGGCGGAGGTGGGTTCCCGTGCAGATGGAGGGAGGCCAAGGCTGAGGCATTTCCGCCTCACACCTGGGTGCCTGCCCACGTGGAGGAAAAGGCCACATACCTTCTCTGAGCCTGCCTATCCGCAGAGCCTCTTCATTTCCCAGGAATACCGGTGGAGAATCGCACGTCCTGGTGGGGTGGTGAGAGAGGCATCCATGTGTTGGCTGTTGATGGGTGCGTTCCTCCATGCAGCAAGGCTGTGGGTGGCGGTGCTGGGAGGGCAGGGACACTCAAGGGCCATCTCTCAGAGCTGCACTTGCTGGGCCAGTGTGGGATAGGAGAGATGATGCGGGAAGAGCGAGCGGGAGAAGGGTCTGTGCAGCGTGTGCGGGAGTGCGATGGTGGGGGCATCCTGCCTGCTTCAGACACTGTCTGTCTCTAGCTCTCTTTTAAGGCGGTAGGGAGAGAGCCGCTGCAGACTGAGTGGCTTGAAGCAATGCAAGCTTGTTCCCTCACAGTTAAGGGAAGAGCATCCCGCACAGGTCTCGCAAGGCCGAGGCAGGGCAGTGTCTCTCCTGGGGGAGAATCTGTCCTGTGGCTCCGTCCAGCTCCTGGGGGGCCACCCACATTGCTTGGCTCAGGACCTCTCTTGCCAGCCTTGATGCCAGTGGCGTGGCAGCCTCAGCACTTTCTCGACTCCCACCACCCCTTCTGCACCCCCTTCCACTTGAAAGGACCCTTGGGGGTGCGCAGGGCCCCCGTGGGTCATTCAGGAGTGTTTTCTTTTCTTTTTTTTTTTTTTAAAGATTTATTTATTTATTTTAAAGTCAGAGTTACACAGGGAGAGGAGAGGCAGAGAGAGAGAGGTCTTCCATCTGCTGGTTCACTCCCCCGATGGCTGCAACGGCTGGAGCTGTGCCAATCTGGAGCCAGGAGCCAGGAACTTCTTCTGGGTCTCTTATATGGGTGCAGGGGCCCAAGGACTTGGGTCATCTTTCGCTGCTTTCCCAGGCTGTACATAAGTGGAGTAGCCGGGACTCGAACCGGTGCCCATATGGGATGCCAGCGCTTCAGGCTAGGTTGTTAACCCACTGAGCCACAGTGCCAGCCTCGAGAGTCTTTATTTTTACCTGCAACTTTCATTCTCCTTTGCCACCATTTTAGTCCATTTTCTGTCCTGGAGCATAGCACTTGAGATGGGGTCATTTATTTTATTTATTGTAAACATTTATTTTATTTATTTGAAAGTCAAAGTTACAGAGAGGGAGAAGGGGAGAGAGAGGTCTTCCATCTGCTGGTTCACTCCCCAAATGGCAGCAATGGCTGGGCTGGGCCAGTCTAAAGCCAGGAGCCAGGGGCTTCATCTGGGTCCTCTATATGGGTGCAGGGATCCAGGCACTTGGGCCATCTTCTGCTGCTTTTCCAGGTGCATTAGTTGCCTAGAGCTGGTGGTGGGGATGGGGGGGGGGGGTGAGGCCTGGGTCGGAAGTGGAGCAGCAGGGACTGGAACGGATGGCCGTACGGGATGCTGACGGTCCCCTGGGTCATTTACTTTAAAAAGAGGTTTGCTCTGCCTCCTGGATCTGGAATAGAAGGAGCAAGTTCCCAGCCTCTGCTTGGCTTCTAGGAAGGCCTGCAGCAGCTTTGACCCCCAGAGGAAAGTGGAAAATCGCCAGGGTGGGACTGAGGCATCCTGCCCCTGAAGCAGCCCAACAGCTCCGAGGGTCCAGACAGCGGGGGCCACGAGACTGCAGTGTGTGCTGGTCCCCCTTTCTTGGGGGATGCGTTCCAATCCCCCAGTGGACACCTGAAGATGCCAATAGTTGTGAATCTTGCAAATGCTGTGTTGTTTCCTATATGTCCATGTCCACAATAAAGTTCAATTTATAAACTAGACACATGTTAAGAACAGTAAGTAGTAATGGAATAGAACAGTCCTAGCCGCATACTATAACAGGTGACTGTATTCTCTCATCAGCAAAGACACACGTGACTTTTATACAGCAGTTGATCCTGCGTAACTGACACGTGGAAAGCAGACTCGCGCAAGAAGGAGCCTCCTGCGTTGGCCGAGTGAGGGGTTAGGACAGAGGCCGGGATTTTGCCTCTCAGGCCTGAACACACATGTTTTCCCCATATGTTTCTCCTAAGAAAATGACCTTAGTGTCTGTCTGGCAGGGTGCTGGGGCCTTGGTTTTGTATTGTGACAGGCAGTCCCTGGGGCGGGCACGTCCACCTGGGGCAGGACATTACTGGCCTTAGACGCTGTGGGGGTCACTCAGGGAAGCTAACCTCACGCCTCCGTACATCCACCATCTGTGTAATGGGTTTATGCGTTTTCCTGGGCTGTGCACTGGCAAACACAAGTGAAATTGACATGATACCATACATAAATTTAATATATCAAAAATAAAAATAACTCCAAGGGCAACTAGAACAGAACTTGAAGAGGAAGGGATTCAGTTAAAAAAAAAAAAAGAAATATCAGGAGATAGGAATGATGAACAAATGTGAAAAGAAAATCATTGGAAGCTGACATAAAAATAATTAACAAGTGGAAAAGAATTGGGGCAGGGTGTAACAGCTGGTGGGGGTGATGAGGACTTGACCAAGTGATGAGAACAAGACTCACGGGTGAATCAGGGCAGGAGGCCTCCCCCCATGGAGGTGCTTGAATAAATAATTCTCTGCTTCTGTTCACTACTGATTCTGTATTCAAGTCTAGTTTGGTTTGGGGCCAGTTACTCTCAGCTTTTTACCCATAATGCAGAGATAAAGGCATCCCCCAGGGCTGCTGTGAATACCAGGTGTACCGAAGGTCAAGGTCACACAGACTCAGGCTGGCATCCTTGCTAGGTGGTTCCTGAATCTCTCTGCTAGGAACCACACTGCCAGTCAGCCGACAGGTGGCTCTGAGCTTCCCCACCTGTTCACATACTCATTTGCTTACTCACTATTCTATTCCATGAACTATTTGAGCATCTATTATGTGCTAAAAACAAGAATACAGCTACAAATGAAAGAAATGCTGAACTGAATCAAGGAAAACCAGCCAGGTACCTAGTGCAAGCCCTGGAGCAGTGACCTTGAGCGCTCACACCCTCTCACCTCGCCCCCTGCTGGTGCAGCTACGTACACTGAACACTGGGGCAGTACCCCTGGAATCTGCGGGGTGCTCAGGAAATGTGTATGGGATAAATGGATCCCTTCCATGGTAGGCCATAAATCCAGGGAACTGAATTGTAGGGCTCAAAATGTTCAACCTCAGGAAATCTTCTAGATATTTGTGTTGGTTCCACATAATGCTGACTGCGGCCACCCCCTTAGGGCCAGCTGGCCCCTATGGTATCTCCTCTCTGGGGCCTTTCCTTATTTTCTTGGACCAGGGATCCATTTTTCCTGTATTCCTTCTAGCACTTTCTGTAAATAGCTGAGAACATTGGTCCTGACCAAGCATGGTTTCCCCTTGTCCATGTCCTGCTGGCATTCTCTCAGTCCATTGATCTTTTGTGATATGGCTCCTGGAAGCCTCCTGCAGTCACGTAATTTTTACATTTTTATCGATTTATTTGAGAGGGAGTAGGAAAGGAGGGAGGGAGAGAGAATGTTTGATTTGCTGGTTTGCTCCTGAAATGCCTGCAGCAGCTGTGGCTGGGCCAGGCTGAAGCCAGGAGCTCAGTCTGGGTCCCCTATGTGGGCGGCGAGGACCAAACCACTCTAGCTCTCGCCTGCTGCTTCCCAGGATGCACATTAGCAGGAAGCTGGGATTGGGAGTGGAGCTGGGACTGAACCACAGCACTCTGATGTAGAGTGTGGGCATCACAAGGGATGTCCTAACTTACACCAGACACCCACACCTACATTCACGTTGAGTTGGCTTTGAGTAAAGCCATATCTGAGTTGGAGGCATGATCTCAAAAAACAATTTCCCCAAGCCTCCATTTTTCTCTTGGTGTAATGGGGATAAAAATATTGCCTGAGAAGACTGTGGTGGTTGTGTGATCTGGTGTATTTGTTCAGCAAATAGCTATCCAACATTAGTGTGTGCCAGCAGGGGCCTGGAACATGTCCACAAAACAGAGAAAATAACCTCTGGTTGTAGAATGGACATTGTAGCTGGAGGCGGCAGGTGGTCAACAGGGAAAAAATCTAGGGAGAAAAACAGCAGGATAAGAGTGACGAAATGATGATTGACTGCCAATTAGCAACTTTAAAATCCCATGGGAGCATTGGTTTATTTGTAGAGTGTGAGCCAAGGAAGATAAAGCGGTCCCAGGGAGGCCCACCAGGTTATCTTAACATCCACAGACGCAGTGGCCAGCCCTCCCACGTGTGTCAATGGTGGTTTCTCCCCAGCGTTTGTCTGTGATCAGAGACCAACACCCACTGGCTGGCTTGAAAAGGAAACAGACTAAGGAAACAGAGAAGCATCTGGCTGTGCTCTGTCCTCTGCTGAGTCAGAGAAGACTCGCATGTCACACAGTAGGGGGCTCCTTTCCATAAACAGGATGGCCATTGGTCCATTAGCTTTTCCTTGATTTGGAACTAGTAGGGGCAAATGATCTCACTGAAGTAGACCCTCACATAATGTATGGAGAACTCGGCACTCACTGATCCCCCGTTACTTTGGGCATTGAAAAGGCCAATATCCATGAGACTCTTTGTGGGGACTCCTCATCTTTGCTAAAAGACTTGGGGTTTTGTCTAACCCAGAATTTGAGGTGTGTGGTTGCTATGTCAGTGTGTATGTTCTCTCTTTCCAATGTATTCTTAGCAACAGAAACTCCCTGAACTCTCCCTGTGCCTGGTGCCATGACAGTCCCTGGACATACAAACAAGACCTACTAGTTCTTGCCCTCTTGGAACTTTTGGTCCAGCGGGGAGGACAGGCCATTACATAAGTAATTGGGATTCGGTATGGTTAAGGGCACTGTGTCTGGAGTGCAGATTGGGGGACATGGGAGATGGGAGAGGTAGGCGGGCCTTAGATGCTGGTGTGGTTGTAAGTTGCAACAGCAGAATAGAAAGTTTAGGCAGGGAAGTCAGGTGATTTGCATTACAAGGATCACTGTGCCTAGAGTGTTGGGTTTAGAGTGGAGGAGCAGGAAAGAGCAGGTTAGGTGGCTGCAGAAGACATTATTGGAATGACCTTAGAGGATAGCGAATTGGGCATTCTGCTCAGCACAGTCTGGGTGTTCAGCTTTCATGCATTTAAATATAGACTCTTGATTGATTTTAAACCCTGGACTTGAAAACAACATGTCCAGTATTTTGACAGATTGCAGTTTTGTTATGTCTCGGGTTTTTGCCATATTCATTTTCTGCCTTAGGCCCTGGATGTCTTAGCTGGTCACGTCTCCATCATTGAAGGCTGAGTTGCCATGGATTCTCACCCTTATCCTGACCCTGATTAATGCAAACCGCGCTGAGGCCTGCCGCGTGCCCTGTCTCCTCACAGGCATTGCAGATGAAATGATAAGCATGGTGTGTGCCCTTGGGACTCTGCATTCTGTTACAGGTCGGGGGGAATGTGCAAGGACCCACTGGACATGTATTGGGTTTAGTTAAGTGAAATCAGCGTGACGTACCGAGGGTTCTCAGTGGTTCCTCCCAGCAACTCCATGAGGTCGCTGTGTTTAAAATCACTTTCCAGAGGGCGGTACTGATGCTTAGAGATGTGAAGTCACTGCCCAGGGCGGCACAGATAGTGAGAGAGAAAGAAGTGCGCCGTGAATGCAGCCCCTGATTCTGGTTAAAACTGTAGGTGGAGAGGGCTCAGCCCGTGCCTGGCTGAGAGCGCAGGGCCAGCCTCACATGTCCCCTCTCTTGGATCTGCACAGGGTGGGCAGTACATGGCCTGCCTCTTGGCTCCAGCAGGAAGGATGCAGATGTTTGCAGTGGGGCAGCGATGGATGCGTGCTTCCATTCTGGGGCTGGGTGGCTGGCCAGTACGGGCCAGAACACACAGTTCAGTCTCCACACAGGTTTACATGGGGTCTTCTCTCCATCCAGCCAGGCTCCAGCTGTTCTGTGAGCACAAGGGGCCGGGTCCTGTGCCTTGTTGAACAGGCACCATCTTGAGCCCTGAGAGGAGCTGGGAAGGCCCCAGTGGATCTTCTGTTTCCACAGGAGAGGACCAAGCCCGGAGAAGGGAGGTGACTTTCCAGAAGTCCTATGGCAGCTTACGGGAACGCTCAAAGCTGGCACTGGGACCTTGGAGTCCTGATTTGGTGATGGTTCCATGTCATATTGATGAGAGGACACTGCAGGGACACTGGCTGCAGTGGCCCCTTATGAGCTCCATTCTTCAGGATAATTGGGCATCCTTGAAATTATTGATGCTGTTTCTGAGTCCCTTCTCTCTTGTGGAGGTTCTGATTTCACTTGTTTCGGGATAGGGGCCAAGATGAGGATTTCTCTCTTATCTTTTTTGGGTGATCTAATATGTAGTTAGGTGAGAAAACTTTGGTTCAGCTAAATTAATTTCAAGCAATGCTTTCAAAGGAAGATCTAGACAGAAATTTTTTTAAAGATTTATTTATTTGAAAGAGTTACACAGAGAAAGAAGGAGAGTCAGAGAGAGAGAGAGAGAGAGAGAGAGAGAGACAGAGAGAGGTCTTCCATCCACTGGTTCACTCCCCAGTTGGCCGCAATGGCTGGAGCTGCACCAATCTGAAGCAAGGAGCCAGGAGCTTCTTCCAGGTCTCCCATGTGGGTTCAGGGGCCCAAGGACTTGGGCCATCTTCTACTGCTTCCCCAGGCCATAGCAGAGAGCTGGATTAGAAGTAGAACAACACAAACTGATGCCCATATGGGATGCCGGCACTGCAGGCAGAGGCTTAACCCACTACGCCACAGCACCGGACCCTATGCAGAAATCTGAGCAAAGCACAGGTGGAACAGAATTTCTCTGAAGAAGTTTCTAGGAAGACAGCTCATGAAAGAAACAAGGAGGGGCCGGTGTTGTGTTGGTGTGCAGTGAGTTAAGCTGGCACTTGTAACGCTGGTATCCCATACTGGAGAACTGGTTTGTGTCTGGGTTGCTCTACTTCAGATTCAGCCCCCTGCTACCATGCCTGGGAAAGCAGTGGCTGATGGCCCAAGTGCTTGGGCCCCTACCACTGACATGGGAGACGCAGGTGAAGTTCTTGGCTCCTGGCTTCTGCCTGGCCCAGCCCTGGCTGTTCCAGCCATTTGGAGAGTGAACCAATGGATGGAAGATTTCTCTCTCTCTGTCCACCGCTCCCTCCATTCCTCTCTGTCACCTGGCCTTTCAAATAGACAAACAAATAAAGCTTTAAAGTGAAGAAGCAAAGAGTCCTCTCTGGTTGAGCCAGTCTCTGGTTGAATTAACAGCTCAGAGAAGTCCCTAACTCAATGCCCAGTGTCACAGGCATGGCAGGTGGTGAATGTTTGAGCCCGAGTAGCTGCCTGTTGAATGAATCCTTTGGAGCACTTGATCCTGGGAATATTCTAAGGCTGGAGCAGATGAGGACTCTTTGGGGAGAGTGATTAGAAAACTCTGATTTGTAGCATTCCTTCTGCTTCTGTTTCATGTCTTGGTAGCAAGACAGACCTTTGCAATTGGACCTAGAAATGTTTGTCCCCCAGGATAACAAAGAAACCCAGTGTTAGTAGCACATACATTGAGGAGTCTCATAGTGAATGATTATTCTGGTTTCAATGAGTCTCCTAATTAGCAGGGGGACCGTGGCCATGGGATTTTGTTCAGTGTTTGTTTCAGCACCTATCAAGGATACAGATGCGTCCACTTCCTGCCTCACTCAGGCTTTCACTTGGTACACACCTATGGGACGTCTGCTAGGCGCCAGCTGTGGGCCAGGTGCTGAGGTTGCAGAGGTAAGAGGCAAGTGCATGCATGCACCCCAGGGGTGCTGGCAGCACACGCTCCTTCACCGATGGTTGACAAGCCTGCCTCTGGTTCCTGAAGTGTGCCTGGCACTGTGCTTGTAAGAACCAAAAGAGATGTAGCCTGGGGAGGGGCTTCACATTTTTAAATAATATGTGCACTAATCCAATGCAGGTGTCTCGATCAGGAGATAAGCTGACCGCTCATGGTATGGGTCTGCTCAGTGATTGCCCCTGCCACAGAGAGTTTTGTGTGGGTGTCTGTTTCCTCTGTCAGGGGAGGGAAGGTCTCTATGTCAGTCCCCAGAAAACGATGGGGGCTTAATATATGCTCATTTAATTGTATGAATATAGTTCTGTGCCGATGGGGAAGATGTCCTCAGATGAATTTAAGTATGCTTCCAGTGAGACAGTTGCCAAATTTTTTATAAAGTATCAGTTTACATATATGATTTAAGCTGAGTGTATTTTTAGGTGTAATAAAAGAAATTATAAACTTGCTAGCAGTTTAAGGGTCAATCATTTTTAGTGAACCATAGAAAGCTGTGTGTGTGTGTGTGTGTGTGTGTGTGTGTGTGATTTCCCCTTGCGTTGGGTTGAGGGCAGGGAAAGGGTGCTAATTTCTGAGTGCTGGTTTCCAGGAACCGGGGGCTGTGATTGGTATTTTAAGCTGTTTTTGTTAATGATTGTAATAATATTTTGTAAATAAGTCAACTTATGCAAATGTAGGTTAGAGGATGTGTTTCCAAGGAATTTTTGACTATGCGTGGCAGTCATTCCATGTGGGAGGGGACTTCCTGAAGGCAGAAAGAGTAGAAAGACAGCCTTACTGGCAGAAACACTCTTAGAGGCAGACAGGTAGGTAAGGTAGACATAGATGATAGATAAGATAGATGGTAGATGGGTAGATGGTAGATACATAGATATGATAGGTATGATAGACAGTTTGGCCTTGAAAGAGCACAGATGCGAAGGGGGCTGGCATTTGGCCTGGCAGTTAACACATAGATTGGGAGTTCCTAGTCCCAGATGGGAATGTCTGGGTTTAATACCTGACTCCAGCTTCCTGCTAATGCAGACCCAGGGAGGCAGCAGTGATGGCTCAAGTAATCGGGTCCCTGCCATCCAAGTGGGAGACCTGGAGTGAGTAACTGGTTCTCAGCTTTGGCCCAGCCCCACCCAACCTGTCATGGCATTTTTGGAGCGAACCAGTAGATGGAAGCCCCCACGCCCCACCCCCACTGTCTCTCATCCGTCTGTGTATCTATGTATCTATCCAGCTATCTCTTTGCCTATCATTCTGAAAAGGAGAGATGTGGAGATCAATAGGTGGAGCTGAGAGAGATGGAGCTGTAGAGGGTGCAGAGGCAGAAATGGGGACGCATGCTCCGGACCAGAGGCAGAGATAGACGCAGTGGCAACAGCAGCTCAGGGAGCATCTGCGGGCGGGGACGTGGGAAGAATTCGGCAAGATTGCCGCATAGATTGTGGTTAGGAAGCATTGCCTGTAATTGGCCCATGGGGGGTTTTCAACTACATTTTTAATGTGATTAAAGGCCATTTTATTGGGAAAAGATCTCGGCCCCCTGGGTGAAGAGAGAGCAGCGTGGGTCATGTTTTCCCCAGTGCTCAGCAGCTGTCTCAGTGGCTGGGGTTGTGTGTGTGTGAATTTGCTCCTGTCTTCCCCCTGCCTGTGATGGGGCTGGGGAGCTCCCCTCCCCTGGTGATGGGGAGCAGGTGCACAGGGAGCCGCAGCATGGGCCCTGGTGTCTTTGTCTTTGGGCTCAGATGCCAAGCCTGGCAGGGGGACACTGCTGTTTGTGTTTGTCAGATTGCCACTGCAGAGAGCTGAATACTGAGTGCACCAAGTCCTTGCCTCTGTGGCTTCCTTGGCAGTCTGAACTGGAGGGATTTTTAAGGGTTAATCAGGCAAAAAATAAAGTTGACCCATAGGGTGGTCGGGGTGGTTTCCTTCCTTCATCTCCAGGGGCTTCTCCTGGCCCCTCTCCATGATGTGATTAATTAGGCTAAAGAAACGGGCAAGAAAGAGGAGGGTGGGGTCTCGGGGATGGTGTTCAGCTTCATTCACAGAGACCCAGACCCCTCGGAGGTGACTGACTGGAATGCTAGGGCTCTGCGTGTGAGGCTGAGGTGCCCTCCCTGCTGTTGAGAGGGGGAAACAATGGACCATCAGCCTGCTGCCCGACTCACTGCCCTGCCTGTGGCAGACATCACTAATCAACCATAGGCATTACTAATCAATCATGACCTGCTGCTGCAGAGCCCAGGGGAAATACCAGCCCTGTGGGGTGAATCTTCTTTCTTCTCTGCACTGCACAGCACTGTCTGTGTAGAGAGATTACTGTTTAGCCTGTACCCCTGTCCACTGGTTCATAACGACACCTGTAACGTTAGAGGAAGCAGCAGTCTAGTCTCTTCCTCTGGAGGAAGGGATCACTTCTGCTTGAAGCTTCTACCAAAGCAACCAGCGTTGCTTATGCATGAAGCAAGGGAGTGGGGGCAGTGTATAGTCCACTCTGGATGGTTTTACTCATGATCCCTTGGGAGGTGATCCAGCCATTGCTTTGGCCAAGTCCACACAGCTGGTGGGACTCCCAACCTAGGGATATGGGATGCAGGAATGGCTGGATACTGCTGTCCACAGCACTTTGTTATTCACAGGCAGCCACAGGCCCAGGGGTGGGGGGAGGAGGATGCCCCATGTCATGCAGGTCTGCAAGAGGACTGCACGCAGGTCAGGGTGAAGGGCCAGGTCCTGTGGGGGCTAGTCTTCGTAGCAGCAGGAGGGCGGGGTGCTCTCTGGTTCCTCTGCAGGGAGGTGATTGATTTGCATTAGCAACAGTGGGCTGACAGGGACCAGAAACCTGCTCTGTGGGATAAGCAGGAACTGTGGCTGGTCCCTATGGCAAGTAGGGTCCTGTGTCTAAGAGACCCTATTCATGGGGCCGGATAGGGACGAGACTTGTGATTAGGCTTCTCAAGGGCCGCCTAGTTTCACCATGTGTTGAGACAGGTGCATCATTGTGAGCTTCAGTGCTAGACCTCACTCCACCCCTGGGACAGGCAGGGATGAACTTTGACCCCAGGGCCACAAGACTCCCACGTGTGTACCCCTTCCCATCCCACGACATGGGTCCTGCCAAAAGTTTGGTGGCAAATCCAATGTTGAGTCAGTTGTTCTTCCTGTTTTCTTGGCCTTGGCAGTCATTCTCTGAGCTGTGTGTGTGTTTCTGCTTCATTGCACCTGGGCATTGTTTGTGATAGAATTCATTTCCTTTTCAATTTCTCTTTGTGTTGTTGCATTGTGGTGGTTGGGGGAACCAAAACATTTTAAATGAATTCAGGCATTGTCTAACCATCAGAGAATGAGGCAACCAGTCAATGGGAGTGGATACCACGAGGCTGGAAAACACAGCTTCATTGAGCTGGCAGGAGTTGTGCCCCAGTTAAATAATGAGAATGTGACCACGAATGCAAATGAGCAAGCAGATACCTTCCTTGGTTAATATTCATCCTGCAAGGTCTCCCGCCTTACAGAAGCCATGCCCTGGGACTCCTTTAGGCAGTAAACTTCCTGCGTGCGTTTTACATAATATTCCAAGTGTATAACTACTGTTTATACCCTGTGGAGTTTTGGGGGGGGGGTCACAGATGTTATAAAAGAAGATACAGCCTTTATTTTAAACTGTTGACATCGCATGAAGAGAGGAGTAATGAGGATGATGTTACAAGTCTGTGTTGAAGACGGTGTTGTCTGAGGTGTCGCTCTGCCTAGGCATTTCCCATGCATTTTCTCCTCTGTCTTGATAAAGGCTTCTCCAAGGCTGATAGTAGTCCCCGTTGTTGAGATGGGGAGACTGAGGCTCAGCTAGTAATTGATGCATCCTTGCAGCATGGTTGTAAGGATGGAAGGCTGTGTGTAGAACCATTTAGTGCAGTGCCTGATTTGCAGAGTACCTTTTATAAGCAGTGTCTGATTTTTTTAAAAAATATATTTGAAAGGGAGAGATATGAAGAGAGACACACAGAGAGATAGAGATCTCCCAATCTCCCATCTGGTGGTTCACTCCCCAAATGCCCACGACCAGCTCAAGCTGGTTCAGGCCAAAGGCAGGAGCCAGGAACTCCGTGTGGGGCTTCCATGTGTGTGGTAGAGCCCTGACTCCTTGAGCTGTCACCTGCTGCCTGCCGGATGCACATTAGCCGGAAACTGGAACAGGAAGCAGAGCCAGGACTTGGACCCAGACATTGTGATATGGGATTCGAATGTCCCAAATGGCATCTTAACTGCAATGCCAAATGGCCTACTCCAGCCGATCTCCTGGGGCGGGGACTATATGTATCACATTGACTGTGGGTGTTGATACCTAGCAGTGGGCAGGTCCCTGCTGCAGGTCCAGGAGCTCCGTATGTGCAGATGTAGCTTGGACCCGAGGGTCTTTACCCACAGCAGAGTCTACAAGTCTACGGTTTCCAAAGGCACCTGGAATCCCTGAGTAGAAACTCATTATCATGGGTTGACTGATGTCCCCACCTCTTGCCCTAACCTTGTCCTAACCTCTGGAACCTGTGAATGTGAGCCTACTTGGGAAAGGGCCTTTTCAGATATAGCTAAGTTCACAATCATGAGATGAGCTCATCCTGGATTTACCTGGGTGGGTTCTAAATCCAATGGCAGCACCCTTGTCCTTGGAGAGACAGATGGAGAGAAGGGAAGGGGAGGGGATGGGAGAGGAGGGGGACAGGTGAAGGCAGAGGTGATGGTGGTAGGGGTGCAGCCATAGCTGAGGAGCCCTGGAAGTCACCAGCAGTGAGAGAGGATTCTCCGCTCAAGCCTTCAAGGCAATGCTGCCTGCCTATACCTTGGTTCCAGCCTTCTGGCCTCCAGAACTGTAACAGAGTGCACTTCTGGTGTTTAAGCCACTAAGTGTATGGTGATTTTGTTGGGGACCCTCTGCAGCCAGAGCATCCGTGGTGTCCCAAGATCCCCCTCTGCTGTTGGGGCCGGCAGATGGGCAGCCCCAGTGCCGGCAGCCCTGGGCTGGTGCCTGGGTAGGCCATTAAGGGGCTTTGGGACTGGGGTGGTCTGTTTTGTTGTCTGGGCTTCAGCGCCCTCTTCTCTAACAAGAGGAGGTGGTTGAGGCAAGGAGACTCTGAAACAGGAGTGCAAGATGACCTGAGACAGAGGTTAGACTCCTTGGAGCTGTAGAGATCAGAATTTGCAAGTCCTTACAACATTGGGATGGGGTCAGGGGCTGGAGGGCCATGGGGCAGTAGAGGAGGACGGGCTGGGGACAGGTGTCACATCTGCTTTGTTGAATATGCAGCAGGACTGGGTGTCTGCACCTGTTGGAGTCAGCAGCTAATTCTGTCTCATTCTCCCTTCACGGCGCCAGAGGATGGCAGCTTACAAGGGGATGTGTGGCATGCCAGTCGGAACCAGTTCATTCCAGTCGGGAACATCGATTTGACATGGTGGGGAAGAAACGAATAATAACAAGCCCTTCATGTGAGATCATCTGCTACAAATGACGGGAGACACATTTAGGAGAGTCATGCAGGTTTTTTTTTTTTATCCCAGAAATAATTCTTTTGACCTAGTTTTGGTCGTGCTCAGAATGTGGTTCTAGTTAACTGAGCTGAAAGATATTGTGCTTTGTTCAGTACCCCAGAACCTCCCTCAGGGCTGCCTGTCTGCTCAGGGTGATGCTGGCTGGATGGGCTCTACCTGGGACCTGGACAGGTGGGTGTGGCTCCGAGGTCAGGGACATGGGCTCTGCCACATGGAGCAGTGTGAGCTTGGCTAAGCTACTAAGGTCTTTGAAGCCCAGTTCAATCAGAGGCAGAATGGAGGTGAGTGTGGCTTCCTTTCTGGGGATTTGCTCATCTGCCTTCACTGTCGTCTTGTGAGTAGAGCTGTCGACCACCCCGTGCTCAGATAAAGACCTCGCACCTGCTCAGTAACTGCTTATGGCCGTATCTCAGGGTGCTTTTCGGGGGACCCCTCTGGCTGCTGTGTTGAGAACAGAGCTGTTGGGGGGGACCAGTAAGAGGTCACTGGAGTGATACAGGCCCAAGGTGATGGACTTGAGTGCTGGGAGTAGAGGAGAAGGGAAGTCAGAACTTTTCTGGATTTATTCTGGAAGTCGATGTGAAGGTGAAAGAGAGGACGGGGCTGGGGCTGCCTGTTGGGTCTCTGAATGGAACATCTGGGTTTTGTGGTGGTGCCGATCTCCGAGAACAGTGGCCGTGGAAGGGGCCCGATTTGAACGTGAACCCCAAGGCTGTGCTCCAGATGTGGTGGGGGTTGATGGTCCTGTTTATCTGTCTGTATGGGATCGTGGAGGTTCTGAGCACGGAGCTGCACAGGAAGGGCTGCTGCTCAGAGTGGACAGTATGGCCCTCACTGTCCTCCTGCTGCTGCAGAGGCCACCCCGGAGCTCTGGGCCTGAACGCCCTCCTGCGCAGGGGGAGAAGAAGCAAGTGGACACAGAAACCGGTTAGGATGGCTTGAACAAGAGCCTACCCTGGTTCCCTTTGGGAACTGGGGCCCACCTTGGCTCATCTTTGGGATATGAGTGTCTCCCGCATTTCCTGTTTCACAAAACAAGCTTCCCTTGTGGTTCTGCAGTCATCGTTGGTGGAGGGTCCCGTGACAGCCGCTGTCTTTCCCATGTCCCAGTTTGGTAGGGGGTTTGCTCCTCACTTTCCAGCTTGGAAAACAGTCCACCGGCGGGAGAAGATCCATTCTCCCTTTTTTGCACTGCAGCCCACCCTGACTCGCCCCATCCCCACCCCCACTGAGCTCCCCTGCCCTGCCACAGGGTCAGACAGCGTTGCTTTGCTGCCCCTGCTGTGCCCCCCCCGCTCCTCTGGGCTGGCGTTTCCCTGGGGCCCCCTGTAGATCTGAAACGCTTTGGACCATCAATCATGTCTCCATCCTGTTTTGCACCTGCCCTTTGGTCGTTTGTGATTGTGGAAGCGCATTTCCCATTTCCCGGCCCTGGCTTCTTGAGACTTCTTATCAAACGATTTGTGACTGAATTGTCAAATTTCATTTTCTTAGAGCTTTCCTCGGGCCAAGGGAAGCTACCATTTTACAGGGAGCTCCTGCATGCCGGTCACGTGCAGGAATCTATTTAGTCATCAAACACCTCAAAATATATTATTATTCATATCTGCAGATAGCTATGCACAGATGATATAGCATATCCAGACACACACATCTCATGAGAGAACTTAGAAAACACAGCAGAGGGCTTGTCAACACACACACACATTGACCCCATAGCCCGTCTCCTTGCTCAGACTCCCAGGGTATACACCTGCCTCGCTGTCCAGTTTACCTTTCAAACATGATATTTATCTCTTGGATTAAAGTGTAAATGTATTCCATGTCCAGCCCAGTAGTATCTTTTAAACAGCTCTTATGCACCAGACCCCCCGATTTCCCTCTGTAAATCCTGCCGTTGTCATGGAGAATGTCAGGGGCCAGCTGTGCCATGCGTCCAGGCTTTGGGAGCCTCCACTGGAGAAGAGGTGCTGTCCTCATGGACTCAGGCAGTGCAGAACGTACCGGAGCGCAGAAACGTGGAGCTGGAGAATGGTGAGGTTGGGCTGGCACAGCCATCAGTCATGGAGGTGTGGAGGCAGGGAGAAGGTCCCAGCATTGGCCCGGAGTCGGTTCTGACCTCCCTGGTGCAACACCTGGGATCCCGTTCAGGTCTGTCTTCACCTGATTGAAGAACACAGCTGAGGACACATCTGGTCCTTGTCCTCCTGACTGCCAGCCCCAGGGCAAGCAGCCAGTGGCACATGCCCCTCTGCGGCTCTGCTGGCTGTGACAGCCCAGGAGGCTGGCGGGTCCCCGTCATCCCTGCCCGGGATACGGCAGCAACTGCTGTTGTCTGAGGCATACACAGATACTCATCCCCGTGGTCGCATGCCTGTTAGGAGCTGAGTGCCTGTGTCCTCCCCATCATCGCCCCCTGCAATGCACCTGTTGAAATTCCACCCCCCTCTCCAGGGTGATGGTCTTGGGGGATGGGGCCTTTGGGAGGTGCAGCCAGAGGGGGCTCTCACTGGAGCCCATCCATGCTGGTACCTTTTCTTGCCTTCAGGGCTGTGTGAAATGTGTGTAAGCCGTCCATCTGTACGATGCTGTTGTCACGGTCTCCACCTGGGCGTGTTCCAATATGGCGGCTCTGTGTGTTCTCCTTTTTAAGAGAGAATGATGTGTTTGGATGACAGTTGTGTGCATGTCCTGGCCTCATCAGCTGCTGTTGCTATGCTGTGTTCCGGTGTTGCCTGGGCAAGCCACTTAGAGATTTTTGAGCCCTGCTTTTCCCATCTCTGAAATGGGCTAAAGATATTGACCATCATAGACTTGAGGATTAGCCACAAGGTTGGGCCATGTCTGGCATAGTCCCCGGCACATCCTGGCCCCTTGGCAACATGTCTTGTCTTTCTTCCCAAGGGGGCACTCTCTGAGGAGCCGGCAGTTTCATGGTGGAGGTTGGTGTGGTTGTGGGTGTGTTTTCCTGGCATGTAATTTGGAGTTGCTAAGGGCTGTGTCTAGCCCACGAAATCAGGACTCCAAGGACTTCCCAGGTGGCTTTGGGTTTCTGTGAAACCACTCTAATAACAGAGTAAAAGGATGGTCTTAAAAGCAATATTCAGATTAAAAAATATATATTACTCAGTACATTTGACAGGTGGCTCAGCTGTGACTGGGAGCTATGAATTCAAAAATCCAGACAAACATGGTACTAATGACCAAGGTTCTTACAGCTGAAACGGAGGGCAGAGGAGGCAGGGTGCCACGCTTCAGCTGCAGGTGCGAGAGCCGTGCAGAGCAGCGGGAAGCCTGGCGGGAAGGAAGTCCCGCCTCCTCCCAGGAGTGCTGCCCAGCCCTGGCCCCCAGAGCGTCTGGCCTGAGAAGCATCATACAGACCTTTGTGAGCAGTGCTTCCCGGTGAGGCTGAGTCCTATTTGGTGCCCTGTCACGGGCATCTTCATGTGCCTAAGACCTCACCAAGGCGCCTCTATGGCGATTCAGCCACGCCTGTTCTATGAGGGCTCTCCAAAAAGTTTCTGGAAAGCATGTGCTATGGAAAAGCCTTGCATGGGTTTCAAAAATAAGTTTGCACCAAACAAACTTTTGGTTCTCTTTTACCATACACTTTTTCACGCGCCCCAGTACAGATGGGAAAAGCGAGGCTAAGGGAGCCAGTTGCCTTATGCTCCACACAGCTCACTTTGGGATTGGAGTCCCTGCACTGATGGCACCTTTCTCTGTGCCTAATTCCCTTAGGCGTGGAATTCAGTCACCGAGGAGGCTGAAACCACGAGTGGAGAAGAAACATGGGGACCTGCAGCTCCCGGTTCCATTGCCTGCTTTCTGTGCTGCACTGGCCCCTGCCTCCTGGGAGCGTCTCATTGAACCTTCAGAGAAGCCAGAGATGTTTCCCAGGGATTCCTGTCTCCTGGCTGCCAGCTAATGCCAGTCCTCATCAGAAACCCACGCACAGAGCTCAGATTTATCAGGCCTTGAGCTCAAAGTAATTGTCTCCTCCTCTCTCATCTCTCTCCAGTGGGTCACTCCATGTGTGTGTAATCCTGTTCTTACTCAGCCATCAGTGTCTTATCTCAGACCCCTGCTGGCTGCAGCAAGCCCCTGGGAGATGAGGAAGGGCAGAGAAACAGCCCCCTCCACTGGGAGCCAGTGTAGGCCACAGGCCTTGGGGGTGGGGTCCTCAACGCCAGCTTCCCCTTGGACTGGCTCTTGGGAACAGAAAGAGAATGGCTGTCCCCGTGGAGCTTCCAGGATGGAGTGTCAGGGTGGCCTAGTGTTGGCTTGTGTGATCTGGCATGGCCTGCCTTGTGGGAGTGCCTGTATTGCCTGGACTCCATGGAGGTGACAAGTGTGTTCTGTTCACAGTCACGCCTTCCTTGCTAGGTGAGTCCCATGCCTGTCTTCCTGGCAAGGGATCAGATCCCCTCCCCGGCCACGTGGAATGTGAGTTGGTTTGCACGCTGGGATAGCAGGCAGACGAGGTTATGAAAAAGTTGCTGTCTCCCATGCCTATCCGTGTGCTGGGCTGTTTCCTTTTTGCCTCTCCAAATCCATTTTCCACCTGCTCTGCACTCACAGGAAACTCGCAGGAGCTGTGAATTCTGTCGCCGGCGCTCGTTCCTTCCCCTCTGGCTTCTGATGGGGTGCAGATATGGGAAGCGCAGCAGAAGACGGGTGGGTTGGTGAGTGGGAGCTGGGAGGAGGCTGGGCTACTGTGGCCTCAGCTCCTGTTCTGGGGGGGCCTTCCTGGCTGCCAGTAGCTGCTCCGTCCCCTGGCCCCTGAGGCCTGGAGGTGGCAGTTGCCCTTTGCTGTTGCCAATCCCATCACACTTGGCCTTTGCTTGTTGATTTCCCTAAACCCTGCCCCATCTTTGTGAATGGTCCCCGTTACTCTGTAGCATCCAGATTCCTACAGCTGGTCAGACAGGGCTGGGGTCCGTGCTCCCCCGTTTCTCTGGGCAGAGGGAAGAGCCAGTCACGGCAGAGGTGGTGGTGTCTAAACACGAGTCTCTCGCTGGAGAACTGTGAGCATCTCTACCCTCCAGCCCCCCCCCCCCAGGTCTCACCCAGCAGGGAGCTCCCATCCTGCCTTTAAGGTTCCACAAGGGGGCGGCCTCCTGTGCCATGCCTCTTGCCATGCCCAGCCTCCTCCGCTGACCCCGTAGCTCTCTGAGTCTGCCAGCCTCAGAGCTGCCCCTCCCTGGGCATCGCCCACCCCCAGGCTGTGAGTCCCAGGGCAGGGGCTGTGGTGTATGTCTCTCTGTAGCCTCAGTGCCCCATGCCCTGGTAGCCACTAACATATGCATCCTTTTGGTGAATTACTGAGCCATTTATTAAGCACTGGCAACTTTGGAATTCCAAGAATACATTGAATTCTGAACAGTGCGTGTAGTTTGGAATTTTAAAGAGAAGGTAAAATATCTAGAGAAATGCCATCTTAGCAAGGACTATTTAGAGATCTGAATTCCTTTTTCAAAAAAGGAAAATCCCTTCTTGCTTAGAAAGCTTGATCTAAAAAACCAACGACACACTTGGGTGCCTTAAGACAAACATCTCGCTGCTGCCGATGGAGGCCTCTGGAGGTAGCACCAGTATCGCAGAGCCAGGGCCCTACATCCGTTCCACGGCTGCACTCTGTGTGAGTCATGGGTCCTGCCTGACCTGCTGGCTCCTTTTCTGAGAAACGAGGCCATGGCTGGGCTGGGCCATGTGTACACGCAGCACAGACCAGTGTTCCTCAATGCTTTGTTCAGGGTCACTGCCCTAACTAACCTTTCCAGACCGTTTCTTCCTCCCATGAAATTTTCATACCACGGGTAGACTGTGTGTCACAAGAGCTAAGCTATTTCTGCTCCCCAGGTTCCACTGTTTGCCTCCTTTGGGAAAGCGTGATTACGGCAGTTTGTCCCTTAGGTTGGCTGACAGAGTTGTCCAGACCATGGACAGTGCCACAGCCTGGAGGGGCTGGCCAGCTCCTGCTCTCTAAGAAGCTCAGGGTCAGAGTAGAGGAAGAAATACAAAAAAAGAATCCCATCCTAGCCTGCAAGGCAACCAGGGTCCCCGTGTGCTGTCACTGCTTGGGGAGATGAGGCTGGGGGTCAGGGCTGTTTGTTCAGACCACCCCTGCAGGACGGCAGCGCCTACACCTCCATGCTCCAGGGACCAGCATTCTCAGTGCCCTGGCAGAGGGAAGCTCACAGCAGGAACCACAGGGTGGAGGCTCTGCTGGTGCCACTGCACTGGGCCAGGCTGGGCTGGGGCTGCTGAATCCTCACCCCCACTGCCCTCAGTTTGGCAAAGCTATCAGACACGGCAGCAGAGCTGGGAGGAAGTTCAGTGAAGGACCAACGAGGGGGGGACGGGGTGTGGGGGACCCTGTGGCTCTGGGGAGGCTGAGGCTGGCCCAGGCTCCCTCCCCCTTGTATATTTCTGTAGTGGCTCCAGCCTGCTGCCTTTAATTTCCTTTGTTGTGATGAGAGAGCTAGCGCAGTCTAGCGGGAAAACCTCAGGGTGACAGGGTGACTCTGCCTCCTGTTGTCCTGACAGCTGACTGCTGCTTCTCTGGGGTGGGGCTTTGGGGCTTGGAGCGCTAAGGTATCCACTGCACATCCCCGCCTCTGCCCCTTCTTGCTGGGCACTCCTCCAGTTCTTCATTTGCATGTTTCTGCCTTGCCAAAGTGTGTAATCCCAAAGGGATTTTCTGACGGGAGAAAGGACCTGAATTGTTAACAAGCAAGGTCTCTACTCCCTCCTCAGGCTCTTTCCCACCACGCCCAGCTGTGTTCCTAGTCCACTCTGAAAAAGGGCCCTCAGCAGTGCCTCTCCTGTGATCAGATGCTGGGGTAGACAACTGTGTCAAGGGGTGAGCGCCCACCGAGTCCCCTCCTCCTCCAGCTTCGACCCTGGCTGCCTGCGACTCTTGGTGCCTTAGCAGCAGGCGCTGTGGAATCATCGATTCAGCCGTATCCAATGCGACAGGGCTGCTCTGGGAGAGAAGCTGCTGGAAGTAGCAGCTGCATTCGCCATGGCCACGGCCAGGGTGGGCGAGGGCTCCCAGTCTTCGGGATCCGCCTGCTGCTGTGCGTGTTAGCTGCAGTGCGGTGACGGCGATGGGAGGAGGCCAGACATTCTCAGCTCTGCCGGAGGGGGATCCCAGGCTGGGCTTTCCTGGGCTTCCCCTCCCCCGCTCCCGGTGCTCTCCAGGTGCGGGAGCTGGAGCTGGCGGCTTTCCCCTTCTGCGGGGCTACCCCCTTCTCTGCGCATGCACAGCGAGGATGAGCCCTGCCATCCAGAGGGGCTGTGCTGAAAAGGAAATGCAATAACACAGTGCAGGTTGGGCTCCTAACAGGGCACCCACTCTGCAGCACCCGCTCTTGTTATTACCAATTCTTACTCTGTGTGATGGGAGCTGCGCCCTGAGGCTGGGGGTGGAGTGGGATGGGGGCTTCTGCGGGCTGCATCCCATCCCCAGCATGAATAATTCATGCCCCTGCCAGCCTCCTGTGCTCCCCCGCCCCCCCCCCCCTCCAAGCAGCTCCTGGCAAGCGCTGCCGATGAATTCATTTGTCAAGGGTGGGCGTGCGTGCTGGGCGCGAGCAGATGGGATTCCCCAGTCACGTGCCGCTGCAGACGGCCTGACTCACAGCCTCGCGGAGGAAGCCCTGCTCCTTGGAGAAGATGGGCAGGAACCTCCACGTCTGAAAATGGATGCGCTGCATCTGCTGTGGCGCCATATGGGGCGAACGCTTTGCTCTGCCCAGGAAGGAAGGGGGTATTTTCCACCCGCTGTGTCCTTGGCAACGTCTGACAAAGTTTTATTTTTTTAACCCTTGGGGCACACCACTCTCTGATTTTTCTCTGCATTCCACGATCCTTCCATGCTTGCTGTGTTGCAGGGGCTGTGCTGGGTGTGGGAGAACAGGGCTACATGGAGATATGGGGGACTTAAAGGAGGGCTTTCTGACGTAGAGTGTATGTTCAGCCCTTTTGTGCTGAATGAATGCACAGCTACTTCATGTAGCCTGGGACAGTCAGGGAAGGCTTCCTGGATGAGGCAGTAATGCAAGTGAAGTTTGGAGGGTGACCTGGAGTAACCCAGAGGAAGGAAGATTTTAAGAAACACAGATGAATGACTGAGGTACATACAGGCGGGAGCTGGGCTGTGGAGCCTGGGACACCTTGATGGTTTTGCACACACTCCTGCTCCCCGGAAGGTGTTAGGTAGACGGGGAACTTGGTATCACTTGCCTGGGCAGGAAGACTCCAGCTGCATTGCACAGAATGGGTTCCAGAAAGGGAATTTGGAGACTGACAGATAAGTCTGCACATTCGTTCATTCACCCCCTTCTTCACTGACTGGTGCACCAGCTACTGCCGAAGCGCCTGGTGCGTGTTGCCTTCCCTGTGAGCTGTGAGGGAGGACAGCAGCCACACCCCATGGGCTGCGCGGAGGTCAGGCCAGCATCGCTTTCTTACTGAGTTCTTCTCGGTCGGACAGAAACCACAGCGGGTCCCTTGCAGCTGAGGTCTGTCCCTAAGCTGCTGCACATGGCCCCAGTGTGCTGCTGGACGGTGACTGACAGGTCTCTCGCGTATCCCTGAGGCAGGGGAGTAGCCATGTAGGCAGAAGCCCCATCGGCCTGGCTAGTGCCATTCCTCCCTCCACTCGCTTCACCTGGGAATCCAAGCTGCTGCACCACCCAACGATACAGGAGCCCGGGGCTCTGCAGGAGCTCCATGCTTAATGTGCAGACTCAGCCAGCCCTCTCTCTGGGCCACTTCCCATCCAGTGTCCCTGAGGTCCGGGGACAGCATCCTCTCTCCAGGTGGTGTCTGACAGGTCTTATCGCTAGGTCTGATGTGTCCCCCAGAGGACTTTACATTCACAAGATGCCGGGGGATTTCTCTGAAAAGAGTACTCGCTCTCATTTTCACCTGCTCGGATGAAATCCTAAACACACTGATACTAGACGGTGGGCTGGGGTCTCCCACCTGGCTCCCAGCAGCCTTTGTGCAAGCTGCCCAGTTGTCCCAGCGCCTGCTCCTAGAAGTGGCTGCACCTGCACAGACAGCGTCAGCCCCACCTGCAGCTTTATAGCAGTGGGGCAGCCTGCACCCACCCCTGATCTAATGACCCGGGAGCGGCTGGCGCCAGATGCCCAGGTGCCTGGCATGTACCGTGAGGTCAGAGGCATGTGCCTGCCTTTGAGTTGTGGGGGTGGGAGGCAGCTGTTGCATGAGGGCTTGGCTGAAATAGAGGCACAAGAGTTCCATTTCACCATCTGTCACACTGTCAGTAAATTAGCTCCCCAAATATCTCTGCTGTGTTTTCTGTGGAATGACATGAGCTCGGCCTTCGGGGACCTCAGAGTATCCCAAATGCTTGTTAGGAAAATATGGCTCTGAATTTCTCTAGGCTATAGATAAAGGTAGCGTGTTTTATCCCCTTCAATTTGCCTTTTTCTTTTTTCAGTTTTTATTTCCAACTGGTACATAAAAATTGTATTTATGATTCCATGTGGTGTTGTGATTCATGTATGTATTGTGCAATATTCAATTCAGGGTTCACATAACTATCTCCTCAAACATTATCATCTCCTTTTGATGGAAACACTCAAAATCGTCTCTTCGAGCTTTTACAAAATACAAATACTGTTCAACATAGCTCTATCGGTAGCCCCCTGCTGGGCAAGAGCGCCCCAGCCACTACTGATGCCATAGCAGAGTACCTGCTATTCAACCCTTTCTCCTCTCTCCCTCCTTGGCCCCAGCTCTCTAAGGACCTGTGTGCTGCCAGGCAGCTGCTGGGTGCTTGCTGTATACCAGGTGCTGTGATGACGACTCTGTTCACACGTGCACTTCCTCATGGAGTTCACCTGTGGGCTCCCATAATCAGGTTCCCAGGACAGCTTTCTCCCCAGAGGGGTGGGCTTCAGTGCTTCCATCTGGCAGCAGCAGCTGAAGAGCACGTTTTCCCTCTTTGTCATGATTTTGCAGGAAGTTTGGAGATTATCTTGTTCCAGACTCCTGGACTGTCTCCTTCCTAGTAAATGGAGTTGTTTCTTTTTCAAAATCTTTAGTTTTACTTTCTCTGTATTTTTTTTGACTTACCGTCTATCCTGTCCAAATCAGTGGTGGCATAAAACAAAGTTTATGTGAGTTTTTTCTTTTTTAAAAAAATTATTTTAAAGGGAGACTTACAGAGAAAAAGAGAGAGAGAGAGAGAGAGATCATCCACCTGCTGGTTCACTCCCCAAATGGCCACAGTGCCTGGGCTGGGCCAGGTCAAAGCCCGGGTCTTATTAGGGGCCTGAATATCCACGTCTCAGTGTCTTCCCACCTCAGTGTGGACTGACCAGTACAGTGGGAGAACCCAGGGCCAGTTGGTAAGGAGATGCAGAGATGGACTGGACATTCACTGTTCAACTTGGTGCTACCTGAGCCCCTTCTTCCATGTGTCGGGCATTGGGCTGTGCAGGTAGAGTGGGGGCGTGGTCTCCGCCCCCAAGGAGCTCACAGCCCCATGGCCCAGGTACCTCCCTGGTAAGCAGGAAGCTGTGCTTAGCTTGCTGTGAGGCTGCTGAGGGCGGAGCCGTTTGTTTTCAGATGCATGAGGTGGTGTGTGCATCTGCAGGCTGCACAAAGTTGGGGAACAGCATTTTGAGCTGAGGTCACAGCATCATGATGGTATCTGGGTCACCTGGGGTGCCTGGGGTTGAGAGCAGTGTCAGACATGAAACAGGGTCCCAGAGCATGTCTGTGGAAGGCGTGGACACAGAGGCAGGGCTGCAGGCTGGCCAGGCTCAGCTTTGAGAGAGCTAGGGATTGCCATGGCCTTGGAAGCACCAGCATTGTCACCAGGGAGCTGTGTTCTCTGCTCAGTCTCCCAGCCTAGAAGTCAAGTTTCAGTTTCAGGCAGGGCTGCTTCTCAGAGGGCCCTCAGGGTCCTCTTCCAGGCTCCCTGGCTGTTGGCAGACTGCAGCTCCTGGCGCTTGTATGAAGGAGGTCCTGTGCTCTTGCTGGCTGGCAGCCAGGGCTCGTTCCCAGCTCTGGGGTGCCAGGGGGTCATTTGCTCCCATGTAGCCTTCTCCATTATCTGGCCTGGGCCGCACTCACTTGGGCTCTGACTGCTCTTAAGGGCTCACCTGATTAGGCTAGGCCCGCCCATGATAACTTCCTTTTTGGATTAACTTAAGGCTGTCCAGGACCTTGGTTACGTCCACACAGTACCTTCTGCCAGGTCAGGTAAGGTAACCCTGATCTCTGCTGTCAGGGGAGGCACCGTCCTGGCATGCACAGTGGGGGTGGCAATGTTAGGACCACCATATATAAGAGCATATACGACCATAGGTTGCATGTTTAGCTCATCCCCATGTGCCCTGGGCCCAGCACAGGGTCCAGGACCAGCTGCTGACTCCATTGGAAGCTGAGAAGTTACTTGCAAGACAAGAGCAGGGCCAGGAAGGGGCCCAAGGCAGCCAGAAATGCACACCCTAAGCAGAAGAAGTGGGAGATGGAAATTTGCTGCAGCAGCCTTTGGCAGACAGGCATGAGACCTTGTGGATTCCTGGAAGTATCTCCCAAGAGGGCTATGCCAAAGTTTTCTAGGGAAAATTTTGAGAAACGTATTCTATGTTGTGTGCTTGAGAAGTAGGCTGCTGAATTTAGCCTGCAGTGATTAAAGAAAAAAAAAAATAGGATGCTACCCAGCATTTATAGTCTGCATAATACTTGTGATAAGTCTTTGGTACGCAGCTTAATGAGTTAATTAACTGGATGGGTAGGTGGGTGGGGGAGTGAGTGAGTGGGTCCATTATTATGAAGTTATTTATTCATGCATTTCTTAAGCTTCCCGTCCAGCACATCAGCATCAGCATCAGCATCTTAAGCTTACCCCAGCCAGCATCTACCAGTGGAAGCTCCCTCCACTTCCCTGGGTGGATGCTGGACTGTAACCCAGACAGTCGGCCCTCTTCCTTTTGCACAGAGTTCCTCGGGAGAGGCTCCAAGGTCTGCTTGAACATCACCTGGGGAGCAGGGGGAGACACAGATTTCTGCATGAGACTGCGGAGGGGGGTGCCAGGAAGATGTCTTCGCCACAAGCTCACCAGGTCATGGAGGGCGGTGGCAGTCTGAGGACCACTGGCCAGGAGGGATGGTGGAGAGAGAAGCATGCGCCCCTCACGTGGTGGGAGGAGGCTGTGGGAACAGACCTGGAGCCGTGTTCCAGGGAGGAGAAGAGGAGGAGACAGAGGGCAACACACATTGATCTGTTCCGAGTCCAGCTCCCAAGCCCTCACTTTCCAGGGTGGGTACCAAAGGCAGTCGTTTGTTCTGCGAGCCTCTCTCCCTTGCTGTTACACAAGGTGCCAGAGCCTGGGTTTTCAGGGAAGGACACTGACGGCCACTAAGAGGCCCCCAAGGAAGGAGGCCCTTGGTCCATCTGGGGGCGTAGCTCTGCTGAGCCCACCAAGCCTGGAGCAGGGCTCTTGCTGTGCCCATACCTGCCTGCCTGTAGCAGCTGCAGTGAAATTGTCAGCTTGTTTGATGACTTATGTAGGAAAGGAAGGTGTCCAGCCTTGAAGCCCAGGGGTGGGCTCCTCTCATAAGAGGAACAAGCAGAAGCGCCAGTGCTGTGGTACACTAGACTAAGCTTTCACCTGTGGCACTGGCATCCCGTATGGGCGCCGGTTCATGTCCTGGCTGCTCCTTTTCCAATCCAGCTCTCTGCTTATGACCTGGGAAAAGCAGTGGAAGATGGCCCAAG
This sequence comes from Oryctolagus cuniculus, assembly GCF_051225735.1. Taxonomy (NCBI): domain Eukaryota; kingdom Metazoa; phylum Chordata; class Mammalia; order Lagomorpha; family Leporidae; genus Oryctolagus; species Oryctolagus cuniculus. The sequence goes on along the minus strand of NC_142872.1, from coordinate 158,493,013 downwards.
GGCTCGGGCCCCTGCACCCATATGGGAGACCCAGAAGAGGCTTCTGGCTCATCTCCAGTCATCTGGGGAGTGAACCAGCAGATGGAAGACCCCCCCCCTCGCCCTCCCTCCCTCTCCCCCTCCCTCTCTCTTTCTTCCCCTCTCCCTGTGTATAACACTACTCCTCAAATAAATAAATAAACCTATTTAAAAAAAATAACAAGGAAAACTATAAAGGGCTAGCATCCACTGTGAAATCAGTGGGCAGTAATAGCAGGTTGTATTCAGGAGTTTGGCTGAAAAAGTAGATTATGGCTGTTCAAAGAGGAGACTGGTAACTGTGATACGAGTAGGTGTAAGGCGGCCACAGAACACACCAAACACCAGAGTAAGGGAAGGAGTTTATTGGGGGAAACCCGACAGACCAGACCGGAGGGAAGGGATGAAGAAGGAAAAGAAGGAGAAGGAGAACATGAGAGAGACAGAGGTCAGGAGACGGAGAGGAAGAGAGAGCGAGAGAGACACTTGTTCAGGAACAGGTCCTTTTAAAACTTTGCTGGGGGGTGGGCAGGGAAGCAGGAGCAGTGAATCCCATTAGGATGGGGGTGGGGCTGACACCGGAGGTTGGGCCATGTGGCCACCTGGCTTCCAGCAATGGCGGCAGAGCTAGAGCCTAGGGTGGTGTCAGGGTGTAGATCATGCCATAGGTAAGACTGCACCATTTTGCTAACAGTGGGTATACTAACTTGCACTCTAGTTACTGTTTCACTATACTCCTGTCTTAGGACATGCTGTGTACTTTAACCATCCCCCAAATTTATCTTTAAACAAATTTAATTTTATTAATATCTCATCAAATTATCTTCCTACCACTTTGAATTTTGTTGCCCTGTTTCTTTAATTGCATAAACTTTTTTTTCAGCTTTAAGCCATTATAGTTGAGAATCTATGACCTGTGTATGTTAAATGCAAGGTTTGCTTCCTTGCATTCCTGCCCCCGGCTATTGCTAAGTTGATAATGTTTCTTTAGTTTTCTCTATTTGAAAGGCACAGCCACAGAGATAAAGATAGAAATTGAAAGATGGAGTTAATACACTTTATTTTGTCAGTTTTACAGCGATAGAATAATCAGGCACTTATACAGAGAGCTCCCATATACCAGAGCTCCCTCTTCCACACAGCTTCCACTACTGTTATCGTCTTGCATTAATGTGGCACATTGGTTGCCACTGATGAGCCAGTATGGATGCATTGCTATTCAGGGCACTTCACGGATTGCATTGTGATTCACCCTTCATGTTGTATGCTGAGTTCTGTGGGTTTTGCTGTTCAGGCAGAGTCCTCTGTGTGCCACCATAGTTTCACACAGAAGAGTTTCCTCACCCTGAAGACTCCTCAGTGCTCCACCTGTTGGAAGGAATTCTGAAACAGCACGTGGAACCCAGGAAGACTTTTGTAAGCAACCTGTGCAGAGACGGATGAGACGCCATAGCAAGGGGCAGGTGGGACCGTGTAAGAAGCAGGCAAGGAAAAGGCAGAGTGGATGTGCTCGTGTCCAGGCCCTGGGTGAAGCCTGCAGCTCTTGCTCTCTGGAGACGCCGTGCTGTTCTGCTGCTGCACACCCAGCACCCAGCTCACCCCTCCCGACTCTGCACCTGTTTTCCTTACGGGAGTAACCAGGAGAAAAGACCCTCCCAGAAGGCACATCTGCCTGCTGGTACCCAGCTGGGTTAACTTGGCAGCCACAGCCAGTGTCAATGTGGGGGCCCCTGTGGTGATGTCCCCAGAGCCTGGGAGCTGTCTCCTGTCCCATGCAGGTGAACCACAGACAGGCACTTGTTCCCTTAGCTTAGGTCACCTGTGGCTGTCCTGTTGTGAGTCAGTTGTTCAAAGTTGATCAGTTGTCTCTTCCAGGCAGGTTATTGTACAAGATCCGCACTTGGAAGGCAAAGTGTATGGAAGGCCAGAGCTAGGTGTGAATCTGACCTGGCCACATGAACCACGAACTCAGCTCTGTGTCAGGACTGAGTGGGAAATGTTCGAGGTGAATGGGATTTGAGCTGCGTCTCATCTCTTCCTTCATGTCACAAAGGAGGCAGGTCGAGAGGAGAGGCACACATCTGGATGCTGGATACAGAAATGAGAGAAATGGTGAATTGCACTTATGTGTTTATCTCTCACCCTGAACCTGCCACCTCCACCTGGCCGTCTCCCACTCACCACCCAAGTCTGGGGTAAGTGCATTGCTTTCAGCAAGCTTTCCCCACAACCAAGCTGGGTCCTCCTGCACCGGCTCTTTGCTTAGCTACTGTATCATTCCATGTTACCTTTGTTCACATGCTTGCTCTTCCAGTAGACTTTTAGTATCCCGAGAGCTGGCCCACGTCTATTTTAGTTCCAGCGGTGGCCAGCACATAATACAGATGATAAACTACTTTTGCAAAGGGGTGACCGAATGAACAAAGGAATGATTGGTTGGTTGAAGCCGAATGTGACTGAGCAACAACTCTTCCAAATGAAGTTTAATTTTCTCCAGGAGGCGTGAGAGAGATGGAAGACGGGATTTCCTTGTGGGCTGTAATAGCTGACTCTGGAGAAGAATTGGGACAGTGAAAATAAAATAGAATCAGGGGCCAACTTATCTGAGAGAGCCAAGCAGTAGCGTGTGTGACTTCGGCTCTCTCCCCTGGTGCTACCTCTGTAACCGGGAAATGTAGTCATTTTTCTTTAGTAGATGTTTATTGAGCCATTTTAAGAGCCGGGCTGAGAATTCAGCACCCAGACACTTGGGAGAATGCTCTGCCTTCAAATCTGGAGGGAGGAGAGCCACTGCCCTAACAGGTATGAAAGAAAATAGAGGGCAGTTATCGGTGCTGGGCTGGGCACAGGTTGCAGACAGGACAGTCAGAAAGGGCCTTTGCAATGACATGTCGTGCAGCCAGGTTTTCTAACAAGAGTCTGTTATCGTCACAGGTAGAACAGTCCCTGTGCAAGTCCCAAAGTTGGAGAAGCATATTGTGGAGCTGTGGCTGTGGGGCCAGGTGCCAGAGCAGGAGGTGATGTGGGGTGAGATCAGAGAGCCTTCTGGCCGTGCAGAGCCTTGGGTCTTATCCCAAGTGCAGTAGGAAGCACTAGAGGGATTGACTTCCTCTTCCTGTCCTCTGGATGGCTCAGCCCCTAGTCTGGTGTGCAGAGAAGGTTGTGAAGAATGAGATGAAGTTGGATAAAAGCAGAAGCTGGCTAGCAGTTGGGAGGTTTCCTCAGAGTTCCAGATGAGAAGTGGCAGGGATTGTGCCAGGGGTAGCAATGGTCGTTAATATTCATGCAGCACGTATTCTGTAGTGACCCATGTAGCACTCCCAACCACTGGTTACTGATGTCTTCTGGTAGCAGGTGCAGGGCCTGAGGCTTAGAGGGGTCGCTTGCCCAGGACACATCGCTAGGCTTTGGACGAGTCAGGTGGTGCACCTGGAAGTTTGCCCACCAAGCTCCTCACCATCCACGTAGGGTGCGTGTGGATCCTGAGATGAGAGCTCAGGTAGGATTGACGAGGCTGCTGCACTGGATGAGCGTGGGCTGGCAGGACAGTGAGCTTCAGCCTGGCCTGGACATCTGCAGGACGGGGAAGCCCGAAGGAAAGGCACTGTTTCTTTCTGAGCTCTCTCTGCTGCCCTGGTCCCTTCTCCCAGAGACCAGTTCTCACGGTCCAGCCAGCATTACAGCCTCCGTCCCCACACCTCTCCTGGGTGTCCTCCTGGCTGCTGCACCCCTTTGAGATGGGCTCCGTACCCCGCAGGGCCCTTAACACAGTCTTTCCATTGTTGCTTCCTTATCTCAGCCTCCAGGCCTGTGACACTCCAGGCAGGACTCTGGGTGCACGGTAGGACACACAGTAGGTGCTGCCATGGCTCGAGCAGGTTGATACACCCCTGCTGCTCGGCCGTCCTGCTGCCTCGGAGCCAGAGCGCCCTTCCAGACTTCTCTGTTTACCGACATCCTGCACGCCCTCCCAAGCCCCACCCAGGTCCCCACCCTGGCTTCCAGAAGCCCTTTCCGGTCACTGAAGCCAGATATGTTACTGCCTGCTCATTGGGAGGTTGTCTGTGCTGGTGTCCATTCCCGTCTCCACTGGGGGCATCCTGCCTGCCTTGGGGGAGGCCGTCTGGACCCCCCGTATCCTCCTTCATCTGACCTCAGCATGCACAGAACCCAGATGAGAAGGAAGCAGAGGTTTCTCCTGGGAAGTCACCCTTGTCCCCAGCTGTGTCCTCAGCCGGTGGAGTTGACTGTTGCTTACGCGTGGTGCTTGTTTCCTCTTGCTGGAAACAGACGTTCATTCAGCAGGCTGTGGCTAAGGCCCTGGTGTGTGCCAGCCAGTGCTCTAGATTCTAGGGCAATAGGAGCTGACAAAAGCCCAGGCACTTGCAGAGCACCTGTCTCAGGGTCATGGATGGGGTGGTGACAGATACATAAATAAGTGAAAGAAATGGGACCATGGGGCCAAATGCTAAGCAGGATGTTAGAGCAAGCACTGGTACTGGAGTAGAGGTGCAATTTGACATTGGGTGGCCACAGGTCTTACCCAGGGTGCTGCTGGGGCTGAGAGCTCCAGGAAGGGAGGAGGGAGCAGTGAGGAAAGTAACATTGTGTACAGAGGGATGCAGCAGGTTTGGAAAGTTCTAGATACTACAAGGAAACCAGCCCTGGGCCAGTGGTAACATGAGAGGCCATGAGGGGCTGAGGGTATCCTTGGGGGCCATCCTGGGGCCTGAACCTTCACCCTGCAGGTCTGAGAAGTGCCTGCAAGGTTTGGAGGAGTGACAGAAGCTGAATCAGGTTGAATAGACTCTCTGGCTCCTAGCGAGAACAGACTGTGGAAGGAAGAGCAGGGTGTCTGCTCTCAAACCTCTTGAAGTCAGTTAGAATCGGTGGTCAGAAGGGGCAGGGGCAACAGGTGGGTTGCTGCTTCCCAGGGCTGGGAGTCAGAAAACCTGGTTTCATGGTCATCCAAAGGGCATGTATCTGGCCTAGTGGCTAAGGTGCCCATGCCCCACACCAGAGTACCTGAGTTCAATCTGGGATTCCAGCTCCTGGATCCAGCTTCCTGTGGATGCTGACCAGGGCCCAAATAATTGAGTCTCTACCACCCATGTGGAAATCTTAGATTGTGTTTCTGGCTCCTGGCTTTGGCTCAGCCCAGTGCCAGCCATTGCAGGCATTTGGGGAGTGGACCAGATGACTCACTGACTCTCTGTCTCTGCTTCTGTCTTTCTGCTCTCAAATAAATAAAAAGAGTGCCCAAGAAGCTCATTCATGGACCTGAGTGGACTCAGATTGCTGTCTGGTCACAGAGATATCTGAGGGTGTGTTTCCATTTTGTAGGAGAAGAAACTGAGGCTTAGAGAGAACGTGTATCGATGTCAAATATCTGGGAAAAGGGGTGGACACGGGGCTGGCCCCTGGAGCTGACTGGGATACACTTGTCCTAACACCTCACCATATAGAGGGGCAGACATTTGAGTGATGGCACGTTGTGCCAATCAGAGAGAGTCCCCGATTGGTGGTGCTGCAACTTAGGATGTTTTGAATTCCCGATGCTGCAAAAGTGATGCCCATTAGTGGAAGCCACACTTCACATCGGGAACTTTTACCTGGCCCCACTGGCAACAGGGGGTACCATCCTCTCTGCTGATGCAGGGCACGGTTCCTGGTCAGCCCCATGGCCACCAGGGGGTAACAAGGGACACTGCACCATGCTGTGTTGCAAAACTAGATGTTCACAGCTTAGTAGGATGGTCAGAGGCTGTGTGTAGCAAGTGAATTCTGAGCTTAATGAGATTTCAGACTTAGCATGAGCTTATCTGGACCTAACCTCTTTGTAAGTTGAGGAATCTCTGTACTTAGATAGACTGTCTGTAAAGTTCTTTCAATAATCCACGATGGACAGGCAAGTTCATGGTGTCTGATATTTTGGGGTGGGGCCATATTATTGTCCTGTACATGGTATGGTTCACTGAAGCAATATTTATAACCATATACTGAATGATACAATATCCACACAATCTTTTCTTCTTTTTTAAGGTTCATTTATTTATTTGAAAGTCAGAGTTACATAGAGAGAAGGAGAGGCAGAGAGAGAGGGGGAGGGAGGGAGGGAGGGGTCTTCATCCGTTGGTTCACTCCCCAACTGGCCGCAACGGCCAGAGCTGCGCCAATCTGAAGCCAGGAGCCAAGAGCTTCTTCCAGGCCTCCCACGTGGGTGCAGGGGCCCAAGGATTTGGGCCATCTTCTGCTTTCCCATGTCATAGCAGAGAGCTGGATCAGAAGTGGAGCAGGCGGGACTTGAACCGGTGCCCGTATGGAATGCCAGCACTGCAGGTGGCAGCTTTACCTGCTATGCCATAGCGCTGGCCCCCACACAATCTTTTCTACCATCTCTCTGTTTTCACTTCCACAAATGAGAGAAAGAATGTGATGCTTGTCTTTCTGGGCCTGGCATATTTCACTTTGCATAATGATCTCCAGTTCCAGCCCTTTTGTTGTCAATGTCAGGATTTCGTTCTTTGTTATGGCTGAGTAGTATTCCATCATGTGTATATATATGCCACATTTTTTTTTTTTTACCCAGTCATCAGTTGATGGGCATCTAGGTTGATTCTGTATCTTAGCTATTGTGAATTGAGCTGCTATAGTCATGGGGGATACAGGTAACTCTTTCACGTGCTGATTGTATTTCCTTTGGGTAAATTCCCAGGAGTGGGATGGCCGAGTCACATGGTAGATCTGTTTTCATATTTCTCAGATCTCCGTACTGTTTTCCATAATGGCTGTACCAGTCTGCATTTCCACCAACAGTGAGGTAGGCCCCACTGCGTTTGTTATCTTTTGATTGTTGGATAATAGCCATCAAATGAGAGTGCTAGTATTTTGGATCATGTAAGGAGCTATTGAAATCTTAGCTCCTTTTTGGGGGTGGGGATGCAGTTGTTTTATTTCCCTTTTCCTGGCACCATGATCCTCAGATACCAATGACTCCTGAAAGCCTGGCGAGCAAGGAAGGAGGGATCAGAGCAAGTCAACACCAGGAAACAGGAGGATACGGATGTGTGGGAGGCGCACCTTCCGGAGGGGGAAGTAGCTGGTTGCTTGCCTTCAACTGTAACTGCTTCCTGCAAAAAACATCCAAGGCATTGGAAGGAAAAAAAATCCCCCACCCCACCCCACAACACAGGCTGACTGCTCTGGGGCTCACAGAGGAAGAGCTATTTCTGTAGCTCCTTCAGAGTTGTTCCTGCAAAGTTGTTAAGAACCTGCAAAGCGAGGTGATTCTACTGCACACAGAGACTTGTCGATAGTGTCTCTGTCCCTTGTGCACCTTCTGGCAGTGCTGTACGTTCCAACATCTCTGTGGACACTTCCCGTGGTGTGGCTGGAGATCCGGGGGTGCCCTCCCACCCGGTCCATGGGCCTCTGAAAGGGCCCCATTCAAGGGCAGTGGGCCTCTGGCTATGCTGAGCCTGTTGGATGTCTGCTGTCTTGTTGGCTTCTCCTTGTTCAGTGGTCCCATGACCGCTGGTCTTGCAGGTGCAGCCAGAGCTCAGCCTGGCTGGGGCGTGCTCCCTGAAGTTCAGCTTCCTGCTCATTGGGGCAGGTGCCAGCATCACCAGGGGTTCTGGGAAACCTGGTTGGTTCCAGCCATCAGATTCACTGTGTCATTGTTTGCTGCCTACCTTCTCACCCCTCGCTCCGGCTCCTCTGCCTCTCTCTTCTCTTCTCCTCCCCCTCCCTCTCCCACCTCTACACTTCTGGCATCAGCCAATCTCTACCCACCTCTGTGTATCCAGGCCCTTAATCTGTGCTGATTTATCCTATTTCTACATCTCTAGCAAAAATTAAAACAGAATTCTAATAGGGCAGAAGGATTATGCAAGTAACCTTTAATAGCATATTGAGTTCTGGGGGCACCCCAAGGGAGGTTCTGACATTTGAGGCTCTGGGTGTTTTTTGCAGAGAAAGGTACATAAAGAATTTAGAGCAGGCCAACATTGTGGCATAATGGGTGAAGCTGCCGCCTGCAATGCCAGCATCCCATAAAGGTTTCTGTTTGTGTCCTGGCTGTTCTACTTCTGAACCAGCTCCCTGCTAATGGCCTGGAAAAAGCAGTGGAAGATGGCCGGCTGAAGTGTTGGGCCCCTGCACCTGCACGGGAGACCAAGATTTAGCTCCTGGCTTCACCCTGGTTCAGCCACTCCGGGAGTGAACCAGCAGATGGAAGACTTCTTTCTCTCTCTCTTTTTCAAATAAATACATTTTTTAAAAAAAATTAGAAATTGTGAATAATGAGTGAATCATTTCAGAACAGGCTATCTAAAAATTAAAAGCTGCTATAAGTTGAGTTCTTCCCATTCTGTTTGATTCTAACATATTAAAAATAATACTAGAAGCTAAAAGCCTCCTAGATTTGAGAAATATGAAACAGAAATATGAAAATGAAACTTCCCAACTAGTCTCAGACTGACCATGGAGGCCCGGAGCCCGTGGCTGCTGTGTTTTGGATCAGCAGGTGTGCTGCTGGGAGAGAGTAAACACTGATTCTGGGAGTTATGCATACTTTGGGGGAGATAGAGATTCCTCTAGAAACTCGATGATTTTTTTAAGTTGTTGTGGGATCTGGTGTTTCTCTCAAGCTGGAATTCTCAGTGTTTGCTTCCAACACCATCTGTCTTCCCTGTTAGCCCTGTGTAACCGTCCAAATACACAAACACACAAGCAACCTGGTGATGCTTTTGCACAGTGGTGAATATGGTGTAGAGTTTGTTTATTTGTTCATAGTAGCTGTATTGTCCCTTTAAAAGACAACCCTAGGACTTTATATAGACAGCTATATAGTTAGACCGGTGGATGGGTGGCGTGGACCACAATATACAAAAGGACCGTTCTTGAACTTGGGTGGAGATAAGGATAATCCAGAGACTTTCTGGGTCCCCTTGATCAAATTGCTTAACATCTCCTGGAATTATCATTTAACCCCTCTTTCACTTTTAAATTACAGGAATGGACCTTTCTTGTATACATTTTTATTTTCTTTCTTTTTATTTGTGAAATGGAGCAAGAGAGAGACAGAGAGAGATCTCCCATCTGCTGGTTCCCACTCCAAATTCCGGAAATGACTGGGGCTGGGCAAGGTCAAAACCAGGAGCCCTTGAACTCAGTCTGAGTGGGTGACAGGGACCCAGGCACTTGAGCCCTCGCCTGCTGCCTCCCAGGGTGTGCATTTGCAGGGAGCTGGAAGTGGTGCTGGGACCCCAAGCCAGGCGCCCCACTGTGGGATGCAGGCATCCCCAGCAGAGCAGCACCTTAACTGCTGTGCCAAATGCTCATCCCAGCACCCCCTTTGCACTCGATGGTCTTTGAGCAGATTCCCTGGGGTACGGACAGCATTGCACATGGTGACTCCTTCCTGAACACAGCTGACAACCTGTTCTGCGTTCTCACCTGATGTCTGAGTCTCTCCAGGACCACAGCCAGAAAGCAGAGCATTTCATTAACACCTACTTTGTACACACACCAGCCCCGCGCAGGGTTTTGTGGTTGTCCCTCCCACCCCCATGCGGTGTTTTCCTCTGCCTTGCTCACCAGGAGAAGCAGCCTGGGCCCTTAGAAGCCAGGCTCCCCTGGCGGCTGGCAGCGGCTTGAGTGCGAGCTGGCACCTTGCTCCCAAACTCAGCGGCTTCCCACACACCCGCAGGGCCTGCTGTTAGCCGCCTTTCCCAGCTTCCTGTGCGCCGTGAGGGGTACAGAGGGGATGACGGTCACTGCAGGCCAGAGCGCCCTGAGCGGCCCCCTGCACCCCAGAGTGAGGTTTCCAGGATTTGGTAAAAGGAGATTTCATCCCTTTGAGCCGCCATCAGACTGGATCAACTGCATTGAACATGTATTGTAGGAAGTGGTGCTTTTTGTGAAAAATAAAAAATGCAGTAATAATAAATAAACTCACTTGGGACATAAATGGCACCACCTCAGAGAGGCCCTCTCTGACTGACACAGATTACTCTGGCGTGACCCATCTGGCAGCTGAAGTGTGTGTGTGTGTGTCTCTCTGGCCTCCTTTCCCGAGACCACTCTCTGTTAGGTCAGGCTCCCTAGGCTAGTGTCGGCCGCACAGTGTCTTCATCCGCCAGCCACTGTCGTGGGAGGCAGGAGCCCTTCCTGTTCACTGCCTCCCCAGCCAGGCTTGTGGACTCCAGGGTGTGGAGAATCTTGGGGGCTGTCTTAGAATTCTGCCCTTAACAGCTGTCTTTGCCTCCTTGGTGGTTCCCGTCGTCCAGGCGTCTGGGCATCTGGAAGACTGGCCAAGTCTGAGACCAAATCTGCAAGTCGAAAGAGGAGGCTTCTCCTTCCTTACGGTGGGGCACAGGGACGCAGCCTTGTCAGGTTCTGCTTTTCTACCACTGCTGCGGCGTGAGGAGCCTGGGGCTTGCTTTTAGCTCTTCTCTGCACAGTGGAATTTCTCTTCCGTGAAAATTCAGTGTCTCAGAGACCGTGGCTCTTGCTTGCCGAATCTCACTTCCCTGTGTGGGTAGCGGCTAGAGAACTGATTTCCATGGAAACTGAACGCGGAGATCCAAGTGTTTGTTTTATGCCCTGTGAAATGGGACAAACAGTGGGCCATTTTGAAGATCAAAGGAGACAGTGTGTGTCAAGCTCCAGCAGGCTGCCTGGGTTAGAAACAGCAGGTGTCCCTCAGGGCGCCTCGTGCAGCATCGCACTTGTTCCTCACCACCATCCTGGCACAGTTGCTGGAGTTAGCTCTGTCTACAGAGGAGGGAGCTGAACTCAGAGAACCAGGGAATAACACACTGCAGTCCATGCAGCTCTCAGTAGCAGAGCTGGGACTGAATTTTTTAAAAAGATGCATTTATTTATTTGAAAGGCAGAGTAAGAGCACGTGTGAGAGGGATATCAATCTTCCATCTGCTGTATCACTCCCCAGATGGCCGCGATGGCCAGGACTGGGCCAAGCCAAAGCCAGAAACTTTATCCAAGTCACCCACATGGGTAGCGGGGCACAAACACTTGGGCCATCCTCTGCTGCTTTCCCAGGTGCATTAGCAGGGAGCTGGATCTGATATGGAGCAGCCAGGACTCAAACCAGTGTCCATATGGGATGCCGGCACTGCAGGTAGAGGCTTCACCTGCTCCGGCACAACACCGGCCCCCCAGATTTGAGGTTAAATTCACGTCTCTGGAACAGTGTTGGCCTGGGTCACTGCTGAATGTCTTGTCCCCATAGGTAGAATGCATCCTGAGTGGTGTGTCCCTGTGAGTATTTTCCATTTCTGGTCTTCATGACCAGTCATTCCCCTAGGTGATGCCACTGACAGCCCGGTGTGGCCTGGAGAAGCCCTTAAGCTCACAGAGCTTCCGCTTCAGCCCCTATAGGGCTGGTCCCTGTACCTCCAGGGAAGTTTTGAGATCAAACAGCAGCATTTTTGAAGAAAACCCCAGATGTATCGTAGAAGGTCCAAGACACTTGGCGCATCAGAAATCCCCTTAGCATGAGAAGCAAGGTGAATACCAAGTGTTACTACTGTGGGATTAAAACCTCCCTGCTTTCTCGGGCTAGTTTTTATCTTACTGAATTGCCTTGAGCTAACCTTCTTGGCTGAGTTTTAAAAAGGACTGTCATTGGTGGCAGAGAGCTGCTGGCACTGGACTGGCACTGGACTGGCCAGTCCATTTGGGTTTGAACTGCATGGAGTGGGATCGAATGCTGAGCTCTCTCTGTGCTATTGCATTAGGTCTCCTGATTCGTTTTTTAGGACATTGGCTGGATGCAGCATTCCAGGAGAAGAGCAGGGGCTGGAAGGGGACCATTGACAAAACACCTGTAATACTTCCCTCCCATCTGTGCTGAACGAATGAATGACACTGGAGCTGACTAATCCAGTTAGCGTTGGTTGCTAGGGAGACAGGCCCCAGTGCAAAGGCCCTGAGGTCGAAATGCAAAATGTATCTGACACAGCAAAGAAGCGAGTGTAGCTTGGATAGATTAGGAAGAGGATGAGCAGTAACAGTTGTGATCAGAGATGTACTGAGCCACAAGTGGGAGCCAGAGGTCAGATCCCAAATGGTGAATTCTGTTTTGGAAAGTTTTAAGACAAGGCAGGAATAAAAGATGAGTGCCACTGGATTTCTATTAAAGAAAACCCCATAAAATCGACCCTGTACATGAAGAGCCATTGTCTTCCTTGACAGGAAACTGACTCCGTGTCATTCAGAGGAATTATGTTGTAACCAGGCGTCTGTCTCCAGGGCGGAAGCCCGATGTTGACAGCATTAAATGGGTCAGGCCTGAAGCTGCTGGGAGAGTGGAGTCCACTGTGGTCTCTGTTGCACAAAGGTGGGTGCACACCCACAGGTGGGGTCTGCAGACACAGACCCTTGCTCTTCCAGGTCCTTGTCAGAACGTATATTTGGTGAAACTTCGGAATAGATATATTTTTTTTTTCATTTTCTGGCTCAAGGAAACATACCGTGTCCACACCCACCCTGTGCTGGTGCATGAGCGGTTTCTAAGACAGCAGCCAGCCAGGTGCCTGGGGCTTTGCATCAGGTGCAGCTAAGAGCATCTGTACAGCTGGTGGCTGCACGGTGCGGCCCCATGTGCAGAACACAATGCAGAAGACAGGCTGGTGCTTGGGTGAGAATGTCTCTGGAGGGGTTTAGCTCCATGAGCAATGGGTGGCTGTTCTCACGTGTTCCGCTGTGGGAAGGCGTGAGCTGTTTCTCTGCTCTGGTTACTGTAGTCTGCTGGGAAAGGATTTTCCTTGTTGAGCCCTGTGTGCTGACTGGTTTGGTGATGTTTATTTTAGCTGGACAGGCTCCTGAAATCCAGATCAGCCTGCAGAGTTTGTGTTTTTTTTTTTTTCCTTGCAGTTTGTTTCTTCAGCGTTACTAGCCAGCTGGGCGTGGGGATGCCAGGCACTTTTTACCTGGATGCACATTGTGTGTTAGGAGTTGTATGTCCCTTCTCTCCATGCATCTAGAGCCAGTGAGCAAGCTGCCTTTGTCATTCTGTCCATTCTACAGATGTGGACACTGAGGCTTGTGGGGCTCACCTGCCCTGCTGGATGTCCTGCAGCCAGCAGAGGGTGGAGTGAAATTTCAGGACCCAGCCCTTGGATACAGAGGGCTGGTTTCTGGCCTTTAGACGGCTTGAGCCTCAGTGCACAGAAGTCCTGCCGTGACCACTCACAAGGCACGCTAGGGACAAGGCCGCAGAACTGAGACAGCAAGGATCTGGGCTTTAAAAATGAAAAGCTAGAAGAAAGAATAATACCCACTCACTCCCACCCCTTCCTCCCTCTGGTTGGTTTCTTCCTTCCTTCCTCCTTTACTTCCTCCCTGCCTCCCTCCTTCCTCCTTCCATTAATTTTGAAAGAGTTAGAGGGAGAGGGTCTCCCAATGGCTGCAATGTCCAGGGCTGGGCCAGGCTGAGGTCAGGAGCCAAGAGCCTCACCTGAGTCTCCCAGGTGGGTGCAGGGGCCCAAGGACTTGGGCCATCCTCTACTGCCCTCCCAGGTGCATCAGCAGGGAGCTGGATCAGAAGCAGAGCAGCTGGGACTTTGGGATGCTGGTGCTACAGGTCATGGTTTCTCAGTAATGTTGATTCTTTTCTGACATTGTGTTCACACTGTTCCAAAGGCTAGGGATCATCCACAATTGGGGAATACCATAGTCTGCCTTGAGATTGTGGGAATCTGATATTTAATGGTGATAACATTTTGTAAATGCCTACTAAATGTTTGCAATTATGTCAGGCCCTCCCAGTAAAATGATCTCAATAAAAATTAGATGTGTTGCTCCTTTTTAATGAAAAAGGTAGCAGCCTAATGCTTACTGGGCCCTTAAAAGTACATTGGACAATGCTTTAAACCCTTCCCAGGTACTGGCATTCACGCTCCTTAGAATCTCATGGGGCCAGTGCTGTTCCTGCACTCAGTCGCACAGACCAGTGCCCAGTCACAGAGCTTGGGTGATGTGGAGGCTGCACGAAAGCCCAGGCACACAGACCAGGGAGCCTGTGTTTTCCCTTGCACCTGTCTCCTGTGCCTGAGACTCACCTGGGCAGCGCTGCAGAGACAACCAGGCTGTAACCAAGAGTGCAGGACTCAGGCAGAAAGTGGGCACAGCAACGCTGGCAGGGAATCTGAAACAGTTTTCTCCCTTGAGCTAGTTTTTCAGCAGATGCACCAGGGTCTTGCAGCATTGTCCTGGACAAGGGTGGGGGGAGACAGACCGCCACAGCCAGGGAAGCTGCCAGAGATCAGTCTGAGTGAAGTGAGAGCTTTGAGCACACAGAGTGTGAGGTGTGTGCAGTGGGACGGGGCGTCTCTCCCCCTTTTCCTCATCCTGGGCACATACATACGTGCTGGTGCACGTTGCTCTAGCACAACCATTTTCATTGTGGTGTAAAATTCCATCAGCAGAGCATGTCGCCAGTTACTGTGGGTGACCATGTGGGCAGCTTCCTCTATTAGGATGTTGCACACGGTGCTGTTAGGGGGTTTTCATGTGTGCGTGGTTTTTGTCGCCTGTATGCACATGTTGGTGCAAGGTTTATACTACGACTGCGGGCGCTGGTATACTTATCTTTTTTTTTTTTTTGACAGGCAGAGTGGACAGTAAGAAAGAGACAGAGAGAAAGGTCTTCCTTTGCCGTTGGTTCGCCCTCAAATGGCCGCCACGGCCAGCGCGCTGCGGCCGGCGCACCGCGTTGATCCAAAGCCAGGAGCCAGGTGCTTCTCCTGGTCTCCCATGGGGTGCAGGGCCCAAGCACTTGGGCCATCCTCCACTGCACTCCCTGGCCACAGCAGAGAGCTGGCCTGGAAGAGGGGCAACCGGGACATTTTCCGGCGCCCCGACCGGGACTAGAGCCCAGTGTGCCGGTGCCGCAAGGCGGAGAATTAGCCTAGTGAGCCGTGGCGCTGGCTCTTTTTTTTTTTTTTTTTTTTTTGGACAGGCAGAGTGGACAGTGAGAGAGAGAGATAGAGAAAGGGTATACTTATCTTAAAACTGCTGCACACAACACCTGTGCTGAGTTATACTTCTAGCAGTCACACATGCATTCTCTGTACACCATGTCGCAACAGCCATCTTATTGTCCACCTCTTCTGTTTTCGCCATTCTGAAGGGTGTGTGGAAGGATCTTAGCATGGTGTTAGTTTGCATTTCCCTGGTGGCCTGTGGGGCTGCTCACTTTTCATTTGGTGGAAAGCATTTAGGTAGCGTCTCCAGCGGAGCAGATCCTGGGTCTCTGCCTCGCTTTGCCATTCAGTTGCTTCAGTTTTCCTGTAGTCTGCGTAACAGTTGCTTTATTAGGTATGTGTGGAGCAGCTGTCTTTCCTCACTCTGGCTTTTCATTGTCTTCGTGTTTTTCTTGTTATTATTTTGCCTATTGGACAGAGTGC
Source organism: Oryctolagus cuniculus (assembly GCF_051225735.1). Lineage (NCBI taxonomy): Eukaryota > Metazoa > Chordata > Mammalia > Lagomorpha > Leporidae > Oryctolagus > Oryctolagus cuniculus. The sequence goes on along the minus strand of NC_142872.1, from coordinate 158,477,561 downwards.
TCTTCATGTTACACAGTGGAAGAGCTCAGGATTTCCTTTGTGAGAAAGTCATGGAGTTTCGTTGTTTAGCTCTCATCCTCCTGGAATTGATTTCTGTGTATGGTGTGAGGCCAGGGTAGAGGTGGGTATTCCCCCCCCCCCCCGAGTGTAGATGGGGAGGGGGTTGTTTTTCCAAGTTCCCCCAGGGCTGTATTTTGAGAACTCTGTTCTGTCAGCACAGGCATTGTATTGGGTGTGCTTCCCAGGAGGTTCCAAATTATCCCTTGGGATCTGAACCACTGCACTGTAATGGAAATCATTGTTAATGTAGACATTTAGGAAAAAGGATAAAATCTCAAAGAAGATGGTGAAAATCCTCTTAGTCCCACCGTGTAGAAATAACCATGTTAATTTGTTTTACAAAGAGAGTCATTGTCTGGCTGGCATTGTAGTGTAGTGGGTTAAGCCCTGCCTGCAACATTGTATCCATATTGGAATGCCAGTGAGCCCTTGCTGCTCCACTTCCAATCCAGCTCCCCACTAATTCGTCTGGGAAAGCAGCAGAAGATGGCCCAAGTGCTTGGGGGCCCTGACATACGTGTGGGAGGCCAGGATGGAGTTCCAGGCTGTTGCAGCCATTTGGAGAGTGAACTAGCAACTGCAAGATCTCTGTCTGTCTCCCCACACCACTATTCTCCTCTCCCTCTCTGTCACTCTGGCTTTTTTTTTTGGACAGGCAGAGTTAGACAGTGTGAGAGAGAGACAGACAGAGAGAAAGGTCTTCCTTCCATTGATTCACCCCTCAAATGGCCGCTACAGCCGGTGCGCTGTGCCAATCCGAAGCCAAGAGCCAGGTGCTTCCTCCTGGTCTCCCATGCGGGTGCAGGGCCCAAGCACTTGAGCCATCCTCCACTGCCCCACCCCGGGCCACAGCAGAGAGCTGGCCTGGAAGAGGAGCAACCGGGACAGAATCTGGCACCCCAACTGGGACTAGAACCTGGGGTGCCAGCGACGCAGGTGGAGGATTAGCTAATTGAGCTGTGGCGCCAGCTAACTCTGCCTTTCAAATACATAAAATAAATCTGAAAAACAGAGCAAGGGAGGCATCTTGTCTATTTGGCATTGCCCGGAACCTGGCCCTCAGTAGAGGCTTATACAAAAAAAATTTTTTTCTAAAGAAATAAAGAGTGGGGGCTTGTACTGTGGCGTAGCTGGTTAAGCTGCTGCCTATGGTGCCAACATCCCATATGGGCACTGATTCAAGTCCCACCTGCTCCACTTTTGATCCAGTTCCCTGCTGATGCACCTGGGAAAGCGGCAGAGAATGGCCCAAGCAGAGACCCATACCAAGCTCTTGGGTTTGGCCTGGCCCAGCCCTGGCTGTTGTGGGCATTTGGAGAGGGAACCAGCAGATGGAAGATCTCTCTCTCTCTCTCTCTCTCTGTCTCTCTTTCTCTTTCTCTTTCTCTCTTTCTTTCTACCTCTCCTTCTCTCTCTGTACCTCTGCCTTTCAAATCAATAAATAAGTCTTTAAAAAAGAAATAAATAATATATAAATTAGTTTGTTCCTTGGTACATTTCTACAAATTCAGGTTGTACTGTACATGCTGTTGACAATATGATTTATTTACGTATGTGTAACTTGTTTATTTTCTAATATTAATTTGATGATTTTAACCACCAATTTTTTAAAATCTAGCTAATTTGATGGATAAGCAGTTATATCACATTTTCATTTTAGTTTCCTATCATGTAATCTGTAAAACTCTTTGTTTCTTTTTCTTTAATGTCTCACATCTTCTTAGAGGGCCTTATGGACAGTCATGTTCTGATTACCTGATATTTTGCAAATATATTTCCCAAATTGTTACTTATTGCTTTTTCTTCTTCTTCAAAAATTTTACATCTTTATGCACAAAGTCTACCCTGCCTTTTGAGTTTCAGTTCCCAAAAGCTTTTCCTCTGCTGTCTTGGTGGATGACTCTAGATGTTCATCGTGAAGGAAAACGGTTTCTATTGATTTCATGTAATTGTTCCATATTAAAGAAGTAGCTTTCTATGTTACTAATTTAAAGCTCTCAGGAGCTCACATCAGACTCGATCAGTTGTTGTTTGATCATCTCTTTAGGTAATTATGTGGCTTCTTTCCTTTGGCTTACTGTGACTCATAGTAGAAACTTCTAATGTTGGGCTACCTTTTATGTTTCTGGCAGAAGTCCTGAGCTTGGTCTTCCTGGGTGATATGATGAATTCCGTTCTTGGAGTAAGTTACTAGATTGACCTACTAGAATTTTATATAGAATTTTTGCTTCCGTAAATATTTGATATAATTCTCTTTCTATTGTTTTTTTAAGATTTATTTGATTATTTGAAAGACAGAGTTGACTCAAGGAGAGAGGAAAGGATGAGGTGAGGGTGGTAGAGAGAGCGATTGCTGATTTACTTCTCAGATTCCTGCAACAGAAAGGGCTGGGCTATGCTGAAGCCAGGAGCCAGGAATTCCATCTGGGTCTTCCACGTGGGTGACAGGAACCCCAGCACTTGGGTCACCAGCCCATGCTTGGAGTGGCCAGAATGTGAACCAGGCCCTCTGTTGTGGGATATGGGCCTCCCAGGAGGCAACTTAATCTGCTGAGCCAAGACATCCACACTGTTTTTGTTTTCTAAGTCTTATTTTTGCTGGTTTTTTAAAGTGCTCCTCAAAATGGATTGAGAAAATTTCCATTATTCTTGATAGTCAAAGTATGAATTGGGACCCAGTCCTTAATAATGTGAAAGAACTTTGATTTTTTTTATGTTGCTCCTCTGCTCTTTTGATTTTATTAAAACTGATCTGGGGGCCAGCGCCGTGGCTCACTAGGCTAATCCTCCGCCTGCGGCGCCGGCACCCCGGGTTCTAGTCCCCGTCAGGGTGCCAGTTCTGTCCCGGTTGCTCCTCTTCCAGGCCAGCTCTCTGCTGTGGCCCGGGAAGGCAGTGGAGGATGGCCCAAGTGCTTGGGCCCTGCACCCGCATGGGAGACCAGGAGGAAGCACCTGGCTCCTGGCTTCAGATTGGCACAGTGCGCCAGCCATAGCGGCCATTTGGGGGGTGAACCAATGGAAGGAAGACCTTTTTCTCTGTCTCTCTCTCTCACTGTCTAACTCTGCCTGTCCAAAAAAAAAAAAAAAAAAAAAAAAAAAAAAAAAAAAAAACTGATTTGGGAATCACAATTTCCTCTAAAATAATCTATTTCACTAGATAATAGAAAATATATTTGTATTTGTGAATATATAAGCTTACTGATAAAATTTTGTTGGATTTATTTTTCAATTTTACTATTAATTTATGTATTTGTAGTTTTAATCCCTAGAAGCTATTTTTTTAAAAAATATAGAAAATATATTCTTGAAGCCCCACTTTATTTTAATCTAGTTTCTTGTAAAATTGCCAGCATTCAGGGCTCTGCATTTTCCTCTGAGAACAGCTTTGGGCATCCGCCTTAAACTCTGACCTGAGATGTGTGCATTATCATTTTCTTTTCTGTTAGGAGAGTGCTCCCCTAGGAAGGTTTATCCAAATCCCCTACTGGATCTTTCAGACACATAAACAGTTCCGGGAAGCCTGGTATCTTCCGTTCCCCATCTCCCTATCTCAGGGACCATTATTTTATTTTTACTTATTTTTGTCACTTCGTTTTAGGGGCGTTGCTAAGAAGTAGTAAATTGTTAGACTTGGCACATTTTAACCCATACTGTAGTACCTCTTTGTCCTTGGTTTCACTTAATGTGATTTCAGTTAATGGGGTCAATGGTAGTTTGAAACTATTGCACAGAAAATTCCAGAAATGAACACTTCAGAAGTTTCATGTTGCAGGCCTTTCTGAGCTGTGATGACGTCTTCCACAGTCTCCCATGAAACACGAGTCATGCACTTCCCAGGGTCTCCACCCTGCATCTGCTGTCCACTGAGCAGTCACTCAGCAGGCATCTGACCACAGGGACTGCGTTGTGCTGTAATGCTTGTGTTCCAGCCACCCCTGTTTTGCTTGGCAATGGCCAAAAAGTGCAAGAACAGTAATTCTGGCAATTCAGAAGCCATGAAGTACTGCCTTTCGGTGAAAAGCTAAAAATTTAGAGGGGGTGGGGGTAGGAAACCACATTCACATAATTTTCACAATAGGGTATTGTTATAATTTTTCTATTTTGTTGTTAATCTTTTTCTTAAAATTTTATTTCATTTGTTTGAAAGGAGGAGTTAGAGAGGGAGAGAGAGCTCTTACATCTGCTGGTTCACTCCCCAAATGGCCACAGTGACCAGAACTGCACCAGACCAAAGACTGGAGCCCAGAACTCCATTGAGGTCTCCCACGTGGGTGGCAGGGGCCCAAGCACTTGGGCTGTCTTCCATTGCTTTCCCAGGCTCATTAGCAGGGTGCTGGATCAGAAACGGACAGCTGGGACTCCAAAGGTTTGGTGCTCATATGTGATGCTGGCATTATGGGTGGTGACATACCTCGTTGTGCCATAACTCTTTCTGTGCCTAATTTATTTTCATTTTTTAACTTTTATTTAATAAATATAAATTTCCAAAGTACAACTTTTGGATTATAGCAGCTTTCCCCCACCCATAACCTCCCTCCCACTCGCAACCGTCCCATCTCCCACTCCCTCTCCCATCCCATTCACATCAAGTTTCATTTTCAATTATCTTTATTTACAGAAGATCAATTTAGTATATTCTAAGTAAAGCTGTCAACAGTTTGAACCCACACAGAAACACAAAATATAAAGTACTGTTTGAGTACTAGTTATGCCATAAATTGACATAGTATAACACATTAAGGACAGAGATCCTACATGGGGAGTAAGTGCACAGTGACTCCTGTTGTTGATTTAACAATTGACACTCTTATTTATGATGTCAGTAATCACCTGAGGCTCTTGTCATGAGCTGCCAAGGCTATGGAAGCCTTTTGAATTTGCCAACTCTGATCTTATTTAGACAAGGCCATAGTGAAAGTGGAAGTTCTCTCCTCCCTTCAGAGAAAGGTACCTCCTTCTTTGATGGCCTGTTCTTTCTGCTGGGATCTCACTCATGGAGATCTTTCATTTAGGTCATTTTTTTTTTTTTTTGCCAGAGTGTCTTGGCTCTCCATGCCTGAAATACTCTCATGGGATTTTTAGCTGGATCCGAATGCCTTAAGGGCTGATTCTGAGGCCAGAGTGCTGTTTAGGACATCTGCTGTTCTGTGAGTCTGTTGTGTATCCCACTTCCCATGTTGGATTTTTCTCTCCTTTTTAATTCTTTTTTTTTTTTTTTTTTTTTTTTTTTACTTATTTGACAGGTAGAGTTAGACAGTGAGAGAAACAGAAAGAAAGGTTTTCCTTCAGTTGACTCACCCCTCAAATGGCTGCTACAGCCGGCACTGTGCTGATCCGAAGCCAGGAGCCAGGTGCTTCTTCTTGGTCTCCCATGCAGGTGCAGGTACCCAAGCACTTGGGCCATCCTCCATTGCCTTCCCAGGCCACAGCAGAGAGCTGGACTGGAAGAGGAGCAACCAGAACTAGAACCCAGTGCCCATATGGGATTCTGGAGCTGCAGGTGGAGGATTAGCCAAGTGAGCCACGGCGCTGCCCCCTCTCCTTTTTAATTCTATCAGTTAGTATTATCAGACACTAATCTTGTTTATGTGATCCCTTTGATTTTCAATCCCATCATTATGATCAATTATGAACTGAAACTGATCACTTTGACTAGTGAGATGGCATTGGTACATGCAACCTTGATGGGGTTGAATTGGAATCCCCTGACTGTGCCTAGTTTATAAATCAAGCTTTATCATCACCTTGCCTATGTAGGAGAGAGCGTGCCATCCAGAGGGTCAGTACAGTCCTTGGTTTCAGGCATCAGCTGGAGGTCTTGGGATGCATCCTCTGCGTATACAGGGTCTACTGTGTGTTTGATCTTCTGTTGCCATCACCATCCTGTCTGGTTCTGTGCCTCCTGTTGATTGCATCTCCTCACTTATTCCTTGCTGCCATGTTCTTTGGCTGCAGGCCCACTTCCACACGCTGTTTGCTCTGAGACAGAGCCCTGGGTTGGACGTGATGTCACGTGGAATCAGCCACGCACCCTGCCAGTCTGAGGTCCTGCATGCAGAGCAGGATCACCCACGCTTGAATGCAGGTCCCTTCCTGTCTACACAGCTGGCTGCCCACTGGGGTAGAAGGAGTACAGTAGATTCCAGTTGTCTTGGGTTGGCTGGCTGGTTTCCAGCGGTGGTCTGTGTTGGGGTCTCGGTGTTGGTATCCCTGCTGGCAGGTTGTGCTCATTGGAAGGCAGCGTCTCAGATGGATGCTGGCATCATCAATGTCAGTCTTTGCAGTGCCCTTGAAGTTAGTCCCTGAGCAAGGGAAGGAGGGTAGCAAATGAAGTAACATGAGAAGCCGCATTGCAGTGCCCACAAAGACCTCAGCCGACCCCACTGTGGTCTCTGAAGCTGGGGTGATCTCTCAGAGGTGTCCCCGGTTGGGGCAAAAGGGGGCCAGGTCTGTTTTCTCATGTGATGGTTGTCCACCACCCCTGGATCCTGCACAGATCCCTGTGATCTGGGGTGAGAGTTTTTCCATGGCCAATGCCATGTTCTAATGGCTGGTGCTCGTGTGTTCTGGCATCAGTCTAGCACCTGGGGTTGGGTCTTGTGTTCCTGAAGGGGACCTAGAGGGCACTGCTGCACCCCCACAGCCTACCATGTCCTGGTTGGTGGACAGAGCCTTGTATGTGGATTATCCTGTCCATTCTCAGAGGAGCTTTGAATTAGGTACTGTCTGTACCATTTCACCAATGGAACAGCAAGGGAGCTGTGGTCCATGGAACCTTTCCCAAGCACAGAGCAATGGAGTTGGTACTCAAACCCAGACGGTCTGACTTGAATATACCACATTGATTTAGAAGGTATAAATCAAATCCAGCTCTCAGTTTTCCTAGCACTTGCTTTTAAGTTAAAAAAGCAAGCTGTTGAACCTATTTCTCAAGTGGCTCTACATGTCTTTCCCTCTGTGGCTGTTACACAGTGGTGCCCAGCTGACAGGGTTAGAATCTTTGGGTTGCAGCCTCTCCCCAATAAGCTGCATGTGGCTGTCCTTCCTAGGTTTAAGGCACCGTGATGAGAAGTCTCAGGAACTGTGGCTTCTATCATCTTCCATCGTATGTGGTATGTGACTTTTAAATTTTGTTCTGTTTCTGTGCTCCTGGGAGTCTGTTTCCATCTTGGAATTGCAAAAATGTGCTCTCCCTCCACCTCTCACCTCCCGGGGAAATGACTCATTCATTGTTCTTCTGAAAGGTGTCGGTGCCCAGTCCCCGCCAGACTCAGTGCTAGGAGACAAATCCACAGACCCAATCATGGGCTGGGAAAAGACACAGCGGAGATTCACTGAGACAGGCGAGCAGATCCTGGGGGCAGAAAAGCCTTCTCTTGGAGGGTGAGTTCTTATTTGCACCTGCAGGGTATGCAGGAAATTGCTAAGGAGATACTCAGATTCCAGCCCCCACCCCCTCCCACCAGGTTCCTCCACTGGGCTTGACCAAGTACATTGCAGTGAACCCCAGCTAATGACTAACTCAGGAGCTCTCTAGATGCCTACCTGCTATTCACTGAGTTAGTCCTTATGTTTCAGAGGAGAAACTGAGGCTCCCAGACGTTCCTGGGCTAGCCCTAGTCACACAGTCAGGAAGTGGCAGAGGCACAGGTTGGTTCTCTGCCCAGTGATGCGCAGAGGCCAGCTTGACCCATGTTGGGAAACAGCGATGAACTGCTGGGAGGTGGCTCCTCTTGCACCAGGCAGCCCTTCCCAGACTCCTCCATGGGAGCCCCTGCTTGCACCTGCTGCATTGGGTGCTGCAGGTCTTGGAAATAAACAAAGCACAGCCCCCTTCTCTGGAGCCCTGTGGATATAGCTGGTGTTGACACCGGGGCTCGGACGAGGTTTGTGGAATCAGTGAACCCAGGAAATCTGAGCCACCAGGTCACTAGGTGGACAGAGCTGCCTGTAATTACCTCATCACCCCTCTCACAGCTGGAGGCGCTCAATGACCTCTACGCCCACACCATCTCCCCACAGCCCAGCATCCTCTCCACTCTTTCCACCCTGCCCTGTCACCATGGCGATGCTGACTCTTGCTGCCCAGGTTGTTATTCAGTGGAAACGGGTGTGATTTCCCAGCCCCTGTGTTGCCGTGGCAGCAGCTGGAGGGGCCTCCTCTGATCTCCTCCTCCTCCATACTGGCACACCCGCCCCTTGTGTGTCCCCATGAGGCCCTGCTGTGCTGGTCTTCAAGGTTGCCAGACCTGTGAGAAAGAAGGCAAAGTGGGGCTCTTTTGTGGGCTGTTTGTCATGCACCTGCCAAGATGAGGGGTGTGTGTTTGCCTTTGTTTGAGATTCTGGGGTGGAAGTGGATGCTTCTCACGGCCATGCTGGGAGCTGGTGCTGTATCTCTGATTTACAGGTGGGGACACTGGAGTGCAGAGGCGCAGTACCTTCCCCAGGTGCACAGAGCCTGAGATGCGGCAGAGCCAGGACCTGGGTGCGGGCCTCCCTGATTGACCTCTGGGCCCCCGGCTTTTTCTGAGGCTCCACCTGGGCCCTCCGTCTCCCCCAAGCAGCTCATAGTCACGTCTTCACCAACTTGCTTGAGACTTAAGGCATCTTTCTCCTGGGGCCTTAACTCCTGTCTTCCTACCTCGCTTCCAACATGTGACCCTCATCATAAGTTGCTTCAGAACTCTGTAAGATTTTATAGTATGTGAGTTATGTTTCCCTGAGCCGTTGTTAAAGACAATACTGTGACGTTTCAAAACTGCGAGTTATGGTCTGCCCTCCCACGGCACCTGCTGCAGGAAGCGTCCTGCACCGGTGACTTCGTCATGTGGCCGGGGACAAGCTGTCTGCCTCGTCAGTGCAAGTGGGCGGGGGCCCCGAAGGGGAGCGACTCACCCCACGCTGTGGGTGTCTGCGTTCATGAGGAGACAGGAACTGACTATCCAGCCCACACATCCAGAATGTTCTCTCCCAAGGTCTGCCACTCAGCCCAGCTTGCACGCACACAAAGCTTGTCTGGGTGTCTGCTCCTGCTCTGTACCTAGGATCCTAAGCTCAGCTCAGGGACTGGCTCCCTGGGTGTGTCTGGGATTTGGAGGACACAGATACTAGGGCCTTGTGCACTCCTTCTGTGTCTGCCACGGTGTTGTCATCACCACAAAACCAGCACTTGCTGTGTTCACTGGTTGCAGCACCGGGGAGGGTGGCTGGCATGTGGCAGGGCTCACTAAGGATGTGCTGAGTGGGGCTGTGACCGTGATGGCAGGAGTGAGCTGCGTGGGGAATTGTCTACCTGGGGGGAAGCCCCTCCTCTGTTCCAGCAGAGCAGGCCTGGCTCTCTCAACATTTTGGGTAGTGGAGGAGTCTGGGAGCTGTAGCACCCTCACAAGATCAGCATTTCATTGGCCGGCACTGTCACCTCTTCGTTAAAATCTGCCATTAGTGAATCTAAAGGTGCAGTCCCAACCAGTACACAGCTGTGCCTCGTGCAGCTGTCAGAGTGACATCCCTGTCGTGGAGCTCCCAAGGAAACTGATCCGGGCCATGTTTGATCCAGAGCTGAGTCTTGGTGTCGGACCACGCCAGCCCTGATACTTAACACGGTCACGTTGCAGCTGTGCAGCCTTCAGCAAGTGACTAATGCTCTCTCAGGCTCAGCCTCCACTTCTGTAGGGACAATGGGTCGACCTTGTGAGGAGACCAGGTGGGTACAGCACAGGTGTGCAGTCCTCAGTGTGGGCCCGGAGGCCCCTGGGTGTCTTATGCCCATCTTGCCCTTGCTCTGCCCTCTCTTCTTCATGTCTCAAGCCTTTGTCCGGATGCTGTTTCCCCTCTTTTTCTGAAGAGAGAGGGCATGAGGTCCTCCCTGGAGCCTGGGGGGTCAAGCTGAGCCAGGACTGTCCACCTGGCCTGGGGGGTGTGCAGACCTGGGGTTGCCCCATCTCTGCACTCACAGTGCTGGTAGGTGCAGGCTAGGGGTCTCAGTGGCTGCTAACTGCTGGTTCCCCACTAGGTATTTTCTCGCACTCAGGCTAAGACTGATTCTCCAGGAAAAACCCTCAAGGCTTCAGCTGGTGCTGTGGCCCCAGTTCCCACAGCTGCAGGTGTGTGTGTGTGGAGGCAGGGTGTGGAGAAGTGGAAAGTGCGGGGTGCACGTGTAGCCGGAGCATTGCACTGTTCCTTCCGGAAGCAAGCAGCATAGGAAGTGGACAGGGCAGGCTTCCTCCTCCCAGGGGTGTGTTCTGGCATCGTCATCTGGCTTCTGATGCATAGCTTGACCCACCAACGCTGGGGAGATCACTTCCTGTCTGTAGAGGGGACCATACCTGAAAAGCAGCTCCCATGGGGCCAGCAGTAAGGGTGTGGGGAGCCTTCGCCTGTGTGGCAGCCCCACAGGAGTCTGTGCTTTGGGCTTCCCCTGGCCCGGGCTCAGAACCCACTTCTGCTACCCAGCCATGTGCCAGTATGGACAAGTGGCTTTGCTTCTTTGCCCTTAAGTGCTCATCGCAAAATGTGGCTGATGTCCTGAGGAGCTGAGAACCAGAGTGAGGACAGGGCCTGATGTCGTCTTCTGCTCTGCACCCTGCGAGTTTATTCCATTTCTACTTGCATCAGGCAAACCCTATGGCTGTGCGTCTATATGTTGTCTTAATTACTATTATCATCACCATGAGTAATGTGGCTCCAGGATTTGTTGGCCTTTATATAATCAGAGGCAGTCTTAGTGAAACAGATTAAAAAAAAATGCCAAGATTTCCTGAGGCGTCCCTCGGAAGGATATAGGGAGATATAATGCAGCCCTGGTGGTGATAGTGAGTAGCAGATACTTAATTTGGTTCGATATGTTCCATGCCTTTGTCTCCTAAACAGTTAGCTGGGTGGGTAAATAACTGCCTGCCCTCAGAAAAGGGAGCAGAGTATGCAATTAAAATTAAGAACTTTTATTGGAGAGGACCTGTCACGTGGAATTAGAGGGGGAAGGAGCCGGGCATGGTCACTGCTTTGTGTCGTTGGGACTCAGGGTAACTGGGAGATGCAAAACGCACAGGTCCAGCTGGGAGAGGGGGAGGGGAGGAGTGAGAAAGCCCCTCCTCACTAGGCTAGGTGGGGCCAACGCTGGGAGGGCACTGGAAACTGGGAGACGGTGCACCCTGGGGGCTGTTGTGAACTGTTGTGAACCTCCTCACCTGGAGGACCTGAGTCACACTCACACCCCTCCTGTTTACTCCCTGTGTTCATTTGTCCCTTCCAAGATGTGGCTTCTTTCTATTCTGAAAAGATAGGGTGAATTGTGTTGACCACGTAGCTTTGCTGTGAGAATTAAAAAAAACAAAAAAAGAGAGAGAGAGAGAGAGATGGTCCATGTCATGTGTTTCATAAAGTACCATCAGCAGCCCTCCGTATCCAAGGTACCACGTCCGTGACACAGCTGACCCTCAATGGAAAGTGTTCTGGAAACAGTTGTGTCTGTACTGAACGTGTGTAAGCATTGTCCCCTGAACAGTACTATAGAGCAGCTGTCTCCAAAGCACTGACGTTGTGTTAGGAATTGTAGGTCATCCTGAGGCGACTGAAGCTCTACAGGCAGAAGTGTGTAGGTTACACGCAAATGACATGTTTTAAGGTATTTGAGCATCCTTCGATTTTGGTATTGGGGGGGTGTCTAGGTACTGTGGAATGACTGTACTTGCAAGTAATAATTATTTTTGTTGTTGTTCTTAAAGAGTTATCTATTTGGAAGTCAGACACAGAGAGAGAGGTCCTCCATCTGCTGGTGCATTCCACAACAGACAGGGCTGAGCCAGGCTGAAGCCAGGAGCCAGAAGCCCCCAGCCAGGTTCCCCATATGGGTGGCAGGGGCCCAGGCACCTGGGGCATCCTCTGCTGCTTTTCGCAGGCCATTAGCAGGGAGATGGATTGGAAGTCAAGCAGCCGGGACTCAAACCAGTGCCTGTGTGTGATACCATCATCGTAGGCGATGGCTTCACTGGCTGTGCCACAATGTGTGCCCCTCAGTAGGAAGTATTTTACACACATCTTTCATTGTTGCTATTTCATTCATTGTTGTGTCGAGATGTTCAGCACAATAGAGAAGGGGAAAAGCAAGCACAACAGGCCCGGTTAGAGATACTACCTGGCAGATTAGGATACTTTGGGTTGCAAGTGACAGACAGCCCAAGGGGACTTATGCACGAGGGGCATGTATTACCCCACAGCACAGGAACTCCTGACTGGGTCCAGTCGAGTATTCTGTGACTTCAGGGCTCCCCTTGGCTTCTTAGTGATTCCCTTGAAGTCAACCACGAGTCACTCCCATGGTTGCAAGACGGCTGCTGCCATTCCAGACATCACACCCTTGTGCAGTTACACATAGAAGCAGGAAAAGGACATCTGTCCCTTCCATATGTCTCTTTTGAAAACCGAGAATGCCTTGACCCAGTCCTACCCCATGCCCTCCAGTCCAGTTGTCCAGAACTGCCCCCATGCCTCTTCTTTTACTCACAGAGCAACGTTAATGAGAAAAGTGAAAGACGTGATTTGCCTTAGCTTGGTCAAGATGCAGGTTTTGAGAAGAGAGGTTATCTTGACTGAAGTGCATTGCCTCTCTATCCTGAAAACAGTCTTCTGTTAGCAACGAAGCTAGAGAATGGTGTGGGGGTGCACAGACAGCCTTAGTGTACAGGGCAGTCCCTTGAGTTAAGAAAATACATGGAGATTTCCATGTGATAACTACTATGCCAATGTGATTATTGCCATAGGATTGGTATTTACTTTCATTTTGATATTTTAGAGTTACATCACTTTAATAAATGTGCTTGTATTACTTTTATAGTTAGTGCCTTCTATGTTGTGAAAAAATAGCATTGCCTTTCACTGTGAGTTGTGGAGCCTTCTTCCCAGTCTGTACAATGTATCAATGGCTCCATTTCCCAGTGTGAGCTCTGTTAGCAAAGATAGCATTGAGACTGCATGAACCAAAGTCGACCAGTGCCCATGCTCACCAAGTTCCAGGCACCTGCAACTGAGCAATTTCATTTCCTCCTTGATCTGAGCCTCTAAGAAAGTTCCCGTTAGTCCCATTTTATAGACAAGGAAACTGAATCAGAGGAATTTAAGTTACTGGCCCAGTGTCATCCTGGTGCCAGGGTCTACCATATAGATAAATTATTCAGCTGATACTAATTGAGCACCTACTATTTGCCTGTTGTGCTCAGCTCTGGGAATAGATTAGAATCATGAATAGAACAGACAACATTTGCAACCCCTTCGATTTCATTGTCTTAGCCAGAGAGAGAAACAAGCAAACCAGCCTTGCTCACCTGCCCCTTCCTCACCTCTCGCTTCCCCTGGTTTCACCTTGTCTCCCTGTGGTGTCCAGAGTTCTGCAGAGAGAGAGAGAGAGTCACATGCACAGACAGACACATAGAAAAACACTGGTTATGCAGTGCTGGCTCCTGTGCCAGTGGAGCCTGAGAAGTCCCCCGATCTGCTTGCTGCCTTCACCCCCACGACCAGAGAAGGCAGAAGAGTGGGTGCAGCCTGGACCTGAAGGCCCAAGACCCAGGAGCGTGGAGCAGATGAGTGGCTCAGCTCAGGCAGAGACAGCAAGCTTGCTCCTCCTTTGCCCTTGGTGGCGGGGTGGGGGGTGGGGAAGTGATCTTTGCTCAGTCCACTGATTCAAGTTCTGATCTCTTCTGGAAGCGCCTCATCGACACCCAGAAATCATGTTTCAACAGCTCCCTGGGCATCTCAGCCCAGTCAGGTTGACACATAAAATTAGCCACCACGTTCCCCTCTCCTTCTCGCTCCTCTCCCTCACTCCCTTTAGATTAGCCAGTCTCTTCCTTGTTCTCTCCTTCCCTCCTCTCTCTTACTGTGGCAGGGTAGAGGGGACAAACAAGGGCTGGAGCTCTGCTGTTTGAGGGTCTGACTCCTGGTCTGATTTAATCCACCCTCCTTTACCCCTCTGGGCCTCAAATTTCTCTTCCAGGAAGTCAGGAGATCCCTGCCCTGATTTCAGATCTGATGCCTGGGAAGGGAAGATCAGATACCCCCAATGCTATAAAAGCAATTGATGCAATGGCAGTGGATAGATAAATGTCACATTTTGCAGGTGTTAAAGGCAAAGGGGTGGAGCCAACATCTTAGGTGTCTGGAGGGTCCCAAGCACCCAGGCAGCATTTTTTTCTCTAAAGTGACTTGAGGCTTGGTGGTACCTTGCACCTTCTCTCTCTGAGTTCACCACAGTTCATTACTTGAAATTCTCCCCTTACTTTCTGCAAGCCAGAAAACCTCTCCCAGCTAATGAGAACATTGCTCCCTGCACCAGGGGCTGGGTGGGTTACAGGGAGAACAATGGGAGGGGTGTGGGGAAGCACTTAGTTAAATGCACACTTGTGTCGCCAGCATCATATTTGGAGCAGGGTAATTATATTCATTATAATGTAAAATGCCACTGATTATAAGACAGGCTGTCAATTACACCCCAACTTTCCGAGAAATATCAGAAACACGAAATGTACACAACTAGTTGAGCCTTTCTGATTCCAGCAGTGTAATGAGCTGGGGAGAAAGGAACATGTCCCTTGGAATTGAAGAATTAGAGTGATAACTGCGGGAATGGGAATTTGGACAAATGAAGCAGAGAAAATACATTTGGCATGCTAGACAATTTCAGCCAGATTAAGACACATGGGTGTGACTGTTTTGTGAGGGCCTGGCATGAGATGACCTTGGGCTTCACACATGACACCCGTGTCTCCAGCAGGCCCATACTCAGTCACTGTGACTGATGGGACTCCCATTAGGATGACAATGCAGAGAGCACCAGGTGACCCCTCACCTGGCCCATGGTGGGGGCAGGGTCCCTGAAGAAGGCGTGCTGAGCAGGTGCAGGCCAGGCCAAGAGAGCACTGTAGCTAGCTGAGTCCTCAGGGATGAATCTCTGGGTGCCTGCCTTAGAGGCCCATGCCCAGGGGTTCAGAATGGCAAGACCGTGCAACACCTGTCAGTGTGTTGGCTCTGGAGGAAGTGGGTTTGTTGGTAAAGCCAGCTTGGCCTCAACTGCTTGCTCTCAGATGCACACTCACGCACACACACCCTTGCCTGGCATCCTTCCACCATGAGATGAGGCAGCAAGAAGGCCCTGACCAGGTGCTGAGGCCTTGACGTTGCTTCCCCAGCCTCCAGAGCTGTGAGAACTCAATTTCTTCTCTTCATAAACTACAGCAACAGAAAGTGAGCTAAGACAGCTGTTTAGATCTTGGCATGGTAACCCTGCTTATTGGGGGGTTTTATTATTGGCCTGTGATATTAAGAATTAAACAGGCTCAGAGAGGTGAAGGGCTTGCCCCAGGATGGGTCTCCATGGCCATCTCTCTGGCTGCAGTCGCTGACTTTTCTGTGCCCGCTTCTGATGGTGGAGGCCATGAGTGTCGGCATGGCTGGGCTTCACTCCTTGACTTGCATTGCGCAGAGCCTGGTGGTGGAAGAGGCCACGATGGAGACAAGGAGACTGCAGGGAGGGGCTCAGTTGCTGTGCTCACCCTTGGATATGAGGAAAGTGAGCCTGGGTGTCCACCTAAAGAGAGATTCAGGGGGCCAGTGCTGTGGCATAGTGGGCTAATCCTCCACCAACGGTGTTGGCATCCCATATGGGCACCGATTCATGTTCCAGTAGCTCCACTTCCAATCCAGCTCTCTGATATGGCCTGAGAAAGCAGTAGAAGATGGACCAAGTGCTTGGGTCCCTGCACCCGAGTGGGAGACCTGGAAGAAGCTCCTGGCTCCTGGCTTTGGATCAGCCCAGTTCTGACCATTGCAGCCATTTGTGGAGTGAACCAGTGGATGGAAGACCTTTTTCTCTCTCTCCCCCTCTCTCTGTCGGTAACTCCACCTCTTAAATAAAATAAATAAAAATCTTAAAAAAGAGATTCAGAGGCCACAGCCATGGCAACCTTATGAGATGCTAGACCTTTGCCTATGCTCCCATGCTTTCCTCCTCTGCCTTCTTACCAAGTGTAGCTACCAGTCACCAAGTACCTCCTTCAAGGGCTGGGCTGTGCAGTTGGTATCTGTTTCTGCCATTAATATTCCAGGTAAGCCCAGGAGCTCATGCTGGGGAGAGCGGCAGGTGCGTGTCTAGTCCACCCTGGTGGACTCTTTTCCAGATGCTTTTCTGCCTTCGTTCACTTCCATCTCAGAGTAACTCTGGGATCTGGTACCATGCGAGTGTGTCTATTTTATAGATGAGAAGCTTGGGGCTACAAGAGGTGGAGGAAATTGTCCAGAGATGATTAGCCAGGGAATGTCAGAGATGGGATGGTGTCAGAGACCGTGGATTCCAGAACCACGATGAAGCTGCAGCTTTGGAAAGAAAAGGCTGTGGACCTCACCCTGCAGGGTAAGCAAGACAAGGACTTTTGCATTGGGGGACAGAGTCTCTAGGCAATGGAATGAGGATGCTGGCAGCCTGGATGAAGCCGCTCAGGAGCTAAGGATGTGCCCCTTGTTGGAGCTAGGGCTGCAAGATGGAGTGCTGGGGAGACAGGCAGGGATGGAGCAGGCGTGGAGGGATGGAGCAGGCATGGGCTGCGACAGGCAGGCCTAGGACTCGGTGTGACTGGATGACTGGCTGCTGTCTCCTCCAGGGCCTCATCCGGTGCTGCACCTGCTCAGTGCAGAACCACATCTTAAATGGCTTCAAATGCCCCAGGAATAGCTCTTGAAACTTGATCCCAGGCCAGCGCCCAAGGAAGGGTCCTCGCCAAAGGGCAGTGGCACAAAGTGCCTGTTGTGTGTGCAGTGGGAACTGGAGAAACACGAGGCCTCCTCTGCTGATATTGGCTCGGGGGTTACTGTCTGTCTGCTCGGAGACCATGCAGGATCCAGCCTGTGCTGCTTGAATCAGAATGGACTAGAGCTCTATTTTGCTCATAGGTGGAGATGTTGGTTTTTCCCTGGTTGTCCCAGCTTGGGGTGAAGACAGGGAGCCAGTATGTTGAATGTAGCCCAAGGTACACTTTCCTACCAGCCATTTCCACCTCACCCTAGGTGACAGTTCAGGCATCTCCTCCTCCAGGAAGTCTTCTCTGACTGCTCAGGCTCCTTTGGTGCCCTCTTCCTCTGTGGCTCTGCTACCTGCATCCCTGGGTTTCTGCCCTCATCAGTCCTCTTGAAGCCGTCAACTTCCAGATCTGCCTCCTGCCCTGGTCTGCAAGCTTCTGAAACCATGAACTCTGATTCCTCAGTAAGTAGGTAGTATCAGTTCAGAAAACCCCAGAAGGTTGACAAGTAGTGCCATTGAGAGTGACAGTATGGATTCCAAGAGAATAAGTCACTCACCCAATTGTTAAGTGTCTGCTCTGGGACTGTCACTTCCAGTAGGCTGCTTTGCAGTTCCACACAATGGCCAATGGCTGCAGAGGAAGGAAAGAGCCAGGGGATTGCCGATCTCCCCTGAGACAATGGACTGACAAATGTGCATCAGGTGCCTCCTGTCCCACACGGAGCTGTCCCTGGCCTCAAGGACATTTGAAGAAGAGGTAGGCATGCACTCCAGAGCTCGGGTCTCTGCTTTGAAAATTATTGGCAAGGAACGAATTACATTCCCTCTGTTTGCCTTGGTTTCCTGACATACAATACGGAAAGGATGGCCGTGGCCTTGTTAGGGCACCATGAGGAGTCAGTGGGATCAGGCATGAGAAACGCTTTGCCCAGTGCCCTGGAGGTGGTTAGCATTTGAGGAAGCAGTCTCTTATCAGCACAATTATCGTATCGTGTAGCACCAGTAAGAAGGCCATTCCTGGCAGTGGGCTCTGCACTCCAGGGTGTGCCTGGCTTGGAGTGGGTGGTTCTCTGTCATGCCAACTCTACACCTGGCTCCCCCACCACTCTCCAGCTGAATTCAGCCTGAGTGCCTTGCTCTTTGCTTCCCAATCCATTGAGGTCGATTGCGGCCCAGGAAAAAGATAGGACTCTAGTGGCAGGCAGGGAGGGCCTTCCAGAGGGAAAAGGCTGGTGGCTCTCGGCAGCTGGCTTCCCCTCCACCACAGGCCAGCACCCTGGGGACCCACCGTTCCAGGCAGGCAGTGGGAGAATGTTCCAGGACACCTATTTCTTCTGCAAGCTCAGGTTCCTGCAAGAAATTGATTGCTTCCTTCATTCATCCATTCATTTAGCAAGAGTGCATTATGCAATGCTGTTGCTCAGATATTGTAGTGGGCACCGAGGGAATCACAAACAAAAATCTATTCACCCATTTGTGCACACAGGCACGCGATGCATATTTATCAATTGCTTGCTGTGTGCTGTTCATTGCTCCTACCTTCCTGGGGCTTGGTAACCTGGATATCTGAGTCATTGGAGACCATGACCAGGTAGAGGAGGGGTCCCGAGGAAGAGCAGAGAGGGTCATGCTGACTGAGTCTCCCTGGTTAGGGGTCATCAGAGGCATTGACTGAGCCTAGAAACTTGTGTGGGGTTCAGGAGGGAAGGAATCAGGGAGAGAACATTGCTGGCAGAGGGAACCAGGCAACACAGGGGAGGCCTGGAAGTGGGAGGGTGCAGGTAGGGAGTTGCAGTGCGGGTGGAGAGACACTGAAAGTGATCATTGCCATAGCAGATGTGTGTCGAGAGCCTCCTGTACTCCGTGCCCCCTAAAGTCTGTGCACACATCACCTCCAGAAGTGCAGTGCCATCTGTGAATCATAGGCTCCTAAGAACTTGTTCCTGGGTCCTTTTGTGTCCTGTCTCTACCTCCGGTTACTGTGTGATCAGAGACAAATTGCTGACCCTTGCTGAACCACAGTTCTCCATCTTTAAAACCAGATAACACAGTCATCTACCGACAGCAGTAAGGATGCATGGATATTTATCCCGGACTTTGGGTTATAACCTAGTATTGTGTTATTTTTTTTTTGTTGATCAGATTGTTCCAGCTTTGGCCATTTGGGCACTTTCCGTTGGCACCTGTCCCTTTGACATGTCTTCCGTGTGTGTATGTGTGTGTGTGTGTGTGTGTGTACCTACTTACTTCCCAGTATGTGTGATGCTCCAGGTTCATGTTTGGTAGTTCCTGCCCCCAGTCTCATAACCAACCATAGGAATGCTGTTTTTTGGACCATGGTGGTAGAATCCAATGTCTGGAAGGTGGATTTGTTCATTACTCTTGAGATGGCATCACTTCTAATCAGAAGTGCAGAATTCCAAGGAATTTATGCAGAAACTCCCCTTCAGGAAGTGGAGTACAGCACCTGGGCCACCTGCTAAAGTATGCACCTAGTGACTTCCCTCCTGTTCGAACAGCTTTATAGTGGAGGAACCTGACAAAACACACCCTCAGCCAGGTGTTCAAGGTCAGTCTCAACAGCGGTAGTCACATTCGCAGCATGTGCCCTTGATGTGATGAGAATGGCACGCTACCTCTTCTGAATACACAGCCTCAGACCATGAAGAGAACACCCTGTAAGCCCAAATTGACAGGCATGGTACAAAACACCTGTGCACGGTCATCGAAAACATCCCAATGTGAGGAACTGTCTCAGTCCAGACAAGCCTAAAGAACAGGACAACTGAGTATAATGTGCAGTCCTTAGAAAAGGAAAAAAAAGATGATAGTGGAAAAACTGGTAAAATGTCAAGAGAGTCTGACTTTGGTTGGTAATCGTCAGTATTCATTAATGTGCCAAATGCACCATAGTCCCGTAAGATGTCACCATCAGGAGCAACTGCCTGTGAGCGCCAATGAGCTCTAGCACTGTCTGCAAGCTGAAAAGTATACTAAACTGAAACACTTGTGCAAACTGGTTAGTACTGTTGATAAGCAAAGTGCCATGAAGAGCAAACGAGACATTGCATGCCACGCACGGTGCATGCACAGAGCAGATCCTGGGTTCACATTGATTAGTCCATTATTCTTATAACACAGTTGGCACAGATCACCTGGTGGTGGTGTGGGCGCTACTGCCTCGTGGCGCTCCCTTGAAGAAGGTCATGCTATCTACCTTTTAAGATGGTTCATTATATCCCTTGTAGGAACTCAGGATTTCAGTAGTTGGATGTGAGTAGGAGCTGGTGGGTCATTTTTTTGGTGAGCCCTCTCTCCATGCCTGGAAATATGCTGCCGTTATCTAGGAGCTCTGATTCTCAAATGCAAGAGGACATTGAAAAGTTCATGGAAAATGAAATTCAAAGCTAAGTTTATGTTTGACACAAATTTTTTTGAAATCCATGCATATGAGGGCATCTTCAAAAATTCATAGAAAATATGTATTGTGTATATGTATTGTGCATATATTCATGTGTATATGCATATGAAAAGTATGCAGCTCATTCTTCCATGAATTTTGGAAGCAGCCTACTGTCTGGGTGTCACATTCCCAGGGGAGCACAGTGACACCCTAGCATTCTGCGAGGTGATCTGGGAGAAATGGATGAGCAGAATGTACAAGATGACCCACAGCACTGGACCTGCCAGGTGTACTTGCGACTCCCGGCCAGGGCTGCTGCCTCCATCTCGGCCCAGTAATTCTTCTTATTGTATGGTTTTATCTTTGAGTGTTGCTGGAAGACATTAGAGACATGAAAAAAATTCTGGGGAAAACTGTTTTTTAGTTAAAAACTGAAGTCCATCTAGTAGCTGAATTTGTTGTATAGTTTAGGACTAGGCTACTTTTTTTGTTAGACTCTTAAGATCTTGAAAGCAGGGATGCTATCTTATTTTTCCAGGTGTTACAGAGAGGCTTATTAATATCAGACAAATGAGTGAGTAAACATGTGGATGACCACTTTATTAGTGAGATGCCTTGGTCTAGCTCTTTCTACACCAGTGTGCTACTGGAATTTCATTTTAGAACTTCTCTGGGAGTTAACAGAAGGCCTCATAACTATGCTGAAAAAAAATACTCATTTAGGAAATCTCCATAGATCACTATTATTCTAATAATCATGGTACTATTGGCATGAGCACATGTTGACCCTTGGTGTGTCATCCATCTACCCACCCACCCACCCGCCCATCCACCCACCCACCCATCCATCCAGCCATGCACCCATCCACCCACCCATCCATCCACCCACTGAACATATTTGTTAAGTATGCAGTCCAGCATCTACTGAATATCAGGGGCTGTCCTAGGTCCTGAGCATACGATGATGCATCAAGCACACCTGTATCTTCTGGTCTGGATTCTACAGAAGAGCAGCAGTGACACTCCCTCCAGTCTGGACCCTCACCCCTTTACTTCTTGAGGCCTCATGGAGTAATAAGTGGGGCTAGCTTCCCCTAATATGATAGGGAGCTTTTTCTTGGTGAAAAAGCAGGTTCAATGGGAAAAGCGTAGGGAATCCATTATAGTTACATAACATGAAATCCTCTGCCCAGAGTACTAAGCAATCTGTTACATAGGTGTTGCCAAAACTTGGAGCCCATGACTAGGGTGGTCCCTCCCACGCCACCCTACCCTGCCAAAAGTAATTTCCTTCTTAAATGTTTCAAGTCATATCTGCTCTAGTGTTGCCTTCCGCAGTGCCAACCACATCCTGTGTCATAATCTGTATTCTACCTGCTCTGCAATGTTTTAATTCAATTTTTGCTTTATGTCCAATGTGATGAATTAGAGCCAGAGATTCATTGACTAAGTGTCAGGAAAATGGATTGAAGAGTCGAAACAAATGGCATTTGGGAACAATATTTTTCTGCAAATATCAGGGCCACAGTGAAGAGGAGAGTTATGTTGTTGCTAGCCAAGACCAGTGCACAAACTTCAGTGATACACAGGGATCCTTTTCAGAAGAGAGAGAACTTCCTTCGAGCTTACATTCTTTGAGATTCTAGTTTTAAATAGAGGGTCAACCAGGGATAAACTGGAACAGCCCAGCTGGATGTTCACAAGTCCCTGGCACAAAGCTAGCACTCAAATAATAAAAGGGAGGAAGAAAGGAAGATGAGCAGAAACACCCAGAGCCAGTGGGATGTGGGGGTTCCGAGCGGGTAGGGGCATGGGACTTTATTCAGAAAAGCAAGACTGAATGGCCTAAGCATTCATCAAACACTGTTAGACTCTGGGAGGTGTCCATGGGCTAGAAGAAGCCTTCAATGGGTTACTGACAGAGGGCCACAGAATCAGGTCTTCCCTTAACAGTGGCCTTTGGGGTGTCAGTTTCAGAAACACAGGGGCTCCCTTCCTTGATGAACCTCTTTGTCATGTTGCCTTACAGGTACTTCTGGGTACACACACATACAAACACAGCATGGCCAGGTAGCATTTTCCAAAGTGCATTCCAAAGGGTACTAGTACATTGTGGAAATAAGTGTTCAATGGCAAGATAATTTTGGGAACACCTATCCATCACTTGTTGAGTTATTCTAGGCATTAGCTAAAAAGTCTAGCAACACAGATTCTTTAAATTAGCCTCTCTCGAACTCATATGCCACATAGAACCCTTTTGTGTCTCTTGAGTTGTATCTACTAATATCCTTTTGGGAGATTTGAGCTTAGTAGTGAGAGATGGTCAGCTCATCTTGTTAGTCCTCCTGCAAGTGGCCAGCTTGCTTTTGAACATGCTTTCTGATCCTTTGCCTGATTTTGTCATCAAATTCCCCAAGAATCTTCTGGCTGGCAGACACTCATCTGTGATGGTACCTTGCTCCAATGTTTGTAGCTGCCCCTGCTCTATCCACGCCGTTTCCTGGTAGGATTCCCTACCTCTTCTCCTTCATTCTAGTCTCAGAAAGCCTGATTGATACCGTGTCCCCACATGCATGTAGGGACCTTGTCACAACTCTCATTTACATGGTTTGCACGCCTAGCCTCCCCTCGTCTTTCCCTGGTTCTATCCATCTGCTCTCTTGTCAGCTGTGACTTCCCTTCCTCCAAGCACTGTGTGCCCTTCCAACCCATTGGCTTTGCACTCTGGTTTCATTTCTTTTTCCAGCTCTCCTGCCCCCTTGCCTGGCTAAGCCCATGGCCCCTTTATAACCTACTGCAGTTCTGGGTCAGGGTACCTGTGACAGTTGCCTTCTAGCAGTGCCTTCTGAGACATAGTCAGGAACAAGCACACCGCACCCTCCTCTCCCAGAGTGTTTGCCCCAGCATGTCCTCATTTCTTGTTTGTTTATCTAAGCATTGATTTCCCCCAACTGACCTGAACTTCTCAAGGGCACAGCTTTTGTTTATTTCTGTTTCCACTGGAACTGGTTGGTTGATGCCCGGTAGATGTTTGCAAATGACTTGGCAAAGTGTGGCTTGGCAGATCCTTAAGGCACAATTTGAATTTGGATAAATGATAAGAGTCATGGATTTCTACAGATAAATGTGTGACCTTCTTGGAAAAATAACAGATCCTGTGTTTGGAATCTTTGGTAGATCTGAACTAAGATGTAGTAAGAAAATCTTGCATGGTTTTCAAGAACATTTTAAGGTTTTGTTTTTAATATTACATTTACTTTTTTACTAGCATGAAGTTAATAGTGGTTGCCCTTTGAAATATCATAAACTATGTAATAGAAAAAAGACTGATAAAGAAAATTGTTTAAGCCATACAGGAAATATAAAGCACTACTAACAGTTTAGAGGGTTTTCTACATATTTTTTTATTCCAGTTTCTATCATGAAATTCAGAATTCTGCTCATTTTAGGTATGAGGGTACTTCAAAGAGTTCATGGAAGTGGAGTTAAAAGATAAGTTTGTTTTAGTGTAAAACACTTTGAAATGTAGGCATAGTTATTTTCATAAAATACACATTGTCCACAAAGTTTCTGAATGCTCTTTATGTTTTCATTTTTTTTGCACTAAAGCAGACTTAGCTTTTAACTCTATTTCTCCACAAACTTTTGAAGTATCCTTGTCTATAAAACATGTGTATTTCACAATGTTATTCTTTAACATTTGCTGACACTTTTGTGTGGACGTAATATTAGTGGTTGGGTGATGATCCTTCCCCTGGGTGTGGTATGAGCAGGGTAGTGCTTCCTGCTGCCACGTTGTTCTAAGTGAGGTTGAGGGGTTTTGCTAGGACTGGGTCCCTGGCATGATTGTGCACACAGGAATGGACAGTTTGAAGGTCCAGCTATATCTCAATTGCTATCCAAAATACGAAATTCCATTTTCTACTCATTGTATGTATATTCTAAAATAATACTTCTAAAACATAACACCCAGAGCACTCTCCCTCAGTCATTGAAATCCTGTTTTCCTGCTCTCTGGACTTCCGGTTTTACCTGTGAGAAAGGAATTTTCTTCCATCCTCCTCTCTTGGACTACTGTTTTGGCTGTTGTAGGTATAGGCACTTTGTTGATCTCTTGTTTCTCCTTATTTCGAGTGGTCTGTTGAGGTCCCTTTAGTTTATTCTCATCTTGGGGAGATGTCCCACAAATAGAAATTACACAGGTCGATAAACAGTGTTACTATTCTAAGGCACAATTAAAAACTTAGTGAACCACAAGTCACCACCCTGAGAAATTCAGAGGATAGAACATGTTCTAGTAATTTTAATAAGATCAGTGCACAGTACCTAAAGGAACATTAAGGAGAGCTGTGCCGGAGCTGGTGCACACGTGCTGTGGGGTAGAGCTTTGCTAAGGGTATCTGGGTGGGGTCTGTCCACCCAAACAGCAGGAGACAAGGGTTGGTCTCAGGGTTTGTTCCTTCAAACCATACGACCGGGCTTTGAAGAGGCTGCAGAAGGTTGGCTGGGGCTTTGGACTCTGGCATTGAGCATATAGGCTTTCCAGATGTTGCCATAGAGTGGTGATCTCATTGCTCTGTGCCTCAGTTTCCTCATCTGTGAAATGGGATCACATGCTGGTGCTGAGGATCGAAGCAGTGACATAGAAAGTACCTGGGGTGCAGTAGGCATTCCCTAGGTGTGTCTTCACTGTTTCCTGCCTTGGTTTCAGAACTGACCTGTTCCCCTGCCCTTTGAGCAATCTTTCATTAAGGGTACCCCACAAATGTTCCTGAATTCCTTCGATGACCCTGAAGCCCCTTCTGTCTTTAGAGGGCTGTACAGGCTGCAAAACCCTGTTGGTCCTGAAGATGCAGTCAGCCACTGATGGAAAACATTTGAGAAGAATTACAACTGTAGGGAACACATGCAGGTTTTATCTCTTTTCATTATTTCCTAGGCAATACAGTATAATAACTATTACACAGCCTTTGCATTGTTAGGTATTCTAGATAATATAGAGATGATTTTAAAAATGCATGCAGGAGGATATGTGTAGGTTACATGCGACTATTAAGCTGTCTGTAAGGGACTTGAACAGCTATGGAGGCTCCTGAGCCAGTCCACAGGCATGCATTTCTGGATTTGCTGTTCTACTCAGTCTTCACACTTGCTCACCTTCCATTTTTATTTTTGGCTGTTCTGACCGAAGGATCCTGACAGGACACCTTCTGTCTGGTGCCTCAGTTCCTTCCTTTTCATCCTGACTTCCGCTCTCAGGAGTCCGATCAAGCTGTCCTCTAGGTAGCCCTCCCTAGACCCCAAATGGGCTGGGGCCCTCCTACCTGGTGCTTCTCCTTCTGAGAACAGCAGCATGTTTTACCTCCTGTTATTTATTTTTCCCTATCACAGTGGAAAATACAGATTTATTGCAGGAATGAATACTAAACAAGTTGCCTGTCTGAGGACTAAAAGCACTTTGGTACAAATGCCAGGGCATTAAAGGCGTTGTGCAATCATTTGTTGGAAACATAGGCAGTCCTTCCTCCTCCCCTGTGGAATCCATTGTGGAATTACAGGATTTCAAGGGCCTTTGCTGTGCAGTCATTAAACTTCGCATCCAGTTCCTGAGCCTTTCCATTGCTAGCCTTCCTTGGTTGAAGCTGATTTGGGGAGATGTCCTGGGAGAATGAGTTGTGGCATAGACCCACTGGGCTGGAGGACTGGGGAGCAGGGCCATCAGACAGCCCTGAAAGGGACAGGCTAAATTCTAAACACAGACCCTGTCTGCTTCCAGTTCTCCTCATGGTCTCCTATCCAGAGACCTTCAGCACATCTGAGACATTCAGCATGCAAGTGGGAAAGCGTGGAGCAAAGCCTCTGTGGGTTTGGGGTTTCCCATTAAAGGGTCTGGGTTCTGCTCTGATCGGCTTTCAGGTGATCCCATGAGGTCAGGGTCTGTTGTCCAGACTCCCCCTCCACCCCCCGCCAGGTAAGTGGGGGCCTGGGAAAGCAACCTGAGGGTGGGCTTTGGGGGAGATTGCACGGATCACTCAGTGACAACAGAGAAGAATCAGAAAGTGGGGGGATTGAGGCTGTAATGAACAGCCAAGCAGAAGCCGAGTAGATCCATCATGCTGCCAGGTCTACAGTGCAAAGCTGCAGCCAGAGCCCCCTGCCTTCCTCCCTTGCAGGAGTGTTGCTAGCAATGGCTTTTGTGTGGCCAGCATTGCACCCTAGGGATACAGTACACCATGTTCCTACCTTCAGGCATGATACCTGGATTCTAAAATGTGAAACTGAGAAAATACAGGGCTGAGAAAGAGAGCTGTGGACCAGAAATTCCTGGGGGAAGAAGTAAAGCAGGTGATGGACGCCTGGGGCATCAGAGAGAGCCTGACTCAGCCTGGACTCACACAGGCTCTGAGCCTTCTTCCAGGAGCAGGCATTAGGAAGGAGCTGTGCTAGCATCGCCAGGAGGACCCCAGCATCTCCCTTTAGTCCGCCAACAGCTCGTGAACACCTTGCACCTCTGCTGGGCAACAGCAGTGAACCAAACACAGTCTCGGCCCCCACGGAGCTCATGTTCTGGTGGGAGGTGGTAAATAATCCACAGAGATGCCAAATGTCCTAGGGCAGGTGGACCTAAGGACTACGAAACAAAGTGAAGCGAAATAAAGCAAGGTGAGGGGCTGGGGGGGGGGGGGGCTTGAGGGAGGAAGCTCTGCACATGTCCAGACTGAGGCTGCCGTGGCTAACTCCAGCAGTGGCCAGGAAGCAGCTGCACTGGAGCAGCCTGAGCAAGGGCTGGGAGGCAGGAGGTGAGGTCGGAGAGGAACCGAGGTGCCCAGTTGCTAAAGCTTCATAGGCCATGGAGAGGGACTTTGTCAGGTGGCTGATGGAGCAAACAAGGGAGCTGCAGCTGTGCTGGGCAGTGATTGCTGGCAGGACCCAGCACCAGAATCAAGGGTGGAGGCTGTCTGGGGTGGGGCGTGCCCAGGTTCAAGCCTGAGAAGCTGAATCAGAGCCTGGTGCACTGTGGCAGTGCAGGGGCAGCAGTGTGGATGCCAAGCAGAAGCTGGGCAAATGCAAGCAGGGGTCAGTGAGCATCAAGAGAGAAGTCTTGGGCTGCTGGCAGTGAGTGGGCCTGGGCTTCCTAAAAAGTGACCTCATTCACCTGCCAGGTGAGCACTTTGACCTGCATTTGCCAAGGAAAATGGATGGAATTAATAGAATACGAAGGCGCTTGGCAAATGCCCCTCAACCTATTTGTTACATTAGTATCATCATCACCAGTTTCTCTAAGAAGCAGTCACATCAGTAGGGGGCGCTAAGGAGCTTTGGCCCTATCCCATGGAATAGCTGGATTTGTCTCAAGAATGCTCTTTCCCTGTGTGTGATCAGATTCAGCTGGCAGCCCTGTTCCTGATGCAGAAGTCCAGCTGGCCACTGCCCTCACTCGGATCTCTGATCTGCTAACCTGACCCTTGACCACAGGGCCCTGGGAGCCTTGTAATGCTGTGTGGCGAATGTGTCACTGGTGGCCTGACCCAGGCAGAGGAGGCAGAGAAGAAAGAGACTTCTTCCCCAGGGGGCCCAGCAGGACACAGCAGGAACCTGGGCAGGTATCCAGGAGCCCTAAGCCTATCAGAGATAAAGGACTGAGCCATGCGCCACACTGGGACAGTTCGAAAAGTGGGGAAAAGCTTAGTTGTAAAATACAGGCTGTGGGCTCGCTGGGAGGACACCCTGATCTGATTCCGAGATGAAACAATTCTCCCTCTTA
Organism: Oryctolagus cuniculus; assembly: GCF_051225735.1. Lineage (NCBI taxonomy): Eukaryota > Metazoa > Chordata > Mammalia > Lagomorpha > Leporidae > Oryctolagus > Oryctolagus cuniculus. Next base: position 158,449,547 of record NC_142872.1, on the reverse strand, counting down.
AACTACAGTGAGTAAGGGTTTTTCCTGATGTTTCAATGGAGGGCGCTTTGGTTGAGTAGAATTTACTACTATGAAACTGGCATGTTATAGGGTGTTTTATCATCTTCTTTGACCTTCACAATTATACTCTTTTATAGATAAGGGAAGGAAGGTTTGGAGAGGTCAATTACAGGACCAAGGTCAAGGAAATAGCAAGCATAATGAGAGTTAGTGCAGATGAACTATTCAGTGAGCACATTGGAGGCTGGATTCTGGCAATGGGGACGGATGGCATGGGCTCACTGCACTTTCTCTTCCTTGAGCTGGCTGGGTTTGGCTGGGTTTCCAGCGGGTTACCAGCTTTGACCATCATGTAGTTCAGGGGTCCTTAGCCTCAAGGTCCCCTTGAGGATACATTGAAAACATTGAGTCCTTATTGAGGACTATTGTGCATTGACACACATTAGGGTGCTTCACAAAGTTCATGGGAAACTAGGATTAAAAGATGAATTGGGGGGCTGGCGCTGTGACGTAGCGGGTAAAGCCAATGCCCACAGTGCCAGCATCTGATTTGGGTGCCAGTTCTTGTCCCAGCTGCTCTACCTCTGGTCCAGCTGCCTGCTAATGGCCTGGGGAAAGCATCAGAGGATGGTTGAAGTGCTTGGGCCCCTCTTACCCACGTGGGAGACCTGGAAGAAATGTTCTTGGTTCCTGGCTTCTGCCTGGTCCAGCCCTGGCCATTGCAGTATCTGGGGAGTGAACCAGCTGATGGTAGATCTCTTTTCTGTCTCTCTCCCTGTTAACTCTGACTTTCAATTAAATAAACACATCTTAAAAAAATGATGAGTTGATTTCATATATAATCTCATATACTAAAATTTTTGGCACCAGAAAATTAGAAATCTATATTTTGTTGCATAAGGTACATTTCCCATGAACTTTTTTTATATTTTTATATATTTTTTTGACAGGCAGAGTGGACAGTGAGAGAGAGAGACAGAGAGAAAGGTCTTTCTTTTCCGTTGGTTCACGCCCCAATGGCCGCTGCGGCTGGTGCATTGCAGCCAGTGCACCGCAATGATCCGAAGCCAGGAGCCAGGTGCTTCTCCTGGTCTCCCATGCGGGTGCAGGACCCAAGCACTTGTGCCATCCTCCACTGCACTCCCGGGCCACAGCAGAGAGCTGGACTGGAAGAGGAGCAACCGGGACAGAATCCGGCGCCCCGACCGGGACAAGAACCCGGGGTGCCGGCGCCGCAGGCAGAGGATTAGCCTATTGAGCCGCGGTGCCGGCCTCCCATGAACTTTTTGAAGACCCTGTTCAAACCCCACGGGTACACCCATGGACCCCCAAGGAAAGCCTGTGTTGTCCAGTTCCCATATTTGAAGTTCAAGTCAATGTCTCTCTTTTGAAAAACTCTAGTCGTGGCGACAGGTTCACTGCCTTCCCAAAGGCTTTGCAAAACTTGGGGACATTTTTTTTTCTGAATCAAAAGTATGCATTTTTAATGTCCAGTGCAGTCCGAAGTTGATGGTGGTTCTAGCACTGGAAGCAACCACAGGCATCCCTAGGCAAGGGTGACCAGCATCACCTTCTTTGTTCCTCTTCTTCCTCTGCTTATTTGGAGGTCTCACAATGGAAACTTTCTGTGGCTAAGTGAGCCTGGCCATTGTTGACTCATACAGAGCTGAACAGAATTCTGGGTCGTGCCAAGTGGCTCCCACAGGTTGGAGCAAATTGCAAACCCTTCCACCTCAGGACACATTCAGGCCTGCAGGATGAAACTCTAGGGCTTAGCAGAAAATGCTCCGGAACTCCAATTCATCAGGTCCCTGTCCCTCATTCCAAAGCACAAGGAACTTGGGCCCTGAGGCCTTGAACATGCGCTGGCTCAGCCAAGGTCATGGAGTGGCTGACCTCAGAGGCTCCCTTCTTAAGGGTACACCTACCCTTTCACAGCTCACAGTGCACTTGATGGCCTTCCAGGGAGGAAGGGGTGTTTTAGCTGTGCTGTCCAGAGCCCCGGGGGGTATGAGGGATGCAAGTAAAGGTAGAAGGTGTCCCAGGCAGGGAGAGCTATGGGGTCAAGCAGGAAGCCCCTGGACGAGGTCAGGAAGGGAAGGTGAATGGGGGGAGGGGCACTGGAGTCCCATGACGAAGGCAGAGGTTTTGGACTTGCCCCGTCGTCGTGCTGAGTTTGAGCAAGGGGCACAATCTGAGGAGCGTTGCAGCCCAGAAAACAAATGCAGCCCGTGAGTTTGGTCACTGGAGGGTGCTGGGGCGATGAGCCTGGGCCAGCAGCTGTTTGTGCCCCCACCCCCCACCCCCGTCCCCTCCACCTCCACTCTCCCCACGTCCTTGTTTGGGTGGGACTTGCGTGGGGCGGGGGGGCGGGGCAACTCAGACTTGTGGACTAGACCTGCCTGGCGTGCATGCATGCAAACTGTCCATGACTGCAGTGCCGTGAACCCGCCAGTGCCAGCTCAGCCAGCTAGGGAGAGGAGGCAGGGAGAAATGCTCCAGATTTTTGTCATGCAGAATTATTTTGTGCAGATAATTCTAGAGGATTCCATAAGCATCTCTGGTGGTCTCTGGGTGTCCAGCCCGGCACCCCACGGTGCACCCTCACTTTGGCTGTCCTCCCTCCCTACCTTCCTGCCTCTGCCTACTCCTTCACTCTTGCTTCCAGGAGTTAAACCTCCCAAATGAACCACCCACCCCCAGGCTCTTTCTTGGGGCTCTGTATTTGGGGAAAACCAAATGAAGACAGGGCCGTAGAGGAAAGTGAGTGTGATTTTTGTTTTAAGTCAAATGAATCTGTGCCAGACGGCCTGGCCAGATGAGTAACATGGTATTCTCCAGCTCGTTTAGGAAGGTGTGATCTTCAAGGTGTTCTTCGTCTTGCTGACTTGAGTGACTCAACTCCCAGAATTCCAGAGCTGTTGATTATCACTGTTAATAAAAATATTTTGGATTGACATTACTCTCTGGAGAGCCACAAGACTGCAGCACATCAAGCCCAGCACGTAGCCTAAAAGATGTTTAATCCATTCCAAATCTCATGCTTACGTTGCCTCTGTGGCCTCCAGCCTCTGTTTCTGTCTTAACCTCTTGTGCAGGGGAACCCACTCCCTGTGAAATAGCCCATCCGCTTCCCGAGCATTGCTTAACAAAACCAACTCAGTGAATATTTATTCGGCTGTATAAGTGCCAGGTGCCAGGGTTTTGGAGAGGGACATTAATCATCACGTCCTGCCCTCCAGGCTGTAAAACATTTGGGAGATAGCACAGCAGTCAGGTGAGGTCGTGTAGGTCACCAATTTGTTGCTGGTAGCCATGCATCAGCAAGTGGGACTTCCTCCTGCTCCCTAGAGCTTCCCGATGCTCCCCTTCCCACAGCCAGAGCATGGGCCTTGCCCAAGGGGAAAGTCAAGCCCACACGTTCAGCCCCCTCTATGGAGGACTGGGGTGAACCTGGGGCTCCCACGTCCAGAGGACTCAGATCCCCGGAGCAGGAAGACACTTGTGTGCGTGGTCCTCAAGTGTCCACTCTGCCTAGTGGAGAAGTCGCACTGCTGCTGTGTCATGTGTCCTGGCTGTCCCTGCTCCCTGGGGACTAGGCAGGAAGTGAAGGGGAGACCCGGGAGATGTTTCTGCCACGCTGGCTTCCTGGAGAGGGGAGGTTGACATGTCCTGGCTTTCATGGAACAGTAAGAAAAGGGATGAGGGGTGACCCATCACTCCTGCCCGCTCAGAGCCTGTGCTGGATGAAGGCACAGAGTGGCCAGCAGGACGCATGTGCTTCTGGGCCTTGCCTGGTGCACGACCTGGACAGGGAGCCTGGGCAAAGCAGGCAGCTCCAGAAAGACCTTCCCTCTCTGCACCGAGGACATTGCCACTGTCACAGATGTGACCGTGACAGTGGAGGTGACCGCTGCGTGCTAGACCTGGAGGGATCCTGGCGATCCGCACTCTCAGTGGTTCTCACCTGGAGGCCATTGGGCCCCACAGGGGACATTAGGCAAGGTCTGAAGACATTGGTAATGGTTATGATTTGGTAGTGGGCAGTGCTGCTGGTGTAGAGGGAGCCAGGGCCACTGCAATGCAAGTGACAGCCCCCAAACCCCACCAGGAGTTCTCTGACCCCACATGTCAGCAGCGCTGAGAGATCCCACGACCCTGGATGAACCCAACCTCCTGGCTTCATTTTACAGGTGTGGACACTGCAGTACTGAGAGGCAGAGTGATAGCAGGAGCTGGGTCAGTGCCCTGCCTCCCACACCAGGGTTCTTTTCTCCCCAGAACAGTCCTCCAGAGAGGCCTGCTGGGGGCAGGAGGTGAAGGAGGCATCCAGGAAACCAAGCCCAGACCATGCATGGCAGCATTTGCCTGCCCAGGAGAGAGCAGGCCAGAGTGTGCTGCCAGAGACCCACATAGGTGGGGCAGGAGCTTCAGGCTGGCAGCCCAGCATGGGAGACTGACCAGTGGGAGGGGCTGAGCAGCAGTACTCGCTGTTCTGTGCAGCAGCTCACCTGGTAGTGTAGGCGGAATGTGGGTGTGCACACCTGTACATGTGTGTTCGTATGTGTCTGCACATGTGTGGGCATGTGCCACATGTGCTGGTGTATACATGTGTGTACCTTGTGTGTGTGTGTGTACAATGGTTGAGATGCAGCTCCTGGCATCAGGCTGGGGATGAATCCTGCCTCCACCATTGCCTTGCACCTCAGACTTAGAGCGGCCACTGAGCTTCTCTGTGCCTCAGTTTCCTTATCTGCAGAGTGGGGAGGAAAATGTCTTTTTTTGTTCATGTGGCTGTGGCGAGGATTAAATGAGACTATGAAAAGAAAGTTATTAATGTCTCGGAATCCTCCAGTAGCCATTAGCAGCTGTGGCATCATTCCCAGGGTGCCCCTCCAGCCCCCTCAGTTCGCAGGCAATGAGGCCAGGTTTCAGAGCCCAGGACTTTCTGTCTCACGGCCAGTTAAGGCGAGTTCTTGGGTCCCAGAGCAGTCTCTTCCCCACACGCTTTTCTTACAGTGGCAGGTGGACACTGATACGGTTGCTAGGTTACCAACATGACAGTGGAAGGTGAGAGGATGGAGAGCGGGTGACTCCTGCTGCTGTTTGGACGTCAAAGAGCTTAGCTCTGCACAGTGCTGAGCAGCTCAGCCACCAGAGACCCTGCAACAATTCCCATTTTACAGATGAGGACGTCGAGGCTCAGAGAATGTGCTGGCCTGAGACGCTGACATGTCCCCTTCAAGCCCAGGTTAGCCTTGCCCTGCGAGCCCTGTGCCCTAGCCTGCCTGGTGTGGAGGTCATGGTCACGGTTGCATGTTGCTGCCGCATCCTCTGAGTGCGAGGACCATCTGCAGCCACAAAACCTCGGGACCGGTGTCGCTAAGGACTCAGCTCAAACACCCCAGCAGGGTGACCACGCCCAGAGGTCCAAGAAGCCTAGACTGCTGGTTCACAAGGGACAGAGTCCTCTCTTGTATGAGTGTGGGCACACGGGGACTGTATTAGCCCATGTCCCCTGTGTGGCGTGCAGGCCTGCTAGAAATCAGGGACAGACACACCCAGGACCGACTGGCGTGCCCGCTCCTAGCCTCTCCTTCCTGCTTGCCAGCTCCTCTCTGCTGAACCAGCTTCCCCGTGAGCATGGAAACCTGGTTGCTCACACTGCAGTCTCACACCTTCTAGCCGCTTTGGGCTCTTCCTCTCATCTGGAAGTTTCTAATTGGCAGGCTTGGGTCACATGGTCATCTTAGGACCAATCACTGTAGCATGGAGGCGGGGCATTCTGATTTTTCCAGTCTGGAAGGCAACTCTGGAGGGTCCCGGCCTGGGACTGCAGGCCTCGATCTGCCATCAGGGGGCGCTGTGATGATGGTGGTGGAGCAGAGATTCCAATGGCTTCCCAGTCTCTCTGAGCAGTAGGGAGGGAACGCTCACAAGAGGCGAGACCCTTGCTCACCACTGAGTAAGAAATAGCCCTGAGGTCTTTTTATAGCAGCAGTGTGTGCACGCTGAGCCCGCAGCTCAGCAGTAAGGTAAAGGAGGCATTCGAAAGCCTGACCGTGGCCTGGTTTCTGGAGTGCCTGGTGATACTTCCACAAATAGTCCCGTCTTAATTAAGCGTCCTGAGAGCAGGTGCGTTGCTGTCGTTCCGTCAGCACTGCCCTGCAGCCTGTTTTAGGACATCGCTTGGCTGGTCGCCCTCTAGGTTGTATGCTTGGGGCAGGAACAGGGACAATGCTAGGGTGATACTCCAGGCCGCCTGCACCCGAGCCACCCTGGGGCAGGTGGCCACACAGCTGTATGTGTAGGGAGCAGGGGCTGCCTGGGAGCCTGAGGGGCCCCGCTGTTGTCCTAAGCCAGCTGCAAAGGGAACAAGAAGTGCTTAGCCAGGAATTGGCCTCCAGAGGGGGAGCCAGGATGCATGAGGCCAGAGCAAGACAGAAGAGAGGAGTTTGCGCATCTCCTGTGAAATGTGGATGGGGGTCCCGAGAAGCCATGCAGGAAAGGTGCCTCTGACATTGTGCAGAGAAGAGGCTGTGCCGCCCCAAGAATATGACCTGGTTGCTTTTAGCAGCTTTATATCCTTGCGGTGGTAACAGAGATGTCAGGCTGGCTTGAAGCTCAGTGCCAGGAAACACTCAGATAATGTAACCAATGCCCCTGTCTTGATTCCTGTCTCAGAGCAAACTGCTGGTGACAGCTGGTCTGCAGATAGGCTGGCCCGCGGATGCCTTGTTTGTATCCTTGGCATTTGTTCTCTGTATGGTAGTGAGTTGGCATGCTTCTTTATACATCAGTCTTTTTGAATTTGGTTCATATGAGTCTACCTGTGGGAGGGGGAGGCACTTACAAAGGCAGACCCAGTGCTCAGGGTTCCATCCTGTGGTGGTAGGTTGCAGCCAGCTGCCTTTCTGGGAGACACCTTCTTGGCTTCTCTTCGAACTTGAACAGTAGGGGTCCAGTGCATGTTCAAGGCCAGCTGGGCACCAGGAGAGGAGTCAGACAAGCCCCGGCATCTCACAGGGCTCACACAGTGGAGGCTGTCTCCGTCAAAGCCTTGGGCCAGGCACTGCGGAGCAGCTCATCATCATGGTCCACAGGGAGTGTGGAAGCCAGTGGACAGAGAGGGAGGCCATGTCGAAGCAGTTGGGAAGAAAAGGCTGTGAGTGATGACCAGGTCTGCAGTGAAAGAGCCCAGAACCGACCGGACACTTGTCCACCTTCCAGTGTCAAGCTGTCGCGTGATCCCAGTGGCTGCCCTCAGCTGTCTGTCCGGGTGTCTTCTGCCTTTCCTTCTACCAGGAATTCTCCATCTCTCCTTTCAGTCTCCCTCTCTTTTTCACCCTCCGTAGCCTGTCAACAGCCTGCTCCACACACTCAGCTCTCCTGCCTTCCCTCCTGTGCATCCAAACCAGCCTGGACCGCACATCAGGCCACAGGTAGGACTGGGGTCACAGCAGAGGGCAGTGAGCACAGACCCGAAAGACAGAAGCTGATCCTGCCCGTCCACCACGATAGAGCTGTCAGATACCCAGGAAATCAGCTGCACAAACCATGACACGGGAATCGCCCCATGCTTCTACCATAGCAGTGCTGAGATCACACGGTCTCCACCAAAACAAAAAAGAAAATTAAAAAAAAGTGAGCACGTCCAGGTAAGTGTTACCATCGCCTACTTGTGCCATCTGCTGGTCGGATCGGCTACTCCCAGGGCTGAGTCAGACCCCGCCTCCCTTCAGGCATCCTGCAGCTGGGTGCAGGGACTGACATCCATAAGGGAGACTCCCTCTGTGTTCCCGGAGCTGGTGGCGCTCTCTGGCCTCGGACCTATCGGCCTCTTCTTCTGTACTTTTGGGAAAGTCGTGTAATCTCTCTGAGCAGCCTCATCTAAGCCTGGCCTGATAACAGTGCCGTCCTTACAGAACACGGGGATTTCATTTAGGATTAAATGTGCTAAATCATAACATGAACCGAAACCATTGCTTGGCAAATGGTACGATCAGAATCAGTGTCAGCTGTGAAGATGCTCCAGCGACTGACCTCCCCCGCCTTGGAGCCGAGTGGACTGGTCATCTGGAGCCGTGCCGCAGAGAAGCAGTCTCAAAGAGTGGAGGTACCCCAGCTGTCGCCACCTAGCAGGTGCAGAATTTCAATCCAGATCTGGGGGGATCCAAGGTGCTTTTCTTGCCTTCTGCAGCCAGTGCCTCTTGGTCTCAGAAGGGAAACTGAGGCAGGGTTGGTTCAGTGGGTTTGGTGCTGCTCAGGCCATAGTCTGAGCCAGTCACCTGCATCCAGGTGACCCGAGTAGTGGCACCACCCACAGGCAGGGTGGACGTGCTGAGGTGCATGGCCAGAGTGTCAGCAGGTGAACCCGTTGGGCTGGCCAGCTTCCGGCCCTGTAGCCCTCACCGAGGAGATGCCTCTTGGGTTTGAGTGGTTATAGTGTCTGTGGTACTCGGTCTCCTCCCCAGGTCTTTGGGTTCACTAAGGATGGGTCCCGTCAGTGTTTTGAGTGTTGCTGCCCATGGTTGGAATTGTAGTAGACAATCTCTCCTACTTGGGTTTGCTCACCACAGTACCCCCAAGGATATGGGTTTTGTTTTGGTGTGAATGAGTGAATGTAGGAAGGGAACAAGGGGACCTGTCTCTGGGGACACACGCAGACCAGTTCAACCTGGCTCTGATAGCGGTTAAGCTCGATGATCTCTGGCCACTTATGTCTGTGAGCCTCACTCTCCTCATCTGTACAATGGGCACAATCCATTTATGTTTCTGCAACCTCACCATGGCTCAGAGCATGCACTGGGTCTGCTGGGGGGAGCAGATGTGTGTCTACGGGAGGTTAAGGGGAAGGAAGGGGCTGACCGTAGCTGTTCATGATGGAATGGGCAAAGCCCCTGTGCTTGGGCTTGAGGACCATCCCCAGCCCCCTCCTGTCACAGGCCAAGAGAGTTGAGTCGCTTTGTTAGAAAGCAAGTCCTCTCCTAAATTTTTAATTCTAAGATCGCTTAAAAAAAAACATCAGAGATGAGACTTCCTAAAGGGAGGGTTGGTGGAGGTGTGGTGGAGGTGTGGGGTGGGCCAGCGGGCTGAGGGGTTGATAAAGTTTCTTTCCTGGGCTGCCCGGCCTGCACTAAGCAGTGCTGGTGTGGACCAAGACTCCCGTGTGTGAGCAAGGCAGAGCAGCAGCCTGCACTCTGGGCACGGGAAGACAAAGGGGAGAGTGAGGAGAGGGAGCAGGGGGCATCTGTCCCTTCTGCCCCTCTGCATTCAGTGTGTCCCCGGGAAGAGCACGGCCCACCTGGCTGGGGGCCCCTTGTAGGGGACTGTTCCTGGAATGAGTGATGCTGTGGCGCCGGAGATGGTGCCATCTGGGAATCACGCTAACCCAACCCCACCTGAGTCACCATCTTGCTGTGTGACCCTGGGGAGCTGCTTGCCCTCTCTGGGTATCAGCTTCTCATGAAATCAGGGTCCTCTTTGAATCTGTTCTAGCTACGAAACTCTACATCTTTTAAAAATTATTTATTTTTATTTTTTAAATTTTTTAAAAGATTTATTTATTTATTTGAAAGAGTTACACAGAGAGAGAGAGAGAGAACCACTGGCTCACTCCCCAGATGGCTGCAATGGCCAGAGCTGCGCTGATCCAAAGCCAGGAGCCAGGAGCTTCTTATGGGTCTCCCACACCGGTGCAGGGACCCAAGCACTTGGGCCATCTTCTGCTTTCCCAGGCCATAGCAGAGAGCTGGATCGAAAGTGAAACAGCCTAGACTGGAACCAGCGCTCATATGGGATGCTAGCAATGCAGGCGGCGGCTTTACCTTCTATGCCACAGTGCCGGCCCTGTATTTTTATTTTTTTGAAAGAGATAAAAAAAAAAAAAAGAGTTCTTTCATCCCCCTGGTTCACTCCCCAAACGCCTGCAACAGCCAGGGCTGGTCCAGGCTGAAGCCAGGAGCCCAGAACTTAATTCAAGTCTCCCATGTAGGTGGCAGGGACCCCAGTACTTGTCATCTGCTACCTTCCAAGGTGCACCTGAGTAGGAAGCTGGAATTGGAACTGCTGCTCATACCCGGGCACTCCCGCACGGCACTTGTGCATCACCAGTGGCAGCTCTAGGCACTGTACTAAGCACCCTCCCGAGCAGTCTAAGTTCCCAGCGCCAGGGCAGGGAGGGGCTCCCAGGAACACTGGGCTCAGCCTCCTGCTTTTACGGATGATGGACACAGGACACAGGAGCGGGGGAGGCTGGGCTTGCTGACGTGTGCTGTGTCACAGAGCATACCCAGGACTGAAGTCTGCCAGCCCAGGAACATCATCTATCACGTGTGTAGACAGTCAAGAAAGGGCCACTTTGAGAGGGCACGATGATGCTTTGAAGAGGAATTGCCAGCTTTGTGATCCAACCAGACAGGGAGACCTCCACGACAGAGGAGAGAAGATGGATTAGCCAGGGTGTGGCATATGGTTGGAGGGAGCCCACCAGCCACGTGTGGCTCCTTACATTCATATTTGAATACCCTTCAGCATTTAGCTTTTTTCGCTCTTCCTAGCCATGTTTCAGGTGCTCAATAGTCCCTTGCAGCTGGTGGCATCACATGGCACAGCACAGATGTAGCAGGTTCTGCTGGCCAGAGCAGCCCTGGGTTTCCTGGTAGAGCCTGGAGTGCAGAGTTTGCCAGATTCCCACGTGGGCACTGTTCGTTTCACCCGTGAGAAATGATCCCAGGCAGCCCTTGTGCAAATCAGCAAGCTCTCTGGTACTCACCCAGGCAGCAGTCTGTTAAGTGCTAAGCAACCACCGCTGACGTGTGGATTCCAATTTAGGGCAGTCCATTCCCTGGTTTATAGCCCTTGTCGCACTGGTCCCTGATTGGAAGCTGCAATTGTAGTTGACTTCCTCTTGGATGTGAATTAGAGGTAGCTCATAGGAAAGGTTCGCAACCCTTTGTCATATAATATTTTGATGTCAGTTACTCTACAGGAAATGTGACAACTCAGAGGAGAGTCAGGCTCTCTCATGCCTTGGAAAATCCTCAGGTGCTGTTCCCTTTCTCTGGAATGGTAGGATGCATCTTGTCCTTTTTGTCTGGGTAACTCCTACCCAGTCTTGCCCATCTCATTTTCCTTAAAACAAGGTCTCTGATGGAGTCATCTAGATTCGTCGGGTTGCTGATGTCCTTTGCTCTGAGGGACGTGTCCTCTTACCTCCTTGCACCTGCCACCCTCTGCCCATGTGTTTATTTCTCTGGTCCCCACCAGCAGACGATTCCACAGGAGAAGAGACCATGGCCACACTGCTATTTTCCTGTCATCCCGCAGGCAAAGGCAGAGCCAACAAATGCAGGGGTGCAGTACCCTCGTGCTGCAAGGCAGCCCAGGAAGTCAAGGCCGGCTGTTCCTCTAGCTCTTGCAATATTTGCTGAATAAAGAGAGGGCCAGAGACGCGGCAGGGATCCCACCCCTTGCTGGTGGCAGAATGAGGATTAGAATCCACGAGAGCTTTGTGCACTGCATCTTGTTTCTGAGAAGCACAGACTCCAGGGCAGGAGGGGTCCTGAAGAGCATCCCGCCCAGCGGCACTGACTCAGACAGGGACCGGGTGGGTATCATCTGAGGGTGCTTCAGAAAGCTCACAGAAAATGAAACGTTTATTTTGGTGCAAAAATTATTTCGAATCCATGCATATGCAGAATATTAAAAAGGCTCCCGGAAGGGGCCTGAATGTGGAATAGCTGGTGAAGCTGCTGTCTGCAATACCACCATCCCTTAGGGGTGCCAGCTCGAGTCCTGGCTTCTCCACTTCCAGTCTTGCAAATGGTGGAGTGGGGGCTGTGTGTGTGTGGGGGGGGGGGGGAGTCTCTGTTAGCTTCCTGCTAACATGCCTGGGAAAGCAGCCGAAGATGGCCAAAGTGCTTGGACCCCTACCACCCATGTGGAAGCCACAGATGGAGTTCTAGGCTCCTGGCTTTGACCTGGCCCAGCCCCAGCCATTGCAGGAATTTGGGGGAGTAAACCAGTGGATGAAAGATCTCCCTGTCTCTCCCTCTCTCTAACTCTGCCTTTCAAATAAATGCATCAGTTTTTTTTTTTTTAAAAAAAAAGATACATGGAAAACATGTGTGATGAAAAAGCTTTATGTAGACTTCCAAATGTTTTACATCAAAATAAACATCTTTTGATTCCATTTTCTGTGAACTTTTGGAAGTCTCCTTGTACATGTGTGAATCAGCCAGCATAAGACAGAGTATGGTGGCAACATCCCAGTAGCTCCACCCATAGGGGCTCAGTTCAGCCAGATCAAAGCCAGGTCATCGCCCTGGATTGTTTCCCAATGTTACCCCTCTTTTCTGTGCTAGACTTCCCATCTCCACAAGCTTTTCCTCCCCTTGTTCACCAAGCAGCCATTCTGCATTTGGTGCAGCTCAGTCCTCAACATATCCCCTAAAGAGCACCAGGCTTGGGGGAGCCGCCTCCAGGTGGGATTCCTGCGCTGGTCTCTCAGGCTGTGGCTTGCAAGTTAAGGAAGGTGGGCTGGTGGGAGAATTGAGGGCTTCTTGGACACTAATTTGCCTTCTGGCCTGGACCTCCTGGGAGACTTGTCAAGGCAAACATTGCAGAGTTTCATGGGAGGATTCGAGGTTGACCTGTTAGTTGCTGCTTAAATAGACAAAGTATCTAGGTGCTGAGACTAGGCTTGGGAAAGAGTTGAGAGTAATGTTAAGGCAAGTTTGCAGCTGTGATGAACGGTTTTCCCTAGTGCCCAAGCGTTGTCCTACCACCAAAGACTGAGTCATCCTGACATTTGCAAATGCCCCCCCCCCGCCTCCCCAGGCTCCTGTTCACCTCGAAGAGACTGCCATTTCTCAGAGTGAGGTGGCATTTGCATGAGCAGAGGCCAGGAGAAATATAGCTGGAAAAAACCATTGTGGGGATGGCAGTGTGCCTTCAGTCAGAGCAGGGCACCCGTGTGGCCTCAAGTCCTAAACTCACTTGGAGAGTAAATGTGTCTTCTGTGATGGGAAGTAGGACCAGCTGTGGTCATGTCATTTTTTAAAAATTAATTTAATTTATTTGAAAGACAGAGGGAGGAATGGAGGAAGGGAGAGAGAAGGGGTGGGTCTTCCATTTACTGGTTCACTCCCCAAATGGTCACAGTGACCAGAGATGAGTTGATCCAAAGCCTGGAGCCAGGGGCTTCTTCTTCTTCTTCTTTTTTTTTTTTTTTAAGATTTATTCATTTCTTTGAAAGTCAGAGTTACACAGAAAGAAAGAGTGAGATCCTCTATCCACTAGTTCACTCCCCAACTGGACACAACGGCCAGAGCTGTACTGATCCGAAGCCAGGAGTCAGGAGCTTCCTCCGGGTCTCCCACGTGGGTGCAGGGGCCCAAGGACTTGGGCCATTCTCCACTGCTCTTCCAGGCCACAGCAGAGAGCTGGATGGAAGTGGAGCAGCTGGACCTCAAACCAGAGCCTATATGAGATGCCAGCACTGCAGATGGCAGCTTTACCCGCTACGCCACAGTGCCAGGCCCCCTCTCTTTACATCTTAAGGGTCACCATCACCTCCCCTCCTAAATTGTGTCAACAAATCTCCTAGACCAATGTTTTCCAAGTTGAAGCCCTGACCCATTAGTGGGTCAAAAAACCCATCGAGTGGTTTGTAACCAGCGTTTTGTCCAGGATTTCTTCAATCATTCTATCTTGAAGACACCCAAAGCAGCAGCAGAAGGAAACTCAGCTGTCCTGTGGACCTCTGTGAAGCAGAGCCAGGGGCTTCTTCAAGGTCTCCCACATGGATGCAGAGGCCCAAGAATTTGGGCCATCTTCTACTGCTTTCCCAGGCCATATCAGAGAGCCTCATTGGAAGTGGAGAAGCCAGGACTTGAACCGACACCCATATGGGATGCCAGCACTACAGGTTGGGGCTTTAACCTGCTGTGCCACAGCGCCAGCTTGTGGTTTTGTTTTTTTTTTTTTGTTTTGTTTTGTTTTTCGTTTTTTTTTTTTTTTTTTTTTGACAGGCAGAGTGGATAGTGAGAGAGAGAAACAGAGAGATAGGTCTTCCTTTTGCCGTTGGTTCACCCTCCAACGGCCGCCACGGCTGGCACGCTGCAGCTGGTGCACTGCGCTGATCCGAAGGCAGGAGCCAGGTGCTTCTCCTGGTCTCCCATGGGGTGCAGGGCCCAAGCACTTGGGCCATCCTCCACTGCACTCCCAGGCCATGGCAGAGAGCTGGCCTGGAAGAGGGGCAACCAGGAAAGAATCCGGCGCCCTGACTGGGACTAGAACCCGGTGTGCCGGCGCCGCTAGGTGGAGGATTAAGCTATTGAGCCGCGGCGCCGGCCATGTGGTTATGTTTTGACATTAGCATCTCTGACCAGAATCCTCAATGATCATCATAGTTATCCGCATCATCACCATCACCACTACCACCACTGCTGGCAGCAGCAATATCACCATCATCATCACCATTACCAGCATTTCATCCCTATCATCACCGTTCTGTCATCAAAGTCATAAGCACTCTGTCATCATCAGCATTCCATCACCATCATCAGCATGCCGTTGCCATCATTAACATGTCATCCCTGTCACCACCATCAGCATTCCATCACCATCATCAGTGTTCCATGGTCGTCATCACCACCAGCAGTCTGTCATCGTCCTCCTTACCATCACTGCCATCCCATCTCAGTCATGAAGATCCTCACTGTTATATCAACATCATCCCATTATCTTCATCACCATTGTCAACACTGTGATGGTCTCATTGATAATAAACAAGAACTATTTGTTGAGCTCCTATTATGTGCCAATGTATGGACCAGGCATCTCCCTCTCCCATTACTCGCCAGGGCTCCTATGTTTCAGAGATAACAGTGCTGAGACTTAGCATGATTTACGGGATGGGGAAAAATAAATACAGATGCATCCTTCAGGATTAAGCCTAGATGTTGCCTTTCTTTAAAGGATGCATTCTCACAGTACACAGGATATTTCCTTCCGGGTGCTCATTACAGCCATACTCAAGTAATTCCTAGTGTAGTGATTGTCTTCCTGGCCTGATGTTAGTTTCGTGGGTGAGGCCATCTTGTTTGCTGAAGCCCAGTCCCTTTCCTCGCCTGCCCCTGACATCGCTCAGGCTTTCAGGACTTACGAGTTGTTTGAGCAAATTCCCAGACCATTACACTCCTTCAGCCTTATGTACACTCTCCAGGCTTCTAAATGCATTCACTGCATTGCATTTTTTTAAATCCTGAAGGCATATCTAAAGAAGGCAGGATGGATATGAGTGGTTCTATGGAACAGATGAGAGAGGGAGGGAGTGTAGCTACTCTTTGATTTGTCCAGAACACCAGTCTTGATTCCTGACTGCTGAATCAGTGCTAGTGTAAATGTCCATGTTTTGAGGGCCAGAGAGAAACAGGGCCTCATGTAAAGTCATCACTCTGCATGTCTTGTTCAGCCCAGCAACTGGGAATGTGATCTAGCGAGACTGCCCCATGAGCCACACTGATGTGGACATGAAAGGCAGGCTGACCCTGGGAAGCTCGCCATTCCCTCTCAGCCCCTGGTCTTGCTTTGGGCCACTTTGCACTCTGTGTCTCTTGACATCTCCCACCCCCAGCCCCTAGGCACCACATTGCCTTCAAGTCGTCCCACCTAAGGTACCCAGCCTGGATTCCACAAGCTTGTTCTTCCCCAGTCTACCTTGTCCCTACTACAGGGTTTGACTTTGCCTGTTGCCTTCCCCCATCAGTCACCTGTGCCCTGAACCTATAACCTATGCTGTGGTCTTTACCAGGAACGTAAGCAAAGCCACTGCCATATTGTGGTTACTGAGGCTCTCGAGGTTGAAATTCTGCTTCCACTGCAGATGAGTGTGGGACCCCTGGAATGCTTCTTAGCTCTGCTGGGCCTCACTCTGTGGACTGCACAATTGGGCCATTGTACCACGTCTTGGCTTTTCTTGAGGAGCCAGGGAGCTCAATACATATAAAGTGCTCAGGGCAGATCTCAGCACCCAGAACAGACTTAGGAAGTGCCTGTCTTAGCTCTAAACACATGACTAGTGCTTTCCATACACAATCTCCTATAAGCTGTGAGATGGCTGAGAGCTTGTGTTATTCTGAATCCAGATTCAGACATAGATTTTTTTCAGTGTCATGCCTTTTTTTTTTTTTTGACAGGCAGAGTAAACAGAGAGAGAGACAGAGACAGAAATGTCTTCCTTTGCCGTTGGTTCACCCTCCAATGGCCGCCACGGCTGGCGCGCTGTGGCCAGCACACCGCGCTGATCCGATGGCAGGAGCCAGGTGCTTCTCCTGGTCTCCCATGTGGTGCAGGGCCCAAGTCCTTGGGCCATCCTCCACTGTACTCCCGGGCCACAGCAGAGAGCTGGCCTGGAAGAGGGGCAACCAGGACAGAATCTGGCGCCCCAACCGGGACTAGAACCTGGTGTGCCGGTGCCGCAAGGTGGAGGATTAGCCTAGTGAGCCACAGCGCCGGCCATGCCTTTTTTTTTTTATCATATTCAATAATGAATTTATTCCCTCATTTGGGGTACCTTGTTTTCTTTTCACATAATTCCATGAGCTTATAAAAATAGAACAATTGTCTATTTGGTAAGACTTTTCTCTACTTTTTAAAGATTTTATTTATTTGAGAGGCAGAATTACAGAGAGGGGGAGAGACAGAGAGAAAGGTCTTCTATCTATTGGTTCACTCCCAAATTGGCAGCAAGAGCCAGAGCTGGACCGAACCAAAGCCAGGAGCCAGGAGCTTCTTCCAGGTCTCCCATGTGGATGCAGGGGTCCAAGCACTTGGGTCATCTTCTACTGCTTTCCGAGACCATAAGCAAAGAGCGGGATCAGAAGAAGAGCATCTGGGACATGAACTGGCACACACATGGGATGCCAGTGTGGGGGATGGAGGCTTAGCCTATTATGCCACAGTGCCAGTCTCTTTTGTAAGGGAAGCAGGACTCAACAATTGTAGGTACCACAGCCTGCTAATGGAATAGGTGCTTTTAACATGGGCAAAGAAGGCATCCGTGGTAGACTGCTGCCCTCTTGGCCCATGCACACACACAGCTTTGGCAATTTCTTTGTATGTGACGCATTTGTGAAATTACTGGGGAGGCTGTTAAATGTTTAGTAAATGCAGGGGCTGGTTATAAATTTCCGTGAATACACAATAGGTATAATACTCTATAAATAGTGGGTTTTTTCCCTTGATCTGGATATTGTTGGATGGGATCACGGTGCCTATGGAAAAATCCCTTTCCCTGCTTGGTTATCTCTCCTGGTGTCATGAACTCAGTTTTCAGCTTTTGATTTTCAGCTAGAAGCACCTGTGTGCACAGGTCAAATGTGGCCCAGTGACAAGCTTGGTGTAAGCACAGAGAACATGTGCAGCTTTTCATAATATCTTTCCTCTGTTCAGCCAGTCTTAAAATTGAAAAGGGGAGTCGGTCGCATCTCGGCTGCACATCTCATTTCATTTCCTGGCCTCATCTCTGAGCTGATTTGTACAGATATGCCTTTTATTCCAGAGTATCAAAGAAAGTCTGGGGCTGAGGACTGCACACTCTGGACATGGGGAGATTTATGAGCAACAGCTCTCGGCACACGGGGTGGCAGTGCCCTCACGCACGTCACCTCCAGCCTGGGCAGTCAGGGACGGAGTATCTCTTGGTGCTAGGAGTAGCTGCAGAATCACCCTCTCTTTAGGGAGTTCTTGAGGAAGCCCCTGGCAGCAACATGGTGGTGGTCCTCCTGCTGCCTGGCTGACCTGGCCCTTGTTGCCTCAGTGTGCATAGCCCTTGGTGAAACTAGCTGCAGCCTATGGTTGATTCCTTTGAGTTCAGTGAGCTTCTGTCTTCTCCAACCTTGACCAGGTTTGGGTCCATGGACTTAGTCCAATTCCAGCAGCATGTATGGAGTCTCTCTGGATGTGTTTCCTTATCAAGTGCTTAGGACAGAGACGTTAGGCCTGGGGACTGGCTCTCAGTCATGATGCCAAAATCTGACCTCAGATAAACATAAGACAAATATAATGTAGACCCTACAAGAAGGATATAAGCCAGATGTGTCTTCCACATGTTTAGCAGAATTTGTATAAAAGAATGCATAAGTGTTATGAATGAATGAAACAAATGGAGAGAGCTACCAGTAACCCACCACACCAGTGGGAGGCGCTTCAGGCATGAAAGGGTAGTCCAAGCAGTTCTTGCACTGCAGACAACATCAGAATACAAGGCAGTTGAAGACCTGGGTACTGTAGTCTTAGTGCCCTCAGAAAGAGACATCAGCTTGCAGGAAGAGCCCACAGTGCTCAGTGCATTGGCCTTGAAGGAGTGACCTTGTTTGACTCACGTCTAAGTGATAAAAAATTGATTTATAATGAAATTTTGTGATGAGGCTGAAGGTGATGAGGCAAAAAAGGCCCTATCGTGTGAGCAAAAATTACATAGAATCCATGCTCAGCTTGTTCAGTGATTTTGAATGGTATGACTCTTCCTTCAAAACTACTAGAAGAATTTTATTATAAAGTGACCATGAGAAAAACTTTTTTGTTGTTATGGATCTGAAGCTTTGTATTCCAACAGTTATAAACAAGCCACCCATAGGGTCTTGTCAAGTATTGCAAATAAATGACATGACCAGTGTGAGGCAACTGGGGGTAGTGGGGCTAGTGGAGAACTGAAAACTGTAGTTTCTTTAAAGGGAGCAGCTACTCCCTCTGCTTATTGCTGCCAGGTGGGAAGGAGAGTCCAATGTCACGAGATATTATTTATCGAGAGAGAGAGAATCTGGATTGTTATGTCAACATTCTCCATTTCTAAAAGACTTTGTTGGCCAAACACAGGCAGAATTATGCCTATGGGTTGCTTGTTGACCATCCTTTTGCTGTTTATCTCCCTTTACACTCTGGAACAATGCCTGAGACAGAGAAAACTGGGAAAGTTAGACAGTGGTTTGAGCAATGAGAGCGGGGCCAGTGGTCCTTCTGAAAAAAATGTCACTGGATGAAGATGGGGATTCCAGGTGAGAGGTGAGGCATGGAACCCTACAGAGATTTAACAGTGAAACGAAGAGGAAGAGTCATGATTTGGATTTCACCCGGGAGCAATGGACCCCAAATAGGTTCAGGAACTGAGTTTTCCTTCAACAAGCAGAAAGGACATCTCTCCTCCAAGACTGAACAGAGTAGGAGGGGAAGGAAGAGGGGGCTATGTGGAAGAGTACACATGGAAAATCATCCTGTTAGAGAAAGAACACGACTCATGAGAGCTGTTTTTGTCATGTAAAAACTGCGTGGTTGCACGAGAATTTTTGTACAGGCATTTCCCAGGGTGATTAGAGGTAGCCAAGCCCTGGATGTCTCTCTTTCTCACAGATTTCTAAGATGAGGGTAACCAGGCAGCCGACAAGAAATGGTAAACCCTACAAGTTCAATGGTGAATGAGTAGATTTATGACATAGAAACCAGGTATGGATTAAGCCCACAGAGGAATGGAGCACTGGAATTATTTCACTCACTTCCTTGTTCATGCAGTCATTTTTAATGGACTCATTCATTCATTCAGTTGTCAAGTGGTCATGACCAAGGGTAGAGCAGGCACAGACAATGAGATACATACATGCTTGGGATGCAAGGTAGAACATTTAGGGATGTGTCAGGGGTGAAGAAATTGACAAGCTAAGATGTTAAGAGGAGAAAGCAGACAAAGTGGAGGCACTGAGGGTGAACCTCTTGATAGGGTTTGCCTTCTTCTGCAGATGGAATTTTCATCTTACCAAATGTGCCAGTTCTCCAGTAGATGCCTCTTCCATTGAGGTTTATCAATAGCTCTTTCCCATGTGGTTGTTAGAGTATTAATGCTGAGCTCAGGAGAAGGGGACCCTTTCCCTAATGCTTGGTGCTTTGCCTCCTGACTGGAATAGCTTTCTCTCCCTTCCTGGCTCTGGCTTGACCAGAGCCTGCAGAACTCCCCGAACTGATGGAAATGTTACATGCGTGCCTGTGTTGTTCAATATGGTAGCCACTAGCCATGTTTGACTATGAGCACTTAAAATGTGGCTAGTGCCACTGAAGAACCAAATTTTTAATTTGATTTAGTGGTAATTAAATTTAGATAACCATGTATGGGCTAGTGGCAGCTGTGTTGGACAGCACAACTATGGACTGAAAACTTTGCAGTGTGTAGCCTGCTTCTGGTGCTTAGTTGTTTAAATAGGTACAGTGAAGGAAACAATTATTCTTTCTTGAGTTCCAGGCTGTTCCTTAGGAAAAGTGAATTTCTGTAGAAAAGGTTTTGTACTGAAGCATGCTCCCCTGGGCTTGGGTTTGCAAGGGAAGCTACTGCTCACTATTCCTTGAGAGAGGGTAAGCTGGTTTCCTATTGCTGGCAGAAGCACTGCTAAAAGGAGCAGAGGAGCCAGGGGACAGGGGCCCTTTGCTGATCCTCCCAGTCTTAAGGATCCAAACTGATAAAATGTCCAGTGTGAATGGATTTCTAAAACCAGCCAAGGAGTTGACAGCTATATCTGGGGGTGCAGACAAAAGAGAGACCCCACCCAGCACCAGATAATGTGATAAAGCATCTTGTTTTTCCTGGCCTTTGGACTTGACAGAGGACAGACTTGCTCAATTCAGATGTTTGAGGGATGAGTGATCTTGCTTGCCTGAGCTGAATAGGTTGAGTGAATGGATAAATGAGGGAAGGGGTTAAAAGAGGATATGCAACACAGAATGTTACTCTCTCTCACCAAGTTTCTTTTGTATCTGTAAGTGCCTTGTCCAGGCTCCGATCCAGCCCCTGCATTGTTCAGAGGAGGCACCAGAGGGGAGACAGCTGGCCCAGGGCCACACAGCTGGCCTGATTAATGGTACAGCAACTGGAGCCCAGCTCACTGAGTTCTGACTGCGACACCTTTTCCATCTTCTTCCAGATACTCTGAGAATGTGGGAGGAAGAGGCTTTCAGTATGCAGCCCCTCCCCACCTCCCCCTCCTCTGCTCTGCCTCTCCTGACCTGATTGATAGCATCCCCACCCCCTTCCCTACATGATGTAAACCTCATTAAGAGAAAGCTCACTGAGGCAGCCAGATAGAAGGCCTTTGGGGTCTCCATCTCTATGAGGTCCCCGCCTGCATCCTCCCCTCCAGCCATTGATACCCCCAGAGCTGTTTTCCTGCCTGGCTGCTCCCTACCAGAATCGGCTCAGTTTTCTCTGTGTCAACATCCTCTCAATAAGAAAGGGCCTTTGCTGACAAACAAGCTGTGTGTTCCTGAGAGCACAGTTGGGAATTCTGGGGCTGATGCTCCAAGTGTGCCTACACCCTCAGCCTCCTCCACGCAACACTGTCAAAGCTCTGCCTTCCCTGGCCACAGTAATGGCAGTGGTGCTGAAATGGACAGCGCCCAGTGGTAGGCACTGTTTTGACATGCTAATGTGCATTAATCCCATTGTCACCCTCCTAATGACCATTGCTCAGCTTGACTGAGAGATGATGGGTAAAGAAAGGGGACAAGTTTAACCAGAAGGGTGGAGGTGCTGTGTGACCCTGGCCAGAGATGTGTGAAGTCAGGAAGTGACAGTGGGACTGTGGTGGAGGGGCCATTAAATAGCCCCAGTATATGCTAAAGAGGATCTGGATTGGAGTGAAAAGGGTGAGATCTTTCCAGAAAGAAATACTCTTGAATGCTCCAGTAAGTATTGGGCTCTGCTCACCATGCTGCCTTGATTAGACATTTCCAGGGTCCCCCCAGCTATAAGCTTTATTACATGGCACCCATTTTGGGGCCACATGGAAGATATTTCCTACTGTGGAGAGAGTCCTTGGGTATAGTCCTTTTAGAAAACAACTGGAAATAAAGAGCCAATAGAAAGTTTGTCACCTTTGATCATTGCTTGCATTTCTTAGAAACTTAAATTTAAGTAAAGAATTGGGTACTAGACAACCAAATTCATTGTGGCATTATTTCTAATTGTAAAAATGTTTGAAACAAATGTCCAAATATGAGAAGCTCTAAGGCAACAGCATTTTTTTCCAACACTAGATTGTGGATACTTTTAGGCCTTCCAGTGTGGCACATGCTCTGGATGGAATATTATATAATCACCAATACTTGGGTTCATAAAAAATTGATAATAATATAGAAATAAAGTTGATGCTACTGTGTTGGGAAGACAAAAAAAGAAAAATCTAGGTGCACAATGGACTATGTGGTATTATCTAGTCATGCCAAATAAATGAAATCTTGGTACAAAGTTTATTAAATACTGAAAACTGTTGGTTCTGGGTGGGGGCACTTGGAGTAATGCATTAATTTTTCTTCCATCTATCTGTCTATCTTCCACATTATTTATAGTGAGAAGGTGTTATGTTTGTGAAGGGAAACAACTTCTGAAGGCTGACTCAGCTTTTCCAAGACCCTTTTCCCTGAGTTTGCATTTACATGGGACAGCATCTTACCCATGAAAAATTTATAAGAACATGAAGTATGGGAGTATTTTAGCCAAGGTTCATTTTCTCTCTTGTTTGTTATCTTTTCGTCTGTCTCTCAACTCACTTATCAATGAAGTTAGGATACTTGTATGCGCATGGTTTTGGGAGTTGGTTGATAAGGTACTATTTCCAGCAAGGAGGCCTCTTTACAAAGTGTACATATCCAGACAGATGGCATGGGGGACACATGGTAGTAGAACCCTGTCCTATAATCAGTGGGCCTGCTGTTCCTCTCTTTAGTCACCATCCATCCATCCACCCAACCATCCATCCACCCACACACCCATCCATGCATCCATCCATCCATCCCATTAATCCACCCATCCACCCACCGACCCACCTGCCAACCCATCCACCCACTTACTCATCCACTCATCCATCCCTGCACCCATGCATGCATGCATTGTCCCTATACCTACCTCCCCAATTCACTCATCCATCTACCCAACCACCACCAACCATCCGGATATCCACCTACTCATTCATCCATGCATCCATCCATCCTCCCACTATCTCACTATGAACAGGTCTTGGGGATACAAAGATGAACTATATATTTTCCTAGTGCTCAAAATACATTCACAGAAACAAATGTGCAAACACACAATGATAGCACCATGATATAATGAACATCAGTAGAAGGGAAACAGAGGGGCCAGGTACTGCACCATAGATGGAACATCTAGTCAGGCAGAGGAGGCAGATCCCAAAAGTCTACCTGTGGGGACAGTGGGAACTTAAGCCACACAAGAATGAAGGGGATTCTAAGTGGAAGGTACATTTTGAGCACAGACTTGGTAGCAGAAACAGGGCAGTACTTTTGGTCTGACTATATGGGGACATAAGTAGAATGCTGTGTGGAGGGAGAGATAGGTATAGAGAAGGATTCAAGAATGAGTTGGGAAAAGTGTGCTAAGGATTGAATAAAACTGAAAATAGAGGAATTCACTGTTAGATCAGTGACTTCTCACCCTTCATGGCTCTCACATGGCAAAGGGATTGATCATTGTCTCCGTGTCCCCAGCACAAAAAGTTTAGGCATGGGAGGTGTCCAACTGCAGAGCAGGTGCCTCAGGAGACGGGAGTCCCCCAGCCTCTGCTTCGCCATCATTTGACAATAATGCACTGTTGGCCAACCTCCCGGAAGGCAGTTTCCAGACTTCTTGACTGAACTCCTGGCAAGTCAGGCTGTGGAAACTGGGTGAACTTGGACAAGTGCTCAGCCTCTGATCCAGGAGGCAATTGGCCCAACCACAATGCCTGCCATGCAGAGAGTGGTAGGTTGTGACACATGTTCATGGCTATCATCTCATTAAATCTGAAAGTAGTCTTGGAAAGGAACCTGGTACCATTTCTATTCTACAGATGTGAAAACTGAGGCTCAGAAGAGTTAAGGGACTTGCTCAAGTTTTATAGCCAAGTTGTGGATAGAATTTATTTTTGAGCTTAGTATCCCCTATTCTGACCTTGGCCACTCTTTGTACTGTCAAATCATGTCAGGGCATCCATGTGATGAATGGGTTAGGATGATAAGTTTGTCCATCAAACCTATTGATTTCTTTTTTCTTTTCGAATTTAAATTTTTAATTTATATAGATGGAACAAATTTCATGTATCTCATACATACAGTTTTAAATACATAATGACACTTACCACCCCATTCCCTCTCCCTCCCTCATTTCCACCTTTCCTCCTGATTCCTTTCTTATTTTTCTTTTAATTTTTGCAATAATATACTTCTTTTCTTTGAGAACAAGTTTTATCATCAATCAAAGAAGCACCTAGGAAATAGGCAATGGAGTTGGGTACTTAGGCTTACCTAAAACTTATGAGACATAAGGATATCCTCCACTTGATAGAATAAAACTAAGTAAAGATTTGAGAACAAGTTTTAACTGCCATAATACAACTCTTTGAGGACAGAGGTTCTGCATAGGAAGTTAGTGCATGGTGACTTATTAATTTAGCAATTAATGTTCTTATATATGATGTCGGTGATCATGCAAGGCTCTTGACATGAGCTGCCTAGGCTATGGAAGCCTTTTGAATCCACAGCTCTGTCAGAATTTAGACAATGCCATAAACAAAGTAGAAGTTCTCTCCTCCCTTCAGATAAAAGCACATCCTTCTTTGCTGACCACTTCTTTCCACTGGGTTCTCACCCACAGAGGTCCTTCATGTAGAATACTTTTTCCCCAGTTTCTTGGCTTTCCATGCCTGAAATGCTCTCGTGGGCTTTTCAACCAGAGCAGAATGCCTTAAGAGCTGGTTCTGAGGTCAGAGTGCTACTTTAAGTGATTGTCTTTCTATGAGGCTGCTGTATGGACTGCTTCCCATGTTGGAGTATTGACTTCTTTTAAATTCTATCTATTATTATTACCAAACACTTTTAAATCTCATCTCTATGATCACTTTAACACTTAATCCTATCTACATGCTTACTTTAATGCTTAATCCTATATCTATGAACATTTTAATACTTAAAATGCTTTTTTTTACCATCCTGCTTATGGGGATCTGGTATCACATGGCTGGATTTTAAGTAAGTAAGTCTATAGGAAGGTATGCAGAGCTATACAGCTTTACAGTTACAAGATTCATACATCTCATAATTACAACTTTAGAAACATAGTGATTCCTCCCACTCACACTACCACCTCCCAACCCTTTCCTCCTCCCTCTCTTATTCCCACTCTTATTTTTTATTAAGGTCTATTTTCAATTAACTTTATACATATATGATTTAACTCTATGTTAAGTAAAGATTTCAAAAATAGTATGAAAAAATATTCCTCAACAGTCAAGACAAGGGCTGTTCAAGGTCATTGCTTCTCAAAGTGTCATTTTCACTTCTGCAGATTGCCTTTTAAGTGCTCTGTTAGTTATCACAGGTCAGGGAGAACATAATGGTATTTGTCCCTTTGGGACTGGCTTATTTCAATAATTACAATGTTTTTGTATTTCATCCATTTTGTTACAAATGACTAAATTTCATTTTTTTTTAGCATTATGTAGTATTCCATAGTGTACATATACCATAATTTATTTATCCAGTCTTCAGTTTATGGGCATTTGGGTTGATTCCATATCTTAGCTATTGTGAGTTGAGCTGCAGTAAACATGGAGGTTTACTCTTTCGTATGCTGATTTCATTTCCCTTGAGTAAATTCTCAGGAGTGGGGTGGCTGGGTCATCTGGCAGGTCTATATTCAGATTTATAAGGAATCTCCATACTGTCTTCCATAGTAGATTTACCAGTTTACAATTCTACCAACACTTGATTAGGGTAGCTTTTCCCCCACATCCTTGTCAGTATTCCTTGTTTGTTGATTTCTGTAGGAAAGCCATTCTAATGGGGGTGATGTGAAATGTCACTGTTTTTTTTTTTTTAAGATTTATTTATTTATTTGATAGAGTTACACAGAGAAAAGTAGAAGCAGAGAGAGCGAAGTCCTCCATTTGCTGGTTCACTCCTCAGATGGCTGCAATGACCAGAGCTGCACTGATCCAAAGCCAGGAGCCAGGAGCTTCTTCTGGATTTCCCATACAGGTGCAGGGGCCCAAGGACTTGAGCCATCCTCCACTGCTTCCCCGGCCATAGTAGCGAGTTGGATTGGAAGTGGAGTAGCTAGGACTTGAACTGGCACCCATATGGGATGCCGGCACTGCAGGTGGTAGCTTTACCTGCTACGCCACAGCACTGGCCCTTCATTGTGGTTTTGATTTGCATTTCTCTAATGGCTAGCGATCCTGAGCATTTTTTCATGTGTTTGTTGGCCATTTGGATTTCCTTTTTGAAAAATGTCTGTTTAAGTCTTTTGCCCATTTCTTAATTGTTTTGTTTGGTTCATTGTTGAGTTTCTTGATCTCTATATATTCTGGCTATTAATTCTTTATCGTTCTATGGTTTGCAAATAATTTCTCACATTCTGTTGGTTGCCTCTTCACTTTTCTGTATGTTTCTTTTGTAGTACAGAAGCTTATCAATTTGATGTAATCCCATTTGTCAATTTTTGCTTTGATTGCCTGTGCCTCTGGGGCATTTTCCAAGAACTCTTTGCCTGTGCCAATGTCTTGCAGCGTTTCTCCAACATTCTCTAATAATTTTATGATATCAGGCTGTAAATTTAGGTCTTTAATCCATTTTGAGTAGATTTTTGTGTAAGGTGTAAGGTAGGGGGTCTTACTTCATACTTCTGCATGTGGAGATCCAGTTTTCCCAGCACCATTTTTTAAAGAGACTGTCCTTGCTCCAGGGGTTGATTTTAGCTCCTTGGTCAAATACAAGTTGGTTGTATATGCTTGTGTTGATTTCTGGCATTTCTATTCTATTCCATTGGTCCTGGCATTGTTTCTGTAACAGTACCAGGTTGTTTTGAGTATAACTGCCCTGTAGTATGTCTTGAAATCTGGTATTGTGATGCCTCTGGCTTTCTTTTTGTTGTATCAGATTGTTTTATCTATTCAAGGTCTCCTGTGTTTCCATATTAATTTCAGCATCATTTTTCTATATCTGAGAAGAATGTTCTTGGTATTTTGATTGGTATCACATTGAATATGTAAATTGCTTTTGGTAGCATGGACATTTTGATGTTATTGTTTCTTCCAGTCCATGAACATGGAAGGTTTTTCCATTTTTTTGTTTCTTCTTCTATTTTTTAATGTTTTGTAATTATCATTGTAGAGATCTTTGACACCATTGGTTAAATTTATTCAAAGACATTTGATTTTTTTTGTAGCTATTGTGAATGGGATTGATCTTAGATATTCTTTCTCAGCCATGGCATTGTCTGTGTATACAAAGGTTGTTGATTTTTGTGTGTTGATTGTATATCCTGCTACTTTGCCAAACTCTTCTGTGAGTTCCAATACTCTATTTTAGTGAGGTCTCTTTGATCCCCTTAATATAATATCATGTCATCTGAAAATAGGGACTACTTGACTTCTTCCTTCCCAATTTGTATCCTTTTGATTTCTTTTTCTTGCCTAATGGCTCTGGCAAAACTTCCAGGACTGCATTGAATAGCAATAGTGAAAGTGGGCATCCTTGTCTGGTTCCTGTTCTCAGTGGAAATTCTTACAACTTTTCCCCATTCTATAGGATGCTGGTCACGGGTTTGTCGTAAGTTGCCTTGATGGTATTAAGGAATGTTCCTTCTATACCCAATTTGCTTAGAGTTTTCATCCAAAAGGTTATTGTATTTTATCAAATACTTTCTCTGTATCTATTGAGATAATTTCTTTGTTCTTCAAATTGTTAATCTGATGTATCACATTGATTAATTTGTGAATGTTGGACCATCCTTGCAGACCAGAGATAAATCCCACTTGGTCAGGTTCTTTCTGATGTGTTGTTGGATTTGATTGGCTAGAATTTTCTTGAGGATTTTTGCATCTATGTTCATCAGGGAAATTTTGCATCTATATTCATCAGGAAATCTCTTTCTCTGCTGCATCTTTTTCAGGTTTAGGAATTAAGGTGATGCTGGCTTCATAGAAAGAATTTGGAAGGATCCTCTCCCTTTCAATTGTTTTGAATATCTTGAGAAGAACTGGAGTTAATTTTCTTTTTTAAAAGTTTTATTTATTTATTTGAAAAGTAGAGTGACGGGGGGGGGGGGTCTTCCATCCGCTGATTCACTCCCCAAATGGTCGCAACAGCCAGGGCTGAGCTAATCTGAAACCAGGAACCAGGCGATTCTTCTGGGTCTCCCATATAGGTGCAGTGGCCCAAGAAATTGGGCCGTCTTCTACTGCTTTCAGTCCACAGCAGAGAGCTGGATTAGGAGAAGAGTGGCTGGGACATGAACTGACACCCATATGGGATTCTGGCACTGCAGATGGAGGCTTAGCTCACTATGCCACAGTGCCAGCCCTGTTTTTTAAATGTCTGGTGGCATTCAGCAGTGAAGCCATCTGGTCCTGGGCTTTTCTTTGTTGGGAGGGCCCATATTACTTATTTAATTTCCGTCTTGGTTATGGGGGGTCTGTTTAGGTTTTCTGTGTCTTCGTGATTCAATTTGGTTAGGTTTTGTGTGTCCAGGAATCTATCTATTTCTTCTAGGTTCCCTGGTTTGTTGGCATATGGCTCAAAGTTGATCTTCTGTATATAAAGATAATTGAAAATGAATTTTAATGAAGATGTGATGAGAGAGGAATTAGGAGGTGGGACAGGAGTGGGAGTGGGAGGGCAGGTATGGGGAAAGAACTGCTATATTCCAAAAGCTGTATCTGTGAAATTTATGTTTATTAAAGAAAAGCGTTCTGGAAAAAAAAAAAAGGTCCTACATGGGAAGCAAGTGCACAGTGACTCCTGTTGTTGATGTAACAACTGACACTTTTATTTATGATGTCAGTGATCACCTGAGGCTCTTGTCATGAGCTGCCAAGGCTATGGAAGCCTCTTGAGTCCACAAACTCTGACCTTATTTAGACAAGGCCATAATCAAAGTGAAAGTTCTCTCCTCCCTTCAGAGAAGGGTACTTCTTATGGAAAGTCTTTATTTCACCTTCATTCTAAATGCAAGCTTTGCAGGTTATAGTATTCTGAGTTGACAGCTCTTTTCTTTTAAGACTTGGACTACATCTCGCCATTTTCTTCCAGCCTGTAGGGTTTCTGATTAGAAGTCAGCTGTGAGTCTAATTGGCAATCCTCTGAAAGTAATGTGGCATTTCTTGCATGCCCATTTTAGAATCTTTTCTTTACATTTTATTATAGAGCATTTGATTACAATATGTTGTAATGAAGATCTCTCCTGGTTATGTCTAAGGAGTTTTGTGGCTTCCTCTATTTGGACATCCCTTCTTTCTTTCTCCAGATGGCAAAGTTTTCTGTAATTGTTTCACTTGATTGGCATTCTATTCCCCCTTCTCTCTTTCCACTCCTTCAGGCACCCCTAAGACCCGTATGTTGGTCATTTGATAGTATCCCATGGGTCTCCACATTGTTTTTAAGTTTTCTCTTTTT
This sequence comes from Oryctolagus cuniculus, assembly GCF_051225735.1. Lineage (NCBI taxonomy): Eukaryota > Metazoa > Chordata > Mammalia > Lagomorpha > Leporidae > Oryctolagus > Oryctolagus cuniculus. The sequence goes on along the minus strand of NC_142872.1, from coordinate 158,420,051 downwards.
GTCTGACTGTAAGATTTCCAAAGATTTGTCTTCTAGTTCAAATATTCTTTCTTCTGCCTCAAGTCTGCAGTTAAGACTTTTCACTGCATTTTTTATTTGATCCATTGAATTCTTCATTTTTAAAATTTCAGTTTGATTTCTCTTTATGTTCTCAATTTCCTGGGAAAAATTTTCATTCATGTCTTGTATAGTTTTCTTTAGTTTATGGACTTGCTTCTGATTTTTTGGGAATAATCCTATGATTACTTTTCTAAAGGGTATTTCCTTGATCTCTTTATCTTCATATTCTATTATTGAAATGTGTTCCTCTGTGGGGTTTATGGTGACTTCCTCATTCTTGTTATCTGAATTTCAGCTATTGTATTTTGGCGTTGCTGTAGTCGGTTTTTAATTTTTTTCTTCTGTTGACTTATTTTGGGGGTTATGCTTCTGCAGTTCCCTGGAATATCTGCCCCTTCTGTGAATACTGGGAAGTATGTTTTGGGTGTGGCCTTGGGGGCTCTGGTCAGTGCTCCAGGATGGGGCGAGTTCCAGGGTAAGACCGGTCCCCAGATTCAGAACCTAAAGTTACCCCAGGCGCTGCTGGCACAGGTTTCTGCTGGTTGCCCAGCTACTTCCCTGTCAATCTCTGAGACAGTGAGGGTTGTGGGCCGTTCTCTCATTCCTACTGGATCACATGCCACAGTCACTGGTTTATTTTATTTTATTTTATACTTTTATTTAATAAATGTAAATTTTGAAAGTACAACTTTTGGATTATGGCAGTTTTTTCCCCCATAACCACCCTCCCACCCACAAACCATCCCATCCCCTACTCCCTCTCCCATACCATTCTTCATCAAGATTAATTTTTAATTATCTTTATATACAGAAGGTCAACTTAGTATATGCTAAGTAAAGATTTCAACAGTTTGCATTCACACAGATACACAAAATATAAAGTACTATTTGAGTAGTAGTTTTACCATTAATTTGCATATTATAACACATTAAGGACAGAGATCTTACATGGGGAGTAGGTGCACAGTGACTCCCATTGTTGATTTTACAATTGACACTCTTATTTATGATGTCAGTGATCACCCAAGGCTCTTGTCATGAGCTGCCAAGGCTATGAAGCCTCTTGAGTTCACAAACTCTGACCTTATTTAGACAAGGCTATAATCAAAGTTGAAGTTCTCTCCTCCCTTCAGAGAAAGGTACCTCCTTCTTTGATAGTCTATTCTTTCCGCTGGGATCTCACTCACAGAGATCTTTCATTTAGATCATTTTTTCCCCACAGTGTCTTGGCTTTCCATGCCTGAGAAACTCTCACAAGCTTTTTAGCCCGATCCAAATGCCTTAAGGGCTGATTCTGAGGCCAGAGTGCTGTTTAGGACATCTGCCATTCTATGAGTCTGCTGAGTATCCTGCTTCCCATGTTGGAATGTTCTCTCCTTTTTAGTTCTATCAGTTATTATTTGCAGACACTTGTCTTGTTTATGTGATCCCTTTGACTCCAATACAATAGTCACTGGCTTAGCGCTTGCCCACTGCTACCGCCAGCGCTGTATTCAGGCACCCATCTCAACCAGGCTTCCCTGGTTGTAGTCCTGATTGAAAATGGCGTCCAATCTCTCTCATCCAGGTCTTGAGTTTTGTTTTCTTGAGATTGGTTTGAATCAGCTGCTTCTCTCCATTTCCACTTGGACCTCAGGCAACCTACAGCAAACGCTGGCTCCCCAGGCTTTCCACTGGACCTGCACAATACTATACTCATGGGTTGCTGCCCTCTGCCCTACCCACTGCTACCCCTCACCCTTGAAAATGCTGTTGGCTCTGACTGTCCATGGCTTTGGTTTTCTGAGATCTCTGGGTGTGTGCTAACACTCACCACACCTGCTCAAGCTGGTTCCCCTCCTCTCATGGGGCTTCTCGGTGGTTTTTTCTTCTAATCTCCATCGAGTGCATACCTCCTATGTTTCTCCTTGCTGTGTCTCCCCAGCCCTAGGTAGCATGTTGCTCCTAATCTGCCATTTTTCCCAAAACCCCATCATTGATTTCTTTCAGTGGTCCAGGACCCTGTTATTCCCCAAATCACTGACTGTGTGAATGCCATTCTGACCTTTATCTGTTGTCTGTAGTCTACTGGAAGTTAACAAATATCGTCATAATTTGGAAGCTTAAAAGAGCAAGTAGTATCTTACAGTTTGTTTGGCTCAGGCATGTGGGTGTGATGTCTGTGGCTCAAGGTGTCCCATGTGTTGCTTCCAAGCTGTTGCCAGGGCTGTAGTCTCCTGTGAAGGGTACAATAGGGAGGGAGGGACTTCTTCCAGGCTCACTCATGTCTTTTTTTTTTAATTTATGTATGTATTTGAAAGGCAGAGTGACACAGATTGGGGCAGATACAGAGATCTGCCATCTTCTGGTTCATTATTCAAATGGCTACAGCTGCTGGAAGTAGACCAGGCTGAAGCCAGGAGCCTGATCACCCACGTTGGGAGGCAGAGGCTCAAGTGCTCAGGCCAACATCTGCTGCTTTCCCAGGGAGCTGCACCAGAAGTGGAGCCACCAGAAATCGAACTGGAACTCTGATATGGGATGCCAGTATCACGAGAGGTAGCTTAACCTGCTGTACCACAACTCCTGCATATGGGTTTTAGACCCTGGTTCCTCCCCACGTGGACTGCTTTATGCCACAGCAGCTGGCTTCTGGGGCTGATGATACAAGTAAGAATGGGATGCAAAAAGGCTTCCAAGAAGTCTTTTTCTATCATGTCAGAGGTGACATCCATCACCTCCTTCTGCTCTGTGCATTAGGAGTAAGTCACCAGCTGCAGGTCACAGTCAAGGTATGGGGCTTGCACAGGACCATGAGGAGACAGGGGTTATTGGCGCATCCTGAGACTGCCCTATGGAGACCTCTGAGGGCAGCACCCTGATACCTTGGTGCTCTCTGGAGACATCTGGACTACCTGGGAGAACGCAGTGGTGCTTAGGGTGGCTCCTCCAGGACTTTCCTGAATCATTGACCAGAATTGGGTGCGGGAGTTACTCTGTCCAGCCAGGCTGACTTCCTTTCCCACCACCGCAGGCCTCTGCCCTGGCTGTACCATCTTTCTGGACCTTGGAGGACTTCTTCTGGTCATTCTCTCCAAAGGCATACCCCCTCCTCCTTGCCACGACACCCAACTGCTCTGCAGGTTGGGTTGACAGGAAAGACCCTCCAGAGGAAGCATTGTGTCAACTGAGATTAAAAGAAAGGTGTGGATGGAGGGGAGAAAGCAAGCTGAAAATCCGTGGTTGTTGTTCCCATTCAAAGATGAGAAGAGGCTCAGAAATGTCAAGTTCTGCCCCACCCCTCCCAACTGGAGGGCAGTGGTGGGTGCAGAGTCTGAACCCAGGCCAACAAGTGCCATGCACTCCATCCCCATCCCCCTAGACTCCACGCTCCCCCAACCTTGACTGGGCTCCAGGCCCCTTTAGGTACCTCCCTTAATTCACGTGATGCTGTCTATTTGCATTTCTCCCACTTGCCTGTCTTCCTCTGGCCTCTCATTTTGTAACCTCGACATTGGAATCATTCTGTTCCACTTTGTGTACTTAAGGCCAAGTTGGGGAACTATTCTTTTTACTAATCCATTGAAATCTATCATCAGCCTAGAGAGGTGAGCTGTTTGATTTCATTAGGGATTCTCTATAAAGAAAAGACCTACAAGAGAAAATCCTAAAGATGAGGCAAACGTCGTGGTGCAGTGGGTCACACGAAAGCTTGGGACTCATGCAAGTGCCTGGGATGGAGTCCCATCTCCACTTCTGATCCAGTTTCCTGCTAATGTGCACTACAGGAGGCAGCAGATAATGGCCAGGGATGTAGGTCCCTGCCAACCACTTAGGAGACCCAGATGGAGTGCCAGACTCTCGGCGTTGGCCTGACCTGGCTTTGGCTTTTGTACACATCTGGGGAGTGAACCAGAAGATGGACAATCTCTCTATTTCCCTCCCTTCTTTCCTACCTCCCTCCATCATTCTGCTTTTAAAATAAATATATAAAGAAATTGTTTAAAAAAACCATAAAGATACTTGAACTGTGAGGGTTTCATTCATTTGAAAATTTTTCTAAAAGAAAATCAGAGTTATGACTTAAGCTTACACAGCACAGAGTAGCCTGTTAGAAGGTAAATGATACCGAGAAACATCCATTCCAGGGTCTGCCTCCTGACTTTTCCGCAAGGACAATTTTATGTACTCAATCAGCTACTTCTGCCATTTTGGTACTCAGCAGATTTTCATTAAACCAGGGAACATGAAGTTTTGTTCAAGAGATGAAACAAACATTTTAAGTCTGTGTTTTATGTAAAGGGCGAGGCAGTGGTAAGGGAGACAGACATGCAGGACGGGAGTGGGAGGGGAGAAGCAGGTGGCACAGGCAGTTTGGCACAGCCTGGGAGTGACGCAGGTGAGGGCAGCGCCCCCTAGATCCTGTGGCGTTTCTGTGGTGAGCACCTCAGGGAGCCACACCCGGCTCTGTGGTCTGTCCACAGGTGGCTTTTGGAGATCCACGCCTTCAGGAAGCTCTGGCCGTGGCCTGCAGCTGTCCCACCACTCTTCCCTGCACCCCTCAGAAGGCAGGCTCAGAGGAATGAACTAAGTATCCCCTCAAGGAATCTCTGCATCAGCCATGAGCACACTACATCTGTCATTTGTTCCTTTACCTGTCTACATCCCAGAATACTCGAATGCATCTCCTCTGTGGTGCTAAATTCCCAGTGTCTCACGCGGGTTCCTTTGCATGACTGATGCTCAGTAAGAGGAGGAAGAGGAGCAGGAGAGAGGAGGCAGCCTCAGTAGCAGCACAGACACTGCCCATGCTGCGGCTTGCCCTGCTCTGCCTGCTGGAGTATGAAACCCGGTATTAGCACCTTGTGCAGTTCCTTGCAAACTGGAGGCCCAAGGGTGGTCACATGGGGAACGGCCCATTTCTCTGTTGGGGCCTCTAGGGTGAGACTGAGTCAGTCATCAAAGGTGTTGCTTGTGGGGTGTGAGACCTGACTGAGCCTGCTTCTGGTCTGTAAGCCGAGAGCACCTGGGACTGAATTGCGGCTCCATGACTCTGGGAAAGACTCCACCTTCTGCTCCGTCACGTGCGGTGTGCAGAAGGCAGTGAGTGAGTCACTCCATGTGAAGAGCATGGAAGGGGCTCCCTGGACGTCAGGGCTGCTGCTAATCCTAGTCCCGTGGTGGGCAGAGCTCTCAGCCGTGGGAGGGGACTGGGTGCCAGGAGAAAGGAGGCACATGGGGACATCTAGGTCTGTGGCTCATTGGAAGTCACCCTGGGGGACAATGCTTTCATCATACTGATGTGCTGTGATCAAGATGTGGGGTGGAAAGATGTGCCCCTCAGCAGGGGCTGCTGCCCCCAGTGTCCAGGGCTCTCCATTGAGTAACACTCTGCAGCTGAGAGATTGCCCTGCATGGCCTGGGGAAGCTACCAGGGATGAACAGGCCTGACAGCCAATAGCACTCCCCTAGGAGAGAGGGTGCATGGCCAGCACCTCACCTAAGGGTCCTGAGGTGTTGACATACAAGTCTCTGGTTGCAGAAAATCAGGGACTCGGGAACTTCCGCTTATTCCCTTGTGTCTGGAGGACACAGGTTTTGCCAATAAGGCCATCGTCACTTCCTAGACAAGCCCAGGAATGGATGGCAGAGTCCCAGACTGGAGACCCCTGGAGGGTGAAAGGGACCCAGGTGCCCAGCAGAGAGCACGCAGCACAGCCAGGGCAGGAGGGGAGGTCCCCAGCGTCTTTCCTAGAAAGAATGGTGTTGCAACGAAGATGTTAGTCTAGCTGTAACTTTTCCCCCAAAACTGCTGCACCACTAACCAGGGGATTTGTGCAATATAAATTGATCTGCTCACCATTCTGGGGGCCAGAAGTCCAAACTCCATCAGGGCTTTACGCCCTCCCCAAAAGGCATTGGAGCTGTATGCCCTCAGAGTAGGATTTCTTTGCCTCTTCCAGCTTCTTGCACCAGCCCCAGCATTCCTTGGCTTGCAGCCACATCCTCCAGTCTCCTCCTCCGTCCTCACATGGCCTCTCTGTTGTCTGTACTCATCTCTCTTATCATGACACTGGTCACTGAATTTAGGGCCTATTCAGATAATCCCAGGATGAGCTCCTCGTATTAAGATCCTAACTGAAGTACATCTGTAAATAAAATAAATTTTGGGGGGAAATTTTATTTTCCCAAATAAAACCTCATCCACAGACTCTGGGAATTAGGATATGGACCTTTCTTTTTGAAGGGCCACAGTTCAGTCCATTTTGTGGGTCCACCATAGGTGGCTCTTCAGGTTGTGCACTGAACAACTCCAGGGGGTTTAATTCCTGAGTTACACAGGGAAGACCCATTTCCTGTTCTCCCAGGCTTGATAAGTAGCAGGGTTTGGCTTCTAGAATGTGGGGACAGGTATGAAAGCCCAGGAGGTAGTCGGGGGCAGAGCTCGGAGGAACTCAGACAGAAAGCTGTGGAAGGTTTGCTTTTAGAGGTTTGGCTTGAGGACAGCTCCCAGGGGATATGGTGGGGTGTGGAAGGACCAGAGCCGCAGTCCCTTCTCCGGCTCAGCCACAGCATGAGCATCCTATCCGAGTTCAAACAGCAGGCGTTCTGCTCGCCCGTGCCCCAGCCTGGCTCTGGGGTGGGTAAGACATCAGGCGTGTAGCCTGGAGGTTAAGGACTCAGGCCCTGGAGTCCCCTACACTGGCCTGCACCTGATCATTGGAAGGCAAGGCTACCACACAAGTACAGGGGCTGTCCCTTTCTCTTCCCATCCAGCTTCACCCAGACCATGGGGGCCTGTGCATGTGCGTGCATGTGGACACTCAGTCCACCCATCCTAGGTCCTTTCCACCCCATGTCCCAACATCCCATATCCAAGCTTTGCCTTAAACACCTCAGCCTCGGGCTGAGTCTGGGTTGCTCCAGGGAGCATAGGACCAGGATGAGGGGCCTAGAGCCAGCAAGTGCTAGGGATGCTGGGCAGGAGATGCATGGTTCTATGTGCTCAGCTGCAGGACACAAGGGGTACACATGCCCCAGGTGGGCACGTCCCCTTGGCTTGGTGGACTCCTGCCCTTATGAGACATGGCACAGCTGGAGGAGGAACCTGGCAGAGCCCTGAAAGATTCAGAAAGGAGGTTCCTGGGTGCCCAGAGCCCAGGTCTACGCTGCTCACAGAACTGGGTTCAAACCCAGTTGCCATGTGCTTTGAGCCTGAGCCTTGGTTCCCTGCTCTGTACAATGGGGGTAATAACACTTCATAGCAAGACTATGGGAGTTCCAAAGAAATAAGGTGTGAGGTCTTAGAGGACCTGGCACACAGTTCTGCCACCCCATGAGTACTTGGTCTTGCTGTTTGTCCAGTGTCTTTGCACTGTGCTTCTTCAAACATGAAGTCCTGTAGCATGTTAAGGATCATGAAAACAAGGACCCGACTTGTCAAATTCACCTTATACAGGGCGCTCCCTTGTGCCCAGCTCCTGCCCCTGTGCCTTGCATGTGGTCAGCATGCATTGATGGCTCAGCTGTGTGGTCTTGGGGCTTCTACTTTATTGCAGGAGATTGACAGCACATGGGAGCTAATATAGCAGGTGCCCAGTGGCTATAGGGGCTACGGTGCAACATAACATGGGGTAGATGGCCTGCAGGGGCTGCTCTAAGTGAGGGGGTCAGGGAGGTTCTTTGATGGGGGAATGAGTGGGTGAATGGTGAATGAGTGACTGTTCAGTGCCTGAGGGCAGGGTCTGGGGCTTTCCTCTGTGGTGCAGCCTCTTGCACTGGGTCTGACACACAGTGAGGAGGAGCTCAGGAGGGTTTTCTGATGATGAGGAACTCTGACTGGTGTAGTCTCTGACCAGCAGTGGACGTCTGCACCACCTCTGCAGGAGGCCTTGGAACCCAGCCTAAGACAGGAGGCCGTGGACCTCAGGAGTCCCATGCCTTTATTTAAACGGCAATCTGCCTCCCTGTTGAGAACGCTTTCCAAAGTTATGGTGCATATAGCATCCATTTCTGCCTTTACAACAGCCCCTCCTTCTGCCACAATAGAGCCTGGGCAGCCGTGGGCATCAGCTGGACAAGACTCTCTGGGCTTTTGCTTGAATGCCTCCCGAGATGAGCAGCAGGCCCCATGCTGGTGCTGACATCACGCTTCTCTGCTGCTTTCATTTCAGGTGCCCAGGTCCTCCCACCGGGTCCCACGGGTGTCTTCCCTTTGACGTGGGACATGTGCAGGTCGGTTCTTTGCCCTGTCTTCTCTTGTCTGATCTACAGAGATCCAGTTCCTTATGTGGCCACCTCTCCTGGGTTCTTGTGATCCTTTTACTCTGTAGTAGGAACCCAGGATGGACACATCTGCCTATCCAGGTAGAACAGAATCTGTGCACCTGTGTTGTCCAGCTGTCTTGGGCTGCTTGGGCAGTACCACAGCCCGGGGAAACCTGCCTCTGTTGGAGATGAGTGTCAGCAGGGCTGGTTTCTTCTGAGGCATCTCCCGAGCTTGTCTGTGCTGTCCTCTTCCTAGGGCCTTTCGTGGTCTTTCCTTTTTGGCTCTCTCTGTCTTAATCTCCTCTTCTTGCAAAACAACCATCCTATTGGATTATGGAGCACACCTGTGACCTCACCTTAACTTGATTACCTCTGTAATCCAATGGCCTCCAAATACAGACACATGCGGAGGTCCCTGGGGGTTAGGACTTCAACACAGGAATTTTGATGGGCAGGCAGGCAGAAGGGAAGGTCGTACAGTTCAGCCAATGACGCACCCAGATGCCTCCGGTGTCAGACGTGGGAACGGAAGGTCAAAGTATGGAAAGGTCCTGAGAAGTGCCCCAGGTGGACGTGGGATCAGGAAGGAGCCCAGTTCTTCCTTCTCCACCCCGTGTGACCGACGCTCCTGGCAGGCCCTCTGCAGCTCTCACGCAGAGCCGGTTTTCTCCTCTTTTCTGCCTTCCCCCATCCCTCCTTCCAAGGCCTCAGGCGGAGGCTTGAGAAAGCCAGCCTGCTGCTGCGTGGGTGTTGGCTCTGCCCACTTGAGGGCTCCTCCCGAGCTGTGGTGTGCGGCGATCCTAGAAACAGCGGGATTGAGGCCAGGGAACACGCTGCCCTGATTTATTTTCTTCTTTAAAAAAAAAAAAAACGAACTAGGACAGAGAATACAACATTATTCTGGGTCTGTTCAAGCCAGGAAGCCTCTCACTTTGTTTCATAAAACAAGCAGAGCTCGGCTGCAGGGAAGCCTGGGGAGGCAGCGCATTGCGATGGCACGAGCTGAGCTCTGGCGTCTGCAGAGCTGGGCCCCACCCTCTGTGCCACAGCCTGCCAGCTGCCAGTGCCTCGGGAGGTCACCCTCTTGGCTTATCCTGCAAACTGATGGCCATCTACCCCTTGTCCTTGCTTCCTGATGGATATGAAACCAGAATTTGGGGTGCATTTTGGGGAGGCTTATCACAATTTCAGATGGTTTGAGATAACCATCCCTATAGAAAGAACCTGGCACATTGGCACATAGTAGGTACTCCAGTGCATGCGTAATGAAGAGGGGAATTCTGTCCGGATGTTATCCCTAGCCCACATATTAAACTGTGTTCACTGCCCTTGTTCCCAGGGGTGGCCCTTCCTTAGACATCGTTAACAGGATAAAGAGCAACAGAGGAAAGAGTTATCTCAGATGGCCAAGTAGCAGTTTGGTCATTCATTAAATGCATGCACTCTACAGTTACTAAGCATCTACTGATTTCCAGATGTTGTGCTTGGAGACTGGGAATACGGAGCTCCATAAACAGGGTCCCTGCTGTCAGGAATTGTTCAGTTTGCTGAGGGAAGGAGGGCGAGAGAGGGCAATGGCAGATGTTGAAGTAGAGTCAGGGTGAACAAAAAGCTGAAGCAGGTACAAGTGAGGGAGAATGGGAGAAATCAGACAGCAGGGAAGGCGTCCTGGAGTCGAGCTGGCGTTTGGCAAGACATTGGAAGCCATGGAGAGGAGAACCGGGGGAAAGCATCTGGAGGGAGAGTCCAGACAGAGGGAACAGCGTGGGGAACCAGGCCAGGAAGCAGCCCAGGAGTTCCAGAGCAGCCATACCCAGTGTGGCGTGGCTGGGCCACAAACCGACACAGCAGGGACCCTGGGACAGGGGCTGCAGCATCCTCATGGCTCAGGTGGGGGGCGGGGAGTGGAGGGTTGACTGCCAAGGTGGAGGCTGGAAGCCATGGTTATCTTGATGGCTCAGCTGAGAATCCAGATAAAACTCGATTCAGCTAGTGTAGGGGGTAAGAAAAAGGAACAGGCACCTGGAAGTCAGATTTCTTTGTGTATTCAGTGGAAAAGGGAGGAGAGGGAGCGGGGAGTTGAGGAAGAAGCCCAAGTATTGGTTTCACAATCAGTTCAGGGATGTTGCCGGTCACCAGAACAGGCTAGGGACAGATTTGCGAGGGGGAAGGAATTGTAGTTTAGGACATGTCAAGTTTGGGGCTGCATGGACATCTAAATGGAGAGGACTGTTGCTGGAATCTTCCCTAAGTGGGAGAATTCAGGGGGAAGAAGCGACCGTGGGATGAAGTTGAGCTCAGGAGTGTTCACGGTCAAAGTTGGTGCCAGTGGGACATCTGAGCAGGAGAGTCCAGCAGAGAGCTGGGTTGCTGAATCCAGAATTGAGCAGAATGACGTAGACCACAGAGAGAGTTAGAGTTGGAAGCTTGAGAGAAAGACCGTGTTAGGAATTACAGAGATGGAGAAGATTATTCCAAGAAACCCGGCTGCTTAGAGCGTGTTCAAAGTAAGAGGAACCTGGTCTCAGGGGTGTGGATGTCCCGGGATGAGGACGCTGCAGGACCAAATTGGGGTGGTGCACACTGGGTGCATGGTTGCATGTGGCAAGCTCTTCTTGAAGGCTGGACCTTGTGGCAGCTGTTCCCTGAACATCTGCCCAGTCTCCCAACAGAGAGTCCAGCTTGTTCTCAGCCCAGGTGTCATGGTAGGAAGGTTGGCAACGGGAGGCTGAGTAAATGCTCGAGACAAAATGCACATAGTAGGTCAGGATGGAATGCTCACAGTAGGTCAGGGTGGAACATGCACAAAAGGTCCGGGTGGAAACACACAGTGGGTCAGGATGGAGTACATGCATTAAGTTAGGGTGGAACAGTTGATTAGGGTTGAGTATGCACAGTAGGTCAGGGTGGACACACACAGTAGGTCAGGGTAGGATGTGCACAGTAGGTCAAGGTAGAAAACTCACAGTGGATCAGGGTAGAACACTCCCAGTAGGTCAGGGTGCAACACTCCCAGTAGGTCAGGGTGGAACACACACAGTGGTCAGGGTGGAGCACACAGTGGGTCAGGCTGGAACATGCACAGTGGGTCAGGGTGGAGCACACAGTGGGTCAGGGTGGAGCACACAGTAGGTCAGGCTGGAACATGCACAGTGGGTCAGGGTGGAACATGCACAGTGGGTCAGGGTGGAGCACACCGTGGCTCAGGGTGGGACACACACAGTGGGTCAGGGTGGAACATGCACAGTGGGTCAGGGTGGGACATGCACAGTAGGTCAGGGTGGGACACACAGTAGGTCTGGGTGGAACACACACAGTGGGTCAGGGTGGAACACACAGTAGGTCAGGGTAGAGTGTGCACAGTAGGTCAGGGTAGAGTGTGCACAGTGGGTCAGGCTGGCACATGCACAGTAGGTAAGGGTGGACACATTGGGTAAGGGTGGAATGCACAGTGGGTCAGGCTGGAACACGTACAGTGGATCAGGGTAGGACACTCACAGTGGGTCAGGGTGGAACACGCACAGTGAGTCAGGATGGACACACACACGGTGGATCAGGGTGGAGCACACAGTGGGTCAGGCTGGGACACGTACAGTGGATCAGGGTAGAACACTCACAGTGGGTCAGGGTAGAACACTCACAGTGGGTCAGGATGGACACACACAGTGGGTCAGGGTGGAATGCACAGTAGGTCAGGCTGGAGCACACAGTGGGTGAGAAGCTTTGCAGCTGACAAGACAGCACAAAGCTCCCCTCAGACAGGGACGCTCACTGAGGACGGTTGGTTCTGATGAGCTGAGGGCTGCGGACTGCTCATCCCTGGTCAGCCTTGCTCAGCACCTGGGAAGGGCGGAGTCTATGGGCAAAGCAGTCCAGTTGGGTGGGACCAGCAAAGGCGCGGCCAGACTCCAGCTGGGCTTGGAGTCTGCACTGTGCAGTGGGAGGTGGGCCCAAGCTGATCTCTCAGGTCCCTTCCAGCTCCAGCTCCAGGTCCAGGTGCGCTGTTCCCAAGGAGGCTGTGATTACACTGAGGTTTGAGGGGGTTCTGGGTCTCTAACTCCAGTGCTGCCACAGGCTTAACTCCTGGCTGTGTGGTTTGGGGCAAGTTGCTTGCTTTGTATTCTGACGACAGCCGTGCTGACTGTTGGTCGCTGTGAGGACTAAATGAGCATATCTATAACTTCCTCTGTCAGGATGCTTCCAGCTGCGTCTAATAAAACAGCAAAGCAACAACTGCCAAACAATAAAGCCATCTAATAGTCTTCCTGTATTAGAAATTCCTCCTCCACTATCCTGAAACATTAGCATTTTCTCTTCCTACCTGTGAACCTTATGGCTGCAAGATGGCTGCTGTGGCTCCAAGCATCATTTCCTAACACAGCTCTGTTCAGAACTCGGAAAGAAGGAAGTAGGTGCCCTCCACTTTGTCTCCTAAAGAGGAAAACCATTCTCATAACTCTTTTTTTTTTTTTTTTGACAGGCAGAGTGGACAGTGAGAGAGAGAGAGACAGAGAAAAAGGTCTTCCTTTTGCCATTGGTTCGCCCTCCAATGGCCGCCGCGGCCAGCACACCACACTGATCCGAAGGCAGGAGGCAGGTACTTATCCTGGTCTCCCATGGGGTGCAGGGTCCAAGCACTTGGGCCATCCTCCACTGCACTCCCTGGCCACGGCAGAGAGCTGGCCTGGAAGAGAGGCAACCGGGACAGAATCCAGTGCCCCGACCGGGACTAGAACCCGGTGTGCCAGCGCCGCAAGGCAGAGGATTAGCCTAGTGAGCTGCGGTGCTGGCCGAAAACCATTCTCAACAGGCTTCGCTTCAGATCACTGTTTCAGAAGTTGAGCTCTCACCACCTGTAAGGACCCGACTGTCAGAGGTCAGGGCAGAGCGTTCTTTGGCTTGGGCCAGAGAACGAGTGAATGCTGGGGCTTTGTGGGGCACACGTGGCCTCTGTCACAGCTTCTCGCCTCTGCACTTGGAGCATGGGAGCAGCCACAGAGGATCCAGAAACAAATGGGCAGGACTGAGTAGAACTTCATTTACCAGAACAGGTGGCAGGCTGCACTGGCCGTAAGGCCATGGTTAGCTCACTCCTGGCTTGGACCAGGGAGCCTGATGTCCCCTTTCCCAAGGGAAACACATCTCTGCCTGCTGTGCCTCTCTCATCCTCAAGTGAGCAAAATCAGGATTTGGTCTGAGAGGAGGAAGGTGGGCGGCCTCTGAGCTGCAGGTCCAGAGTGTGTGCCTGGGTACCTGGCCTAGGCTCCGATACAGACGCCAGTGGCCTCTCTTGCTTCCTGGGGACAGATGAAATCTCACCTCTCTGTGATGGGCAGGGGAGGCACATCCCACTGGAGCACAGCTGGGGACGATTCCTGGGCTGGCAACATCACCACCTTCCAAAACAGCACCCGAACTGCTCAGCGGGGCACCACCCAGTCACCTGGCAAGGAGCGTGGGCTGCACTCACCCGTGGGCTGCTGGAGGAATGTCATCATTTGGGGTGATCTCCATTCCCTTGGTTGGGGTCTCACCAGCTGTGGCCATAGCCTCCAAACTCCTGTTTTTAATTGGCTGCATCGGGGAGCATGGGAGTCCACGGCGAGAGCCGGCATCCAGGAGAAGAGCTGAGTGAGTGGGTATCCGTTCCTGGAGCAGCCTCGAGGCCCGGCCTGGGTGGTAATCGCGCCGTAGCATGTCACCCAGTATCTGTCTTTGAGGTTCTCATAAAAGGGTCTGCTGGGCAGGTCACATACCCAGTTATTCTGAGACGCCTACTGGGCAAGCCTTTAATCCCTACCACTCAAGGTGTGGGGTAGGGGGAAGCAGGCCGGTCGGCCTCTCTGCTTGCGGCCCCCAGAGATAACCCCACCAAGCCTGTTGCCTCAGTTTCTCTCCAGATGACTCCCATGGGGCATTTGTGGGCAGAGTCGAATTCCCAGGACCACCAGCAATCTGGGTAAGTTTCAGACTGGAAGTGACCGGCTGGTAGACAGCTGGTGTGTTCTGGTTCTGGTGCCATGGTGATGGGCAGTCGAGCAGGTAATGTCATCCCTGCAGGACAAGGCCAGCGTTCAGACCGGGAGGTGATGCTACTCCTGTGCACTTGGGTTATCCTAACCCTTCTTGCATTACCCCATGTAACAGATGGGAATACTGAGGCCTGGAGTTCAGCAGCTAATCCATGGTTACATATGTTATATGTGAAAAGCTGAGATTCTTGCCTCAACATGTCAGTCCCAGAGGGCACATTCTTAATTAGCTGATAAAATGTGTGAAAAGGCATAGAAAGTGGACACTATGCAAAGCCTAGCAGATACTCATTTTTTAAGGATTATACTTTTTTTAAAAAAAAGATTTACGTATTTATTTGAAAGTCAGAGTTACACACAGAGAGAAGGAGAGGCAGGGAGAGTGAACCATCTGATGGTTCACTCCCCAGTTGTCTGCAATGGCTGGAGCTGTGCTGATCTGAAGCCAGGAACCAGGAGCTTCTTCTGGGTCTTTCACTGCTTTCCCAGGCCATACCAGAGAGGCAGGTCGGAAGTGGAGCAGCCGGGACTCGAACCAGCACCCATAGGGGATGCTGGCACTGCAGGCGGTAGCTTTACCTGCTATGCTACAAGCGCCGGCCCCAGGATTATACTTTTAAAATGGACAGCTGTTAAGTTCCATGGAAGTAAGATCAATGGGCTTATTGGAAATCATAGTTGGAATTTATTCCTTTGTCATTTTGTTCACCCATGCAGCCAGTCCCCCAGAAGGAAGCCAGGTTTGTCCAAGGTCAGCCACCATCCCCATGCGTGCTGTGGGAGTGGGGGTAGTCGTGTGAGGGGCACCACGCAGGTGAGATTGATGTCACCTTAAGACACTGCTCATTTTGTTAAAAATCCTCCATTGCAGAGTCCTGAGCAGGCTCCAGGCCCGTATCCCCATGCATGTTGAGATAAATGCACGCTGAGGGGCCTGGCTGTTTGAGCAGTGGAGGGTCTGCTTCTTCTTGCTGCATCGTGATGCAAAGATCACAGGTGGGCACAAGGGGACGCGAGGGCCCACGGGGACGGGAGCTGCCGTGACATCCGCCACCTCTGGCAGTGTAGCAGCTTTGTAGGAACTCAATGGCTCCTACTCATGAGACCAGGCTTGGAGCAACCTCGCAGTGTGCAGGGCCCTGGGCAGAGAGTCTAACAGGTGAGAAATCTGCCTTCATCCTCCGTTCCCATGCCAGGTGGTTTTTAAGCTGTTTCTGTGGCGATTTATTCTTTTAACTCACTCAGCAAGTAAGTACTAGGCATGTGGGTACCGGAAGACAAGATGAGCAAACCAGGCAGGGTCCCTGTCCTCAGAGAGTTCCATCCAGTGTGAAACAAGACAGTTCTCAGAGCGGCAGGAGTGTGCACACGGGGTCACCACGGTCAGAACACCAGGAAGGAGGACCTCCCTGCTCCCCCACTTCAAGCTCTGGAGTGTCTGACAGGCTCCTCAGTAAGGGAGAGACTTCTAGAAAAAAAAAAAAAAAGCTGCAAAAGAAAGTTCTGGAAAAAAGGTGTCAGATTCAGTCATGTCCCCATCGTGTTGGATGTGGGATCTTGAGCTTAAACTAGCCACCAGATCGTTCTGCGCCTCAGATGGTCCTGGTGATATGTAACCGATGGAACCCAACGTGCGGGAGTACTTCCTGCCGTCGGGTTCGTGGAGAGATCCCGTCACTGCCTCGGGTTGCCCTCCTGTCCTGCAGACATGCCCCTGTTCCAGCTTCTCCGCGGTTCTGGGTTGCCACCCTGGGGGTCCCGCCTCCATCCCGTGATGTCACAGTGTTCCACGCTGTCTTCCTTGGTGTTTAGCACACGTTGCTTTCTGGTCTCCATTCCTTAGCAGCTTCCTGCACTCACATCCTGTGGGTCTCTTGTCAGTCCAAGGTCACGGGATGCAGATATCCTGAAACATAAGGGCCTGGGGTTCCTGCAGTGCGAGGATTTAGGGTCAGTGGATGTTCTCAGGGTGCCTAACACGGCGTCTCCCGCAGTCAGCACCCAGCAGCATTTGTTCAGTGACTGAGTGTGTTGTCCGTTCCCATCATTCTGGTGCTTTGATACGGAGGTGACTGGCATTCAAAGAGGGCGGGTGCCTCACCCTGGGGCACACAGCTGGACTGCAGTAGTGTGTGGCCCAGGCCGAGGCACTCCATGCATGTGTGTCCAGCAGAGAGCATGTACTGCAGATATGGACCAGCCCGGCACTGTCCAAGGTCCTACCTCGAGCCTCCCAGTGGTCCAAGCCTGAAGAATCCTTGCTTTCAGCCTGGCGAATATCAAGGATGTGGTGCCCTGAGTCACAGGGCAGGGACCTGGGGGAGCCAGGGTTCTAACCACGGCTGAGCATGGAGACCTAATTGATAACCACCACGTCTCCTGTCTTTGCTGACCCCGCTGTGTGGCACTGAGTAGTTTGTGATGGACGAATGATTCAGAAGGGAGGGAGAGACAAGCAAGGTGGGCTTTTCAATAGAATCATCCAGGACAGGGCGATGCAGAGAGCGTTCACGCCCAGAGTGACCCACGGAAATCCTGGAGTTTGGATGAACAAGGCCTGTTTAATCTCCATGTCTCTCCTAGGTACAGTCTTTCAAAACACCACTGCAGGCAGCACAAAGAAATAAGCAGAGAAACAGTAGCACACATGTTCAGAGCCTGAAGCAGCGTTCCTGTCCAGGGTCACCATTAGTAAAAGTATTTATAGACAAGTGTCCAAAATTATAGGCATCTCAAACACACCCAGCGAGCTGCAGTCGGGCTATTTTAGGGCAGTTGTCCCACCCCCTTGCAAAGGCTGCAAATCATTGAGAAGTGTGAGTCATAGACCAATACCTTGTGATAGATGAGAGGAACTCCTGGTAGTTTATAATTCAATTTCAGCCTGAAATGAAGTTTAATAATACATAGAACAGCCTCTTTTTGCTCTTATTAAAGTGGAAGCTATGGCTTCAGGGAGAAATTAGCTAATTGAATAGAAACATTTCAGATGGAAGAGAATAGAGGACGTGGGTTGTCCTTGGAAAGGGAGCAGAAACAGCAGCTGGGCTGCCAGGGGAAAGGTGACACTTCCCAGCGTGAATAAATGAGAAAAAGCTGTTTGTAAGAGAGACCCTGGATTCCAGCCACAAGGACCCCCCAAGAAAAATGAACCTGAGGGCAACCCTCCAGCTCTTATGTGAAGGTAGACTGTGGAGAATGCCAACTCTGGGAGTGGGAGTGTTTGCATCTGCCCCCTCCCAGAATGTGTGCACACACACACACACACACATCTGCCCTGGAGCACAGCTCAGCAGCCTCTGACCTGTGACCCATAAGGTATTCCCTAACCGTCTTCCCTCTGTGCTGGATCTCTCCTCTGCCCTCTTCCTGTGACCCTGATGCTGCCCAGCCAGAAATGAGACCTTCCCCCTCCTCTACTCTCTTCCCACCTCTCCTCCTGCCTCACGCCAGCGTCTTGCTCTCTCCCTGCCTATCCTGGGTGGGGCTCATCTAGTTGGTTGTGTTCCTGAGCAGCCCTCGGCTCCATCCGCTCCCACAAGCCCTGCTCCACCCTGCCTTGTGCGTCACGTTCCTCGTGGCCTCTCCAGGCCTCCCAATCATAGCCAGCTCCTGTTTCTCCAGTCTTCCTGGTGCAGCCTGAAACTACTCACCTGAGCAAGTCAGCCTTCCATTTGAAATTATTCAGTGGTTGGTTCCTCATTGTTTATAGGACAATGACAGCAGTCAATT
Organism: Oryctolagus cuniculus; assembly: GCF_051225735.1. NCBI lineage: Eukaryota > Metazoa > Chordata > Mammalia > Lagomorpha > Leporidae > Oryctolagus > Oryctolagus cuniculus. The sequence continues at coordinate 158,401,980 of NC_142872.1, read as the reverse complement.
TACCTTCCTAGTCTTCTGTCCTGTGTCTTCCTATCCAGCATACAAACGTTGTTGTGAATGAACGGCATGGCTTTGCTGTGTCACTTAGCATGTCTGTTTCCCTGCACGTTGTAAATGCCGATTCTCTGACATGATCCTGTTCGTTTTGAAGACTTCTCTCAAGCATCAAGACTGCTGTATTCCTTTGACGTTTGGAGAGACCCACTGTTCTAATCACGTTGGAAAATGTTTATTAGGTCACTCTTTCCTCCACTTATGTGTGATGCTAGCTTTCCTAGAATGTAGATTTCACATGACTGGGACCTCTCTCCATGTTCTGCTTCATTGCTTTTACCCCACGATTCTTGTTATAAAAGTCACAATATTTCTGTCTCACGGTTTTCATTATTAAAGCTGTCTCATTCTCTTTAAGGACAAGGCACCTCATTGCTCTGTTTTTCTAAACATCCTGGTGTATTCTCATGGGTTTACTTTAAAATCAATCAATTTATGCCTCCAGCAGAATCTTCGGATTTTGTTAGCAACTACATTAAGCCTAAAATTAATAGAAAAGTAATCCAAATCTTAATTCCTTCCTCCAAGGAGCCTATATTTCTCTATCTTTCTATATAAATGAATAGCTGGTATTGGAACTTCCTTCCCCTCTTTATATGGTTGCAGGAATTATTGTTGATTTTACTCATTTGAATGGGGTAGTTGTTGTTTCAAATATTGTTTGTTTATTTGTTTGAGAGGTAGAGAGAGTTTTCATCTGCTGATTTACTCCCCAAAATGCCTGCAGTGGCCAGAGCTGGGCCAGGCTAAAGCTAGGAGCTGAGAACTCAATCCATGTCTCCCACACAGATGGTAGGAACCATCATCCTGCTTCCCCAGGGTCTGTGCCAGCAAGAAGCTGGAGCCAGGAGCTGGGGCTGGGTATTGAACCCAGGTCCATCAGTGTGGTATGCAGTGTGACATCCTAGCTGGTATCTTAGCTTCTGTCTCAGCTGCTAGGCTAAATGCATACCCTGTACTTACTATTTTTAAAATTGTATCTTCCTGTTTATAGATGGGAAATTTATCCTTGGGAAGGTGTATTTGTATTTATATGAAGTCTTTACCACTTTGTCTTACTCATTGCAGTGCTTGGTTTGGCTTGGTTGCTTGGTTCACTCTGTTTTCTATTGGTTTGCCTGGGAGCTCAGAGCAGGGATCTTGGAGCCAACACATCTGGCCCTGTGCTTACTGTTGTGTTATCTTGAGCAAATCACTTTCTTGGTTCTTCCATCTTCCTTATCAGCTCATTGACATATGATCAAAGCACCCTGTGGCACGTGTGTATTGTGGAGATTCAGCTGGGAAATTGATGTGACGTGCCAGCCGTGTCTGGGCCTCGTGAGGATTCGGTTAATGGCAGCTTTTCCTGGAGGTGGACGGTCACATTACTGAAGACAATGGCCGTTTGTCTCTGCTGCTGCAAAGGTCAGAACTCTCATTTGTGGTCTTCATTCCTCCAGCGGCAGTTTTTTTCAAGGGTGACATTTAAAGTACTGTAATAATAATGTGGATCCTTGTCTTGGCCTGACATAGTGCTTAGATCCCATCTCATAGCTTGCTAATGAGGTATTTTCTCATGTCAACAAAACAACTTTGTGTTTAGTTACTAGATTTTGTACAAAGAATCATTTGAAAGGCAAAGCAACAGAAAGGAAGAGTGAGAGATCTTCCATCTAGTGATCCACTCAACCCAAAGTCCCACTCAAGGCTGAGCCAGGCAGAAGCCGGGAGCCAGGAACCCCATCCAGGTCTCCCATGTGGGTACAGGGGCCCAAGTACTTGGGCTGTCTCCCACTGCTTTCCAAGGCACATTAGCAGGAAGCTGGATTGGAAGTGGAGCAGCCAGGCTTGAACCGGCGCTCCGATATGGGATACCAGCATTACAAGCCGTGGCCTAATCTGCTGTGCCACAAATGCCTGTCCTAGAGACTTTTTAAAGACTAGATAAGGACTTTGAAGAAATGTTTTACTGATACAAATAACCAAGTGATTTGCTGATTTTAGGCCTTTGTGGCATTTCTGAAAAACCCTGTTTAAGCCCTGGTGAGTTAGTTCTTTAAAATACCGTGTTTCAGTCTATATGTCAACATGTACATGCAGGACTTCTGCAGCTGTCTCCTTAATGAGATGTTTGCCTTTGATCAGACTCGATTCTCCCTGCCTTGTCAATCACCTTCTTGAACCTTTCTCTGCTTCATAGATACCAGGCTGCCTGATACCCTGCGGCCAAAGTCGTCTCTGCTTTTCTAGTATAGTCTTCGGGTTTCTGCAGTACCTCGTTTTCAGAGGGAGCTCTCTGAGGTTCCAGGACAGCCTCATCTTCAATGCCTATCACAAGCTGTATGCTAGCATCTCCTCTAATTTATCTATAATGAAGCGTATCTTTGCAGGCCGGCCTCTGCCAATGGGCAGAGTTCAGCGGATGGCCTTTGGCCTTGCCCACTGCCAGCTTTATGTGAGTCCCTGCCTTTTCCCAGACGTGCAGCTGAAGATTGGTGTGCACCACGCCTGGCCCAGGGCCCAGGGCCTCGCAGCCATTTGTTTCGTGTGGTTTTGGTGAGCAGGGCAGGGGCCTTTATTTCCAAGCTGTCCAGTGGTCCATGCATCTGCAGCTGTGGAGCGCCTGGCAGAACCCAAACTCCTGCACCTTAAATCCCCCAGTGGCTTCCTTCTTCTCCCCACAGTGGGCAGCTTTTGCGTGGTGACCACATCCCCAGGACTCAGTGTGTCCTGGCTGTTCTCAGCATCGGCTTTTGCCTGGGAGTAACGGAAAACAGTACCCCCCGACTCACAGAGCAGCCTCAGGGAGCAGCCAGGCCCATCTTCCTGGTGAAAGCAGGCCCTGGCTCTCCACCAGTAGGGAGAAGAAACTGATCCCTCTGGTCTTAGACTCCTGGGGCTGCCTGCAGAAGAACCACAGACCTGGTGGCTTCAAAGAGCAGGTGTTCACTCTCTCAAAGTCCAGGAGCCCAGCGGTGTGGATTCAGGGTGCCGGCTGGCCCTGGCTTCCACTTCCCTGCATCTCCCTAGCTTCCTGTGTCGAGAGTGGACCCTGGCAGTGCTTGGTAGGGATGCACCTGTCCCATCTCTGCCTCCGTCTTCACCTGGACTTTGCCCTGGTGTGAGTCCCTGTGTCCTCGCCACGTGCTGAGGGGCATCAGGTAGTCACTGGGTGTGATACCCATCCTCTCCAGTAACATCCCTTCCGAACTAAGTACATCTGCAGATTCTGTTTGCAAACAAGGTTACTGGCCGAGGTTCCTAGCAGACATGACCTTGGAGGACACTGTGCAGTCCCCGTACTCGCTCAGCTCTTCTGGGGCCTTTTTCTGTCACAGGGCAGTGTTCGCAAAGGTCCGTGGTTTCTTTCTGTCTCTCCAGCTCCTTTGATGCTAATAATAATTCTGATCAATTATTTGACAATTCTGTGTGCTCTGTGCCCTGCCCCCGTGTGAGCTCATCACATTTTGTTAAAATTCTTTCTGAATTCTGGTACTGTTGGCTTTTTGGTCTTGACTTTTAGTGTGTCTATGAGTTAGGAAATTTTCCCTCTCTTCCTGCATCCTCAGTGCAAAGTGGGAGGAGCCTGGACTAAGGTATTTCAACCTTTCTGTCTCTTTAAGGACACTGCATATCTGCCCTCTGGCCCTGTTTACTTGCATCGTAAATGAATCAGAAGTAAAGAAATAAGAATATAAGGATAATAAATAAAGAAATCAGAAATAAGGCAGTCCTCTAATTTCTGAATTTCCAAATCCTCTGGGGGCATTTGTCTGCCCCCCAGCCAGAATATAGAGCACCGAGCAAAAACCTACTGACTACTGGTGTTCAGTCAAGGTTTACTAAATAGGCCGGCACCACTGCTCACTAGGCTAATCCTCCATCCGCGGTGCTGGCACCCCGGGTTCTAGTCCCAGTTGGAGCGCCAGGTTCTAGTCCTGGTTGCTCCTCTTCCAGTCCAGCTCTCTGCTGTGGCCCGGGAAGGCAGTGGAGGATGAGCCAAGCACACCGGCTGGAGTGGCCATTTGTGGGGTGAACCAACGGAAAGAAGACCTTTCTCTCTGTCTCTCTCTCTCTCACTGTCTAACTCTGCCTGTCAAAAAAAAAAAAAAAAAAAGGCTTACTGAATAAACAATCGTAATCTGCCAGGCAGGTATGTTTTTAACATCAGACGGAGGGCGACCCTGACACGACATGTTCATAGTGAATCTTCACTCCTGCCCAGTGATCACCTGTTTTCCCTCTGCCTAAACCCCACAAGTTTAATAACCATGTCTCGTTTTTCTAGGACTCACTTCATAGATTTCATTTTAAAGATTTCTTTATTTGAAGGAAGAGTTACACATACAGAGAGAGAGAGAAAGAGAGAGAGATCTTCCATTGGCTGGTTCTCTCCCTGAATGGCTGCAACGGCTGGAGGTGAGCCAATCCGAAGCCAGGAGCCAGGATCTTCTGGGTGTCCCACACGGGTGCAGGGGCCCAAGGACTTCGGCCATCCTCTGCTGATTTCCCAGGCCACAGCAGAGAGCTGGATTGGAAGTGGAGCAGCCAGGACTTGAGCTGGTGCTCCTATGGGATTCCAGCACTGTAGGCAGCATCTTCACCTGCTGAACCAGAGTTTTTTCAAATATAGTTTTATGAAATCTCTTGAGCCCTCTTTTAAGATGGAGACCAGACGCTGGGGAGGGTGAGGGGAAGAAGAGGGTGAGAAGGGTTGTTTAAGGGGGAGTAAGTTACAGCTAGGTAGGGCATAAAGTTCAAGGGCTGTGTTGCCCAGTAAGGGGACTACAGGTAAGATAATGTACTGTGTGTTTTTCTTTTTAAAAAAGCTATAAGGAAAGGATTTCAATGGTCTCATGATAAATAAGTGTGTTTGAGGAGATATGTATGTTTACCCTGATTGAGCGTGACACAATATACACACACTGAATCATATCATACCCCATGTATGTACTAGTTTTGTGTATCACTTAAAAACAACATGACGGCACCGCAGCTCACTAGGCTAATCCTCCGCCTGCGGCGCCGGCACACTGGGTTCTAGTCCTGGTCGGGGCGCTGGATTCTGTCCCGGTAGCTCCTCTTCCAGGCCATCTCTCTGCTGTGGCCCGGGAGGGCAGTGGAGGATGGCCCAAGTGCTTGGGCCCTGCACCCCATGGGAGACCAGGAAAAGCACCTGGCTCCTGGCTTTGGATCAGTGCGGTGCGCAGGCTGCAGTGGCCATTGGAGGGTGAACCAACGGCAAAGGAAGACCTTTCTCTCTGTCTCTTTCTCTCACTGTCCACTCTGCCTGTCAAAAAAATAAAATAAAATAAACTTCTAGAAAAATTAGTATTGAATAAATCAAGTTAGGAAGTTGCTAAAAAACAAAAAAAACAAACAGAAGCACAAGGGGCAGCAGTTGAAGCTGCCACATGTGACACCACGTCCCCTGTGGAATGCTGGTTTGAGTTCCTGCCACTCCTGTTCCCATCCACCTGGGAAGGCAATGGATGATGGCCGGAGTGCCTGGGCCTCTGCCATCCACATGGGAGACCCAGATGGAGTTCCTGGCTCCTGGCTTCGGCCTAGCTCAGCCCTGACTGTTATAGACATTTGGGGTGTAAACCAGCAGTTGGAAGATCTCTCTTTCTATCTAATATTCTGTCTTTCCCATAAAGAAGTAAATGAATAAATAAATCATTTTAAAAAGTTGCTTTGAACTTAATGGCAGCCTGGGGCCAGCATGGGGCTCCCTCGTACCTATTTGAATGTCCTGACCGAACATTGTCATTTGTTGTGCTGTACTTGGATGTAAGTGGAAAAGCAAGTTGTTTGAAAACAATACACAGAGTAACAATTCATGGTAGAGAAGGCACCTGGACAGAGCGAAGGTGGCATCAGTTGTGTGTGACTGCTGCCATTTGGGACGGTCTTGAGGGTTTTAGTCCCTTCCACGGTCAGTGTTTCAGAGCTCACAGTTTGCTCCGAGACAGCTGGGGACTAGACACCCAGAGAGCCTGAGTTCAAGACGTGGGATCTGCAGGGGACGCAGGCTTCTAGGCCACTTCAGTGCTTTGTGTTTGCAGAACCCTCGCCGTGCAGTTACTGCTTCATTCTTTTAGCTGGAGCCTGGTGAGAGGGGGACTCCTGTGTGGCCCTTGCTGCCTGCTACTGCCCTTTCTGCTTCAGTGTGGCTGGGAGCTGACTCCCTGTTCCCATCGACACAGGCTGGGGTGCTGGGGGGTGCCTGTGCTGAAGAGGGGCCGAATCACCCCTGTACTCACACCCCACCACCAGTGTGCAGGGAACTCCACTCTGTGTCTGCGCTCTGGGCATTTGCCTCTGCACCAAACATTGGGACATCAACGTGGGACCTGGCACTGCCAAGTGCTTACTAAATGTGGAATGAGCAAAGTCATCGAAAGAGCAGCAGGCGGCTGTTGCCGTGGCTCAATAGGCTAATCCTCCGCCTGTGGCACCAGCACACCGGGTTCTAGTCCCAATTGGGGTGCCGGATTCTGTCCCGGTTGCTCCTCTTCCTGTCCAGCTCTCTGCTGTGGCCAGGGAGTGCAGTGGAGGATGGCCCAAGTGCTTGGGCCCTGCACCCCATGGGAGACCAGGAGAAGCACCTGGCTCCTGCCTTCGGATCAGCACGGTGTGCCGGCCACAGCGCACCTGCCACAGTGGCCATTGAGGGGTGAACCAACAGAAAAAGGAAGACCTTTCTCTCTGTCTCTCTCACCGTCCACTCTGCCTGTCAAATAAAAAAAAAAAGTCAGTTAACTCTTTGAATCTCAGGATCTCCATCTGGGCACATTCACAGGTGCAGCCCCGGGGAGGCAGCAGGGCTGACTCAAGTGCTGGGATTGAGTTCCCGGCTCTCAGCTTTGGTTCTAACCAGGCGCCAGCACAGGCACTGGGGAGTGAACCAATGGGTATGAACTCATTCATTCATTTCTCTCTCTCTCTCTCTCTCTCTCTTCCTGGCTGGTCAGTGTTTGTCTCCCTCCAGAGCCAGGTCCCATGCCCAGCCCACCTCTGCGGGCTGAGGTCATGACCTCCCTCTCCAGCTCCCCCAGCCTCTGTCCCCCCTTCCTCTGATAGTGCTTGTCTCTGTGCATGCTGAGTGGCCTCTACTGCTCTCCTCCTCACGGCCCCAGGCTTGTGGAGAGCAGGATTTCAGGTGGAGCTGCTGGCACAGAAGCAAGTAGGAGACCCGGGAGACTGTGCAGACTCACAGGACAGGGAACTCTGGCTCCCAGCTCTGCATTTATTCCACCAGAATCCTGGGATTGCTGCAGCTGCTGCTGTGAGCCCCCTGGAGATGTCGCTTGTCTTTGTTTGTTCCTGCTCCTGCCTGCCTGTGGCTCCCTGCGGGGCTGACACTGAAATCTCTCAGGAAGCCCCAGGGAGCCTCAGTGCTGGTTTCTGGGACAGGAGGTACATGTTGCCATCCGACAAGGCTCCCGTGGGAGGAGCCAGCTGGTCGGGGAGAAAAGAAATTGACGGACACATTTCTGTCACCAGGGAACATAAAGGCAGTCCTAACAGAGAGGCCTGGGGAGCTGTGTGACTCGCAGAGTTGCACAACCTCTCTGATCTTCTGTTACGATGGGATGGACATTTGATGGCCAGCTACCATGTCCTCAACTATACTGTAACTCCTTTGGTGACCAATATCCTGGCTCAATGCTAATTTTTCTTTCTTTCCTGCCTCAAGACTAAGCTTATTAAGGAATCACTCCTGCTTGAGGTCATTAATTCAATTCAATTAAATCAGTTTATGAGTGTGTGCTTTGTGTCTCCAGTGGGCTCTGGGGACACTGCAGTGAGTGAAATGCTGGCCTGCTGTGAAAGAGCTTACAGTCCTCTGGGAGTCTCGGATATGAAAAGGATGTTTTAAAGATGGGGTGATTAGGCCCACAGAAATGACCTAAGTTGCACACAGTGAGTGACAGCCCCAAAGCTAAACCCCAGGTTTCCCAATGTGAGTGCTATAATCTACTTCGTGTCCACACTTCCCACTTGTTACTTATCAGCAACAAAACCAGTAACTCTGTCTTGAATTAGTCGCAATCTCAAGGGGATCATGCAATTCATAAAGGAGCCAGTCTTGCTTTTAAAGCTCCTGTAAAGAAAGTTGGAAAATCTGATCAGCTTTGCTTGCTGTAACTCCTCACTGCCACGTGGGGCGCTGTTGATTACAGGTTCTGCACAGCCCAGTGGTTGCTGGTTTACCCAGCATAGCAGCTCTTGCTGGCTCAACTCCTTACACTTGATTCTAGGATACCACAAACTTAGGATGCAAGATTTATCCTCTTTGTTTCTCATGATTTATTTATTTATTTGATATGCAGTGTTACAGAGAGGGAGAGCCAGAGAGACAGCGAGACAGATCTCCCATCTGCTGATTCACTCCCCAAATGGCCCCTGTGCCCAGGGCTGGGCTATGCTGAAGCCAGGAGCCAGGAGCTTCATCCAGGTCTCCCACAGGGGTTAAGGGCCGCAAAGACTTGGGCTATCTTCTGCTGCTTTCCCAGGTGCACTAGCAGGGAGCTGGATCAGAAGTGGAACAGATAGGACTCAAACCAGTACCCACAGGGGATGCTGGCTTCACAGGCGATGGCTTTATTCACTATGCCACAATGCTGGCCCCAGGATTTAGCCTCTTTAATTTCAGCCTTACAGGCACATAGATCAGTTGGTAAAGAATAGTTCCATGCTCTGTGGCTGCATTAGCATCAGCTGCAGGGACACTGGAACCAGCTTTCCCCTACATGACCCATGTATGAATTCATGGAATGTGGAATTAAAAGATCAGTTTATTTTGGTGCAAAATGTTTGAAATTCATGCACAGCTTTTTTCATAATACACATTTTACATTAACTTTTTGAAAACACCCCATATGCATAGATTTCAAAAAAAAATTTTGCCTCAAAATAAACATGTTTCAATTCCATTTCTCACAAACCTTTTATGGCACTCTAATTATATTAAAGTCATTGACCAAGACTTCCCCAACCTTTTAGTCACTTTGTATCCTGCTGTGGTTTGTTCCCATCTAGAATCTCCATACCTATCTTATGCAGAATCTTCCCTCACCTCCCAACTCAGGATGTAAAGAGACGCTGTTCAGGCTCTTCCTTTGTTAGACTAAAGGCTATTCCATTATTTGGTTCCCGAAGGGTGGTGTGTGTGTGCACACGTGTGTATGTGTGTATGTGTGCATGTGCGTGTGTGTGTCTTGTAACTAAGGGATATCACTCGAGATTCCCCCTTAAATACCAGTCATTCTAAGGTTACCTACTCCATCCTTCTGGGAAGCTTTTTGTTACCCTTTAGACAAATTTCTAATTAAGATTGAGTGCTGCTAAGTTTGCCCAACTCCCACAGAATTTTCTCTCTGGGATACATTCAGATGTGCACTCACTGGGGGGATGGAACTGTGCCACGCCTCTGGAGACAGCTGGGAAAGAGACTTGTACAGTGGATAGAAAGACACAGTTGAGGTCCCCAGGCTGGAACACTACCTTCCTGAGAAGTCAGTCTGGTGGCTGCGGTGCTGGGCTTCAGAGCGCTGGGATCCCGCAAGGTGGAAGCTGGATGATCAGAGTTCTGCGAGGAGAGGAAGTGGTTGCTTCTTGGAGGAAGGAAGGGAGATGTCAGTTCCTGAGGGAAGCCATGAAAGCTTAGTGGAAAGTCAGAGTGTTACCAGGATTGGGAGAGAGAGAGAGGGAAAACAAAACCATAGACACTGAGAACAGCCTTAGGAGACAACGGAACACTCACTTGAGGGAGGGAAAGAACCATATTTCAAACACCCACACATGGGTTCAGGGCAGAGCATCAGAAAGCACACAGACATCTGAATTTGCAAGCTGTGTTCCTGCATGGCATGCTGATCAGCGTGACTTTGATGGAGCCACTTAATCTTGGGACTCAGTCTCTTATTCTGTAAAATGGGGTGAGTACCTGTGGTACAGGTGTCTGAGAGGACCCATGACAGAGACGTAGCTCATGGCATGACCTTAAATAGTAACTGGCTCTGTCTGTCGCCAAGAAATGCAATTTACCCCCTGAAGAAAAACTCTCTAATGAAGGGACTTTGTGTAGAAAATGGGCAGGGTTGTAGGAACAAATGAGGGGACAGCAAGACTCCCAAAGGCTTAGGAAGCTACTTTCACCCCCAGGTTGTTGGGACAAGAAGGGGATGGTTGGTTACCAGAGCCATAAAGGGGGTCCCCCAAGCAGAAGGCAAAGATGGGGTGGGGGTTCTGCTATTGCCAGGGTCAGTGCTGGACCAGGGCAGCGTGGAAAGGAGTACCTCGCCCTGCTTCCCACCCTCCTGGCTCCTGCCTCTGCCGCCTGTCAAAGCAGCCACCACCAGAGATAACAGGTGATCCTACCAGGTGGGTCCATCAGTGAGATGAGCAAGAAAGGAGCTGCCTGGCCACAGGAGGGAAGCACTTGTGAGGTTGTGGGGCTCGGGTTAGTCATGGGATGGCTTTAGGGAACATTTAGCAAGCATGGTCCATATGGTGATTGGTCAGGATTCAGGAACTGGGCAATTGGCTGGAGCAGTCAGTGGTTTTATCCCTGGAACTTATGAGCCCTTCCCAAATGATTGCCACATCACTTTGTTGTCTTCTTGTGGAACATATGGGACTGACTGGGCTAACATTTAAAAGCACGTTGAGCTTAATTTGTGTTGTGTGCCCTGGCTGGTTTAGCTTATCCCTTTTCCAGGTCATAGTTCAACTTGCAAATTGGTTTCTGGTTTATTTCTCATTCCCATTAGCCAAATCCAACCTGAAGCCAGCCAGCCAGGGAATTCAGAGCAGGCAGTCTGCAGAGACCAGCTTCCCATGCATCAAGCAGAACAAGCCAGAGGGAAGTGGGTCTGGGTAACTCATGCAGAAGAACCAGTGTGTTGCCGCCCTGCCTACCTGCTTTTCTTCCTTTCCCCTCCCTCTCTCATCGCTTCACTTCCCAGTTGTTACAAACTCTTTCTTATCTACATATCTCTCTTCCCTCCATTCATTTCACACTTGGAGAATCACTGCTCCAGGCCTTTGCAAATTAAATACAGGTGGTGTACACTTATGTCGTTGAACATTGGTTTATGTACCAAATACTATACAAGGTGACTTTTATACCCGGAAGTCTTATCTTTCAAGTCCATTCTGGCCACTCTGACTTTCTGCAGTGATGGGAGTGTTTTGTATTGTGACCTGTCCAGCATCCTGCTTTGTGGAGTGTGTGACTGTTGAGCAATAGTACCATCACTGCTGGGGGAAAGATCCTGGAATTCAGGGTTTTATTTAATTTTAGGTACACTTGCAGGGCCACAAATGAGTAGGCTTTTGTATTGGACAGTGGTGCTCTAAATAACCCTATGGGGGCTTCTCTTAATGTCCTCATTACAGATGTCAGAGACAGAGTCCTAGCAAGGCCATGTAGGACGTGCATGGTCACAGGGCTGGTCAGTGGTGAGACCAGGCCAAGAACCCAGTTCTCACTGGCTCCGGTGAAACTCAGCTTCATACCCCAAGTGCGCCCTCTGCTGGGATAGTCTCCTTCCCAGACATTTGACTGATTCCTACTAGTTCTTCAAGTTCCAGCTGTTCTGTCTCCCTGTTTTATCTTAATTTTATATTTCTTGAAAGTGTAAATATTAATATCAGAAGTGAGAGATCCATGACAGTGATCATAGCATCGGGGGAGAAGGAGATATGGTCTTCTGCATGGTCTGACTCAGTGAAGCAGCATGTATGACCACATACCAGATGATGTGACAGCCACATCATCTTTACACTAACTTACACAAATAAGAGAAAACATGTGATGTTTGCCCTTCTGAGTCTGTTTATTTCACTTAGGATGATGATCTCCAGTTTCAACCATTTTGTTGCAAATTTCAGGATTCCATTCTTTTTGTGGCTGAGTAGTATTCCATCGTGTGTATCTACCACGTTTTCTCTATGCGATCATCAGCTGATGGACATCCAGGTTGATTCCATATTCAAAGCAAAGTTGTGAAGATATTTCACCATTGTGCCTCGTAAACATTACAGCCGAAGGACCTTGCACACTCTATTTTTTCTCTCTCTCTCTCTTTTTTTTTTTTTTTTTTTTTTTTTTTTTTTTTTTTTTTTTTTTTTTTTTACAGGCAGAGTGGATAGTGAGAGAGAGAGACAGAGAGAGAAAGGTCTTCCTTTGCCGTTGGTTCACCCTCCAATGGCCGCCGCGGCCGGCGCGCTGCGGCCGGTGCACCGCGCTGATCCGATGGCAGGAGCCAGGAGCCAGGTGCTTTTCCTGGTCTCCCATGGGGTGCAGGGCCCAAGCACCTGGGCCATCCTCCACTGCACTCCCTGGCCACAGCAGAGAGCTGGCCTGGAAGAGGGGCAACCGGGACAGAATCCGGCGCCCCGACTGGGACTAGAACCCGGTGTGCCGGCGCCGCTAGGCGGAGGATTAGCCTAGTGAGCCGCGGCGCCAGCCCTTGCACACTCTATTAACAGTTGTTTGGTTGAGCCCCTTTCTCAATAAACTGATTTCTTGGAACTAAGTCACTCTGCATGGTCTGTCACATGCACAAAGAAAAAGTTGAGCAGATGAGTGTCTTATCATTGTTGTCACCTTCATGGATTCCATAGCACTGCAGGGCCAGTGCTGTAGCATGGGCTTACAGATGCAATGGCATCTATTTCCTTCGTGGGTGTAAATCCTGTAGATCAACAAGATCTCTGCTGGGAGAAGATTCAGGCCAGGCTGCCTCCCTCCTGGGCCCCTGCCTCACTCCCATTCTTGGTCGATCAATGGCTCTGGCTGGGAGTATTTTAAGCCTGCTGCCCTTTTGCCTTGACTCCTCCTTCCCCAGCAGTCACACATTTCCAGACTCCTCCCAGTTGGGTGGTGGATTGGCAGAGCCTCGAGGCCCAGGTAAACTTGAGTGCAAGTGTCTGATTCAGTACCTGGAAAGAGTTGTTACAGGTGAACTGAGAACTGAGAGAGCAGCAGACAGGAAGCTGAATCCTCAGAAACCAACAGTAAAGGCCAAAGAACCTCCCAGTGGCATCTACCCAGGAGCAGTTAGGGGTCAGTGCGTTCAGAAGCCATCCAAAGGAAATAACCTTGTCCACGTGTCTATTATTTTGGCTATCATGGCCATTCCTTGCCTTCCATGACTCTGCATTGCTATCAGAAAGTCCAGTCCTGTTAGTGTCGGTGGCCAGCTCCAGCAGTGGGCCGAGTGTCAGTGGCCAGCAGAGCCAAGGGACGAACATCCGGAATGAAGTGGCAGTCTGGGGCCCGGGGAATGTGGCCCACAGGAAGGCCGTGGCTTGCAAGGGAGCAGCCATTGTTCTTTGGATCATTGTCACCTGTGAGAATGAAATCCTAGGCTCCCCCTTTTCTTTCAACACAAATGGGGAATCTGGATTTGGGGGTAAAATCTCTGACATCTTAGACTGTTTTGTAGAGCAGCTAAAGTGTATTTGAAGTCAGAATGGCAGCCCTCTCGCTGCACCAGTGCATCGTCCTGAATCTCTTGCCACTTTCACTTGCTAGCTGCTGCCTCCTCCTCCTCCGTGCCTGGCTACATCCACACCTGCTGTTCCCTCGTCCCAGCGAAGGAGCTCATCCATTTCCATTAATATGCTAAGGGCACACACCTCCTGCAAGCACCAGCCCACACGTCCACCCCTCATACATCTCCCAACCTCCCCAGGCACTTCGTCCTTCACCTGGACTCTCTTGGTCTGTTCTCGCCTGTCTGTAGTGTTGACTACTTGGTGGATAGTGCGCAGCCTCACTTGTGGCTTTCCTTCATTAGAGAGTTCTGGAGTCCTGAGAATGCACGTTTCACTCACACAGACAACCTTCTGCCGGAACTCCTTCCCCAAGAGCTTCGCCAACCTCAGCTCAGCGGTGCCTCAGCTCCACAGATTTGCCTCGCCTCCCTCCAGCCTGGTCCCATGCCTGCACCCCCATCACCCTGGGTGGCAGCATCCTGACCCCAGTATTCCAGCCAGAAATTGGACCTTCCTCTCTCTTACCTCCTGAATCTCATTAGTCACTGAGAGAGCTCCCCTTTCAGTATTTTCTTCCATCAGCGCACCTCTCAGCCAACCCTCAGAGCTGCTTAGCAGGTGGTCAGGACACACTTCTTTCAGGATTCAAAAGCCTGAGATCTCTTAGGATTTCAGGGCAAAGCAAAGGGCAGGCCTTCTGCAGTCGGGGAAGGCTCCCTGAGTAACGTGGAGCTGGGTGAGACAATCCTGACTGGGTGAGCTGGGGACCAGGTAGAAGACAAAAGAGGTATCACAGGCACTGGTTGGGAGGATTCTGTGGGTGGAATGAGCAGGGTTCATTTTACAGCAGGAAGGGGGTGCTGACCTGCTAGGAGCAGTTGGGAATGGGGAGGGATGATGGGTCTGGAGGCCCAGAGCTTATGGATCAGAAAATAGGTACCTTTGTTGATTCTGAGCAGGGGATCTGGATGGGTGTGTCCCGGGTAGGGAGGGACCGGTACAAGGTAAGCAAAGGGTGATGGCAGAGGAGTCTTGAGGCAGATGGGCTTGGGGTTCATTGGAAACTAGGCCAGACACCAGACATTTGGAGAGCAGGTGTTTCCGGCGGGCAGTGTTTGGAGGGACAGTTTGGCCATCAGAATGACACAGGTGTGTAGGGAGGAAGAGGAAAGACCAGGGAGGCCTATCACTTCTTGTTCTGACCTGCTAGTCGCTGGACAGCCATGAGCCTTCTCTCGAGCAAAGTTGGCCTAAAAATTGGCTGAGCCCGTGACATTCTCATTCTTTTTTGGCTGGCTTCAACCATTGTTGTAGGGTCAAGCTGTGATAATAACTGCACCATCCTGGTACTGTTGAACTCTTATTTGTGGTTTATGGCTGTCAGAGTGCTTGCTTATTGCGTTGCCTGATTATAACCAGCCTGTGAGATCCCATACAGAGGAGGGTCCACTGTGGGTCCTGGAGGAGAAGGAGCATCTGGGGGCTTGGGCACTGCCCAAGACAGAGTTTAGAGCATCGTTTGTTGAGCGTGGTTCCCCAGAGATTCTGTGTTGGTGCACACTTTAGTCACTTCCCTAGGTGGTTTTGTAAACTGTAGCTGTTCCTACCTGCCTGGGCATGAGACCCAGCCTGGCTCGGATGCTGTAGTTAGAGGGCTGTGGTGCCAAGCACTGGTATTTCCTGTAGCTCTGGACCTCTCAGTGGCACCTTAAGCCTCAGAAAGGCCTTTAGGGCACCTCTGGCAGGTGCTTATTCTGCAAATGCACCACTTCCTGACCGCCAACAAGCACTGCGGTGTGCCTGCCTTCGCAGCCCCTCCGAGCTGAGACAGAAATAGCCCTGCCTACCAGTAACAAAAATAGAAGTCATGAAACAAGCCCATGTATTTTTATCTCTGTGCAGAGCACCCCTGGCTTGTGGGCAGCTGGCGCAGCCAACATTGTGCAGGTGGAATATCAGGAAAGGGTTTTCCCTGTCAGGAAGGGAAGAGGCAAAAAGCGGTGTCGCTTCCCACAAAAGAACCACCTCTGGTCTAAGCTTGCATTTTAGTTTCTTACTTGATGGACACATTCCTGAGTTTTCCCCCAGTTTACCGAGGATGCGCCCTGTCTTGCAGGGATGTTGCCAGAGACAAAGATGAATGAGACCTAAACCCCTCCTGTCCTCGTGGGGCGTCCTCTAGTGGGGGGCAGCAGTTAAGCAGATGCTGTGGGTGCAGGATTGGAGGCCCCATGGGGTTCTCAGAAAGCAGAGAAAGAGCACACGGGCTCCTAGGAAGCCAGGCGCCTGCTGCCAGCAGGGACAGCACTCCTCACCCTGCCTGGCACTGGGCTCGATTCGGTGACCTCAGCAGAATTTAAATTGCTTCAGTTTTTTTTAGAGAAGCAGGAAAGCAATGCTTGGTTGAGACGCTAGCAAAGGTGCCTGTCTGATGCCCGAGGAGGCTGTGGGACCTGCAGGCTCAGCAGTCTGGCACCTCCTTAATTACATCCCACTTTCCAAACGGGGCCCTGCCATTCCTCAGATCCTGGAGCGAGATGTCTCCCAGGGATTACATGTTAACCAGGTCCTTCCTTCCTGTTTGCCATTCTTATTACTTTTTAAAAATACATTTTCCCTTCTCTCACCCCATTCATTTATTCATTCATTCCCTCACACCACCAGCCACAGGGACATGTGAAGGAAATAGGAAAACTTCCCCCAGGTTTTTTGAAAGGTTTGTCTATTTATTTGGCCAAGTTTCAGAGAGAGAAAGAACTTCCATTCACTAGCTCAGGCCCCAAATGGCCACAATAACTGGGGCTGGGCCAGGCCAAATCCAGAAGCAAGGAACTCAATCCAGGTCTCCCATATAAGTGGTAGTGGTCCCAATACTGGGACCAACTTCCGTTGTTTCCCAGGCACATTAGCAAGGAGCTGGACCAGAAGTGGAGTAGCTGGGACTCAAACTGGTCCATGGTGCCCACCCTCCTCTCCCCACAGAAGGATCTAGCTCCCCACAGAGTACAAATGCTCTGGAACCAGCCCCTTTTAAGATTTTTAAGTGATTAAAGCAAATGTGTGAGAACGTGTAGTCTGGGAATATTTATATGGGAACCAGTGGGGTTTTTTTTGTGGGGGAGAAATGTGTGTATTTTCTCTGCACAAAATACATATGAAGAGTAAGTAAGAATCTGGAACCGTCGGTTGCCTGTGGGAATGGGTGCAGTTGTCCAAACGAGTAGAAGGAAGGGCATTTTGTACCCTATTGAACTCTGTCATGTAATGTGTTGCCATTTGAGAATATTTGTATATGAAAATTAAGAAATGTGTTATTCTTGCAGCCTTGATATTCAGGGTGGATTGTAAAATATAAATTTTTGTGAGATTTCAAAGATTAAGATTATTTTGATAACATTATTTACAGATTTAAAAGATGTGGTTATCACAGGTCTGTTGAGGGGGAAAACTACTGCATAAAATAACTAACTTGGAATAAATATTTTGCATCGGTAAAAAAAAAAAGAAAATTAAAAGTAAATAAATTTTTAAAGACTCTAGACTTCCCTGCTAGGCATTCGAGGTTAGCTTGTTACGATGCACTCCCACCAGCCATACTCAGCCATCGGCAGTTCTCTGAATGGGCCACATTCTCTCTGGGTTCCACACGTTGGCATGTGCTCCTCCTCTGCCTGGCACACACTTCCCACCACCCCTGAGTTTCCGTCCCGACATCCTGATTGACAAAAACCACTGCCAGCTTCTTCAGTCAGAGGACATATCTGTTCCCAATCTATCTCTTGCTTTTGCATCACCAACCAAACAGGATGGCGATGGCCCATGGAGTTTTGCACCCCTGAATGAAGAAGTGGCTTTGTAGGACTGTTGTATTTTCAACACACAGAATCCCAAGGACTTAGAAGCTCCTTGGTCCTGGGCACACAGGATTGGCTGGTCACTGTACACATCCCCCCTGGCCAGAGTGCACCACAGCCCTTCAGTTCTCTTCTCTAGCTTCCTTGGTCATATGGCTCTTGAAGAAACAAGAGCATGCAGACTGTGATTTCAGAATCGGAGCAACCAAACAGATCCCATAACTTAAAACCCATTTTTAAGAGAAAGAGACAAATTGGGGCTGTAACCATGAAGTAGTAAGTTGAGCCTCTTCCTGTAATGCTGGCTTCCCATATGAGTACCGGTTCAAGTCCCAGCTGCTCCACTTCTAATACAGCTCCCTGCTGATGGCCTGGGAAGGCAGTAGAAGATGGTCCAAGTGCTTGGGCCCCTGCACCCATGTGGGAGACCTAGAGGAGGCTCCTGGCTTCTGGATTTGGATCAGCCTGGCTCCTGCTCTTGTGATCATTTGGGGAATGAACAAGTGGATGGAAGACTTTTCTCTCTGTCTCTCTCTCTCTCTTTCTGTGGCTATGCCCCTCAAGTAAAAAAAAATCTTAAAAAAGAGAGAGAAAGAGACAAATGGCAGCAATGAGTGGCTTGTAGAAGTCATTAGTGTGTGCCCCACATATTTCCACCACTGGAGGTGGACTGTGACTTGGGAAGGGAAGTAATGCCTCTTTCCGGTTGGCCACTTTACAAGCTGGAGGGTCATGGTGGTGGAAGAATGGATGGCACTAGGACCTCCCTCAGCAGAGCCCTGCCCCAACCCACACTGGCCTCGTCCTGTGGGTGAGACAGAAATGAACTTCATCATGTTAGGCCACAGAGGTTAAAAAACTTTTTTAAAAAATTTATTTGAAAGTCAGAGTTACAAAGAGAGGGAAAGATAGAGCGAGAGATCTTCCATCTGCTGGTTTACTCCCTAAATGGCTGCCAATAGCTGAGGATGGGCCAGGAGCCAGGAGCCTCATCAAGGGTCTCCCACGTGGGTGCAGGGACCCAAGTCATCTGCTGCTGCTTCCCCAGGCCATTAGCAGGGAGCTGGATCAGAAGCAGCACAGCCAGGACTCGAACTGGTGCCCAAATAGGATACTGGCATTGTAGACAGTGGCTCAACGCACTATGCCACAACACCAGCCCTGAACAACTGTTATTGTAGCATAAACTATCCTATCATGATCCACTGATACATATCTATTTAAAATAATTCAGAGTATATTTATGGCACAGAATCAGGTAGTAACTGTGCTGAATGGGAAAGGCTCTGGGAGAAAACGCTGTAAGCCGTCTCGGACAGGAGCAATTGCCAGTTAGCAAATTATTGAAATCAGAATTGTAGGTGGCACAGGGTTGTGAAATAACATAAGGCTCTGAAGTCAGACCAAGATGTGTTCATTGTTTCG
Source organism: Oryctolagus cuniculus (assembly GCF_051225735.1). Lineage (NCBI taxonomy): Eukaryota > Metazoa > Chordata > Mammalia > Lagomorpha > Leporidae > Oryctolagus > Oryctolagus cuniculus. Next base: position 158,383,150 of record NC_142872.1, on the reverse strand, counting down.
ATTTTGTGATGTATAAATGTATCAAAAATTTTAAACTGTACCTATAAATATATTCAGTTCAGTCTGTTAATTCTATTTCATAAAAAAAGTTAAAATAGTCATATAAGCAAGCAAACAGACAAATGTAAAAATCCTGGCTTTGGAGATCACATACCTTTTCTTGGGCAATGGGGTGACATCTTGGTCTTACTTTCTTTTACTGTCAAAACAGAGCTAACAGGACAGCCTTGAAACACTGCTTTTGGTAGCGCTGTCCAACAAAATCCTAGCTGATGATGAAAATGTGCTATTCAAGGGGCTGGCACTATGGCGCAGTAGGTTGATCTTCTACTTGCAGTGCTGGCATTCCATATGGGTGCCTATTCTAGTCTCATCTGATCCAGCTCTCCGTTATGGCCTGGGAAAGCAGTAGAAGATAGCCCAAGCACTTGGGTCCCTGCAGCCTGGTGGGAGACGGAAAAAGCTCCTGGCTCCGGGCTTTGGATTGGCTCAGCTCCAGTTGTGGCAGCCGTTTGGGGAGTGAACCAGCGGATGGAAGACCTTTCCCTCTCCCTCTCTGTAACTTTACCTCTCAAATAAATAAAATAAAATCTTTTAAAAAAAGAAAATGTGCTATTCAGAATAGCCCAAATATGGCACCCAGTGGCCAAGTAAATAAAATTAGTTCCTGGGCCCAGCACTGTGACGCAATAGGTTAATCCTCCACCTGTAGCACTGGCATCTCATATGGGTACCAGTTCTAGTCCCGGCTGCTCCTCTTCCAATCCAACTCTCTGCTATGGCCTGGGAAAGCAATGGAAGATGCCCCAAGTGCTTGGGCCCCTGCACCCACATGGAAGAAGCTCCTGGTTCCTGGCTTCCAATCAGCACAGCTCCGGCCATTGCAGCCATTTGGAGAGTGACCCAACGGAAGGCAGACTTTTCTGTTTCTCCCTCTCACTGTCTGTAACTCTGCCTTTCAAATAAATAAATAAAAATATTTAAAAATAGATAAATAAATAAAATTAGTTCCTCAGTCACATTAGCCACATTTCAAATGTCCAGTAGCTTTAAAAATTTGAGGATATATCTAAAATGCCTGCCCTAGAATAGTCGTGTAATACCATGTTCCTTTTAGAATGTTTTATCTGGTCCACATCCAGTACGGCGATGGATGCATAAAACTCCTCTCCCTGGGGACAGTGGTAGGTGGGCAGCTGCCAGTATGACCCTCGTGATGCAGTCAGTCTCACACAGAGATGTCTGCCAGTTAGCAAAGACCAAGGAACTGGCCCTGCAGAGGTTCTGCAGGTACTCACAGAGTTACTGAAGCAAATCTTAACAGTTCCAAAGTTTAGCCCCAAAGTGAGACTTCGCCACTGGAGAGGGGACCCGGAACCTCGGCCGTCTCCTTCCTAAGTCAGCTTTCACATTTCCTTTCTCTGTATGGTGCTCCTTCTCAGCCCTGGCAAACCCTGGTCCTTGAAATTCTGGCCCCCAGCATCCCTAGCCCACTGCCTCAGGTCAGTGCAACATCACAGAAATGATGCCTGCCTTTCAAAACGACCTTGCTGAACCTAAGGAGAACATTGGAGGGTCACGTCAGAGCCTTGAAGGAATCTAATGTCGAGGAGGCGGCTTGTGAAGGAGAGAGTCCTGGGTCTCTCACCAGGATGTACTGGCTCTGTCTCAAGTTCCATGAGATCTGAAGGGAACAAGAGCCTGCCTTGCCGCCTCTTGCCCTACAGCAAATCGCCCAGTATCCGGAGCACATCCTGTACCTCACACATGGCTCTCCCATCGCCGAGACTGAAAGGCCATAGCCTTCCTCCCCGCCCAGGGCTGCTCCTCTCAGCTCAGTTACCCAGTGGAAAGAATGCTTTTTCTACAGCCTGCTGCCACCACTTCATCAGGGGTGCAGCTTTGCAGGGACTCCTGAGTCATTCTGCCAAGTGCGACTGGATTGATGAGTCAGTGTTCAACCAATGTCTCTAGTCCTCTGGAAGTTCAAGGCTTTTCCTGAGCTTGAAACAAATAAACATCTAGCTCTGCACCCACCCACTCATCCTTCTGTTGGTCCGTCGCTCTGCAGCCATCCTGGATTTATCCAGCTGGGTTTCTACCTGTCCTCTCTCCCTCTCTGCAAGCTCTGTACCCACCCACATGGAATGTGTGTGATGGGATCAGTAGCCCCATCTCTGGGGTGAGATTGCAAGGGCTTGGATTCCAGCTCTGTCAATTACCACCACGTGACCTGGTGTCTTGGAACCTCATTTCCATGTGAGAATGAATGGTATTTATTCTACTTCATACTCCTAGGGTTGGGTGAGAATTACATGACCTCATGCCCATAATGTCCCAGGCTACTTCTTGAATATAGTTAAGCCATCAGTCACTGCCCACTATTATTAATCACCTCCTATAGACATTGAGACACGTGAAGCTCAGTTATCCTCTAGGAGCTATTCAGAGGGAATCCAACTTCTCCCACCTGATTATACAGCTGATTATTTCAGCTGATTATTTCAATATTTGTTATGCAGCTGATTATTTCAATATTTGTCAGGTCAGTCCAGCATCTCAGTTGTGGATTTTAAGTCTATATATATATAGACTTTATATGTATATATATATGTGTGTGTGTGTATATATATATATATATATATATTTAAAACCTCATAGCTCTTAACTGTGTGGATAATGGGCAGACAGGATTAGGGTGAGGCAGAGCTGTTTTGGAGACAGAAGTTCTCAGATTCGGCCCCCAGAGCAGTGCCTGTTCTGTGTCAGTCCAGCCGTGCACTGCCTGCAGAATATTTCCTTACTTATCTCTCATCTCTGGTCCAGAACCCACGGGGCCAGGTGATCTTATTTAATTTTATTTTCCAAGACTGGCTTAATGTTGTTTTTCTTTGTCATTACTTTCCCCCTTGGGGTCCTCATCCAGCCTCTGGTACTTAGCTATAGACAGCATGAGTAAGTGGCTCAGCCCAATGGTTTGGGGAGCCTGGTTCTGGGATCCTCTCTCTAGACAGGACTCCATAGGTTTTTTGTGCCATTTATTCAAATAGTGAAAAGTTTTATTCTTATGTGGATTTGACAAATAACAAGCATGACTCAGGTGTGCGATCATGTATGCAATTGGAGATAATATTATCTGAACTATGCGTCATTGAGAAACATGGCCAACAGCTCCAATGAAAGGCGTTCTCTTTCAGATACATAATTAACACACAGTCTTCAGATTTAGACGATTTGGTGATGATAACAACAATAATATATTTTGCATCAGTAGGCTATATCTTGGCAATAGAAAATCATTTTTATTGATACTTTCCTAGTGCTGGAAGTGAAACATTTCTGTTCATTTCTCTCTCTGTGTTTCTAAAAGGGAAAGAAAATTTGTGTCCAAGGTAAGGAAGGCAAAGACATAAACCATTTTGTTCACCTGCTAGGTGTTAACACTTCTGAGTGCTTCATACACATTAGCAGCTTCTGTGAATCTTCAAAACTCGTCTCAACTGCTGTCTCCATTTGATCCTCTTAAACCCACCCCAGTCTTCTTTTTCTGCCATCTGCCAAAAGGACTCTTGTAAAGATGCCTAATCCAGGACATTAAACCCAGTGGTGCCTTTTTGTTTTCACTGCCTTGGACACTAGCAGAAATTCAGCCCTCTTGAATCTCTTCTGCCTTTAGATTCCGTGACAATCTGTGTCCTGGTTTTTCTCCTCTTCCCCTCTCTCTGACTATTGGTTTTCTGTCATCCTACAAGTACCTGTCCCTCCCATATTGAATACTAACCCTAGGGAATCCCGTCAGCACCCAGAAATGCAGTTCTCTTCCATGCACTGATCACTCACGGTGTGTATCTGCTCCCAGTCCAAGTAACCACTTGCCTTCTTCTTATCATCATTTTGATATCTCATCTTTTCTCCCAAACCTGGTCACATGCACCTGTTCTCTAGTGGGACGTGCATTCACCCGTTTCTGCCAGAAACTTACAAGACACCTTCAGTACTTCCCTCTTCTTCTCCCACTGCCTTCAACTGATAACTAAGTCCGCTTGGCCCTATCTCCAAATTTCTCCTGGAATTTCTACCTCTTGATTCTGGATTACTGCAGCCTCTACCAATTATTCTTATGGTATCCTTGTGAATGTCTGTCCTGGAGTCAAAGTAATCCACGCAGACATGCCAGTCCCCAGCTCCTTGCCTCCAGATGAAGCACACCCTTGATTCCCATTGCTCTGGGGCATTGCCATCAAGACCTGGCAAGCTTCTACTGCATTCATTGTCTTAGAACTTTACAGCAAGTTGAAAATATTCCTGCTTATATGTAAGTATTTGTGTTAGACTCAATAGTGGCTCCCTGAAACATTCATGGCCTTATTGCTGGAAGCTTTGAATATTGCCTGTAAGGCAAAAAATAATTCTGAAAAGACCTTGATGGTGTGATTAAGTTAAGCATATTAAGCTACAGAGGTTATCTCATGATTCTGGTAAGCCCTAACTGTAGTCACTTGCATCCTTATTAAGAGGGAGGCATAGAAAACAAATTAAATTTTTTTTACTTATATAAGACAAACAAATTTCATGTATTTCATATATACAAATTTAGGAACATAGTGATACTTCCCACTGTACCCTCCCTCCTGCTCAAGCTCCAACTTTCTTCCTTTCTTATTCTTTCTTTTAATTTTTACAATGACATACTTTCAGTTTATTTTATAATCATAAGTGTAACCCTCCACTAAGTAAAAAATTCAACAAATTATAAAAAGAAAAAAAATACTATTCAACAGTAGAGACAAGGGCTGTAAACAATAATCAGATCTCAAAATATCTATTTTGCCCATAGACATTAATTTTTTGTGCTGTATTAGTTACTATAGATCAGAGAAAATATATTTGTGTTTTGGAGACTGGCTTATTTCACTAAGTATAATGGTTTTCAGTTGCATCTGTTTTGTTGCAAAAGACAGGATTTTATTCTTTCTTTACAGCTGAGTGGCATTCCATATTTTCTTTATCCAGTCATCAGCTGATAGACATCTGGGTTGATTCCTATCTTGGCTATTGTGACTTAAGCTGCAATAAGGGTGGGGGTACAGATAACTCTTCCATATGCTGATTTCATTTCCTTTGGGTGAATTCCCAGGAATAGGATGGCTGGGTCACATGGTGGATCTAGTTTCATATTTCTGAGGAATCTCCATACTGTCTTCCACAATGGCTGTACTAGATTACATTCCCACCAACAGTGGATTAGGGAACTTCTCCCTGCCCCATCCTTGACAGCTTTTATTTATTTATTTATTTTAATTCCTTATGAGAGCCATTCTAACCCCAGGGGAGGGGAACCCCGTTGTGGTTTTGATTTGCATTTCCCTGGTGGCTAGAGATCCTGAGCATTTTCTCAAGTGTCTGCTGACCATTTGAATTTCCCGTTTTAAAAATTGCCTGTTCGAGTCCTTTGCTCATTTCTTAACTGGATTGTTTTTGTTTTTGAGTTTCTTGAGCTCCTTATATAGTTTCTGAGTATTAATTCCTTCTCCGTTGTACAGTTTGCAGGTATTTTCTCCCATTCTGTTGTTGCCTCCTCACTTTGTTGAGTGTTTCCTTTGCAGTGCAGAAGCTAAATTTAACGCATAGAGGAGAAAAAGGCAATGGGGCAACAATACAGATTAGAGGATATAGCCACAAACCAAAGAATGCCATCAGTCACCAAAACTGGAGGAGGCAAGGAAGATTCTTCTCCAGAGTGTTGGGAAGAAGGACGGCCAAAATGACTCCTCTTTATAGTCCACTGGTTTTATACTTTCTCAGTTCCAGAGATACAAGAAGATTGTTTGGGTTGTTTTCAGCCACTTGTTGAAGTCATAAGGAAATCCACACCTAAATTATTGATCATGTAAATGCTGAGGGGTGAGAAGTATTCACCTTTGAGAAACCATCTTTTTTTTAAATTAGCACTCCATAAAATCGCATTCTCCAGCCTTCACGGTGCATACTCTTGTTTAAATAAGGTTCCAGCTTTATAACTTTGAGATGAGACTGTATCTTGGTGACTTATTTTCTAGCCTACCTACTCTTTATCCCAGTGCCCTTGCAGGTCTGTTGATATTTTTGCATTCAGAATCACAGTGAAATATTCTTCAGTCGCTTGAGCACCAGGCATAGTTTCACCACTTGGAACTTCTGCCTTTTGCCTCCTGGCAAGTGTAGTCATGTCCCATGCACAAGGCCTTGCTTATCAATAGCATCAACAATAACATTTTCCCTTCACCATGAATAGCTCTATCAGTATTATGTGTCTCTGCACTGTTGAGATGTCCTTGGTACACTTATAGATAAATAAATTGGGTGGAAGGTGAGTCAGAGACTATGCTAACAGAATCAATTCAACTTGGAGTTTTGTAAATATTAGTCCTATACTGTAGTATCTCCAAATCTAGAAAGCAAAACAGATACATAAGAAAGAAATTCCTTAGCATAGCAATGTCCTATGAAAGAGGTAGGGGTGAAATTATCAAGGCCTCCTATAGCATTGTGGGAGGTGGAGCTGGTCCAGTTTTACTATATAATAACTTTGCAGTATATATTTAAAAGCATAAAAATACCCAGTGCTCTTTCCTGAGAATGATGCCTCCACACCCTGGGAATGCAGTGCCCAAGAACCTGTCCTCAAGGCAAAATGTGCAGATGTCATTCTTGAAGATGTTCATTGCATTGATGTTTATGATGTGAAAAGCAGGAAATAACTTGTATGTCCAAGAAGAAGGGACTGGTTACTGAACTCATAGGTTCTAGAGCTCATAAAATGGTAACCAAAAACAGAAATGGGACATTTTTGTTAATCTTTAACAATTGAGGTAAATTCTCATAATGTAAAACTCACCATTTTAAAGTGCCAATTTGAGGGGTATTTGGTACGTGCACAGCGTTGCACAGTCGTCACCCCTCTCTCGTTTCAAACATGTTCATTTCCCCAGATGGAGCCTCTATACACCATATGCAACTATTTCCCGTTCCAGTCTCCCTAGTCCCTGACAACCACTAATCCACCTTCTGTCCCAGTAGATTTAACTATTTTGTATATTTCTTCATTTCTTTTTTAAGATTTATTTATTTATTTGAAATGTATACTTGGGGGGGCGGGAGACAATGAGAATTGATCTTCCATCATTTAGTTCACTTCAACAGCCAAGGCTAGGCAAGGCCGAAGTCAAGAACCAGGATCTCCATGTGGGTCTGCCGCATGGGTAGCAGGGGCCCACGCACCTGTGCCAGCTTCCTCTGCCTTCCCAGACCATTAGCAGGGAGCTGAGTTGGAAGTGGAGCAGCCAGGACTCAAATGTGGCAGCTTAACCTGCTGTGCCACAATGCCAGTTCTATTCTGGGTATTTCTTAGCAGTGGAGGCACACACAGAAATCAGGCATATTTGGTATCTGACTTCTCTTAGCATCATGTTTTTAAGGTCTATCCACCTTATAGAATGTATCATCACTTCATTCCTTTTTATGGCTGAGTAATATTCTGTTGTACCAGTAGACCAACTTCTGTTTATCCCTTCATCCGTTCATGAATGTGTGGGTATTTCCACTTTTTGACTGTTGTGAGCAGTGCCACTATGAAGATTCATGCACACAAGTTTTATTTAAATCCATGTTTTCAATTATTCTGGGTACATGCCTAGGAGTAAGATCACTGGCTTGTCAAATTTTTTAAAACTTGAAGTTGAATATCTTCAGCTGGGCCCACAGGCCTCAGCTTGGCTTCAGTTCCAGGAATTCGCGGTTTTGTAACCTTCACACATGTACCTTAAGGTTCCGCTGTACCTTGCAGGCATCCCATTTGGGTGTGTGACCACCCTCAGCCAGCCTACAAACTGGCCATGGAAAATGATTCTGCAGAATTTTTAATTACTTGAGGCTGTGTTTCTATTACAAAATTAAGGACGAACGATGAAGTTATTGTAACATATCTTTTCATCCAAGTAGTCTAAGTGTCTACTTATAGTCAATATGGCTTCAACTTTTTTTCCATGGGAAAATATTTGTGAAAACACTCTGGAAAATCCCCTCCACACACAGTCTGGCATTTACTCCTCTTTTCTCATTTCAAAAGAGAATGTAGAGAAATTGCTATAAAGCGTAGAAAGACAGCTGTGAGTTCAAATACCACGCTGGCTACTTCCAGCTATGACACCCAAGGTCACGTGGACACAGAAGGGTTAATAAGTGGTTGCTGTTATTGAATCAAACCAGATCTGGGGTTTCCTTCATTTTCTCACTTTTGAGGCAGGAGTCAGTCCTATTTGCTTCCAGATCCTGGGCCAGGAGTGCCTCTTGGTACCTTTTCACCTGGAACCTGCCTTCTCATTCCCCAAGGTCCCTTCCTAGAGAGACCCTCTTGTCTCACTGTCACCAGAGCACATCTCTCGGATACATCTCACTTCTCTTCATGGCTTGTAACTCAGCTTGTAGCTCCTTTTGTCCTCTTGTTTGGGGTGTCACTGTCTCCTTCCCGTCTGTCTTCTGTGAAGACAGGTGCTCCATCTGTATACCTAGTGTCTAACATAGTGCCTAGCACAGAAGTAGATGTTTGACAAATGCTTGTTGAATGAATGAGTAGAAATCAGGAGATGGGGGTTCCATCCATGACCTTACTGGGGCTGTGCCCATATTTTCCTAGAGCTATAAGGAACTGGTTTGTAAAGGACGAAGTCAGACATGCCTCCCCTATTTTATACTACACATGTGACAGCAGCATAGATCACCTCCCATATGTGTGTATATCTCTCTAGACTTTCAGAGCCCTTTTTGGTTCTGTGTGGTGTCTTGCTGATTAAATTCTCCATTGTCCAGCCTGGTATCGGATAATGATGATGAAGGTATGTCAGGGGTGTGTTAAAAAAGTGTATGGAGGCAGCAGCCTCCTGTCTGTGCTGACTGTGCTGCTGCTGATGGCTCAAGCAAGACCAGGAGAGACTCTCCTGCCCAGTGCTGGGGTCTCTGCCAGCAAAACACCCAACAACATACGGAAACAAATAAGTCACATTTGTTCAGTTACCTATACTGGTCTTTCCTCCATGTGTGTGTTTTCTGCAGAGAGAAATGCAGGAAAATATAATGATAAAAGAGCAGGACTTGGAACCAGTGAACCTACTCCTGTTTCCATTTCTTTTCCCTGCAGTGCTCTGCTAGACAGAGCCTGTTCTGTACATCAGCACTGCACTGTGTGCTAGTGGGTCAAAGGTAAGTACTGGGGCTTTTTGCCCCTCTGAACCTCATTTGCACTTCTGGAAAATGTGAATTTACAATAATGCCTTCTTGGCAAAGAGCCCTGAGCAGATACTCAGGAGCAGTGGAACAGACACAATATAAGAATTTCTGTATATATCTTCCACCAAGAAAAACACAACTTCAGAGAGCTTGCCTCATGTCCCCCCTTCCTCCTTGCTTCCTTCTGTTTCGTTTCCCATCCAAGACCCTTGCCTAGCCGTCACCATCTTTTCTCCTGTCTGCCCAAGCTTCTCTTGGCTTCCACACTGGGCTCCCATCCCTTCCCTTTCTCTCTTCCTGGCTCCCTCTTCCAGCCCTGGCTCCTTCCTGCCCCATCCCTCCCACCCACACTCTGCAGGAATCCCGTGGCCTCTGAGCATCCCTGCTGCGGTGAGGCCAGGCTGCTGGCATGTAACAGGCAGGCGTGCCCGTCGGGAGGGTGACCTGCTAACTGGCGGTCATAGCACAATTCCATTTTGAAAGCTTCAGGCCAGCAGCACTCCTGACATTGGATGCCAAAGAAGGGGGTGGGAGGCTGGTGGCACCTGCCTTGGTGCCCGGGATGGTCTGGCAGGCAACTCCAGGAGAAGGAGGCTGTGCCAAATGGTTGGCAAAGCACGAGTCTTAGAAGTAGGATCTTTCTCAAAGGGAAACAGGAGGGAAAATGCAAATAGCAAATGTTGGCTGGGGTGGAGGGGGAGGAGGGGGGAATAAGCATTCTGGGAGGGGAGAGGAGACAAAGGGAGCCTGGGAGCTACTGCAAGGGGTGCCAAGAACAAAACTGTTCAGTCCCCCAAAACCTGGCGAGGGGACAGATGGGATTGGGACTAAGATGTCAGCCTTCCCTCTCCTGCGATTCCTTTCCTGAGCTAAGGAAGTTTGGGCTGAAGGCTCTGATCCTATTAAAATTAGCCAATTTGAAAGCAGACACAAAGCTGGAAGATTAACCCTTAGAGGTTATGCTACTTAGCCTGCATAGTTCCCTGTCCTTGGGCCAACAGGGCTTTGAAACTGCACTGGAGCCTCGGGAGGCAGGACCAGTGCCTGAGCCCACGGTGCATGATGAGGAATGGGAGGTGGCTCTGATGAGCCTCTCGGGGTGCTGTGGACATGGGGTGCTGTGGAGCTGTATGGTGACGGTGCAGTGTTGTCTGCAGAAACTTTGTGGTGTAGGTGCATGTGAGCCACCATTTGAGGAAGAGTTGGAGTTGACAGATGAAGAGTATGAGGAGAGTGAGACAGAGGGATAGAGATACCCAGGGAAGAGAGAGAGGTCAAATTGACGTTCTCAGAGACCAAGGCCATGTGCTTGAGTAATGAGATGAGAATTGAGCCAGGTAAGTCAGGGGAGCTCCTTGGGACCTGGGGGGGATGTTGAGTCTGCATGAGCCTGCCTTGTAAAGTTCTCCCAGGCTGAGTGAGTTGCCTTTAACTCAGGAGTGACCAGAGGGACCAGGTGGGAGGCTGCTACTCTGGTCCACATGGAAGCTTTTACTGGGAGGGAAGATGAAATGAAGCAGACGAAGGATGTAGCTATTAGTCCATGCTTCATTCCTGGAGTGACGTCAGAAGAGGAGGAGGGGCAGGGACTGAACAGGTACCGGAAGCTGTGCAGGGCTGGCATATCCTGGGGAGAGCTGGCACACAGCTGAGATTTGTCTCTGTGGTCCCTCGCAGCTGAGTTTCCAGGGCCCATGGCCGGGTCCTAATGGAAGAACACACAGGATCACTGTGATAATGCTGCACACGGCACTTAGCTTCAGTCTCTTCTTCCAGATTCGTCCAGCAGAGTTAATGACATCCTGTCCACAGGGCTTCAAGGACGACAAATGAAGCAATATCTGGCCCTTAATATAGCTGCTCCCTAATAAATGTGAGCTCCCCACCTCAGCTCTCGCTTCCACTCAGAGCTGGACAATCACCCTTGATGCTGGCTTCGTTCTGCTCTTCCCGGAACCCCTACTGTTCCAGCAAACACAGTGGAACTGCATGATTTTCTTCTTCACTTCAAAACCCTGTACACTTAACCCTGGCAACAAGCCCCAGCATAGTTCACTATGCTCTTGTCCTACCTGCGTCCTCTGCCAGTTCCAACACAAACAACTGCACCACAAGACAATGGCAGAGGCTCCCGCTTATTCAGGAAGATGTGTTCCAAGGCCCCCAGTGAATATCTGCCTTTGACAACTCTGACTCCTGTATATACTATTCTTTCTACATGCAGACCCATGGTGAAGTTTAGTGTATAAATTAGGCACTGTCAGATCTTTGCATGACACTTCCTTATTACAGGAGCATACTTGCAGAAGGTCTTCTCATGGTTCCTCCTTGGTCCTTCATCTCTGAGCTGGGATATCCCCTCCCTCAAAAGGCCTTCTCTGACCTCCCCCTGCCCTCAGTCATGGCCACCTGGAGTTTCTTCTTCTTCTTCTTCTTCTTCTTTCTTCTTTCTTCTTTCTTCTTCTTCTTTCTTCTTCTTCTTCTTTTTTTTTTTTTTTTTTTTGACAGGCAGAGTGGACAGTGAGAGAGAGAGACAGAGAGAAAGGTCTTCCTTTTGCTGTTGGTTCACCCTCCAATGGCCGCCACGGCCGGCGCACCGCATTGATCTGAAGGCAGGAGCCAGGTGCTTCTCCTGGTCTCCCATGAGAGGACTTGGGCCATCCTCCACTGCACTCCCGGGCCACAGCAGAGAGCTGGCCTGGAAGAGGGGCAACCAGTACAGAATCTGGTGCCCTGACCGGGACTAGAACTCGGTGTACCGGTGCCGCAAGGCGGAGGATTAGCCTATTAAGCCACGGCGCCGGCCTGGAGTACCTTCTTCATGCTGTTTTTCTCACGGCGGTGATCTTAAATGTTTGTTTTTTATTCATTCCTTGTCTTTCCCTCATGAAAGCATAAGTTCTTCTGGGCTAGAGAGTTGGTTTTTCTTACTCTCTCTTGTATTTCCAGCACCTAGACCTGGATCTGATGTATTTTGGGTACTCAGTGGATTATGTTGAATAACAAATGAACATATATATCCATGCCCTTATCCTAATTGTTAATTCCTCATGGAATTTGTCAAAGCTCCCCTGATCCATGGTCTCCCTCAAACATCTAACAGTCATATGTGTGGGCACACATAATTTACACACATGCATATGCACATAAGTTAATGTATATACAATCGTTTACCTGTACAACAATGAGTATGTGTGTATGAATGTGCTTATATGCAAATGTGGGTGTGCATATTTGTATGGATACATAAGCATATGCATTTGTATACTGTATGTGTATATATATGTATGTATATATGCACACATACATGTGTGTATGTGTGTGTGTATATGTCTGTTTATATGATTCCAAAGAAGGATTTGCTGCCCAACACACATGGAAATCAATTACTGTGGCACTGCCTTTTGAGAGAAGAAAAGTTTTATTTGCAAGGTTGACCAGCAAGAAGAGAAAAGACAAGGCTCAAGTCTATCTCCCAAATTTGGAGTCTGGGGCAGGTTTTATGAGTCACAGAGGACAGGGTATGTAGAACGTACAGACAAAGCAAGTTCTGATTGGGAGCTTTAGAACTTCCTGATCTTTCTGACCAATGGACCCCTTGCATTTGTAAGGCTTCCTTCCTGTGTTCTGGTCCTGGGCATGCTCTCCTTGGCCCATGGGGAAGAAATGGTGGTAGCTTCAAGGCTTCCTCCTGTGCGTACCCAGGTTCTGTTGTCAAGAGGTCAATTTCGGATCTTTTCCAATCATTGAACATGGCTTAGTTATCAGCCCCTGCCCCAGTGTTCCCAACCCATGGTGACTGAGGTGTAGTCTCTCAGGCTCTCTAGATCTGTTAGACCCAGAGAGGAATGGTTTGCCTGCAGCTACACGTGTGTCTATCAGTGTCTGCCCTGATCTACAGAGCAGGCAATGGCACCTGCACTTTGCAGTTGAGGAAGCTGGGCTCACGTGGCTGAGACTCCTATCTGCCAAGGCTTGTGTGCATTTTAATCCCTAGTTACTGGAAAGAAGTAGGTAGAGAAAATGATCAGATGGTCCTCTTGTCTCCTATAGCAAAATCTAGACCTGAAGACTGTCCTATTCGCAGCTGCAGCCAGAGTCTGTGTTGACCAGAAATGACCAAGAGCCGAGAAGAGCCAAGTGACCTGTTTCCTCATCTGTAAAGTCACATTGCTGATGATGCCCAGGGTGCTGGGAGGGACAGTGAGGCCTGGTCTTGGCCCTGACCTAAGAACAGCAATGCTTGTGTTCCCATCCTAATTGAAATTGCCAACTCTGGGTCCTGTTTCAGATTCTACCATTTGCTTATCTGTTTCCCTAGAGTCTGGAGAAATGAAGAAACATTCGAGGCAAACAGTTCGCCAAGTGGGGTCCTAGGAAACCAGTATCTTAGATCAACATTCTTTTTTAAAATAATTATTTTGAAATTAATTATTTGAGAAAGCAAGAGTTCCTATCTGCTGGTTCACTCTCCAAATGCACATAAACAGCCAGGAAGGTGCAGGAGCCAAAGCCTGGAGCCAGTAATACAATCCAGGTCTCCTGTAGGTGGCAGGAACCCAATTACCTGAACCATCACTGTTGCATTCTAGGGCCCACATTAGCAAGGATCTCGAGACAGGAGCTAGAGCTTGGGGTCAAACCCAGGTACTCAAGGTAGAATGTAGGTACTTTGGAAATTTATGTTTTATGTTCATTAAATTAAAAAAAACTCAACCAAGAAACAAAATAAACCCCAAACCAAAAAAAAAAAAAGATTTATTTATTGATTTAAAAGAGTTATAGAGAGGGAGGGATGGAGGGATGGAGGGATGGAGGAAGGGAGGGAGGGAGGTGTCTTCCATTAGCTGGTTCACTTCCCAAATGGCTGCAATGGCTCGAGGTGAGCCAATCCAAAGCCAGGAGCCAGGGGCTTCCTCTAGATCTCCCATGTGGGTACTGAGGCCCAAGGACTTGGCCATCTGCTGCTTTCTCAGGCCATGGAAGAGAGGTAGATCGGAAGTAGAGCAACCAGGACATGAACTGGTGCCCATATGGGATGCTGGCACTGTAGGCAGTGGCTTTACCTGCTACGCCGTAGCACCTGCTCTGAATGCAAGCGTCTTAACTGCTAGCTAAATGCCCGCTCCTAGATAATAAGCATCCTTAGCTATGAGCATTGCCTATGCAATGGACCCTTTGGCAGTTGGCTTATGGTCTTCTCAGAAAATGTGTTAAAGTGAATAAAATAAAATGTTTAGGATTACAAGGGAGCTAACTGTACAGTTGCAGAAAATATATGTGAAATACAAAATATGTGCATCTTTATTAAGACACTAAATAGCAAGATTCAGTGATGGACCTAATAACCAGGCTCACTGCAAAGCAATGAAGAGTGTAAATGTTATTTCAAGATATCTGATAGAGTTAATACTGTAATATTAAAATACTTGATTTCTACTGGTGAGAAAGTTGTGGGCATTATAAATACTACTTTTATCTGCATGCATTCATAATCAAAGGAATTGATAGAGTTCAATTACAGCAGGTGAGTATAAACTATATATGTTTAGAGGGAAAAAGCAGTTTTGCCTTCTACTCTCAATACTCCACCATTCTGTGATGAGATGATGTGTGAGGTCTATTTCTGCACTGACCACTTCTCTGACACCAGCTGGATGTCCTACAGTTAAACTCAATTCTGACAGCATCAACTTAGAGACAGTGTCTGATCCCGTTAAGGGGTCAGTTCCACAAGACAGCCTTTCAAACACAGATAGTGGGTCTCCAGATCACGTGTGACTACTCCTCAACACAGCTACAGTCAAGGGCCCCTGAATCCCTTCTTGTGTTTAATATTTTGTGACAGCAACTCATAGAACCCAGGAAAGCAGCTGACTTACAACTGGAGGCTTACTGCCAAGGATTCTTTGAAGGATGGGGATAAAAAACAGATAAGGAGGTGCAGAGAATGCAGGCTGAGGTTGGAGGGTCCTGAGAGTGGGAGCCTGAGCAGTGAGGGGGTGCACTCTGCTGCATGTAAGCTGCTCTTCTCCAGCCCACAAGATATCAGCTCCTTTCATGGGGCTTCCCCAAAGGCATCATGGCTTACTAACCAGGCTCCAGCTGCTCACCATGTCCTGGAGGGGTTGGGGGAGCTCTGATCATGGCTTGGTCTTTCTGGGGAGCAGCTCCCATACAGGAACTCCCCAAGAGTCTCTGCAGAACAAAAGATGCAGCTGTCACCCAGGAAACGCCAAGGAGTAGAACCTGTCGATCAGAAGCTTGGGTCGAAGATCAAAAACAAGAAGTTTCAGGAAGTTCATGGGAAATGCAGTTAAAGGAGAGGCCTATTCTTGGGCACAAAAGAAGTTTCAAGTCCACCTGTATTGTTTTCATAACATGAACTTGCATGGAAATGTTGAGGACCTTTCGTCTTAGAACAAAAGGTGCCCCTGTCAACCCTCCCACTCATGAAATCAGAAGGGTTTTAGGATCTCTGATCCCAGAACAGGGAATAAAGACCAAACCATGCAAGCCATGTATTTCTTAGTAAAAATCACAATATCATGCTATAAATAACTAGATAGTAATGGTTCTGACTTTTCATGTTAGTGGAACATAAGTCTTTGCTTCAACTACTCACTTCTGTTGTAGCAATAAACAGTCATAGGCAAAATGTTAGTGAATGGATGTGGCTGTGTCCCAATAAAATATTCTAATTTTATTTCAACAAACAGGCAATGGAGACAAATTTGGCTGATGGATTGTAAGTCACTGATGCCTGTGTTGGAGGCCAATAGAAATAAATAAATTTGTGTCATGCAGTTTCTTGGATGGAGCCCTTGAAATTTATCCACACGTTGCTTCAGGCAAAGGGGTCTGTGGACTACTTGAAGTCTTGAATGTTCAAACAACAAATGAATAATGAAGTTATGTTGGAGATAATACCTAGATCATAGTACAAATGAGCATAATAGGGTTTAAAAGTCCTTCAATACATGCACAAAACTTTGTTTATATAAAATCATCTTTCCAAATATGTATGGCCACAATTTTTTCTATGCTTTGAGAAGCTCCTGTGATCATGAATCATACTTTGGAAATGCTCAGGTAAACCAGCATCCCATAATAAACACACTAACATACATTTTACAGTGAAGGCTATATTGGTCAGGGTCCTCTGACCAATAGAATGTGTGTGTGTGTGTGTGTGTGTGTGCATACATGGATGTGTACCTATCAAGATGCTTATTACAAGAATTGGCTCAAGCAGTTGTGGAGGCTGGGAGATTCAAGATGTGCAAGGTGGACCTGCAGGCTGGAGACCCAGGGAAGGGTGGGCGTTGCAGGTGAAGTTCAGAGGTCATCAGCTGTGGCCTTCTTGCTCAGGGAAGGGCAGTCTTGTTCTATTCAGACTCTCAACTGATGAGACAGGGCCCATCCATAAGACAGAGGAAAATTTTCTTTACGCGGTGTTGACTGATTCAGATGTCAATCTCATCTCTGAACACCCTCCCCAAAGCACCCAGAATAATGTTCGCCCACATGACTGGGTACTGTGGCCCAACCAAGTTGACACAGAATAGTAAGCCATCGTGAGGACCCTAAGTTGGGGAGGAAGAGTGACTGTGTACAACTAATGTCAGAGATGTCACTAGAAACCAGGGGTCTTAACTCCGGGAACGTAGGTCCTTAGGATTCCTTCTTTCCCCCAGTGTGTTGCCTCACTGGTGTAGGTGGTTGTTCCTGAGATGTTTTTGTCTAAGCAGCTGTTGGAACCTTCTGCAAACCTCATAAGGTCCATGTAGCTATTCTGGAAACTCCTCGTTGTAAGGGAGAGCAGGCTTGGCTGACTGTTGGGGCTGGATTGTGATCTGAGGCCGTGGAAAGAACCTGTAGCCCCACTAAGCGCATTCCCACCAGACCTGCTCAGATGGAACTCTGCCTTGGTGGTTACTTCCTGTGGGCTTTGGTCAATGCAGAAGAGGAGTGAGGAGCATGCCAGCTGAGTCAGTTAGTTGATTTCAGCAGCATAACCCAAGTGCAGTCATTAAGCAATAGTCTATAACCTTTATGAATCACCTGCTACTGGGTGTCAGGTGCTATGTAACTTGCTTCAGCCAGGAATGCTCAATCTTGGCTGCAAACGAGAGACAGTGGGGAACTTTAAAACTCTTCAGAGCCTTGGTTCTCATGTGGGTAGATTCTTGTCTGATTGGTGTAGAGCAGGAACCCAGATCTAACTGATCCTAAACCACCCTCACCACAACACTGGTGGCCGTTGACCTCTCAGCATGAGTTGTTTAGCAGGACTCATGATGGTCCTTGGGTCCAGGGCTCCTTAACCCAATCTGCACAGGAGAATCCCCTGGGAAACATTAAAATCCTGATGTGTAGTCCCCACCCCAGGTGAAATAAATCAGAGCCTCTGCATTTTTTATAAAGTCCCTCCAGCAATACTCATGTGCAAAGTCAAGGACCGGACAGCAGGCCCTCTGGGAGGCTGGGGAATCTATTTTTCAGTGGACATCCCAGTTCTTAAAGAAGGGTAAGTAGGAGCACTGCTCCAGAGCAGCCGTTCATAAACTCGAATGTGCAGCAGAATCTTTTGTGGGTCTCACCAAAGTCAGCCCTTGATGGTTAGGCCAGTTCTCCATGTCCGATTGGGTCCCAGGGCTGCTGTCTTCAGGGCACACTTGGAGCAGTAAGTGGGTTGATCTGATCACTGACAGCGGCCATAGCATGCCTGAATCCTCCATAGGAACCCCGTTCTTTTAGCCCCATGGGACTGTCCTCAGCAGGTCTGGCTCAGGGGTCCTACTCCACTTACATGTGGGCAGAGAGTGGGTCTCACTGCCCCCTCCCATGAGTCCATGGGAGCTGCTGTTTCAGACATAGCTACCAGAAACTTCAGTCATTCCGGCACCGGGGGACATTTCATTGTGGATAACACTGATCCTGTGATCAATCTTCCCCTCCCTCATCCTCCTCCCCTCTCTGTTTCTCACCCTCTTCTCTGCCCACTTACTTTTGCTTTGGCCACAAAGAGCACAGAACCCAGTTAGGAATGATACAGCGATTAGAGACATTAACCCCTATTGTAATTAATCCATTAATGTCTCTACTTCTGTATGTTCATTTTATCTGTCCTATGTGAGAAGCAAGCAGTTCGTATATCTGTGATTTGCAAATGTTTGGAGTATGAGAGGGTGATTCTGTCTGCATTGAGAGGTAATGTGGTACCCCAGACAGAGGGTACCACCACATTTGGGTACAACTGTGACCTTGAGACTTAAGCCCAGCTCTGTGGCCTTCAGTGAGTTCCTACCTGTCCTGGGCTCTGCAGGGCTGGAGGCAGAGCACTTGGGGAACCTAAAATGCAAAGCAGAGAGAAGCACAGATGAGATAGGAGCGAAGGCAGAGGCTGGGCTAGCATAAGGGGGAAGAAGCAAAACAGCAGTCCCCCTGCCCTGGTTAACAAAGGGCCCAGCAGTCTGCAGACTTCCAGGGGAGGCTTTGAACACAGCGCAGCTCCAGGGCGGGGCTGGGCTCTGGGTTTCTGGGCTTGTCCTTTGCAGCCTGTCAGCAGGGGCTTCTCCCGCTCCACCGTCTGGAGTCTGCGAATTCCTCCATCTGTTCCTCTGGGCTCCTTCTCAGCAGGACGTTCTTGCATGTGTTGAGAAAAAATAAATCTTTTTGACATGTAGAAGGTTAATAATTTTTAGATTTTGCGAAAAGACGCTCAAAACGGTCTCCCCAACCCGTCTTTCCCGTTCAGTCCTTCTCTTTGGAGCCTGTCTTTGGATGGATTGCTGCCTCGCTCCTCCTTCTGTGACAGCCTTGATGATTTGCTTTGCAAATGTGGGTGTCTGGCTCCCCACATATCTGTAGCATATGCATTCCAGGATTGGCTTGGCCAGTTGTTGATGGGGGGAAGGAAGACTGGAAGTGGAAAGTGGACTGGATTTGGGGGAAGAGTCCTGAGTTTGAATCTGCCACTTAAAAGCTGACTGTGCAAGTCGCTCCACTCCTCTGATTCCTGTGCCTTTGGTGACATCACCTTACAGATTAGAGACTTACAATAGAAAACACAAACATGAAAAACATATTGCCTAGCACCTAGGGAGTTCCCACAAAGCTTTTTAAGTTCCTTTTAAAAAATATTGGTTTTTTTTTTTTTTTTGCCATCTTCAAGTCAGTTCTATTACAGTTCTTTTCTTCAGTTGTGTGTTTTGTCTCTCATTGATGCGGTCAGCTCATTTCGTGTTAGGAAAATAAGAAAGTTATCAGTCTGTCAATGGATTATGACCCCATAGTCTCAGAACATTGCATTGAGATGGACTTTATTTTTGGAGTCATTTTCGCCATTGTACAGACAAGGACACAGAATCTGAGTAGCTGAGGGGTGTCCTCAGGATGCAGAGCTCTGAATGACGGGGTGTGGACGCAGCCAGGTTCTGTTTGGTTCTGACTGACATGTTCTCTCTGTGGCATTCAGTCGGTGTTGAGGTTGCTGGTGCTAGCTGGGCAGAATTATTTCAACGTTTCAAAATAATGCAGGTGTGGCTCTGAGGTAGCATGGGATAAAAATATACAGTAGAAGTGAGAAGAGACGCCTTTTGAGTCAATGTAAGGAAATCTTAAATGCTCGTTCTGCCTGGAGCTGAACTGGAGTGGGTGGCTTTGTCAGGAGTAATGAACTCCTCACCGTTAAAGTCTGACCCGGAAGTGCAGAGCTGCAGCAGGACAGGCCATGAGGGAGCAGGTGACTGCCAGGCTCCCTGGAAGCAAAGCTCTGTGGATTGTCCCGCTGTTTCTCTCTGTGTGCCCTTTGCTGAGTCACTCCCAGCTCCTGCACCTGCATTTCCTCTTTTGTGAAGCCCACAAAAGGGCACCCACCTCCTAGAGTGGGTGGGAGCCTGAGTGAGATAATCCATGTAAAGTTATCCAGAACCTTTTCTGATGAGGGTACAATATATGTAGCTGCTGGTCCCATTGTCAACCTGTACTAATGAACTATAAATGTGAAAATTGAATTCTGTTGCAGTTTGACTCCCTTGCCTGAATAGCTGTCCCAGAAAACAAGGGCTGTTGGGTAGATTGGGTGAGGTCAAGTTCAAGTGCCCAGGACAGTGATGGGATCTACTAGGTGCTCAATAACTCATAGAGAGCAGTGCAGCCATAGCAGTTGTATTTCTGGTTCATTATTTGGCTTTAGTAGGTGGATCCAAATGAGGGTTCCAAGTGTTGCCAGTGACATTGTTCACATGGAATATTCTGCTGATTTGCAGAGTGATCTCCCGAGAGATGAATTGGGTATTGATGATGGTGACTGGGGAGAGGAGGTGTTTAAATGACCCTTGAAGTTCCTTCTAGCTCCTAAAGGCTAGGATTTGGCAGCACTGTTGATAACAACTGGATACAGAGAGCTGGTTGTGGACAACCAATTGTGCTTGGAACTCCTCCACTGCCATTTTGTAGCTTTGTTCCCCCAAGGGTTCATGCAAAGAATTCATTGGGTTTGCTTCTCTCCTTCTCCTCCTCTCCCTCCCCCTCCCTCTCACCCTCTTCTCCTCTCCACCCCTCCCTCCCCCTCTTCCTCTCCCTCTCTCACTTCCCACTCTCCCTCCCCCTCCCTCTCACCCTCTTCTCCTCACCCTCCCTCCTCACCCTCTTCCACTCCCTCTCTCACCTCCCCCTCTCCCCCTTTCCCTCCCCCCTCCCTCTCCTCCTCTCCCTCCCCCTCCCCCCTCCTTCCTCCTCTCTGACCTCCCCCTCCCACTTCCCTCTCCCTCTCCACCCCTCCTCTCCTCCTTCTCCCTCTCCCTATCTCCCTCTCCCTTTCCCTCTCTGCTACTGAATGGCAAGTTCCTTGAAGAAAGGTACGTCCCAGACCTAGCACAATATATCCTGCAGCATGAGCTCCGATACAGCGGAGGCAGGAGGACGGGAGTACTGTGCTGGGCAGAGGGAGTGGGGGGCTAGACGGTCTCTCATGGACTCTGTTAGATCATGGTCATTCTCGTATAGCCAATGAAGAAATGAGGGGCTCAGATGGAGAAATGGGGGGCTCAGTCCCTGGCCTGAGCGGTGCCAGAGATCAGACGTGCTCATGCTGGCTGCTGGCTGCTGGCTGGCCAGTGGCTAAGAAATGGTGACAGATGTGCGTCGATGGCCCTGTAGACCAGTCACATGCCTTTTGATCATAGTCTGGGTTCCAGCCGCCCCCTTCCGAGTCCCAAGAGCTCCTGACGAGCCTGCCCAGCACTGCCAGTGGAGGGAAGAAGAAAGGTCTGGGAATCTATCTGTTACTGGGAGCCAGTCTAGGCCCGGAGCTGCCCTGGGCACTTTGCATAGGTTATTCTCCCCATTTTACAGATTAAAAAACTGAGACCCAGCAAGATGAAGACGAGGCTCAAGGTAGTTACCCAGAGCGAGGGAGAGATGAAGCCAGATATGCATCCAGGAAGGATGAGCCCAGAGCCCATGTGTTCCAGTGCCTGTTCTGCTGGCAGAAGACATCACGGTTCTGGGTGTGCAAGTCTCCCTCAGCTGGGTGCCCTGGCTCACTGGGCCTCCTCTCCCTTCTGGAAGAGGGGAGGCAGTCGGTCCCCTAAAGGCGAGGAGCTGTGCAGGCAGAGAGAAGCAGTCACTTGATATTGCATTTTCTAGTCATTAGAGGACACTTATTATATTCATTTTCAGATTTTTCTTTTGCAAATTGATTTGAGAAGGCCACAACCCAGTAAAAAATAAAAAGGCATTAATCAGTACAGGAGCATAAGAAAGTGAGCGACAGGGCGATCCCAGGGGACAAAGTCAGAATGAGGGAAGTTACGAGAAGTGAAACAGCCGGCAGCCAAAACTGTGGAAACGAGCTGGGTAGCAGAGTTCTCCGAGGTTAAAAATGAACCTGATATCACACAGTGTGATACCAGAAAGGTCATCGTCTTGGCACCAGTCGACGTGGTGCATGGCAGCTTCCTGTGGGCCTGTGGGCCTGTGGCCCCTCACAATGATGCGTGTGCCATGCAGAGGTCAGCCAGCACTGCCAGTGGCAGGTGTGGATCTGCCCACTCCACACCAGAGCCTTGGACCTTCCGTGGGTCATGGATACCACGTTAGCATCATGACTGTGATGAGGGTGCCCAGAGGTTGTCCCTTCCCTGTGTGCAGCGGCTGGAAGAGCTGGCCTTGCACATAGTCAGGGCGCGAGTCACGCTTGCCAAAATGTGCGAGTGAGTCTCTCCTCCTCTTCACATGGTCGCTGAGAGGTTCACAGATCATTGCCTTGCATTCGCTCCCCTGCAGACAGCACGTGTGTCTCTGGGGGGTCCCTGTTAGAATGAATAGTCCTGAGTCCCATCCCAGGTACTCAGATTCAGAATGAATGAGTGAATGAACACATGAACTTCGTCTTGAACATTTAGAATTGAGAGGGTGCCTTCCAGGGATTGCAAATTGTTTTGTCAAGAAATATTCTGGAAAAGTATTCTCCTGTGAAAAGCATTCTGGGAAATACGGCTGTAAGAATACCCACGTGGTAGATGGTTCAGGCTTGGTAGGTCTCTGGTGCAGCCACTTGACTCTGCATGTTAGGCAGCTGTAGGCAATACTGAAATGAATGTCTGCAGCTGTGTGCCAGTAAAACTTTATTTGCAAAAGCACGGCGGATTTTGCCAGTTGCCAGTCAGTGAGTGCAGACCTCTTTACTGTGGAAGTAAAGATACCGAGGCTCAGAGAGGCTCCAAATCTTGCCTACCTAACAGGTACAGGGGGTGGGAGGGCACATTTTCCTCCATTGTCTGCATCTCCCGGGAGCACAGTCTCAGCCCAGCATGTCTGGAAAACACAGTGTGCTCCTCTCTGCAGTGAGAAGCTAGGACCGACCGCACGAGGAGGGAGAGTCTCTTTCATGTCATTGCAAACTGGAGGATTCTGAATTGGGTATTTTTAGAACAACAGCCTTTTCCCAAACACGGGTTTTCAATCTGGCAGTGTCAACACCCGTTGCCAGAGTTTTCATGGATGCGTCTAGTTAAAGTTGTCTCTGATGACTTTAGCAAAGCTGAATAATAAAACCTGCCTCATTTCTTTTTCAGGAAAATCCTAAAGCGTAGAAATCCAAGGGAAACCGCAGGTGCTCAGTAAGAGAGTGGGATGGGTAGAGAAAGCAGAGGGGGCACGTGGAAGCTCCTTGACACAAGGTACCCCTTCAGAGATGGTGATCCAACTGTATGTGATGTGTTAGGGAGGGCACGGCCTGCAGAGGGAGCTACACCCTTGTCTGCTGTAGTCGCGCCCACTCTTTCCAGGACCACATACACAAGACAGAGATTGCATTTTGACACGTGTCATGGCCCCAGCTCTGCACTATGGTCCTGAGGTCTGGCTGTGATAGACAGAGGGTGAAGTCAGGGGAGACACAGGCAGGGTAAACTAGATGGGGCCCTGGTTCTTCAAGAGCCTTGCAGCTGAGTGGAGAAGGTTAGATATATTAATTTCTTAAGGTGATGCTAGCTGCTGTAGGAGGAGGGGTTAAGGCTGGCACCGCAGCTCAATAGGCTAATCCTCCGCCTGCGGCGCCGGCACACTGGGTTCTAGTCCCGGTCTGGGCGCTGGATTCTGTCCCGGTTGCCCCTCTTCCAGTCCAGCTCTCTGCTGTGGCCTGGGAGTGCAGTGGAGGATGGCCCAAGTGCTTGGGCCCTGCACCCCATGGGAGACCAGGATAAGCACCTGGCTCCTGCCTTCAGATCAGCGGGTGCACCGGCCGCAGTGCACCGACTGCGGCAGCCATTGGAGGGTGAACCAACGGAAAAGGAAGACCTTTCTCTCTGTCTCTCTCTCTCTCACTGTCCACTCTGCCTGTCAAAAAGAAAAAAAAAAAAAAGAGGAGGGGTTAAACCACGCGGTAATTCCTGTCTCCTGTTATGTCCATTGGCAACGGGATGTAGAGAAGGAGTGGTTCCCGTGATAATGAGTAACACTATATTAGTAGATGAAAAGCATGGCCTTCCAAGGTATGGTCCTTGTACCAAATGCGCCAGACTCACTGAGAGAGCTTGTTAAATCTGCAGGCTCCAGCAAGGACCATACAATGGGGAAGAGAATCTTTTCAATAACCGGTGCTCCAACAGTAGGCTCCACATACACTGAAACGATAGGTGAGTCTGGACAAGGACGTTCCACCCTTCACAAAAATGAACTCAGAATGGAGCACAGACCTAGACAAGAAACAAACACAATTCTAAAACCCCTAGAAGATAATGTCTGAGAAAATCTGGATAACCATGGGTGTAGATGACATTTCTTCTTAAAGATTTATAATTTATTTGAAAGTCAGAGTTATATAGAGAGAAGGAGAAACAGAGAGAGAGAGAGAGAGAGAGAGAGAGAGAAGGAGAGAGAAAGGTCTTCCATCCATTGGATTACTCCCCAGATGGCTGCAATAGCTGGAGCTGCGCTGATCTGAATCCAGGAGCCAGGAGCTTCTTCCAGGTCTTCCACGTGGGTACAGGTACCCAAGGACTTGGCCCATCTTCTACTGCTTTCCCAGGCCATAACAGAGAGCTGGATCGGAAGTGGAGCAGACGGGACTCAAACCGGTGCCCATATGGGATGCCAGCACCACAGGCAGCGGCTCTACCCACTACACCACAGCCCCCCAAGATGACATTTTAGGGGCAACACCAAAACTAGGCTTTGTTAAAATCAGAAATTTCTTCTCTGCAGAAGATAATCAAGAGAAGAAAAGCCAAGCCACAGATTGGAAGAGTAGTTGCAAGAGACTCATCAGATAAAGGGCTGTTACTCCAAATATACAAAGATCTCTTAATATGCTACAATAGAAACACAAATAATATCTTAATGGCCACTCCACACAAGAGAACATACAGATGGTAAATAAGCATATGAAGGTTGGCACCACGGCTCACTAGGCTAATCCTCCGCCTGCGGCGCCGGTACTCTGGGTTCTAGTCCCGGTTGGGGCTCTGGTTCTGTCCCGATTGCTTCTCTTCCAGTCCAGCTCTCTCCTGTGGCCTGGGAAGGCAATGGAGAATGGCCCAAGTGCTCGGACCCCGCACCTGCATGGAAGACCAGGAGGAAGCACCTGGCTCCTGGCTTCAGATTGGTGCAGCGCCGGCCATAGTGGCCATTTGTGGGGTGAACCAAAGGAAGGAAGACCTTTCTCTCTGTCTCTCTCTCTATCTCTCACTGTCTAACTCTGCCTGTCAAAAAAATAAATAAGTAAGCATATGAAAACATGTCATACACCATATATATGCATGCACTGAATCAGGGAAATGCAAAATAAAACAACAATAAGACACCACTACATCATGTAACATGGGCAACATCAAATGTTAGCCAGCATGTGGAGCAACAGGAACTGTCACTCATCACTGGTGGGAATGCAATGCAAAGTACAGGCATTTTGGAAGACAGTGTGCTAGTTTCTCAGAAAGCTAGACATATTCTTGCCATCTTATGCAGTAGTCATGCTCCTTGGTGTTTACTCAGAGGACTTGGAATCTTGTGTCCAGGGGTGGACGTATGGCATAGGAGTTAAGTGGCTGCTTAGGATGCCAGCATTCTATCTAGGAGTGCCTACTTTGAGTCCCAGTTACTCTGCTTTGGTCCAGCTTCCTGGGAGGCAGCAGATGGGGGCTCAGTTACTTGGTTCCTTGCCACCCTTGTGGGAAAACCAGATTGAATTCTAAGCTCCTGACTTTGGCCTGGCTGTTGCTGCCCTTTGATTCTATCCATTGGTTCATTCCCCAATCAATCAATTTCTCTCTCTCTCTCTCTCTCTCTCTCTCTTCTCCCTTTCAAATAAAATGAAAATTTAAATTTTTTTATAAACAAGAGAAAAAAAGGTTTTCACAGCATAAAATTGTTTTGCATAATAAAATGTTATGTCTACATAGAAATCTGTACATGAATGTTTATAGCAGGTTTATTCATCATTGCCAAAACTTAGAAACTTAGGCCCAACCAACACGAAAAAGAAATGGGCTCCCAAGGCATGAAATGGCCCAGATGAAATGTACTGTGTATTCCTAAGTGAAGGAAGCCAGGCTGAAAGGCTCCTTACTGCATGATTTCCTGAAAAAGGCAAAACTATGGAGACAGGGAGAGGACCCAGGGCTGTCAGGGGTTAGTGAGGCCGGGGTCAGGCCTGCGGAAGGTCTTGGGTGACAGCCTGAGTGACAGCCCAGTGGTGGAGACATGTCATTCTACATTTGTCCAAGCGTGTGCACCACTGAGCGGCATCAGCCTGGAGACTGTGGACTCTGAGTAACAGTGATGTGACAATGTAGCTTCATCAGTTGTGACAAAATCACTACTCTGGTCGTGTGTGATGAGGTGGGCCACTCACGTGTTCGGACAGGAGATGTATGGCGAATCTTATTTTCTGCTCATTTTTGGTATAAACCTAAAAACTAAAGTTTATTAGAATTCAGATTCCTAGGCTCCAGCAAAACAGCTCTTTTCACTAAGGAGATTGGTGAGGGCCTGGGAATCTTCCCAAGGATTCTGCTCTCCACTAGCATACAGGAATCATGAATAATGATGGAAATCAGCATTTAGGATTGACAAGGAAGTACGTGTGAGGTTTTAGAAAGAATCGGTCATGCCGAGGAGTTTAGACTTCCTCTGTGGGCTGCAAAGGGAAGTGAGAGGTTCAGAGTGCTGTTTGGAGAAGATTAATCTGCCAGCGTGAAGAGGAAGCCATTGCTCACATCCAAGAAACACAAGCTAGGATTAAATGCTTGGAGGCTTGGAGACACATGAGGGTCAAAGCAGTGCCTGGCACCGGGGAAGTGGGTGGCATGTTTTAGTCATAATATTTTCTCCTGAACCGAGGTCATGGTGATGAAACCAAGAGGAAGGGGTTTGCTAAAAGCCAGCACTGAAGGATTAACATGACCAGGAATGCCGTTTAAGTGAGCACTTTGGTAGTTTTGTTTCTTTGCTTGTTTGCCTGATCACGAATTACAGCACTTCTTTGTGTAGTAGAACTTGAAGGAGATTCTTGATATCATGGCTTCCGCCAACAAAAATCATATTGGACTTTAACAAATGGTCAGAGGTGGTAAGATCTGGATGTAAATTTCAGGGTTCTTCCTTTCCCATTTAGAAGCTTCTGTTTCTAACAAAAGTCACCCATTTTCACCTTGGGAAAATATTTTCTTTTTTAAAAAAAGGTTTGTTTATTTATTTATTTGAAAGGCAGAGTTATAGAGAGTGGGAGGCAGAGAGATCTTCCTTCCATTGGTTCACTCCCCAAATGGCCACAACAGCCAGGCTTGGACCAGCCAAAGCCAGGAGCCTGGAACTCCACCTGAGTCTCCCACATGAGTCAGAGTTATCTTCCACTGCTTTCCCAGCTGCATTAGCAGGGAGCTGAATCTTAGTGGAGTAGCTGGGATGTGAGCCAGTGCCCACAAGGGATGCAGGTGTCCAGGTGGCGGCTTAACCCACTATGCCACAACACCAATCCTGGGAAAATGTTTTCTTTCTTTTTTTTTTTTTTTTTTTTTTTTTTTGACAGGCAGAGTGGAAAGTGAGAGAAAGACAGAGAGAAAGGTCTTCCTTTTTCCGTTGGTTCACCCTCTAATGGCTGCCGCGGCTGGCGCACCACGCTGATCCGAAGGCAGGAGCCACGTGCTTATCCTGGTCTCCCATGGGGTGCAGGGCCCAAGCACTTGGGCCATCCTCCACTGCACTCCCGGGCCATAGCAGAGAGCTGGCCTGGAAGAGGGGCAACCGGGACAGAATCTGGCACCCCGACCGGTGCCGACGCCACAAGGCGGAGGATTAGCCTATTGAGCCACGGCGCCGGCCAGAAAATCTTTTCTTGAGGCATCATTTTTGCTGTCCCACTAACAGCTGCAGTAACTAAACCTGCACATTTCAGATGTGTAACTGAACCCAGCAGGAGGCTGTCCTCCATGCTGTGACTCCGGGACCCAGGCACTTTCCATCCTGGGGCTCTGCTATCCTGGGTAGCACACAGGCTGCCCCCAGTGGCCTTGGCCCAGCAGCATCAAAGGGGAGCCTGTTGGGGAGAAAGGCTTCTCTCCAGAGCTGTTGAGTCTGGAGCCCTGGGCAGAGCTGGGCAGGCTAGGCCTTCCATGCCTCAGGCGGCTCCAGTGCAACCCAACTCTGAGAAACCCTCTATACACCTGCTGTTTGCCTGAGTGTGTCCAGATGGTGCCCCGGCCACTGTCCTCTTCATTGCATTGGCTGTACTTACTGCAGAGCAGGCTGGGATTGGCTCTCTGAGTGTCCAGAAAGAACTAAACCTAAGGTCACGGTGAGCTTCTAGCAGACCCTTTTATAACCTGCAGAACTGTGACTGTAACACCTCATGCACAAGGTGGCAGTGAGGTTTCCAGGAGAAAATATGTCCTTGGCTCCTGGCTCAGAAGAGATTCCCAGTGTTCATTAGCCCCTACCCACGTGGCCCCAAGTCCCTGAGATGGGCCAGAGATGATGACGCTTCATCATTTAGGATGGTCTGTCTCTGCAAGAACACAGCCTGAGAAATCTGCTAGTCAACTCAAGCAGGTGCACCTTGGTATTAATGAAGTGAAGACAGCATTGAATGAGGCCTGCCTAGCTACAGAGTACTTGACAGAGCTTGTAGCATTCACTCTGACTGCACTTACCAAAGTCCTACATTTAACTCATTTATGGAGGAGAAGCTCCGGGTTCTGGGAGAAACTTGCCTGGCAAAAGTTCCCCAACTGGTGTGTGGTGGCTGAGACAGTTCAGCCAACTCTTGCTGCTCTGCCTGGCTTGTCACCGCCAGGGTGTGGGAGAGCTGAGAAATAAAACGGCGAATGTCCAAAGCTCCAGGAATTCTCTGACTGAGAGGAGGGAGACGGAGAAAGATCATGACAGTGAGTGTGTCTGTGTATGCTTCATTCCTCACCTAGCCCTAAAGAAGTAAAGAAAAGGGACTTAAGACAAACTGACTCACGTGGCGCCATCCAGGAGCCAGGGGAGCCGAGTTCATGGGCAGCAGACACGGGGGCCGTGGTGTGCAGTGACGTCAGTCTGAACCACTTGCGTATTTCACTGCTAAAATCTGCCATGCTGATGCAAGGCTTGTGACGCATAAGCCTCCTTGAACAAGAGCTTGCTGGCTGCGTCTCTGGGAAAAGCCCTCATCTCCATGGCAATTAGCTGTGTGTCTCAGACAGCACTGGCTGCCCGTTGGAAGGACCTTTGGGGACAGCAGACCCCTTAGGAGCAGTGTGTTCCATGAGGAATGCAAGGTTCCTTTCCCTTCCCTTGTCAAGCCGTGTCCTAGGAGAGCTGGGAAATGATAGGCGGCTGTACCACCATGGAATTCAGGTTGCACATTCGCAGGCCCCTGCCGAGGCTCTAAGCGCACTCCTGATGTCTGGCTCTGGGTGGCCTTGCTGCTGTAGCCGACACAAATTCCCCATCTGAAAATGCTGAGGACCTGTTTCATCTCATCAGAGGAGCAGTGGCACATCCTAAAACCACCAGATCCAATGAAAGTAGCTCAGCCTCTCACCCTAGCGTGTCTCAACAACAACTTCTATGATTTGCTGGGCTCCTGCTCTGTGCAAGGCACTGTGTGAGCCCCTGCACCTTAGTTACCACCAGTTCTTTAAACAGCCCTACTGGGTAGCTGTTCCCACCTTGCCAGGGGGGCAGTTGTGGCTCAGAGAGGTTGTGTCTTGCCCAAAGTCACACAGCTCACAGGTCTGCCTAAGCCCAAATTGGGTTTCTTTCTGCCATACCAGCTCTTTCTTTTTTCCTTTGTTCTCAGCTCATGGGCTTTTTTAAAAGCCATAGCCAGTAGATCATACCAACTCGCCCTTAGCTGCTTATTGAGGCTTCTGCATTCATAACTAAACTTCACACAAATGCTAGAAGTCGTTATCTTGGAATATGTGTATGACTAGCCTGAGCACAGAGAAGTGAAGGAACTTACCCAAGGCAGCACAGCCAGTAAGTGGTAGAGCCTGGGCTTGAACCCAGGCAGGGGGACTCTGGGGTCTGTTCACTTTAATGCTCTGCTACCTAGACCTGCAAGATGGCCTTTGTATTTCTAAGGTGGGACTCCTGGCACAAGTAGTGTTGTTTGAATTCACATAGAGGGTTCTGACACAGAGTCCATGCTGGGTGCCTGCAAGGACCATCCGGGGTCTGCCCGTGGGACTCGGGACACACCAGCCTTGGTGAGCCTGGGGCAGGGACAGGAGAGTTGATCCCAACATCAAGCCCCTCCTGCTGACTGGGGCCTGGGGCTGGGGCCCTGACTCTTCCCTGCACAGCTCAGTAGTGAGCAATGTTAACCTGGTGCCATTCCCACCCAGTACTTCAAGCAACATGTGGACCAGTACCTGTGGGCAGCTGCTAGGTGTATCATATAGTTTCTGGGTTAGGGGTGGTGGTGAGGATTTGGAGATGAGGCAGTGGCTGAGAACATGGGTGAGGGAGGCAGACAAAGCTGAATTTGTGTGCTGATTTCACCCCTTGCTAGCTGGGACAACCTGAGCAAGTCACTGAGCTTCTCCAAGCCTTGGTGTCAGGCTAGGATGACCTCGTTTGCTCCTTTGGATCATAGTGAGGTCTTTCTTGGGTCTTTTAAGGGTGCTGGACTTGGTGCCTCACATTTGGCAAGCTCTCAGGTTACACAAGGAGAACTGGGTGGGGTGAAGGGGCTGGAGCCACTAGAGTGAGACAGGGTTGATGTAGCTGGACGTTTTCAGTTGGATGAGAGTACACAGATTCCAAAGGATGAAGTGTGGACAAAGGCTTGGTGCACAGACAGCTCTGGGAGCCCAAGATGAAATTGTACACATCCCCGTAGACCAGCAGAACATGGAGGCTGCTGTTCTGACGGAGCCATGAGTGAACACGGAGCCACCACGTCCCCGCACTCAAAGGTCCCGGGCGCTCTCTCTTTACTCTGATGTGTCTTTCCCCTCATTCTTGGTTTGTGCACTCACTTGTCTCTCTTGTTTGTTTGTTTTTGTTTTTGTTTTTTACTTGGTGTCTGATGGTAGGTTTAACTTCTAGGCTTAGGTCAGTTCTGACTCCATCTGCCACTGGCTATCTTGGGTAATCAACCCCCAACCCAGAAGGAGCCTTAACTGCGTTTCCCTGGTATGGGTGCCCCGCAAAGACCTGTGCCCTGGGAGAGATTGAGTCGCCAGAGAGTTCACTATGCCTCAGTAGAGAACTTTCTAGGATTGCTTTGTTAATGATTTTTTTTTGTGCTTTAGCTTCAAGTAATGCATATTTTTATTTAAATATCTGTGTAGACAAATATTTTAAAAATTGTGATGCATTAATGACTATTCTATTGTTGAAAAAAGCACTGAGGGTCACACAGCAGACATCAATAAGCCCACTATCCAACTTGAGAAATGAAATATTAGGAGTGAGGAAGTAGAATCCCCTTGTATACTGCCCAACGCTCTGCCCCGACCCAGGTTAGAGTCCCTTTACAGAAGTAGCACTGTTCTCTGGAGTTTCTGTGTCACAGAGTTTGCTACACAAGCCAACATGAGGGAGTGGTGAGGATGGGTTGCACTGGTACAGGGTGAGATTCTATCATTATCTGAACTCTTTGGTGTTTTGTTCATCATAGGTTTTTGTGTTTTGAGTTTTTTAAATATTGCATTCAATATTATTTATCATGATTGCTAAGATCTTCAGTACCCTCTTATTTTTCCTAAGATTCTCACTGAGCTATAATTCACATTTTACCCAATTGATTTGTATAATTCAATATTGTTTTTAAAAAATTATGTTCACTCAAAAGTTGTACTTTTGAAATTTAATTTATTAGATAAAAGTTTAAAAAATAAAAAAATTATGTTCACAATATTGTCTAACAAAAGGAAATTTAGAGCATTTACGGATGAACAAAGGAAACAGAAGGTAGGACTCAAATAGCCCCCACCCACCACCAGCGCCAGCACCAGCACCATGGGGTGGGGATGAAGAGAGTGTATTAGGAATTATGGGGAAACCTAGATGCAGAGTGAGCAAGTTCTGATTAGACGAACTCGGAATCGGGCCGTGTGTGAGCCCATGTGGCAAGAAAGGCTGTCACTGAGCATTTCTCTGTCCAGCATCTGCCCGGTTTGTAAGTTCCTATTCACTGTGGTCTCTGGTTTTTCAGGTTAGGTCTGTCTTCTGCAGGTGGCCAGTCTTTCCTGTGCATTCACTCTACACCTGCATGACTGTGTCCTTAGCAGCTCTCCTAGGAAAGCAGGAACTTGAACAAAAGTATGATCAGATCCATCATTAAAGCACAAGGCAGGGAAATTGTAGGACAGGAATGAGGAAATGTGACACGGGGCTTTTATTATTTTATTTTATTTTTAGTTTGGAGCCTCAGGGGGGAAACCTGGTAAAGGGTAGATCCAACCCAGTAAAGGAATAGTCTGTTGTGACTCTTGCTCTATATTATTACTAATTATTGTTAGTCTCTTACTGTATGTGATTTATAAATTTAACTTTATTATAAGGATGTATGCATAGGAAAAAACATAGGAGATAGGGTTTGTACTGTCCACAGTTTCAAGCATGAATGGGGGACGGGGCTTGGAAATGTATCTCCCTGTGGATAAGAGGGGGTCTATTGTACTCCAAATTGTTTATGCATTTATCAGCTGGTATGCATTCGAGTTGTGCCCACTTGGGGCTAATGCTACCATGGCATTTGTGTACAAGCACCTGCTTAAATTTTGGTCCAGTGTGTATCACTCGTGTCACCCTAGGCCCAGCACTGTTACAGCTTAGGAAGTTTTATTCCATGGCCTAGATGTAAACCAGTAAAGCAGGTGTCGGCTTGGGCATACAGGGGCTGTGCAGTACAGCGTGGAAACAGGGAGCTGCGTGAGAGAACAGGGTCAAAGCCCCTCCTGCCAGCCCTCTCCACTGCAGCTCTTCCCTGTTCTGCCAGTCACATCTGCTCCTGCCAGCTCAGTGCCACTGAGTCTGCCACCCACACATCCTGCCGCCCGCCTCCTGCCCACAGCAGGCAGAGGGAAGGGTGCGTGTTGCCCTTCCTTTCCAGACTTCACAACACGCAGCACCACTTGTGAAGCCTGCCGCAGAGCTGGAGAAGAGGAAGCAGTCCTTCAGGGAACAAAAGAATACTTGAGAGCCTGGGCTGCACGTGCGCAGTGAGGACGGGACAGCTCAGTGGAATCCTGCATGTGCATTTAGCAGCATTTCTCTGCTGAGCGTGGCAGGGGCCTTGATTGGGATAGGAGAGTCGGGCCCGTATGAGGGTGGTCACGCTGGAAAGCATGGAGTTAAAGCACAGGAGGCAACTCTGTCTTCAGGTAGAAAAGCAGTACATCAAAATGGACCCCTGGTTTCAAAGGTGCCTCCTCACATCCCTAATTTTCTCAATTTGCTCCAGATTCAGAGCTGAATTGCAATAAGTATTCCCAGCTACCAGTCCCTACTCTGCCACTGGCCACCTTAGCATAGACTTAAATTTCAGGGCTGTTAGGAATGGTGAGTTGGTTTCTTTTAAAGGAGATGAGAACATTCTGGAAATGGATGGTGATGACGGTTGGCCAACACGGTGACTCTGCTGCAAACCGCTGGACTGTGAAATTCTGAAGAGCGAATTTTATCTTGTGTGAACTATATGTCGAGCATAAAAGGATGAATGAATGAGAGGATGGTATGTGATTGGATGAACGGAAGTTGGATGGGTTGGGGGATGGATGGATGGATGGGTGGATGAATGGAAGTTGGATGGGTTGGTGGATGCATGGATGGATGAAGGCAGAGGTGGAGGTTCCAAATGGATAGCGTTTAGTTAACTGCTGTCTTACGAAGGATGGGAGGAGATGGGGGGAGCCATGGTGCGCAACAAGGCCACTACAGGTTAAAAGTCCTCCTCATTGTTAGAAGGAATTTTGCAGACCATGTTCACCCCAGCCGCCAGCTCCCAAGCATGTGTCAGATCCCCACCCCTGGCTAGACATTCACTCCTTTTCCCTCATTTCCAGCCTCATTCTTCTCTATAGCACTTACCGCAATCTGGCATAATGTGTATGTATGGATCATTACTTTCAATTTCCCACACTCCCATCGGAAGGCAAGCTCCTCAAAATGGAATTTTCCCCTGCTCTGATCATAGCTATATTTTCAGCTCATAGACAACATTGGATGAAGAGTGTGTGTTCAATGAACAACAGTTAAGTAAATGATTATCTTCATTTCTTTGAGAAGGGATGGCACAGACCTCTTAACCTACAGTTCAGACAGAGGAGAATGTACACAAGATACTATCATGCATTTTGTGCAACCTACGTATGTTTGAAACCCATCTGTGTAACTGGGGAAGAAAACTGCGGTTATTGTTCAAATTGAAGCTAGTTGGCCCCTGAATGTCGATTTCTGCAAATAGAAATTTGGTAGAGATTGTGTTAAATATTTTAATCAATTTGGGGATATTTTCTTCTTAATAATACTGCATCTTCTAGTCTATAAATGCAAAGTTTCTCAAATTTATTTAAATTTTTAAAAAGTAATTTTTATGCATTATAGTTTTCAGTGTACAAGCCTTGTAACTTTCTGATTAAATTCACTCCTGAATGTTTTGTTCTTGTGATGCTGTGGTTCATCAAATTATATTCTTAACTTAATTCTTAGACTATTCCTTGCTAGTAGAAATATAGTTGATTTTTGAATGATATCCTTACATCCTATAACTTGTTGAATTTATTAAATTGTATTTTAGATGATTCTTGGGATTATCTGTACACAAGACAAGAATGTATCAGTTGCAAACAGAGATGGTTCAGTTCTGTTTTTTTCTAATTCATATCCCTGTGATTGCTTTGTCTTACTGACTGTTCTGTGTAGAACCTCTAGAAAAATATTGGCTGACTTGCCCCAAGTGGTGGAGTTGGAAGCATACCAGGGGATTCCAATTCAATCCCATCGAGGTGGCATGTACCAATGCCACCTCACTGTTCCAGGTGATCAGTTTCAGTTCACAGTTGGTCATGGTGGAGGGACTGGGAGTAAAAGGGTGCACATAGACAAGTCTAGTACCTGCTAACGCTAACCGATGGAGTAAATAAAGGGGAGAGTGATCCAACATGGGAAGTGAGATACTCAGCAGACTCATAGAATGGCAGATGTCCTAAATAGCACTCTGGCCTCAGAATCAGCCCTAAAGGCATTCGGAGCTGGCTGAAAAGCTGAAAAGAGTATTTCAGGCATGGAAAGCCAAG
Organism: Oryctolagus cuniculus; assembly: GCF_051225735.1. Lineage (NCBI taxonomy): Eukaryota > Metazoa > Chordata > Mammalia > Lagomorpha > Leporidae > Oryctolagus > Oryctolagus cuniculus. The sequence goes on along the minus strand of NC_142872.1, from coordinate 158,347,640 downwards.
ACACTCTGGCAAAAGATCTCTGCGAGTGAGATCCCAGTGGAAAGAACAGGTCATCAAAGAAGGAGGTACCTTTCTCTGAAGGGAGGAGAGAACCTCCACTTTGACTATGACCTTGTCTAAACAAGATAAGAGTCGGAGAACTCAGAGGGCTTCCATAGCCTTGGAAACTCATGACTGGAGCATAGGGAGATTACTGATGCCATAGACAGGAGTGTCAATTGGTAAATCAACAACAGGAGTCACTGTGCACTTACTCCTCATGTAGGATCTTTGTCCTTAGTGTGCTGTACATTGAGATTTAATGCTATAACGAGTACTCAAACAATATATTTCACTTTGTGTTTCTATGGGGGTGCAAACTGTTGAAATCCTTACTTAATGCATACTAAACTGATCCTCTGTAAAAAAAAAAAAAAAAAAAAAAAGAAAAAAAAAAAGAAAAAGAAATTATCAATTCCCAACTTGACTCTCACTGGGATTAAACATGACAATAGGTCTGCTCTGATTTCATCATCATTTAAAAAAAATCATCTATTATTTTTCACTTTATGTTTCTGTGTGGGAGCAAACTGTTGAAATCCTTACTTGATGTATACTAAGCTGATCTTCTGTATATTAAGATAATCAAAAATGAATCTTGATGTGAATGGAAGGGGAGAGGGAGTGGGAAAGGGGAGGGTTGTGGGTGGGAGGGACGGTATGGGGGGAAAGCCATTGTAATCCATAAGTCGTACTTTGGAAATTTATATGCATTAAATAAAAGTTTAAAAAAAAAAAGAAAAATATTGAATAGACGTGATCAGAACCAACAGACTTGTCTTATTTGTTCCTGATTTTGGTAGTGGGAGAAGCAATCAGATTTACTGCCTTTTTTTTTTTTTTGAAAGATTTATTTGTTTATTTGAAAGACAGAGTTTCAGAGAGGCAGAGACAGAGAGAGAGATGGGCGGGGGGGAGTCTCCCACCTACTGATTTACTCCCCAAATGGCCACAATGGCCAGAGCTGGGCCAATCAGAAGCCAGGAGCCAGGAACTTCTTCCAGGTCTCTCACATGGGTGCAGGGGCCCAAGGACTTGGGCCGTCTTCCATTGCTTTCCCAGGCCACAGCAGAGAGCTGGATCAGAAGTGGAGCAGCTGGGACTCGAACTGGCTCCCACATGGGATAACGGCACCACAGGTAGCCACAGCACCATGCCCTCAGATTTACTGTTAAGTATGATGTTAGTTGTAGGTTTTTTTAGGTGACTTTTATCAGGATGAGGAAGTCCCCTTATATTTTTTTTTTCTCCTCATGATAGGTGTTAGATTTTATCATTTTGTTTTCTGGCTATGGAGACAATCATAAGCTTGTTTGACTTTTATTCTATTAATAAAATGTATCCCACTGGTTGGTTTTATACACTGAATTAACCTTGCATTACTGGGGAAAGTCGCACTTGGCCGTGGTGTATATAATCCTTTTAATTTGTGACAGTTCAGTTTGCTAATATTTTGAGGTATATTTCACCAGTATTTATAATGGATGTTGGTTTGCAACTTTTGTTTTCATGTGATACCTTTCTCTGATTTTATTATCAGAGTAATACTGGACTCAGGATGAATTGGAAGGTGTTCACTCCTCTAATTTTGTAGAAGAATTTTTGAAGTGTTAGTGTTGATTCTTCCTTTAATGTTTAGTTGAAACCATCAGTGATGGCATTTTGTCATAGTATTGGGAGGGGGTAGAGGATGTTTTGTTGTCACTAATTCAGTCTCTTTATTAGAGTTTATTGGGATTTCTGTTTCTTCTTGAATCAGTTTTGATAGTTCGTGTCTTTCTGGGAACTTGTATGCTCCAAAGTTGTCAATTTTTGACATGTAATTGTTCATAGCATTTCTTTATAATCCTTTTGTTTCTTAGAGATAAGTAGTGATGTCCTGACTTAATTGCCTATTATAGTAATTTGAATCGTTTTTTCCCTGTCACTCCAGCTAAAGGTTTGTCAGTTTTGTTGATATTTTCAAAGAATGAACTTCTGATTTTGTTGAATCAACTCTAGTTAGTTGATTTCTCTTTTAGTGATTATTCTTCTCTTCCTTCTTTTAGGGTTTAAGGTAGAAGTTGAGGTTATTTAATTAAGATCTTTTTTTCTTTTTTAATACAAGCATTCCCAGCTATAAATTTCTAAGTATCTGCTTTACTGTATCCCATAGCTTTGAGGTTTTTTTCCATGTACTTTGAAATATTTCTGCTCTCCCTTATGATATCATCTTGAATCCCCCAACTTATTTAGAAATTGTATTAATTTCTGTGTATTGGTGAATTTCTCAAAATTCCTTCTATTGATTACTCATTTTAATGCCTTGTGATTAGAGACCATATTGTGTGATTCCAATCCTTTGAGATTTTGGAAACTTGTTTTATGGCCCAGCATATGGTGTCTCCTGGGAATTGTTCCATGTGTGCTGGAGAAGACTGAGTTCTGCTGTGGCTGGAGGCGTGTTCTGTGGATGTCTGCTAGGTCCAGTTGGCTTTTACTGTTATGTAAGTCTCCTGGTTCACTGTTGATCTCCCATCTACTTATTCTGTCAGTATTGAACATAGAGTGTTGCAGGCTCTAGAGATCTTTGCAGAATGGTGTGTTCTCCCCTCAGTTCTTTCCTTCCCACTTCATATATTTAGGGTTGTGTTAAAAGTTGCATATACAAGGGTGCGTCATAAAGTTCATGGAATAAGTGAATTAAAAGATAAATTTATGTTGGTGCAAAAGTAAAATCCATTCATATGAAGGATTTTCAAAAATTTCATGGAAGTACATATTATGAGAAAGGTCTGAGTTGGATTTTGATTTTTCAGCACCAAAAACTTTTCAAGTTCTATTTTCCTTAAATATTTTGAAGTTCAGATGCTTATAATTTTCTTTCTGATTATAGACTTATTTATTATTATAAAATGGCCAGCTTTGTATCTACTAATAGGTTTTGTCTTAAAGTCTATTTTGTCTGAGATTCATATAGCTACTCCATCTCTCTGTTGGTTGCTATCCATATGGTATGTTTTTTCCTATGGTTTCTATTCAATCTGTTTTTACATTAAACAGATATTTTCTAGTATACTTTTTAATGCCCTTAGTTTTTCCTTAATTAAGTTTGAGTTCTTTTCTGGAGATTTTAAGAAACTTCTTATTAAGTTGTAATGTTTCTAGTTTAGATTAGTGCCAACTGAATTTCAATTGTTTACAAAAAACTGTGCTCTGATATGACACCATTCCCTCCCCAGTCCTTTGTGTTTCTATTGCCAAGCCAATTATATCTCTGTGCACTGCAGGTCCATAAACACAGATTTATAATTACTATTCTGTGCCATTATATTTTAAATCAAATACAGAAAAAGGGCTGCAAACAAAAATGCATTTATAGTATCTTTTATGTTTAACCTGTATAATTACCTTTATTGGTGTCATCATTTTTTACATGGGTTTGAGTTACTGTTTAGTGTCCCTTGCTGTCATCCTGAAAGACCCCTTTTAGTATTTCTTGTAGGACAGAGCTGCAGGTAAAGTCTCTTTAACAAAAAAAAAAAAAACTGGAATTGTCTTAATTTCTGTTCCACTTTTGAAGGGTAAGTATTTCTGAATATAAGATTCTTGGTTGACAATGTTTTTCTTTAATCACTTTAAATCTGTCATCTTACTCTTGTCTGACCTCCACAGTCAGATGAAATCAGAAAAACACAGAAAATCAGCTGTTATTATCGAGGATCAGTCATTCCTAACAAGTTGTTTCTCTCTTGCTGCTTTCAAAATTCCCTATTTTTGATTGCTGAGAGTTTGATTATGAAGTATCTGCAGTTCACTCATTTTATTCACTTGGACTTCACTGAGCTTCTTTGAAGTTTGGATTAATTTTTTAAATCAAATCTCCAAAGTTTTCAGCCACAGCTCTTCAAATGTCTTTTTGTTCCCCTTTCTCTCTAATCTCCCTCAAGACCCTCAAGTACATGTATTGGTGCACTTGATGGTGACCCACACGTCTCTGATGCCTGTTCATTTTCTTCTTTTTTTTCCTTTCTGTTACTCAGAATGGACAATTTCAACTGACTTGTCTTCATTATGGCTTTTCTTTCTGCTGCTGGATCAAACAAGGTGTGGAGTTCTGTGAGTCTTTCATTTCATATAATGTCCTTTGCTCTTTTGTTTACATGTAAGTTCCATCTCTCCAGGTGGGCATTCAGCCTAGCACTTAAGATGACTGCATCCCGCATTGGAGAATCTGAATCCAGCATCCAGCTCCGGAATCCAGCTTCCTGCTAGTGCAGACCCAGAGAGGCAGTGATGATGGCTCAAGTAACTGTTTTCTACCACACACATGGGAGACCTGGATTGCATTTCTGGCTTTGGTCTTGTGTACATTGGGAAAGTGAACTAGTAGATGAAAGAATTCTATTTCTCTGCCTCTCAAGTAAATAAAATAATTATCTTTGTTGATATCCTCTATTTAGTGAGACATGGTTTTCCTACTTCCTGTAGTTGTTTACACATAGTTTCTGTTCCACTTCAAAAACAGATTTAAAAGGACTAACTTAATTTCCAGAGGGATGAGAACTTTGTTATATTTTTGTAGGTTTTATGACAGAGAGGGCATTAGGATCCTGCACCATCCCTGAACAGGTGTTCCATGCATTCACTCTTGAAGGCTTTATCAGCCCTTGGAAATGCAAAAAGGGCTAATAAGTACATCTTGCCCTCTGAGAGAGCTCACAGTTCTAAGGAAGCAGACACTTACGGTCCAAAACTATGATGTGGCAAAAGCATCAGTGTATGTACACACATCATGTGTACACATGTGTGTACATGATGTGTGCACATCAGTGGATGCAGAACCTCTGTGATGGAGGTAGCATCCTCAGGAGATAGATTAATACACCTCATGTTGCGAATTGTCTGTGTTCTGTTTTTCAGGTTTTTAAACAGTGTTTTTAAATGTTTGTTTATGTCTTCATTTATTTCAGAGGGAGAAAGTGGTGATGGTGGTGGTGGTGGTGGTATGGGGTGGTATCCCATCTGCTGATTCACTCCCTAGATATTTGCAGCAGCCAGGACTGGGCCAGGCCAAAGCTGGGAACCAGAAGCTCTGCCAGGTCTCCATAGCTTGGCAGGGACACGAGGAATGGAATGGTCACGTGCTACCTGTTAGCATGCACATTAGCAGAAAGCTGGACTCTGGACCAGAGCTGGACCGGGACTCAGCCCAGGCACTCTGACAGGATGTGGGCAGCTTGCGCAGAGTTTTGACTGCCAGGCCCAGTGTCGACCTGTCTTGTCTGTATTCGTAGTTAGCTATGCAAGTGGTATTTCAATGTGTCCCATAAGGGCCCCTGACACTGCTGTGTGGTGTGCTTGTCAGGCATGCGTTTGCATAAGTGGTGTTGGGGAGGATCCCCTTCTGGCCTTTCCATGTATCCTTCTGGCCTCTCCCTGGGCACATGAAATCCTTAAAACCATAGATTCTGATGCATTTGGTCTGGGGTGAATAGAGTCTGCATTTTTAAAAAAGATTTATTTGTTTGAAAGATAGAGTTAGAGACAGACATACACACACACACGCACAACCACACATATCTTCATCTGCTGATTCACTCCCCAAATGGCTGCAATAGCCAGGGCTGGGCCAGGCTGAATCCAGGAGCCAGGAATTCCATCTAGGTCTCCTACATGTGTGGCAGGGACCCAAGGACTTGGACCATCTTTCACTACTGTCCCAGGCCCATTATCCGGGAGCTGGATCAGGCAGAGCAGCCAGGACTAGAACCAGTGTTGTCATATGGAATGCTGGCATTGCAGGTGAAGACCTAACCTGCTGAGCTGTGATACCCACCCTGAGAGTTTGCATTTTAAAAAAAGGAATATTTTCACCTACTTGAAAGGCAGAATGATGGAAGCAGAGACAGAGACAGAGAGATCTTCCACTGGGTAGTCCACTTCCCAGATGCCTGCAAGAGCCAGGGGTAGGCCAAGCCAAAACCAGGAGTCATGAACTCCATCAAGGTCTCCCACTTGGGTGGCAGAAACTGCAGTACGCGAACCATTATCTGCTGCCTCGCGGGGTGCGGTAGGAGGAAGCTGGATCAGAAGCAGAGCAGCTAGGACTCAGACTGGCTCTCTGATATGGCACACGAATGTCACAAGAGCAGCTTTGCCTGCTGCACCACATCACCCTGACAGACTCCATTTTTAACATCTTCTCAGTTTATGCTGGGCCACGGGCCACACTTTTTGTAACAAGGTCCTAAAGATTAAGGAGCACTAACCTCCCAAAGCCCAGTCCCTGCGTCTTCTTGATAGAAAACATCTTCCATCTGCTTTGCCCACCTGGGCTATTTATTCTCCTGAACTTTAGAATGTAGGTCGCTGAGAAAACCTGTGGGGTGTGCTCCAGGAGCCCTCAGAATGGAAGAGAAGCCCGTCTCCCATCGTGAAGTTTGGGGAGGTTCTGATCAAAGGCCAGGAACTGGTGGAGGAGATTTCCCGGTCATTGTAAAATCGATCATGGTCGGGTTCTCTGAGTGCTGTGCATTATTAGTGGGCATGAAGGGGATGCCAAGAGAAAAGGAATGATTGCAAAACAAACAAAACTGAGTGGCTACAAAGCATACAAGACTGAGTGGTTAAAAGACACACAGAGTTGCATGGCTACAAATGTCAGGTGTCTTTTGCAGAACTTTCTCTATGCCCACTGAGCAGAGGAGGTGGAGGGTAGTGGGAGTGTAGAGCAGGGGAAAGCGGGGCGGAAGGAGAAGGTAAATGCATGTGTTTGAGGGGCCACTGGGGTTCAGGAGCCACAGCCCAAGAAGTTGCTTCTGGAGTCGCACAGCCTAAGTCCAAATCCTGGAGCTCATGTCTACCAGTGGCATGACGTTCCTCTGTGCTTTGGCAGATTGTAGAACATCGGGATCTACGAGAGCCCCTGGAATCCAGTAGACAGTTAGGTTCAACAGTTTTTGTTACCCCTGGGCACTTGGCTAGGCCCTTATCATCCATTAAGTCATTGATTCTTCTAATTCTGCCAAGGCGTTAATATTATCACACTTGGTAGACTGGGTCACTGAAGCCCAGAGAGAGACACCTGTTCAAAGTCAGCAGTCAGACTCAGAGCCAGAAGAGTTGCCTGTGTCTTTCTGTCTTTGCTTCTTGGAGTGAACCCCATATTCTGCAAGAAGGCAAGCTGCTGGGGTCTAGGTGGGGTTTTATGTCCTAGCACAGTTCCTGGCACATAGAAGACCTTCTGTAAAATGTGGCAATGCTTGAATGAGAGGTGGGTGATTTTTGGAAATGGTTGTGGCAGTGACTTTGTAAAACCCCTCTCTGAAGAAGTGGCCAGGTGCAGATATCCTACTGACGATGGTGATGAGACAGACTGACTCTTAAACACTCATGACAAAGACAAAGGTGAAAGGGGGGCAGTGGGTTTTTTAATAATTTATTTATTTTCATGCATTTCAAAAATACAACATTAGGATTATAGTAATTCTTCCCACCATACCCACCTTCCCACCCACTCTCCCACCCCTCTTCCTCTTCCCTCTTCTGTACCCTGTGTTGTTTTTCACTAAGATCTATTTTAATTTAACTTTATATACAGAGGATTAACTCTATTCTAGGTAAAGAGTTCAATGCTTTGTGTGAAAAAGAAAAATAAAAACAAAAATGAAAAAAAAAAAACCTGCTCCACCATAGTCCAGATAAGAGCTGTTCAAGATTATTGCATTTTGAAGGTGATTTAGCTTTCTTTCCCTGTCTTTTCCCTTCCTTCCCTCCCCTTCTTTCCTTTCAGAACTTTACTATCTTTAAAGAAGAACCCAAGAGGGATACATCTTTGTGAGTTCTTAGACATAACTATAACTATGAGACATAAGAATATCCTCCACTTAATAGGCTAAAAGAAGTGATTCTTGAGAACAAGTTTTACTATTAAGTCTCATGATACAACTTTTTGAGGGCAGAGGTCCTGCATTGGAAGTTAATGCAGTGCCTCTTGTTGTTTATTTAACAGTTAACACTCTTATGTATGACATCAGTGATCACCCAAGGCTCTTGACATGAGCTGCCTCAGCTATGGAAGCCTTTTGGATCCACTAACTTGACAAGGCTATAAGCAAAGTGGAAGTTCTCTCCTCCCTTCAGAGAAAAGTACATCCTTCTTTGGTGATCGCTTCTTTCCACTGGGATCTCACTCACAGAGGTCCTTCATGTAGGACATTTTTTGCCACAGTGCCCTGGCTTTCCATGCCTGAAATGCTCCCCTGGGCTTTTCAGCCAGACCAGAATGCCTTAAGGGCTGATTCTGAGGTCAGAGTGCTACTTAAAGCAATTGTCAGTGTTTTTTTTTTTAAAGATTAGTTGAATGACAGAAAGAAAGGTAGAGATGCATAGAGAAAGAGATCTTCCATCCATTGGTTCACTCCCCAAATGGCCACAATGGCCATGGTTCGGCCAGGTCAAAACCAAGAGCCTAGACTCCATTCAGGTCTCCCACATGAATGTCAGGGACCCAAGTACTTGTATCAGCTTCCACAACCTTCTCAGACACATTAACAGGGAGCTGGTTTGGAAGTGGGGCAGCTGGAACTTGAACTGGCAGTCATATGGACTGCTAGCATCAGAGGCAGAAGCTCAACCAGTGGTGCCTCCCAACCCCCCACCCAGGGCAGTATTTTACCTGGAACAGTATCACCCTCTAAATGTCTATGAGCTGTGATTAAAAGAGGCCATTCATGGGGCAAAAAATTAGCCTAGCAATTAGGATGCCCACATCCCACACTGGAGATCGGGAGTTCAGTTCCTGGCTGTGGCTTCTGACTCCAGCTTCCTCTTCATGCAGATTCTTTGAGGCATTGGTGTCAGCTCAAGTAGTTAGGTCCCTGCCACCTATGTGGAAGACCTAGATTGAGTTCCGGCTCCTGGCTCCTGCCTGGCCCAGCCCAGACTGCTGCAGGTATTTGAGGAATGAGCCATGAGATGGAAGCTCGCCCTATTTGCCCATCTCCCATAAACAAACAAATAAAGTTTTAATAAGAGGCCACTAGGACCTTCATAGTATGCTGAAGAGTGTCTCCAGGGACCTTGAGACAGAACGAGCAGATGTTTCAAGTGGGATGATGCAGAGTGGCCACAATCCTCACCATCAGGAGAAGACAGGGAATACACCTGCTCTGGGGGCCTTGGCCGACACAAGAACTCTATAGAATTTCCTAAGACCCAGGAGACTAGAAATGTTCAATAGCCCTCAGATTAGAAGAAAAACTGCATCCTTCCCTCCCACGCTTATCAGATACTGTGATGATCAGCCTTCAGAGCGTAGCAGTACATGGAAAGATCCAGATAGAAGTGCCTTTGTTAAGAGAGAATTCTGCAAGAGGCTGCTTCACTTGATTTGGGTAGAGTCCTCATGGCCCCTGGGACACTTCTCATCTCTCTCTAACCATGTCCCTGTCCATTATCTTATAGGAGGCCTTGTTTCAAGAAGGACTTGAGGTCACTGAAAATGATATATAAAATATTAACCATGGGAGCCAAGGGTGAGCCTAATTCAACCAACACACTTTCTCTGCAGGGGTGTAGACTGGCTCTTTGCCTTAGAGTTGGCAACACACAAACAAAGCATCTCGTTCAGAAGAGACCACAGAAACCAAAGATGCATGGTTTAGGAAAACACCTACCATACAGAAGTCACCCTGGGGTTCTCTTATCAACAGATACTGTGGATATTAGGTGCACCATCTCCCAGAGCACCTGTGAAGGAGTCCTCCTCGCGGTGGATGCCATTGTTGCTGTTTTTTCTAATTTAGACCTTTGATACACATTGCCAGTTCTACGTCATTCAAGGCAGGTAGCTCTCTGGGAGTGAGTCTTTCTACTGCTGTCTGGTCTGAGATCAATGTCACAACATCTGGGGAGCTGATGAATGGCGCTTCACAAAGGCCTCCCTTAGTTGCCCTCGGCCAAAGTCTTCTAGAGAGCAGGGATAGTGATTGTCACCCTGAGCTCCTTGGGTGGGGCTGCTGTACTTTGCCAGGTAGCAGGCAGCGCATGCACAGAGCACCCTGCAGGGAGCTGCCAAGTGTCAGCCCCACCCAGCCCCTTTGGAGGTGGAGAAATGATTCACACATGGGCTCTGAGTGCCCCCTAGAGATTACTTTTATGATTTGTTCATGCCCCATACAACTAGGCCATTAAATACTCCATATTTTAAGGTAACTTGAATCCTATTTTAGTTCATCTCAGAGACTTCAGGCTTTGTGAAGTTTTTAAAATGCATTATGCTCCTCAAAGTAAGAAGTCATAACCACACACTATATACCAGATAGTTAACTTCGGCCAGAGCACCTGGCCCTAGTAAAGAGGATACACGGTGGGTCAAATTTCTATTTCTCAAATTGATGAGACTCTTCCAGCTGGGTGGAGTCCAAGGAGTCAAATGATATTGCCAAGAATCTGCTTCTCTGTCTCTGCCTCTGTATTCTCTGTGTAGGCTTCGTTCTTGGTCAGACCCTCCCCTCCTAAGGCACCTCCAGGTCATGGTTATGGCTTAGCCGTGAGCCATCTCAGCAGACAGAGAGAACTGCTTCTCCACAGTCATTGGCTCTCTCTTTGCCACTAATGGACCTCACTTGGCTGGAAGCAGAGGTAGTCTGCTGACTGGCTGAGTTGGGGGCTGTGCCCACTCCTGATGGGGGTGGAGGGAGTGCATCCCATGGGCTGAGTATGTGGGAGAGAAAAGACTAGAACATTGGGGAGTTTCTATTACAAGAAGTGGCTCAGTACCTCTTGCTGGAATGGGAAGTGTCTCTACACTTTGTCCGTCCTGTTCAATGGAAAGATTCACAGTGGATGGAGGTGGGTCTTGAGCTCCTCCTAGAGGCCAAAATAAGAAATTGAGCTCTGGCCACTTGGGTGATTTTCCTTGGAAATGTTGTATCCATGAAGTAACTATCAGTAATACCTTGTTATTCTTGTGCTTATTCCCGCACTTACTTGGAAAGAGAAAACTGTCTTATCCATGTTCTATCTGTATCTATGTATGACAATTTGGGAGCAACTAACGTGGGATCTGGTATCAGGAAAGGTGTGGAAGTCCCTGAAGACTTTAGAACTCCAGCACTCTTCCCTGGAAAAGTTGCTGCAATTTCCAGAAAGCCAGAGGAGAAGTAGGGTGTGCCCTTCCCACACCCTGACATGTATTTGTGATGCTTACACTTCATAGAGATGTAATGCTGTGTGGTAGCCAAGAGATCAGGCTGTGAAAACAGACACCTGCCGTTTTCTGGCTGTGTGACTTTTGGTCATGTTAAATGTTTCTGTTCCCTGCTTCTGTATTGTAAGGACAATGACAGTACCCTGTCCTAGCAATGTGGTTAGGATTAAATGAGCAGACCCTACCTCTCTACCCCCCAGATACCCGAAACCACAGACGCCTTGAACTTTGTACATTGCTTTTGCCTCTACATTGCACAGTGCTGCCACATACCACCGGAACTACTCTGTCTTTCCATGTTTGATGCCTTGCAGCCTCCTTTGCATCGGTATTCTGGTACTGTGGAGCCATTATTAGGTACAGTCGGGATTACCTGGACAAGCACTGCTGTCCTGTGGCAGTGGTTCTTGTAACTGAGATGAGGGCAGAGTGACTGGCAGGCAGTCAGTGGATGCAGCGTGGACACACTGTAGAAGGGGCTGCTTCACATGCCAGGATTGGAGTATCTTAAAGACTTTATCTCACTCCCCAGGATGGCGTGCAATTCATAACTTCTTAAATTTTATTTATTTGAAGGCTAAGTTAGAGAAAGGAAAATCTCCCATTTGCTGGTTCACTCCCCAAAATGGCCACAATGCCTGGGACCGAGCTGGACTGAAGCTAGGAGCTAGGAGCTTCTTCCAGGTCTCTCCCTTGGGCCATCCTCCATTGCATTCCCAGGTGCATTATCAGGGAGCTGGATTGAAAGTGGAGCAGCCGGGACAGGAATTGGTGCCCATAGAGGATGCTGAAGTTGCAGGTGGCAGCTTAACCCATTAGGGTACAATGGCAGCCCCAATTCAAAACTTTGAAGTTGTTTATTTAGGGAATTTTCAGCTAGTCTTTTTGGATCACAATTGGCCGTGGATAACTGAAACTGTGGAAGGTGAAACCGGCTATGGGGGTGGGGTGGATGCTGTGTTTGGGAAGTGCTTAGAACCATGCTTGGCTCCTGATAGTGGTAGATAAATGTTTGCTACTATTATTTTCTTTTCTCCCCTCATGTTCCAAAGAGTTGGGTTCAGTCCTCTCACCAGCACTTTGAACAAAGAAGGCATTGCAAAGACGGACATGGATTACTAGATGATGGCAAGACTAGACTAGGGCAAAGAATTGGTGAGGGGATGCTTGAGCTTCATCAGAGCTCGAAGAGCATGGTGACATCACATCACTTTCTCTTCTGTCCAAAGAAAACGTAAAAGGTACCAGTTGATTCTCTAGGTTCATGATGCAAATAAAATAACAGAGGCAAGAAAGTGCATGTATGTTCATAAAGTTCAGAATTGTGTTGGAGTTCAACTGGGAGACATGCAGATAAATGGATGGCCTCAGGCATGTGTAGAAAGAAGCACCACAGAGCCACTGATGTGGAGAGGAGAGGCCCCGGCTCAGCTTTGGCAGAGGGAGCATCGGGTGGGAAAAAGCATAATAATTTTTATTACTGTGACTATAATTTGTGGGGCAGTGGGCAATGGCTAGCACTTTATCTCATCTTTACATGAACTCTGTGAGGTAGGTGCCAGAAGGCTCCCCATTTTATAACAAATACAAATGAAACTCAGAATGAAGAGCTGTTGCCTAGAGTCGCACAACAGGAAGTCACACACACACAGAGCTTGGCGCTAATAGCCCCGAGGTTCTACTTCCCCAAGGCACTGAGGATCTTGTGGAGGAAGTCACGTTTGCTCTGCATGCTGGGACATCAGCAGAGTGGGTTAGGAAAGCTAGGGGTGACGGCAGCCCTTCCAAGTGGACAGCACGGCACAGACAGAAGCAGGGAGGGCTGAGAGTGGGCTGGTTCCGGTACCAAGTCGGATGTCACGGCAAATGCACAGACTGTGACCATCCATCAGTGTCTCCAGCTTCTTGGAGAGAGAGAACAAATGAAGACGCGACATTATCACAGCAGCCATCGGGCTTGGCTAAGCAAGGAAATTGCTCCCCGCTTGCTAAATAATGATTGAAAGCATTGTTTGTGTTTCCAGCTTTACTCCGGCCTCATAACAGCAAGGAACGCCCCGGCTATACCCTGCAGAGGTCACGCTCCAGCTGCACGCAGCTCTGCAAACCTCCCATTTCCGTTAACTTTATAGCTGCTTCATAAATGTGCTGCTTTGGGCATTTCCCCCCCGTGTTCCCTCACTCCTGTTGAGAAATGGTTTATTGGAAATATCTCATTTGTCTATTTTGAAGCAATATTTTCTTTCTCTCATACGTTTATTTAAATCCCCTTTGCCTGTATCCAAAGAGCTCTGGGCATTTGCACAAGAATTGGAAAATGGAACAGAGAGTCAGTTTGTTGTAAGCAGCTGGCCTCCCTTAAAATAACTGAGGGCTCCTGGCCATGCCCCATGGGGCAAACTGAGCATGCTCCAAACTCTCAAGGTCAGTGGGTTGGGGAAGAAACACCCAGAAAGGCTTTTAGTTTCTGTGTCTGAATTCTAGAAGGATCCTTTCACTTCCTCTTTATTCAGTCATTCACCAACTACTCATTGAGCTTCTCATATGTAAGAGGCACTCTGTGGGGTTGAAGGATTGCTGAGGCACAGGTGTAGAATCAAATTTCCAGGGAACTCACAGTCTAGCTGTTAGATGAGCAGACAAATAGTGATTTCCTAGGAAGGCGTGTACAAGGATGCAGCAACATGGACGATAGGGATAAATGAAATAAACTGTGGCAGGCTTCTGCCTTGGAATACTGCACGGTAGTTAGAAAAGGCAAGGTGATCTGTGTGGTTTTTTTTAAATGTTGATTTGAAAGGCAGAATTAGAGAGAGGCAGAGGCAGAGAAACAGAGAGGTCTCCCATTCGCTGGTTCACTGTCCAGATGGCCACAACGGCCAGAGCTGTGCCAATCCAAAGCCAGAGCCAGCAGTTTCTTCTGGGTCTCCCACTCAAGTGCAGGGACCCAAGGACCTGGGGCATCTTGTACTGCTTTCCCAGGCCATTGCAGAGAGCTGGGTCAGAAGTGGAGCAGCCAGGACTCGAATCGGGGACCATATGGGATGCTGGCACTGCAGGCAGCAGCTTTACCTGCTAAGCCATAGCACCAGTCCCTATCTGTGTGTTCTAATATGCTTAAATTTCTGAGTAGAAAAATGCACTGAGTAGAAAAATAAAGTGAGCATGATACAGCTACATAAGAGATACTTGGAAACCTGTGTCAGCTTGCTAGTTAGCTTAGAAGGTGAGTGGTAGAAGCAACTGAGTTTTTTCTTGGTAGACAAGAAACTCTGGAACTATTTACTCTTACCTGTAATTTTTAAAGATTTATTTACTTGTTTATTTGAAAGCCAGACAGACAAAGATCTTCCATGTGTTGATTCACTCCCCAATGGCTGCCTATAGCCATTTCTGGGCCAGGCCTAAGCCAGGAGCCTGGAACCCCATCCAGGTCTCCCACATGGGTGGCAGGGGCCCAATACTTTGGACCATCTTCTGCCTTCCCAGGTGCATTAGCAAGGAGCTGGACTGGAGGCAGAGCAGCTGGGACATGAGCCACCACCCTCATGTGGGATGCAGGTGTTGCAGGCAGGGGCTTAACCGGCTGTGCCACAACACCAGCCTTTCTGTAACTTTTAAAACCAACAACTGGATCCATGGAGCATTTGTCTGTATATAAGAGAGCACTTGCTAAAGGCAGCATTAGCTGTGTGTCTGGTCTGTAGATGTAATAGACAAGGAAATTGTTTCAGGGAGAAGGGAAGTTCTTTTTTTTTTTTTTAAAGTGTCTGGGAACATTTCCTCTCCCTGTTTTTTTTTTTTTTTTAAAGATTTATTTATTTATTTGAAAGTCAGAGCTACACAGAGAAAGAATGAGAGGCAGAGAGAGAGAGAGAGCACGCTTCCATCTGATGGTTCACTCTCCCCGTTGGCTGCAATGTGGCGCTGATCCAAAGCCAGGAGCCAGGAGCCTCCTCCGGGTCTCCCACACGGGTGCAGGGGCCCAAGCACTCGGGCCATCCTCCACCACCTTCCCAGGACATAGCAGAGAGCTGGATAGGAAATGGAGCAGCCGGGTCTCAAACCGGCGTCCATATGGGATGCTGGCGCCTCAGGCCAGGGTGTTAACCCGCTTCGCCACAGTGCCAGCCCCAGGAGAAGGGAAGTTCTATGAGAGAACACATCTGGATTTGACAAGTGGATAGGAGCTCTCCAGAGTGCTGAAACTAAGCAACACACTCACAGATCGGAACTGCTGCAGGAGGTGGAATGAGACAGGTGACGAACTAGATCTTGAGGGGCTTGAAGAGCACAGTGAGGAGAGGCTAATGGGCCCCAAGCCAGAGCTGAATTCGTCTCAGCTGTCTGATATCAGCTCCAGGTCCCTACGGAGAACTTCTGAGGCTTGGCCAGTTCTGGCTTTGCAGCCTCAGGCTCAGATAAGGTCAACTGAGTTAGACTAACATGGGGGACACTTACATAGGTTTCTTTCTGCGTGCATGTTCCTCTTCTAGCTGTTTTACATATAGTATCTCTTTGAACCCTTGCATCCACCCTGTGAGCAAATACAATAGAATTTCCCCATTTTGCCGATGAGGAGAGTGAGGGACAGATAGTCCCCTGAAGATTATCCAGAGAAACTCGGTTCTTCCCTAGGTTATTTCTGTACACAGGTATGAATGATAGTTTATGTACCACAAGAACATTGAAGATGTTAAGAAAGGATACATACTGTGATTGCAACTATGCAAATAAATGCATTAAAATGCAGACCAAAGAATGCCAGTGTGCTGGAGTAGTGGAGTTGTGGGTAGCGTTGCAGCTTTTCATCAGGTGAGTTGGGTACTGTGGTTACGTTACTTTCATAATAAAAAAACCTGCTTCTATAAATAATGAAAAGTCTTTTACCTCAAGGCTCCAGAGTTGCCAATAAACCATTATGGGATGGCAGAGGCTTCTGCATGCTTGAAAGAGAGCAGAATGGACATTGGCTTGCGTCTGTGCCACGTGACTCTAGCTGGGGACATCAGACCTGACTTGTGCAATTCCAGCAGCTGGGTCCCTGTGTCCCAAATGTGGATATTTTTTAATATTTGTATATTTGTTTGGAAGACAGAGTCACAGAGAGGCGGGGGGAGGGAGAAAGGGGAGGGAGAAGGAGAGGTTTTCCATCCACTGGTTCACTCTCCAGGTAGCTGCAATGGCTGGAGCTGTGCCAATCAGAAGCCAGGAACTTCTTCTGGGTCTCCCACTCAAGTGCAGGGGCCCAAGGACTTGGACCATCTTCTATTGCTTTTCCAGGTCATAGCAGAGAGCTGGGTCAGAAGTGGAGCTAGTGAGACTCAAACTGGTGTCATATGGGATGCTTACACTGCAAGTGGTTGCATTACTGGCTATGCCACAGCACCAGCCCCTCTCTCCCAGCCGATGGCTCCAGAAGGCAAATAGGGAAACAGGATGCTAGGTGACACTGAGCCACATTTTTGCCTTTACATTCTTTGGATCTTTCTAGTTAAAAAAAGAAAGTGTCTGGGACAGGCCTTTTCCTGCTATGGGTTAAGCTGCTACATGGGACAGCTGCATCCCATATCCAAGTGCTTGATTGCTCCCTGCTAATACACCTGGGAGGCAGCAGGTGCTGGCCCAAGTGTTGGGCCCATGTCACCCACAGGAGTTCCTTGTTCCTGACTTGTTCCTTGGGCCCATGTCACCCACAGGAGTTTCTTGTTCCTGACTTGTTCCTTGGGCCCATGTCACCCACAGGAGTTCCTTGTTCCTGACTTTGGTCCAACTCAGCCCTGGCCATTGCAGTCATATGAGGAATGAACCAGCAGATGGAAGATTGATCTCTCTCTCTCTCTCTTTCTCCCCCTTCTCCCATTATTCTGTCTTTCAAATAAATAAATACACCTTTTTTTAAAAAGAGGGAACAAATCACTTTGGCAATAGTATTTTCTTAGACCTCTCATTTATGGCTTGCCCTTGCCCCTCCCTTCCCTCCTTCTTTCTGTCTTACCCAGAAGAGTAAGCCCAGGCTCCAAATCTCCTTTTTTTCCCACTGTACTTATTTTTCTAGTTCCCATCTATACATAATGGCTAGTCATTATGTAGAGTTTCTATTTAAACATAAATATGAATGTATTTTCATGATAAAATATGATTCAAGCTTAGGAAAGATAGGTTATTATTGGTCCAGGTGTTGAATGACTATGGAGAAATCATCAAAGTTGGAAGACCCCAGGTATCTGCTGCCTCTGGTCCTGACCAGCTCTGACATTTCAGGAGTGGTTGGTGTGTGTGTGGCATCCAGGACAGCTGCCCCTCTGCTAAGCTGCAGCTTTGCTCCCAGTGCCTGGCACTTGAGGGATTTGTAAATTTTGTAAATGCCCTTTGCCATGGCTCTCCATGCAACTTCATGTAAAGGGCAGGTCCATGTGCAAAGTTCAGAAAGGACCCAGCTGAGATGGAGAAGTCAGCGTATCCTCCTGCAGATTCAGGAAGGGCACAGCCTAGGTTGTGAAGCCAGCGTCCTCTGTAAGCTTGGAATCTGGAGGCAGGGATCCTTGCTGGGGGTCTCTGCCTACATGATCACTAGTGGAAGGAAGCCATCGATGGAGGTGAACCATTGTTGAGCACGTCTGTGCATGTTAGACCATCCATCACTTTATCTCGCTATGACATTAAAGTGCAGGGAGGTTAAATCATTTACCCAAGGACACAGCTGTTACGTTGGAAATCTGGTTCTGACACCAAACCTCTGATTCCAAAGCTGTCACTCTTCCCATGAAGCACTTCTGGCTTATTTGAGGTAGATCCCAGTGCGATCTTCATGTAGAAATGAGAACAGGATGATCTTTTAATCTCCTGTTTTTCACTCTGTTCCCAGTGGGCTGAATTCCTTCAGAGACCTGTAGGCATTCCCTTTGTGCCCCTAAGCCTTTGCCATTGCTTTTCCTGGAATTCACTCTCTGCTCCCTTTGTACCTGGTTTGCTTTCCAAACCAACGTCATGAGTCTGTCACCTCCTCCGGGAAGCTGTGGGGCATCATCCCAGCCCACATTTCTTTTCCATTTTTGAGTGTTCAGTGGTGAGAACAGGGACTCATCACCAGATATGTGAGGTGGTATCAGATCTAACACTCAGGAATCCCAGTCCTGGCTCTGACACTGATTAGCTATGTGCATTTGGGCAAGCTTCTTAACCTTTCGGAGTCTCTACTTGCTCATCTGTGGAATGGGCTCAGCATTGTAAAAGTTAAACTTCTCAGCACTCATCAAACTGGCACAATCATCACAGGCTTGTCTTTATCCCATCTGCTGCCTTCCCATCTTTATGCCTTTGACCTCCTGCCTCTAGAGTTGCATTTCTGGATGGGACTCAGTGGTTTTACTCTTCCTCTAAAGCATTTGAAGACAGCTCCTGACCCCTAATGTGAAACAGAGGTGGGATGATGGAGGTGGAGCCCTGGTCTTTCTGGCTAAGGTGTGCACAACCCAGAGCTGCTTCTTGGTTCTCTGAGATTTGTATTTTTACCTATAAAACTCAGAAACAGGGCCAGTGTTGTGGCTCAGCAGGTTTAGCCTCTGCTTGCAAAGCTGGCATCCTATTGGAGTGTGGTTATGGGTCCTAGCTGTTCTGCTATTGATCTAGTTCCCTGCTGTTGCACCTGGAGGGCAATAGAAGATGGCCCCAGTACTTAGGTCCCTGCCACATAATACAGGGGGAGACCAGGATGGAGCTCCATTCTCCTGACTCAAGCCTGACTCAGCCCTGGTCATTGCAGCTACTTGGGGAGTGAACCAGCAGATGGAAGATTTCTCTCTGTGTCTGTCTTTCCCCCTTCCTGTCACTCTGCCTTTCCAATAAATAAATAGATCTTTTTTAAAAAACTCAGAAAGTGAGGCCGCCTTCACAGGATTTGAAGTGCCTATAAATAACAACAACCATCATTCTGGTCCTCAGAAAAAAACCAACATTAACTATTGCAGTGAACCTGGGGATTCTAACACAAAAACTAGTGCAGCATTCATTCAGTGCATATTCATTTGGTGCCTACCATGTTCCTAGCACTGTCCTATGTTCTGGAGATGCAGCAGTGAATAACATGGCCTTTGGGCTTTACATTTTTTGCAAAGGTACAGATTTGCATTTTCTACCATCTACCCAACTAGGAAATAGATTATTATAATCTGTTTCTAACGACAAAGCTGGTGAGCTCAGGGGTTAAACTTACAACTCTGGAATCAGAGATCTGGGTTCCAATCCCAACTCTGGCACTTCCCAGTGTGGTGGCCTTAGACAGACCTTGAGACTGATTGGGTGACCGGATGCGGCAAGGGATCAAGTTGCAACACATCCTAGATGGACCACAGATATCAATGACTGGTCCAGTTCTAATCCAGGTGGGCATGACTTCTGCCCACCTCACCCCCATAACTCCTTGCTCAGAATCCTACTCACAGTGAATATTTCAATGACTGTTTGTTGATGGACTAGTAAAAATGGTTGGAGAGGAGCAAGCAGATGCATTAACTGCCTCTCAGGTCAGCAAATGTCACTTACCTGCATGTGAGGTTCTTACCATTCTGTGTGACTCAAATAGATACTTCTCTCCCACTAATGCATGCCAGGAAAAATGAGCTGAGTGTACTTCCTGGCTCAGAAGAAAAAATCTTTTGTTACCGTTAAGTGGTTATACAGAAGCAGGTGAGTTCCTAAGCCACTGAAAATCTTGGTCTCCCTGAATGCCCTTCGCTGGGCAGTGCCTGGTGCATCTGAGTGAATCAGTCTGATTTCCCCTTCTGTTTCCACTTCTGTGAAAACTGGGATTAACCTTGTTCTTTCATGCACTCAGTATTTTCTAAGGCTACAGGGGGGTGGTGCTTAATAATTATTGCAAAAAGTGGTTATGGAAAGTAATTCCATAGGAGGAGTTTGCATTGTATTCTCAGGCAGATAGGACAGTGGCCAATTCCTGGCCGTTTCCCTGCTGTGTGACCTGGGGCAAGTTATTTCACATGGCTGACCCTGTGTCCTCAAGTGTAAAATGGTTAATAAAGCAGGTACAGCTACCTCATAGTGCTACTGGGAAAATTAAAGTAGTTAGCTTATATAAAATTCCTAATACAGTGTTTGGTGCATAGTAGATGCTCATGAACTAATTCACGTGTTCTGTATTTCGTTTGTTCAAAAAAGCGTTTACTGGGAGCCAGCTAATATACCAGGCACAATGCTAAGTGCTTGGGATACAGCCATGATGAAAGCTGACAGGTGTCTGTGCCCACCTGGGGAGGTGGTGCCAGGGCCACTTAGGTCCAGGGTTCACAGACTTCCTGTGATGGGACTGGCATTGAAGTTGTCTGTCTGGGGGAAAGGCTGCTTTGTGTTTTTGAGATTTGTGTGCAGGAGAAGTGGATGTGGTGGCCTTTATATTACTGAAGTGAAAGAGAAGATGGGGGTTACCAATTTTGTGTCAAAGGCCTTTCTTTGAATTATGATATCAGACCTTTACATATTCACAGCAACTCAAACATTATTTTCCCAACGTAGAAACTGGGGCTCAGGGAACTGAAATGTCTTGTCCGAAGTCACTCACCTGTAAGTGTACAGCTAATATTCAAATGTAGGAATTACTTTGCTCGCTTTAACTGAATATTTTTCTACGTTTGATCTATAATTGGCCATATAGGGGGTCTAATTCAATCATTGGAGCCTGTCTTAGAGGTGACGTGGCACTGGAATTCATTACAGAGGTCACCCTTGGCCTTGGAGATTACAGCACCAGACATGGTCTTGAGGATTTTGCATTGTGTCAGTCCTGGTGCTAATACCCATGGCCTCCTGGGGAGCTAACAATCTCCCTGCAGCCTCTTCCTTTCTCCAATGACTTTGAGTCTCATTTTGTCATTCATGACGTCACCAGCTTCCCGAATCAGCAGCTCTCATGAAGTACACTTTAATTCTCCAAGCAGTAACCTTAAAGGTACTTACAGAGGTGTTAAATTCCCTCACTCACTCACTCAGCTTTTATTTAGTCATGTGTTAGAACGTGCTTGATTATATCTTCTTGGGTTTAGCAACTTGCCAGAGAGGGGTAGGGTGTGCTGTAGGAGCTCTCAGTCCATGGAATCCGATGGAACAGGAAGGAGGGCTGTGGTGCAGCATGAGACAGCCTTGGTTTCTCCAGCATGTCCAACGTCCAGCTCCATTCCAGGGTTGGTCTTAATTCTAGAGGAGTCTGAGTGTCTAAATGGCACAATTGAAGGCATCCAGGACTTTCATTGTAATGTTATTCTCCTAATTAAAAATTCTGCTTTGACTTGGTCCATCAGTCAATCAGTCTTTAGTGGATACCATGAAGTATTCCATTCCTTACCCCTATCTTTCCCTCCAAAGTCTTTTTTTTTTTGCCATACCCCACTATTGGGAATAGCAGTGGAGTAGCTACCCCATTATCCTTTTATCTCATCTTGTCTCTTCCTTCCTTTGTCCATGTGGGTGAAGTATGAGCTTATAGATCAGGACTATATTACCCCACGTACATATATGGTTGGGCTGGGTGTGGACCCTGGATCCAAGCTAGGTCAGTAAGATTCTTGCATTGAGAAATTGGTCTTGAGCTTGAGAGATGCCATCAGATTGCAGTGTATTTTGGAAATCATGTTTACCTAAAGAAGTGAAGGAACTTGAGGGGCAGGACAGAGAGAGAGGAGAAAACAGAGAGGAGGAGTGAAGAATCGCTGTGTTGCACAGGAATAGAGAAGGGGAATGCTTAAGCCTGGTTCTGGTGATACCACAGACCCAGCTCAGTAGTGTCACTATACTGGTTTTACTTTATTTGTATTTTGGTTTTAATAATACAGCCCCTTTATTTCTTAATTGGCTTTGAATTTCTAATATTAACAATCAATAGATCCTACTGAAGCACAGATTCCCAATAAGCCACCCTCCTTCCATTTCCCATACATTTAACCAGACTAACGCCTCCAGGCCTGTGGTGGGCTGCCCCTTAGCCTAGATGGCCCACCTGGGTACCACTTCTCCGCATGGGCATGGGAGGTGATGCTGTGTGTTGGTTACAGGGACCAGACAGACTCTGAGTTGGAATCCACTGTGGCTGTGCTTCTACTAATGGCAGAATGTCGAGCCAGTGACATGATTCAGTACCTGATCCTAAGTCTCCCTGACTGCAGAGAGAAATAAAATTACTAGTTGCTTTGCTACAAAGTTTGGGGTGGGCATCAGCTGGGATAATATGAGTGTGTTCCTGGCACTAAGCCTGACATCTGGCACAAAGTGAGGATTCAGGAGATGTTAGCTGAGCCATCATCATCACCATCACTACCACCACTCCACCGTGCCACCAGGCTGAGTTTACTCTCTCAGGTTATTGTGGTTGAATTACTTTCCTTTGCAGCAATGAATTACCACAAACTCAGTGGTTTAACAAAAGATACATTTGTTAGCTCCCAGTTTCATACATTAGAAACCCAGGGATAACACCAGGGCTGGCTGTCTGCAAGGTGCATGACCAGGCTGCATTCTCACACAGATCCTGCATCCTCTTCCATGTCCAGCTTGCTGGAAGACTTCCATTCATTGCGGTTAGTGGACCAAAGTCTCAGTTTCCTTCCTGGCTGCCCGTCGGGGCCGCTCAACCGCAGAGGCCACCCACGTTCCCTGCGGCATGGTCCCTTCCTCTTCAGAGCCAGCAGTGCAGACTCTCACATGGGATGAACCCCTCTCATCCCTCAGATCCTATGTCTGACCTCTTGTCTCAGATTTAAAGGGGTGGCTTCAGGCCACCTACTCTCCCTGCCTTGGAGTCCACTGCACCACTTTAAAGAGAGCCAGCAGCAAGCATAGAATCCATCACATTCACAACCCTAAGGATCACACAGGGACAAGGAATCCCGATGCCACCTTGGAATTCTATCTGCCACCTGGGCCCACAAAGATAGAAGGCAAGTTAAACTCTCAGCTAAGGATCTGGCAAATGGCAGATCTACATTGAATGCTGGCAATATTTTGTCATTTTAGTTATTAGCATCAATCTCCCTTGTTCTTAATCAGGTCCCCATCTTCTCAGTGTCAATACCACCTTCTTTTGTTTGTTTTTACTTAATGGAGGAGGCATTTGAATCCCTGAATCTTCAAAGATATGCTGGTTGTTTTGATTGCACTGAATAACCCCACAGAGATCATGTTTAAGCTGTAACTGTTGGGGAAACAATTATCCCTTAGGGAAGGATTTTCAAAATTTTCCCATCTCCAGCAAATTCAAAGATTTCCCAAATGAGAATGATTTGCCCTTTGTGGTTGTGATTCTGTGACTACACTCAGGAAAGTCTTTCCACTAGTTACAGCGTATAGAAGAGCTGAGTAGATAACTCTACACTCTCTCTAGTTTTGTTCAGTGCCACTGCCGTTTCAGTGTAGGTGGCAGATGGAAGAAAAACCGGTTTTTCAGATGGCTTTGTCTATCGGAGAATCCAGTTCATCTGCTGTTTCCTGCCAGGCCTGGTGCTGTGTCATAGAGAGAGACAGAGAGCTGTGAAGAAGCCCAGCACAGAACCTGCTTGTACCAAGACCACATGCCAAGAGTGGTCGGCTGACAGTGATTCATAACGCTGTACATTAGATGACGTCAGACAAGGTCAAGTGCCATAAGAAGTAAGCAGGATGATATCATTGAACGTGACTTAGAGAACTGCTAACTTACCCTGATGGCTCAGGGAAGCCTGTTTAAGGAAATGAAATTTGGGCCCAGATTGGAATGATGGATGCTAAGGAGCCAGCCCCACCACGACAAGCTGAGAATTCCAAAAATGGTATTGGATAAATGTAGACAGTGTCGGATACATGCATAGAAGCTAGGAGTTAATGTGCTGTGTTTGAGAGATGAGTGGCACAGAGTGAGCTAGAGGGAAAGCTGCAGGTCGGGGAGATGGAGACTGACCGCCTGGGCTCTGTAGGACATCGAGAGAACTGTGCTGCTCCAGAGGAGGTCAATGGGTGCCATTAGGAAGTGCTAAGGAAAACAGTGGTGGGAGCTGACTTTACATCTTTAAAACTGTATTATGTGCTGATTGTAGGATTCCTAGTATCTTTTTTGGAGAAGTAATTCACATATCACACGGTTCACCAGTTAAATATGCACAATGCAGTAATTTTTAACTTATTCACAAATTGGAAAACCATCACCACTAGATCTGATTTTCTTTGTACAATTTTAGTTCATGTCTGTACCAAGTGGACTACATAGTGTGTATACCAAGTGGACTATATAGGGTGTATACCAAGTGGACTATATAGGGTGTATACCAAGTGGACTATATAGGGTGTATACCAAATGGACTATATAGGGTGTATACCAGGTGGACTATATAGGGTGTATACCAGGTGGACTATATAGAGTGTATACCAGGTGGACTATATAGGGTGTATATCAGGTGGACTATATAGGGTGTATACCAGGTGGACTATATAGGGTGTATACCAAGTGGACTATATAGGGTGTATACCAGGTGGACTATATAGGGTGTATACCAGGTGGACTATATAGGGTGTATACTAGGTGGACTATATAGGGTGTATACCAGGTGGACTATATAGGGTGTATACTAGGTGGACTATATAGGGTGTGTACCAGGTGGACTATATAGGGTAAGGCAAAGAAGCTCCTTCAGTAGCCCAGGTAAGACTGGGTAGGGGCCGGACCAGGGCAGCAGTCATGAGGGTTTCCCATTTATCAAATCAGCAAACCTGTTTTGACAGTAACTCAAGCTATAGGCCTGGACAACCCCACTTTGCATCTGTCACCTACTAGCTGCCAACTGTAGACAAATCACTTACTTGGGGTGAGCCTCAGTTTTCCAATATGAAAAATGGAAATACAAATTCCTGCCACCTATGTTCGTTGTGAAAATCAAATGAGATATGACGTAACGATGTCTGTCAGAGTGCCATGTGTGCCTTGAGTGTTGTTTCTCTTCTTTTTGAGATCTTCCAGTTTCAATCTCCTTTTTTCCTCTCACCCTCAGAAGGCAACCCTTGCTTGGAGCTGGCTCTCAGGAGCTCTGTGTAGGCTTCCTTCTAAGCCAGCTTCCCAAACCTAGAAAAAGTCCTGTGGACGAATGTTTGGCTTTGAATCTGTCGAAAGAGAGAGAGAGGAAAAGAGTAATAATAATAAAAAAACAAATTTCATGGAGAGAAGTGGGCAGGGTTCTCACTCCTCTGCCACCAACCTGTGTGGTCCTATGAAAATCACAGCTGCTCTGAGATTCTGTGTCCTAGTTTACAAAAAGGAGGATGCTGACCCCCACCTTTTAAAGCAAGAGCTAAGTGAGACCTGGACACGAGGTGCGTGCCATGGGGACCATGGGCAGCTGTGCACATATGGAGTCATCTGGGGTATGGTTCACGTGCAGGTGCAGCATGGAGGCCTCTCTGGACGTGGCTCTGACCAGCATTAAGGTATATGCACATGGGGGACAAAACTCAAGACATAGCCTTTATCGATAGGATAACCAACGTTAGTCCTGATATGCTCAGGGCTGTTCTCGATTATGCCTGTGGCTCCAGCACAATTATCAGTGGCTCCACCTTTCACTCACAAAAATGGCATCGTCTGGACAATAACTTATTTGGTAACCCAATGTATTCCTTTCATTGCCTTCCCACAGCTCAAATTATTCCTCTTTCTTTATTGCTTCCACTGAAATACCAGAGGCTCTGGGTCCTGACAACTGAAGAGCAGTTTGGAGATCTTAAAGGGCGACTGCTTTTTGTTATTATTAAAGGAATTTTCATTTATGTCTTCACTTTGAGAATCTAAAGTCAGCATAATATTTGATGGCTCAACTGGATATCCATGGAATCTAGTTTGTTATAGATCTGTACTGGGTTCCTATAAAATGTTAATAAAAGCAAAGAAACAAAAGGAAATGAAAGGCCCTGTTTAGGCTGCTATCTCTCTGCAGCAGCGCAGATGAGTGATGGATCTGTGTGTGAGATGAATGGAAGAAAGGAGGATGTTAGGTCTGCTTTTTTCTTCTCATCAGCATTGAAAGTCTAAGGAGGAAACCAAACTTCCATTGATGCTTTTAGAGCAGGCAGTCCAGATGATTTATTAGCTATGAGTCAATGCTAATGTTCAGGCTGCAGCCCAAAGATAACCCAAAATGTAGCCTAAATGGGCTGGGCTTCCCACACACGACAGACAGAATTGCAACGTTGAGCTGGCAACTCTTCAGTAACCCTGGGACCTCACGTTTTCCATACCAGCATCTGAGCTCAAAGAGTTCCGTGAAATGGACTAATAGAATCTGGAGTAGAAAGTTAGGGAAAGTGAAAACAAGACTGAAGATTTGCTTCTAACAGAATCCAGGTCAAGTTATGGGATATGCTTCTTGTTGGTGTTTGAAAATGTGGCTTAGCTTCTCCTTTCTCTCTGTCTCTCTCTCTCTCTTGCTGTCTAACTCTGCCTGTCAAAAAATAAAAATAAATAAATAAAAAAGGCCGGTGCCGAGGCTCACTAGGTTAATCCTCCACTTGCGGTGCCGGCACTCCAGGTTCTAGTCCCGGTTGGGGTGCCAGATTCTGTCCCGGTTGCCCCTCTTCCAGGCCAGCTCTCTGCTATGGCCTGGGAAGGCAGTGGAGGATAGCCCAGGTCCTTGGGCCCTGCACCCGCATGGGAGACCAGGAGGAAGCACCTGGCTCCTGGCTTCGGATCAGCACAGTGCTGGCCATAGCGGCCATTTGGGGGGTGAACCAATGGAAGGAAGACCTTTCTCTCTGTCTCTCTCTCTCTCTCACTGTCGAACTCTGCTTGTCGAAAAAAAAAAAAAATGTAGCTTAGCTTCTAACTTTTGAATAGTGTACTCTTACTCAGAAGGTGCCAGGAGTAAAATGGCAAGACTTGGGAAAAGTCTGTCTGTCAAGATATCTTAGAGCTGTGTGTAGACGTCACCAATAAGATTGGCCTATGGGGGCCAGTGCCACGGCTCAACAGGCTAATCCTCTGCCTAGCGGCGCCGGCACACCGGGTTCTAGTCCCGATTGGGGCGCTGGATTCTGTCCCGGTTGCCCCTCTTCCAGGCCAGCTCTCTGCTGTGGCCAGGGAGTGCAGTGGAGGATGGCCCAGGTGCTTGGGCCCTGCACCCCATGGGAGACCAGGAGAAGCACCTGGCTCCTGCCATCGGGTCAGCGCGGTGCGCCAGCTGCAGTGCGCCGGCCGCGGCGGCCATTGGGGGGTGAACCAACAGCAAAAGGAAGACCTTTCTCTCTGTCTCTCTCTCTCTCACTGTCCACTCTGCCTGTCAAAAAAAAAAAAAAAAAAAAAAAAGATTGGCCTATGGGACATGATTTTATTTTTCTCACATAACAAGATAGATGAACAAGTCAGCGGCTAATGCTTGTTGAGCAGCACCACGATGCCAAGACCAGTGTCTTAATGATTGTTTTTACATTTCCTTCTGGTTAGTTGCAACAGCATCACTGAAACACTGTATCTGCCTGCGTTAAATCCCTGTACAAGATGCAAGAAGGAAGACCCAGGAATCCTTTTGTAAGGAGAAGCCAGAAGACTTCCTCCCACATTCCATTAGCCAGAATCATGTCACATGACCACCTCAATCAACAAAGGAAGCTGGTAAAGGGAGACTCTGGGGCTGTTCTTTATGAAATTGGGCTCCATTAGGAAGGCAGAGAAGGAGAGTGAATGGTAGTAGTGCACTAAGAACAGCTGTTACAAAAGTACGTTTCAGCCATGATTTTGTTACTTGAATTCTGTGCATTAGAAGTTGGGGGTGTAAGGCCGGCGCCGCGGCTCACTAGGCTAATCCTCCGCCTAGCGGCGCCGGCACACCGGGTTCTAGTCCCGGTCGGGGCGCCGGATTCTGTCCCGGTTGCCCCTCTTCCAGGCCAGCCCTCTGCTGTGGCCAGGGAGTGCAGTGGAGGATGGCCCAGGTGCTTGGGCCCTGCACCCCATGGGAGACCAGGAAAAGCACCTGGCTCCTGGCTCCTGCCATCGGATCAGCGCGGTGCGCCGGCCGCAGCGCGCCGGCCGCGGCGGCCATTGGAGGGTGAACCAACGGCAAAGGAAGACCTTTCTCTCTGTCTCTCTCTCTCACTGTCCACTCTGCCTGTCAAAAAAAAAAAAAAAAAAAAAAAGAAGTTGGGGGTGTACACGTATTGAACAAGTGGTCATTATTTGCCCACTGTGTTGGTTATTCAAAGGCAAGTAAGTCAAGACAACTGCTAATGCCCTTAAAGAATTTTAAATATTTTCTCACTTCTTTCCTGTGCACATATCATCCAGCATAGTGTTAGGATCATAGTAGACCTTGAATGTGTGTGTGAGATGAAGAACTTCTTCACCTGACGATTAGAAGCATGAAATGATTGTCAAGTCCTGTGATATGGATCCCTGTGACTGAGAGGATGTTCCAGGGCAGCAGCAGCAGCAGCAGCACGTGGGAGGTGTTGGGTCCCATCCCAGACCTGTTGATGCAGAATCTGCCACTTACCAGGAATCCTCAGTGACCCATGTGCCTGGTAAAGACTGAGAGGCTCAGGGTGGCTTGCCCACATTTGCAGAAAAAAGATTGTAAACTTGAACAAGGACCAGGGAGGTTCTCCTGTAGTGCAGGGGAGTGAGCATATTCTAGAGATTCATTTGTGGCTGAAATGTAGGCCTCTCCATTCCCAAATAGGGTAGCCTTGATCAGCTACTTAGCTTTTAATGCTTAGCTATTTATCTTGGCATTTATAGGAATGATAGTCATTTCCACAGGGAGGTTGTCAGGGACATGATATCCAAATATTGAACACATTGCTTGATAAATTGTGGGGGCTCAATCAATGTGAATTTCTAATCTTCAAAATTAGAATCACTATTGGGGTTTAGAGTCTTTGTTGCTGAGGATTGGGGGAAAGAGCTAACAAGCATTATGACTTGGGGCCATCACACAAAGCATTGTGGTGCTGGGAACATGGCAGAGAATTGGGGTCTGAATTAGTTCAGGTTGCCATCGCAACATGTCATTTAAATTAGGTGGCTTAAATAACAGACATTTTCTCACAATTCTGGAGGCTAGAAATCCATGATGGAGGCGCCAGCACTTTGCTTTCTGGTGAGGACTCTCTTCCTGGCTTATAGATGGCCAGTTCCTTACTGTAACCTCAATGTGGCTTTTCCTCAGGTGTGCATGGAAATAGATCAATCTCTGGCATGTCTCTCTTGTCATATAAAAATATCAGCCCCATCCCTGACAATCTCATGTAACTTTAATGGCCTCCCTTAAGGCCCTATCTCCAAAAAATTACAATGGGGGTTAGAGCATCGTATACTCATTTGAACATGTGAACATCGCAAGTCAGAGGAAGGGCTGGAAGGTGTCTATGAAGATACCCTCCTGCCTCAGGGCATGCATTTCCTAGGGCTGCTGGACCAAAGTACCACCAAGTTGGTGGCTTGAGACAAGAGATTGCACACTGTCTAGTAGGTCTGGAAGCCAGATGTCCAGGGTATTGGCAGGGCCATTCTCTCTCTGTTCTTCAGGACAGCCCTTCGTGGGCTCATCCACCTGCTGGTGGTTACTGGCTGTCTTTGACATGAATTCCATGGCTTGTCAATTCATCACATGGTCACACCGGTGTTGTCTCTGTGTGTTGCCACTTCATCTTCCCTCCGTGGGTCTCTGTTTCCCAGTCTGCCCATTTGGATAAAGACACCAGGTATATCGAATTAGAGTCCATTTTAATTCATCTCATTTTAATTCACCTCTGTGAAGACCTCTGTCCTTAGAAGGTCACATTCCAAAGTACTGGGGGTGGGGACTTCGTAAGGAAAAGAGTACAGATTTGGTGCCTCCTCACAGGGCACCAAAATGTTAGGAAATAATGCAGAATAGAGGGGAGACAGAATACAAGCTTGCAGCCAGTTCGACTTTATCCAGGGAAAATAAACCTGCATAGGTCAAACAACTGCCATCATGCTCGCGGACTGAAGCCGTGGCAGAGGCCCTGACCCCAGCAGGCTGGGCCCTTTTATATCTTAGGTGGGCTGAGGCAGTGCAGTAGGCAGAATTGAGCGTCTCCATGCTGGACCTTCAAGTCTGGCCCACTGGCTTCCAAACCTGGGGAAGAATGCAGGAGGTGGGGTGGGAACACTTCAGGGTGTGAGACGGAATCGGTCTCTTGAAAGAACGCAAGGGTAACAGAACCTGAATTGGCTGAGGCGTATGTCCTTGTTCCATCAGACTTCAGTCCACCAGAGAAGCAAAGTGGATGTAATTCTAGAGGGGAATTGGGTATTGAAGCTTTTGGAAGCAACTTAATGTTGTGTATGTGGTCACAGGAAAATGTTTGGAAGCAATCGGAGAAATACAGGGCTTTCTTTCAGAAAGATCTCCAAGAAGTCTGTCTTTTCCTTGCTCAGCTGACTCTGTTTTGAGCTAAGCTCTCATCTCTTTGCATTCTGCAAAAACTTTCAAAACAATGTCATAGGGACCTTCCTAGGTGAGTGGCAGTGAGACACGCTGTAAGAAAATGTCTGTGGTTTGATATGGTAAGAGGTTGGAGCACGTCTCTCTCGCTCGCTTGCTCTCTCTCTCTCTCTCATGGCTGTAGCTGCTGTGTCTCAGCTGTGACAGGCTGAGAAAGTGGAAGATGCATTTCTGCTGGTGTGGGTGTCTTTCCTCTCGAAGGGGCTTCTTCTTGGAAGGTATGAAGCTGTTTTTATCCTAGCCTGAGAAAATGAAGCAGTGACAGTCGGTTTGCAAATGAGGACTTTGCAGCCTCCAGGGGCGCTTCCTACCAGGCAATCCAGAAAGGAGCCTGTTTGGATGCTGGCTGGATCTTTCCAGGGGAGACGGCCTTAGGGAGAAGTGGGGAGGGGTATTTGGTACCATCAGCTATAAACAGGTGATCTAGACAACCATGGTCCTGAGGTAGAGAGACAAGCAGTTTCTGACAGAGCTGACTTCCCAGGTTCCAGAAGGTACTGGCAGCACCATTGAACGGAGAGTGATCCTGCCCCATCCTGCCCTTTCTTCTCAGAGTCAGCAGCCCCTCTGCACTGAAAGTGTTCTGTAAAAGGTGCCAGTTGTGTGAATTGATAGCTTTACCAGCTTCTGCCCCCATTCTCCCTGTAGGAGACTGTGGCATATCATTAGTGTTTTAATGCATCCGGCCCAGGGCTTCTCTCTACCTGTTACGTTTCATTCCGGAGGTGGGCGGAGTGAGGAGGATGCTATATTTGGTCCTTGCTTAGTTCAGACGCTTCTCAACTCAGCATTCTGATCAGCCCATTGTAAATTGAAAATACCATAAATAGAAAGTACCATAAATCTAACCTGCAGAACAGCATAGCTTAGGCTGATCTGCCTTAAACATCCTCGTGAATACGTACATTAGCCTCTAATTTGGAAAATCACCTAATGTGAGGCCTATGTTATAAAATATCATATTTCATTTACTGAGTACCTGTACCCAAAAAGTGCTGGCACCCAGTACACTGTATGAAAAGTAGCACCACCTGGTTGACTGCTATCTTCTGTTTGGGGCCACTGCCCCACATCACAGATGAATATCCTCTTAGTAGCCCAGGAAAAGACTAAAATTTGAAGAAGCATGGTTTCTACTGAGTCCACACTGCTTTCATGCCATCATGAACCTGGAAAACCACCCTGAGTCAGGGAACATCTGCGCATGCAGTGACAAGCGCGTGTCTTTCGGAAGGCCTAGAGCTGCCCCCTCGTTGGCCTCTGCTCAGCTCCTGTGTGCTCCACCTGACTCTGCATTCCTGTGATTTAACTGATGACCTATGAGCTCACAACTGCCAAAGTCCCAGCTCCAAATCAGGATCTCCTGGGATTTCCAGCCTGCATTTATTGACCAGACATCACTACCTCAAAACCACCCTGCAGATACCTTGAACACAATGTTTGAAATTAAGTTCATCATCTTTCTTTCAGAACATGCTTATCTACCATCCTCAGTGAAGGGCACTGGCTGGTCACTGCACCATCTCCCAACCCTACTGCCTTTGATTCTTCCTCTTCCCAGTTGGAATCAGGAAGTCATGTTGACTTAAGCCATCAATATGTTTTGAGTCAGCCTTTGTCCTGCTGTCCACTGCCAGTATTGCAGTTGAGCTGCTCATCAACATTGTCCTGGGACAAACTCTGCCAGCAGCACCACTCATGCCATTGTTTACCCCACAGCCAGAAGGACCTTTAAGAAACAGGATCAGGATTCTACATTCTCCCTCAATGTGAAACTCTTCAGGGGCTCCCTGTTGCCTGCAAGATAAGTGCTCAAGTGCTTAACACAACACAGGCTTCTCTAGGCTCTAGTCCTGTCTCCCTGATTTCATGTCACAGAACTCCCTTCTTCCAAGTGTCAGCTGAAGGGATACCTGTGGAGGAAAACCTGCAGGCACTGTGAGGCTGGGATAAGTACCTCCTCCTTCCACTTTCCCCAAGGTTACTTTTGCAATGAACTTTGATCACAGTGAGCTAAACATATGATAACAATAAAAAGTAAGAGGCGTATTTTTGAATGTCTTCTGTGTTTCTATGTAGTAATTCTAGACCAGACACACAGTAGATGCTCTCAATAGAGATAGTGTATTAGTCCACTTTTTGTTGCCATAATAAAATTCCTGAGGCTAGGCACTTTCTAAAGAAAAGAGGTTTACTTTTATAACAGTTCTGGACGTCCAAGGACATGGTGCTGGCCTCTGCTTAGCTCTCGTGAAGGCCCCGTGGTGAAGGACATCACAGTGGCAGGAACACTTGCAAGAGTGGCAGGTGGCACACATAGAAGAGAAGTTGGGAACAGGTCCCAGGCTCCTGTCCTTACACCATCTAATTCAGTCCCAAGAGACTTGCGTTATTCCCTCCCAAGGTTACAGTGCCCCGTGACCAAATTTCTTCCACTAGACCCTAACTCTTTTTTATTGGATCTATCTCCCTACCCCTGCTACACAGGGACCAAGCTTCCAGCAGATAAACCTTTGAGGTCCACACTCAAAACAATATCCAAATCATGACTGATTGATTGACTGATTGATTGATTGAAAGAGTAAGTGAGAGACCAGCTGGGTAGATGAGTAAGTGAATTATTCAATGTACTATGATGTTCCTCTCTCTTTATTATTCAACAAAATTATTCATTTATTGTTTTGAGGACTATTTTGAGTTACTGGGGGAAAAAAAGTCTTACACTTGAGAAATCATGTGGACTTGATTCATGTAAATCATGAAAGTTCACCCTGAGGCAAAACTGCCTGGATCCTAACTAAATGTATGACAGATTAATAAGAGCTCCCTCTGACTAATTGCACAACTTTGATTTTGTCAACATAATTTTGAATAAGCAAAGGAGTTTACATCTAAAGCAAGTTATTCACTGTTGATGGAGCTAAACATGATCGTGTTGGTTTTTCTTGTTGATTTTATCTTCCATTTGCACTTTAGTATGCTCATGACCTTCCCTGAGCCTGAGCATTATCTGAAAAATTGGCATAATAACACCAACTTCATGGAATATAGTGAAGAGTAATAATGCATAGTAGGTGGTCCATGGAAGATGGACCTCTTCAGTCACACTGAACTTGTGCAACTTGAGGGACCACTGGAAAGGGAAAGTAGAAAGCAAGAAGCTCTGAGATGCTGGACTCTCTACAGGCATATGGCAGGCCTGCTTGTAGCTTTCAATGTGGACTGTTCTCTGCTCGGTTTCCGTTCTCTCCAGCAACCACAGCACTTCCCTCAGGGAGCTTGTCCTGTAGGAACCCCAACCAGTGGATGGGCTACTGTCTCTGTCCCCTCCCACTGCCTGAGATCTCAATGATTAGTCATCATCATCACCAAAAGGTAGGAGTCACCTGACATCAAGATTTAAAAAATAATAACAAAAAACCCATAGAAAAATGGAGTTTGTGAGTTCTGTTGTAATGAGATACGCACATCCTATCCTGTGCTCCTCCCCCCAGTTGTCCTCTTATTTCCTCCCCGTTCCATGCCCTTCATCATCACTGTCATCATCAGCTGCAGCAGAAGCACAGTTGCAGCTGTTTCCAGGTTTCTAGTAACAGCGGTGCCTTCTGTCCCTTCCTCCAGCAGGGGTCTTCTGGAAGCAGTGACCCATTCTGCTGTATCAGACCTGAGCTCATCTGAGTGTCGTACACTCATCCTGGCCTTTTCCATGTAAATTCCCCTATTTCCAAAGTTTGTGAGCAGGGTGACTGCATGTTCCCATCTCTTCTCTTTTCTGAGGCTGGAAGAGCACTCCAGCCTCAAGTTCTGTCTCCCCTAAGTCTCTGTGTCCTTCTTTGAGCAGTGAAATGCTTGTTTTTGCTTATCAGTGGTCTTCAAAAAGTTCATGAAAAACAGGTGTGATGAAAAATCTATGCATGAATTTTATTTTTTGCAGCAAATTAAACTCAGAATAACTTTTTATAACATGAGCAGCATCTAGTTTGAAGCACTAAGAAGGATAAGACATCACATTGAAAAGAGTTCCCATCAGAGCAATATGCATTCTGCAAAAATTGAAGCAGGAACAAGCATCAACTGTATGGTGACCCTAAAGAATGGTGGAATCACTGACACTTCATGCGAAGTTTATGGAGACAGTGCTCCAAAGAAATCAGCATTTTCAAGTGGATGAGTCTTTTTTCAAAAGGGTAGGTTGATGTTGAAGATTAAGTCTTTAGTGCTGTACCATCCACATTTTCTCCTCAGTTTGCAGGAGAAAATTAATCTTGCTTATGCCTTAACTGATGAGGACCAACAATTAACAACAAAAGCAACAGTCAACATCACAGACAGCTCAGATCCACCAGCCTGTACCATTCTGACTGGAAAATTGAAGCTGAGCTTGATCAGTATCAAAACCATTGCACCCCTATCAGCTGCAAAGCCGAGCGGAGCTTCCAATGGAAATTTTAAGCAAGGGGGATCGGGGTCCTGAAGCAGTGCTCTCAAGAGCTGTAATGGAATGAAACAGGGCTTTACCAGTGTGGTCTTGAAGAGAACACAGTCAAAGCAATGAGGAAGAGATGTCTGAATCAAGCAAAAGCAATCAACAGCAAAGGTCAGGACAACGTTTTTTTGGATGCTTAAGGCATTTTGCTTGTTGGTTTTCTGGAGAGTCAAAGAATGACAACATCTGCTTATTAGGAGCCTTTTAAGAAAGTTAGTCAAAGCGTTAGCAGAAAGCACCCAGAGGCCTCATCGGAGTCCTTCTCTGCCGCGACAGTGCCCTTCTTCTTCCCTCTCATCAACAAAGAGCAGTTTTCTGAGCTTCAGAGGGATGTCATTAAGCTTCCACCTTACAGTCCTCACAGGCCTGATTTGGCTCCTTCTGATTGCATATTTCCTAATTTTAAAAACATCTTTAAAAGCCATCCGTTTTCCAGCAGTTAATGATGCAAGAAGGACTGCATTGACATGGTTAAATTCCCAGGCTCTTCAGTTTTTCAGGGATAGACGCAATAGCAGGTACCATCACTTACATAAGCATCTTGAACTTGATGGAGGTTATGTTGGTAAATTGGTATTTTTTATTTTTATCTTTTCCATTTGTGCAGGTACATTTGGAAGTCTGCTCAGATATTTACCTGGGTCTGTTCTGCCTTTAATTTACCTTCTTCCTGGAAACTTTTGGGACTCCATTCTTTCAAGGCTGCCGTTATGATTCCTTCCTGTTTCCCTGTTTAAAGTGTTTAGCAGCTTTGTGGGCCGGCGCCGCAGCTCAATACGCTAATCCTCCGCCTGTGGCGCCGGCACACTGGGTTCTAGTCCCGGTTGGGGCGTTGGATTCTGTCCTGGTTGCCCCTCTTCCAGGCCAGCTCTCTGCTGTGGCCAGGGAGTGCAGTGGAGGATGGCCCAAGTGCTTGGGCCCTGCACCCCATGGGAGACCAGGAGAAGCACCTGGCTCCTGCCATCGGATCAGCACAGTGTGCCGGCCACAGCGTGCCAGCCGCGGTGGCCATTGGAGGGTGAACCAATGGCAAAGAAAGACCTTTCTCTCTGTCTCTCTCTCTCACTGTCTACTCTGCCTGTCAAAAAAATAAAAAGAAAAAAGAAAAAAAGAAAAAGCAGCTTTGTGTTGTAGCAGATTTCACTGGATTAGGCTGCTGGAACCAAACACCCTAAAATCCCTATGACTTGCAGCACCAAGTTTTATTTCTTGATTCCACTACATGTCCTTGGTGGGTTAGTGGTGGCTCAGCCTGCTCCAGATGTATTCCCATCCCAGGACCGGATCTAGGCATGGGCAGGAGTAGCTGCCGCATGGGACATATCATTTAATAGCAGAAGGCAATGAGACAGGAGGTGCACTAGAAAATTGCCCCTGCCACTTCTCCTATTCTACCAACTAAAAGAAGTCACATTGATAAAAGTGAAGTTCCTGTGTCAAGGAGGCATTGCAAGACACAGGGCAATGGGAGAGGGGAGTAGGACAAGGGGGTTGTGATCTTATAGGGAAATGAAAATTAGAGATGGTGGTAGAACCTGTAGTAAAATATCTTACAATCTAGTAATAATCAAGTTATTATTATCAATAATCAATGAGGCACTACCTTCTCATATCATGGAAAGCCAAGGTTAACTATCAGTTACCATGATCAAACAGAACCACTTACTGAGCTCCTACCATGTACCAAACACTGGGCTGAGCACTTTAGAATATTTTATCTCATTTAAAATACATCAATTATTTATTGAAGACAGTATGTAAAGAGGTAAGACAGTATGTAAAGAGGTAAGCAAAAACAGTTGTAGTTATTTGTTTTTAGAGAAACACTGAACTGACATGAAATTTGCAGATGCTGTGGGCTTGAAACGTTAGAATACTTTCTTCTCAAGAGTTTTGGTGCCTTTTGATGAAATATAATCTTCAAAACACAGAACAAGATGGTCTTTTCTTGGGGAAAATGTCTATATCCCTTGTCCATTTTCAATTGGGTTATTTGTTTATTTTGCTGTTGAATTGTGCAGATTCCCTATATATTTTGGATCTTCACACCTTCTAAGTGTCCATTGGTGGATGAAAGGATTAAGAAATTATGGCACATACACAGTGGAGTACTGCTCAGTCACAGAAGGGACAGAGACACTGCCATTGTGACAAAGTGGATGACCCTGGAGAACACTACGCTAAGGGAATAGCCAGACAAAAAGACAAATATTGCATAATCTCAGTTAAATGTGGAGTCTGAGAAGAAGTTGAAAACAAATGGAACAGTGGTTCCTTGTGGAGAGGGGAAGGAGGAAATGAGGAAAAGAGCTCAAACAACGGTGCAGACTTGCAGCCTCGTAGATGAGCGAGTCTGAGAGCTGATGCACTGTGTGAGGCAGCACTTCACAGACGGCATTGGAGGCTGTGGGGAGCAACTGGGAGCAACTGAGACTAGACTAAGTTACTGGAATTAAGACTTATTCTATGCATCTGCTCTCCCACAATATGGCGCTGAGAAGGGAAACAGCTTCTACACAGCTGCCTCCAGTTCAACCAATAAACTGTGGGAC
Source organism: Oryctolagus cuniculus (assembly GCF_051225735.1). Lineage (NCBI taxonomy): Eukaryota > Metazoa > Chordata > Mammalia > Lagomorpha > Leporidae > Oryctolagus > Oryctolagus cuniculus. Next base: position 158,309,879 of record NC_142872.1, on the reverse strand, counting down.
CTGCTCCTGATTGGAGGAGAGCAGCGTACTCGGCGTGTGGGTAGCAGAGTTGGGATTGGTGGAAGAGGACTATAAAGGAGGAGAGAGACAACATGCACCAGGAACATCTATCCGAATAACACCTGAGCAGCCCCCGAGAGAGCCGGCCGGCGGTGTGCCGCTCCCCCGCGGAAGTGGGGAATGTGGCAGGGGGAACCGCCCTTCCACGGAGGTGGAAGGGACGGTAGCCAACCCGGGAAGAACCAGCAGCAAACCCGGGGAGGGCCGAGCAGACGAAAGAACAGCGCAGGGTCCTGTGTCATTCCTCCACGAAGACGGGGAGCGACAGAGGCTGAGTATTTTAGAGAGGAAATCTCAGGTGCTTCATCTCACACACACACACAGGATACAGGAAGGTAATCGATAAACTGCCGAACAGTGGTAATCTTTACTATACATGTATATCAAAGCGGGATCTTCCACCTTAAAATATGCATCAAAAAGGGAGAGGCAAAGCAGGAATGAGTCACAAGATCTTCACGAGACCAGAACCTGGGCATGGTGACAGAGGTACGGAGAATCCAGGGAGTGCTGTGATTGGAAAGGGGAAGTGTTTGTTGTCATCCAAAGATAAAAATGATGATAGAGGAGCGGTGAGGAGTCGCAGATGAACTGCTGTTCCCCTTGCAGTCCTGGGAGAACAACAGTTGCCACCTTCACAGCCAGGGTCCACGAGGCCACTAGCACAGGCCTGTGGACAGATAATTCTCACTCTTCACTGGGCTTAGATTTGCACAAAACACCAGCCAGTGAGGAGCCCTGTACTTGTTTGACTGCCATGGACTGTCACCACAGATGTGGTGCAGCTCAAACAACAGAAAGTTAGCTTACAAAGGCTTCAAGTCCATTGAGGTATCAGCAAGTTTGGTTTCCCCTGAGGTCTCTTGCCTTCATCGCCATCTTGCTGTGTGCATGGCCCCTGGTCTGTGCATGCAAACTCTGGTTTCTTGTTTGTCTGCACATTGCCTCTCCTTATAAAGACACAAATTATAGTAGTTATGGTGCACCATGATGACCTTGTTTTGACTTACTCATCCTTTTAAATGCTGTGCCTTTAAACAGTCACATTCCGTGGTCCTTGGGGTTAGCATCTCAACATATGGATCTGTCAGGATATGTAATACAGCCCATAGTAGATCCCGAACTTCTCTGTCCCCAGTGGCAAAAATGAGATCAAAGAACAGTGAAGAAAGAGCGAAAACAAGAACATTCTCTTTAGAGTCTAGAGAGGCTCCACTAAAGAGGTGAATGTTGAACTAAATTTTGAATTAATTAAACTTTTGATAAATAGAGAATGGGAGGGAAAACACCTGGAACGGAGGGAGTAGCATGTGCAACGTCTTCGTGTGTTGTCCATCTTAGTGTGACCAGAGCTACTGGTACATGGGGAATCGTGGGTGAAGTACAGGGCCAGAGTGAGCTGACGTCAGGTTGCGTGTCTGTGATTCTGGGCCCATTCTGCATCAATCTCTGATATAATTGCTCGATTATGTAGCATCTAGGGCAAGGAAGAAGGAGTGTGGCTCTGTCTCAATGGAAGAAATAAGGACCATTGGATGGATCTGGCAGGATGAGGAATGTCTCTGTTACTTGATTGTGCATTAACTTACATGTGCTGCTTCCTTCTCTGTGACTAAGGACAAGTGACTTAACCCTGCTAAGAATCAGTCTTGTCTTCTGAAAAATGAACTCAGTGATACTCTCCTCAGGATCCTGTAATGATTCAACAGGATAATGTGACGTTTCTCAACATTTTTATAAACGTTAATTCTTTTTATTTCTTAAAGATGGTTTTCTATTTTATAAGATTTGTTTATTTGAAAGGCAGAGTTAGAGAGAGAGAGAGAGGGAGAAAGAGAGAGGATCTTCCATTCATTGGTTCACTCCCCAAATGGCCACAACACTGGAGCTGGGCCAATTTGAAGCCAGGAGCTGGGAGCTTCTTCCCAGTGTCCTACACAGGTGAAGGGGCCCATCTTCTGCTGCCTTCCCAGGAGCGTTAGCAGGGAGCTCGATCAGAAGTGGAGCAGCCAGAACTCATACTGGTGCCCATATGGGATGCCAGCAGCACAGGCAGTGGCTTTACCCACTGCGCCTCAGCACCAGCCTCCTATTTTCGTTTTTATATCTCAGGGCATTGCCAAAATGCAGAATGACATGAATGACATCCTCCCCACCCAGTTTGTGTTCATTGATCTGCTCTTGGCAGTATCTACAGTAAGACGTGTGTTCCTCTGCTCAGTACGAACTGCAGGTCCCCAAGCTGATGGATACTTGATGCCCTGCTGTCTCCCCAGGATGGCCATGGGATGGTCCTTCTACAACTGGCATTTATTTTTAAGAATGTCATTCCTAGGGTTTAAGATTACAGCATTCTGGCTTTCTATTTCTTAGCACTCACTCTAGTTTGGGCCTTGACCACTTGTCAGTTCCTTAGTTCATTTTACGGTACCATGAAACCAGGGTCTCCTAACTTGCCTACACACACACACACACACACACACACACACCCCAAGTTGTCCACCAGCAGTGAAGGAAGGCAGCATACAGCGTGGCATTTAATTCTCACATGTATGCCATCAGGAGGACAGTCATAAAACCCTCCTTGTACATTTTTATCATAGGGATACAGAATCTTTGGGTAGGGTGCAGCCTTTGAAGTCACTTGTTCCATGTCCCCATCTGATATTTGAATGTCTTTGCTGACAACAGGTGAGGGACATGCTCTGCTTCCAAGCCCACCAGGGCTGCTTGGGTAAGACTCTGGTTCTGAACTCCTGGCTGCATGCAGGTCCTCCGGACCATTGGTCTGGGCTCTGTTACCAGGGGTGTGATATTTTATAAATCACCCTTTGCCACTTCCTGTGCTGTAAGTACTCACCTAGGGCCAATTTCCAGCTAACAATGTGACGTGACTGAAACCTGATACAGAAGAGGTGCTCACAATGGACTTTGACAAGGTGACAGCAGGCTCCAGCACACCACTGCTACTCAGTTGGACCTCACATTTCAGTCAGGGCACGGATCTTTCATAGCCTTCCAGGTTTTGGTCCTGAGCCCATGTACTCACCCACCCATCCTCTGTATCCTAACTTGCCCCTGATCTCACTTGTTTCTGGTCAGTTTTTAGAGGAACTTGGAGTTCTGCGCTTCCTTCCCAGCCACGATATCCATGTTGATCCTGAAAATGATTCCAGGGATTTTGCTGACTTCCGCACTTCTCCTTGAATGCTTTCAGCTCTCTCAGTGCCCTCCACCTCCAAACAGGGACTCGGCACTGGCTAATTGTATGATGGCCTCGTCATATCCCTTCTGGAACCATGAGGGTATTTCAGCAGTTCTCCTTTGGACATAACACCGCCTCACCATTGCTCCTACCAACACAGCAGATATTCCTCTTGGGACTCACACAGAACAGGTCCTGCAGGAGTCACTGCCAGATCTTCCTCCTTTGCCAATAGAGGACGCCGGGTGGACCCACTCGGTATCAATCTTTACTGCAAGTCTACTTGGTTTCTGTACCTCCTCTTGTGAGTTGTCAACTTGGAGAGGGAAGGGACTGCATCTTTCCCTTCCCTCTCTTCCTTGTTCTCCCCCTCTTACTCCTGCCTGCCTGCCTTCCTCCCTACTTCCCATCCTCCTTCATTCTTTTGTTCCTTCCATCCTTTCTTCCTTGCCTCTTCCACTTAACTGAATCGCCATTAGGCAGCCAGTGGCAAGCACAACAGTGTCCCTTAAGCAGAATGGAAAGTTAAGACTGAGAATTGCTCAGAGCTCAAAACTGTATCCAAATCAGGGTATCTGAGTTGAGAGCAGACTAAGGAATTGGCTTATTTTTCAACTACTTAGGAAAAGGATTGTTCTGTTCCCTTTGACTCAATTACCCATAATGAATCTAATTTGAACACGTTTTGGGGATACAGAGTATAGCAAAATGAGAAAGCATGCCTTGCATTTGTTTCTTGAGGGTAGAGTGTGTTCCTGCTGATGGACAAGCAGGTGCATCAGACTCCACTAATTGAGACCAATTAGTGGGGGAGGTCAGTGGGAGTCAGGCAGGAGCAAGGCAGGATGCTCTTTAGAGGAACAGGTCCTCACTGTCAAGGGCTTTGAGATGCTAAGTCTGTACACTCAGAGTGCGGCCTCACAGCCATCAGCCTAAGCATGAGCTAATCAACTGACAAAATGAAATTTTAAGAGACTATTAATCCTGTTTTTGGGTGTCTGTTTTAATTGTGGGCTATTACTTTCTAGATGCAAATATAAATTTTAAATAATAAATGAAAGACACTTGAAAATAAAATGGAATTCTGGAGCTCAGATGCATCATTGGATTTTTAATAATGTATTGTTTTTGAATATTCACCCAATAGTGATTCAGCATCTGCCATTTGCCAGGTGCTCTCCATGGAGGAATCTAAAGTTGGTAAGATCCCAGCCCTCTCTAGGTTAGTCTCTCAAAGTATATGTCTCACTAAAGCATCAGAATCTCTCTAGCTTTATAAAAACTTCAGATGAATCCAACAACAGTCTAAGCACATTATATTCGACCCTATAAGAGGGAGCTGCAAAATGTGTACTTTTAAGTGAGTTCCACAGTTCTGCATCCTCATGCACACTAGTTGGCTGTTGTTTCTTACAGGAAACATGGTAGTCCTAGTTTACATTTTGCTTTTCCAGTGATTGTCATGTCTCAGAACCCATGCTGCAGAACTCCCTAATCATTTCAATTATAACTAATAGGAAATGACAGCCCCATCTGGCACAATGTGCCAAACACTAATGCCCCACCTCTGGGAAGCTGCTCTGCATGGCTCCTACGGGTCTGTGTGCTTTGTCTGTGCCTCCAGGGTGGTGCTTCTCACATGGTTATGGTGATTTTCATAGCCGCCTGCCTCCCTGTGTGCACCAAGACTCTAGAGGGTGAGGGCTGCCTCCCTCACCTCTGAATCCCCAGACCTGGACCAGTGTTTGGTTCTTAGTAGGTCCCTAAAAATCCTTCCTCCCTCCTTCTTCCTCCCCTCCTCAATCTCCTTCCCCAGTGAAGACCATGTTGGTCGTCATCATCTACAAGTCATTTCGTCTGTTTGGTTGAGCATATGAAGTCACACATTTGGAAGTGAATGAATGCACAGAGAAGCTCTTTGACTCACATGCGTCCTGTGATGAGACAACCAGCAATGCTCACTGACACATTATTGCTTTCGCCAAGCATTTGTCCATTTCTGATTGTTCCCGCACCACTTGTGCAGCTATTCTTGAATCAACCTGATGTTGATTTAATATTTTTTTTTCCTTAAGCAAACACACTGGTTCTTCCTCTCACACAGTTAGCCCCATCCTAGGCAATTCTGTCTGTGAAGTCCTGTATCTGATGATGCACTAAGGTATATATTGTTTCAGATCCACATTAGACACCTAGTGGTGTAAACACAAATAACTGCTCCTTGCATCTGCCCATGGGTAAATTCCACACTGTGAAAGACGCTGCCCTCCAGCCCCTGGGGCTGACCACACAGGCGCTAGAACGCTCTGTTCAGATTTCCGCATCTGTCTCTGGCTGTTGGCTTTCTCCTCCAGCCTTGTTCCTTCACGTTCACACACAAGCACACATCTTCCCTGGCTCTGGGCTCTGCTCTTTGCAGGATCCCCTGGGGTCTTCTGCTCTTCACGTACCCCAGAGCCCACTTAGAATACAGTCCCTGTCTCCAGACCCACCCTGAGCGCACCTTCTCTAGACCTCCCTGGCAGTCAGCTGCTCGCCTAGTGCTTGGTGTCTTCTGGGAACTCTGGGCTTCTGTGTGTGGACTCCTGGGTGATGCTTCCCAGCCACACGGCCCTGTGTAGCTGTGCGATCAAGGGGCTTATGTGGGAATTCACTTGCTTTGGGGAGCATTGTTTGTTCACATGAACTTTGTCAGCAGAGGCTTTTTCAGTTCACTTTGTGATTTCAGTGATAAAACGGAGGGTTAACTTTTAATGGGTTTCGGGAAAAGCCCATCAGCCGAAGTTCTCACAAACTGACTCTGTGTGTGTGTGTATGTGCCAAAATAAATTTTTTTGCATTTCATAAGCACATCTTTAGGAATATAGTGTTTCTTCCCACCATATCCACCCTCCACCCTCTCTCCCACCCCTCCTCCTTCTCCCATTCCCAGTCATAATCTCCAGTAAGATCTGTTTTTGATTGACTTTATAAACTGAGACCAACTCTATACTAAGTAAAGAGTCCAACAATTTACACAAAAAATAAACAAAAAACTATTCCTCAACAGTTGAGACAAGGGCTGTTCAAAGTCATTGCATCTTGAAGTTAATTCACTTCTTTTTTTTAGAAACTTAATTAACTTTAAAGAAGCACCCAAGAATGATACATATTTTGCAAGCACTTAGACATAGTTATAATACAACTCTTTGAGGACAGAGGTCCTGAATGGTGAGTTAGTGCAGAGGGGCTCCTGTTGTTAATTTAACAATTAACACTCTCATGTACGACATCAGTAATCACCTGAGGCTCTTGACATGAGCTGCCAAGGCTATTGAAGCCTTTTGAATCCACAAACTCCATCAGTATTTAAACAGGGCCACAAGCAAAGTAGAAGTTCTCTCCTCCCTTCAGCAAAAAGTACGTCCTTCTTTGATGACCACTTCTTTCCACTGGGGGTCTCACCCACTGAGGTCCTTCATGTAGGACATTTGTTGCCACAGTGTCTTGGTTTCCATGCCTGAAATTCTGAGGACCTTCTGCTTTCACTGTATCAGGTGCACTTGTCTCTCACTGGCCATGGCGCTCACCCTAACAGGTGCCAAGGCAGCCCTTGCTGGCCACAGTGTTTTGGTCCATTGTCGAGAGGGGTACTGGTGGCTACACTCAGTGTGGCTCGCTTGTCCCTAACTGCCAAGCCATTGGCCTCACCTATGCAGGTGCTGATGAAAACAAGCCAAGAGTGAGGGCATCTATGCTGTTCTTCCTGCCCGGGAGGGCAGATTTGTAGGAGTTGAGCGGGCGTGAGTATTTTGCTCTTGGCCAGTTAGTGACTTTTACCTGTGGATGTTAGGGGACAAATATCTGGGAGAAACAGGAAAGATGTTGTTGATGAAGAGGAGCATGCTACATTGTGAAAAAGAGCAAAGAGCCCAAGAGCACGCAGCAGGGTCTTAGGGCTCGTGTCTGATGCGCTGCTGCTTCCGGGTGGCCCTCTGGAGCCTGGTGTGACTTCCTGGGCACTCAGTTGCGCCGTCTGTGAAATGGGGGAAATAGACTGGGTTGGTCTGATGTAGTCTTTTCTTTCCCAGCACAATGTTATATTTTCTTCCCAGTTACAGTTTGTGTTGAGCCACAACGTTCATAGCAGGTAAAAATGAAGGTGCTCCATCTTAAGAGGATTTAGGGCGGGATGAGGGAGTTCCTGGCTGATCCTTTCTGGAATCTAAGAGCTACAGTGACATCATCAGGTTTACACTTAAGTAACTCACAATGACTGTGGTGAAAAGCCAATTCAAGGAGCAAGACTGCAGGTTGAGAGACCATTTACAGAGGCACTTGCTATAAGCTGGGCATACCAGGGTTGCTGGGCAAACAGCACTGGGTTCCAGGGACACAGGGGAGTTAGAGAGGGAAGTAGGCAGACAGGCTCCCCCAGGGACAGGTGGCTGCTGGCCTGGCCTTATCTAGTCAGCAGTGCAGTTGGTCAGCTGGATACATGACCAAGAAGAGAGGAAGGACCGAGAACTGAGCCCACACGACAGGATGAGCTGAGAGTTGAGCGTGAGTAAGGCCGCAGTGTGGGGACTTGCTTGTCCAGTGCAGTTTGTGGTCAACAGCCTTGGCAGCCCCCTGGGGAATTGCAGGCCCCCCCCCACAGGTCTGCAGGATCAAAATCTGCCTTTAGCAAGGCCCCGAGTGATGCCTGTGCACACTGGAGTTTAGAAGAGATGCTTTAGAGGCAGATGAACTGGCACCAGATCCCCATACGTTGTGTTTGCTGGCGGTGACTCTGGCCACAGCACTGCCTTTATCTGGATTTTCTCACTCCTGCCATGGAGAACACAGTGTCTGCCTAGAGGATTGGGTGACAGAGATGCTGGGGTGTAGAATTCACCGAGCCTGTCCAAGGCAGTGTGGAAGGAAGGGAAGGAGGACAGGAGGAGAATGCATGCAGGCACACACACATCCATTCTTATGTAATCAAGGAAAGAAGTGAGGACGCTTGCTGGGTCGAGTGGTGCTTCCAGTGTCAGTGCAGTTTTCCATGCTCCCTACTGCTTGTGTTCTCTTATAAGAGCGATTCATCATGCCTGATTTGGAGATAGGGAGCAGCTTTTCCTTGTAAGTGGACTGTGCCCAGGGAATATCTGCCCCCATTTCTCAGTTCTGGGAAGCAGCGTGGGTCTTGAAGTCACACAGTCAAGAGTCTGACCTGTCTTCCTACCTGTATCACGCGGGGCAGACAGCAGAATCAGTTTTTCTCCCCTGTAAAATGGGAATAGCAAAGCCTTCCAGGCTAGCTAGGACATGAACAGAGCCTAACGCTTTTTTATTATTCATTCTTCCCTCTTTCTTGTCTGTGATTATTTACTTTCTATAAAAAGACCTGTTTCTGCCCAAGATGGTGGTTAGAGTTATAGGATAGGAGTATTCATTTTTCACTCATTCAACAAAAATTTACTATGTCCCTACCATGTGCCGGATGCTGTTCTGGGTGCTAGGGAAGGAGCAGAGCTGGGTCTGTTGACTTTTGTATTTCTTACTGCATGCAGCCTGTGGCTCACTGGTGATTGGCACTGTCCTAGGTGTAAGGGATAAAGACTGGGTTGGTTTGTTGAAATTTGGGGGCGGGGGAGGAGAGGAAGAAAGAGGGGAGAGGGAGAGAGAGAGAATCTTCTACCCTCTGGTTCATGCCCCAAATGGCTGCAGAGGCCTGGAACTCCATCTGGGCCTCCCATGTGGGTGGCAGTGGTCCAGGTACTTACACTGTCGTGGGAACCAAATCAGAAGTGGAGCAACCAGAGCTCGAACCTGTGCTCCCATTTGGGATGCTGGTGTCCAAGCAGCAGCTGAATCCCCTGCTCCACAGTGCTGACCAAGCTCGGGTTTACTCATTCGTCTATTTCACGCCCCCTTCCATGGACTGCACCTGTGCGGGGTGACCTGATCTGAATGGAGGAGAGATTTATTCTCTGTGAGGTTCAGGCCAGGTTTGTGGTCATCTTAATGGGATTCATAAAACCTCCTTCATTTAGGTTTCAGGGATATGGTTTGTTTTGCAAGGTCTTTGCATCCTCTATTAAAAATAACACCCACAACCACACACTTGGCTAAGCAAATTAATAACATAAACAAGACTGAAAATATTTAACCTCCTAAGAAGAACAAACTGCTTCTCAAGGAGCCTGGCAGGACCATTTGCGTGCAAACACTTAATGGGCTGTTTTTAAATGATCCTTATCTACTTATGGAAACACGCCTGGCCAGGCCCCTCCTTGCAGCTCTTTGTCAGCTGTTGGAGCCACTGCACAGGAGCTGGAAACTCATCAAGTTGCACTTAATTGAAAGATGCTTGCTAGTTCAGACTCCTGGTGTTTTTCATGGACTTGTACGCCAGTTAGTTCAATGGATTGTCTTGGAGTAAGCGTGATGCTACAGAAAAAAGAAACTGACCAAATGTGACCTGCACATAGTAGGTGATCAACGAACAGGTGTGGAAGGGAGGAAAGTAGTTCCATGTCTTTCCTCTGAACTATGCCTGGATTCCCTTTAGGGCTGTTCTGCAGTAGGTGCTGATAAACATTTAACAACGGGCTCTGAGCAGGGAAAGGCAGAGCCCTGTTTTGTAGTGTTTGCCCATTTCTCTGGTGTAAACGCTCCCACCCTGGTCCACTTCAAGCTACTGCCATGTGGTGATTGGGCACAGACTTGAGCAGAGAGCTGCACCATGAGGCAGCATTTCTAACAGGCAGATAAAGGGACATGAATAATTGCAGGTACATAGAGAAGAGGGAAATGCAGAACATTGAAGAAATGATGTTTTGAGCATTTATCACCTTTATTTTTCAGATAATTTATTTAATTGTAAGCTTATATAATTACCTTAAATAACAGTGGTGTTTAATTACCAGCTTTGCAGAATTCCTACGACTTTAACAGTGGTTGCTTTGCATGCCTCCATGACTCCAGCATGTCACTGGGTTTTGCCCATTTAATGTGGCTCTACTCTGAGCTCACTGTGGTCTGGGAGGACCCTAAACTCAGAGAGCTCCCTAAGATGCAAGGGACAGTGATCGGACGTGTCCTGTCCCTCTGCAGAGCACCCCTTCCCAGCCCTCTGCCCCCCATTTTGTAGAATTTTCACCTTTGCATTGTGTGTTGAGAGCAATATATGTACTCATCCTTTCCACTGGGGTCTGTGCAATCAAAATTTTGAACCCCAGATGCCAGCTGAAGCCCCCTGATCTCTGGGACCCAAGTGGAATTAGTCCCAAGGCACAGCACCGCGGTGGGGTCAGCTTCCCTCTGCCAGTGTTTCCATTGGCCCCCTGTCTTCTGGCGGTGGCAACTGCACAGGAACCCTATGGAGCACCACTGCACCCTCTCTGATGCAGGTGGCGCCCCAGACCTGGCGCACAGCTCCTTCCCCACAGTGACCCTAGAGTTTCCTGCACACAGGGGCTTGTGCGTGGAGCAGATCTGACAGCAGTTGAAGGTCCTACAGCCGAATGCTTTGTTGCTGCTGTACTAAGTTTCTGAGTGGCTGGGCCTTTTTTTTTCCTCTTGCAAGCCTCCCATCGTCTCTTTCTCAGGGCTCCTGTCCTGAAACTCTTCTGAAAAGGCAAGACTCATGACGAATCTTGAAAGCAGTTTATCATACAGGGAAATGTGACACTCTCTGCTTTCTTTGCATATCCTCAGATCTGTTTGTGTTTACTGATAACTGTAGACCCAGGGTTCAAAGTCTCTCCTGTTTCCTGATGAGTTGACCAAAATCTGGCTTCCAGGTGTGGGGATTCATGCCAGGAAGCAGCAGGGGAGGGAAAGCAAAGAGGGAGAAAAAGGAGGCAATTGAACAAAGACCCAGCCACCACAGGAGGCAGCCTTTTCTGGCCCCACAGCAGGACTCTGCAGTTGGAGCTACACCTACCTCCCAGCTGTCCCCACCAGAGGTGGCCAGGGACTCCCACCTCATTCCCACTCTCCCCTCACTGGACGCCCTCCATGCTCTCTGCCCCTGACCACAGATGGAGCAGCTACAGGAGCCCATGGGCTGCTTCCCACAGAGAAGCAGAGCACCAACAGGCAGAAACCCAGGAACAGGGAATGATCTGGGTGGAGCCAGGGAGGTCCCTGGCTCCCATCATTCATTAGACAGCTACTCCAGGAGCACCCAATGCTCCAGCCACAGTTCCCAGGTGCCCGGAATACAGCCGTGACCCAGTAGACTCTCCAGCCCTCACCTCTGGCATGGGGTATATCCCCAGCCTGGCAGATTTGTAGAGAAGACTTAACAAGATAATGACTTTTTGGCCACATGTGACTGTCATTGGTGCTCTCCCAGGTAGCACTTTCATCTGAACAAGGGCTCTATCAAGGAAGCAATGCCCCCCAGATGCATTGCCTTGCAAGTGGTGCCAGTTGCATGTGTGTGGGAAGTGGGGAGGTGGAGAGGGTGGAGCGGAAGAGAGGATGCTAAGGATGAAGAAACATCAGCATTGCCCCTCACCCCCATAAGCCATCACCTTTTTCTTGTTGCATTTGTTGGACATCTGCGTAAGATTTATCTGAGGACAGGATTCTGTTCCTAAAAGAAAAGAAAGAAGGCAAGAGAGAGAAGAAGCAAGGAAGGAAGGAAGAGAAGCAGGAAGGGAGAGGGAGCGAGACTGGCCTGGTTCTTTTAAAACTGACTTCAGTTTGGGGAGACAAGTTTACCCACTTGCTTTGAGGAGCACACCCATTGCTTGCCCTGTGGTCTGCATCTTTGTAGTAGAACTAAAGCTTTAGTGAAATTACCTAGTTATTCCTGAGGAAAGTGTAGCTCAGGGAAGTGAGGGACTCATCCTAAGCTGCTCAGGTGGCTGGGCAGGGCCAGTCCTGGACACCTGGGATCCCTTCTCAGCCCTCCCCTCCCTGCCCTGCTGTATCTTAAGAGTCGAGACAAGTAGACGCACGCACGAGGCATTAGCTGTGTACATTTGTTCTGAGTCATTCTGTATATTTTCCTTCTGTGTTTTTTTCTTGTCCTCATTTCAAGGAGAAATTTTAGTGAGTTGCTGCACTCATGACATATTTCCAGGCAGTCCCATAACCCAGTCTGTGGAAGCATTGCCTACTCAGTGCCCGTTAGAGCCCTGGAAGGTCAAGGGGACCCTGGTAAATGGATCTGGGGTCTTCACTCCTGTGACCAGGATGGGAAAGCAGAGCCTGCAATGCCCTATGAGGGCATGGCCAGCCTCCAAGGTGGCCCGCTCAGAGAGCTCTCCCTCTCCACATCCTTGAGTCTGAGGTCTGTGAACAAGGGAGGGACAGACAAGGGCGAGTTCTGCCACCTGCTCAGAGCAGGAGGGGGCAGTGCGCACTTCACAGGAGCTCAGTGTGACTGGTGGTGCTTTGGGTCTTTGGGCTTGGATCCTGCATGTTCTCAGCCGCTGCTCTCAGGCTGAAGAAGCTAAATCCAATCCTCCAACTTGGGGGCAATGAAAGGGGACACGAAGGACAGAGCCCTTCTTCCCTGGGAGGGGCTGTGGCAGAAGGCATGGGAAGCTGTGGAAGGAGGGTGATTCCTTGTCCTTTGCAGCAGAGTGCACTGTGCCACTGGTAGGACCATCAACATTCAGGTGACAAAGCTGGAAGCGACAGTCACTGTCTGGCAGCGGAACTGAGTTTCCAAGATGATGGCAGTGGCAGGAGGTGTGGGCTGGGTCTAGGATGCAATTGAACTAAGACAAAGGTGAAGCCTAGACTGAGGTCTCGGAAGAAGTCAGTTACACATCGGCTGATCAGTGATCCATGGTTCCATCATAATAAATATGAGGGGGACAGAAAGGAGTCTGGGTTTCAGTTCTCCACAGCTTCACTAGGAAAAGTCTGCGGGTGCCCCGGAATCCACTGCACTCACAGGCAGTCTGCACGTGCCCGTGCTGTGACCAGAAGGAGCATACCTCCTGGGCCGGTACACCAGCAAGTTCCAGTTCTTCTTCCAGGACTTGTCTGCATGCACAGTTGGAAGGTCTTTCACCTTACAAGGCTCAGACAAGCCTGTGTAGGGGTTGAAGGACGGCTTTCTCAGTGTAGCTAGAGAGTAGGATATGTCCCAGAGAGAATGCTCAGGATGCCAAAGACCCTGGAAAGTCTGTCAGGTCAGGCCAAGTTGAAAGATCACGATGCATAAAGACAGAAGAACTGATGAGCTGCCTTCCAGTGCCTGAGCAACACTTTATTGGAAGAAAGATGGAATTTCTGCATGTCTCCAGAGGGCATGAAAGTACAGTTGGGTGAGATTATGGGGAAGTGGGTAACTGCTCCTTTAAGGTAAGGACTTGACGAGGTTTTGGTGTTTGCAACCCATAATGAGAGCCTTTTATCTGAAGCTGTAGGGATTGCAAGAATCATGTAAACCCCTGGAGCTGGGAAGGGAGTGTGTGTTCTCTCTCTGGTGATTCTGACATGGTCAAGGTCAGCTGGCTACAGATGTCCTCAAGGCACAGAGGACACCCACCTGTGTGCAGCACTGCAATATATGGTCAAGGAGGTGAGACATGATGCCAGAGTAACCTGGGTGGATTTGAATGGCAGCCCTACCACTTATTAGCCAAGTGGCTTGGAAAATATATGAAACTTTGTTAAAAGATAAACTCACTTGAGAAGTTAAACTTAGGACTCTCATGCAGAAACAGAACAAAGCATGTTAACGATTTTCTTGAACTCATCGGGCAATGAGAGAGCCAGGCAAAGGTTCTCAAGAACTCTGTGGGTTGTCTGAAAAGCAGACACTTGAATGGATCAGGACTGTTGAGATGGATGGGTAAACAAATAGAGGTACCCTTAGTTCTCTCACAAAAAGAGAAACAAAGACAATTGAACTATTACTAGGCTAAGCTCTCCCATCTAAAGATAGGAGTTAAGTTTACACTGTTACCAGTTACTCACCGTTTTAAGAGTTGCAAAATAGCTCAAAGACAATGAAAGATGAGATTCATGTGCCCTGGAAGGCTGTGACCTACCAGTGCATAGTTTTCTACTGAGGTGCAGTCTCCTTATGCTATTCATCGTCTCATTTACCCATCATGACAATGGCAGTAATTTTGTGCCAATTGATTATGGGAGGATTTAAAAAACATTGCATGCCTTACACTTTGATTGATTCTGGGAACATGGCAAGTTTTCGGTGAGGGACCCACTGGCTTGATGGATGGATGGATGGATGGCAGACATTTACGGTGGGAGTCACAGGCAGCTCTGCACATGGCAGTGTGGGGCCCAGAGGCAGACATGATGCTCTCGGCTGTGGGAGACCATGACAGCGGCTTCTATGCAGGGCTCTCCTAACATCAGAAGTCATAGAGTGATTGTGTGCTGACCCCTTCTCATGGGCAATCCCATTTAATTTTCAGTCACCCCATGAAGTAGGTACAGTCTTCCCATTTTCTAGATGAGAATGCTGTGGTAGACAGTCTTGGAGGTGGCCCCATACTTTCTCCTCTGAAACACAAGATAACCTCTTCTTTCTCCATTGCTTGGAAGAAGCAAGCTGTGATGCATCCCTGTAGTCAGAGGAAATGGACTCTGACAATAACCTGGGGAATTTGGAAGCAGGTTCCCCTCCAGTTGAGCATCTGATGAGAACCCAGTCCTGGCCAACACCTTGATGGAAACCTTAGGCAGAAGGCCTACAACTGTTGACCCACAGTGAGATGCTAACTGTCTGTCATTTTCAGCAGGTACATTTATGGTCATAATTGCATGGTATGACTGTCAAGTAACTTACCAGTGCCCCTCCCTAAAAAGCGCTGGGGCAGTGATTCAAACCCCATTGTTTCTGAGTACAGAGACCAGCCCTGCCAATGGCTGGGACTCATCGTAGGCTCGTGGGCTTTGCCGAATGCTGACCAGCTGGAGATAGGATTCACGTCGGCAGTCAGACTCCAGAGCCTGCAGTGTCAGCTGGTGACCTACCCCATGCAAAAAGTGATATCTCAACCCTGCCTACACCTGACTATCAAGTAGGCAAGTTGAAAATCTATCCCAGGCTGGCGCTGCAGCTCACTAGGCTAATCCTCCACCTGCGGTGCCAGCACCCCGGGTTCTAGTCCCGGTCAGGGCACTGGATTCTGTCCCAGTTGCCCCTCTTCCAGGCCAGCTCTCTGCTGTGGCCCGGGAGTGCAGTGGAGGATGGCCCAAGTGCTTGGGCCCTGCACCCGCATGGGAGACCAGGAGAAGCACCTGGCTCCTGGCTTCAGATCAGTGCGGTGCGCCAGCCGCAGTGGCCATTGGAGGGTGAACCAACGGTAAAGGAAGACCTTTCTCTCTGTCTGTCTCTCTCTCACTCACTGTCCACTCTGCCTGTCAAAAAAGAAAAAAAAAAAAAAAAAGAAAACCTATCCCAGCATTGCTCCCACCTAGAGCAGGTTCATTGAATGATACATAGGTAGAGGGAAGCCATGGATAGATTTTGTGCTTTGTAAGATCTGCATTTTAATTTGCGGCTAACTCTGTAATCCACTGTTCCAGGACATGGTAGTGATCAGGAAATCCAAGTCATTATTACATCCCGGAGTAGTATCCTTGTTAAAAGATGCATTCCTGGAAAAGGTACAATCCTGACTGTCATTCACGTTTAGGACATAATATGTATTTATTGTTATACATACATTGCTTGCTTACATGAGACAAAAAATAAATTGCTAAATAGCTCCAAGACAGTGAACAGGGCTAGAACCTAATAGTCCAGACCAGACGCAATCCTCCCCCGGAGCACAGTTTGTATACACCCAGTTCTTCTTGCTAAGGAAGGCATTGCCCCATTCAGTCTGTGCTGGGCTGGCACCAACCATCCTCCCCAGGTGTTCTGGCAAAAGCTCTGAACAAGAAAAAGGAAAAGCACGGAGGTTAGAGAATGAGGAGGGCACGTTGTAGAGAGGCCAGGGACGCCAGGATGGATGAGACAGGAAGAGGCCAATGGGTATGAGCCCGGCTGCCTGTTATCCTCAGGGAAGACAGGGCCTGATAAAGTTCCTCCCAGCGTGTCTAGCAGCTGGACACCCACACATGTCTCATCTGTCCTACCATGCAGGTAACGATCCCTGAGAAAAGACCTAGCTGCTTTCCCACTGCCATTCCCAGGCAATCGAACCCTTAAGGCCTCTTCTGAGCTGCACACAGGCAGTCTTGTCTGCCTCCTCTCCAATAGCCTGAATCCTGGAGTGCTCCTTCATGCAGAGTCTGATGCAAACAAGGCTGTGCAATTCTAAAATTGCAGCTGAGGGTCGGCAACCACCAAGAGGTCAAGACGGTGCTGTTGACCCAGCAGAGTAGCATGCGCCATGTCCGTGTTAGCGGTGAGCACACTCCAGTGAAATGGGAGGTTTCCTATAAGGCCATATGTGTCTTGAGGGCAGAAGGGATTCTTGGGTCATCTTCTTCCGTGACACAGGGCACAGTAGAGAGTAATTGCTCCGTAAACTTATATTGAATAAAGGGCTGAATGAGTGTGTATTAAATGTAGGAGCATTTAGAGATGAACGAGGAGCCCAGGATGAGAAGGAAAATGCTGAGACAATCAGCCATGATGGCCCTTGTCTGTAGAAGAACAGCTGGGTAAGCAAGCCCTCTCTTCCATGCTAATGCTGGCATCATGCAAACTCAATCTCAATCTCTCTCTCTTTCTCCTCTCTCGCTCTCGCTCTCTCTCCCTCTTCCAATCTGTCTCATTTTGGAAACTTGAAGCCACTAAATGTTTCCATTCTAATGAGATTTTCAAAATAATAAAGAGTTTAAAAACTAGAAGAATCCATGCTGGGAGAAATCAGCATGGGACTCAGAACTTACTTTGTGTCCAGGTGCTTGGCTCTCAAAAGAATAGCAAGGCCATTTGTAAGAAGATGCTAATGGGATGAGAAAATGTAAGATGTTCACGCATTTCCAGTTTGGGTAGGAGAGGACCAGTTTTTATATCTGAATGAGAAAAGTCTCCAAGGCCTGGTAAGAAAAGTGAGGAATATGCCAATCACACATTGGCATTCTCCGCACTGTCTTCAGCCTGCAGGCAGTTGGAAATGTGGAATCTGATGTGGCTGCTGTGTAGGTGAGGAAGGTAAATGCCTACTCGGAGTAAGTTCGGAGCAGCTGGACAGACTGACTCCCTTTTCTTCCAGAACCTCTGATTCATCTGGAAGTCCCCTGAGAAATGCCTTGTCCATTAAGGCAAGACTTCCTTCCCTGTTAGAATGCTAACCCCAGGTGTCCTTTAAAGTAGCAAGAACAATAGCAAAAAAAAAATGAGAGTAGCCAATGCTGGTAAATCAGGATGAAAATGGGATCCCCTTCTATCCCTGGGGACAGTACATAAAAGTAGTCTGCAGGAAGGCATCAAGAATCCATACAGATGTTCCAAGTCCAGATACTCCCGAGATACAGTA
Source organism: Oryctolagus cuniculus (assembly GCF_051225735.1). Taxonomy (NCBI): domain Eukaryota; kingdom Metazoa; phylum Chordata; class Mammalia; order Lagomorpha; family Leporidae; genus Oryctolagus; species Oryctolagus cuniculus. Next base: position 158,292,212 of record NC_142872.1, on the reverse strand, counting down.
AAAGGAGTTGGTCTTAGATAAAGAAAAACTACATACACAAAAATGTTTGCCCTAGCATTATTTTAATAATACAGAATTGGAAACAGCCTAAACCCAAGTATCTGGGGATAAGAGGTGCTTATGTATATTTCAGAGCACTGATGTCATAGACTGCTACTCTTACATTAAACATGCCGCTTTGAATATTTTATAGCTAAGTAGAAGGAAATTTACACTTTAATAAGAGAAAATGCAAAATACAACATTTTAACAATGCAAATTTGTTAAAAATGTGTATGACTGTGGCTTTGGGCTGAAAAGGGGACAGTGGAAGATGAAAATAGTTGATTTATTAGGTTTGGAATTCAATATTATGATTCTCTGATTTTGGCTTCCATGAGTTGCTTTAAAATGTCTTTTGTGGATTGAGGCTTTAAAATTCAGAGGGTTGGAAATGAGCAGGATGGCGGTGTCTGACTGTAGACAGGCAGTCAGAAGTTGGAACAGGAATGGGCCTTTGGCCTTGCAGCTAAGACAGCCATTGGGACATCTGCGTCCCACGCTGGAATATGCAGCTCCGGCTGCCAGTTCCAGTTTTCCTGCTCATGCAGACGTCGGGAGGTAGCAGCGATGGCTGAAATAGTTGGTTCCCTGAACCCACCTGAGAAACTCGAGCCGAGCTGCCAGCTTCCAGCTTCAGATTAGCCCAGTCTCCACCATGTTGGTCATTTGAGCAATGAATCTATTGGAGTGCTTGCTCACTGTTCCCCTCCCTGCCTCCCTCCCTGCCTCCTTCCCTCCCTCCCTCCCTCTCTCTCTCTCTCTCTCTCTCTGTCTCTGTCTCTCTCTCTCTCTCTCTCCCTGTCAAATAAAAAACATATAAGTAAAAGCATGTTTTGAAGGGTGCTGCAGTCTGCACTCAATGTGGTAATCAGAAGGAAAGGCTATTAGGGCAGAACCAGAAGGTTGGGTGACCATGGAGACTGAGGGCAGTGGGGGTGGAGGGACAGGGAAGGCCTGGAGCAGGCACAGTGGACCAGACTTGGGCTGGGGAGAAATGCTGGCGTCTGCTGTGAGCCTGTTACAGATGTGCCTTCTCCTTCTGGAAGCCGTGCCGGGCAGAGGCCGCCTGCAGCCTGTTACTCATCCCCTGTGCTACCTTCTCACCTCCTACCCTCACATACAAAGGCCTGCTTCTCCCGGGCCCAGGGAACAGCCGCTGAGGCACCTCTGCACAAGGAGAAGTGGCCTCCCTCCTTGTGACCTCCATGCTCACCACTGCTCTAGATGCTTCTGCTCTGGTCTTCCTGGAAGAAGGTGCTGCACCGGCCACCACCGGCCACCACCAGCCACAGCTGTGTTATTGCTGTTGCGCTCACATGTTACTGTGGACCCCCTGCCATAGATCTGCTGGGGACGCTGCTTCCTTCTCTACCACAGTCTTGCAAAGTTAGCAGGGCCATTACCAGTTTCAGAATAAGGAATCTAAGGCAAAGAGAAATGAAACAACACAGAAACCTGAGGAGAAGGAGCTGGGATCAAAGGCGTGTCTGATTCTGAAGTGGATGCTCTTTCTGCCAGTGCACACCACCTTTGGGTTAGTGCCTTGTAGACAGTCGGTGCTTTGACAATGCTCATAGCAGGTGCTCTGCTAGAGTTTGTTCCCTGACATTCTCTAGAGGTTTGGCATCAGTATTGTGGCAAAGTGCATATCCGTGGAAGGGCGAATTCAGACCTCAGCAAATATACCCATAGTGCAAAGCAAAGAATATTTTGTTTACAAAGGTGTCTGGACTTTGGTTTTTAATAATACCTTTGTTTTTTCACCTTGCTGTGTTGTATGGACGTTGGCTAGTAAACACTTGCTCGCTCTCCTCGGATTGCTCAGGGCTTACTTTCTTCTCTTGCTTGGGGGTGAGTTCCAAACACCCCCGCCCCCAGTTCTCTGATGTCCAGTGTAAAAAGTCAAGAAAGATGCTCCCCAGTGGAGATGAAGTTCAAGTACTCTTGTGTCTTGTCTGACCTTCTGTGATCAGCTTTCCTGAACAGGCCCCCGGGGTGTGTTGTGCCATCATTGTGTACAATGGACACAGCCCTATCTCCATGGCTGCAGGTTGACAAGGAAAATGGGTGGGCTGTGTACCCCAGGCCGTGGTGCAGGAAGGGTCTGAAAGTTACCAGTGTTTGCTGAGGCTCCCTCCTCACTTGCCTTGGGGCAGCCGTGCTCACGCTGGCCTTTCGTTAGTCTCTTTGTTTGGAGAAGGAGACTGAGGTCTCCAGAGACAAGATGAGGGGCTAAGTGCAGGTGGCTGGAAACTTGACCCAGTATTTGCTCCCAGATCTGTCTGATGTCCCAGACCCTTTGCTCGGTAAGATGCTAAGGTGCCCAAGTGCCGAGTGGCTCTGTGCACGTGTGGTGTGGAGGGTGAGGAGGTGGCAGTGGAGGAGGAGAGGGCGCCAGGGGATGAGCACAGCAGTGTCCAGTGGAGCCCAGGGGTCAGATGGGCAGAGGGTGGAAAGGGGTAGAATGAGACTGGGGAAAGATAGGCCTGGGCCCTCATTAGGCCTGGACGCAAGAGCCAGGAGGCAGCAGGAACCAGTCAGGAGCCTACTACGTGGGTGATGGGGAGAAGCGGCTATGGCTGGACTAGGGCCTTTGTCTTGGAGCCAGAGAGAGGTAGACCAGATGTACAATATTACTGCTATTCCACAGCAAGAAGAGATGTAACCTGTTAGTGGGCTTCATGGGTAGGGAACATCCAGGCTGCCGTCCGTACAAGCCTGCAAAATCATTTGGTCTGGCCCTGTCAAGGCAACCACAGGTAGGACTCGAAATTCAATACATCTATAGCAGGATAATTTTTAAGCTGATAATTCTGTATGGCCCTTGAGAGATGTTGTAAATATCTGAATGGCCTTTGTCATCAGAAAGGTTCCTGTCCCCTGGAGGGCAGGGAGCACACAGCTATGATGTGGGAATGGGGACAAGAAAAAAAGAGAAGAGCTGAGACCAAGTGCAACAGGTGTCCTGCCCGTGTTGGAGACATGGGGTCTGCCTGTAGCCCGCCAGGGACCCGCCAGGAATGCCTGCTTGAACCTGACCTTGTCTAAGGGGTTTTTCCTGGAAGACTTGGTCAGGAGGAAGCTTTACTACCTGCGATTTAGAAATTGATTTAGAAACCGATTCTGAGATGCCTATCTTTTCCCCCTTTGATGTTTCTGAAATGAGAATGCAGAGTACAGTCAACAGCTGTCATGGTGTAATTGGCAGTTTCTCTTTCTCAGTGATTTATACAATTATGGTATGTCTTACAACAGAGCATCTGAGAGGCAGTGAAATACATTGACAGTGTCTCCTGCTAGAGTTCCCCAAAGATGGTATGTGTCTGAAGTCCAAATGTCTTGTCAAAATGACAGTGGCTTCCAGTTATTATTGAGAATCTACAAACTCCCCAGGCCCTGTTGTATGTAATAATAAAAAAGTAGTCCTATTAGAAGTAGTAATTGCTAACATCTATCCAGGACTGGCCTAAGCATTTTGCTATCCCTGTTTAATAAATGGAGAAATCAAAACCTGTTTGCCCCTCCCGACAGCTATGTGACATTAAATAATCATCCCCATAAAAAACACAAGAGACTGGAGGATTAGAGCAGTTAGGTTATTTATCCAGTGTCACACAGCAGTACCTAGTGCAGCCAAAATGTAAACTCACTCCCTGACGCCCGCGTGTGTGCGCCCAGTGATAAGTGATCTGTAAGGCATCAGCCTTTGTCAGCACTCTGCAGGCGGGGACCTGCCAGGACAGGTTTTCCATCATCTCATGGAATCCTCTTTCAATGCAGGTGCCTAGGTCCTGCTCTATTCACGAGCAATCTGATACCCAGTGGCCAGGCTGAACTGGAGACCCTCATGGGCCCAGCCCCAGGGCCCGCTCCTGCCCTCACAGGAGCTCCCTGTGGTGATTGGTCATGACTTGGAGATGTTTCCTGCAGGAGTCCCCATTCAGCGCCAGCCACAGCAGTGGCACCAGGGGGCTCAGCCCAGGCTGCTGATTCATGGGAAGACAGGGCCCTCAGGAAGAACCGTGGGCTCACGTATCATCAAACAGGCACTAGTGAACAGTTCCAGAGACAGATTCCCGAAACAGGCTGGCTGTCTCTCCATCCTGTTCGTCCCATCGTTTTCATTGTTCTGCTGTCTGTTTCCGCAGAGGTGTTCTGAAGACGACGTCCTTTTGAGTTTCAGTAGTTTTCTGTGTGCTTTGAGACACGTAACATCTTCAGTTTGGTACTCACTGAATTCAGTTGCTCTTGACTTCTCGGTTGAGATGTAGAGCTGGCAAACATTTTCTAACAGAGCTGGATAGCAGATAGCCTGAGCTCTGTGGGCCGGTGTCTGTGTGGCAGGGACTCAATTCTGCTGCTGCTGCCTCTCAGGAGCACCAGAGGCAGCGTGCAAGCAAATGGGGTGCCCGTGAGATAATGCAAACTCAGTTACAGCAGCACACAGCGGACTGGGCTTGGCCTGGGTGCAGTGTTTGCTAACTCCTGGCTTGGATGCTCCTTACATACAGGAATATGATACACAGGTATAGATGTTATAGGTATAGATGTATGGGTTTATCTGTAGTTGTATTTCCAGATATGATTTTCTTTCCCCTTTTTAAGATCAATGGAAATTTTTGAAGATAATGGTTTCTTTGCTACCTGCTCTTGAGTCAGTGTCCCGAGTAGTCAGTGAGCGTAAGACAAGAAGGAAAAAGGAAAGGAATTAGTGATTGATCGGTGCCCGCTGCTTGCCAGAATCCCAGGCGTCTTTATGTACTGACTCATCCAAGTGACTCTCTAGTGCACCTGACTGCCCCGTAAGGTAGCTTTAAGAGTGCCTTTCATTCTGTGATTCATATGAACCAGGGAAAATCTCCTTAATTAAAGGGAATTGTTGAAAATGGGGATAAGATAAAAATACCTTAAGAGAACTTTATCTCCAAAATGTAATTTAAATAGAACAATTGTATCTCATAGCTAACAAATTTTAGGTTATGATTGTAACTGTCCTCTACTTTTTAAAATGAACAAAGAATGAATGCAGTGTTCATTTTGATTTTTTTTTATTTTTTGATTTTTATTCTTATTTTTTGATTTTTATTCTTATTTACTTGAAAGGAAGAGAGATAGGGAGAGAAACAGAACTAAATCTCTCATCCCCAGGTCCCATCCCCAGCTGAGAACTCCATCCTGGTCTCCCATGTGGGTGGCAGAGGCCCAACTGCCCGAGTAATTACCTGTTTCCTCCCAACGTGCACATTAGCCAAAAGCTGGAATTAGGAGCAGGAATGGGCACTGTGGCACAGCAGGCAAGTTGCCACTTGAATTGCCTGCGCCCCGTATCTGAGTGCTAGTTCAGATACTGGATGCTTTGCTTCTAATCTAGCTTCTTGCAAATGCATCCAGAGAGGCAGCAGACAATGGGTCACGTGCCTGGGCCCCTGCCACTCACGTAGGAGACCTACATGAATTCCAGGCTCCTAACTTTGGCCTGGCCCAGCCATAGAAGTGGCAGGTATTTGAGGGGGAGTGAACCAGCAGAAGGACGATATTTCTCTTCCCCCCCCTCCTTCTCTCCCCTCTCTCTCCCTCTGCCTCCCCCTCTCACTCTTCCTCTCTCCCTCTCTCCCTCCCTTTCCCACCCTTCCCTCCATCCCTCACTGTTTGTGCATGTGTGTCAAAGACAGAGAGAGAGAGGAGAGAGACTCTGCCTTTCTAACTAAGTAAATGGAAATCTGAAAAAAGGAAACACTTGCTCAGAAAGCAGAGCCAGGACTTGCACGCAGGCACTCCAGCATGGCATGCAGGCATCTCAAGTGGATACCAAATGCTTACCCCAACATTAAGGGGTATATTTTCTAAAGAAAAATTATCCAACACAGGATGACGTAACATTTTATTTTTCCAGGATTGTCAAGGGAGTATTGTGTGAGTTTTTAACCCTTTCCAGCCCAGCCAGGAGTCACTTAATGACAAGATTCTGAGAACCAGTCACTAGGCAGCTGCATTGTGTGAGAATTCTTGAAGGCTCTTCCACAAAGTGGCTATGACTCCCCTGGTGATACAGCCTTAGGGGAGCATCTTTGCACACGTGGTCCATCATTGACCAAAATGTTACATGGTGCATGACTGTAGCAATTGATTTGTCTTCTGTTTTCTTGCAAGATTGTTACTTGTTAATGAAATTGCAATCCATCCTCATTTCCATCAACTTTATGAAATCCTGCATTTTTTTTTTTGTGAGCTTTGCCTTTTACTTTGCAAATGGTTCACGTTGTACTGTTGGATGCCATACCAATGGTGAGGCAGAGACAGACCTGCCAGGCCATGACAAGAATGGGGTAGCAGGTGCTCTCAAGGATACTTGCATGGAGATCTGATTAGGGGGTAGTGCTTTGGTTATGAAGATTTTTACTGCCTTGTGCAGTGGCTCCAGTGTAAAACACAGGATAAAGAACCGTAAGACAACAAAAGTCCTTGATTTGTCATTCTTCTTCTATGGCTAAGTAACTGAAGTTCAGATGTGTAAACCTTCCCAACGTCATCTGGTTGCTAAATCATGAATCAGATCCAGATTACCTATTACTGTAAAACAAACTGTCTGAGGCCTTAGCATTTCAGTACAACAAACATCTCACACTTTGTGGGTCAGGAGTCCTGATGAGGCTTCCCTGGGCCCTCCGCTCCAGGTCTGTCTCAGAGGCTACAATGACAGCGTCAGCCTGGACTGGGGTCTCGTCAGAAGGCCTGAATGGGAAACTGCTCTCTTCCAGCCTTTCTATGGTGGTTGTTGGAAGAATTCAGCTCCATGAGGATGTTTGGACTGAAGGTCTCAGTTCCTCGGGGATGACCACAGTTCTGTCCAACATGGACTTCTCTAAGATGGCCACTGAAAGCCAGCAAGAGAGCCAGCACTGTGGCATGGTGGTAAAGTTGCTGCTTGTGACACTGACACCCCGTGTGAGCGCCAGTTCATGTCCCAGCTGTTCCACTTCCGATCCAGCTCCATGCTAATGGCCTGGGAAAAGCACCAGAGGATGACTCAAGTGTTTGGGTCCCTGCCATCCACATGAGAGGCCTGGGAGAAGTTCCAGGCTCCTGGCTTTATCCTGGCCTAGCTCCAGCTGTTGGGGACATCTGGATAGTGAACCAGCAGATGGAAGATACCTTCCTCCTTCCCTCCCTGCCTCCTTCCCTCCCCCTCTCCCTCCCCCTTTCTATAACTCTTTCAAATAAATACGTAGATCTTTAAAAACAAAACTCACAAGAGACAGTCCACTGGGAAGATGGAAGTCAATCTTGTAATCCAGACCTAGAAGGAAGTGACAGCTCATCATATTCACAATATTCTGTTGTCTAGGAAGAAGTCACAGAACTGAGCCACCTTGGAGCACAGCAGATTACTCAAGGGTGGGAACAGAGGGAAGCAAGGATCACGGAGGGTCATCTAAGGGTCTTTGTGCTACCAGTAGCCTCTGAAATCCTTCTTCTCCTTTGTGACCCTGGGTTATGGAAGGGACCCGGTCAGTACTTGCACTTTGAAGTAGATGATTGAAAATATAAGCTCACATCACTGTGTGACACCTGGCAGCCTGGCATGAGACTTTTGGATGTTTAATAAAAACGCTTTATTCAGAGAGCAGTCCCTGAGGGCAGGCGGACCTCTCACTCCCTAGCATTGCTGAGACTCAGGAGGTGTGCTGTGAATGGCGCACTGAATACCACTGTGGGAAGACTGGCCTTAGCATCCCAGGATCTATCAGAGACATGATTGGTGCTGGAGGAAAAAGAGAAAACATGCGGGGATGGACCGTTTCTCTCTTCCTGATTGGGACAGGTTCCCACTGTGCCTGCTCACCCAAGATGGTCTAGGGATTCTGACAATCTGGAAATGTGTGGCTAACGGCTCCCACCTCTAGTCCACAGGGAGAAAGGGGTGTGGCCTGCCAGAATTTGGCTAGCATAGCCTTTATCTGCAGGTGTTAAGTGAGAACAAGGCTACTGGAGAGGGTGCTGGCACCTGTGCTCATGGGGTTGTTGTGTATTCTAGCTGATGACGTTGCTAGTCTGGAGGAAGACAGGGGTGTGAGCAGCCGGTTGGTATGGAAAAGGCTGATAACCCTGTCCCAGGCAGAGGCCTCTGCTTTCCAAAGGTGTGGTGTGTAGGGTCGGACAGATCCGGGAATGCTGACAAGAAGGAGCTCCTCTGAAATAGCTAAGTGGTGTAGATGGGACAGTGTGTGATGGAATAGTGCTAGGGCTTTTCCTATTTCCTGCTGATATCCTCATTCTAGATAAGGAATTCCATATCTGAGGAAATGGAGAAACATGCCATCAACCATAAAGGACACAGTCATGGGCTTGACCCATCCAAGCTGCAATCTATCCCTGCACTAGCTAACGTGCATCAAGCTTTGGTGCTTTGCCAAGCACAGGGCTACAGAGTGCAGGAGCACCGTCTCCTTGAATGTTACCACACTCTTGAATTAGGAGCTGTGGTCATTCCCATTTGCAGGTGAGGAACAGGAAGTGGCAGAGCCAACATCTCAATTTTAACTCTGTTCATCTTTGAAAGCCTTTCTGGGCCCTCCCACCAGCATTGCTGGCAGAAAGCCCAAACAAGTCAGAGCCTGAATGCTCTTTGAGGCATCCACTTCTGTCTTCCCATTTTACAGATGTGGACACTGAGACCTGGAGAGGGAAAAGAACTTCTCCAAGTTCGTACGGTGAATGAACAGCAGAGCTGGAAATAGAACTGAGATATGTAGCTGCTGCAGCTAATTCCTTGTCCAGGTTGTATGATCCTAAGAGGAAAATCTAGCATCCCTGCTTCGTTAGGCCAGCCTGTAGCAGAACACGATGCATGGGCCGCAAGCAGGGTGTGATGTATACTGGCTGCTGTTGAATTCTCGAGGACTACAGTGGTAAGTGCGTGTCATGGACCGGATGAATTATATGAGATGAGAACAGGATCCTATGTGAACACACCAGAAGATTTTCCCAGCATTCTTTGGGGGAACAAGAGAGGCTGCACTGTTAGCTCTTAGTGGACAAGAACTTTCTCACCCCCACTCCTAGCATAAAGTAACTGATTGGTAAGTAGGTCATAGAGTGAATGAATGAATGCAGGAGACAGTAGAGGATGTGAAAGTTGAGCTGAGTCTTAAACGGGACAAGGATGAGTTGGCTCAGTGAGAAGAAGAAAGCCATATGAAGGGGTGGGAACAGACCTTGAAGGACTTGCAGGTTCGGACTAAGCTGTAAGGGTGGTGTGGCCCATGAGAGAAAGAATAAAGAAATTTGCCTAGAAAGGAAGTCTGATGTATTTTCAAGCCATGTCATTAGGGCTGCCTATGTTGATAACTGTTGTATCTCCTTAATGGGTTGGCCCTTTTATTAACGTATGTTGTTTTCATTTGTCACTCATGCTAGTTTTTGTCTTAAAGTCTGTCTGTCTATCTATCTATTTATTTATTAACATCTTGTGTTACTGCAGCTACCTTAGCTTTATTTTGGTTACTGTTGGCATGGGATTGCATTTCTGTCTTTTTACCACTAACTTATTTGTGTCTTTGAATCTAAAATGAGTCCAGTTGCCTAATTTGATAAATTTATGTTGGGTATATGTATTGGGATATTGCATCGTGCCCCATCAAAATGTCCAAGTATTACATGTTAATCAAAATTTTGAAAATAAATCATTAAGTAACATGAGTCTCATGCAGACAGCACACTAGTATAGTTAGATCGTGCCTTTTATCATTCTTCATTGGCATGGTTTGATTTGGAGGAACTGGCTTACCTTCTGAAGAGCTGAGACTTTACCCTGAAATGAATGAGCAGCCACAGCCCTTTGTAAACAGAGAATTGGCATAATCAGATGTCTCTGGGTTTTTTTTTTTGTTGTTGTTGTTGTTTTTTTTTTTGACATGCAGAGTGGAGAGTGAGAGAGAGAGACAGAGAGAAAGGTCTTCCTTTACCATTGGTTCACCCTCCAATGGCCGCTGTGGCCAGTGCGCTGCGGCCGGCGCATCGCGCTTATCCGAAGCCAGGAGCCAGGTGCCTCTCCTGGTCTCCCATGCGGGTGCAGGGCCCAAGGACTTGGGCCATCCTCCACTGCACTCCCGGGCCACAGCAGAGAGCTGGACTGGAAGAGGGGCAACCGGGACAGAATCCAGTGCCCCGACTGGGACTAGAACCCGGTGTGCCAGTGCCACAGGCAGAGGATTAGCCTATTGAGCCATGGTGCCAGCCAGATGTCTCTGGTTTAAAAAAAAAAAAGATCATGCTGGGATGTGTGTGGAGGGTGGAGTGGACGTGGGAGAGGAAGGGCAATGGACGTGGGAGAGGAAGGGCGATGGACATAGGAGAGGAAGGGCGATAGGCGTGGGAGGGGAAGGGTGAAGGCATCCTTTCCCAAAACGCTCTCCTGTGTCTTTTTCTCTAGACCCTGCTCTCACCAGCTCATGGGGTGAAGGAGCACTGAAGGCATCCACAGGGACCTGCCCACGCCTGCCACTGCTTCCCCAGCTGTGCGGCACCTGCCGCCTCTGAAATATAGCCTTGCTGTGCTGGGTGTTTATCTGTTTGCCCCCTGTGCACTTCTAGGCATGAGTTTGGCAACTCTTTAAAGGTGGTGTTAAGAGATGCAGCACTTGCAATGACTTCAGAATTGCTCCTTGTACGTTCTCCATGACCTTTGATGGCATGGTGTGTAACTGTCGTACACCTCGCAGACAAATAAGCACATGTCGTATTCAGGGGAGAGAAAATGGGTAAATAGTAATCGGGGAAAAGTGGGAGTCAGCTCCCAAAGCGGGAATTGAACACTACAGTTTATCTAAATTCCCTGAGTACCTCTGGCCTGTGGTCTTTCACCTCCTTCCCTGATACTGGTAAATTCCTCAGGAACAGACTGGTTCAGAGCTGCACAAACCAGAAACAAAGGCTGAGTCTTTAGTTGACCAAAGGCAGCAGGGAGTGGCTTGACGGAGGTGCTGGGAGCTGGGCTGGGCAGCCAGGGTCCTCGCCGCCTTGTACAAGGAGGTATTGGTGGTCAGCAGTGAATCATTCCAACTTCTGTGGTGCAGATTGTCTTTCTGTGAGATGGAGGAGCAAGAATAGGTCTGTTTAAAGTTCCAGCTAGTTGAATTTTGGTAAGTGCTTGGCATGGGTCAAGTCAGGCTAAGGAATCATTGGAAAAATGGTCTTAGCTCTGGTTGTGTCCTGGTGCCTAGGCTCCAAGGGGTCAGAAAATTCTTGATGCTCCTTTGCACCTGTGACAGGCATGGCCAGTCAGCAATGGCCTGCTCTTAACTTGTCAGCAATCTGAATCTTTTCAACACAGAAGTCTAGCCAGCTTCAACCCACCCATCTTCATGGGTTTGCAAGATAACAGTGATTCACCAACCTAGAGAGGACCCAAGCTTCCCTTTTGGGAGCTAGCTCAAGGCTATAGGAAATCTGTGGCACACAGTGTAGGGTCGTAATGCATTTTGGCATTTTGAGGTTGCTCACTGCCCGTTTGGGTTGAGAACCAGGGGTGGCTGAGGATCAGGACAGGTGGGGCCACCTGTGGTGCCAGCAACACCTGCTCCCTGGGGTGATTCCACCCTGCCCTCCCCTGGGAGGAGAACGTTTCTATGACTTTCTGTCAACCAGCAGACAGACGAGGATTGTCAGAAGGGCAGTGTGGTGGGTCAGCCACTTCCTTCCTCCCATGGTCTGGGACCTTTCATAACCTGGGGATGTTCCCAAGGCTGCCCAGGAGCAGCTGCAATGAGCAGGAGCCAGCCGGCGCCTCGGGACCTCTCTGAGGAGGAGGGGAGGGGTTGTGCCCACAGCTGCACTGGGAGCCGTCAGCCTGCCCTCTGCCTGGTCTCACCACAGCCTGTGCTCTGCAGTCTCCTTGGAGACCCTGTTACCAGCTGTCAGCACAGGGGCTGCTCACTCACTCCCTTTGTGGCCCAACTGCATGAACCCCATCGGTAGGGCCCCCAGCCCTCATCTCTCGTTTTCGTGGGCCCAGCTTTGCAGCCTGTGATGGGGGTGGCAGGCGTGGGTGAGCAAGGAACTCAGAGGATTTCCTGGCACCACTGCCTTTCTTTTTTTTTTTTTTTAAATTTTATTTATTTATTTGAGAGGTAGAGTTACAGACAGTGAGAGGTGGAGACAGAGAGAAAGGTCTTCCTTCCATTGGTTCACTCCCCAGATGGCCGCAACAGCCAAAGCTGCACCGATCCGAAGCCAGGAGCCAGGTGCCTCCTCTGTCATGCGGGTGCAGGGGCCCAAGCACTTGGGCCATCCTCTACTGCTTTCCCAGGCCACAGCAGAGAGCTGGACTGGCAGAGGGGCAGCCAGGACTAGAACCGGCGCCCATATGGGATGCTGGTGCTGCAGGCAGAGGATTAACCTACTGTGCCACGGAGCCAGCCTGGGCACCATTGCCTTTCATCCCTCACAGCTGCTTCTGCAGGAACTACTTCTTCCTGCCTCCCCTGTCACCTCTCAGGTATGGGATGCAGTGGGCCTGGGCAGGTTGCTTGGTTCTTGTCTCAAACCCCCCTGTATCTTACAGTTCAGGACCAGGGGTAGCTACTAAGTGGCCTTCCTAGTGTCTGTTTCCAGCCAACCCGCAAAGTGGGCTTGGGAAGAGGGATGGTGGCAGCTGCATGTGGGAGATGACAGCTGAGCAAAAGGCTAGCCTGAGGCCCTGGACCCTGGATGGCATCATTTGCAAAGATGGCTGGGATGCTGCAGACAGCTGGGCTGCTATTGGCTGCCCTCCTGACCACACATCGTCACTCATGCCTGCAGGACACAGGGAGAAGTGAGGGGCAAGAGGCAGAAGGAGGCAGAGGAGAGAAGAAGGTGGGGCCAGGGAGAAGAAGGAGACAATTGAGGCTGTAGAGAGGAAGTCACAGGGAGAAAAGTGTGGAGGGGCAGGGGAGACCACACACAACCACACGTCAGGGTTCCGTGACATGGCAGCGACACTGACAATTCAGTCTCACTCTGAAATCAAGTGTATATTTAAATAGAAATGTGCAAGAGACCAAAGGATATTTCCTTGATGATTTGAGCTGTATGCGTTAATGATTTCTGCCCAATCTCGGGAATGCCCGTCCCCAGGCTGCTGCAGAGGAGTGAGTCTGCAGCAGGAAATTAGGTGTTTGCTGCCCCCTGCTGGCGAAAGCTCAGTTCTGCATACACCCTGCAGAAGGGCGCTCCATTGAAATCACTTTGATGCCTGGGGACAGCTGAACTGTCCGCTGCCCTGGCTCTCAGCCTGTTGCAGGGGAAGGAGACTTGGTCTTAGCCTTGACCTCTCCTTAAGCTTTTGACTTCTATTTCGGTAAACCTGATATTTCCCCCTAATCTCAACCTCAGCAAGTCCACATAGCTGCCTAGGCAGCCGCATCAGCCCATCATACATCCTCCTGGATCCCCGACCTGAGGACGCTCCTGTGCTCCCCGTGCTCAGCCTGTCATGAGGCACAAACCTGCCTGGGCCACCAGGAGGCGTCTCACCCCGTGGCCTTCATAGTTTGTCCACATCAGTCTTCATCCTCTCTCAGCAGGCATGATACCAGCCTCCTGACCACTGACCCATCTACCTGTGCACATGGACTTGGACGTGGGTGGGGTATGCAGATCAAGTTTGTTTTTAAAGATTATCTGTAGCTTCTTTATTTGGCCTATGAAATGCTTCCCATCTTACTGATCTGCCTGTCCATGCCCACCTCCTATCCATTGCCTTTAATTCCAACAGCAGGACAATTGTTAATTTCTTCCATTGCTTTTACCAGTTCTCCAAACATTTGCTGCTTCTTGCTACAGCCATTCTCTGAGCAAGCCCCTGGGGTAGAGAGAAGAGCAAGATGCAGCCTCTGCTCTTCAGGACAGGCTGGTAGACCAAGCACCCAAATGCAGCCCAGACATCACCCAGGTCAGCCATCACATAAAAGTTGATGCCCTGTTGCAAATCCCCGTCCCACACGGTCCTCGTTTCCTATTGCCGAATGAATCGTCCCTCACTTGGTGGCTCACAGCAACACACACTTTTTGTTTATCTCCTGGTGTCCACGGGTGAGGCGTCTGGGCCGAGCTGAACTGGGTCCTCCTTGCAGGCTCTTGGGAAGCAGGGTCAAGGGGTGGGCAGGGCTGTGTTCCATTCCCAACTTGGGTTCCCAACTAGGTTTGTGTGGTTGTTGGTCTTTATGGTTGTAGGACAGGTGCCACTCTCATGCTGATGGCCAGCTGGGGGCTGCCCCCAGACCCCTGAGCCACTGCAGTTCTGTGCCACACAACCCCCTTCCAGCAGGGCTGCTCACTGCAAGGCTGATGCAGGCGCCTCTCGATCTGGGGCCAGGGGTGGGCAACATGTGGCCTGCAGGCCATATGAGGCCCATGAATCATTTGGTCTGGCCCTGTCAGGGCCACTGCAGGCGGGACTCGGAATTCAATAAATCTATTGCAGGTTAAGTTTCAAGTTATAATTTTGTATGGCCCATGAATAATGTTAAATATATCGAAATGGCCCTTGGCAGAAAAACATGGCCCTACCTCTGCTCCAGTCTGTGAAGACAGCCTTATATGAGGTAACACAGTTGCTCCCATTGTCTTCTTCATATAGCATAGTGTGAGGAAGGGAGTGGTGCCCCATCGCCTTTGTCATACAATTGTCAGAAGCAAGTCACCAGTCCAGCTCTCACTCAGGAGGGCACTGCACAAGGGCAGGAGTCACCAGGGATCACCTGGGGCCATGCCCAGCACGTGGGTGTGCATACATGCGTACACACACACTCACACATACATACTCGCATTCACTCACACACATATTCACACACTCATACAAACACACTCATACACACATTCACATACACACATTCACATACACACTTATACATACACTCATACACACTCACACATGCACACTCACACTCACACACATATTCACAGACACACTCGTACAAACACTCATATACACACGTTCTCATACACACTTATACACACACTCATACACAGACACACACATTCACACACAGATTCACACACACACATTCAGACATACACATTCACTCACGCATATTCACACACTCACTCATACACACATTCACATACACACTTATACACTTATACACATACACACTTATACACATACACACTTATACACACATACACACTCACATTCACTCATATTCACAGACACACTCGTACAAACACACTCATATGCACATTCACATACACACTTATACACACACTCATACACACACATACACACATTCACATACACACTTATACACACACACTCACACATACACACTCACATTCACTCACACATATTCATACACTCATACAAACACACTCATACACACATTCACATACACACTTATACATACACTCATACACACTCACACATACACACATTCACACACATATTCACACACTCATACAAACACTCATATACACACGTTCTCATACACACTTATACACACACTCATACACAGACACACACATTCACACACACTCAGATTCACACATACACATTCACTCACACACATATTCACACACTCAAACACTCATACACAAATTCACATACACACTTATACACTTATACACTTATACACACACTCACACATACTCACATTCACACATATTCACAGACACACTCGTACACACTCATACACACATTCACATACACACTTATACACACTCATACACACACTCACACACATTCACTCACACATATTCATACACTCATACAAACACACTCATACACACGTTCACATACACACTTATATACACACTCATACAAACTCACATATACACACATTCACTCACACACATATTCATACACTCAAACACATTCATACACACATTCATATACACACTTATACACACATTCATATACACACTTATACACACACACTCACACATACACACTCACATTCACTCACACATATTCACGGGCACACTCAGATTCACACACATATTCAGACATACACATTCACTCACACACATTCACAGACACACTTGTACAAACACACTCATATACACACACTCACATACACACTTATGAACATTCATACAGACACACAGATTCACACACACATTCAGACATACACCCACATTCACAAACACTCATTCACACACACTTATACTCATGCACACACTTGCACAGACACACTCATTCACACACACAGATTCACACACTGATACACACATTTACACCCATGCACACACAAATTCAGACATACACACACTCATACACAGACACACATTCATACACACATTCACACAACACAGACACACTCATTCACACACACATTCAGACATGCACACACTCATACACACACTCACTATATACTCACATTCACACATTCATACATACACATTCACACTTACACTCAGACACACACACTCATACACACAATCTTTCACACTCATATACACTCATACATTGAGACATACACACACTCATACACAGACACACACAATCATATACACACACATTTATACACACATACTCATACACACAGACACACACTCACACATCATATAGACTCATCCAAATTACAGGAGGTTGAGTAGAGTCTCAGATCCTGTTTCTGCCAGATTAGTCCACTGATAGGACTCTCAGCTGTCACTTCTCCCCCAGCTTTGGGCTCGTTTTCTGTTCAATGCCAGTGGAAGACAGAGCCATCCATACAAGGCTGTGGTTCATGACTGGCTTTCAGCACCAAGAATTTAAAATTCCAGACAATCCTGTTCTTCAAATTCTCTCAGGAGGTGGCTGGACCATATCCTCTCCTGTTGTTCGTCATCCTTGTCCCCAACGACTCCCATCTCCAGTGTCTGGTTAACTGGTATTGCCAGTGGCTCATCATTCTGATGCCTTTAGAGCTGAAACTCAGTTGAATTGAGGAAGTACTTCACTAGACAAAGGCAGGACCCTCCCTAAGTGGAGTGCTGGAGCCAGGCCTGGAGATGGAATTGCAAGCAAACAATTGCAAGATGATGGTGGTTTATGTCCAGTGTTGCAGTAGAAAGGCATCAGGGTGCTGTGGGGTGTCAGGGAGGCTGCTGTGAGATGACAAGCGATGTGTGTGACGGTGCAAGTGGCAGGGGCTCACTGACTGGATGTGGTGAGAGTCATTGATGTGTTACCACCACCACCACCATCATCATCATCATCTCTGAGAGTACTTGTGGCTAAGAGTAGGCAGATTCCCGGCATGGGTCAGAGTCACAAATTTCAAACCAAATGGCCAAACCCAACAGGCAGTTGGGAATCTTGTTCAGGGTTCTAGGCAGGGGTGGAAACAGATTCTGTCTGCAGATTAGCAGGTTTATCAATCAGAAAATGAGATCAGGGCCACCAAAGGCCAGAGCCAGGCTGTGGGGTCCAGCCCAGGCCTGGAGCAGATGTCCACATGCCCCCTTTCATCACGTCCTTGCTGTCACACCTGAGACACTTGTGTTGATCTTGCCCGTGAACTTATGGGGACAGACACCACATTTTTTTTTTTTGACAGGCAGAGTTAGAGACAGAGAGAAAGGTCTTCCTTCCATTGGTTCACCCCCCAAATGGCTGCTATGGCCGACACACTGTGCCGATCTGAAGCCAGGAGCCAGGTGCTTCCTCCTGGTCTCCCATGCGGGTGCAGGGCCCAAGCACTTGGGCCATCCTCCACTGCACTCCCGGGCCACAGCAGAGAGCTGGGCTGGAAGAGGGGCAACTGGGACAGAACTGGCACCCCAACTGGGATTAGAACCTGGAGTACTGGCGCCACAGGCATAGGATTAGCCTAGTGAACCGTGGCGCCGGCCCAAACACCACATTTTCATCGCTGGATGCCAGCTCTGTGTTCCCAGTATCTGCCATGTAGACATTGGATGAAGGAATGAACAAAAGCCAAAAGAGCAGGCACAGAACCTAGGAGCTGAGAGTGAGCTTGCACTTTGTGCTGCCAAGCGGCCGTGGAGAACTGACTCAGACACCCAGGGAACCTGACTACGAAGGTTGTCCACCAAGAGGATGAGCTGTTTTCCTGTGCCTCCCCTCCTACTATGCATATACATACACAGAGTGTATATAAAGATAATATTCTCCAAGCGTTGGCCCCCTGCTGCAGCCGAGCAGAGGTATGAGCCAGGAGATCTCTCTGTGAATTGTAAAGGCTCAGTGTTCAGCAGTGTTTGGGATGACGGATCCTGTTCTTTGCAAAACAGCTCTGATCATGGCCAGTGGCTGGGATGGCTTCCTGCAGTAACATTGACTGTACAATGAGTACTCTCCATACACGGTGACAGAGCCCCTCTGCCTCTCTGGGTCTTTGGAGCAAATTGTGTTTTCACACTAAGAATTATAAAATACATTTTAAAATTATCATCCTGAGTGTTCAGAACGTGGCATCAACTTGCATATATTCTTGTGATTGTACTAAAATCGCATGGTCGCTTGGGTTCTTTCAGGAGTCTGCAGGCCCCCAGGGCTGGGACCGGAGAGTCTAGTTTGCCTTCTCACTAACTTCCTCCACTCACTAGCCAGCTAAGTAAAAGCGTGCTCAGCCTCTCTCTCGGCTGTGTTTTCTTTCACTGGGATAAAAATTCCTACCTTCCTTACAGACTGTCATGCAGAGTCTGCAGATCTACATGTCAGTGTCCCATGAAGGAGGTAGCTTCATCGGGCTGATGCTTCCCCTCACCCACACCTGCAGAGCACACCAAGGCTAACAGTTCTTTTCTCTCTCTCTCTCTCTCTCTCTCTCTCTCTCTCTCTCCTGTGCCCCAGGTTCCTGATCGTGCTGGGCTGCTTGATCCTGGCTGTGCTGACCACATTCAAGGAGTACGAGACGGTCTCTGGAGACTGGCTCCTGTTGCTGGTGAGACACTGGGCAGTGAGACATTGCCTAGCAGAGTGGACACCTCTGCTGGGAACCCCCCACACTGAGGCAACAGAGGGCTCCCTGGGCGTAATTCTGCCTGGGTGGCTCCGGCTTCCTGGGGGCTGCAGGTGAACGCACGCCTAAGGAAAAGCAGTGCCTCCATCATCATTTGGCGATGCCTGCATGGGCACAGATGGAGTGGGGACTGGTCTTCCTGATAAGGACTTGCTATTCCTGATTAGACATATGGGGCATGAACACTTCAAAGCATAGCCATTACCTATTTTAAAAATAGAAACAGTAGGTTCTCCAGCCTCTGAGAGTTAGCACAAAGGCAGACTGCATCCCCACGTCTGCCTCTGGATTGTCCCCCTGGTATCCTGCAGCCTAGACCCAAGAACTTCACACTCTCTTCAAGGTCAAGCACACAATCTCGCCTCTCCGTAGAACCTCCAGGTCTCCTGTCTTTCAATCCATGTTCTCACTCAGTACTGTGATGGAGCGGATTGATGGGCGAGTTTCCTTCTCATGTCCCAAGCTGACAGCTTCTACACATCCTTGCCCCAGAAAACAGACGGTTGATGAAGAGCAAGTGCTGGGATGGGTTGGGCTCAGGCTCTGCACCTGGCCTGAAGGAGGTTTTAGGGAGAAGCTTGCCCCTTCCCAGCCCTGGGCAGCACTGGCTACCCTGCAGCCCCAATGACCTCACCCAGCCCTGATGGACTAGAAGTCAGCCCTGCTCTTCAGGGTGATGGTGCTGCATGGGGTGAGGCCCTGGGCTCCACCTTGGGAGGAGTGCTGACAGCAGAGTCTTTGTGGCCCCAGAGTCAGTGCGTTCTAACCCACGGGATCCCAAACAGAGACCTGAATGGGCTAAGTTAGGCTTTGGAGATTGTGGAGCTGCAGCACGTCATGGGTTCCCGGGGATCACAGAAGAGAGAGAGAGGCGAAGGTGTCAGTGTCTGAGCCACAATGGGGTGCAGGAGGGTGGAGGTGCCCAGTGTTCTGCTTGCAGCCTGGCACCATGCTTGAGCACGTAGGTGCTGGGGTCTGATTATCTGAGCCCAGGACCCTTTCTTGGCCAATTCACAGTCTGAGAAATTTGCCCGAGCACCTCGTGCCTTGGTTTCTCAGAATGGCACTTGGGGGTGCCTGGCCCGTACCCAGTAAGCATCTCCCACGACCAGCAGCTGCCCTTCTTAGGGGCTGTGCACTCATTAAAGGAACATAAAAGACCGGGATCCATTGGAATGAAAACCAGGAGAGAATCACAGAACCACTCTGCAAGGGCCACCCGCCTTCGGGACAGTCAGCACATCAGAGGGCAGAGGGGACCAACCTGTTCTCCTCCCCCACCCCCTTGCTACCTCCCTACCCAAACAGCAGAAATCCAAGTCTTCAGATCTTCGGAACAGAAAGCCCTCATTCTCTCCAACCAGGTCCCGATTCATTGGTGCCTCTCCATATGTTCTTCCACGCAGGAAACATTTGCTATTTTCATCTTCGGAGCCGAGTTTGCTTTGAGGATCTGGGCTGCCGGATGTTGCTGCCGATACAAAGGCTGGCGGGGACGACTGAAGTTTGCCAGGAAGCCCCTGTGCATGTTGGGTAAGCCCTGACCCCTGTGTCTGTTGCAGCCTCGGTCTCTGTCTTTGGTGCATTGTTTCCACAGGGAGATCATAGGAGGCTCCTCTGGGGGCTCTGGGAGGCCAGCACAGGCTCTGCACCTGCCCACAACATCTGTCCATGGCAGTGATTTTAAAGTATTGCATTTGGTTTGGGAAGGAGCCAGCAGGTTGAGGGGACTGAGCAGCTCTCGTTCTGAGACCAGCAGCACCCCTAGACTTGTGACAACTCACATCCCTACACCTTTCCAGGCTGGCTGGAGAGCAGTGGTGGGTGAGACACCATTGCTGGTGGAGAAGTTGCACCTGTGAGACCGTGGTGTGCCCGTGTGGCAGAGCTAGGAACTGAGGCACACAGAGCTGAGTCATTCTCCAGGCACAGAAGTGGTGAGCAGCAGACTCCATCCTAACACTCATGTCTGGAAGAACCCGGCATGGTGATCTCCCTCCAACCACTTTGCTGAGTCTTGATCCAGAGGTTGCTGTGGAAGATGTCACTGGAACCCCTCCATCCAGGTGCAGACAGTGTGAGAGTGAGGAACGTCGCTGCACACATTGCAGCATGCACCCACGGGTTT
Organism: Oryctolagus cuniculus; assembly: GCF_051225735.1. Classification (NCBI taxonomy): domain Eukaryota; kingdom Metazoa; phylum Chordata; class Mammalia; order Lagomorpha; family Leporidae; genus Oryctolagus; species Oryctolagus cuniculus. The sequence goes on along the minus strand of NC_142872.1, from coordinate 158,271,092 downwards.
CTGTCTTAAATTGCCACTAAAATCGTGTTGTAGCAGGACAGACATCTGCCTGAGTGATGACCAGGAGACTTGGGAGCATCTCAGCTCTGGGAAGGGTTAAAGTCACAGAGCCACCCAGTGCTGGGGTTGGAAAGGCCTCCAAAGTCATTTGGCCCAAGCTGCACCACTGTGTGATGGTACAGCACCCCTTGTAGGTGGAGCCTTGTAGGTGGTTACCCCATTCCTGTTTGTGCACCTCCAGTCTCTGGGGGAGAGTCAGAAATTTGAGTGTAGACACTATAGTCCTCCTCTGCACTTGAGCACATGTGCTTAGAACCAGCCTGGCATCATGTGCTCTCAGCAGCCCTGTGCCACTCCTGTGAGCACGCTGTGCATGCCTCACATCTCCTCTGAGTGAGATCACCCGGACTGCACACAGTGCTCAGGCACACACGGCCTGCCCAGAGAAGCACTGGCCCGTGTGCCTTGCCCACCATGCAGCCTGGGGGCACAACGCCTTCCTTGCTACCAGTGGAAACCTCCCTGCCACGTCCTTCCACCACTGTTGAGGTTGCACTTCTGAGCTTCTGTTTTCTCTCAGAATTTAAATGCACGAGTGCGTAGGTGTGTATGTGTGAGCACACTTTGGAAGAAGTTTTAGTCCCTGGTCTTCCTTATTCCTTTGCTGTCTCCATATCTACTCCCCGCTTGCCTTCCTGTCCTCCATTTTTTCCTTCTGCGTCTTTTGCAAATGCAATCATATTGAGTAGACCTCTCGTTTGCTGTGCCCTGTCCAGTGCTGACCAGAAGTTGTGTGTGTGTGTGTGTGTGTGTGTGTGTGTGTGTGTTGGCTGTGGGGAGCATGTATTTGTGATGAATTTGGCCCAAATTCAGTTCAAGAACAGCCTGGCCTGTGGGGCCTGGGTCCCTCCAGGACAGGTGTGTTCCCACGGAGCTGAAGTCAGAGCTCCAGGCCACCCTCCCCAGCTGCCCTGGAGACGAGGCCAGGTCTCAGCATCACAGCATCCCTGCTGGTTGTATTTTCCTTGCATCACTGTGTTTTCTACTCTCTGCATCTTGGCTACGCCCACGGTGTGACCTGCGTTAGCACGTTGTTACTATCATGAAATACCTGAGGCAAGCTACTTTATCGAGAAGGGAGATTTATTTTGGCTCACAGTTCTGCAGGTTCACAGTCCTAGTTTGGGTGGGACTGATTGCTTTGGCCTCTTGGGATGCTCTTCTTGCTGGCAGCATCCCTGGGCAGCACAGAGCATCACAGGGCAAGACAGGGAGCATGGGTGTCCATGTGGGGGGCTTCAAAAAGTTCAGGGAAATCTATATTCTGTTATAAACTATGCAGGGATTTTAAGATTTTGGACACAAAACTTATAATTCCATTTTCCACTAACTTTATTTATTTATTTGAAAAGCAGAGAGAGAGAGAGACAGACAGACAGAAAGACAGAGAGATCTTCCATCCACGCGTTCACTCCCCAAAGAGCCACAATGGCCAGTGCTGGGTCAGGCCGACACTCGGAGCCAGGAGCTTCTTCCAGGTCTCCCACAGGAGTATAGGAGCACAGGCATTCTCCGCTGCTTTCCCAGGTGCATTACCAGGGAGCTGGATTGGAAGTGGAGTAGCCAGGATTTTAACGGGTGCCCATATGGGATGCTGGTGCTGCAGGCTAAGGCTTAGCCTTCTATGCCACAGAGCTGGCTCCACTAACTTTTTATTTTTTAAAAAGGTTTGTTTATTTATTTGAAAGAGTTACAGAGAGAGGAGGAGAGCCAGAGAGATCTTCCCTCCACTGGTTTACTACCCAGATGGCAGCAATACCATGGTTGGGCCCAGCTGAACCCAGGAGCTTCATGAAGCTCCCACATGTGGGTGGCAGGGGCCCAAGAACTTGGGTCATTTTCTGCTGCTTTTCCTAGGCCATTAGCAGGGAGTTGAATCAGAAGTGGAGCACCCGGGACACAAACCATCACCCATATGGGATGCTGGCATCACCCATAATAGTCCCTCCACTTAATTTTTTACATCTGCTCATTTATCTTACAAAGCCACAATGATTCAATCATGAGGCTCCTAGTAAATTGATCAAATGTGATCATTCCCCAAAGGTTCACCTCTAAACACAACCAATTCCAGCCTCTTAATACCATTGACATAAGGCTTTGGGGACTAAGTTTCTGCAGGAATTTGCTCTAACCCTAGCACTGCCCTTGTGGGAAATGCTGCTTTTCTCCGTGTGTTTGACAAGAGTGTGGTTGTTGTGTCCATGAGCATTCCAGCCTCCATGTCTGTCCCCCTCAGATATTCCTTGTTGGGTGTGGGCACCTCCACTGTGCAGATCTGCTGTCCTCATGGAGCATCAGGGACCAACCACCCCCCCCCACCACACACACACATCTGGGTTTCCTTTTGGTTTGAGTGCAAACATTATTAAGTGGATAGAAACCACAAATAAACTGAGGGGCCTGGTCAGTGACACATCTATGTGTGTCCAGATGTTTGACCCCTACGTTTTCCCAGAGGTCAGGCACACCTGGAGGACATTTTGGTAGGTAGAAAGGGCATGAGCTTTTTGGACAAACCTACCTAGATCTGAAAGGAGCAGTGTGTCCTGAGCTAAGAGATCAGTGACTACAAAGATGCAGAGGTATGAGAGAGCCCTGTGTGTGCAGAAGACCACACATGCTTCTGGAAGGTTCCCAGGAACCAGAGGAGTTTGAGGAGCCCATAATTTGCACAGTGGGCTAGTCGTCCTAGCAGTGGGTTTCTTGGAACCCTGATGCGCTTGCAGAAACATAGCTCTATGGTGAATGTCTGTGGGGAAACCCCATACTTCATTTGTATGACCATGTGCAGCAGTGCATATTGGCATAGTAAAGGCTCTAGGGAGTCTTGCACAATCCATTTACCTGTGTTATTCCCAAGTTTACTTGACCATGGGTTGTTTTGACTTCCTAGCCCTCTGCAGGACAATGGGGAGATAACTGATGGGTACTAAGTGCCACTGAGGCATAGGAAAACAACCAGGTTTGCTTCCATGTGTACCTGACTCTGACCCAGGAGCCAGCTTATCCCTCTCAGCAGAGTCTCATCCCCTTTGTCCATCTCTTATTTCAACCAACACTCATACCCACATCCCACATCATGGGTAGGCTTCAGATCTTTCCAGTCTACCCCAAGGCTTTCTCTGAACCTTGGGGAAGACAGTAGGGCAGTGCATCTCAGAATTAAGGAGCCATTAATAGCTGCAGGGGTGACCCACCAGCAGCAGGGGGCGAGAGCCATAGTTCATATGCAAGCCTCTCATCTTTGAGAGGGGTGATCTTGGGAGGTGTTCAGATGACCCAGCAGTGACTGGATAGTAACCCTTTACTTGTTTCTTTCCTTCACTCTCTGAGGGGATTTCTGATTTCCCCTCTGCCTGAGGGACTCTCAAGTGCCTTGGGAAATCACTGCCGTGGGATTTAGAGTCAGCATTGGAGTTCTCAAGCCTACATTCCACCCCAAGTCAGCTACTTCCAACTGTGTGGCCTCGGGAAGGCACTCATGCTCAGAACTTTTGCCCATGGGTCACAAGAGAAGAATCCTACTTGTGACAGGCGATTGATGTCAAGATTCAACACGACAATACTTAGATTGGCTGCTGCTTGGCATACGTCCATCTGCCACAGATAGCCCTGCGATGATGATGCCATTGCTGTCCCCTCACTCCTCTTCCCTCTCCTCTGCTGCTCTCTCTGTCTTCTTTCCCAGACATCTTTGTGCTGATTGCTTCTGTGCCAGTGGTTGCGGTGGGAAACCAGGGCAATGTCTTGGCCACCTCCCTGCGAAGCTTGCGCTTCCTGCAGATCTTGCGCATGCTGCGGATGGACCGGAGGGGCGGCACCTGGAAGCTCCTGGGCTCAGCCATCTGTGCCCACAGCAAAGTAAGTGCCGTGGAGACGCCATGAGACTCCACGGGCTACCCACCCACCTGTGGCCTTCCGTGGCACCCCCCCCAGAGTGTCTATAGAGGGTGGCCATTCTGCCACCCAATAATGACAAAAAATAGGAAGAGGAGGCAGGGCATGAGCAGATGTGGTGGGATGAGCAGGAACAGGTAGACCCGGGCTTAAGTCTCAGCTCCACTGCATGCAAATTACTTTTGCCACGTCACTCACCCCTGTTTTGCCTCCAGTTTCCTTGCTTCTAAAATAGGAATGCTAATTCCTATTCCTGCCGATTGCCAGGAGTGAGCTCATGCAAGGCAACATGCGATGGAGGGAAAGGTTTGGGAGTTATGCAGATTTGTTTGAATCCAGACTCTGCCAGTGTAACTACAGGGACTCGATGTAACCTCTGTAGGTCTTGGTTCCTGTGTTTGTCAAGTGAGAATGATAAGCACTAACCTGAGGATGAAACGGTGGATGTGAAGAACACTTGGGTGTACCCAGCTCATAGAAATCATTCAGTTAGTGTTGTATGGAGCCCAGAGAGCAGCACTTAGAAGCTATGCGTTATACAGACCAGCTGCCCCAGATACGGAAGCAGACACAGAAAAAGGAAATGTCCTGCCCACACTCACACAGAGTGACACAAACTCTTGCAGTCCCTCTCCAGAGCCCTCGTCCAGTGGTTTGCTGCTGGCCACAGCAGGGTCCACTTCTCTGAGGAGGCCAAGAGCCTGGAGAGGCGGGACTCAGTTCCATACCCTCCCAGAGTCCCATGTGGTTGAGCAGGTGTAGAGACCAAGCACATGGAATCCAGGCTATCCAGATTCATGGCTCCCCATTTCTCCTCTTCCTATTGTTAACCCAAACCTTCGATACCACTTGGTTTGAGCCCGTCTGCCCTAGCTGGACCCAGGAGAGGGAAAGAGCTATGCCTGTATCAGCTCAGAACCCCAGGAGGCCAAGACTGGAGAAATCAGAGGGAGGGATGTTTTCCACAGGTGCAAAATCGAGGCCGCCTTCCTCTCCCAAAAAACATCTGTGTTTGCCAACCTTGGTGAGCATCCTGGATGCTTCTGATGCCCTGCCCAGATCCCTTTTGCCGGGAACCCTCTGGCCACTTCCTCAGTCACACGTGACTGAATCCCTGTCTTAGTCTGTGCATCTGGGGAACCAGTGAGCCTGATTGACTTTAGGAAGCTCAAGAGTTTTCATAACTAATGTTATCACATGACCTGCTGTCTCCCACCAGCAGCCCCAGGCCACAGCCGTACAGCTCCTGGCTCTTGTATCTCAAATATACACCCAGCTACACTGCGGGTGATTTCCTATGAGACGACATTGTATAGTGGAATTCAGCGAGCTGCTGAGTCAGACAGCACTGGGGTCCCACGTGCAGCTGAGCTGCCATGCAGCTTAGGAACGTCAGAGTATTTGGGTGAGCTTGCCCAGTGGTAAAGTAAGAGACCCTGGCTGCATTTCAGGGCCTGGTAACTGGCAGGTGTTTATTAACAGCTCTAGCCCCACCTGTAGGCCTAGTCCTGGCCCTCGCCCTAGCCCTAACCATAACACGAACCCTCACCCTATCATTCTGAACACGCTCATCACAAAGCATACAAATGAATGTGTAAATAAAGGGAAAGAGAAACACAAAATAGCGGGGACTCTCTCACCAGAGAATGTAATTCTTGCCATAAATGTTGTACGCCCAGCCGCGCTACCTCTGGCCACAGCATGCCTGGGTCAGGGCTTTGATTGCAGCATTGTGTCTTCCTTCTGACCTGTCAGTTTCTGGGTTACCAGAGGACATGTTCATGGTCCTCCTGGGCTCAGCTGCGACCCTGTGATCCTGGTGCTGAGCTGGCCACACGGCAGGTGTTCGTTCATACCACAGTAGACCCCTGCACCTGCTGACCTCCTTTTTTAACCATGTGATGATCAGCACCTGCTGGATGTTTGCAGGATAATCCCTGAGGGAAGATGGGCTCTCCTGCAGCAAGCCAGGCACCCAAAACAGGGACCCTTCCCCAGGGCTGGGAAAAGGCTACGGAGCAGAACTCTGCCCACACACTTAGCTTCACCTGGTTGTCCCTCAACCCCAGAGTCTGTTGTGAGAAAATCTCACAGCTCTCGGCCAGAGCTCAGAGGAGGATGCGTTTCCCATGAGAATGTAGTGTGGTCCTGTGGGCATTTACCAGGTTGTTTCTTCCTTCCCTCACTGTGCTGGGCCAAGTCCTACCCTTGCCTCCTCCAGGCGCTCAGATTAGGAGGCCTGTGGACTGCAGAGCTAGACGCCTTCAGCTCGTGCTGCTCCTACTAAGGGGAGCCCAGGCTGTGCTCCCAGAACAGGTAAGCCTGGCGTCTGTGCCACCTGGCACAAGACCACTGAGGCCTTTCTAGTGATGTGTGCTGGGTGGGCCACATCTGTTCTGAATATGAGACCCAAGTCTTCCAGGCAGGGCCAAGGGGCCTGGCATATCCCACAGAATGGATTTAGGGATCTGCTCCCATCATGTCCCCACTGCCCGGGCGCCCAGCCCTTTCACCCCAGGTTCACAGGTGGAGGAGCCAGTGGACCTCACAGCATTGCTACGGTTCTGCTGCACGGCTGCGGCAGAAGACCGGTGCAGTCAGAATCACCTGGAATTACCTATTCAAAGACAGCAAAGCGCAGAGCTGGGACCCATTTTCACTCCTCGTTGATGACCCTTCCACATGTCTCTTACTAATCCAACACAGCCAGTCTTCCTATGCATATCAATGCCCAGCAGTTTCTTTGGGTCAGAGCCAGATGAGGCTTCTGACTCCCATTCAGGGGCCAGAGAGAGTGAAGAAAGCTTTAACCACTGGGACCACATTCCAGAAGGCGAGAGGCCCATACTCAGCCCACCTCTGGGGAAGGACTGTCCGAGTCACTGCTACGGATCGCCTGTGCCGACTAAGCTACCCTCGCTGTGCTGTGCATGGGCTGCAGTGGGGAAGAACACACCATGTGCATGGAGCACAGTGAAGTATTAGATCAACAGGCTAGAAAAGAGTGAGGCATGAAGGAACTACAGGTGAGCTCCGTCTCCCCTGGTGGGAGCAAACATGCAGAGCAGTCGGAAGATGACACTGTGTGGCTGGTCCCATCAAGGGAGGGCAGTTCAGGCAGCAGGACCCACGTCGATCAAGGCATGGACAGAGGCGGGATCAACCCCAGGAGTGAGGGTGTCTCAACCCAGAAGGCAGCTAATGGACCCCGGTCAGGTGCAGGAAGCGTTATCAACATGAACAGCTGGGCTCTCTGTGATGACTCAGCAGGAACTGTGTTCTCCAGGAACCCGACCAGCTTCCTGTCCAGACTCCCCTGCTAGCCCTTGAAATGGGAACCCAAGAAAAGCAGAGGAGGCTGGAGACAGAGGGAACCTTACCAATTTCCTCCATCAGGGTGTTGAAACGTCTGCAATCTGCTGATCTTGGTCTTCTCTCTGTATCATCCTTACTGTTTCGTAACATTTTTCTTTTTTCTGTTTGTGTTTTTTCCTAAGGTTTATTTATTTGTTTGAAAGAGTTACAGAGAGAAAGGGAGAGACAGAGACAGAGAGAGAGAGAGAGAACTTTCATCCACTGGTTCATTCCCCAAATGGCTGCAACGGCCAGGCCAAAGCCAGAGCCAGGAGCTTCATCTGGGTCTCTCCCCTGGATGTTGGGGCCCAAGTGCTTGGATCATCTTCATCTGTTTCACCGGCACATTAGCATGGAGCTGGATTGGAAGTGGAGCAGCCAGGACTGAAACCAGCGCCCATATGGGATACTGGCACTGCAGATAGGGGCTTAACCCCACAAGCCACAACGCTGGCTCCCATAACATTTTTCTTTAAACCAATTTTCTGGGGCAGGCAATGTGGCATAGTGGGTTAAACCACCACCACCTGCGAGGCTGTCATCCCATATAGGCACCAGTCCAAGTCCCCGCTGCTCCACTTCCAATCCAGCTCCCTACTAATGCACCTGGGGAAGCAGTTGAAGATAATTCAAGTACTTGGGCCCCTGCACCCACATGGGAGACCCAGATGGAATTCCAATCTCCTGTTTTGGGCTGGCCCAGCTCCAGCCATTGCAGTCATTTGTGGGATGAACCTGCAGATGGAAGATCTCTGTCTCTCCCCCTCCCTCCAACTCTGCCTTTCAAATAAATCTTAAAAAAAAAAAAACCTTCTGTTTGTTGTTGCTCCCCGTCTTCGTGGAGGAACGACACAGGACCCTGCGTTGTTCTTTCATCTGCTCGGCCCTCCCCGGGTTGCTGCTGGTTCTTCCCGGGTTGGCTACCGTCCCTCCACCTCCGTGGAGGGGTGGGCCCCCTGCCACTTTCCCCACTTCTGCAGGGGAGCGGCACACCGCCGGCTGGCTCTCTAGGGGGCTGCACAGGTGTTCCTTCAGATAGATGTTCCTGGTGCATGTTGTCTTTCTCCTCCTTTATAGTCCTCTTCCACCAATCCCAACTCTGCTACCCACACGCCGAGTACGCTGCTCTCCTCCAATCAGGAGCAGGTCCTGCAGCTTGTTGGTTGAACTGGAGGCAGCTGTGTAGAAGCTGTTTCCTCCTCTCCCAGCGCCATATTGTGGGAGAGCAGATGTATAGAATAAGTCTTAATTCCAGTAACAGTCTAGTCCGAGTTGCTCCCAGTTGCTCCCCACAGTTTGTCTACTTAGTCATATGTCCTGTTCTATCACATGATAATACCTGTAAAATCACAGGCCTGGTGTGCCACTTAGGCTTATTTTGCCTGTGTTCCAAATTGCTGTGTGACTATGGAACATAGTCACTGTTTATCTGAATCCCGCAGTGGTACATGTGATGCTGTCAGAAGCTCTGTGATATGGTCCCTTCATTCATCAGCTGAGGATACTAAGGCTGAGAGGGGTGATGTTCCAGGATCACACCGTACGTTGGTGGCAGGATGGGTCGCTGTCCACAGCTCTACCCTCTCTGCCGTTGATTTCCTGGTAGCATGGGCTTTTCCTTGCTCTGCACAGCCCTTGAGTCCCTGAGTGCTGTGCAAATCTCAGAGGTACTGGTCCCTTCCTCTTGCCCTCGCCCCTTCCTGGGAAGTCTCCTGAGCTGTAACATGGAGTCACCTGGAGCCAGAAATCATCCCCTCCTCCCCTAGCCACACACTGGCTCTTAGTTAGCGAGAGGAACAATAACCCCATCACAGACCCCTTGGATAGGGCCAGAGGTGAGGCCCAGAGAGGGGGAGTCGCGGGCCCACAGTCACAGAGCAGGCAGCCCTGAGCTGCCACGCAGTGACGACTCAGCGCCCCCTCCTCTCCTCCCCGCCTCCTCTTCCAGGAACTCATCACCGCCTGGTACATCGGCTTCCTGACGCTCATTCTTTCCTCGTTTCTTGTCTACCTGGTGGAAAAAGATGTGCCCGAAGTGGATGCCCAGGGAGAGGAGATGAAGGAGGAGTTTGAGACCTATGCAGATGCCCTGTGGTGGGGGCTGGTGAGTCGCCCCCTCGAATGGCAACCCTATGGGTACTGATAGGGCAGAGGCAGAGGGTGTGGCATGGACACACTCAGGCAACTGCACTCTGCAGGCAGAGATGGAAGCCAGGGCAGGAATGTTCCCAGCCTGTGCCTGAGTCCCTGCTCCTCTCCCAGTTTCAGCTTCCTGCCGCTGGCTCAGTGGTTGGCCCTGGCTCATGTAGCACACCTGGGCTAAGTTTCTAACTCCTGGACATTTGGTGAATGATCTGATGGATGGGAGTTCTCTCTCCTTCTCTTTCCCTGTACCTCTCAAATAAGTTAAAAAATTAAAATTACAAATTTTTACAAAGGAAGTCAGTGCTCAGAACAGTTTTCTGCATGCTCATTGAGGGATCTTAGCTTATTAAGGACATGCAGAGGCCAACAGTATGGCAGATCTGCATGGGTGTGCACAGATACTGTGGCAGGTACACATGGGTACACACACACACTGTGGCAGGTGCACTTGGGTACAACACAGACCTGAGTGCCCACACAGAGGTATAACCCCAACAAGCACGCATCATCCTAATGCAGAATTATCAAGAGCATCAATATGAACACTTTCCATTTATATACCTTAAACTCAGTCCTGCTATTAGCACCTTGGGAAAGTGGGGAAACTGAGGCATGAAGAGGTTAAGGAAGTAATTCAAGGTCTCTCAGATACTGCATGTTTGGCCTGAGATTTGAAGAACAGTTAGTTTCCAAATGCCATGAGGTTAACTGTGTTGCCAGCCGGCCTCGCACATGCAGATACACAATTGTAAGTATACATGTGCTGGTAATAGAAACATGTGAAAACACGCATTGACTCACAAGAGTGGCTGTGCACAAAATCACTCATTCTCACACACACACACACACACACACAACCTGTCTACAGTGACTGGAATATATGTTGATTGACTGTAGGTAGGAAGTGCTTAACTTATTAACAGGTTGTGGTCTCAAGGCTGCTGCCCAAGTTGCTCAGATATTTGGTGCCTTGTCTGTCATGGGACTCTGGTGAGCAAGAGCAGCCCCCACGCTGCTCCGGAAGCTTCTGGATGGAGCTCAGCTAAGGAGTCGCTGAGTCCCCTCTTCCTGGAGTGACAGTCTCTTCTCTCTTCAGATCACACTGGCCACCATTGGCTACGGAGACAAGACTCCCAAGACGTGGGAAGGCCGTCTGATTGCTGCCACCTTTTCCTTAATTGGCGTCTCCTTTTTTGCCCTCCCAGCGGTAAGTGTGACGTGCAGGACCCGCCCCCCCATGCCAGCCTCAGTGTCATCTTTTCACCCCCTAACTCCCACACCCAGCCGCTCACCAGCCATCCTCTTATGCATTACTGTGATGCCCCTGAAGACTTCCTGTCCATAGACCGGGTTTCCAGGCTGCCTTCTGTAGCTGAGTTCATGGCTCCCTCTAGATGCAGCTCTGTAGAAGCATTCCTGGCCTCATGCTGGGTTGCGCATTTCTCTCTGCCCCCACTAGGGGGCTGTGAACTCCTCCAGGGCTCATAGGCTATTTTTTTTCTCACTCTTTAGTGCTGAGTAATGATCCATTGTATCTCTCTTTCACCTGTGGTCCCCAGCACTTTCTGCAGGTCAAGTCCTTCATGTGAGTGAGTGCCCTTCCTTTGCCATAACATTGGCTAGTTTATGTAAAAATTGCACTTGCCTAAGAAAAATCCATTGTAGGAAGTGTAATGAAACAAGTTCCCCAAATCCCACTACTACAGATGTGCAGTAGTAACCATAAAAGTAGGTGACGCTTATTGAACTTGACCTGTGCCCCTGATCATGCCAAACATCTTACTTACATCATCTCCTTTAAACTGCATGGCAACACTAGTTGGCTGCTGTATTTAGCTCATTTTCCACATGAGAAAGCCGAGACTTAATTAGGTTTGTGAATTTTCCACAGTCCCAAGGCTCTGGGTTGTGGAGCCAGGGATCTGCTTCTAAAGCCTGGCTTTGGATTCTGAAGCTTGAACAAAACATTCTTAAACAGCAGTCCCTCTGCCACTCTCTGCATCTCCCGTCTGTCCGTGATGTTCTTTCACCACTGGCAGCCCTGCCGTGTTCTTTTTCCTGAGCCTTTGGAGCATAGGAAGATGACCTCCCTTCCTGTTTTCTCACTGATGAAGCCAGTGAGGGGTGCAGGGATGCCATACAATCATTAAGCTCTCTTTTCATTTTGAAAAGGTTGTGTTTCTATCCACTGTATGCAAAGCAGACCTGAACAGTGAATTGGATCCCAAGTTGGGGAAGATTCTGGCTACAGTGAATGTCTCAAGTGACAGTTCAAGTAGCTGAAAGACCTTCAAAATGCAGTTAGCATTTCCCAGGCATCTATTAGGTGCTGTCCATCACTAGGCAGTTCCTGTGTGTCATCCCCCTTTTGTGTTATCAGAATTGTGAGGCAGGTCCTGTGACCTCACTGCCCTGTGGAAGGATGTGAGGTGGAGCCTGGATCAGAGGTCTGCCTAGGGTCTTGCAGCTGGACATGACCTTGGGATTGGAACCCAGGCCTTTCCGACTTCAAGACTCCTTTGCTGTTCCCTTCTCCCCCTCTCTCTGCAATGTCATCCTAGCTGGGCTGCGAGCGCACTGCCCACTCTGGTGGTGGGGAAGCAGCACCAGGACAGTGCAGTGGGACTGACCATTGTCACACCCTCTCTCTCCAGGGTATCCTGGGATCAGGGCTGGCACTCAAGGTGCAGGAGCAGCATCGTCAGAAGCACTTTGAGAAAAGGAGGAAGCCAGCTGCCGAGCTCATCCAGGTCCGTGTGCCTGGGAATGAACTGTGGTGGGTCTAAGAGTGTGTGTGTGTGTGTGTGTATGTGTGTAGAATGCACCCACATACACACATCCCCAGAGAAAAAAAGACATCCTCAAGCTTATGACCTGGAATAGGCACCAGGAGCCTGTGTGTGTGTGTGTGTGTGTGTGTGTGTGTATACATGCATGTATGTACACACACGGCACATTCCCAAACAGGAGCAAGCCTACTTGCTCATGCCCACTTGTGGATGGATGGCTATGGTCACTGCCATCATGAGCTTTATAACGTATCTTGGTATGTACTGGGGCTGAGTCCTGTCACACTCCCATCCCACCTCCAAGCCAAGCAAGAAAGACTACAGTAGGGTCAACCTCTCAGCTGGTTTTCCTGATAATGCTGGAGTAGAGAATTTGGCTCAGACTTGGGGCCCGCACTAGGCTTCCTTCTGCTTCTGCTTCCAATCTAAGACTTGACTAAAACTTGACCTAAATGGAAGAATCTTTTATAATTCCAGGGACTTATCTATTTGGGTACAAGAAGAACTGGCTCCCTCACACCCATTAGGATAGACAGCCCTAAGCCAAGGCAGGAAGACATGCCTTACATGTGACAAAAAAATAATGACCCATTTCACCTGTTTGTCCTACCCAGTAGACAGTCATGAACCACTGCCAGCTCTCCACCTCTCCCTCACTTCCCTGGCTATGGACGAGGGGCTGGAGATTGTAGTGAGAAACAGTAAGAAAGGCAGAAGTATTCCTTCTTAGACTTCAGTGGGAGCTGCTACTTCATGACCTCATGGCAATTGGGAATTGCAAAAACAGTGAGTCATGAAGTTCTATCCTGGCTACAGTGAGCTGAACGCTTAGGGCATGGCCGCCCACCCCTGAATTTGTGTCCAGCTGTAGCGAGTCTCCCTGTGGTACTGCAAGTGTCTGACAAAGGACAGTGTATGAAGTCATCCTACGTCTTGTAGTTTGAGTTGGTTCCCATCTCCAACCATCTGCCCCATTACTCCTGCAAACCACAAATCACTAGGGCACTTGAGGAATTCCAGAAAATCTTCCTCTAGGCTCTCTCTCCTACCCAGAAGTGGCACATAATTGTTGTCCTATCTATTGGATCTGATAAGTCTCAGAGAACATTCTGGAAAGAGTGGTCCTTGTCTCTTTCACGGTTTCTGTACCTTCTCATCTCCCTCCACTGTAACTCTTTCAAAGCCACCCTCCATAATATCAGTGATAGTTCTGAGATGGCCAGGGAAGGTTTTTCTTCTCAAAAGGAGCTACAAAAAGCCAAGAATCTTGAATGTTGTTGGCTCGACGCAGACTCAAATTCTCAGGAGTCAAGAGCTTTAAAATTGCCTGTGTCGTGGGATTCTTTGTGAAAGTTCCAGGTGACAGTGGCTCACCCCTGCCGCTCTTGTCCCCAGGCTGCATGGAGGTATTATGCTACCAACCCAAACAGGATAGACCTGGTGGCGACGTGGAGGTTCTATGAATCTGTCGTCTCTTTCCCATTCTTCAGGTAAGTAACAACTCCAAAGTGCTCAGGGCATGGGTCACCATCATTCTGTGGTCTGCATTTGTGTCTGTGGCCTCCTGGGTTCCTGGAGGATGTTCTTCCTGGTGGTGGCACCCTACAGGGGCTGCACCTTAGAATCAATCTGTGAGCTGAAGAGATCTCCATACCCAGGCCATACTCCAGGCTGATCAAGTAGAACCCCCGCACCTGGAGCCCAGACAGCAGGCTGTTTTAAAATTCTTTATTTGAAAAGGAGAGAAACATGGAAAGAAGGAGAGACACAGATCTCCCATTCATTGATTCAGTCCCCAAATGGCTGCAATGCCCAGGAGTAGGCCAGGCCCTGGCCAAGAACTACATCCAGGCATCCAGGTCTCCCATGTGTGTGGCAGGGGCCCGGGTACTTGAGCCATCATCCACTTCCTGCTCAGGTGCATTAGCAGGGAACTGAATCACAAATGGGGCGGCCAGGACTTGAAGTATTGCTCACATGGGATACTGGAGTATACTTACGTGGCTGTTTTACCCACTGTATAACAATGCTGACAAAGTCAGCATTGTGATGTTTTAAAGATCCCCAGGTAGCTCCTAGTGTCACCAGCCAGGGGTTACCAGCTGAACAGTGTGGAATGACTGACAGGGGAGGGCCCCATCAATGTAGGATCAGGACAAATGGGCTGAGGCTGTGGGGATCCAGCACTAAGGACCATGCTACCTGTCCTGGATGTGCCCCCAGCCTGGCGTGGCCCCAAGACCCAGAGGTGGTGTTTTGTGTTCTCAGGTTTCCAAGTTCCTATTTCCTCACAGGTAGCCTGGGAGAGAGGTTAAGATGAGTTAGAATCAAGGGGGCCTTGTGGACAATGCAGGTTCATGGTCCAGCTTCAGCAGTCCGGATGGAAGTGTGGTGGGAAAGGGTCTTGAAGGGAAGCCCCAGGTGACTCTGACCCCCTGGCCCACCCTGCATTCTTGGAGTGAGCCTGAGAGAGAGGCATTCCCAGCTTCCCTTTGCAGATGATCGGGTGAGGCTCAGAAACTTTGAACGCTTCTCCCAGGATCAGGTCCTCAATGCCTCTGATCTTTTCAGTTTTGGGGATTCTAAGACAGGTTTTTACCCTCCAGGTTTTAGGTACTGTGGTCCTATGCTCAGGGTTTTAAGTTTGCAGCTAAAATGGTGGACTCCCAACAACCCATGACTTGGAAGGAAAAGTTAGAGACACAGTTAGCCTTGTACCCAGGACTGGGACCTGCTCTGAGGCGTGTCTCTGGCATGTGTCTGGCATTTCAATGGATCATAAATGTGGCCCACTACTGTCCCCATCTCACTCTCCCATATAGTCTCTGTTGGACCTGTGACCCCTCTCAACTCTGCCTCGGTTCACCCTTCCACCCTCAACATTGGTTTGTAGTAAGGCTATAAGGAAACACAAGAAATTTGAGTTTTAGTGGCTCATTTGTCTACACAAAAACTCCCAATGGGCGAGCATGACAAAGACAAGAAAGTCCAAAACCTGAACATGAGGTTCAAGGTGTCACAAATGGGCTCCTGCTGACTGTTTTCCCCTTGACCCCACCTTGCCTTCCCTCCTTGAGAAATTCTCGTGGCTGGTGCTTTGTGTCCAGGGCATCCAGTTCATCAATGCCTTTGAGCTTCTTGTATACACCAAGCACTGAGCCAAAGCAGGGACAAGCAAGGGTGACTTGCAAAGAAATCTAGCTTTGATCCTGAAGGCAACGAGAAACCAAACAAGCCTGGGAATGACGTGATTGGGTCTGCATTTCAGGAAGATGACAAAAGCAAGTGTGGAGTGAGTCAGACCCAAGATGCCAGGCAAGGAAATCAGCTAGCAAATGGTTGCAGAGTCAAGTAAGAGGATGAGGGCTGGGGCAAGGTAAAAATCAGTATGATGAGCCAGCAGAGAGGGGACTTCAAAGAGAGGAAGCTAAAGAAACTGATAGAAGGGTTAGAAAGAAGAAAGAAACCAAGTTTTCAATAAATGAATGAATGACAAAATGTAGATTTACTCACCAGGTCTTCTCACTTGTCACTAGGCTAACCTGCTCAGAAGATGACCTAGATGGTTCTAACTTCTATCATTGCTGCAGCCATTTATGGCTTTGGATAGCATAGTCTTCTTAGAATGAGCAGGTGGCAGCCGGCACTGCGGCTCAATAGGCTAATCCTCTGCCTGCGGCGCCAGCACACTGGGTTCTAGTCCCGGTCAGGGAGCCGGATTCTGTCCCGGTTGCCCCTCTTCCAGTCCAGCTCTCTGCTGTGGCCCGGGAGTGCAGTGGAGGATGGCCCAAGTGCTTGGGCCCTGCACCCACATGGGAGACCAGGAGAAGCACCTGGCTCCTGGCTTTGGATCAGCGCGGTGCGCCGGCTGCAGCGCACCGGCCACGGTGGCCATTGGAGGGTGAACCAACGGTAAAGGAAGACCTTTCTCTCTGTCTCTCACTGTCCACTCTGCCTGTTTAAAAAAAAAAAAGAATGAGCAGGTGGCTTCCCCTTAAGAGAGTGACCTTGAACTCAAAAAAGAACATGTGCAACCACGTTGGATGCAGAACCAAGACGATTTTTGTTTGCTGTGCATCCCAGGGTCTTGGCAGTGAGCCCATTCTTTTGGGTTGATTTATTATAAATAGGCATTGTCCTAGCTGTCAGAGACTTGGAGAAGTACATTGTGCTGCCGACAGCTGCTGTGATATGGGAATGGCTTCTAAACTAAAAGGGAACATTTCCTTCTTTCTTTATATTTTGTCCTTGAAAATCAAAGTCAGCAGAGAAATTCTTTTAGAAACCTTTCTGAAAAAAAGGCAGTCCCATGGGGGAAGAGAAACGTCCTTGAATTCCAACCCACCCATGCGGTAATGGCAAAAAAAGTAGCTGACAGCACCCAGGTGTATCCTCATTTGCCCTCTAAATTTTTTCTCTTCTATTTTTTAAATAACAACTTTATTGAGATACATTTCACAACCAATAAGAGGATTCCATATACCGTAAAAAATGCCTCTTTAAAAGCTGATGAGTCACTGGTTTTGAGTCTACTCACAAATTTGGTCATCAACCACCACAATCTAATTCCAGAAAAATGTCACCCCAGAAGGAAACCTGCACCTGGGAACAGTTACTCCTGGTTCTTTCTCCAGCCCCTGCAACCAGGATTCCATGTTTTGTTGTTCTTGTGCCCATTATAAAAAGTTCATGTACTAACAATCATATAATCATTGCTGTTTATGTGTGCTTTCTTTCACTTAGTGTAGGGTGTGCAGGTTTCACCCATGTAGTAGCTTGCACTAGAACTTTATTCCTTTTCATGATAGAATATCTCATTATATAGACCATATGTTGTTTCTCCATTCATGAGTTAATGGACATCTGGGCTGTTTCCACCTTTTGGCTATCATGAGTAATGCTGCTGTCTGCACTTTCTGTGGACTTACGTTTTAAATCATGGGTGTCTACCTAGGAGTTGTATTGAGAACTCTACACTTTACCTTTTGAGGAACTGCCTGACTGCTTTCCACAGTGGCTGCACGTTCTGCATCCCTGCCACAGATTAGGAAGGAAAAAGTTGTGTAGCTGTTTGTAGCTGTGGCGCCACACCAGAATCTCCAGCTCAGTGTAGTCCTTGGTTACTTTGCAAGCATCCACGTGCTTGAGGCTAACCTATGGTGAATGATGGCATCCATTTTCTTTTATTACTACTTATAACTCATTGTTTCTGAATTGTAAAGATCCCCAGAGTTTCAAGTCCAAACTCGATTTTGCGTGAAAAGAATCTGAGATTCCAGAAGTTCAGACTTACTCAGGTCACATTTCGTGTTGGGCGTGACTAAGACCAAACTCAGTCTGCTGATTTGCTGGCCAATGGGAACTGCTGAGACTTAGAACAAGCCGGTGGCAGGAGTCTGAGAAGGTACAGGATGGTGCTGTGAATGGTAGTGAAAGAATATTCTTACACAGGCAGGGTGAGGGAAAATGTGAAAAACCAGACTTTGCTTTACCTCAACAGAAGAGTACAGAGCCTGTCCTTGCCCGGTGGTAGAATTACGCTGGACTTCACCCTTCTGCAGTAGCAGCTGTCCAGGGTGGGAGCCACTGTCCACATGTGGTTACTGAGCATTTGATTGTTCCTAGTAAAACCAAGAAATTTAGCTTTTAATAGTAATAGCCATATTTGGGGACTGTCTTTGTGGTGCAGGGGGTTAAGCCAACACTTGGGCACCTGCATCTCATTTCGAAGTACCTGGGATCAAATCCCACCTCTGCTTTCCCTCTACTTTCCTGCTAATGCACACTCTGGGAGGCAGCAGGTGATGACTCAAGTACTTGGGTTCCAGGACCCACATTGAACTTCTGGCTCCTTGCTTCATCCTGACCCAGCCATGGCTGTCGCAGGCGTTTGGGGAATGAACCTGTGGATAGAAGATTCTCTGCCTTTTCCTTCCCTCCCCTTTCCTCCCTCCCTTTTTCCATTCCTTCTCCCATAAATAAAAACACATACATTTTATATACTCGTATGTGACTAGTGACTACAAAATTGGACAGCATAGTTCTAGAATTCTTAGATAATTGGAATTGAAGTGGAGATGAGGAGACAGGCTTAGAAGGTAGAAGTTGGGGCTGGTGCTGTGGCACAATGGGTTGGTCCTCTGCCTGCGGTGCCGGTATCCCATATGGGCACCAGTTCTAGTCCTGGCTGCTCCTCTTCCAATCCAGCTCTCTGCTGTGGCCTGGGAGGGCGGTGGAGGATGGCCCAAGTCCTCGGGCCCCTGCACCCACATGGGAGACCGGGGGGAGGCTCCTGGCTTCTGATCGGCCAGCTCCAGCCGTTGCAGCCATTGGGGAGTGAGCCAGTGGACAGAAGACCTTTCTCTCTATCTCTCCCTCTCAGTGTAACTCTACCTCTCAAATAGATTTAAAAAATCTTTTTAAAAAAGTAGAAGTTACTTGAACAAGAAGAGTTCGTTTGTAACCAGAATTTGTTCCTTCTGTGACCAGGGTCAAGTGCTTAGAGTTGGGGGGTGGGGCACTATGTGTAGTAACCATTTCCTCTGACAAAATAACATTGGATCTTTCATAAATGCTATCTCATTCAGCATTTAGAAGATAAATACAAATACTCCATTTTTCATAACACCATTTTTGGAAGACTTATTTATTTGAAAATCAGAGTAATAGAGATAGAGGGAGAGGGGAGAGAGATCCTTCCATTCACTGGCTCACTCTCCAGATGGCCACAACAGCCTGGGCTGGGCCAAGCCAAAGCCAGGATCCAGGAACTTCTTCCAGGTCTCCCACGTGGGTGCAGGGACCTTAACATTTGGACCTTCTTTATGTTGCTTTTCCCAGTCCACTAGCAGGCAGCTGGATTGGAAGTGGAGGAGCCAGAACACAAACTGGTACCCATATGGGGTGCCGGCATTGCAGGTGGCAGCATCACACTGCCAGCCTCTGACAACTCCATCTGAAGAATCAGAGGGTCCACGAAATTACTTGGCTTGGCTAATGTTAGCTCACTAGTAAATGAAGGAGCAAAGATTGGAACCAGGATAATCTCCCAGTGCCCATTCTTTCCATCATATCTCTGGGAAGAAAAGTTTATTTGGGGAGAAAACTGGGTATAAAGTAAGCTGAACAAGCATTATTTGGACATTAATACTCATTTCTGAAGATTGGTGTTGTGAGGGTCAAATCAAAAGTGGTTGTCTTAGCACTTGGCCCATAGCAGGTGTGGTCTGTGCTGGCTGGATCTGGGCTGAGAGGAAGCATTGATGTGACAGCACAGAGGAGATGAGGGGGAATGGAACACCCTAAGCTCCCAAATTATAGTCCTGGGAAACCACCGTTGGTGGGCATGGAGCTAGAACACTCTGTCCAGACTGTGGTTAAAGCCTTTTATCCATTTAGTCCCTTCATTGAGCAGATGTTCACTGTTTTATGTGCTAGGTGCTGTGTTTGGGATGGGGCTCTAACAGTGAACTAGATGGGGTTAGCTGCCCTAGGCTGATGAAGACAAATGAGGAGCATGCCCACTGGACATTGTCACTTGGAGTTTGCCAGCACTTTGCCTGGAATAATCTCAGTGGAGCATAGGGCGTGGAAGCCAGGCAGGTGGGATTAGAGTGAAGGGGAAATGTGCAGCTGGGAGACAGCAAGGTCAGAGGGCAGCTGGTGTGGGATGTGGTGCCAGGCAGTCTCTCCTTGATGGTCAGGGTCTAGCAGCAAAGGACACGTGGGGGAGAGGGACTGGAAGAGGGTGTGGGAGACTGCATGGGTTCTAGCTGCCCATCATCCATGGGCACCCAATGGATGCCCAGTGGGTGGGGCTGGGTATAGGAGGAAAATGACTCCACAGTGGGACCACAGAGATCTCAGGAGTCAAAGTCATCAACACCTTTGTGTGGTCAGGTGAGGGGCATCTGACATGCCCGCCACACTGGAGCTGGCTGCTGCATGGACAGTGGAATGGAAATGCCCTTTGCCTGCTCTACTGTGCTTCCTCTTATTCTCTCCCTACCCCCCTCACCTTTGGGTCCCCTGATAAGTCAGATGTTCTTTCATCATTTAGTCCACACTCCTCACATGCTAGGATGCAAGTGATGAGATTTTAGAGCTGTTGAAAACCACAGGCTCTGCCCTCCACCAGCTCATAGCTACACGTCCTTCTACAACATGATGATCCAGGGACTGACACTATGGCATATAAGGTTAAGTCTCCATCTGCAGTGCCAGCATCCCAAATGGTTGCTGGTTCAAGTCTCAGCTGCTCTACTTCCAATCCTGCTCCCTCCTAATGCACCTGGGAAAGCGGCAGAAGATGGGCCAAGAACTTGGTCCCCTGTACTCACACAGGAGATCTGGAAGAAGCTCCTGGCTCCAGGCTTCACCTGGCCTGAGCCCCAGCTGTTACAGCCATTTGACAAGTGATTCAGTTGATTGAAGCTCTCGCTGTTTCTCTCTGGTCTCTCTCCTTCTATCTCTGCCTTTCAAATAAATACATGAATCTGAAAAAAAGATGATTCAAGTGGTAATCATAGGGTACAACTCCACATGTGAAAAGATTAACTCAGTCCTGACCCTGGGCAGTTGGATGAGAACCAACTTATGAACTTAAGGGTGGGCCCCTCCAGATGGAACTCAGCAGGTGAGTGAGGCTGTCTCAGTCAAAGGAAAGAAGAATTCTTGGCAGGGGACAATCTCAGCAAAGGTTCGGTGTTGTGAACGTGTGTGTAGTGCTTGTGTTGCACCTGTTGGTTAGGAGTATGGTTTCCTAGGGGTGGATCCTGACTGCAGCTTCCTGAGGCTGTGTGCCTCAATTTCTTCATCAGGAAAACAAGAGGACAATAGTACTTATTTCATAAGGTTATTATGATGATTAGTTAACCATTACAAAAGCTTGGAATAGTATCAGTCTGGGGAGAGTGCTTGGCTTAGCAGTTGACACCCCAAGCCATGGTCCCCATCAGAGTGTCTGGGTCTGAGTTCTGGCTCCTGTTCCTGATTCCAGTCTTCTGATAATGCAGACCCTGTGAGGCATCAGTGATGGCAATGGTAGCTGGGCTCCTGGCACCCTCGTCGGGGACCTGGGCTGAGTTCCTGTCTCCTGGCTTTAGCATGTTGGTCATTGCAGGCATGCAGTGGAGGGAGTCCATAGAAGGTCTCTCTCTCTCTCCCTCTCTATCCCTCTCCCTCTCCCTCTCCCTCTCCCCTCTCCTCTCTCCTCTCTCCTCTCTCCTCTCTCCTCTCTCCTCTCTCTCTCCTGCTCTAATTTTAAAACATCACGTGTGCCTGATTAGTGTTCAGTATGTGGTAGTGAGAATGTTGACTGTGACAATGGTGGTGGCTGCTGCCTGTGACCTCCTGGCTCCCTTATCCTTGTCAGTAAACAGATTCCCTGATAATAGCACAGAGTAGGTGCTCAGCAACCATTTTGTGGATGAGCAGGTGCATGAGTAGCTGAGAAGAACCTTGAGAGCTCAGAGCCAAATGGTAGCCACTTGGATCTGGGGTGTGGCTGGCGACACCCCCCTCGTGACTTGGTTGCTCCCACACTCACCATCATGTCCCAGAGCTCTGCTCTACGCCATCATTTCAAAGGGAAACTTTGGGACAAACTCGGGAAGAATGCAGCCATTCTGTGTATTTATGCATTATTTCTTTTTCCCTTTTCTCCTTATAGGAAAGAACAGCTGGAAGCAGCAGCCAGGTAGGTTCTGATTACGAATCCTTTCTTCCCAGCCCAGTGTCGGGCCTGAGGGCCCAGTTCCATGTGGCACAGGGTCCCTGATGACCATGCTGGTCACAGGGCTCACTGTAGCTGCTGACCACCATATTCCTCTGCCATTTCCATGCAGTTGCTCCAGGACAGCTTAATAGGAACCACGGCAGCAGCTACATCTGTCTGCTCTGGGCCTGGTTCTATGTCCAAAGGACTGCATTTGTGAACTCAGTTGGTCTTTATAAGTACGAGAGAGGCCTTGACATCCTCATCCATGGATGGGGAGACCGGGGCCCAGAGAGGTTGAGTCTTTCCCTTTGGATCACAGAGTGCCTGAGGATGCAACCAGAATTCAAAGTCAGGGTCCCGCATCACATCAAGACATTGTTTCAATTACGTGTTGTTTCATTTGCTTCTTGGGCCTATAGGTGACACTTCAGAAAGTGACTCGAGGCTGTAAATCATGATCCCCACAGCTGTGACTGTCCCCCAGGAGGCCAGGGTCACTGCAGGCTGCAGAGGAACCTCCAGGCCATGGCATTTCTCTAACCCTCCATCTGCTTCCTCTTAAGAGGCTGTCACTGTGTCGAGAAAGCTGAGCTCTATCCCAGATCTTAGGAAACAAGCTCTTGAAAACAGCTGTTTAAACTACTTATACATCTGTACATACACATTTACACGTGTGATATGAACTGTTACTGTGGCCAAACCCCCGAGTCCAACTGCTAATCTTCTAGAGACAACAGCACTGGGGCAGAGAGGGTGACAGGAGCCTGGACTAGTAGGGGAACCGCTTGAGACCAGTGGCCTTTGGGGAGCTGAGCCGAGGCCTCTAGAGTGTGGTTCATGATCCGAGGTCCACACGTAATTCCTCTTAGAAGAGACTTTTGCTAGCAGTACTGGTTTACCCCTATGTGGAAATGCAAACCAGCCTTCCCGTCTCCTTCATGCGTTGTCAAAGGGACTGAGAGTTGCTTGCCTGGCCCCAGTTTGCACTGTTGGGGGCACTTGGGGAGATTTTAGGGAAGACTGGATCACTAATGACAGTGTCGGAGGACATTAGCGGGAGGCTCTGCAGCAGCTCGTGACTCACAGAGGCGGAGTGGGCAGACAGACCTCAGAGTCCCTTCTAGATGTGTTTATAGAGACTGAGGCCTCCTGAGGATACAAGTTCCCTCCAGGTCGCACAGCCCATGAATGCCAGTTGTTATGAGATTCAGGGCTCAAGACTCCCAACGTGATGTTCAACACGGGTTTTTGTTTGTTTGTTTTGTTTTTTTTTTTGTTTGTTTGTTTGGTTTTTTTGGACAGGCAGAGTTAGACAGTGAGAGTGAGAGAGAGAGACAGACAGACAGAGAGAAAGGTCTTCCTTCCATTAATTCACCCCCTAAATGGCCCCTACGGCTGGTGCACTGCACCAATCCGAAGCCAGGAGCCAAGTGCTTCCTCCTGGTCTCTGATGCGGTTGCAGGGCCCAAGCACTTGGGCCATCCTCCACTGCACTCCTGGGCCACAGCAGAGAGCTGGACTGGAAGAGGAGCAGCCAGGACAGAATCCAGTGCCCCGATGGGGACTAGAACCCGGGGTGCCAGTGCTGCAGGTGGAGGATTAGCCTAGTTAGCCGCGGTGCTGGCCAACATGGTTTTAAATTATGCAGGTGTTGACATTGTGGGTGAATGATTAAACCTACCTCTAGAGCCATTTCTGTACAGATAGGAACAGAATTCAGCCAAACTGGAATGAAATGACTGCTCCTCTTACCTATAGGGTTATAGGGTACACATTCCAAGACTCCCAGTGGTTGCCTGGACCCATAGATAACACAGAACCCAGGTAGCCTATGTTTTGTTCTTATGTATTCATACCTATGATGAAGGTTAATTTATAAATTAGACACAATAAGAGGTTAAAAGCAGCTAAAAGAACAATTGGATCAGTATACTAAAATAAAACTTTTGTGAATGTGGACTCTCAAAATATCTATTCAGATTATCACATTTTCACTTAAAGGAAGTATTTACAGCTTTGTTGGTGTATCTCAATTGCCAGCACTACTACTTTTATACTTTGGGGACATTATAAAGTAAAATAAGTTTGCTTGAACTCAAGTAACTGTGGTACTGTAACAGCCACTGCTGTAACTCCATGACTAGCAGTCAGCTGGTGTATACAGCGTGGACAAGATCAACAAAGGGATGGTTCCTATCTCAGAAAGGATGGAAGGGCATAGTTTGAGATTTCATCACCCTATTCTGAATGGCAAGCCACTTTAAATGGATGCATTATTTCTGGAATTTTCCAAGTAATACCTTTGGATCATGGTTGACTGTAGGTAACTGGAGCCACAGGAAAGAAAACCTAGAAGCAAGAGAGGATTGTTGTCTGTGCATATCACTGTGCATTGGATTCTGTGGGCTTAGTAAGGGAACAGATAGATGCATTTTGTGGCTTTCTTGAGGATGTTTCTGCAGAGCAGCGGTCTGAAATCTACTAACCAACTTACCTGTGCCCCTTTCAAAAATGCTCCACTCTGTCAGGCTTCAGCAGCAAAATCTATTCCATGATTTCTCAGGGTTAGAGTTACTGGATGTTTGTTGCTCATCTTTCTCCAAGAAGATCAAGGTTAGTTATGTAAGCCACTGAGTCTCCCTCATCCAGAATTTGAACAGCAGTCTGGCTGGGGTGATGATTGGCAGGTGAGATGTCAGGTGTGATTGTAGCTGCACAGCCTGGAGGAAGGGAACAAGATTTGAAGGGAGGATGGGTGAATTGTCAACAGAGAGATCGATTCCTTTTCCCAAGAAGGCAGAGAGCAAGAGCACCACAGATGGCCAGCAGGGCACTTACTGGCATGTATTGATAGTTAACTTCTTCAACAAGCTGCCTATCACTTGGTGCTCCAATCTTAATTTATTATTATTTATAAATAGAGTCACATTTGGAGTTTATCTTGCTGTCTTCCTCTAGAATAGGTAGGCCACACATCAGTTTACTTGTCAACCTAAAGAAAGAATCACACTCTCCGTGACTTAACAGATCCTGGAGCTGTGTTGGGGGTAAGAAAAAGAACTTTTTAGACAGCTTATTGCAAAGACCTCAAGGCAATAGCTGCTTGTAAAGCCATTGCTTTATAAGAGCTGTCTTGACTATTTTGATTTATGTGGACTTGTTTGAGGAACATAAAGTGAGCTGAATTACAATGAACAAGAGATTGGCTTTGTTCATTTTGTGCCTCCTTCTCCAAAGGTCAAGCAAAAGACAGAGCACCAACTTCTACTTTGGGCTCACTAGGAGCCAAGGGCTTTCTTTCTGTCATCTTGATTCCCAGGTGGCATCTGCCCCTCCCATCTCACCTGGCTTGCATGTTCTACTCATGGTGCCTTAGGTAGAATGCATAGCTTCCTTAGTAAAGCATGTAGAGATACTCATCTGTGTGTCAGAGGATCTCAGAAAATTTGTAGAGAAAGTTGAACTCAAAGACTACTTAGTGTAAAAAAGTTTGAACTCCCTTCAAAGGTTTTTCATAATAGAGCTTTCTATGAACTTTTTGAAAAAACCTCATATGTGTATGTTTTTTCTGTATTTTATATATTACATATACACACAAGTGGCATACACTCAACTTAAACTGCCTGAGGCTGACAGGAAGCTGTAGTGGCTCACATGGACACCTGTTGGAGAGGTTAGGCATCCTTAGGAAAAAGGATGCAGCCCTTTTGGGTTTTCTGTCTTCATCAATTATCTCTGCTTCTCTTTCTGTGATTTTATTCTTTCCACTTTTTTCCACGCTGAGGGAGATATGGATGCCAACAGACCAGGATCAAATAGGTCTCCCTATTATTCTGTCCACTTACCATTCATCCAACATCAGTTTGAAAATTCTCGGGGAGTATGCAGATTGGCCCAATTTGAGACACATACTGACACCCTAACAATCTGCAGCTGGTGGAGCAGAGGCTGTGGACCCAGCTCTGGGCTGTGTTTCCACCTGTTAAACTAGGTGGGTGTGGGCATAAGATGCTAAGAGTGGCAGCCTCCATTAAAATCACTTGGTTCTAATATCAGGAATAAGTTCCTGAAAATAGTAGCATCCTCCCCACACCAAAGATCTAGGGACAAAACAATAGTTGTCTACCACAGTCATAAATTCTGCCAGGAAATGTTCAAGTTCCTAACAATAATACTGTATTGAAGAACATCAACAGTACACCATACTGGAGTTTATTTATTATATAGATTTTTGCCAAAAAAGACTTTGGCATTCGTGTTAGGACTATCATTTTGAACATCATTTATAGCCTATTCATTAGATATGCAGCAGTACTAATAAGTAGAGGCATCATTTGATGGAACTAGTCTTTGATGGAAACTAGTCTTTTTGAATACTCCAAACAAGTAACTATTTTGAGGACAACTGCTTGCCCCAGCTCAACTGTTACTTTGTATATTTGAACAGTTCCACCTCAATAGCATCCTTCAACATTCTATTTTTTTGGTATCTGTCTTTAGAAAGGGATGCAAGTTGTCACAGGTACCTTCATCTCCAACCTTGTTATTATATCCTCCCTATCACAGAGCTAGAGGAAAGTTATTTGGATGAAAAAATTCAGGTATAATAACTGTAACTTATCAAGAATGCTTCCTGTTTGCCAGGTGAAGTGCTAAGCACATCTAATCCAATAGCCACCTTAATAGGTAGCACTGTTTTTGATACCCACTTGATAGATAAGAAACTGAGGTCTGAAGAGGTGAGTGACTTGCACAAGGTCTACAGCTAGAAAGTTGCAAGCACAGAACTTGGGTTTGGTTGGTCTAGTTTCATAGTTCATGGTCGCATCCACTGTGCCAGCTGGGAACAGCCACCTAATCAATCACTGTAGTTGTCCCCTTTGCTTGTTTTACTTGCTTCTACCATTTCCTGGCTCACAGGGCTAAAGTCCCTGCCATGAGAGGAGGCTGTGCAGGCAAAGAGGGGCACAGAGCCAGGATCTGCTGTGGAGTAAGGAGGCTTTGGGTAGATGCTGTGATTCACACTTTACCTTCTCCGTAGGGCAGCAGCCACAGGAAATTCACCTCACAGAGTCGTGGATGACATTGGTAGTAAACCACCTCCCACATGCCAGAATCAACAACTGGTAAAGATGAACAGGAGTTTAGAGATCAATTCATGCAGTCCTCTAATTTTACTGATGTGAAGACTGTTACCCAGCCAAACAGAAGCTTGAACATGATCCCATAGCTGTGAGTATTTTCCACTGTCATTCAGACCCTGCAACATGGCCCCAGCCTGCATAGTAACAGAGTTGCAGAGGTGGGATTTGGACCAACTTTGTTGAACCTCACAGTTATCCCTGACATTTCCAGAAGGCTTAGTCTAAATTCTCCTCTGGGAATAATGGAGGGGAGTCTATTTATAAACTGAATTATGGACCAGCTGAGACATAGAAACAGACGGCAGGGAAAGATCAAAACATGGGCTGTGTTTTCTGGCTTCATAGCAAGGTTGGCTCTGTGGATGACAGTGAACTTCATAACACTTCCCACCAAGTCTGGCCTTGGGAGCAGTGCAGGTCAGAGCAGAGGTACGTCTGCTCCTGTCTGTTCCTGCTGGACACCAAGAGCTTCTGGGAGGAAGACCATGTGTGGGCCCTGATGGTTAACATGGTGCCCACCCCACTGAGACAATGGATCAATGGCTGCTGCACACTCCCCATAACCCGAACAAATCATTTCCCTCCTCCCCTAGGGGGCAGCTAACAGAGGGTTAGAGGCTTCCTACTAGTTTTTCTGAGAGTAGAAATTCTACTTTTAAGGCTGCAAACACATGGAAAAGTTCTGTCCTCTGTGTGCTGCATGGAGCCTTCTCTCTGTGAGCACCTTGTACCTTAGAACACAGTAATGGTCACAGCTTCCTGACTTGGTTCCATCTGCCTGAAGACAGTGCCTCCTCATCCACTGATCCCTCCTCGTCTGCTGCATCTGACCTCCCCCTCAGTGAATCGCAGGGTGCCCACCCACATTTGTGAGGTTGATCTTTCCTACTGATTCAAATGTGAATCTCTTTCCGAAGCACCGTCCTGGAGATAACCACAAATAATGTCTCACATCTGGGCATTGCTTAGCCAAGTTGACCCTTCCAACTAACCATCATACAAATGATGTATAACGGTGTATATTTCTTGGTTCTCTTAGCTCTACCGTGAACAGTATGAGAGCTTAAAGAAATCACCATCTTTCTCAACACGGATACTGTTGAGGAAGCCTTTCAGTTTCTGGCCCAGCTGGCCACTCTTTATTCCCCATCATCTCATTCCCAGTGAAGCTTTCTCATTGTGCTAGAAAAGAAAGGGAGAAATGGCTGTTTTTATTCATAGCTCTTACCAGAGAAAAACTGGGCACAAAATCCCCAAAGGTTTGACACCTTGGAGGTGCCAGGTGTTTACCAGTATGCCTTCTCTGTGAAGACGACTCTCGTGTTGGAGGGTCTCCCTAAAGACAACTACAGATCTCGTATTTCCCACTCTTTCCATGTGGTAAAATGGAAGGATGAAAGAATGAACAAGCAGAGGAATAAAATTAGTCTAAACCTCTGTAGTGGGATTGGGTGCTCTATACTGGTCGTTTAGTTTGTACCACTGTACAGAGTTGTCATATCAAACAATACAAGACAGATCACTTCCTCAAAATACTCTTGTCTGTAGTGACATGGCATCCATCCATCCATCCATCCATCCATCCATCATTGAAGCATCTATTTATTCAAGACCATCCTGTGTACCAGGGCCTTTAATGTGTATGAATCTGAATATGAGTGGCAGACAAGGTCCCCAGCTGACTGCTTAAAAGAATTCTTCTCAGTCTTCCGAAAAGTAATACCTTCCATGCTCAACTTCTAATTTCCTCACTGTTTATCTGTGGCCTTGCTTAGTTCAAAAAATGGCAACACACCAGGTGCCCATTTATGGGGTAAAAAACCAGGAGTGGTTCCTTTGCTGTTTCCCTCATAGCCCACATAGAATCCGTCACGGAAAATCATTGCTGTTCAACTCTAAAATATATCTCAAGATTCTAGTCTCTTCCTTCTTCCACCAACAGTCACCCTTGTCTACACCATCACCAAATTGCCTGGAAATCTTACTGACTTTTTCATTGATCTCTCTCTTCTGTTCTTGCTTCCCTCCAACCCATTCTGCACCAAGAAGCCACTGTGTCCTTTCAAATGTTTTTTAAATTATAGTAACATACATATAACATAAAATTTACCACCTTAATCATTTTAAGTGTACACTTCAATAGTATTTCAATAGTATTTAGTATACTTAACATAGTTGAACAATCTCCAGAACTTTGTACTTTGCAAAATGGAAACTCTGTAACCATTAGACAAGAACTTCCCATTGTTTCCTGCCCAAACCATTGTTTCTGAGTTTGACTACTCTAAACACCTCATGTAAATAGAATTGGATAGTTTTTGTCTTTTTGTGATTGACTTATGTCACTTAGCAGTTTCACTTAGCATAGTGTTCTCAAGGTTTAACCATGTTGTAGAATATGGCAGGATATTCCTCATTTTTACAGCTGAGTAATATCCCATTGTATGTCTACACATTTTGTTCATTCACTTATCCATTGATGGACAACTTTTGAGTTGCTTCCACCTTTTGAGTATTGTGAATAATGATGCTATGAATATGTATGAGCTTTGAAAAGTCCAACTTGATATGCTCCTCTTGGCAATCTGTAGTGCTCATGTAGTGCCTCTCCACCCTCACTTACAGTGTTTTGGCCACTTGTCCTCCCTGTAGTCACACAAAGCCAGTCCTAACATGTCCACTTGGGGACATCTCATGCCTTTGCTTTGAGGGTCAGCTTCTTTTCATCCTTCAAGTATGGGTTTCAGTTTCTGGGCCATAAATGCATTTTGCCCAGCACTCACAAGTCCATGCTTTATAAGATTTAACCATTTTTTAAAAAGATTTATGTATTTGAAAGTCAGAGTTACACAGAGAGAGGAGAGACACAGAGAGAGAGATCTTCCATCTGATGGTTCACTCCCCAATTGGCTGCAACAGCAGGAGCTGTGCCGATCGGAAGCCAAGAGCCAAGAACTTCTTCTGGGTTTCCTGTGTGGGTGCAGGGACCCAAGGACTTGGGCCATCTTCTTCTGCTTTCCCAGGCCACACACAGCAGAGAGCTAGATAGGAAGAGGAGCAGCCAGGACTAGAACCAGTGCCCATATGGGATGCCGGCGCTTCAGGCCAGGGCATTAACCCGCTGCACCACAGTGCCGGCCCCGGGGCCATATCACCTTAACCCTGAATGTGGCTTCCTAATCACTTTCCTGTCGTCCCTCATCCCCCTACCTAAGCGCCCACCTGTTATTCCTGTTACTGCACTCTTTGTTTCCTTGTGATAGTCTATCGATATTTGTATCGCTAGATTTTGATCTCCTTAACGTTATCATAAGCATACTGGAGGCTGAAAACCACAGCAGTTTCAGTCACTAGTATACATGCAGCAAGTTACCCAAAGCCTAGAATGTACAAGGTATTGAACACAGTTTTGTTGAGCTCCCTTACACGGGTGAAAAATTAAATCAGTAAGAGCTGCTATTAGCTGCAGATCAGATATTTGAACCCATTTTCTTATTCCTAAGTCCACACTCTTTGTGCTGTACAGCAGTCCCTCACTCAGCTGGGGTGGGGCTAATTAAATAAGCAGAAGATTTGACATTTAGTCCTTCCTTTTTTTCAACATCATGATGCTTTGCTTGCAGCGTGACAGGCTCTGGATTTCTGAATTGAACAAGGTAGTTTGTGCTTCAAAGACTTGGCTCTTAGTTTCTCAACCTCAGTACTGTTGCTAGGACATACTTCAGGTGGTGGGGAACTGTCTTGTGCATTGCAGGATGTTTCAGCAGCGTCTCTGGCCTCTACCCACTAGGTGCCAGAAGTGCTCCACAAGTTGTGTCATCAACCAAATATGTCTCCAGACAGTGCCAGTGACCCCTGGGAGATAAAATCACCCTTACTGAGAATCACTTAGTGGGAGAGTCAATAGGGAGTCAAAGATTTCACTACAGTGTCCAAGGACCAGGAATGAGAAGAGCCTAAAGGTTGCCATGGCCACAGTGAATGGTTCATTGGAACTTAGCTACTATACTGAACGTCCAGATGTGCTGAAAACTGAGCCTTGGGACTGATGCTTTAGACAAAAATCAGAGTTGTTTGATCCCAGAGGCGATACAGGTACTCCCGGGCAGAGGGTACACAGCACCTGCATGGAACTGAACGTGGCTGGAGCTCTGTGGGCAGAGAGACCCGAGGCAGCAACCCAAGACAAGGCCTTTGTCTGCCAGAACAGAGCAACCGTGATTTTACCTTTCTGCCTCCATTCCCTGAAACTGCAGTTTTTTTGATGCTTATTTGGAAATTGTTTGTCTGCCCTCAGCAAATCAGGAGAGTGGGCTTTTCTAGGAAATCTGATTTCAGCTGTAAGGAGGCCCTCTAAGGAGGGCGTTTCTTGCAAGGTCTGCAGTAGCCTCTGAGAACAAGGCCTGGATTATGCCCTAGAAACCCATATGGAGAGGTCAGAGAAGGGTTTTGAGCTTCAGGGGTGAACCTGCCTTGCATTTGATCATTCTTTGGGGTCTTGGATTTCAGACCACACGATTAAGAAGTAAGCTGATCACCCACTTTGCTAGAGGAGGAATTCCATAAGCCTCTTAGGTGCAAGGGCTGTAATTCAGAACCGAGGCTTCTGACTTGTGCCTGATGCATCTGGTTTTATAACCCAGTCCAACCTGCCATCCATGACCGGTGCAGTATTAAGTGAACATGTCCAAAGTAATGCATACCATGAGAAGCTGCAGTGAAGCATTTAAATACCAAGCAAGCAAATCCTAAATATCAGCACTGATAGTAGCAAAAGGGCCTTGCCATCATCTTTCTCTTATCCAACAATTATGCTGAAATTTCAAGTCAGGATGGAGTGGCGTCCATTAATTTTGTCTTAGTTTATCTCCAGTTAAGCTCCTCAGTATACTCATCTGCTACCAGTGTGCAGCATAATGACAGTGTTGAGGTTTTGCCACCAGCATTAAGAAGCATCATAGGATAATGTGTGAATCCCCTCCAAACTCATCTCAGCTTATTTTTTAAAAAGAAACCGGTTTCTGTGGCCCAGGAAATTGTATCCACCCTCTTCTCACGTGTCGTCAGCCTTTGTGGCTTCTGTGGGAAGAGGATTATTTATGGAGATAATGATGACAGCCAGCATTTATTGAACGCTTCCTGCATTCCAAACAGCAGGCTGAGCACTTCATGTGCATTACCTCATTTAACCCTTCAGCAACTGTATGAATGTGGGTTTAAGTCATCATTCTGTGTGTGAGGACACTGGGGACCAGAGAGCTTAAGGTCTGTCACATGATTTGTCAGGGTGTCTCTCCCAGGCTGGTTTTGCCCCAAAGCCCATGCAGGGTGCTGAACTGGGTGTGTGCTGGGCTCCAAGACATCAGGCCTAGTTATATTCAGGGCAAGTGTGCATGGAAAAGCACAATTTCCACACCATATTGTGCAGAAATGCACTGTGCGTCTTTGGAGCACCTGACTCCTCAGAGTGGAAACTGGACACAGTTTTACAGGACAGATAGGAATGGCATCAGCTGAGAGGGCAAGACAGGCCATTGCAAGGAGGAGGACCTGTGTGTGCCAAAGCGTACAGGGGGTCAGGGGCTTGGGAAGATGGATCCACTAGGAGGGAGGGCAAGGCAGGTAGGCAGGGACATGGGCTTGAGAAGCATTTGTCCTCACTTCCCCTCTAACTCAGCTCATGGGCAGAAAACACCTTCTCAGTCTGTTCAGTTGACTTCCTGTCTTGTCTATTTTTAGCCCATGGGTCCTGACGTTTCCTCTGTCCTAGTCATTCATTACATCAGTTGGGACAACAGCTCCACACTGCTGACTGCAGCTCAGGGAAGATGGACCTGAGAATTGGAGTTTCTCTGGATTTACCCTGGGTAGATTCTTAAGGAAATGCTTCAATGAAATTGCAGTAAAAAGTGCAGAGGGAGGGATATCAGGTCCAGGGGGAGTTAGACACAATGGTCACCCATACCCCACTCATGTATTCATCCATTCATTCGGTTGCTTGTCAAATATTCATTAGTGCCTTCTCTATGCTAGACTATAGGAAAGAAACTTTACAGATAGCATCACATGTAATACTCCCAAAAGCTCTACAAAGCAGGTGTCATCAGGCCCCCCTAACAGACGAGGAGCTGGTGCTCTGAGAGCGCAGGGCCCCTGCTCAGCAGGAGGGGAGTTCACAGCTCACCTCTGCAGCCTCAGCTCCATGGCCTGCACACTGTGCCAGGCTGCGAAGACACTAGCAGCTGGGGCAGAAGCTTGTGGCTGCCATCACGAGACACACTCTGCAGAAAGCAGTGTGATCCCAGGCTCACACAGAACTGACGGGAGCATTCGTGTCCCTTCCCTCTTCCAGTTGTTCCACAAGCACATGAGCACCTACTGTGTGCCAGGCTGTGTGGGATTATGGAGAGGAAGGCTCTGCATTGAGCACACTGAGGAGATAGACAAAACAAACAATGTGGCTCACACTCGCTCTCTCTCTCTCTCTGGGAAGTTCTACACAAAGAGGAGTTCATTCTTAGTGTGCACTAGGGCAAGAGGGCAGAGACTGAGAGACAGAAGGAAGAAATTAATGTTTATAAAGCACCTACTGTGTGTCAGACTCCATGCCAAATCCTCAATAAGTGTCACATCATGACAACCACAGGAGGCGGGAAACGCCATCCCAGTTTATAGCCAAGGTGACCGAGTTCAAAGGTTTGTCCTAGGTCACCAGATGGCAAGGATGACCCGGGGCTACGAGTCCAGAGTCAATGGCTTTTTTTGCACCAGGGCAGCTTTATTGTGGAGTTATTAACTTGTTTTTGTGTTGAGCACCCTTGTAACAATTTGGCAGAGAACATGGGCTCCTAAGTCAAATCTAATATATAGGCACAAAAGAAACTGATCATACTGAGACAGCCATCAAAATGCTTGGCAATCTGAGGTGCACTCACGTGTGCTGCTTTGTGAATGAGAAGCAGCAATGTCTATAAACATTGCCTGGAAATGACAGGATGCAAAACTTCCTGTGATTCCCACTGTGGACAGTCAGATGTGGAAGCCATCGTTGGGGTTTGTTGCCTACGTTCGTAATTCAAAGATCTGCTGAATTTTAGTTAGAATTTAGTAAACTAAGAATGCCACTTTTCCCACCCCAGATTCTATGCAGGGCGGGGTTTCTCTGTGGATAGCAGGTCCAAGGGGACTGAGTTCTGTCACTCATGTCAGCTCCATTCAAAGAACATTGGACAAGGATTTGTCCCCATAAGTCAATGTCAGGGCATCGGCATCATGAGATGGTTCCAAGGAAAAGCAGAACGTTGTGGTGCAGAGGACAAGGGCACGGAGAAGGCACAGCTCTTCACACACACTTCCAAGAGCCAGGCATGCACCATAGGCAGCCTGGCACGGGAGGAAACACAGCTCAGAGCAGCCGAGAAAGGTGCCCAAGGTGTGATAGCTCCGTAAATTGTTGAGCTTGTATTTGAACGATGCCCTGTCCAATTCTGAGCTGCTAGCCCAGGTGTAGCACTGTGGGTGCACAGCCCCCATTCACCCTTGGAGGAGAATGGGAGTCTTTATGGAGGGGTGGGAAGTTACAAGAGCCTGCACTGAAGGAGGAAAATTGTTCACTTTTGCTTATTTTGTAGCCAAAAGCTGGGTCTCTTGGATCGGGTTCGCCTTTCTAATCCTCGTGGTAGCAATACTAAAGGAAAGCTATTTACCCCTCTGAATGTAGATGCCATAGAAGAAAGTCCTTCTAAAGAACCAAAGCCCGTGGGCTTAAACAATAAAGAGCGCTTCCGCACCGCCTTCCGCATGAAAGCCTACGCTTTCTGGCAGAGCTCTGAAGGTAATGCCGTCCTCCCTCCCATTCTGTCTCCTCCTCCTCCTCCTCTCCCTCCCATCCTCACCTCCCCCTCTGCCCCCTGAAGAGCTCCTGTGCCCACAAAGTGCACCTCTCTCCCTTCCTTCCCCGAACCAACCTCCTGCTTCGCTGTATCCACGTCGGGCTGGAGGCAGCTGTGATACAATGCCTTGACTCATAGAGTGTAGGAGGCTCCCACGTTGGCTGTTTGCCTGGGCCGGGAGCATCAGCACCAGCCCTCCGGGGAGCCCTGGAGCATGTCACAGCAGAGAATTGTCATGGAGGTCAACTTGAAGGATGGACAGGGGCCAGGTGTCGAGAGGCCTGTAGGTGGGAGGCCCTGGGCACCACCAGGTGTGAGAAGAGATGTCCGAAAAGCTCCCCGTGGCAGTTGGAGTAGCAATGGCCCCAAGGGCCACCTTCACCAATGAAAATAAAAGGCCAGCGGAAAAGCCGCACCCTCCACGTCTGAGGCCACCCAAGCCCGTGAGATTCGGTGTATCACTCAGCCTTGCGCAAGACCTCTGAGGTCTGCAAGGCTCAGACGGCGACCTCCTACAACCCCAGGATGGAGACCGGCAGAGCAAGAATCTGGACTCAGGTCCATCTGACTGTGAAGTCTGCGTGTGTGGCCCCTGCTGCCTCCGTGGGGCCACTGTGGACCTGTAGAACTCACCAGCTTCCCTCCCAGCCCTCTCCCCTCCAACAGCCGGGAGCCACACACGCACTCTGGCTCCAACTGCAGGAGATGGAGCAAGGGTGCTAAGAGAGGCTGACTCAGTCACACCTGGAGACTGCTGCCGAGCTTCCCCGGGGGAACAACGACTTGGCGTTGACAAACCTGGGGGCCTGGACACTCTGACTTGAGCGTCTCTGTGGTCCCGGCCTGCTATTGATCTGTGCGTCTCCCTCCTAGATGCTGGGACCGGTGACCCCATGGCAGAAGACAGGGGCTATGGGAATGAGTTCCTCATGGAAGACATGATCCCCACCCTGAAAGCCGCCATCCGAGCCGTCAGGTAAAGCCTCCTGGGCCCCAGCTCTGCTCCCTGGATGTGGCCCGAGAGTGCCTTTGAGCTTTGGGAAGAGGGTCAGGAAGCTCTTCCAGGACCCAACCCCGAGTCCAGAACACTGTGTGGGGGTTGCTGACTTGAGAACGATGACCCCTACTGTAACAAGTCCTGCTGGCAGCTCCTCCTTGCTTTGGTAGCAGAGTGCTTCTACAGCGCTCCTCACAGCACCCCCCCCCCCCAGGATTAACCGTTCAGTGTGAAGGGTGTCAGGGTGGGGGGTGTACCTGCACGGAGGTCTTCATCATAAACTTCTCACTGAAAATAGCTCTTCTCCTATCTTCATCCATAATGGTTTGTTTTCATCAAGTTAACACAGTAAATCACAGATTTTGTGTCTGTATGAGAGGAGAGCATAATCTACCCTATTTCTATTTTGCTTTGGAATTCTGCAAGAAAGTATTTTTTAAAAAAATATGCTACTACTCAAGTAAACATTGAACATTGTTGAGATATGTTCACGCCTGTACTTTATAAAGATGTGGTGAGCTCTAAAAGCTAGGTAGCATCCTGCAAACACTAGTCATCATATATTCTGCAACATTTCCTGTGAGCAGACCAGGGGAGCACAACAGTGTTGTGATACCTGGCCCTCAGCACAGCCTACGTTATGGTTTCTCATGATCCATTATGAGAACAGAACTGCATGGATTCATAACTGAGTGATCTGACTGAAAGGAAACCAGCGAAGGAACCTGTGTTGCCCTAGAGGGAGGTGCCTGCTAAGATGCTCCATGATGTGGTCTCCAAAGCATTTTATTAATACCTTAATTCAAACATTTTCCATCAAGAGCCACATAGTAAATATTTTGTGCTTTGTGGTCCAAAGGTTTCTGTTGCAAGAATTCAGCTCCTCCACAGTAGCACAGAAGCAGCCATAGACGGTGCAGCAATGAGTGTGGTTGGAGCCCAATATATCTTTCCTTTTAAAAGCAGACAGCGTGGGTCAGGTCTGGCCTGGGAGCCATGATTTATTGACTTTATCTTAAATGAAACAACATAAGGAGCAGGCTTATAAAATGATATCAAATTTGGAAGGATAGCAAGTAAATTGAATGTTGTAACCAATATGCTAAAATAGTGTTTGGAAACTGGAGCCATGGGTTATGACAAAATTAACTTTGAGTGTGCCATTTAAAAAAAAAAAAAAGCCATGCAACTATTAGAAAGCAGGACCTAAGCAGACTGGGGATTTTGATTGAAACTATTCTCCAGGAACATTAACCATCGAGGAAGATTTGGTGGTTTCCAGGAAGCTGGAGAGGAGACGAGGGTTTGACTTCATCTAACCAGTTTTGGGCACCCTACTTTATAAGGAACCTGCAAAACCTCAAGGGACAGAACCCAGCCTTTGCTTTCTAGGAGCTCAAGCTAAAGATGTGAAGAGGCTGTTCCAGAGGAGAGAGAAGAGCTTCCCTCCGATACAGAGCAGTGTGACAGTGATGAAGACAGGATCTTGCCTTTGGAGCACGCAGACCTGGGACTGAGGACCAGCCCTGACAACCTGGGCTTTGTGACCTGGGGACAGGCTGCCCTTCTCTGAGCCACAGTGACATCATCTGTGACTTGAGTTTTAAGCAGGACTGTGCATAAGGCACATAGCACAGCATCCAGCATGGAAGGAATGCTAGTGAATATTAGCTCTTATCATCAGTACTGTGGTTTTCTTAGTCATGAAGGGTCCATACGAGCCAGCCTAATTCTCTGAGGTTGGAAGGGGTAGCACCAGGACCAAGAGTTGGAAGTTATCCTGCTGTTTCCTCTCTCATTCCTTTCTCCTCCTGCCCCTGAAGTGGGCAGCCTCATGTGAGAGTTCCCTTCCCTCTCTAGCCATGACAAACCTTAGCTCCACTTTGCCTTGCAGAATTCTCCAGTTCCGTCTCTATAAGAAGAAGTTCAAGGAGACGTTGAGGCCTTATGACGTGAAGGATGTGATCGAGCAGTATTCTGCGGGGCATCTCGACATGCTTTCCAGAATAAAGTACCTGCAGACGAGGTAAGACGGGGCCATCTGGAGGGGCCAGGCTGTCCTTAACACTCGGCACATCAGAGCCGCGTGGATGTTAGAGTTGCACGTGGAAGGCACTCGGGGCTGGCAGTGTGGTGCAGCAGGTGGAGCCACTGCTTGCAATGCCGGCACTGCTGCACCTCTGGTACGGCTTCCTGCTAATGCACCTAGCAAGGCAGCAGAAAATGGCCCAAATATGTGGGCACCTGTCACCCACCTGAAGAGATCAGGGTGGGAATTCTGGCTCCTAGCTTCAGCCTGGCCCAGACCTGGTTATTGCAGCTGTTGGGGCAGTGAACCAGCAGATGGCAGATTCTGTCTCTCTCCCCTCTTTCTCAGTCTGCCTTTCAAATAGCTAAATGAATAAATCTTCTTTTCAAAGGCACACAGAAATAGTCCAAACTTCAGGGGAGAGATTTTTTTTTTTTTTTTGACAGGCAGAGTGGACAGTGAGAGAGACAGAGAGAAAGGTCTTCCTTTGCCCTTGGTTCACCCTCCAATGGCCGCCGCGCTGCGGCCAGCGCATTGCACTGATCCAAAGCCAGGAGCCAGGTGCTTCTCCTGGTCTCCCATGTGGGTGCAGGGCCCAAGGACTTGGGCCATCCTCCACTGCACTCCCGGGCCATAGCAGAGAGCTGGCCTGGAAGAGGGGCAACCGGGACAGAATCCGGCACCCCGACCGGGACTAGAACCCGGTTTGCTGGCGCCGCTAGGCGGAGGATTAGCCTAGTGAGCCACGGCGCCAGCCCGGGAGAGATTTTAAGCACAAAATGTTCATAAAACATGGGGGGATCTCGAGGCCACCAAGCACCAAGCAAACAGTGAGGGAAGAAGTTCTGTGACCTTGACGTGGTCAAAGTCAGCTCCTGGATCAGGCCTGATGGAGAGGAGCCAGCGTGTGTTCCACTGTCTCCTGGCCCCATGGCCTTGCATGTTGCCAGCAAAATCAAGATCATCCCAAGAGTTCAACTGGCTCATTCTAAATATAAATTCTATGTTATTAAAACTTCTGTGTGTTGTTTATAATTGTGAATACATGGGAACAGCATTAGTGCCCAAGAATCAATTGCTACCATTGTACTGAGCACCTGGGTGCTGTGTGTGTGTGGCATCACTTGTAACCCTGTAAGGTATGTATTGCATTATAAGTGACATTTTTCTGAGAAACTGAAGCTGAGAGGTAAAGCATTTACCCCAAATTACCAAGTTCATTGGCAGCAGAACTGGGAATCAAACTAGGTCTGGTGGGTTACAAATTCCCTGTTCTAAGGGAATTGTTGAGGAAACAATGGTACCTGCTCTGATTAAAATGGTATGCACTGGGAAGAGGGGCTAAGAGGCAGTATAGAAACAGGACGTTCCAAGTCACGTAAGGCAAAATAGATAGTTAATAAGGAAAGGGGATACAAGCCAGCAACAGAGCCATGAGAATTTCACAGAGAGAAGTCCAGGAGTCCAACAGAGACTGAGTAGGTCCACGCAGAGGGAGCAAAAAGTGCCGGAGGCACAGCAGAGAAGCCAAACAGAGAGATTGATGCCACTCCCTCCAGCAGACCAGGTGAGATGCGAGGTCACAGGTCCACAGAGCTGCAGAGAACAGCGGCAGGGGGGTCTGGAGAACTGCATTTGAAGTTCCTAGCAGGAAGAATAGGGGAACAAATGGAGCAGTTGGGCATGCCCTGTCCATCTGTGTCTCCTACCTCCCCCCAAATGGACCTGCAGCCTGCTGGGAGAAGCCATATTATTTGTTTACGTCTTCGAATGTAAGCAGGGGGCTACTGCATTTGCCTCCCCTGCACATGCCCATCAATTGTGGGGGCCACTTCATATGCAGGAAGGAGGATCACAACATTTCAGAGTGATTCCCCCTGCCACCACACAAGCTGTACAATAAGGAGAAGTCCTAAATATCGAAATCCTGAGCTTATTTCACAAGAAGTGAGAAGCAGGCCTGGCCCCCATAGGCAGGGCTTAGTGCACCAGCACTCTCCTGCCTATCCCAATCGCTACTGAGATGGGAGCAGGACTCCCAGGGGCAGGGCTGCATGCTTCCACTTACAACACCAGATACATAGCTACTCATAGCAGAGAGAAATCTCACAAGCACCAAGATACATATTAAACAGAAAAACAACCAGAAATGCCAAAAAAAAAAACAAAGGAAACAACCTTAATAAGAATAAGGAAGACAGTATGAGCCCCCTAAAGGAACACTACAACTCTTCTTCAATAATAGAATTTGAAGAAGAAATCGAGGATATGCCAGAAACGGAAATTAGAAAATTAATTGTCAGATTACTTAGAAGAATTCAGAAACAAATTCATGACCTAAATGAAAAGTGTTCCCAAGAAATTGAGATGTTAAAGAGAAGTCAGAATGAAATATTAGAAATGAAGAATTCAATAGATCAAATAAAAAAGGCAGTAGACAGCCTTAACAATGGAATAAATGAGACAGAAGAAAGAATATCATAACTAGAAGACAAATTTCTGGAACTAACACAGTCAGACCAAACATAAGAAGAAGAAATTAGGAAATTAAAAAACACAGTTGGGGATCTGCAAAATTATAACAAATGACCCAACATATGAATCCTAGGAATTCCAGAAGGCATAAAAAGAGAGAAAGTGATAGTAACAGAGAAATTCCTCAATCTGGAAAAAGAAAGAGACATCCAGGCACAGGATGAACACAGAGCTTGCAATAGACAAGACCAGAAAAGATCTTCACCTTGACACATTGTAGCAAAGCTCTCCTCGATAACACATAAAGAAAAGATCTTAAAATGTGCACGTGAGAAACGACAAATCACATTCAGAGGAAACCCAATTAGACTCACTCCAGACTTCTCATCCCAAATGCTACAGAAAAGGAGAGAATGGTGAGACATATTCCAAGTCCT
Source organism: Oryctolagus cuniculus (assembly GCF_051225735.1). Classification (NCBI taxonomy): domain Eukaryota; kingdom Metazoa; phylum Chordata; class Mammalia; order Lagomorpha; family Leporidae; genus Oryctolagus; species Oryctolagus cuniculus. Next base: position 158,230,152 of record NC_142872.1, on the reverse strand, counting down.
AAGAGAAAAAAACTGTCAACCCAGAATACTGTACCCTGCAAAACTCTCATAAATGAAGAAGAAACAAGGATCTTCCACAACAAACAGAAATTGAAAGAATGTATAACTACTCACCCAGCCCTACAAAAGATGCTCAAGGATGTGCTACACACAGCAACACAGGAACAGGAACATCACTGCAAAAGTAGATGAATGCAGAAAATTACTCAAAATACAAAAAAAGACAGAAAATGACCCAAAATACAAAAACAGAACTATTTACACAATGACCCAAAATACGAAAACAGAACTACTTACAGAAACATGGCAGGGCAAAGTCGGTACCTAACAGTAGTCACACTGAGTGTAAATGGTCTGAACTACCCAGTTAAAAGACACTGATTGGCTGAATAGATTAACAAAGAAAACCAATATATTTGCTGCCTACAAGAAGCCCATCTCACCAACAAAGATGCAGACAAAGACTGAAAGTGAAAGGTTGGAAAAAGATAATCCATGCTAACAGAAACCAAAAAGAGCTGGTGTGGCCATCCTAATATCAGACAAAATAGACTTTGACACAACAACTCTTCAGAGACAAAGAAGGACACTATTCAACAGGAAGATGTGACTATTATAAATGTATATGCACCTAGTTACAGGACACTTGGCTATTTAAAAGAAAGGTTAAAGGATTTAAATTGAGACATAGACTCAAATACAATAGTAATAGGAGACTTTAATATCCCACTTTCAGCAATGGACAGATCAACAAGACAGAAAATAAACAAGGGAACAGCAGAGTTAATCAACACCATAGACCAAATCTAGCAGATCTAGAGAGCCTTCCACCATACAGCCACAGAATACACATTTTTTTTTTTTCTGGTACATGGAACTTTCTCTAGGATTGACCATATGCAAGGCCATAAAGCAAGTCTCACCAAATTAAAAAAAAAATCAAAACCATACCATGTATCTTCTCAGACCACAATTCAATGAAGCTGGAAATTAACAACTCAAGAATTTCTACATCATATGTAAACACATGGAGAATGAACAACATGCTCTTGAATGAAGGGTCACGGAAGAAATCAAAAGAAAAATCAAAATATTTCTGGAAACAAATGAAGATGACAATACAATGTACCAAAAGTTGTGGGATACAGTGTAAACCATGTTAAGAGGAAAGTTTATAGCAATCGGTGCCTGTATCAAGAAACTGGAAAGGCACCAAATAAATGATCTGGGCACCTCAAGGATCTAGAAAAACAATAGCAAACCAAACCAAAAACCAGTAGAAGGAAAGAAATAATTAAATTAGAGAATAAATCAACAAAATTGAAACCAAAAAAAAAAATACAAAAGCTCAGAAAAATGAAGAGCTGGTTTTTTTGAAAAAATAAAATTGACACAAGATTGACCCAACTAACCAAAAAAAGGAGAGAAAAGACCCAAATCAATAAAATTAGAGATGAAAGGGGAAATGTAACAACAGAAACCACAGAAATAAAAAGAATCATCAGAAATTACTACAAAGAGCTGTATGCCAACAAACTGGGAAAACTAGAAGAAATGGATAGATTCCTAGTCACATACAACCTATCTAAACTGAGTCATGAAGACATAGAAAACCTAAATAGACCAATGACCAAGACAGAAATTGAATCAGTAATAAAGACACTTGCAACAAAGAAAATCCCAGGACAGGATGGCTTCACTGCTGAATTCTACCAGACATTTAAAGAACTTCAATTCTTCTCAAGTTATTCAAAACAATTGAAAGGGAGGGAATCCTCCCAAATTCTGTGATGCCAGCATAACCTTAATTCCTAAATCTGGAAAAGATGCAACAGAGAAAGAAAACTACAGACCACTTTCCCTGATGAACATAGTCCAAAAATCCTCAACAAAATTCTGCCCAATCGAATCCAACAGCACATCAAAAATATCATTCACCCAGACCAAGTCAAATTTATCCCTGGTATGCAGGGATGGTTCAACATTTGTAAATCAACCAGTATGATATATCACATTAACAAATTGCAGAACAAAAAATATGATTATCTCAATAGATAAAGTGAAAGCATTTGACAAAAAAAATACCAGTTCATGATGAAAACTCTAAGCAAATTGAGTTTAGAATTAACATTCCTTAATATGATCAAGGCAATTTATGACAAACCCATGGCCAACATCCTATTGAATGGGGAAAACTTGGAAGAATTCCCACTGAGATCTGAAACCAGACAAGGATGCCCACTCTCACCACTGCTATTCAATATAGTCCTGGAAGTTTTAGCCAGAGCCATCATTCAAGAAAAAGAAATCAAAGAGATTCCAATCAATAAAGATGAAGTCAAACTATCTCTATTTGCAGATGATAGGAAACTACATATTAGAGACCCAAAGGACTCCACTAAGATTATAGGAACTCATAGAAGAATTTGGTAAAATAGCAGGATATAAAATTAACACACAAGAAATAACAGCCTTTGTATACAGAGACAATGCCACAGCTGAGAAAGAACTTCCAAGATCAATCCTATTCACAATAGCTACAAAAAAAAAAAAAGAAGTCAAATACCTTGGAATAAATTTGACGAAGAATGTCAAAGATCTCTTACTATGAGAATTTCAAAACTTAAAAAAAAAGAAATAGAAGACACAAAAAAATGAAGATGTCCATATTCATGGATTTTTTCCATTAATGATCCATCAATATCATCAAAATGTTCATTCTTCTGAAAATACTTTACAAATTCAATGCAATACCAATCAAAATACCAAAGACATTCTTCTCATAACTACAAAAAATGATGCTGAAATTTATTTGCAAACACAGGCGACCTCAAATAGCTACAACAATATTATACAACAAATACCAACCCAGAGGCATCACAATACCAGATTTCAAGACATGCTTCAAGCTAGTTATAATCAAAACAGCCTGGTACTGATACGAAAACATTTGGATAGACCAATGGAATGGAACAGAAATGCCAGAAATCATCCAAGCATCTGCAGCCAACTTATATTTGACCAGGGAACTAAAACCATTCCCTGGAGCAAAGACCATGCTGGGAAAACTGGATTTCCACATACAGAAGTATGAAGCAGGACCCCTACCTTATACCTTACACAAAAATTCATTCAAAATGGATTAAAGACCTAAATCTATGGCCTGATACCATCAAATTATTAGCATTAAGAAAACCCTGAAAGACACTGGCACAGGCAATGAGTTCCTGGAAACAACCCCAGAGGCACAGGTCTTTGTCGGAATTAACAAATGGGATTACATCAAATTGAGAAGCTTCACTACTGCAAAATAAACAGGAAAGTAAAGAGGCAATTGACAGATTGGGAGAAATTATCTGCAAACCATGCAACTGATAAAGAGTTAATAACTAGAATATAAAAAGTGATCAAAAAACTCCACAACAACAAAACAAACAACCCAATCAAGAAATGGGCAAAGGACCTAAACAGACATTTCTTCAAAGAGGAAATCCAAATGGTCAACAGACACATGAAAAAATGCTGAGGATCACTAGCTGTCAGGGAAATGCAAATCAAAATCACAATGAGGTTTTACCTCAACCCAGTTAGAATGGCTTTCATACAGAAATCAACAAACAACAAATGCTCCTGAGGCTGTGGGGAAAAAGGTACCCTAACCACTGTTGGTGGGAATGCAAACTGGTAAAACCACTATGGGAGACAGTTTGGAGATACCCCTGTAAATTTTAATATACTCCTACCATACGATCCAGCCATCCCATGCCTCAGAATTTACCCAAGGGAAATGACATCAGCAAATAAAAGAGCTGTCTGCACCTCCATGTTTATTGCGGCTCAATTCACAATAGCTAAGACATGGAATAAACCTAAATGCCCATCAACAGTAGACTGGATAAAGAAATTATGAGATGTACTCTATAGAATACAATACAGCAGTAAAAGAAAAAATGAAATCCAGTCATTTGCAACAAAATGGATAAATCTGGAAATCATCATACTTAATGAAATAATCCAGTCCCAAAGGGACAAATACCCTATGTTCTCCTTGATCTGTGATAACAGAGCACCTAAAAGGAAACCTATGGATGTGAAATTGATACTATGAGAAGCAATGACATGAACACCTCTTGTCTTGACTGTCAAGGAAGTTTATTATTTTATTTTTTTCTATTTAATACCATTGTTTCAACTCTTAACATGGAATCATAGATATATTAAGTCAATTGAAAATAGATCCCAGTAAAAAATAAGAGTAGGGGGGCCAGTGCTGTGGTTCAGTGGGTTAACACTCTGGCCTGAAGTGCCGGCATCCCATATGGGCACCGGTTCAAGAACTGGCTGCTCTACTTCCAATCCAACTCTCTGCTATGGCCTGGGAAAGCAGTGGAAGATGGTCCAGGTCCTTGGGCCCCTGCACCCATATGGGAGACCTGGAAGAAGCTCCTGGCTCCTGGCTTCGGATCAGCACAGCTCTGGCCATTGCAGCCTGTTGAGGAATGAACCAGCAGATGGAAGACCCCTTTCTCACTCTCTCTGCCTCACATCTCTCTCTGTGTAACTCTGACTTTCAAATAAATAAATTCTTTAAGAAAAATAAGAGTGGGAATAAGAGAGGGAGTAGATCTACAGTACACATTCCTATGAACTTACCCCTAAAGGGTAAGCTAAAACTTGCCATGAGACTCCAAATCCCATTAAGCTGGGTGGTACTGATACCATATTATTTGTTAACATAATCATATAAAGTGTGTAATTTATCATATAAATCAGATTAAGTCAAAAGGGTCACGTAAATAAGACCAAGTGTCTGGTAATAACAATAGATAGAATTAAAATGGAGAGAATGTTTCAACATGGGAAGCAGTCCATACAGCAGACTCATAGAATGACAAACACCCTAAACAGCACTCTGACCTCAGAAGCAGCCACTAAGGCATTCAAATCTGGCTGAAAAGCCCAGGAGAGCATTTCAGGCATGCAAAGCCAAGACACTGTGGCACAAAATGTTCTACATGAAGGATCTCTGTGTGTGAGACCCCAGTGGAAAGAAGGGGCCATCAAAGAAGGATGTACTTTTCTCTGAAGGGAGGAGAGAACTTCCACTTTGCTTATGGCTATGTCTAAATACTTATGGAGTATGTGAACTCAAAAGGCTTCCATAGCCTTGGCAGCTCATGTCAAGAGCCTCGGATGATCACTGACATAAAAAATAAGAATATTGTTAAGTTAACAACAGGAGTCACTGTGCACTCACTCCCCATGTAGGACCTCTGTCCTTAATGAGTTGTACTATGAGGATTAACTGTAAAACTTGTTCTCAAACAGTACTTTATACTTTGTACTATATTCCTAAAGCTGTACCTGTGAAATTTGTGTTCATTAAATAAAAGCCTTCTTTAAAAAAGTGGCATTGCAAAAGACACATTTTTTCCCATTTAATGGACATTATTTAGTGACTTCCACCAAAGATTTGCCCATTAAAATGGTAAATACCAGGAGTGGAGGTAGAAATAGAGGATATAGTTGTCTGGAATTCAAGCAGGTAAATCCAATAGAAGCTTTTGACAGGAAAAGCTAAAGTCCTCTGAAAAGTTTCCCTGATTCCATTTTCAAGTAAACAAAACTTAAAAAACACCTCCCCTCAAAAAATCAGAAGACAGTATGCTGTCAAGACTCATGGAATAACAGCCAGGAAACCAAATTCCTATTTGCAGCTGATTGTCTGATGTGTGTTGAGATTTCATTGACACTAGTCCTTGCTGGACCTCAGCTTCCTGTGTAAACAATGTATCATCCCTGGAGTTCCCTGCATAGTTAACAGGAGCATCACACCAAACAGGTGGGAATCGAATGACACTGTGTGGTTGGCACTGAGAATGTTTATGGCTTTGCTTGGAGGAGGAGCAGCTGGCTGTCCAGAGAAGACACGGAGCCACCATGGCTGTGTCTGGGGGCACGGTCTTAATGGGCCTGCTCCCACTCGACTCCCGCCTCAGCCCCGAAGTGCAATGGAAACGTTTCTCTCCTGTGGATCCTGGCTCAGCGGGCTTGCTGATACCTCATGCAGAAGTGGAAGCAGGTGGGAGGCATAGGTGGACCCATACTCCTTGTGCCTGAGCAGCAGGGCTGTGCGTGGCTGAAGACGGAGCCCAGCATTGGGCGGTAATGCTCCCTCACTAGCTGTTGGAGGAGGGACGGTTAAAAGCTGTGGGTGATAGGCTTGCCGCACACAGGTGACGTGTCCCAGGTGAAACAAGGAGACACAACCTCTCCCCGGGATGGGAAGATGCTGTCAGCACAGGCAGACCATAAAAATGATGGTGCTCTTTTCCTTCCTCCCTCTCTTGCCTAACTCCTGCATATTCCAAACCCATATCTGATTTAAGAGAGAACAGAATAATGTGTTTTCCTGCCAAAACAAAGCTCTGTGTAATTTAATTCCTCCTTTATTTGTTTCTTTCAGAATCGATATGATTTTCACCCCTGGACCACCATCCACTCCAAAACATAAGAAGTCTCAGAAAGGGCCAGCATTCACCTACCCATCCCAGCAATCTCCCAGGTGGGGCTACGGGCATGGACCCCTGGGCTATGTGGAGCAAAGCTGCTGAAGGGTCCTCTCTCCCTCAGAGCTCAGCTTGGGTCCTGTGTGTGGGTGAAGTTGCCGCTTCCCTAATTAACATGGAGGGAAAGAGTTTGAAGGTTGTTGCCCTCAAAGGGTTTCTGTACAAAAGATTTCCCACTCCTCTTTCCAGACCATTTGGATCACACTCTTTTCTATTTTTTTAATAGCCCACTGGTTTCCTTGTTCTTAAACAAGAGGAGAGGAGACATGAGTTTTATTGGAATGGGAAGAATACTTCATGTTAGCCAAGTTCATGAACTCTTGGTCAGCTGGTTTGGCCTCTCCTGCACAGTCCTCAGATTGACTGATACCTCCCCTTTCCCCTCCCCAGAACAAAGCCAGAGAAGCAATCAGATATCAGGCCCCTGAGATAGGGAACATTTGCTTCAATTGAAAAATCATTTAAAGGAAGTGTCCTTTAGACAGTCACTGCCAGAGTTTCTCTTTCTTTACAAATGTCTTCAAGGCAGCTAACATAAATAAATGAAGGAGTCGGGCCTAAGATATGTTATATACCTTCCTCTTATAAAGAAGATAAAAAGCATGGTAATAAGATACATCTAGTCTTTAGCCTTGGTCTTGGGATGGAATAGGGAATGGTGGGGTCATGAAGTCCAAGAGAACTTCCAAGAGTTCCCTCTAAAGAAGTGAATTGCTTTCTATTCCGTTGCCATTTTAAGCATGAAAATCCTGTTTCCATATAGCCCAATTTTTCAAGAAAAGTTGAATATCCAGATTTTATGTAAAATGCCCCATCTCAAGGTTGTCTGCAATGTTTTACAGTCATGAATAGGACAAGGGAAACACTGAAGACTGGCTTTAGCACATGAGCCACAGGTGTTTGACCGGTGCTGTAATTCAAGACCACTCAGCCAAGGACAGGACAGGGACTTAGCAGGAGTCAGTAGCTGATGAGAGAAACTCAGCTAGGGAGAAAGTGGTTAACATGAATGATCTTGAACAGGTATCCCCCCGGAAGGTTCTTATCTGCCTCAAACACAGAAATATTGAAGCCAACTGGAATTTGGCAGACGCTAACAGTGTAGAACCAGAGAGCCGAGGCAGCCACAGCTCAATCTCATTCCCCACAGGCACTCTCCTGGTGTGGCTTTCCAGAGTCACGTTTGTTTTCCATTCTCCACAAAATGAGCCAGGTGAAATGCTTACACCCACTGCACATTGTTTCAGAGTTACCATAGTGCCTCCCTTCCCCTCCGCCACCCTCTCCCCATGTACACACTCACATATGCTCAGAATAGAAGCCCTCCACCTGCAGTTGGAGACTGCAAGAGGGGTGTAGAGGGACTAAACACTCTATAGAGACACCATCAGGACTGTTCTTAACTTGAACACATGGCAAAGCCACCGTAACAACAGGTTAATGTTTGGCTTCACTTTTTCCTATAGTGAGAAGGCAGGCATGAGATACCATGTTGGAGGCTGGAAAAGTTTGGATTTTTGCAACTTGCCTATGTCCCTGGAGTTGGATCAGCCTCTCACAGGTTGTGTAATTGAGAGAATAAGAGTTATGGCTCCATGGCCATGGACTGCCTAGCTGGAATGACCTCACAAAGCAAAAATAGCTATAATGATCTTGTGGAATTGTTGGTTTTTTTCTTAGGAATGAACCATATGTAGCCAGAGCATCCACATCAGAAATTGAAGACCAAAGCATGATGGGAAAATTCGTAAAAGTTGAAAGACAGGTAAGTCTTTTCTTTCCAATCCCAGAAAGCAAGGGTATTGAGTTTATTTTCAAGTGTCTTTTTTTTTCCCCCAGAGGGAGGAAGATACTTAGGTAATACCATCTACCACTCAAAAAGGATGTGAGAAGTAATGCCTTGATTGAACTTGTATTAGCAGGGTATTCACTTAATAGTTAATTCATTGTTCTGAGTCTCAGTTGTCATCATCCATAATATATAGATGTTAATACCTACAGTTATGATGGCTGAGTTGACACATGTGAATTACTTGTGATCCTTGCTGGCACACTGTGAACACTCAGTGGGACTATGCCCACTTCAAGAGGGTCCCTGGAGAAATGTTCGTTCCACACACCCTCTTTTGATATCATGAGTCTCCTCCTTTGCTCAAAGTCTAGATCAGGGATGCTGGTGTGCAGAGACCTGGAGGAGAGCTAGCTGTGGGTGAGGTTTTTCTCGCTGGTCACAGCACCCCATGTAGTTTACTTCTTGCCTCCCTGGGAAAGCAGCTTGGGTTCCAGCATTGTTTGCCTAACTTTACACCAGTTTTCCCCAGGATCTGTGCCAATCCTTTAAGTTTACTTATAACCCAAAATTGAATTTGTGCTTGACAGCAGAGAGAAAACTTCAGTGATAATTCTTTTTGCTATATAAGGAATATCATTTTCCAATTTTACATTCTAATTTATAATCAGAGTGCTTCTGTGTACCAGTTCTGTGACCTTTGACAAATTACATCATCTCTTTGTGCCTCTGTGTCCTCACCCCTGAAATAAAGATAGTAACAGTATCCACCTCGGAGGGTTGTTGTGAAAAGTGAGTGAGGTAACAAGGTGCATAAAAGTCAGCTGCGGGCCGGCGCTGTGGCTCACTAGGCTAATCCTCCGCCTAGCGGCGCCGGCACACCGGGTTCTAGTCCCGGTCGGGGCGCCGGATTCTGTCCCGGTTGCCCCTCTTCCAGGCCAGCTCTCTGATGTGGCCAGGGAGTGCAGTGGAGGATGGCCCAGGTGCTTGGGCCCTGCACCCCATGGGAGACCAGGAAAAGCACCTGGCTCCTGGCTCCTGCCATCGGATCAGCGCGGTGCGCCGGCCGCGGCGGCCATTGGAGGGTGAACCAATGGCAAAGGAAGACCTTTCTCTCTGTCTCTCTCACTGTCCACTCTGCCTGTCAAAAAAAAAAAAAAAAAAGTCAGCTGCTAACTCCTCTGTAAGTTAGTATAATCTGGTGCTGTGGCTCACATCTATTAAATGGGATGATACACTGGCCTGCAGAGTTTCCTGATGAGTTGTGAATTAGAGCAAGGACTTCACACACATACTCAAGCACACATGTACACGCACACACATGCACACACACAATCACATGTATGCATTCAGAAAAATTCAAGCTCCAATTTATGCAGGAGTGGATGTAGCCTCCACTGTCCCCCAAGGATTTGAGGTGGGGTCTCCAGCTCTGAGCAGCTCAATTCTTGCTAAGCACTCTCCACTCATCTTCAGGGCTTACATCACCATGTAGCAGAAACCTATGCTAACAACCCATGTGATTCTAAGGACACATTTGCAAATCAAGGACTCCCACTCCTTCACTCAAGCAGCATAAGCAAGGACACCTCCAGCTGTGTGGGACCAAGAAGGTCTGAAACACTTTATCTGTCTGCTTCTAGAAATCCCTCGCCTAGGGACACAAGATAAATGCTCAGCTGCTATTCTCGTTATTAAGACTTGCAAGAATTCTCTTCCCCTTTGAATGGCACATAGTATTTCCTCCCAGCCAGCACCAATGACCCCCACACCCTGAGAAAGCAGTAATTTCTGCTCCCTTGTAATCTGCAGGTGCACGACATGGGGAGAAAGCTGGATTTCCTCGTGGACATGCACATGCAGCATATGGAACGGCTGCAGGTGCACGTCACGGAGTATTACCCGACCAAGGGGACCTCCTCGCCCGTTGAGGTGGAGAAGCAGGAGGACAACAGGTATTCTGATTTGAAAACCATCATCTGCAGCTATTCTGAGACAGGCCCCCCTGAGCCTCCCTACAGCTTGCACCAGGTGCCCGTCGACAAAGTCGGCCCCTATGGGTTTTTTGCACATGACCAAGTGAACCTGCCCCGCGGGGGACCCAGTTCTGCCAAGGTTCCGACAACCCTTCCTTCGTCGGCAGCCACGTATGCAGAAAGGCCCACCGTCCTGCCCATCTTGACTCTTCTCGACTCCCGAGTGAGCTACCACTCCCAGGCTGAACTGCAGGGCCCCTATTCGGACCACATCTCCCCCCACCATGGGCGCAGCATCACCCGGGACAGCGACACACCTCTGTCGCTGATGTCACTCAACCATGAGGAGCTGGAGCGGTCGCCCAGTGGCTTCAGCATCTCCCAAGACAGAGACGAGTACGCATTCGGCCCCAGCGCGGGGTCGAGCTGGATGCGGGAGAAGCGGTACCTCGCGGAGGGTGAGACGGACACAGACACAGACCCCTTTACGCCCAGTGGCTCCATGCCTCTGTCGTCCACAGGGGACGGGATTTCCGACTCGATATGGACCCCTTCCAACAAGCCCGTCTGAAAGGGGTCACTGGCTGACTCCTCCTGTAACGTAGACACACTTTGTATAGTTCGCTCTCTCACCCTACGCTTCCCGGAGGGGACGCCAGTGGCTGCATCAAATGCATGCTAGTGCGAGGTGGCCCCACCAAGGAGGGGCTTCTCCTGGCCTTCTCCCTCCCCTTTCCAGCATGCTTTGCATGACTTGACACTATAGAAATGGTACCGCTAATCTCCTCTAGGATACACACTTATCTGCTGTTCTTACTTCTAATCACGATTGGACCAGAACAGGGAGAAATTGTTGACGAGCCGTCTGTTCTTCTGTTTGGTTGGCGGGTTTGGGGTTTTGGTTTGGTAAAGCAAAGAGAGTTGTTTCTTTCTAGGATCACTGCCCCTTTGTGTGAAATATTCCAGTTGTTCGCTCTTTTCCTAAAGCAAGGAAATCATTTTCTCCAAAAAAAAAAAAAAAACAAAAAACAAAAAACAAAAAAACATGTCGCGTACTAATGAGGCTGCCCACTGAACTAATAGGAGGAAAGGAGTGAGATAGTTGCTGAAACCAAGCGGTTACAAAATTCGATTGTTAAGGCAAACTGTCAAAACCATTTGAAGGCTCTCAAAGGGACTTCATATTTTTTTTTTGTATCGTGCCTCAGTTTCCTCATTTGTCAAAGGTGGCAGTAACCCATATAGAGCATTTTGGATGAGTTATGAATTGCCAGGGAGAAAACACACATACACAATCACACAAGCAAGCTAAAATAGTTCCCTATTTATGTAGCCAAAGACAATAAAATTTATCAGAAGTGGGGTGCCTCTCAGGGCAGGAGCTAACTTCAATGTTTTCAAAATGAGTTTCAAACTCACATTTTCCCCCAGGACACTTAACGGACAAAATATCCATCTAGATTGGATTCAAGAGGGCACACAGAAATTTCCTGCTCCATGTCTTCGTTTCTTAAAAATGACAGAGCTCTTCTGCTCAGGTGAAGTGAGCATAAGAACTGCTCTGTCATCTTGTGTCAATCCTGTCAGCTGACTCCCTCCCAGCACTGGTCTCTTCTCACCACAACACGCTACCTTTCACATATCAGGACCCAGAAGCTGTGCCAAAACTCTGGAACTCAGTTATGTGGAAAGCACTCCCTGCAGTTTATCTGGTAGGAGCGGGATGTCTGCTTTTATCGCCAAACATGTTCACTAAACGAGTTGCAACCTGGATTCGGAAGAAACCAGTACGATCAATCTATAACACCTATTACCATACAAACAGGAAGAATCCAGAATTTTACTCCTCCAATTTTTTTAAATGAAAATGATAAAGCAATATACAGCCATGAGACTAAAGAGTAAACAAATGGCCTGGAGACCACTGACTTACTCTATGTGTTCATATGAAACACAAGGCACTCTGTGGTGTCACATGAGATGTTACCACACTCTGACAAACTTTACTGGAAAAGGTTTCTGTTAGGCTGGGGCTGAATTAGGTAGATAACCATACCGCAGTATTACCGGCTCACTCTCTTCACCTAGCTGTGGGTGGTTGCCATGGGGACCAGGAAGCCAATCAAAATATCCTAAATAAATGTCTGCAGGCATCTACCACGAATGCTCTTCACAGGCTTATCAAGAACCATTGTGCTGTGGCAGAGACCTGGTTGGCAGTTCCATCACTACATAATGCAGGGGCCCTACGCTATGCTGGAGAGGAGCTACTTAGATTTGTTTCAACCCACGTCAACAAACTGCAGCAGGCTCACAATGCAGTGAGGATGGAAGCATGGCCCTGACATTCGGAACTGAGCAATCTAAGTTCCTGGCCAAGGCTAGGCAGTGTGAGTGATGGAAGAGATGACAGGAAGAATTACGTGGAAGGTCCCTTGAGTGGCGGGATATTGACCTTGAAGTCATGGCCACACACATCAGACATGAAGCCCCTTGGCAATGGTTTTTTACCTGAGCTTCCGACAACCTGAAGAACAAAGGGCTTGCATCAGTTGGCCCTGCTTTCTCGCTTTCTTGAATATGTGTGAGAGCATTATTATGCTCCTAGGTCGGGGCTTGGGCTTTGATTTTCATCTTCCTGGAATCTGACCAGAAATGACTGCTACCCACCATCCAGCAGGTCACTAAACTCTTATGTATACACAAATGATTGAAAACCAAACAAATGGAGAACTAAGCAAACCCTTTACATATATTTAACTTAAGAATTGAAGCATTGCCTACCGGCTTCAGCACCTTGCAAACAGATATATTTTTAATAGAATTCTCAGTCAAACATATGAAATCTTCGACTGAAGCGTGGATTGTTTCCCTAACCGTAGGCTGGCAGTCTGCCTTCCTGCTGGATCACAAGGCCAGGAGAGCAAAACTGGGTTTGTATTGATCACTACTATGTGTCCAACAGCTAGTAGGTTGTGGACACAGACAAAATTCACATTTCCTGATAAAATGAAATTATTTGACTATTAAGAGATATTTTCAGAAATACAAAAAAGGAAAACTAAAGGGAAAAGAAAATTAATCTTGTAGGGTGATCCTGCTCTGACAATCCTTAATTACCGAAATTAAAATTAGCTTAGTTGAAAAATACATTGTAGAAAGCAAACCAAACCTCAAGTTGCTTGCCCATATACCACACCCCCTACATGGCCGGCAAAGAGGAAACAAAGTAAGAATTTTAACATGAGTTGTGGGAAGAAACAATGTGTGTTTCCAGAGATCTTTATGTCAGACAGAGGTAGAGCATGATGCAATAATTCAATGGATTTGGTTACTAACATAACCCCAAATTATATTACTTCGGATAGAAGAATTATCCAGAACATTGCCAGGAAATCCCAGTGGTTTTGGCAAAACCCTTGAAAGGATGACAGATGACTTCTATCACAAAACTAGGAATGGTTTTCTCAGGTAGAACTATGTTCCCATTATATTCGTATGTATTTGGCCTCTGTCATAATACTCATATGACACATGAAAAATTTAAGAAGTCATATTTCAGTAGGATCACAACGAATGAGATAAATCAACTTTGGTATTTCTGGGTGAAATGCGATCCCACTGGGCAAAGAAAAGGTATTTGAGATGAAATGTGAGTTTTGACTGTTAAATAGCAGCACACAAGCAAACACCAAAAGTTTGTATAAGGAAAAAGAAAGTCATCAAATTGACAAAGTTCCATTTAGTTACTGTGCTTGCTCCTAAAACTGAGTTTAGATTTATTAGATAACACTGACATGACAAAGCCCTAGGGTTCATAACGAAAAAACTCGAAAAGCCCAACATATATATAGGTCACAATGAACTAACTAATCAACAATTGTGCATCTTATGCCTATTTTGTTCAAGGCACTTCCTAGACGTAGAAATTGAGAGAATCATTATCAAACAACCTAATTTAATCTGCTCTTGATTTTCTAAAACCACTCTCACAATCCCATGAAACTAATGAAAATGTAATGAAGAAAAAGTTATTTACTCATTTGACAAGATTATGCCAGTAACTGTGAAACAGAAATTCAAAGATTAGAAATGCAGTTCCTCCCGTCAAAAAGCTATGAATCTGATGGCCTCAAATATCAGACATCCCTTCAAACTATACCTGCTAGGAGTGGGGACTATCTGAGTCCATCCCTGTGGACAAATCCTTGCCAAGAGTGCTTTCTAGCTTGGAAACAATGGGACGTTGAACGTGGAGGAAAGTGAGAGCAAAGATTCTGCATCAAAATGATAACGATTCCTTCAGTCCAGGGGAGGCTGAGTAGGTTGGATGGGGAATCTGAGTGTGAGTTCAATGCTCCAGACTTTATAGCTCCAGGTAAGCCGTGCAAGAACAAACTATAGGGTGTCTGAAGAAGGTGCTTGGGACCAACTTTCTCCTCTTGTGTAAATCCCTACCAGGATCAAAGGCACGCCAGGAGCTGAGCTGCTTACAATCTATCTAAGCTATTACATTCTATCTACTTACATTCTATCATTGACCAAGAGGGATAGCACAGTATCTTTTTCAAGAGGAAGATGTTATCTGCCTGTAGGAACCTGCAGATCCACTTCTTTGAGGGCAAGAGAAGAAACTTGTTCAGCGCCCTAAGCCATTCATTGAACTCTGGACAGTGCTGCAAAACAAAGCCCAGGATTCCCTCAACCCTTTGCTTCCCCCAGAAGATGCCAGCTAACTGGTCTTTGGTTTTCATCAATATGCTTCCAAGACACCTAGGACTGCAAAGATTTTCCTTTTGCTTTCTGGACCCTAAGCATCTTTAGGAATTGGCCCCACATCCTCAGTTTTCCTTGAATCCTTACTTATTTCAGGTTGAACTGTTTAAGAGACTAACTAAATCCTTCCTTTACATCCAGATCAGCCTGATGTTCTTCTGTTACTGATACTACACCATCTGAAACAGAGCCAGCTGTCCCCTCAACAAGGGAGCAGTTAGCTTCTCACTGATACCCTGGTGAGAATATATTAGGAATCAGACGATCTGCATAGCTTTAGTGGTTTTGGAAACCAGTGCTGGTAGTGTCACAAAGATAGTAAGGCTATAGAGATGACCTGGATGAAAAGTTGACACCTACCAAGAGTTCTCCCTGATGCTCTTTTTAAGTATATGTGTGGACTCCATGCTTCCTCACTCATTGTGATTACTTATGGAGTCCAAATTTACACAAGAAAATCTTTTTCAGAATGAGTGGTAGAGATAAAAATCCCATTATTTCATGGCAAAATAAGGTACCCTCACAAGTGCTTTTTAAAATAATACATCTCTATAAATAAATTTTTTTTCCATCAACATGAGAAAAAAAAAGGAGTGTTTGAATGAAGAGAGCAGGAATGTTGGATCCCAGTGGCTGGGCTGTGGCAGTTCCACTGGACACACAATGCCAGACGTTACACCATTCTCTCAAAGGATGACTTGTAGGGGTTAAAGCCAAATGGTAGGAATAATTGAACATGAAAGGACTCCTGGTTCCCTGGGGAACGCCAGTCTAATGCTGACGGTTGTCCTATGATACCTGTCCAACCACACCCAGCAATGAACAGGAAGAATCACAACTTGCTCACACACACCCTAGGAGAATTTGTTGCAGTTTTCACAGCTTCATCTTCAGCATTCCCTGTAGGAAAAGTGCAACTAGTGCTATATTTTGATTTATGAGCATAGATTCTTAGGTGCACAGAACAAAAGGACACCTCGGTCACCCAGGAGGCGGAGGCCCAGAGTGAAGGGAAGCATCAGGAGGCTTGGTGAGTGGACAAGTGATGGACTAACAGAGTGAATCTAGAAACCAAGTCTCCTCACTTCTGGTCAGATGTTGGAGATAAAAATCTAAAAGGGAAAAAGCAAGCTTTAACAAACTATTGCTGATGAGTCCAGAAAATGAATAATTCTGTGGCCCTCTTGAGAAACTGCAAACATGCATATACTTTGAGGGCTTCTTCCCATTTCCATAATATGTTCCCATGCCTTGCAAAACGGTGACATGCCTCCTTCCAAACTCCTTCTATCTTTAGAAGGCCTCGCAAAAACCTCTGCTGTTGGATTCAGTCAACAAGTGAAATGAATGACTATCCCTTGACCATGGAAGCAATCCCACCTTCTACTCCTTTGTCTTCTTGTACCCAGCTTGTCTTGCTACACTTGAACTGGGTCACCTCTTGCATCCATCACTTGGACTTAGTCAGCTCCAGAGTCATGCCTGGGGCTGTATCCTCATCTGTAAGCCGGTGGAACAGAATTCCTCCTTGAAAACAACTCTATGGGTTTGATTTTAGGAAACGGGATATGATTTCTTTTGGGATCTCTATGGCCCCAATTTTCCAGTTCTACCAAAAATGTTCCTTTGTATTAGGATCTCTAAGTTGCACCAGAGTACAGCCTGGTTACTCCTACTTTGTCCCAAAAAACTACCCGGATTGAGTAGGTCATAACTGCATATTTTCGGACCTTCACAAGAGGCTACAAGGAAGCAAACAAGAGTCAACTCATGAGGCATCTCATGTTTCTGTAACTAGGAAGTTATTTTAGGAAGTAAACACATCTCTGATGGCTCAAATGAGTGTCTCTGTAGTTGGTTTCTATTTAGGTTGTGCTTGGGATAGATTTGCCAGAGTTTGTCAGGGTTCCCCAACAGCCCTGGTTTCACAATCCAGTTAAACCTAGTAGTAAGTATGTTCTGGTCTCTGAGTCAGGTTGAACTAAAAGCTCTCAGCGGACAGAAAGAGTGGTCCAGTTGTTGGATAGCAGTCATTGACCCAGTAATTCTAGATTGTCATTCTACCTGTCTTCTTTCTCCAAATAGCACTTTTCTGGGGTTTGAGTAAGTTTCAAAAGGAAATAATTATTTGACACAGTCTATGTATGAGTAACTTGAGGATGGTTACAATTAAGCAGTCAAAAGCCTAACCTACTACATCAGAAAACACATGTGATTGCTCTTAGACTTATCAGTTGGACTGCAGTTTGATCTCTAAGAGGAATGACAGGTGAAAGCATGTTTTCCTATTATGAACTGAGGTCAGAGGCGGGGAAATAAACTTATCCTAATCCCTCACTATGAGTGAGCTACATGTAACATGGTCCTTTTCTCTTTTGATTCCATGTACCTCATCAGACTCCATCAGTGAGAGGTGTTATTGTGTCCATCTTGTAGATGAGGAAACTGAAGCAGAGAGGAGAGAGGTCTTGCCAAAGGTCAAGCTTTATAAGAGGTAGATGAGATTTTAACCAAACCCATGTACCTACAAGGTCACTCTCTGCTACTCTGCTCCCCGACTCGAAGTCTCCCAGATGAGTGGAAATGCTCAGAACACAATGCCTTGCTCTCCTCTATGGCTTGATAGTAAGGTGATCACAGATCCATGGGTTCCCCAGAGACAAGAAGAATGCCTGGTGGCTGCTCCACTTGGCTATTGAGCAGGTCTTTCAAGTGGTTTCACAGTCCACTGTCAGGGGCAGAAGATAATGCTGCATAAATTACTCACCTGGTTCATGTTGGAATCCACTAGCTCACAGAGTTTGGTGTGACTGCAGATAATCTCACAAGCACTTCTTCTTCTCTCTCGAAAGGTTTTCCTGCCATTTTTCTGTTTTTAACCGAACAAGTTCAAGCATCTGCTTGTCTGCCGACTGTTCTTTTGTCCTTAGACATCTACTTCAGAGCTTTGGAACCTTCTAGAACTGGGTAGTCTGTAAAAAGGTTGTCTGGGAGGCCAACAGCTCAGAACAGTTTTGTCTTTATTGCAAAGCATCCAGGTTCCCCAAGGAAGACCGGTAGATCTGGTAACTGGGCCCTTCTTTCCCTCCCAGAACTTTTTGGAGGAGGAGGGGGACAACTCCACCCTCCAATGTTCCCCTGAGAGGTGAGGGGTGGACTCAATTCAAAGAACTGGGGGAGTCCTTTTGTTAAGCAGCAGAGATTTCCGCCCAGGGAGAGGCAAAGCCCGCTCTGCCCCACCCTGAAGAATCACCTTTACAAGGACAAGTGAACGTCATCCGGTTTGTCACTCTGTCCTTGTTTTCAAGAGAAAAATGATGTCTGCCTTGTCTCAAATGGGAGATGGCTTGTTCCCCCTATCACCACCTTTTTTTTTGTCTAATGGAACCGTGATGGAAAACACCAGTTATTGAAAAACAAATTGAGGTTTCCATGACATGAAGCCATTGTATTTGATTTTGGATTGTATTTTCTTTAACCCCTTTTACGGCATAGAATTCTGGTGCCTTGCTCCCTGGATTTGTCTCCGTGCTATGAGTAGGCTTCCTTCACATTCTGGCTTACACGGGAACACAACTATTCCACAAGTGGCCTTTAGTGCTCTTTATAATATGATTTCCTGTAATTTTTAAACTGTATGTGTAATTTATATTCTGGCTCTGTCTAATATTTGAACAACTTTACTAGGTTGATTTCCATATATATTATGCAAACTATTCTTATCTGATTTTTTATGTTCTCTCTCAAAAATACTGCACCACTTATTAATAAATAGATGTTTCAATGGTTATGTGTAACAATGTTATTTGTTTCAAAATGGCTCTTCTTAAATTGTATTATTTAAGATAAACAGCACTGACTTCTGCAGAAGAAAACCCATAAATATCAGTGGCCTACCTACAACCTAGATTTATTTCTTGCTCTTTCCTTGATGTTCTGACTGGTTTCACTGTCTCCTTCCCTCCTCTGGCCCTTCCTACCATCACCACTAGTCTGTGAGTTGCCTGAGGATAGAAATTGAGTTTTCCTAAATCTTTGCCCCCAGAAACAAGCACAGTCAGTGCTCAAGAATGAAACCGCGAGTGAATGTGGCTATGGTATCTGTGGGTGTACTTGTTTGTTGCTGGGTAAAAATACTGTCACAGTCTGTACAGCTCTAGGCAACACAAATCGCTTATCTCACAGCTCCTGTGGATTGGGTGTCCAGGTACAACCTAACTAGGCTTCAGGATGTTACGAGACTGCAATGGAAGAGTCAACTGGAGCTGTCATCTTTTTCAATTAATTAATTAATTGATTCCAAGCTCACGTGAGTAGCCTCCTGGAGGGTCACTGGGCTGAGAATTTGCATTTCTTGCTAGGTGTTGGGCAGAGGCTCCTCTCGGGGCTGTGTTCTATGGGCCTGTCCACAGCGCAACTGATAGCCTAGGTCTTGTTTCATCAAAGCGCGCAGGGAGAGGCTGCTGGCAAGATAGAAGTTGTAGTCTCATATAACATAGTCACATGATGGACGTCTCTTCCCATTTACTGGATTCTGCTAGTTAAGGACAAGTGGTAGATCTTGCCCATTCTCAAGGAGAGGAGATCACACAAGTGAGAAGCAGGAGATGAGGTCACAGCATATCAGCCACATTGAGAAACTGGAGAAATTCTCAGAGTCAGCATGAACTTGGTGTTATCCTTTGGACCAAAGAGAGGGAAATCAGAGTTCAGACTCCTTCCTCCAGCTAACAGGGTATTTGTTACAACTCTGGCTGCAACCTCTATAAGCCCCTCCCAACCCCAATTCTCTTACACATAATAAGATTAAAGCCAATGTTTCTTGGTAATTCTGTTTTCTGACTTTTCTATTCTTACCTACTAATTCAGCAGAACCTTTTATTTTGAATAAAAATCCCTGTTTGCTAAATAAGGAATAAATGTGTTCACATTTATTGAACTCACTGTTGTGTTTGCTCACTTCAGACTCTTCCCTGCCTCTCTAACACTTTTATCATTCAGGGCCCAAGTAGGAAAAAAGAGCCACATTCACATTTAGATGAATTGAGCAGATTTTTTTTGACAGGCAGAGTTAGACAGTGAGAGAGAGACAGAGAGAAAGGTCCTACTTCCACTGGTTCATCCCCCCCCCCCCCAAATGGTCGCTATGACCTGCGCACTGCACCAATCCAAAGCCAGGAGCCAGGTGCCTCCTCTTGGTCTCCCATGCAGGTGCAGGGCCCAAGCACTTGGGCCATCTTCTACTGCCTTCCTGGGCCACAGCAGAGAGCTGGACTGGAAGAGGAGCAACCAGGACAGAACGGGTACCCATCCAGGACTAGAACCCAGGGTGCCGGTGCCGCAGGCGGAGGATTAGCCTAGTGAGCCATGGCACTGGCCGAATTGAGGAGATTTTAACAAAGGGATTACTTACGAAGATTTGATTAAGGTTTAGGAAAATCAACTTGGGATGGTGTCATCCGGCAGAGCTAGCAACAGTAAGGAGCCCTACACACACTTAGCCCTGCAAGGGCCAGACCCAGAGTTGTATGGCAAGATCCACCTGTTAAGAGCTGTAATCTCGGTTGGGCTGTTTGGGCACAGTACACAAGCAACCAGTACCTAACCAGCAGAGATGATGCTCAGGGAATTACTACTATAACCTCAGTCGCTTCCCCGCTTCTGAAGCTCTGAGCTACTTACTGTTGACTGAACCCAACAAAAAGGAAGTCTGAACCCAAAGGTAAAGGGAGCCTGGTAAGTATCCCCAAGCTGATCTTTAAGAAACAAAAATGCAATCACAATGAAATTATGGCACCTGAAAAAGAAAGGCAAATCTTGGAAGAGCATGGACCTCAAGGAAAATTTACCTTAAAGGTGGGCAAAGGAAGAGAAATACACAAGAAAAGTCAGGAAAGAGTTGACAGTAGAGATGGAAATGAGGAGAGGGTCATGGAACTAAAGAGAGGGAAGACTGAGGATGTAGGGATCATGGTGGTTCACAGGTAGAGTGATGCCAAGAATTTGAGGTCATGCAGAATGTGAGTGGGAAAGAGGTCACCGGATTAACATAATGTAACTAGTTTTGAGGAACTCTTCCATGAGAACAGAGAGTCCGAATCTAGATGTAAAAGACTTTAGGAAAGATGTAGACCAAGCGTTGAAGACATTAAGTAACAAAGTCATTTCATTTTGCTATTGTTACAGGAGACATGGGGAGAGGAATGTATTCATAAAATATGAGAAAAGATGGTGAGAGGAAGGCAGGATAAAGAACACAGGTAATTTAAGGGATAATGACGTTGAGGGGAAAAAAGAATCAAATGCAAAAGTAAAGCTTATAGCCACAAAGAGACTTGCTGCATCAGATGACGACTATGAGGAAGAGAACAGTTATGAAGATTACTCATCAGAAGCAGAAGAATCAGACTATTCCCAAGAATCACTGGACAGTAAGGAAGAGAATGGAAAGGACTGGGATGAACTGGAGGAAGCAGCTCAGAAAGTGGACCGTGAGAGTCATTACGAGGGAGAACGGAGTCGAAGCGTGAGCTGGAAGAGGAAGTCACCTGTACAGTCTAGGTTGTGGCTCTAATCATGGTTTCAGGCATTGCTCTGCACCTGCCCTGAGAAGAGAAGGAAGTAGCTTCTGAGAGCATGGTGTTAATCAAACACCCCTTTGGTACCACTTGCAGCACAGTGTGTGGAGGTGCATGGTTTAGTTAAAGCATTATTCAATTATTATGAGTTTTAGGCATTATTACTCCCATTTTATAACAGAGTATAAGTAAAACAGTCATAACCTGGGCCCAGGACCATGTACTCTCCAGCATCACACTGTTTCTTTTAGAGAAGCTTCGCCTCCCAGACCATGTGGCCATGTGGGCAGAAGAAAGAATGTGTTGTCAGAGAGGCTGAATTGATGGGATAGAAAATTAGTGATCCTTACATCATGTTGCTTCTCTCTGTTGTCAGTACCTTAGGGAGAACTGCTTCCTTATGAGAGGGAGATACTTGGGATGGGAACTTTGGGAGAGTTATCTAAGCCTTCTGTGCTTTGGTTTACTGTCTATAAAATGGGGAGACTGCCCTACCTTGAAATCTTATCATCTGGACCAATCACTGTAGAGCACTCAGCAAAAGTACCCAGCACAGAACAGATGTTCACTGAGAGACAGCTTTGGCCTCTATCCTATGTCCACACAGCAAATCGTCCTAATTTAAGTGCGCACAGAAATAGAGATGTGATGTTGGGTATAAATAGTTTACTTGCAAAACAATCCCACGGAATCTGAAGGAGTAGAGTGAAACCAGGAGGGACAAAGGCCATTAATGACTGAGCTAATCCCTGTGAGCAACTGGGCTCAATTCTATGGGAAACCCTCTCAGAGGTTATGTGATATGCACCAAACAACCTTTCCAACGAGGGCACTCACTCACTCTGTGTTATTGACTCCTGTTCTTTGTTGGCTGAGGGTTGCCCCTGGGTGTTAAATCCTCTATGCTCTCATGTTTCCCAGTGCTGTAGCTGAGCAAGCTTCAGCATGGTGAAGTCCTAAGGTAGGGAAGCAGGGAGATGTGGCCAATGGGGGGCTTGCTGGGAACTCCACTCCAACTCCAGGAAAACCAAAGGTAGGGAGAAAGGCTATGGGACAGGGCATCAGCAGCATCCAGCACATAAACCTCCTTGAAAACACTGCATACACAACGGTAAAGTGAAACTCGGCCAGGTTGCCATGACGTACTCTGTGAATCAAAAGACAGTGTCGAACATTGGCGAGCTGGTCATGACCCACAGACTTGGTTCATTGTAGAAACCGTGCCTACAGCCTCTCAAAGGCAAGGTAGACAACCACTGATCATCTGCTGGACAGCCATCATGTATCTGCAAGACCCACATCTGTCACAGCCAAGGCCTGTGGCCAACTTTACAGTTATGCAAAGGGCTTGCATCTTGCCACCACATATTCCTTAGCTAACAAAACTTACCCACCCCTCATCTCTGGTGATGGCATGACCTACAAAGAAAGAACATAAAACTTATATCCCTGAGAAAATTCCTCTCTATCTGTAGAAATGGAGCAAAAGCCCATTAATTACCTCACCATCCAGGTACTCCTAGGAACCAATTATTGTGCCCAATAATGTCAGCTTCCAACAATGAGCACGGGCATCCACAGGGCTTAGGACCCAGTGGCTTCCCCACACTGCAGACATGTAAAGTGTCTGCCCTGAAAAAAACCCGATTGCTCTGTGTCCTGCCCCCACATTAGATATGAGAACATGCCCAGTTTATCTTCTGGTTCTGGGCAGTTCAGCCTCAGGCCGAGCAGAGAGTTAGTAGAAGAAAGAAACGAGAGATGAAATTAGAAAAGCACCAAGAATCAAGTCATAAAGGATCTCCTAGACCATTTTAAGAACATTGGCTTTTACTCTGAGTCAGAAGGAAGTCACTGCAGAGCTTTTGTTTGAAGGGTGATGAAAATCTGATTTGTTTTTAGAAAAGGAATTTCTCTGGGTGCTGTGGATGGGGAGAGGACATAAGCAATAATGTACTGGCAATAGTGCAAGTGAGAACAAAGAATGGCTTGAAGCAGAGTGATAACAGGAGAAAGTGTGAAATATTTGAAATATGGACAAATTTTCAGAGCATGGTAGAATTTCCTGATGTAGTGGATATGTGGTGTGAGAGAGGTAGAATCATGTAGGATGATGGTAGAGTTTTTTGTACTAGTACCTGGATAAGTGAAGTTATTGTTAACTGAGATACAGATTGAGGAAGGAGCAGATTGTGCCATAACAGCGTGAACCTGGCTTTGTGTACCTTAAATCTGAAACACATATAAGACATTTCATCAAAAGGCCCAGTAAGTAGTTGAGCATGAAGTCAGAGAAATTGTTCAGGGCCATAGATTATATTTATACATGCATATCTAGGTCTATCAACCCAAGTATACATAACATGAACAACCATGAGATAGGATAAGATCCCCAAGTGAACAAGCGTGGAGAGAAAAGAGAAGACATCCAAGAACTGAGTCCTCAGGCACTGCATATCCTGAGATATGGTGATAAATGAATGTGGAAGATCAGGGGCCCTGGTGTCAAGGATCTGAGATCTTTGGCAAGGAGCTAGATGATAGAAGAGCAAGTCAACTAACAAATACAACAAAATTAGAGTTTATGGTGCTGAGCAGAATAATTACAAGATCTTTGGTTCAACACCTTCAGTGGGTGACATTTACAGTGATAACTGGAGATACAAAGAAGCTAGTGTTTGAAAGGGCAGAGGAAGAGCATCCCAACTGGCAGGAACCACCAGTGCAAAGGTGCTAAGGCTACTGCTGACAGGCTATCAACAAGGGGCAGGTATCATGACATGTGGCAGGGACATAGGAAGGAAACTACTACATCAGTTCTTGTGGGTCAGGATAAAGTGCAATTTTGGTTCCAAGATGATAGACTAGCAACAGGATGGTCTGATTTGCACAGGGCAAAGTTAATATTTTTAAAAAGGGGAGAAAGTTTACTCTCAGGGTAAATCTGGGTGGGGAGGAACTGCAGTGGGAAATCCTACATGAGCAGTAGAAGTGGTCCAGACCCATGCTGAAAGAGCAGACATGCAGCAAAAGATCCACCAGCTTGGATCTGGGGAGGAAGATGCCCACCCCAGCAAACCAGGTGACAGTGGACAAACTCACAGTGCTGCTGATATAGCAGGAGGGAGAGCTTGGTGAACTCTATTTTCTAAAGTTCAATGTGGATCCCCCACAGCAGCAGGTGACTGATCACCCAGAGGTGGGTGGTGGTGAGAGAAAAGATGGCACATCTCTCCCCCCTCTTCCCTGCTACAGCAGAGACCTGCAGCCATTTTTGGACACAGGCAGGTAGCAGCCACCCCTGCTCCTGTGCAGGCACCCAGCAAATACTGGGGTCGTCCTCCATCCTGTCTGCAAGGGCAACCACACCAATGCAGAAGCAACTGAGGAAGAGGGCCTCCACTGCACCAGTTGCCTGGCAGTGGAGAGGAGGGGAGTTGCCCCAATGGAGGGGAAGTCCCACCTGTGGGACTCTCATACATGCCCAGCATAATTATAAAGCAGGCATGGCTGCAGCAGGTGGACACTTTGCATGCCTCCCAACCACAGACTTAATCAGAGAGAAAAACCGACATTCCCCACTGACATCAAAATCAGCTTGGAAGGACCACACACAGACAGCAGCTCTAGGACACTTAAGTTTCCTTGCAGACAGGATTGCTAGCACGGCAGATTAGCCCACTAATAGACCCTGAGAGCCCTGGGAGCTGAGACTGAGGAAACAGTGACTGCATGAGAGGAGGCAGAGTGTGACTAGGTTCTGGGCACCCACAGAGTGCTTCTCCACACCTCCACAAAATCCTCGGTTGCCTAGAGCACTCATAGCAGTGGGAACAGTGCTCACAGGAAAGATTCCACGGATCATATGTGTAGTTCATAAAGCAGTGCTGATGAGTGCTGAGCACACTAGGGATTAACACCTGGGCATTCCTCAGCTGGGAGGAGGAGGACTGATTGCACCCACAGAGGTGAACATTCCTCTCCATCCAGTTAACCAGAGGAGAGGTACCATGCCCAACTGGGATCTTACTCTGGATACTCATAGCACCCTGGAGCACTGAACAGAGCACCCTGGCCACACCCAGCACACACCTCTTGGTATTCACTGAAAGTGTAGATGTACCACTAAGCCACAGAGACACCGATCAAAGATAAAAGCCATCAGGCAAAGAAAATTCCACAAATGCCTAAAAATAAAGGCAAAAATTCAAGAAATAAGAATAAGGAAGACACTATAAGTCCCCCAAACCAACACTACAGCATTTCAATATTAGAATGTGAAGAAGAAGAGACTGAGAAAATGCTGGAAATGCAATTCAAAAAATTAATCATCAGATTACTCAGAAGCAATCAGAAGCAAATTCATGAACAAAACTATATATGACATGAGTGAAAATTTTTCCCATGAAAATGAGATCTTAAAGAGAAATCAAAATAAAATACTTAATGAAGACTTCAATAGATCTAATAAAAAATACAATGGAAAGTCTTAACATCAAAGTTGGTGAGGCAGAAGAAAGACTATCCAAGCTAGAAAACAAATATCTGAAATTTTATAGTCAGATCAAAAACAAGAAGAAATCAGAGAACTTAAAAACAGTGTTGGAGATATAGGGGATACTATCAAAAGACCCAACATATGAGTCTTAAGAGTGCCTGAAGGTATGGAACGAGAAGGGACTAGAAGAAGGCCTACTTAAATAATTACAGAAAACTTCCCTAACTTGGAGAAAGGAATGTCCAAGTACAGGAAGTGCATAGAACTCCTAACAGATATGACCAGATAAGATATTCATCATGACACATTGTAGTCAAACTTTCCACAATAAAGCAAAAAGAAAAGATTCTAAGATGGGCACAAGAGAAGTGCCAGATAACTTTCAGAGGATCTCCATTTAGACTCATAGCGGACTTCTCATCAGAAAACCTACATTCTAGGAGAGAATGGGGAGATATATTTCAAGTCTTAAGAGGAAAAAAAAACTGTCAACCCAAGAAAGACCTTCTATAACAAACAGAAATTTTAAAAAAATTATCACCACTTGTCCAGCCCTACAAATGATGCTTAAGGATGTGCTACACACAGAAACACAGGAAGAAATCTGTCATCATGAAAGAATGTGAAGACAGAACCCACCCCCAGTAAAAGTACAAAAGAAGTCCAAAATAAATGATAGGAACATTCGTGGAAAAATGGCAGGACCAAGTGGTTACTTATCAATAGTTACCCTGAATGTTAATGGTCTCAACTCTCCAGTTAAAAGATATAGACTGGCTGAATGGATTGAAAACCAAGATACATCTATTCGCTGCCTACAAGAAAGACCAACAATGATATACATAGACTGATAGTGAAAGGATAGAAAAAGATACTGCAACTAACAGGGAAAAATTAAAGGTCAGGTGTAGCCATCCTAATATCAGACAAAATAGATGTTAACACAAAAACTGTTAAAAGAGAAAAAAGGACATGATATATGATTAAGGGATCAATACAACAGGAAGACATGGCAATAATAAATGTATATGCACCAAACTACAAGGCACCTGGCTACCTAAAAGAACTATTAATGGATCTAAAGGGAGACATAGACTCCAATACAATAGTAACAGGGCACTTCAACTCCCCCACTTTCATCACTGGATAGATCAACCAGACAGAAAATCAACAAAGAAACAACTGAGTTAATTGATACTATGAACTAAATGGACCTAACGAATATGTACAGAAGTTTTCACCCCACAGTAGCAGAAAAAACATTCTTCTCAGCAGTGCACAGAACTTTCACTAAGATAGACCATATACTGGGACAGAAAGCAAGTCTCAGCAAATTCAAAAAAAATCAAAATCACTCAGCAAAGTGAAGAGGTAGCTGACAGAATGGGAGAAAATATTTGCAAACTATGAAACCTGACAAAGGATTAATTTCCAGAATCTATTAAGAGCTCAAGAAACTAAACAACCACAAAAAAAACAACTTAGTCAAAAAGTGGGCAAAGGTCCTGAACAGACATTTTTCAAAAGAGGACATTCAAATGGGCTATAGACACATGAAAAAATGCTCAGGATCGCTAGCCATCAGGAAATGCAAATCAAAACCGCAATGAGGATTCACCTCACCCCCATTAGAGGGGCTCTCATACAGAAATCAACAAACAACAAATGCTGGTGAGGATGTGGGAGAAGGTTCCTTAATTTACTGTAGGCGGGAATGTAAACTGGTACAGCCACTGTGTGTAAGACAATATGGAGATTGCTCAAAAAGCTGAGTATGTACCTACCATATGATCCAGCCATCCCACGCCTGGGAATTTATCCAAAGGAAATTAAATCACCATATGAAAGAGTGATCTGTACAACATGTTTGTCTCAGCTCAATTTACAATGGCTAAGATTTAGAATTAACCCAGATGTCCTTCAACTGAGAGCCAGATAAAGAAATTATGGTATATATACACTATGGAATACTACACAGC
The DNA here is from genome assembly GCF_051225735.1 of Oryctolagus cuniculus. Taxonomy (NCBI): domain Eukaryota; kingdom Metazoa; phylum Chordata; class Mammalia; order Lagomorpha; family Leporidae; genus Oryctolagus; species Oryctolagus cuniculus. The sequence goes on along the minus strand of NC_142872.1, from coordinate 158,201,987 downwards.
AGTAGAAAAAAATGAAATACTTTCATTTACAAGAAAATGGGTGCAACTGGAAACCATTATACTTCATGAAATAAGACAGACACAAAAACATAAATACCAGATGGTCTCTCTGATCCATAGTAACAGAGTACCTCAAATGTAATCTATGCAGACACTTTGAATGCATTGATTTTGAACAGCCTGTGCTTTGACTGTTGAGGAATATTTTTTTAGTTTGTTTTTTTCTTTTTTCTTCATAATAATCAATGAACTCTCTACTTAGTGTAGAGTTAATTTTATGAGTATAAAAATTATCTGAAAAATTGATCTCTGTAAAAAATAAGATTGGGAAAGGAAGAGGGAGGAAAAAGAAGAGAAGAAGTATGAATGGGAGGGGGGAAATCATCATGTTCCCAAATCTGTATATATTAAATACATAAGGATGTATTCCTTAAATAATTCAAAAAAGTGGAATTTTATTATAGATGCTAGAAATGCTGTAGGAAGATTTTATGCAAGGTAAATTATATAATCTAATTCTTTAATAGATTTCTCAAGGTGGGCATTTGGCCTGGCCATTGAGATGCCTGCGTCCTCTATCAGAGTGGCTAGATTCAAATCCTAGCTCGGCTCCCAACTTCAGCTTTCTGCTCCTGTGCACCCTGAGGGGCAACAGCGATGGCTCAAGTAGTTGGGTCTCTGCCTCCCTTGTGTGAGACCTGGATTGAGTTCCTGGCTCCTGACGTTGGCCTGGCCCAATCCTGGACATTGTGGATGCTTAGGAAGTGAACCAGTGTCTGCAAACTCTGTTCTGTCTGCCTCTCGAATAAATAAGCAATTTTTTTCATGCAAGAGATTTCTCTTTCAACACATGTACATATTCCACGTACATGAACTATCCAGAGAAGGGAAATCTGTAGATTGAAAGGAGACGCATGGTTTTGTCTAGCAGGGTTGGGAAAAGATACGGATTAGCTGGGAAAGAGCAGGAGAAATCTTAGTGCAGCAAGGAAATACTCAAACTAGAATGTGGTGACTGCTGGATTTACCAAAAGCCATTGAACCATATTCTTAAAATGGGTGAATTGAATAATATGTCCATTATGCCTCAACTAGGTTGTTGTTTGAAAGTTCACTATGGCTGATGTAATGGAAAATAAATCAGGGAAACAAGATGGTAGCAAGGTGTCCAGGTGCAGTACACTTGGGACTGGGTCATTAGCAAAGGACAGAGGTCTATTGTGGCTCATGACTTTGCAGTCTGTGAAGCCCAAGAGCATGGCACTAGCATCTGCTTGGCTTCAGTTGAGAGCCTTGTGCTGCTTCAACTTAAGGTGGGAAGTGGCAGGGCAAACAGGTAGGAAGAGATAAAGCATGATGGCAGCCCTGCTTTGTAACAACCCGCACTTGCAGTACCTACCCCAGTCCTGCAAGAGTGAGAACTCTTTTAAGAAAGACACTAATCCTTCTTTTAAAAAAAAAAAGATTTATTATATTCATTTGAAAGAAAGAGTTACAGAGAGAGGTAGAGACAGAGAGAGAGAGGTCTTCTATCCGCTGGTTCACTCCCCAGATGGCCACAATGGTCAGAGCTGTGCCGATCTGAAGCCAGGAGCTTCCTCCGGGTCTCCCACATGGGTGCAGGGGACCAAGGACTTGAGCCATCTTCCACTGCTATCCCAGGCCGTAGCAGAGAGCTGGATCAGAAGAGGAGCAGCTGGGACTAGAACCAGCGTCCATATGGGATGCTGGCACTTCAGGCCAGGGCTTTAACCCACTGCGCCACAGGGCTGGCCCCTGACACTAATCCTTCCTGATGATCTAATTACCTCCTGCAGGTCTCATCACCTCCCAACAACTAAATTTCAACATGAGTTTTGGAGATTGCAAACTGTGTTCAAACAATAGCACTAGTGACAAGTTGGCAGGCAACTCCTATAGCCAAGATAAGCAGCTTGAATGTGGTGCCTAAAAGTATAAAGAATCTAGCTATATAAGTTCCTAAACACAAGGAGGTGGCAAATTTTCCCCATAAAGAGACAGTAACAATTTTAGGCTTTGTTTATCATACAATACCTATCACAAATGCTCCACTGTGCTGGTCTAGACAAAATGCTACCATCTGTGATACATAAAGGAGTATAGCAATGTTCCAATAAAACTTCATTAAAGGACACTGAAGTCTAAGGACATACAGTTTTAGCATATCCCAAAATAATCTTTATGAATTTTTTCAAGCATTTAAAAATGTAAGACCAGACCAGCGCTGTGATGTAGTCAGCTAAGCCTCCGCCTGCAGCTCCTGCATCCCATATGGGTGTCAGTTCGTGTCCTAGCTGCTCCTCTTCCAATGCAGCTCTCTGCTTATGTCCTGGGAAAGTAGTGGAAGATGACCCAACTGATTAGGCCCCTGCACCTGCATGGGAGACCTGGAAGAAACTCCTGGCTCCTAGCTTTGGATCAGCCAAGCCCCAGCCATTGCGGCCATCTGGGAAGTGAACCAGCAGATGAAAGACCTTTCTTTCTGTGTCTCCCTCTCTCTGTCTGTAACTCTGCCTCTCAAATAAATAAAATCTTTAAAAATTAGAAAACAGAATAAAAATATAGGGCCATTCTGAGCTCATAGGCTATATAAACGCAGGCAGTGGGGTTTGCCTTTCCTGCTCTAGGCACCTGACAAAATGGACCAGCCTTCTCTTTAAAAGATTTCTACTGGTCTGTATGCCAGATGGTGCTTGGCCCACAGACCTGTACGACAGGAAGGAGACATCATCACCAGGTGCCTCCTATTCTGCTCCTTGAATACGTGTAATTATCATCAGGAAGGTTTCCCACCCTTTGCTGAATCGATGGATTGTCATTCCACTCACGGATTCTATTCAGCTTATCACACAAGCATTTTTTCCTCCAATAGAGTTGATCCTCTTACACCGCCCAGAGTTTTGGGTAGGATTATTATTCCCTTTTTTTTTTTCTTCAGGAGGATTTAAAGCAAAGTTGTCAAACCTTCCCCCACTCCTATCTTTCACTAAGAGCTCATATAAACCCCACAGCTCTGACCTAGCTGTTAATCTTTCTGGCTGTGTAAGTTCTTTGAAGTCATTTATCCTGCTCAGGAGACAGGTAAGCTGTATACTGTAGATATTTTAAGACCCCTTTGGTTCCCCTTCTTCCCCAAAGCATGAGGCCAGCTAAGGAATGCGCCTGCTATAATTCCCAGCTCTGGGCTCCTGCATGCTGAATGATATGAGAGCAATTTCTATCATCCAGTATCTACACTGTGCTTAGCTAAGACTCCATCTCTTGATCACAGTCTATTGCTTTCCATTCTGCCCCTTAAACTATTGATTAGGATTTTTTTTTTGACAGGCAGAGTGGACAGTGAGAGAGAGAGAGAGACAGAGAGAAAGGTCTTCCTTTGCCGTTGGTTCACCCTCCAGTGGCCGCCGCGGCCGGCACGCTGCGGCCGGCGCGCTGCGGCCGGCGCGCCACACTGATCCGATGGCAGGAGCCAGGAGCCAGGTGCTTATCCTGGTCTCCCATGGGGTGCAGGGCCCAAGCACTTGGGCCCTCCTCCACTGCACTCCCTGGCCACAGCAGAGAGCTGGCCTGGAAGAGGGGCAACCGGGACAGAATCCGGCGCCCCGACCGGGACTAGAACCCGGTATGCCGGCGCCGCTAGGCGGAGGATTAGCCTAGTGAGCCTCGGCGCCGGCCTGATTAAGATCTTAATGTAATCATCAGCTGAGAGGATGGCTTATCCTCATATCTGTGATAAAGGAAACGTGGTCTTCAATAGAAAGAATTGGAATGAGCAAAAAGAATGCCCTTAAAGATGGCTGGCCTCAAGGGAACAGCTCCAAGTTGTACTTTCTTGCTCCTCATGAAAGGCCACATATACAAAGGTGGTCCCAAAAGATTATACAGCTCAGTGATGCCACAGCTGTTGTAGTTTGTGTAAATACAGTCTGTGATATCTATGCAATGACAAACTCGCCCAACAGTGCATTTCTCAGAATGTGTCCCTGTCATTAAATGACACACAACTGGGTTTTCTTAATCAGTGGCCAACCAACTGTGAATTTTGATGGCAAATATAAAGGTTCCAATCCTGATTGACCTGCCTGCATTCTCTTGTGTCACTTGCACATCCAAGCCTCAGTTTCTTCAAATTGTAAAATTAGAACCTAATGAGAAGTCTTACTTTGATGACCAATGAGTTACCATATGCAAACTCCTTACAGATTAGATAGTTCAACAAATATTAGCCTTCACCACTCTTTCATTAGATATTTAGCTTAAAGGCAGACCCTGAACCTTTGGTGTTGTCTCATAGACTCTGGAGACAACAACCTGATTTTAAAGTTCAAGATTGTCCTCATCACCTAATGCCATTGAACCAGTCCCCAAGCCTTGGGTCCCTCCTCATGAAGAGGGAGCTGGGACTAACAGGGAAGATGGCTGAGTAAATGGACCATCATAATGTGTTAAGAACATCTAGCACTGGCCTAAATCAAGTGTTACTTTGGGCTGGTTCTCATCTCCCTACTGTCTGCTGATTCGGTATCTGATTGTCTTGTTTGCTTCATGGTATGCTGAGAAAGGCAGGCTTGTCAGGTTAAACTAATCTGGGTTGATCTGTGATCCTTGTGATACACAGATAAAGTAATACAAGGCCTAATGGAGACTCCAGAGATTTTGCACACGTCCAGATCCAGGATACAATGTGGACTTGCTGTGAATTAATTCACAAGGGTCTTGTTGAGATTCCTTGCTCATCGACTACACAAAAGTTCTCAGTCCTTCTCCCAGGATTGTTACTTGGATTTCTAACCCCTCCTGTCCTCCAAAATGCTTTGAAATAACCAATTTTGTTTGTTTTCAACATCCAGTCCTTTGGTGTTCCCCTGGGATGGTATGTTGAGGCAGAATAAGATTTTGGAAAAAGTGTATGAGAGATGGTCCAAGTTTTATTTCTCCCATGGAATGGCCATGGGCTCATGAGAGGGATGCGGCTCCTTCTCTGATCCCCAGGTCTTTCTCTGTGTAATAGCAATAGCAGTGTCTCTCTCATAGGATGACTGCAAACTAGCAGAAATTCTTTCCCAAAGTGGAGGCTCAATAAATTACACTATCAAGGAGGGAACATTTTTTCGGTCTGTCCTCCTACATTCAGTACCTGGAGCCCTACAAATTGCACTGACCAAAAATGGATTAACAGGAGCAAACGGCTTATTGCATTGGCTTGGGGCAGGAGGGCTCAAATAAATGAAATGAAAATCCCAAGGGGACAGTCAGACTTGGAGGTTTTTATACCTTCTTAGCAAGCATTCAATAAATCCACAACGAAGTGATAAGACAAAGGGAAGGGGCTCGGGAGGTTTAGAGGTATTTAGAGGTGGAACGTGGTGGGAAGGAAAATATATGGGGGGACCAATAGAAGATACGGGCTATCTTAGTAAGGTTTGGTTGTGCAGGCCTAGCTCAAGGCCAGCTGTTTTCCTCCTGGTTGTGAAATACCCCCGGGAGAGGGGATTTACAGCAGTATTCACTCCTCCAAAATTCCTGCACTGGGTCCGATAAGGGAAGCTCTGAGAAGACTTCTACAGCTGCTGACTGTATGGCCTGAAGCTCAGAATAATCCATGTGCCAAAGTGGCATATTTTGGGCTGGCTTATTCTAATCCTCCCCAGTACATTATTATTGTCTATCTTTACATGACTTGCTTTTCTGCAAGTGTCATTGAAGAAACAATGATTTATGAATAATTGTCCAAAAATAGCTATGGAGACTGCAGGGAAATAATGACAACCTTATTTTGGAGTAGAGTTTTGGCCATCTGATCCGGTCTCTGTAAGACAGAACTGAAGACTGTAATCCCATCAGGTCGAAACCCTTGTCTGTCTTGCCTACTATTAGAGTACCAACATCTTGTATCTATGTGTTAAACACTCTTATGGAAACTTACTCGGCACCATATACTCTCTCTGTATTTTATCATGTTTTATAACACATTTTGGCCCTTGTGACAGCCTTGAATGTGGAAACTGAGACACCAAGCTGTTTATTAACTTGTCTGATAACAAATGACAGGGCCAGGAAGTAAACCCAAGCACAGCAAATTCTCAGGAATTTCTTCCACTCCCAGCTCACCTTCCAGATTGATTCCAGTGCCTACCAATGGAAAATTTCTGCTCTTCTCAAGCGAAGTTTACACAGCCTACATTTTAAACGGGTGTTACTTTCATACCTACACACGGTGATCATGTCGTTTTCAGAGTTTAGTCTTCAGCATTCTGTGTACTGCCTGGCACACAGCAAGTGCACAATGAAGCCTCACCATCACTCCTTTTAGCCTCAGTCTCTCAGCTTTAATTATCCTGCTGATTCCACATAGCAACTGGCCGACAGTGCTGTAGACACTCACATGTACTCATGTATCATTTTCCTCTGTGTGAGCAGTAGTGATGCTGAACTGGAGACTGTGTCCCAGCTAAACAGCCAGGAAAACCAAGGAAGAGATACTAGTACTCCCTGAATAGTCATGCTCCAGCCAGCCTCATATTCCTAGATTTCCTGCACTTAAAACAGAGAAATGTGGAGTAATTCCGGCATGATCTGTAACAGCAAACACATCACTTCCTTCCAAAGCGCAAGAGTTGCTAAGTAACCCTCCAGCTCTCTCCCTTCCACTGCCGTGTAACTTAGTGACTTAGGAGGCCTTGACACCAGTTAATGAAATACAAGAGGGTGGAGCTTCCAAGGTGGCAGTGTGGAGAATTCCCTCTCAGGCCACCCTAAAGAGGGAAATAAGCAAGAATTCAGGTTCTGTTGTTGAATTAAGTAGATGAGATTGTGCAGTTAAATAGCTATCTCAGCATTCACTTACCTTCCTAACTAGTACACAGCGTTTTTCAGGTCTTCATTTTTTTTTTTTTTTTTGACAAGCAGAGTGGACAGTGAGAGAGAGAGACAGAGAGAAAGGTCTTCCTTTGCCGTTGGTTCACCCTCCAATGGCCGCCGCGGCCGGTGCGCTGCGGCCGGCGCACCACGCTGATCCGATGGCAGGAGCCAGGTACTTATCCTGGTCTCCCACGGGGTGCAGGGCCCAAGCACCTGGGCCATCCTCCACTGCACTCCCTGGCCACATCAGAGAGCTGGCCTGGAAGAGGGGCAACCGGGACAGAATCCGGCGCCCCGACCGGGACTAGAACCCGGTGTGCCGGCGCCGCTAGGCGGAGGATTAGCCTAGTGAGCCGCGGCGCCAGCCTCAGGTCTTAATTTTAACGAGTTGCAGAAACTGTCCTCAAAGAACATTCAGCATAAATATACTTGGTGATCCAACCTGTTTCCTTCAAGCATTTGCTTGCTTGCTTCCAGGTGGCTACAACCATGCTGGGATTCCTGCTACAGTGTTCTCCAGGGAGGCTGTGTGTAGGCCTCACCTGTGTCCTGACCTTTTGGAACACAGGTAAGTCTAATTGCTCCTGAACAAGTTGAGCAAGACTTCTCTGAAATGACTGGGACAGGAAGCTTTGGCTTTTAGATTTTTTGAATTGTGGAATAGTTGCATTTCCATCACGAGATATCTCAAGTCTAGGCATGAACTTCACTTATGTTCCATACACACCTTATTCACATAGCCTGAGGGTAATTTTTATAACAGTTGTAATGACTTCATGCATGAAACAACGTTTCGTGGTGTAGAGTTTTCACTTTGGGCATTGTGTGGGTGCTCGGAGGGTTTCAGATTCTGGATTTCAGATCCTGGGGTTGGGGATGCTCAGCCTGTGTTAAGTTTGGGTGCTCACGTGCTTTAGAGAATCTCCGCAGCCAGCATCTCTGCTTGGAATCCCGACTTTGCTCAAGTGGGCAATCATTAATTCCCTTTGCCTGTTTTTTTCTTCTCCTTGACTTTTGCATTTGAGTCTCGTTTATGCAACAGGATTCTCTTTGCTTCCACTACTACTGTTCTCTTCCAAACCATTGTTTCTCTTTTCTGCATCAGGAGAGAGCTTTGTTCATCAGCCCCCTGCCTCTCCTCTCGTCTCTTCTTGACTGTTCTCCACTCTTCAGCCTGAGTGATCTTTCTATAAGTTTTCAAAAGCCAATTTCCAAGCTCCTTCCTCATTCTCACGCACCCGCAAGTTCATCATTGACTCCCTCCTCCTCCTTGGAGAGCATCTCAAGCCCTTTGCACGCTCTCTCTGATCCGATGTGCCTGATTAGTGCTAGTTCCTGCAAATCTCCACCTCCTTTCCATATGCTCTGTCACTGTCCACCTCAGATGGTTATTTGAAGGAAGCAGACCCTGGGAACATGGTGTTCCCTCCACACTGAACACTCCATCAGTTGACTAAGCAGTACTCTCCATCCTTCGAATCTCAGTTCAGCAGCTCCTCCCAGCCAAGGCCTCTGGGTCACGGAGACACGATCATGCTCTGTATTAAACACACTCATGGTTTTGTTCAAAGTATTCAATGTTTTCATAATTACATCCTTGAGTTCACTTCCTTGCTGTCTGCCTCTGCAGTGTACAAATCACGTAGCAAAGTCTAGGGGGAAGGCTTAATAACTTTATCATCAATATTATAGTATTTCAATAAATGACAAATGATTGAATGGAAGAACACAATAGATGTGGGATTTTAAGCACATGAACTCACAATTGCAGATCTTAATGTTCTTATCTACAGAATGGGTGTTTTAGATTAAATTCTCTCTGATGTTATATCTGGGTTATAATTTCCCTGATACAAACTTATTTACCTTAGTGTCTGGCAGTAGAGGAGAAATCAAGAGAGAGAAAGGAATGACCTTCCTACCTGCAACAGGTAAGTGGCAGGTGCTCCTCCCTAGCTAGCAAGTTAGGGCAAATTCCTTGACTTCAGTGACACTAGTTTCTCCAACCCTAAGTGGAAATTGTCCTCTCTAAAGCTCCACAGTGATAGCAATGGTTCCTATGATCTGCTGATTACTTTATGATTCACTGAATACTTGGATTCTCAAGATCTTATCAAATCCACAAAGATCATATTTTGTTTTTGAGAGAAGATGTTGTAATGGGAGGTACTGTTGTTTGCCATCATCATCTCTCCCATTCTGATGGCCTGGAACAGGCTGTGCAGGGTGATGGTGAAGGCACTGCACCACAGAGCACACACAGGAGTCAGGGACTGGGTGTCTCCTCCTGAGCATTTGGGAAACAAGCAGGATAATTTTGGGGTATGATTTGATTTTTACTTGATCTTTATTTCTAAAATTGTATTTGTTTTTAATTAGAACATTCGTGTGATTCAAATAGCAAAAGGTTCAAGTGCTTATATAGTTAAAAAGCTCCCCCCGGGCAGGTGTTGTGGTGCAGTGGGCCCACTCGGGCTGCCCACATTGCATATCAGAGTGCTGGTTCAAGTCCTGGCTACTCTGCGCTTTCAGTCCACCTTCCTGATAATGCAGCTGGGAGGCAGCAGCAGATGGCCCAAGTATTTAGATTCCTGCACCCTCATGGGAGACCTGGATGGAGTTCCTGGCCCGTGGCTTTAGCCTAGCCCAGCCCTGGCTGTTGCAGGCATTTGGGGAGTGAAAAAGCACATGAAAGATCTGTTTTTCCCACTTTCTGTCACTCTGCCTTTTAAATAAACAAATAAATACATCCTTCTCTAGCCACTGGTGTCCTTGAGAACACAAATTGTTCCAATGTATTTTGAATAATGAGAGTTTTCCATAGATATTTACCATATTTGAGCCTCTAATGTTCTCCCCTTTTTAAATGGGAACTTTTGCTCTGCAGGTAGTCACAAAGATAAAAGGTGATGAAATACCAAGCTTGAAGAAGTGAGAAAAGTGCCAGCTTTATGTTGCCACTATGGTGGCATTTAAAAAAAAATATTTATTTATGGGACCAGCACTGTGGCTAATGGGTAAAGCCGCTGCCTGGAGTGCCCACATCCCACATGGGCACTGGTTCAAGTCCCAGCTGCTCCACTTCTGATCCAGCTCCCTGCCGATGGCTTGGGAAAGCAGCGGAAGATGGCCCAAGTGCTTGGGTCCCTGCCACCCATGTGGCTCCTGGCTTCAGCCTGGCAGAGCACTGCCCGTGGCAGCCATTTGAGGATTGAACCAGTAGATGTAAGATCTCTCTCCCTCTCTCTCTCTCTGTATCCCTGCCATTCAAATAAATAAATCTAAAAAAAGAAAGAAAGAAAAAGAACAAAGACTGCACAGGGCCTATTACTGCGGCTAGGAAGGTGTGAGAATTCTGCCAGCCCTGCAGCAGCCTGGCTATCTGGAGCTCGGATGATGCTGGGTCCCTCATCTGCATGGGCAAATGAGAAGCAAGGTCAGTGTGCCACCCACAGAGCTCATGGCAGCTGCTACAGAGCCAGATGCTCGTGCACAGGGCTGGGCGGTGCAGGGAGACAGTTGGACTCTGGTTGCTGGAAAGCTTCTGGCCCACTTAATCATAAATACTTGTCTCGGACTTCCTTTCATTCTAGCATAAGCCCCCACCTCTGATAATTTCACTGCAGGAAAGGACACCCACACACCCCTCCCAGCTCTAACCCTGGAAGCTCTAATATTGAACTGAAACACTTGGTAACTGGTAAAGCCAAATAGGGTTCAACAGGCAACAACTGAGCTGACCTGGTTTTCACCAGGGCACTTGACAAGCAGAGAGGAGCAAGCTAAATGTCCATCAGTGGATGCATGAAGAACAAAAATGTAGTCTACACACACTGTGCAATATTACTCAGCCTTTAAAAAGAAAATTCTGCTAGATGAACCCTGAGGCCATCATGCTAAATGAAACAAGTGTCACGGGACAGATACTGCATGATGTCACTTACATGAGATGCCTCGTAGTCACAACTCTTAGCAGCACAGAGCAGAAAGGTGGTCCCCAGGGCCTGACGGGGTGGGGGGTGGATTGGAAAGCTTGTGGCGCAGAGAGCATAAAGTTTCAGGCATGCAAGATGAGTGAGTGCTAGAGATGTTGCCGTACAACATAGTGCCTACAGTTAACAGCATGATGCTGTGCACCTAACAGTTAAGGAGGTAGATCTCACGTTTGATATTCTTACCACAATAAAAAAAGTAAATTGGGAGAGGACAACATGTACAAAGAGCTGAACTACCTGTGTCTAGCCTAATGTGGGATTTTGGTCTATCACTATGGCTTCCAAGAACGTTATAAATTGTGCAAGCCTGTACTGCCAGGATATTATTTCATTCATTTAAAACATTGTTATTTCAGTGTCTGGAAGTAAAGAAGTTAAGAGAGAAAAAGATGGGGCTCTCCTTGGTGCAACAGGTAGGAGGCCAGTCCCCAACCCTGACTCAATGTACTGTACCCTGGTTTTTCCCTCTATAAGGTCACAGAGGGGTAGGCTGGTAGTCTTGTAGTTAAGATGCCCCCGTCTCACACTGGAGTGCCTGGGCACAACACGTGGCCAAGGCTCCCAACTCCAGCTTCCTGCCAGTGCAGACCCTGGCCGGCAGTAAGTGACAGTGCAAGTAGTTAGGTTTCTGTGTCACTCACATGAGAGACCTGGACTGAGGTCCTGGCTCCCAGCTTTGGCCCAGCCCAGCTTTGGCCACTGTGTTGCATTTAGGGAGTGAACCTGCAAATAGCAATTCTGCCTGCCTCTCAAAGAAATAAATAAAACTTGAAATTATCATAAAGCACTTTCTCTATCCAAATGTAACCTGCAAAATGCTTTCTGTGAGTCACAGTAACAAATGCAGAGTGAGTCGATATCTAATACAAAACAACTGATCCTCCAGGTCTGCTCAAAGTCCCTTCCACGGGGTGGCCCTCTGCGGCTCCCTGTGCCAGGCCAGTGCTCACAGCGGCTGGCTGCTCCCTCGCAGACCCTCCTCATTTGTCCATCCAGAATCTCCTCTTCTCTACCCAGGCCACACAGAGGAAGTTCCGTGTGGCCAAACGCCTCATTCTCTCCCATTTATCTCCTTACATACGACACCTAGCCTGTTGCTCAGCCCTTACTGGGTATCTGTTGATTGAATGAATGAATGAGTGCCTTTGACACTTCAAAGTGTCTTTTGACATGTTTGTCTTTGGCAGCATGGGAGTCTGGAAGGGACACATGCTGCTCCACAGGTCTAGGAAGTCCTTTCTGAGCCCTTCATTTCCACTGCTTGGTTGTGCAAATCAATGCAAATTACTTCTCTCTGACCCTGTTAGGGGAGTGGGCAAGATTAGACCCATTGCATTAAAATCACCTTGCATATTTATTTAAAGGTGGGATTCTGGGCCACAGGCAGTCCAAGGAGATGTAGAGGTAGAGGGGCAGGTGCCTCCCACCTTCTCCAGCTCAGTGAGGCTGGTTTGGACTCTAGCAGCTCTCTGATGATAACTTTTTCCCTTCCCAGCATCTGGCCTTAGAAGAGGAGAGAGGAAGGAAAAGGTGGTGGTATTTCTTGCAACCACAGGTGAGACCTCACCCCAATTCTGTGGTGCCCAGCTACTGTCCCACTTCTCTGGGCCTGTGTCACACACACACACACACACACACACACACACAGTGGGGATGAAAGCATCTCTCTACTCATCGTCTAAACGTTAAGTTGAAAAGCACATTATAAAACTATAAAGAAGAACCTCAACCACTATGCCCATCCATGAGCTGTTGTTTCAGTCAAGACACATTGGTGAGAAGCAGAGACTTTAATCCAGCAGTGTCGTGCCACCTGGCTGCACACACTGACACCTGGGGTATTTTATTTTTTTAAGTACTGCTGTTGGGGTCTTCTGCCAGCCTCGTTAAATCTGTATCTCTTGGAGCTGAAGCGTAATTACTGTGGGATCAAAAAACCATCTTTCTTTCCAGCCGATGTCCCTGCACAGCCAGGGACCGAGCGTCTCCACCACTCGTGAGCCTTTCCAAACGCAGCGCTTTTGAGAATGCCTGTGATGTCCTTGGGCTTCCCGTCGACGCGACATTTTCCACCCATTTCTGTTCTCTTCAAAAATAGAGATAAAATAGTCACTAGGAACATGTGTTTCATTCGCACTTCTCTCGACATCCATCACTGTGTCATTGCCTATCACCTCCTGGGGATGGGACGTGCCTCTTATCTTTGAACCCCTTGTTCCTGGCACTTGGTGTGGGCTTAGCACGTGTCCCAAGAGGAATGTATCTGCATTGAGGAACTGTCTGCCCATGACATTATCTTCGCGTATCTTTCAGAGCTCCCTGCAAGGTCAGTGGATCTGTCTACGCTTAACCTCACAGAGCTCGTGAATGGGATGGTGAGCAGAGCTTTAAAAGGTACATCATTCTGTAGACACAATCCAAGCCCATTTTTGTCTTGTCCTAGCTTCTCTTCCGGGCTGCTCTGTGACCTGGATAAGACACGGCATTTCTCTGTTTCCTCGTAGCCAGGGTAGAGCCTATGGGGTGTTGCCTAACACGCGATGAGACGGCAAACAACACGAAGTGGGAGATTTATGAGCATTTGTAGAGCAAACAGCTCCAACGTAGTACATGTGCAGGCTTTGCGATTGTGACTATTATCAGAAGTTTTCAATTACTCATTAAGTTAATAAGATTATGAATTTTTCTTTAAAAGAGGGGTCCTACCGAGTGCTTACGATATTCTCCCAGTCTTCTATGTTCTTTCAGTTTCTAGCAAAAGAAGTTATAAGTAGCATGTATTCAATCAATGGCTCATCGATCTACTAAAACAAAGACTATGGAAATTCATTGCAGAAGCTTCTCAGAGAGCTAATAGGTTTCAAGAGACATCATAGAGCCGAGAGACACATATGCTGTAGGGTTTTGGTTTTACTTCTGTAATTTGTCATTTTATTGTTTTCTTAATCATTTGTTTATTGCCCTATCATTCTCATATCTGTTGGCTCAGCTATATTATCATTCATTTATTACTATGTGTCTCAGTAGGTGTCCCTCTACTGGTCTCTTTCAGCAGAGAGCAAGAAGTTCTTCTCCCTGCTGAGTGTTACCTCCTACAGCTCCTTCGCCTTCCACAAGTTGTCGGTGGCCATTTACAACAGTGAGAAGGGGCTGGCTCTTCCTGGGGGTGGTGGCTGGGAGGGGCCCTGCAGGGCCAGCCTGCCGGGGTCCCCATGTGAACCATTTCCCTTCACAGTTTCTAACCTGAAGGCAGTGGACCCAGCCAAGTTCCCCACAAGATACTGCTACTGTTTAAACAACCAGACCAACGACTTGTCAGGTGGGTGGAGCCAGCTGGGAGGCTTGCAACTCTTGTGACTTTGGTTTTGCCTGTGGCCTTCTAGAAAGAGGAAAATGTGGCGATACCCAAAATGCCTTAATATGTGCACACAAATGCAGAGGATGCTGATCACCTGGCCAGGGGAAGCGGGATGAAGGAGGTGACAGTGGGGAGAGATGCTGCTACACATAAAAGCAACAGAGGAGCTTTTTCTAATGAGCTGAGAGGGACTTGTAGGAAGTAGGGGTCCAGTCCTGGTTCTGGCAAAGGCCCTGGGCAGCAGGGTGAGGACCAGAGAGACCAGCATGGCTGGAGCAGGTGAGCCAGGGAAGAAAAATGTGAGAAATGAGCTCAGATAAGTGAGGGCAGGCTGGGGAAGGTGTTGCAGATAAAATAGAAGTTTATGGCCCACTGTAAGGATTTTAATTTTCACTCTAAAATAAGAAAGCATCCTTCATGTTTGCCTGTACAGGAGAGCAACATGCTTTGACTCAGACCCCAGGAAGGGCCTCCCCTGGCTACTCACTAGAGTAAACTATAAGGAAAGCAAGGACCGACCCTAGTGAAAGATTTTTCCCCACTTATCATGGACAATCGTCTTAAGGTTTGGCTATCACAAATTCGTGTAGACATTTATAATGATTATGTAACCTATCTTTAGCCAGGATGCTGTTCTTGAACTTTTAGATGGAGATGAGATTTTCCCAATAGAAAGAATCCTGCACTGACCATCTTTGTACATGAGGCATTTCCCTGTTGTAGATTATCTCATGAAGAGAGATTTCCCAAAGTGGGATTTCTAAGAGAAGCACTGAACATTTTATTCTGGAGATTTATTTGAAAGGCAGAAGGAAACCTAGAGGGAGAGACAGACACAAAAAGACCCTCCATTCACTGGTTTGTTCCCCAAACAACCACAATGGCCAGGATTGGTCCAGGCTGAAGCCAGAAGCCTGGAACTCCATCCTGGCCTCTCCGTGGTGGGCAGGGGCCGACATTGGGCCATCTTCCACTGCTCTCCCAGGTGCATTAGTGGGGAGCTGGACAGGAAGTGGAGCAGCTGGGACTCGAGCTGGTGCTGCAGAATGGGATGTGGTGTTACAAGCTCTGGCTTAACCACTGCACCAGAATACCCGCTCCAGCATGTGCATTTTAAGGATAAAAATTACTAATTTTTAATCAGTATCATATGCCAGATTCTGCGCTGAGTACTTAAGATTCATTATCTTATTTAACTCATCCTGTGTACCTCATCGACAAAGACAATTTGGAAGAAAGAAGCACTTCATAATCACATATTTCTCACCAACTCACCTAGCCTCTGCTGAGGGCCAAGTTTTGCACTGGGGGAGTCCCCACCCTGACTGTGTGAAAGATAAAAAGGTTTAAAATTTGGGGCCGGCACCGTGGCGTAGCTGCCATCTGCAGCACACGTATCCTATATAGGGCACCAATTCAGGTCCCGGCTGCTCCACTTCCCATCCAGCTCCCTGCTAATGTGCCTAGGAGAGCAGCGGAAGATGGCCCAAGTCCTTGGGCTTCTGCTCCCATGTGGGAGGCTCAGGAGAGGCTAGTGGCTCCTGGCTTTAGATTGGTCCAGCTCTGGTCATTGTAGCCATTTGGGGAATGAAGCAGATCTCTCTCTCTCTCTTGGATAAATTAAAAAAAAACAAAAAAAACTTTTAAAAGTCACATCTGCCTGACGAAAATTAATAATTGTAATGAGCCAAAATGTATTTCTCCATGCTTGAAACAATTCTTTAAAAAGAACTGATCCGTGGATCATTATCTACTGAAAAACAGGATGCTGCCAGTCTGGCCTATCACAGCAAGTTTCTCAGTGCCTGACAAGTCACCATGTGCCTGATGTCGACCCCCCTCAAACTGCTATCGTGAGAGGCTGGACACCTACTTGGTGCAACATCTTGATAATACCTAAAGCCTTTGGGAAGGATGTCTTTGTGAATAATCTTCAGATTTATATCATTTTCTTTTGAATATTCTCAACTTTGCACAAAGCGCTCTCCTTTGAGAGCATTATTTGCATATTCTTTTATATATATGTGAAACTTCTTAAATTCTATTGATTTGAAAAAACATCACATGATGATGTTAAAATGCTATGCGACATGGACAGCTATATCCAAGACATCAGAAATACCTGATTCTGTTCTAGATAATTACTATCATTCTGAGGAGCGTTTTCCAAAGTTATCTAACCTACCTCTCTAACCCACATATCTAAGCCACCTGCCAAACTACCTTCTTATCTAACTTACCTATACACCCCACTTAACTACCCTTTATCTAGCCATTCTACTCTATGTATAAGAATCCGCTCTTTGTACTATTTAGAACAGAGGCTGGCCTACTTCAACAAATGACCCCAAAGTAGGGCGTCTTAAAGAAGGGACGGATTCATTATTTTCATGGGTTTCTATCTGGGCAGGCAAACCAGGGCTGCTCTGATTTGGGTGTTTATGGGCCCAGGAGCCTTCTAATTTGTTACTCTGCCTTCCATAAGGTGTGCTCTGTTCTCATAGTGCAAGGTGGCTTGAGACTCATCCAGATTCCAGTTCCAAGGAAGAGGAGAAAGGGATCCAAAGTCGTGCCCATCACCCTAAACCCAGCCTGGGAATGGTTCACAATTGTCCCCCTCACGTTGGTCTCATGGCCACCCCACTCCGCAAAGCAAGCTTGCAAATGTAGTCATTATGTTAAACCATAGCATGTCTGACTACAATCTGATGTTCTCTTGTTAGAGGAGAATGGGCAAATGGGTTTTAGAAGACAACCATTAGCATCAATCTTGTTTCAAGGGTTTTAAAATCTACCTTTAGTCAATATGTCTTTAAAAAGCCATTCTGTCCCAATTTATATAAATACATCTTCTTCCCATGAATTTGTGGTATTCATCAATAGAATGTGCTGTAATTTAATTTGTTTCTCTTTGATGGAAATTTAGCTTGCTCCCAATAGTTTTGCAATTATAAACAATGCTGTGATGACCAGCTGTGTAAAATATCTTGGAATACCTGCCCAATTATCTCTGTAGGATGAAGTGCTTGGAACGGAAGTGTTGGCTGACAGGGAAACAATCGTGTGGTGGTCAAACTGCTAAAACTTCTTCTAGAAATCTTGCCTAAGTCTACACTCTTACCAGCAATTTTTGAACACATATTTTTCCACACTCTGGCCAATACTTGACACTAAGATACAGTCTTAAATCCTTACTGATTAGACATGGGAGTTATTTCCCCTATCTTCTATTTATATATGAAGTTAGTCTGAAATAACTCATTTATGATCATTGCTTGTAAATTAGATAATGAAAAATTTCTGTAAAACAAAGACCATCTGTGAGATAACAGGTTTTTTCCCCCAAGGCTAATAATCAGTTTGTGAAAGTAGTTCTAAAGAAAGGGCTGATAAAATGTCTTGAGAAAGTGGCTATCTGAATGGAGTGGGAATATTGGGCAGAGTGAAACTTTGGTGGATGGAGGCCTCAGCTGAAATCCAAGGGCTGCCATGTACCGTGGGACCTTGGGCAGGTTCCACCACCTCCTGAGTCCTAGCAGGATCTGGACTCCACCTTTCACGTCTGGCTCCAGAGCCACGAGTATAGCTTCCAAGCAATATTAACAGTGGATTTCAACATTGCACTTGACTTGTCTGTTTAGAAATCTCTTTCCCATTAACCCCCACATCCTGTGTGTCTACACAGCTCTCTAGTACTCTGTAAACACTGCATGAATATTAGACAAAGAAAGAAGTTTTGAAAAGTAGAAGCAAATATGGCCAGCGCCGCAGCTCAATAGGCTAATCCTCCACCTGCAGCGCTGGCACACCGGGTTCTAGTCCCAGTAGGGGCGCCGGATTCTGTCCCGGTTGCCCCTCTTCCAGGCCACCTCTCTGCTGTGGCCAGGGAGTGCAGTGGAGGATGGCCCAAGTGCTTGGGCCCTGCACCTGCATGAGAGACCAGGAAAAGCACCTGCCTCCTGGCTTCGGATCAGCACAATGCACCGGCCACAGCGGCCATTGGAGGGGTGAACCAATGGAAAAGGAAGACCTTTCTCTCTGTCTCTCTCTCTCACTATCCACTCTGCCTGTAAAAAAAAAAAAAAAAAAAAAAGTAGAAGCAAATAGCAATATGGCCGGCGCCGCAGCTCAATAGGCTAATCCTCCACCTGCAGCGCCGGCACTCTGGGTTCTAGTCCCAGTCGGAGCGCCGGATTCTGTCCTGGTTGCCCCTCTTCCAGGCCAGCTCTCTGCTGTGGCCAGGGAGTGCAGTGGAGGATGGCCCAAGTGCTTGGGCCCTGCACCCACAGGAGAAGCACCTGGCTCCTGCCATTGGATCAGCATGATGCACCGGCCACAGCGGCCATTGGAGGGGTGAACCAACAGAAAAGGAAAACCTTTCTCTCTGTCTCTCTCTCTCACTATCCACTCTGCCTGTATAAAAAAAAAAAAAAAAGTAGAAGCAAATAGATGGAATGAGTAGTGAAATACTATCCTTCCTCAGTTTCTGCAATACCCATGGAAGGGGAGATGCCTACACTTGCCGATCTTCTACAAAGCACATGACTACACCAACATAGGTAGCACCACATCTCTTCATGAAATTAAACATGTGTCCATGAAGATGTAGTAAGATCACAGTTTAGCTCTGGTCGCACATTGTACAATGCGTGTGTGGTCTCAGGATGCTGCACATCCTACTACTCATTCTATTACATGTACCTGCCTATTTGGATTCTGTATTTCCAAGTCAGATTGCTCCTGTCAAAATGCAGAATCCCATTAATTAGTTAAGAAGCATTTATCCAAAGCATAGTGTGAAATCACCTAGCAGGTGCAAGAAGCTTTTTTGAGGAAATCACTATTTGTGATTCCCAGATCACCTTCCCCTTGTTTTAGAAGCCAAGACCTCACTTGTCCTTGGAGAACCACAAGTAAACAGAAGAGGTAGTGGCAGTTATTGGTAAAGAAGTGTATGAAGAGCCTTTGCTGGTCAACGGCTCACACCATGTGGAACAATGGCCCTGTTCAAACTCTGCTCAGAGAGAAAGCTCACAAGGTTGTATCAATTGGAATTTTGTCAAATTCCTCCAGTCTCCCACCATCTGCTCTCTTAGCAAGGTGGGGCAGAGGGAGAGATTCCTGGTGTTATTTTGTACACAGTCTTGTCTCTTTTGATAGCTCATAGTTTATAACCCACTGCCAAATTGAACACTGCAGTTTGAAAATCTAGTCCCAGAAAGACAAATACCATATGCTTTGCCTGATCTGTGGTAAATAATAGAGTATCTAAAAGGTTATCTGTAAGAGTGAAATTGATGCTTTAAGATTCAATGATTGTTTACAGCCCTTGCCTTGACTATTGAGGAACAGTGGATTTTTCATACTATTTGTTGAACCTTTTACTTTGTGTAGGGTTAATCTTATGAATATAAAGATAACTGAAAATAGATCTTTGTAAAAGAAATAAGGATGAGAACAGGAGAGGGAGGAGGAAGTGTGGGAGCAGAGGCAGGAGGGAGGGTAGAGAGGAAAGTATCACTATGTTCCTGAATCTGTATATGGGAAACACACAAAATCTATACACCTTAACTAAAATTTAAAAATAAGAAAATCCAATATTATGTAAATTCACATACATGACTTTGGGGCTGCTCCCCCACTCCTTGGAGCTGATATTCCACAACAACTGGATTAGATAAGAGAGAAAAGCCATCAGTCAACAACGAGGCCTGTTGGAGGAGGGGTCAGGGCAGAGAGCAGTGAGAGCATGACAGGAGTTATAAAAGGTGCGACAATTTCCCTCCTGTGTGAAGTTGGCTGTTGCATTTAGATTGACTCAGTAATATTTCTCTACAATTGATTGTTAGTCTTCCTCAATATCCGTAACTAAATCGATCTTGTGAAATCTATATTGGACAATCCAGGTATAATATAGTCTTCCCCTGAAGTCTCCAAATTTGAAATGCACATTTCTTAAATCTCTTGCAGATTTCACAGCCCTCCTGGTGGATATCATTGGAAACTCAACCAGCTACCTCACGGAGATTTTCAAGTCAACCTCCATCCTCTCAGGTGTGGTCACCAAATGTGAGGCTTGGCATCCATTGTGGAGCATGATGGAGCCTTTAGATTTCCTACTCCACACTCTGCCTTCAGCCAGGCTGCCAGCAACCTTCATGAGAGCTTCGTTTAGGTTATCAGCGTCCCACTTGCCAACACCAGTACTCAAAGGCTCCATCTTTCACGAGAACTGTTCCTGGGGTCTGGAGGGAGAACCCAAGGCTCAGTGCTGGAGAAATGTAGGCAGATGTGAGCAAACTGCATTGGTGAAGAGCTAGGCATCGTCTCAAGGATGACAAAAAACGAGATCTGTAGAGGCTGAATATTTGGCTCGAGGTTGGTGCCAGAACTCAGATTGGGTCTTTAAGGAGCCTAAGCTGTAGTTTTACGTAGTTGAAAAATGTATACCTCATTTTTAAGGTGATTTCATGTCACAGGAAAATCACGTTTTCCTGGGATCCACTTTGAAAAACAGAGCTAGTCAATACCCCAAGAGTTTGTGTCCTCAGAAACACTGAGTGTCCCAACAGGGAGCAGTTTCCATTTTAAAAGCAGAGAGGGAGGGAGAAAGAAGTAGACTCAATATCAACTATTAGTTGTCAAAGTCAATATCAACTATTAATTATCAAAGATTCTTGCCAAGAGCTTTCCACAGCTTGTCTCCTTGTATCCTCACTACAACCTGATGGAGTAACTACTATATTTATCCCCCACTTTGCAGGTGGGATACTGGCATACAAAGACTAAGTCCCAACATCACTCTTAGAGACGGAATTCTAACCCAGGCTACCTGGCTCTGTAGCCCATGGTCTTGCTCACTATAATACCCAATACAAATTATATAAATAACAGTACCCCATGAACAGAATACTAATGATTGGCTATTTATTGATCTCATTTATCTGTCAGGCAGCATACTTGGCACTCTACAGACACTGTCTCATTGACTCCGTAGAGCAATTCTGTGACAGACCTGCAGTTCCATACTCAAGTCCTTTCACACACAAGTATGTTTAGAAATCCCCAAGTTGTCAGATTTTGGAAGGTCTAACACAGTGTCTACACTGCACATGATGTGGCAACTCCAAGAGCATCCAGGGAAGCCTATTGGAATACATCACATCACTATTCATTTAGCAGAATGTGAGTCTTTTTGCACTAAGTGAGACAAAGACAATGACAGCCTCACACCTGCCAAGTCTGACTTTGCAACCACATGAACCATACTCCTATAAACTTTCCATCTGACACAGATTTGGGGATTTGAGAACTGCAACTACAGGGCTGTGCGATTGACATTTTCACCATTTTAAAGATGAGCAAAGCGAGTCCTGGAGAAGTCCAGAGGCTCACTCAGGTTCACACATTACATGGCAGAACTGACATGGTAAGCCTGGAAGCCGACCCCAGAGGCTGTGCCCTTAGCCATGACACTGTATCACACCATTCCTTTAGTCCTGCCAAACAAAATAAAGAAACCAGATCAGCGCTCCCTGAAGAGTGAGAGTTAGCCTCATTTTTCCTGTATGCATCCTAAGTACTTGCAGCTTCATTTTCATTTCAACCAGTGACTTAAGGATTCAGACCCATGGCTAAGTCTTGTGTCCTGGTTCATCTTCCAGTGAGTCAAACCAATGAATCTGACTGCATCTTCATTTGCGTGATGACGGGAAAGTCAGGTGAGCTCCAGCCACCCCTCGGGAAGGTCTCTGGGCTGAGAAGTCAACACAGCTCTCCAGCATGTGAACCCACAGTCTGATCTTGCTGGTGTGGTTTTTTGCAGGCAGGAATCTTTCTGACTTCTGGGAGCTGGCGGAGAAGTCCCCTGTTATCAATTACACATTTACCAGTGGCGTGGCTAGTGTTCTGGGTGAGTGCAAACCTCCCGAACTCCTGAAGACTCTTTGGACTAGGCTCCCACTATGGGTGCTTCATTTAGCTTTAATGTGTTTTAAACCATACGATCTCACCATTTACAAAAATGAATTTCTGGATCCTCTACAACAATATCTGG
Source organism: Oryctolagus cuniculus (assembly GCF_051225735.1). NCBI lineage: Eukaryota > Metazoa > Chordata > Mammalia > Lagomorpha > Leporidae > Oryctolagus > Oryctolagus cuniculus. Next base: position 158,179,696 of record NC_142872.1, on the reverse strand, counting down.
CAACGTTGGATCTTCCCTCCTCCAAGTCCATGGCCACAAGTAACTGGAGCTGAGGAGCTACTGTCCCCAGCCTTCCAGTAGGAGGGCCCCTTTTGTGTATTTTCCACAGTCCTTTCTGCTCCCTATTGCCTGGCATCTTTTTTATTAGATACTTGGATTCTGTAGATATTTGAGTTTGTGACTCCATTCTAGAGACATAGCCACTCTACAATAGTCCTCTCCTACTCAACCTTGCTCTACCCACTCACACACGTGCCCATGCTCCTGTCTTTTCCCTGTCACCAAGTGGAATTTTTGGAACCATCTTTAGGTCCTCTTTCTCCTTTGCACTGAACTGGCATTTCTAGAAGCACAAAGCTCCTGGAATGTGACTGATCCTCTGGGATGACCTGCAGCTGGGATTATCTTAGCTAAGTGCTCATCGCCTACCTTTGGGTTGTCATGGTTTTGAGTCTCCCTTATCCTTCCACCTTAAGGAGGGTGATAACCTTAACAAGCAGAGGTTGCTTCTTTTTACTGCTCAGGACTCCTCCACCACCAGCAGTGGGTCCAACATCCTTAGCCTGGAGTATGCATTTCTCTCTTCTCCTGCTTTTTCCAGGAAGCAACTGCACTGAAACCACTGCCCGTCTAGCAGGTGGCATACTTCTCCATGCCCACCCATGAGACCACTCACACTGTTATCTGTGATTGCAACTCTTTCCCCATGTTTCCCTATTTTCCATGTTTCCATATTTCAGAACCCTGTTTACCTGTCAGTTGCCAGCCCAGGCACTACCTCCTTTCTAAAGGTCCCCAGTCTTTGGTGGTCTTACAACACTGACATTCCCAGAAGCTCCTCAAAGAATGATGCTTGAAGGCAGAGAGACTCTCCCTGAGCTCCCCATTCTGCCTTCCCCTGAGCACCTCACAGCCCTTTGCACACAGTAGGCTCTTTATCAGTGACTCTTGCAGTAAAATGAAGGATTAACTAAATCTCCAACTTCACCAATGGGCTGCTTCTATTTAAGTATGTTGTAAGGCATCTCTTGGTTATGCTGCAGGAGGAATTGCAATTCGTGTGGATAAGAATACTTGATAGCATTGGTGGGTTCACTGAGCAGGCTCCTCCACCTGCCCGACTGTGAGGACCTATCTGAGGCCCAAGTCAATCTCCCTTATTTGGGGAGTCCTCAAAATACCTTCCTACTTCCAATCTCAATCAGGCTCCCTTTTGTGCTACTTCAGTAAGGACCTACACTTAGGAAGAGAGAACGGATTCACAAAATGATCCTAAGGTTGATGTGCTGGTAGTCAGTTGCCTGTCTAAGTGAAAGTTTGGCTGGGATGTACCTAGCCCCATGCCCAATAGCCCAGGAAGCAAGGCTCAGGTGCATGTGGGGTCTTAGTGGGCCCATAAATAAGACAGGGTAGAAGAAATGAGGTTGCAGGGCCATCTCTTGCAGATGTGCCCTCTATGCAGTTACCTGCCACAGGGCAAAGTGGAAGCCAAAATGCAACTTGGGCTCTGCCCACCAGTCTTTGAGCACCTAGAAGAAGGGATACTATGGGCCAGTGGGAACCAGTAATCCTCATAGCCACTCTCCAGCCCCATCACCTAATGTCCAGTACTTTCAAGCCTGACAGCTTTATGCGATTCTCCCCCCACCTTTACTAGGGATGGATATTTTGGCTGATTTTCTCATTTGACACTGTTCAGGGGAAGTTTGGGATCTCTGCATCCTCTATATGTGCTGTTCAATGACCTTTCCATAGCTCAACAGTCCTTTATGTCTGAAGTGTCAACACATGGCAAAGCTGCCATTGGTTATCTCCCTGAAGGTGGAGCTACCAGGGTAACAGCCAGGACTCCAAAGCCCACAACCAAAAGCCAGCAAACACTGCCAAGTCAAGGGCCCCCGCACTGGGCCTGGAGCACACTACGGCCGTCTGCTCCAAGCCGTCCTCAGTGGATGAAGACAACGACTGTTTCAGAGGGAGAGGCTTCGGGCACTTGGAGTAGCGCCCCTCACGCTCTACCCACCACAGGTAAGATGCCTTCTCACCGCTCCTCTCCTTTGCTGTGTCTCCTTCCTGTCCCTCTGGGCTCACATGAATAAGGACAATCCTTCCCTTTATCTCTTCTCCACCACCTGAAGCTATGCTTCAGCTTCCCTTGAGGAGCAAGCACTGGTCCAATAGAGTCAGGCAAGGTGCCAGTATCATTGATACAATGCAGCTTTAACATTTGTTTTTATAACATTTCCTTTTGAAATAGTTCAAGTCTCAGAAGAAATTGTGAATGTAGTGTTGAAAGTTCTCTGGTACCCACTACCCAGCCTCCTATAAAGCAAATATCTTACAGAATCATAGTACATGGTAGCAAGAGATGTTTCAATTTCAAAAAAGCATTCAGCAATCTCTCTTCTGAAATTCACATGAAATGGAAAAATGAAGTCATGATTTTGTGCATGGGTAGTTTAGTTTGCAGCTGGCCGGATAACGATGCCAAGAAGATGTTAACAATTTGACACCAGTATGAGAATTTGCAGCCAATGGCTATGCAAGAGATCCTTTCCTCTTCAGCTTCTGTACATGATCTTTGGTGTTGTCACTGAAGACAAAAATTTGGAGAAAATATAAAAGACGGTAGCTCTGTCATTAATTGTCAGTATTGCCTTGTTGAGTTCCAATGATGGACCAGTGACATAAGTATTCATTCATTCATTCACTCATCAAAATATACATTTGCTACCAGATGCTAGGGTAGACCACAAGAGGATGAGACATGTAGGAGAGAGGGATTGGGAAAGTGAGCTAATGTTACTCAACTGTAGTTAGGAGAGATAGGTTCTGGGGTTCTATTGCTCAGTAAGATAACGTCATAATGATCATGTACTGTTATTTCACAAAAGCCAGAAGAAAGGATTTTGAATGCTTTCACCATAAAGAAACGGTAGATGTTTGAGGAGTAGTACCCTCATTGAATAATACACAATGTATGTATGTATCAAAATATCCCTGGCATTCATAAATACGTATAATTTCTATGTCAATCAAAAATAAAAAGGAAAATAACCCCCAACCCTGTAAATGTTCACCTTTCCTCTTGGGTTCAAGTCACCGTAGTTATGACCCCAGCTTATAAAGAGCTATTGTGTGTGTAGAGGTCAATGGCGGGCTCCTAGCCAAGGTAGCCAGGGGCACTGGCTTCCCCAGAGAGGTAAGAATTGGAAAGAGGCAGGCAGGAAAAGAAACAAGGGCACTGGATGGTAGGGAAGACCAGGAATCAATTTCACTAAATAGAGTTCTTGCATTTATTACAGGAAGGTGAGTACAATAGTTGGCAACATGACAATTGCATAAAATTAGAAACCTTTCCTGTTGCCTATGAAAAAAGATGTGATTGCTAGAAGCAAGGAAAGTCATAAAATGCCAAATTATAACTTTGAAAGGAAAAATGCTATTTTATATAGGAAAAACTACCAACTTCAATGAGAGAACATTTAAATAAATGGATATACCATGTTATGGATGAGAAATTAAATATTTTCAACATTCAAAACATTCTAAATTAACTTACAAATGTAAAATCCTTAAATGGGATTAGTTTTGCAAGAAATGATTTAAATTTCTACCATGGAATGAATAGGTGAGAACATCTAACAGTTTCAAAAGATCAATGAGGAAAGATTTGTTGTAATTGATAGCAACCCTGTGATGCCTTAGAGTGGGAATTACCATTTTTATTTTATCCTCATTTTAATGACAAAACTGAAATGAGTTAAGCCACCTGCCCCAAAATTCACAGCATGGAGAAGGCAGGGCAGAACTAATACCCCAAGACCTCTTTACCTGAACTCACCGTTCTTCCCACTGGGTGCTGTCATTAGACACGCACACCCTAGCTGATTGGGAAGGGTGGGGAGGACTCAAGAGATTTGGAGACTTTTTCCTTCCTGAAAAGTGCTTAGGCAAATAAAAATCCATTTGGTCCATAAATTACAGTTCGGGGTAAAGTTTAAGCCTCTTTATGTACATTACAACATGTGCTTGGTAGTTGCCTTTTGATCATATTTTAATGTCACTTGAAGCAACGTGGTCCAGCATGGCAATGTCCTGTAACTGTCACTTTGACCTTGTAGCTATCAGAAGGGTGTCCAGAACACCATGGGTGACAGCCAACAGGCAGACCTGGGCTCAGACCATCCATGAGAAAAAACCTGGAGGGCCTCCCTGGGAAGCACTTTCCTCCACACTGATGTCTACTGCAGGGGACCAGGAGGCCACCAACACAACGGGGCCTCTGGAGCTACCTGCTGGGATGGCTACACCCACCAGCCCAGCCTCAGGTAAGAGAGGGTGATCTACTCCTTTCTTTTCCAACTGAATTTAGCATCTCTTGTTTTGAAAACGTTTTCTGAATTTTTGAAACTTGCACATTTACGGAAAAGGAATAAAACATAGGCAAGCAACATAATCAATCATAAAGCAAATTCTTCTTCTCCTCCTTCTCCTGACCCCACTCCTTTCCTATCCTCTTTGTGTGAATGGGAACTCCCTCTTTACAGGATTCTTCTTCCTCCTCTTTGATTTGTACCCACTTCCCAATCTCTTTTTCCCTTCCAGTCCCTGAAATAAGTGAAGTTGGCATTGTTCACTCAAGACAGTTCAACTGGTTTTTTTTTTTTTGGCATAGTATAGATAAAATTGCATTAATTACATATACATTATGCATTTGTAATAGGACATTAAAAATGTCCACTATATATACAAATATTATTACACATATGTTAATATATAACCATGTAGTGAGAAAGGCAAGAGCTCCAAAAAGCAGAAGAAAAGCCATTGAGTGTGATCCCAATTTTGGGTGTTCATATGTATTTGTATGTGTATGGTTATGCCTACAGGTATATGAAAAACAAAGCAAAAGAAGGCTGGAAGAAATTTATAACACATTAACCTTACATCTAAGCTTATGGTTCCCAGACCATATCTGGTTAGTAGAGTCATACTGATTTTTATTTCTTTACTCCAATTTTATGGATTTTCCCTATTTACTATCACTATAATCAAACAAAAATTTACTTTTTAAAAATAGCTTCCTCTGAGCCCTGCAGCATGGCCAGAAGCCCTTTTCCTATGCTCTCCATGATCAATGAACAATAAGGTGTATTTGAGGCAGGCATTTTGTGCATTTTAGTTGCTACAGGGGACACCACAGCCCATATCAGGGTGCCTGGTTCAAGTCCTGGCTACTCCAACACTGCTGCTAATTCCTATCCTGGGAGGCAGCAGATGACTCCTGTACTTGTCTGGCACCCAGGTACATTACCCAGATGGAGTTGTGGACTCTTGGCTTCAACCTGGCCCAGCCCTGGCTGTCGTGGGCGTGTGTGCAGTGACCAGCAGAGGATGATCTGTCTCTCTACCTTTCAAAATAAGTGAAAATAAACAAACACAAATAGTAAAGTGTATCATAGTGTGTGTGAACTTGACTTTCTTCTCTGGGGTATGTTCTTCTCAAGGAATTATGTCTTTCATCTCAGGATCCTGTGAGACACAGTAGGCATTCAGCAAAAGTTGGTTGAAACACTGACTATTGTAAGGAATACAAGGAGAGGGGTAAATGAATTTCAACAGACATACATGTGAAGTCGTGACTTTAGGCTCAAATATCAACTGCACAAACAGGTCTGGGAATGCCATTTTAATCATATGAATGCCTGACATAATTGTATGAATTCAGTCGGTTTAAGCATCATTCATAAATGAAGGGGAAAACGCAAGCTTGGATTTGGCTAGTGTCGCTCCCCCTCTTTGCGGAGGAACGACACCAGACCCTGCGCTGTTCTTTTATCTGCTCGGCCCTTCCCGGGTTAGCTGCCATTCCCTCATTCGTGGAGGAACGACGCCATCCCGGGTTAGCTGCCGGCCCCTCCACCTCTGTGGAGGGGCGGCACCCCCTGCCGCTTTCCCCACTTCCGCAGAGGAGCGGCACACCGCCGGCCGGCTCTCTCGGGGGCTGCTCAGATGTTCCTGGTGCATGTTGTCTCTCTCCTCCTTTATAGTCCTCTTCCACCAATCCGTGCTCTGCTACCCACACGCCGAGCATGCTGCTCTCCTCCAATCAGGAGCAGGATCAGCTCCTGCAGCTTACCAAACTGATGAGGCAGCTGCGTAGAAGTTTACTCCTCCCCAGCGCCATATTGTGGGAGAGCAGATGCATAGAATAAGTCTTAATTCCAGTAACTTAGTCTAGTCTCAGTTGCTCCCCACAGCTAGATGGATACAGCAGCCAGGAGGCTGTGAGCTCTGCTCTCCATTTCAGACACAACTGGGCCTGCCAGTTACTCTGCATCTTCAGGCAGTTTCCTTGAGTGGTCCGAGTCCTGGCTTTCTCGCCTACGAAATGGGAGTTTCTGTGATAGTTAAATTAGGTGGCATCCATGAGGTATTTCACTCAATGCATAGCATCAGGAAGCACTCAATTATTGGCGATTCCTGCTATCCTGCCCTCAAATGGGGGCACTGAGACCAGCTGCAGGAGACATTTTGCAAAGGATAGTAGCAAACAGTAGGATACCCCTAGAGGACAGCATTATCTGATTTGGCACTTTGCCCTTTGCCTCAGTAGATGTCGCCTGCCACAGCCGAATTGGGTGGCTCAATAACTGGCATTGATTGGATAGGGCAGGACTGACGGCATGGCCTCTCTTCTTCCCAACCAAGCCCTCTTCAAGGAGATGAAGGCTCATCCTCCTTTAATCTCATCCTAGGAACTTCCACCATTGGCACACAGACCACAGTTCCAACTAAGGCACCAGCCCCGAAAGAGCCACATACAGGTGAGAAAGGCAGTGTCACAGGGGAGACATAGCCTGGGGGCAGCAGCGTGATGGGGACGGGATGCCAGCAGTCAGACCAGGCTGATCATTGTACTTTAAACAGATTCATAAGCCTTGCTGTCCTGCTGAATTGCTGTGTGTTCTTGGATACGTCACTTCCCCTCTGCTGGCTACAATTTCCCTATAGATTTTGAGATCTGTCTTTAAGCTGTTATAATTCTGATTCCATACGTAATCCAAGGCCATTTCATTTTGACCTTTGGGGGACCTCTGTTGCCCATTGCAGGTGATCTTCCTGTGGAGTGGCCATTCATCCCCAGGGAAGAGTCAATCCTGGTCCCAGCACCTCACCGAGTTTCAAGTGAGTACCAGAGCCTGGTCACTGTTACGGGCATGCTTGTTTTGAATGCATTCATGGAATGGAGATTTGAGAGCCCCTCTCCTGGGATTCAAAGCCTTCTGTCCCCAGGACTCAGTTTTCTCAATCGTGAAACAAGAATCACCACAATGGTTGTGAGCGTGAAGAAGTCTGCGTTTGTTTCTTTCCCACAGGGTTGTGTACTAAGTAAGATAATGTGTGTGGGAGCGATTTGGAATTGTAGAGCTCTGTATAATGGGCATTTAACCAACTGTTATCGAGTGATCGTCTATTGAGCTGTTTGCTGGACACTTTGTAAAATGGAAACTGCCCTTAGAACAAGGTGGGTTGTTGGCAGAGGGAGGAAGGCGTAAAAGATGACTCCAAAATTCAATCCCCATTCACTGGGCGCCATTTCTGCTGTTCTGTTTTACAGAACCTGTACACTCTTAATTCTCGTGGATCTAGTGGATAACCGACTCCTGGCCCTGCAGCTGACACTTGAGCTTCCGTGTTTCTTTTTCTACACTTTTCCAGGTTATGGATGTCCCACTCTCCCTATTCCATTGAGCCAAGTTTCCTGAATGTTCCTAAGCCATCCAGCCATTTGTCAACGGGGCATTATTAAATTACTGGTGCCTGCACAGTCTCCCTTTTCATATCTCCTCAGTTCTGCCTCCACCCCAGGCTCAGCCTGTGCTGAATGAGCCTTTCAGACACAGAGATGCGATTATGCTACCAAAGGAAATGATTACATCTTTGTCTCCCCAGTTTTTTTTTTTTTTTTTTTTTGGACAGGCAGAGTGGATAGTGAGAGAGAGAGAGAGAGAGAAAGGTCTTCCTTTGCCGTTGGTTCACCCTCCAATGGCAGCTACAGCTGGTGCGCTGCGGCCGGCACACCGCGCTGATCCGAAGGCAGGAGCCAGGTGCTTCTCCTGGTCTCCCATGGGGTGCAGGGCCCAAGCACTTGGGCCATCCTCCACTGCACTCCCGGGCCACAGCAGAGAGCTGGCCTAGAAGAGGGGCAACCGGGACAGAATCCGGCGCCCTGACCAGGCTAGAACCTGGTGTGCCGGCACCGCTAGGTGGAGGATTAGCCTATTGAGCCACGGCGCCGGCCTGTGTCCCCAGTTCTACAGAGATGCACTAGTGGTGCAGATGGGAGCAGCTGTCAGATGGAGTTTTAGAAAATAACTTTACAACTGTATCTATGTATCTTTGTATCATCTGTAACTATATCTGCACCTATGTATTTCTATGTATCATTTTTGTGTATATTATCTATATTTGCATGTATATATCCATCCATTTGCCTACCCATGCATTCATCTAATAGATTAATTTATACCTATCCATCATCCCCCACCTAACCACTCTCCTACCATGTACCTGCCTATCTATCCTTCTATATAGTTATCTAATTTTTATCTTTCTATATCATATACATCTATACACAATTTATCCATTATCTGTCTATCCATCTGCTATCTATCCATCATCTGTCTAATCATCTATTTAATGAGGAATGTAATTGTAAAATAAAGTTCTAGCATCTTCTAGTAAACTATTCTTTTCATCTAGAAAAATAGTATGCCCCAAAGCCGTTGCCATCCAATCTTTCATATATTCAATAAATATATGAACATTTAATGAATTCCTACTGTGTGCCAGGCACACTTTTATTTTCTCTTCACAATTGTATAAATAGCCATATTTACAATGTAAATAATAATGTCTTAACTAAGCAGTTCTGGAGAGTTCTATAGATACAGAGACTGGGTTTTGATCCCAGATCTGTCTAATTCCAAAGTCTGTGCTATTCCATCTTTCCTTATTACCTCTCCCTAGCTGTAGCATATGGACAGAAAACAGCAATTTAAGGAAGAATGTGGTAAGGTTAAGAGAAAAATTAGTGTCATGTATCTGAAGAGGAAGAGATTACTTATGGCTGGAGAAAACATTCAAGAGTTTATTGGGCCGGCACCGCAGCTCACTAGGCTAATCCTCTGCCTTGTGGCGCCGGCACACCGGGTTCTAGTCCCGGTTGGGGCGCCGGATTCTGTCCCAGTTGCCCCTCTTCCAGGCCAGCTCTCTGATGTGGCCAGGGAGTGCAGTGGAGGATGGCCCAAGTGCTTGGGCCCTGCACCCCATGGGAGACCAGGAGAAGTACCTGGCTCCTGCCTTCGTATCAGCGCGGTGCGCCAGCTGCAGCGCGCCAGCTGCGGCGGCCATTGGAGGGTGAACCAATGGCAAAAGGAAGACCTTTCTCTCTGTCTCTCTCTCACTGTCCACTCTGCCTGTCAAAAAAATAAAAATTAAAAAAAAAGAGTTTATTGGTTGAGAAAGTGGCATCTAAACAAGATTGCCTCTTCACACATACACCAAGCAGAGACATAGCTTAAGCAAAGGCACTGTGGCATAAAACAACTGATGTTACCCAGGAACTTGGAAAGACCTTTTTTTGGCTTGAATTCTGATACAAAAGGTGAGAGTAGTGTGGGATGAAAGTTTGGCAAGAGTGAGATCGCCAGGGTCTTATTGGTCAAGGCTTCTCTGAGACATATGGGGACAGAATGAATGGATTTGTGTGCAGAAATATTTCTCTAACTGCAGAGTAGAGACTAAGGGGGAGGCTGGGAACGACGGAATTAGATGCCGTTGTGCCGATGATGGCAGGGATGAGAGAGACTAGAATTAGGAAGTGACCATGAAGATGGGGAGACGCGGATGATGCTTAAAAAGAGAATCAAGATGAAGCAGTGATGGGTGTATGAGTATCAGGAAGGAAACAAAAATTATGCCCAAGTATGAGCAACTGAGAGTATTTTCCCGAGATGGAGAAGGGTAGGGCGCGTGTGTGTATGGGGTGGGGGCCAGTGATGGCTCAGAAGAGAACATGAGAGTTGAGCCTCAGGCTAAGTAAGTTCATGTACTAGAGTGTGGGGTACTTATGAGCATGGACCTCGGAAGATGTGTTATTCATATGAGGTGCTCATAAATGGTAAAGAAAAAGTCATGATACTTGGTGGAATTTCATCAGTGCTCTGGAGGGTTTAATATTCTAGTTGACTTAGGATAAAATACTTCCTTTCTACATTTTTTAAGCCTTTGTCTAACATCATTCTCCACTACAATAAATCTGCTACTGCTAAATTATAATTTTCAAGAATGTAAAAACATGACTCTAATGATAATGTAAAAAGAATAGGCATCAACATAGAAAAATGCTGTTCAACTCACTGATGAATGAGGAAACCAGGAATATTTTAAAGCTGATTCAATGGAGATGCTGAGGAACAGGCATTTATATAATCAAAGAAATTCTCAAATAAATTTTCTAATTAATATCCTGTAGTGATAAACTCTTTTTTATTAGACAAAATCAATCACACCTTCACCAGAAAATAATTATTTCCATTGCAATGGAGAGCAAGCATTTGCATGGCTCTCAGACAAGAATTAATGTGATTATCAGTTAACTTACTCCATTTCAAAGTTGTAAAATCATCCAATTAAAAAATCAATTAAAAGGGTAAACTCCCATAAAACAGGTAACCCCCCAGAGAGCCTGCTAGACAAGCAGAACTGTAGTAAAAGAATATCCAACACTCCTCTAGATAATTTTTCTTGATAGTATTAGTGATCATTTGTTGGTAGATTAGTATCAGTATCCTATATCCAAGTTACTAGAAGAAAAGCTCAGAGAGGAATGTCCTTTTCTTTCTTATTTGTTGTTAAATCTTTACTGTCTGGTAGCAGCATCTGGTACATAGTTGATGCTGCATAAATTTAAATAAAGAGTAAATAAATAAATGCTGTAATTTGTTGTTCGTTTCATCAGGAACTTTTCAGTGTGCTTGGTATAAGTTATCGCTTTTACTCCTCCCACTCACTCTAAGTGACAGGCATGGATCTCCTTAGTTGCCACTTGAGGAAACATAGATATACTCATAGGATGATGCTCAGGAGATCTCAAAACACTGAAATTTAAAAAAATCTATTGTTCTTCTTGTCATTTACTGCTCTCTCCTAAAAGAAAAATATTACTATTAAACAATGAACTTTAGTTTGCTGAAACATAAATAATCTTTACAAACTCAGAACCCACAACCTGAGAGCCTGGTACTCCAGTGACTCAGCATTTTATCTTTCGATGTGCCCCTCCTTGCACAGATGTACACATATGTACATACACATGGAAAAACATCCATACACATTTATACCACACATGTACACAGATTTCATATACACTTATCTTCATGTGCACACATATGCATACACACCTCCCAATTTGAATTATTCTCTACTCTCCCTTCAGCATCTCATCCCTTACATGACACAGAATCTCTGTATACCCTGTACCTTGCACCAATATGCCCTCCATGTGGTCCATTTCTGTTTGGTGTTTCAGATCCTTACGTAATATTTGCTCTTCAGTGAAACTAGCTTTGATCCCCCCCAGGAACTTGATTCCCACCTTCTCTCCACCTGTCTTTGGAAACTCTCACAGATTTACCAGGAAACTATGAACCAACATCGTGTTTACCTGTCAATCTCAAGCTACTCATATCAAGGCAAGACACAGGGGTTACCCAATGGAAGATGCTTGTTAAACTCAATTTTTTGACTGGTCTGGGATTGCATCTTCCAGGATGTCCTCAGCCACTCCTCAAAGAGGTGACCATGACAGCAACTCCTCTCAGCCTGGCCATCCAGAAGCTCAGCCCATGCCTGATGGAGTTGTGCCACTTCTTTCAGCAATGCCTCTGCATGAGCCAGAGAAATTCCAAGGCAGAAGTCATGAGGTAACATGGCCCACTTGCTGCTTTTCACATCCAATTTTACAAGTTTCTCGTTCTATATGGCTTTTCTGAAGGCTGCAAAGTATTCAGGCAACAAGTCATCCACTGACAAGTGATAGAGACTACCTCAAAGAGAGGACTCTCAGTGACTACCCCACTAAACTGTCACTTCTTTGAGGGCTGTGATGGAACTCATTCATTTCAGGGTCCTCAAAACCAATTATAGAGCCTAATATGGTAAGTAAGATAGACTGACATGAGTTGAATTATATTGGATTGAATTGAGTTGGGTTGGGTTAGGTTGACATACACTGGGTTGAGTTTGGGATGGGTTTGTTGAGCTGGATTGGGATGAATTGAGTTGAGGTGATGTGTGGGGAGGGGAGTTTTTATTTTGAAGTGAAGCGAGTTGCATTGTATCAAGTGGAATTACTGTTGAAGACTTTGAGTGGTCCTTGAACCCCAATTCACTCAGTATCATGAGATTTTTAATGGAAGAATGACCAAAAGATATGTCTACCATACAGATTCCAGGTCTTTCACAGATCTCTAGTGTCTTCTTCCAGTAGAATGGCAAAGTTGTAAAACTAAAATAAGAACACAGATGTGATTTTATGTTAAGACATTTAAGCCAGGACATTTTCCGGACTCAATGCTGGTATGCTATCCTTTCTCTTTGGATTTATTCTTGGTTGTTTATATGGAACCAAATGATGCCAGTAAATATTGCTGCTCCAGTACTCCAAGGGGCAGATTCTCAGATACTTTATACTGTTTTCTCTTTTTTAACTTTTATTTAGTAAATATAAATTTCCAAAATACAGTTTCTGGATTACAATGGCTTCCCCCCATAACTTCCCTCCCACTCACACCCCTCCCATCTCCCACTCCCTCTCCCATTCCATTCACATCAAGATTCATTTTCAATTCTCTTTATATACAGAAGATTGCCTTAGCATATATTAAGTAGAGATTTCAACAGTTTGCACCCACACAGAAACACAAAGTGTAAAATACTGTTTCAGTACTAGTTCTAGCATTAGTTTTCAAAATTAACTCACAAGATCCTTTTTCAAATCTGCATGATCTATTGCCTCTGAGTCTCAAGCTCTTTCCCGTCACTCCCTTCTGGCCCTGCTCTAGGATCTCTCAAGTGGTGTGGAACTTCCCTGCTCCCAGAAGGGGTGACAATACCCATCGTCCAACAGTGTTAGTAAGCAGGCTGGAAGCATTTCTCCACGGCACAGGCTGATGCTAAAGAAAGCACCTCTGCAACAGTACATCCTTTATTGTTTAGGATCAGCCTGCTGTATTAGATCATTCACTTACACTTCCTTCAATTAACGAGACATATTGAGTATCTACTTTGTGGCAGTCATACACTCTGCTAAGCCATAGGGATACCCAAGCGAATCAGCAATAGCCTCAGAATCTGAGGATTTCATAATTAGGAGGAAGAAAATATCATAAACAATTATGTATAATAAATCCATAGATCCAAGTTATACACTCAGGCAAAAACCTATCAATCATATTCTTCTGGACAGTATATTTGAAAACATGTTTTTGTGTGTGTGTGTGTGTGTGACAGGCAGAGACAGTGAGAGGGAGAGACAGAGAGAAAGGTCTTCCTTCCGTTGGTTCACCCCTCAAATGGCCGCCATGGCCAGCGCGCTGTGCCGATCCAAAGCCAGAAGCCAGGTGCTTCTCCTGGTCTCCCATGTGAGTGCAGGGCCCAAGCACTTGGGCCATCCTCCACTGCCTTTCCGGGCCACAGCAGAGAGCTGACCTGAACTGGGACAGAATCTGGCGCCCCGACCGGGACTAGAACCCAGAGTGCCGGGTTAGCCTACTGAGCCGCAGCACCAGCCAAAAACATGTATTTTAAATATTGGCTGGTTGAATAAATGGGAAGTTACAAGTTTACAGAGCTTTAGTTTAAATTTAGATCAGTACAGGATTTGTTTACCTGGGCTTGTCTCTTCTTTCTTCTGTGTTTTCACTGAATAGTGAATTGTACCACAAACTCATACTAGGCCCTGGATATAGGCCAAAAATACCAGAATAGGAGGATGGAATTACTCAGAATGTTTGTTCAATAAGACAGCCTCTCCAATTAAAGAAAACTAATATGTAGAGAGGAAGTTGGCAATAAAAAGACACAAATTTCAAAGAAGCATGACAAGTGCACAAGAAGATTCTGAATAACACACTGCGGCACCCCAGAAGAAATAACTGATAGGTTTTGATGAAGAAATAGGAATTTTCCCAGCAGAAAACAGGGTAAGCCACTCCAGACAAAAAGAATGGAATATGCAAAGACAGAGTGGGAGGCAGCCTGCAGCCTTCTAGGACCACTGAGAGACTCAGTGTGGATAAAGCAAAGATAGAAGACCATGTTCTGACATATATCCCTGTTGAGACAGGCTTGCCCCTTCAAGCATTAATTACCTTTTACAAATAAGAGCTCAGGCTGCCTCTGCAAGCTTTCTACTCCATCCTTACTCAGACGAAATAATGCACACAGGATCCTTGAAGTCTGCTCCCCTCATCCAATCCATTCCTCAACTAAGATTCCCTAAGCTCCTTTTCCCCCAAATCATCTTCCTTCTGTGGTCCTCCCTTGAAACCTATCTACAGTCCCAGCATGATTCCTAGGACAGATAAACTCCTCTTGCAGGGCGATGAAGCTCTGCTTCTTTCACTGCCTGGTGTCTTACAAGTTCTGGGACTGCTGTGGGCCCCAGATGCCCACGGCTCCTTCTCTGTCCTGGCTGCTGCTGACTACACAGTGAGTGCAGTGGCTCTGGTGCTGGGAGGAACTGCTACAATGGTGGGTGCTTCAACACCAGTTCCAGCTCATTCTATCCACAGCATTGCAGCTGATGTCTGCTCTGAAGAACCCAAAGGTCACCTTTATGACTGATTTTTTTAATTTAGTAAATATAAATTTTCAAAGTACAGTTAATGGATTACAATGGCTCCCCCCCATAACTTCCCTCCCACTCACACCCCTCCCATCTCCCGCTCCCTCTCCCATTCCATTCACATCAAGATTCATTTTCAATTATCTTTATATACAGAAGATCAATTCAGTATATAATAAGTAAAGATTTCATCAGTTTGCACCCACACAGAAACACAAAGTGTAAAATACTGTTTCAGTACTAGTTATAGCATTACTTCACATGGGACAACACATTAAGGACAGATCCCACATGAGGCGTAAGTACACAGTGACTCCTGTTGTTGACTTAACAATTTGACACTCTCGTTTATGGCGTCAGTAATCTCCCTAGGCTCTAGTCATGAGTTGCCAAGGCTATGGAAGCCTTTTGAGTTCGCGGACTTCGATCTTATTCCAACAGGGTCACAAAGTGGAAGTTCTCTCCTCCCTTCAGAGAAAGGTACCTCCTTCTTTGATGGCCCCGTTTTTTTAAAACCCATCTAGCATTTTCTGCATGAGAAATTCTCCCTTTAGACTATAGGAGAAGAATATACTCATGTGATTAATACAAACCTGACTACATTCTTACAAGGTAATAACCATTTCCATGAATCTACTCTTCATTTACAGAGCAATGTTTGCCGGGAGGCTTGGTGGGTAGAGTATCTCATTTAAATAGTTTCTCTCATGGTCATAGACCAAGGAGATTTCCATTCATCCAGCAAGCAAGTGCTCTCCCACAGTGAATGGAGGCACTTGTGAATGTGTGGGCTATGTGTCTGTGGTCATAGCTTAGTAAGTTCTGGCCACACAGCTTGGAGTTCCACAGAGTGCTAGAGCTGGGACAGTGTTTATCATCTTCTAAGACAGTGATCCATGGAGAAGTTGGCACTTGTTGGAAGTTCCCCGAGACATTTTTGGAGGGGCTGCTGTTAGAAAACATGTGTTACACTTTGTCAAAGTAGATGAGGAGCAATGAACTAGGCCATGAAGGAAGGGCCCCCAAGCTAGGAGGTAGCTTAATGTGCTGAATGGCGACAGCTGCGTTTCAGATTTAGGCTCTGCCACTCATAAGCTATGTGTTCTCGGACAAGTCATCTACTACCTTCCAGCTTCCGTTGGTTTATCTGCAAAGTGAATATGGTCCCGCCTACACACCAGGTCACGTGTTGCACTACTCCAGAGGTATCAGCACTCTTGCTTATGTTGACAGATTGTTGTGAGAACAGAATGAAATGAAGTGATGCATCTAAGTGTTCCTATGTAGTACCTGAAAAGCTGCGCCAGGATTGCTGATGAAGACACTGTTGTCCTTGTTGATGTGTTGCTCCCTTGTCCACACCCCCAGCCAAGCTGGAGCCTCATTTCTAGCATACGTGTTGTGTTGTAGCTGTGGCAACCAATTGCCTTGTGGTCATGTCAGCTGCTGAGGTAACCAAGCCTAATTATTCCATCTGTTATGCCGCTGACACAGTATCTTGAGCACATGGAGTCCAGGCTCACAGGAAAAATTGCCCTGTTTGTGTTCATCCTTTGCCTCCTTACTGATTCATTCCATGCTGTTTCTCTATTCTACCCTGTCCTCAAGGGCCAGAATTGTGAAAACTACATTTCCCAGAATACCTCACCAACCAGCTCCTCATTTGTATATACACTGGAGACAGCAGCTGATTGGAGGACCACAGAGTGGAGAAGCCAGGGATTTTCTTCCTGCTCTTGCTACTGCAGGCAATATTTTCAGAAATGGCTCCATCACTTTTTTGATTTTGGGTCCCACAGGGGCTCCTCACAAAAGCCCCCCTGTGCTGCCCGGAAGGAAGCCATTTGCTTCTCTGCCCTGACTACAATTCCTCCTCCTCTTGACTACTGCAGCTGCCAACCAGAGGGCTGCACCTTGCCCTGATGATTCTTGCAGCTCTTCTAACTCCTTTGTGACCCGTTCCCAGTGTTCAGTTCCCTCTTTGAAACCACCCAGGTTCCGATTTCCTGGCAGGGTCTTTACTTACATGTTTGTTTTACTGCTTATTAGAACAGCTGTGTGTTCCCACAGGGAGTGGCTTACCAGGATTCAGATCTAGAACTGACCCCTCTAACCCTGTGTCCTTGGGAAAGCCAGTTGATCTCTGTGTCTTGGTTCCTCCATTTTACAGTTTCCTCTAAGTGGGATGTGATAGCAACTGGGGGATCTTACAGTGAGGTTTCCTTGTGTGGTTAATTGCATAGCTCCCTAGCATATGCAGTGAGTGCAGGATGAGAAATTCGGGAATGGTTAGCCCACTTCTGCACCTGTCAGATGAGGGATGGAAGGGGACACTCATTTCCACAGGCATGCAGTGAGCCAGTGACCCAGCCTCCACTGAGAACTCTGACGACACAGTGATCTTCTCACTACAGCCCCTGAAACAACTCCTGCTGGCCCTAGCCAAGAGCAGAGCACCGTTTTGCCATGTCTTCTGTACACCCAACTGCAGCAGCATTCTACTTTGTGTCTCTGCCTCCCACAACAGCAAATAAACAAACACCATCATTTATTGAGCATCTGTTGTATTCTGGATGCTGTGCAGGAACTTTACATGTGCCATCTCACTTAATCCTCAACAACCTGTTACTGTGGGTGCTTTATTACTTTTCAATTACATAAAGGAACTGAGGTCCTGAGACCTATAAAAGCAACCTGAAGTTACATGTCCTGAACAGTAGTGGGGTTAGGACTGAACATTTTTTGCTAATGCCCAAATCTGAGCTCTTTCCCATCCGTCCTCCTCTCCTAACTCTCTTTCACTACCCTAGAAAGATGGACAGGGGGCTCTGTGATGTGAGTACGTGGCCATAGGTTCATGTTCATTCACTGGCTCTTTTACTTCTGCCTATCTTTTGAAAGCCATCACAACATGGTGATTGCTTAACTCTGGTTTCCATCTCTAGGTACTGTCTTGAACACTATTCCTGGTTTCTGAAGAATGCAACGTTTGTCTGCCCGAGGGTGAAAAGGGTGCCCCACTCCCACAGTAAGTCCACAGCCTGATGACACGGTGACCCTGCATGTGTGTGCTCCATGAAAGGGGTCTGGAATTCCAAAAGATGTTCTGACATTAGCAGGTGTCACAGCCCTGTTGTGGCTCATCTACTTATTCATTCTAGACAAAGAGAGGTTGTTCCTGTTTCCCCTTTAATCAACAGCTTGACATTCACAATGAGAGATATATTAAAAATCAGGAGTCAGTCCGATCAGTCAATGTTTCTTTCTGTGTGAATTCAAGCAAGTTCCATAGCCTCTGGGTCCCCAGCTAATTTAAAAAGACAAAAGTTAAACGAAAGTCAAACTGCACATAAACCCTGAAATTCCCAACTACACGAAAATGTAGACAGTTAATTCAAGGAAAAAGCAGGCAATGTGAAGTCCTAAACTGGCTCTATAATGCCTCTGAACTCATCTCGATGGCTGCAAAGCCTTGCTTGCATGCACGCCAGTTATGCCCATGCCAATCTTGTTTCTTCTCCCCGTCCTGCAAACCAAAGCAATCGGTCTGGTCCTCTGGTCTCCAAACCAATGGGTGAACATGTTATCAGTGCCACCTGGCTGGACCATCTGCCTAGGGACTTGGCCTTCTCAGAACCGTGAAACTATATTGAACTCTGAGAAGCTGCTTCTTACTGTAACCAAATATAAGCTATTTGCTCATGTGGTCAGGGCTTGATCAGGTATTACATTAAAAAAATTCAAAAATAGTTTAGCCACCCAAGATTTCCTGGGGCTCTTAAAGAGCACCAAATGGAATCCCTGGGATCCCTGCCAACCCAGAAATTCTTTATTCTTCTTGCCATCCTGTATCTCTCACTTCCGACAAGAGCCCTCCTCCACGTCTGCATTGATCATTTTCCAGCATGTTACTCAGTAACTCTCCTGAAGCCAGGTTCTCTGGTGTTTTCTGCTCCCATGCATCTGCTCTCCTTACCTCCTTCTTCCATCCTTCCTTTCTTCCCAAATGTGAGTCCCATCGTATTCACTGGGGTGCAATGGGTTAAGCCGTTGCCACTTGGGACACCCACATCTCATATACACGTGCCCAGCTCAAGCCCAGGCTCCTGTGTCCAATCCAGCTTCCTGCTAATGCATCCTGAGAGGCAGCAGGTGATGGCTCGAGTACTTGAGCTCCTGCCACCCACCTGGGAGGCATGGATTGAGTTCTGGGCTCCTGGCTTTAGCCTGGCCTGGCCCTGTCTGTGTAGAGTGAACCAGTGGATAGAATCAATCTAAATCTCAATCCCTCCCCCCTTCTCCAGCTCTGCCTTTTAAGTAGATGGAAATAAACATAATCAACATTTTTTTAAAAAAGAAGTATCTAACTAGATTTTACAAAAAGTCATAAGAACTCCCATGGGTCTCTTTTTTCTTGTGCAAATCTTCACCTTCATTCTGCTTTACAAAAACCAAGCTTCAGGGCTCAGAAATCAAAGACAGAAATCCCTGTCTGTGATAGGAACAGGAAATCTTACAAACTTACAAATACAATAGCTCTTTTTTCTTCATCTTTACCCTCATTAAAATCTCTATACAAAATATTACATTCACTGAATAATGTGTTAATGAAGTTAAATCAGCATCATGCAAAGTGGGGCTATGAGTTAGATGCAACTGGGTTTTGGAAAGAGGGCTCTGGGCAGAGTAGACATGAAGTCTACTCCTTGCTGGACATATTGCCAGCTAGAAGGGAGACCTGTGTGAGCCCTTTCTACTCCACTCTGACTCTGAGTGACTCCCCACGTGCGCCCCCGGATGATTCTGCACCGTCATGGTGTCTGATTTATGTCAGCTGTCGGGTTTCTGTCTCAGGACCTTGGGTTTCTTTTTTTCAGCCTTAAAACAAAAATGCCTTGAGAAAATCTGCAAGTCTGTGTGAGGCCTGGCAGAAACATGCGTCTCCATCCGTGGATTCAGGAGCTGCGCCTTCACCCTGGCCCTGCTCCCGTCTGGCTTACGTTTGCAGAGTTCATCCAGGCATCAGGACATTATGGTTGCATTGAGTATGGCCCTTTTTGGAAGTAGCTTTTCTTTGTCTCCTATGAAGCTGTATAAAGTTTGGAAGGTAGAAGGACCCTATTAGAAGCCTCAAATTAATGCAGTAATGCTGGAATCCCCTGCCTGCTTTACTTCCACGCAAACCTAACATTTCTGCTAAAGAAACTCCCATAACGCATGCAGTAACACTGATAACTGGACAATGGGGAGGCAGGCTGCACACTAATATGAACAGATAAGACCCAGCCAGAGATCCTGACACAGTACCCAGGGTGACTTAAACAGAGTTTGAAAAGACAAAAAACAAGAGGATGACTTGAGGAAGGCTGAATCCTCACTGGGAGAGATTCACGAATGCATTTATTCTATTTACACTAAAACTGGGATATATTCAACCAATCAAACCTGCCACAGATCTAGGCTCTCCCCAGCCCCGTTCACTGAGAGAAGATGTAGAGCTTTTATTACCATCTAATCCACAGGTACGTATGTTGCACCCTGGGGTACAATGATTCACTAGCAGGATGCACAGAGTCCAGAAAATCTATGTTCACAATTGCCATTTGTCACAGCAAAAGGACACAGATAAAAATCAGTAAAGGCACCATGAGCAGAGCCCAGGAGAGCCCAGGTACAAGCTTTCTTCTCTAGGTGGGGTTGCACACTGCACTGAATTCTGCCAGCAAAGTTGTGCAGCAGTGTGTAGAGAGAATGGCCATCCAGGAGAGCTCATCTGTGCCCTGGAGTCCAGGGGTTTTATTGGGCTCATTCACACAGGAATGGAGTGCCTACATGGCTGAACTACTCACTGTTCCCACCCCTCTAGAGGTCAAACAGGTGCCACACAACTCAAGACTCAGCATAAATCACTTTGTTACACAGAGACACTCTTCTCAGCCAGGGTGTCCGCAGGGTTAGAGGCTAGCTCCCTGGGACTGGTCCAAGGCCAGACCTTTGCTTGAAAGGTACAATATGTGAGTGCCCTATACTGACAAAGCTGGCCCTCTACTGCTATCCACATATTCTGTGACCCCTTCCTTGTATCCGGTCCCTTTTAACTAACCCAGGTCTGCAGTTGCTCCAGTACCCCCATTAATGCCAAGTCTGTGTGCAGTGGCCCCTCACAGAGCACTTCAATCCTTGTTCCCAGGGACAGCATTCTTTCCAGTGGAGGAGGGCTCCACCATCATCTTAGGGCTCTGCCTGGTCATCACACTTCCGCCGTTTGGTAACAAAAGTCACATTGTGTTCAAGATGCAAGACAATGACACTCCCCATCCCCCCCACCCCACCCCGCACCATCAAAGACACTTGAGTGTCCAGGCACTGTGTGTAAACAGCGAGGTACTTAGGGAGGTGAACCCAAGCAGCCACTTTCCTGTCCAACAATGCCCAGAAAGGCCCCTTTTTGACCTTCGGAACACTTGACAGCCTCAAGGTCATACAGTGCCAAGTTCATAAGTACCTGCTGTATTGTCATGACTTTTGGGGTCTGAAAGGATTCTCTCATTTGAAAAGGTTAAGGGCACACACAGGGTGAAGTGACTGCTACCCAGATGGGAATAAAGGAAACCACCCCAATCATTAAGAATGGGTTAACTTGACTACTCTCGCTCTCTGATGAAGTTCATAGTAATTTAAACATTTTGCAGTAAGGGGCCCCCAAGATCCCCTAAGGAATAAAGTATCATTAGGGAAGGTGGAGGATGGACTGATGATCTGGACCCAAGACCAGGACTGTTGACTCATGGGGAAAAGCCCTCATGGAGCCAGCTCCCACATCCCTGGGAAGGCTCAGTCTGCAGGCTTCTGAGGCCCAGTCATGAATCTGTCATGAAGAACAAAGGCTCAGAGGAACACGTGGGACCAGTTTTCTACAGCTGGTCCCTCCATTGTTCTCAGCAACAATAATGCCAGGAGGAAAACAGATCCCAAGAATGAACTGACCAGCGCCTGGAGTGCAAAGGTCTCCAGTGTAAGGAAGCTTTGACCCTCCCTGAGCAGATTAAACCCCTATTTAGGTTATGATTAGAGAAATGAAGAGACATCAAGGATGCTGTCAACTGAGTCCTCACCATTCTGTGTGTTTTTGTGGCCATCCGTGGTTAATTGATGAAGCAAAAGAGACGGGACAGTACTTGTTCCCCAGATGATGCAGCAGCATACAGTTGCACAGGCTATGTCCTTAAACAGCATTCAAGCAGCAAGAGTGCTTGTACATTTCGAGTTCATCCATTCCCAAGAGATGAGCTAGGTCGGCAAGAGAAAGAGAAGAAAACATGGAGGGAGTGAGGAGAAGAAAGAGGGGCGGCCTGGAGAGGAAGAAGAGGTGTGTTGGTGTTTCATGGCCCCAGTGTGTGTCTCTGTGTGTTTGCGTGCACACACGCCCCCCTATTTCTGCGTTAATGCACTATGTTGTGAGTTTGCAGGAGTGAGAATTTGGGTGCTACCATAGCACCCAAAGTCTGTAATTTAAACCCTTATTTGGAATAGCCTTATTCTCTGATGTCTGGGTTCTCAGGACAATGTCATTCTCACTGTATGCTTGCAACAGAGAAGAGAAAGACCAAGACTCCAGGGGTATTGAGACGGTAGTTCTTAATCAGTGTGGGTTTTGCCCCACCAGGACACACTGGGCAATATCTCCAGATCCTCTAGCTTGTCACACCTGCTGGGGACTGCAACTGTAATCCAGTGGCAATGCTGCCACGCGGAGGCCAACTCCCCCAGAAAAGAGCGATTCAGCTCTACACGTCAACAGCACTAAGTTTAAGATGCCCTGTTGTAGGCGACAGGAAGAAAATGAGGCTTCTCAAATCCCTGAAAAACGGCTACAGCAACACACCTGTGCAGCTCGCATTACGGGTTAGCAATGAGCAGCAGTATGTTCTTGAGATGCTCAGAGAATTTTGTGAAATTGAACCACAGACCCCCACTGATTTCAGGGTGCAAACATGGTGGCCCTTCCGTGCCGTCGAGAAAGGACTAGGAACAATGTTGTGCACATGAAATTCTGACTGACCATTAACGACCTGCAAACAAGGGTTTCAGTGCACAGAGACAACTACTTCTGGGAAGGCACAACTGTGCCCTGAACTACTGGATGAATTCTTTTTCTGAAAGAGGCAGAGGTAGAGTGAACAACTCAGGGTTTGCAGCTAGGCTAACCTGTGACCCCATCACGCCTGAGAATCAACAAGTGTCACCATCTTGTCGACCATGTTTTTCTCATTGGTACAGCGGAGTTCAAGCTCTGTCCCTCCTGGGATTACAAAAACAGCAACAGTAGGGTTGCTGTGGGGCTGAAAAGGGCACAGTCCTTTGAAACACAGAGGCACACAACAGGTGCTTAGTAAATGTTATCTCTGCTTGTTAAACTCAAGAAAATATGTCCCATGGGATTCAAGGAGGCGCGAGAACGTAGGATTTAAAGAGCCCCCATCCCACACATTGCACACGGCTTCCTTCCTCCTCACCACCCTAATAAAATTATCCCCATTTAACAAATGCAGAAGCCAAGACCAAGCAGTGACAACCTCAAGATCACACCTGTTACTTAGAAGCAGGGCTGGTCAGGAACCTAGGGTACCCGATTAAAAAGCCCAGCTCAGCCTTCCCCGTGGCTGGGACTGAAAACCCCTAAAGAAAAGCGGCATCAGATTCCGAGGTCTGAGGCCAGGAACATATAAGAACAATCACCCCGAAGAGCTCCTCTTGCCAGACAAAGCCCGCCTTTCTTCCCGTAGGAGAGCCTATGTTACACTCATTATCTTTCATCCCCCAGAGCTCCCCTGATGACCCCGGGGATATAATCCCTGGGCCTCCCAGCCTTTGAGGGGAGGTGGGTGTGGAACAGGGGAGCCATTGTGCTCTAATTAAGGGTCTCTTCTGAGGCTCCAAAGGGGGCCTCTTAATATGAAGGCTTCCCCTGTTCCCAGCTGTGCTGTGGGGATGCCCTCCGCCCCTCTGTGGCAGCCCACCTGCCAGCACTCATGAAAGGCTGTGCAGGTGAGGAGGGGTGAGGGCTCACATGACTAAGGGTCTTTCCTTGGAATATAAAGGAACGCAGTCCCCCCTTGTTCAAGGCCAAGCACCATTCATCCAGCTGCACTGCACGGAGTACAGTAAGGTAGGCTTCCACTTCTGGTGGTGTGGGGAGCCAGAGAGGGAGGAAGGAGGCAGGGAGAAAGAGGGAGGAAAGAGGAGGAGGGAGGGAAGGAGAAATGGGTGAATGGGAGGGTTCCTGGGGGCTTCCGGAGACCTGGCTGTTGCTCCAGGATGTAGCGGGAAACCCAAAGGCACTCTGAGCCCTTGTAGGAGGAGATGCAAGACCAGAGGCCCAGCACCTGGTGAGTTGACCTGGGAGAGAAATTTACAGCACTGTGCAAGGGTCCTGCAAACCTGTGTGGGCCCAGGACCCTCTCCAGGGCACCTGGTGTGGAAATGCAATCATGCTTCATTGTGGGCGGTCTTGACTGGGCACTCAGTGGGTGCCATGTCTGTTGTAAGGCTTATCCCATTTACTTCCCGTGAAAGCCGTCGAATGTGCATTTTGCTGCCCAGGAAAATGTGTTCCAGGTGCTTTAGCATCGGACTCCCGGCACCTAATGAGCAAAAGGCAGAGCCTAAACCCCCCACCACAGGGCTATGTGCTGCCTCCTGCTGGCCAGCGGCAGGTCTGTCCAGCCAGCAGGCCTTTCTGTTGGACCTTACGAGGCTGCTGTGGAACTGCTCATCAGGAAATAGGAGAACCAGGATCCCAAACGTGACCTGCAGAGCAAGCAGAGGCCTGCAGAGCCCTCTCAGGCCCACAGGGACAGCACTGCCCCACTCAGGGCCACGGACTGCCCTGGAGGCTTCCACGAAACAATTCCCACCCCATCCATCCCAGGCCACCTGCTGGCCATAGAAGGCTGCTGGGTTTCAGCCACAGCCTGTGCCACCCTCCCAGGACCCTGAGATTCGGGCGACCTCACGGTTGCTCAGAGCTGTCTGTCTGCTGCCACCTTCTGGCTGGCAGCAGGACTTCTGTGTTCTTGGTTCTCAGCAGGGAAAGCCAACCCAGTGTCAACCCCGTGTCCAGCCACAACCTAGACAGCAGCTGGCCACACTGAAGGCCTTCCTAAGCAAGTAACAACAGTGTCATGGCAGCTATGCGATGAATAATTACCAGGCTGTCCCCCTGGGATCGAATGGCTGGCCATGGAGCAGAGGCTGAAACAGACTGGCTGGCCCCAGATTGGCAGCTCCCTCGCAGCAGTGCCTGTTGGGGACGCGGCTTCAGCCAGTGATCAGGGGCTCCGCCTCAGACCACACTTAAGAAACAACACGAAGGCCTTTATTGCAACTGCTACCTTCCAGTGGGCCCAGTCCTGCAACTAATTCCTAGTGTTTGAGCCACTTCCCCGGATCAGGGGCTTCCTGAGTGCCTCACTTGGATTAACATAGCCAGTCCGCACCACAGCCACATAGGTAGCTGCTGTTGTAACAGTGCTGGGCTGGAAGCCAGGAGGCGTGGGGAGGAGGAGTGTTTGCCACAAGTTGTCCACCTCTGGGCCACAGTTATCCCATCTGTGAAATGGGATTTGGCCTGGGTGATTCAGGTGCCCCTTTCTCCAGGGCGTGATGGAGAACAGCTGCCCCAGCCAGTGCCAGGCAGTCACCTCCTTGCCTGGGGTCAGGGCGGCCTCCGTAGGGCCACTGGACACCTCTAAGTGTCACCTGTGGCGTTTCCACTTCCCATCTCGAAACTCTCAGTTTTCAACCTGCTCTCACGGCCTGAGAGGGACTCATTCAGAAGTGAGTTTCTGTAGAACAAGAGAGTGCCTGTCCAGCCTGGAAAATGAACCTGCTCTAGGCGTTTGTGTGGCCCAAGCAGGTGGTAAGCAGAGCAGGATGGAGAGGAGGCCCGAGCCCAGTGGGACTCTCCAAGAACACACATCTGACCCTTTCTCACGCATTAGGCAGGTATTTACCCTGCAGCCACTAGAGGCGAGGCTAGGCCCTGGGACAGGTTCACAGAGTCCTGATCCCAGAGCCCACCACATCCTCTGGAACACCTTCCCAACACCAAGCCCTGTCCACAGGCAGAGTGAGCCACCAGCCCGTGGGGCAGTGTCGGCCTCTGGGAAGACAATTTGCAGACTTTACTCTAGGCTGATGCAACCCTGCAAGGGCAAGCCTGGGAGCTGAGCACCAGCTGAGTGCTGGTCTCTAGTTGCCCTCCTTGGCAAGCACCTTTGTTCAGTGCACCACATAGGCAACCCTATCAGCAATACTTTGTGGACCCCTGGGATGGCCTGTGTCCTGCTATGTTATCATTCACTGTCCTAAAATCACATTCTAAAGCAGAGGCCAATCATTTTACAATCTTTAGGAGTTTACAGTGCCAAGAAGCAAACATTTTAAAAATCCCTGATCCATTTTTCCCCTAATATATGGTTGACCAGCTCACGTCCTGCAAGTGATTATTTCAATCTGTGCTGATCTGAGCAGAGAGAAGCTGCTACTGAGTGCAGCAGGGTTCCTGTGCTCTGCACACCCGGCCCTGTTGTCACAGCTAAATACTGAACCCTTAGGACAGTATTATGTATTATGGCAGCCCAGTATTCATCATTCACAGACTCCAAGAAGTCAGACATGCATGTGGCAAGACATACCAGCAGGCCATGGCTGCCAAATTCGCTACTTGATGTCAGTACAAAAGTTCAGAACCAGTTTGCCCCAGATATATTTGGAATACTGGTGCATTGTGATGTGTGGGTTATTTGATGTTCAAACTATAGGACTTGATCAATTGCTTCCTTTTTCTGTGGGCCTGTGAAGGGCTCACAGCCTGGGAATGTGTGTTTTCCTCACTTTGCATTCCTCGACCCTGAATTTTTGATGCCCGACCCCTGGCAGGCCGCAATCCATGAGCACAGGATAATCAATGAGACCATAGTTGTGTCTTCCAGGAGCTCACGGTGAAGCTTCCATTTGACAGACAGGTAAACTGAGTCTCAGACCGAGAACGGGGTCTCCCTAACGCCATCGTGTTGGAGGCAAAGCCACAATAGAGCACTTGTAGGACTTCTCTCCTTTTACCGCACCCCGTGTGAAGCA
Source organism: Oryctolagus cuniculus (assembly GCF_051225735.1). Classification (NCBI taxonomy): domain Eukaryota; kingdom Metazoa; phylum Chordata; class Mammalia; order Lagomorpha; family Leporidae; genus Oryctolagus; species Oryctolagus cuniculus. Next base: position 158,152,635 of record NC_142872.1, on the reverse strand, counting down.
GAGGAGGGACAGAGCTCGCCAAGTTCCTTCGAGGGGTCCCTGAAGCCACACTCATCACATCTGCCCGCTTCTCTCCCAGGAGGCTGCTCAATCGAAACCCCAGTCCTGCCCTTGGCTCTCCTGCCATGATCGCGTTTCTCCTCCTGAGTGTGCTGCTGGTGCCCCCTGCCGGTGAGTCTTGTATTTGACACCACGTTTCCTGCTAACAGGAACACAGGGAGAGGTCAAATTCCAGCTCATGAACTTATTGGCACTTCCTCTCCCCTGCCCAGTGAGTGAGGAGGCTCAAACATCAGCGATGAGCTGTAGGTTTAGTTCACTGGATTTTGGGGAGCACCTTGCTGTGCAAACTGGGGGTGGGAGATGGCACAGAGAACAAGACGGAGCCCCAAAGGGGAGCACTGGCCCCTGAGAAATTCCCCTTCACCCGAGCCCCACCTTTGGTCACGGGCTGCTGTCCTCCGTCTGGAGAGTGTTGGCCTTTCTGACGCACAGCAGTGTCCCCTGCTCTTTCATCCCCACGTTCCCAAGTGAGCTCTGCACCTCCAAAACCTAAAGACATCTAAGCAGGTTCCTTGGCAGCCTGGGTGATCAGTTCAAGTCCTCCTGGAGGCTCTGGCCTGTTTCCTGCTTACGCTCTTGCTTTTGTATCTGTGCAGCTCTCAAACACCTGGGCTTGCTCCTTTCCTAGATGGCCGAGCACCAGGTAACTGAGAGCTCTTATTATTCAGGGCACATTTCTTTGCTCTTCTCATATGCAAATAGAACCAGAAAATGTAGGAGGCTGTAAGGCCAGGAGAGCAGGCACAGGGTGGAGGGTACCCCGAGCCCTGGGCACAGCCCAGGCATAGGCAGGATAGCAGCAAGGAGTTGGGCGTCTTATGCACATAGATTGCAGCATGGTGGGAGCATGAAGTTCAAGGTAGGGGACAAGTCACAGAGGCTGCAGGCCTAATGAGCTGGTCAGGAGGTGCTGGATTGTCCTCAGAGTACGGGTTTCATGAAATGGTAACAAGTGCCCGGCCCTGGGGGCACCGTCAGACATGGCGATGACGTAAAACACAGCATGGGCTCTGCTCCCCAAGCAGGATGAGGCCAGTCACCTCCCCGGCTTGGAATCAATGTTATTCTGGTGCACATTATCCTGACATTGCTCTGACCTCCCATGCTACCCCTGCCTGCTGCGGGACGCTGACCGAATTCTCAGCCCTCCAGGAGAAACAACCAAGAATCCAGAGTGCCTCTTGTAGTTACGATTGCAAAGGTGTGGGTGTGACAGCCGCAGAGTAAGCAGGCGTGTGAGGGAGAGAGCCTACCGTATTAATACGCCCACCTGCCACCCTCCAGAGAGGAATTTCATTATCAGCGGCACAAAGGGGCAGCGGTGAAGTAATCACTCAGGAACAGGCAGTATCACAGAATTGCTGCTCAAGTGGGTTACAGGTTTTCTTAGCTGCCGGCGGTGATCTGGTGGCTTCAGAGGCAATTATGCCAAATGCAAACAGAGCTGGAGCAATCACACAGGCACTGTGACAAGGGCTCAAATGGAACTGACATTGGGAGTCTCCTTCTGGGTCTGTGGAACTCTGTCCCCCGGTATCCAGTAGCTCCCGGGCAAGAAGGAAAGTCCTCTCCATGCCGAGAGCCTGATAGAGAGGCGATGTGGCTGCACCAGAAACAGATGGAGGAATGCACCCCCCAACCACCCTGAACACCCCCAAGGCAAAGTACCTTCTTCTCACCTGCAAACCACAGTCAGCGCCAGCCTGGCTTCATTTATTCTGCACAATCAGACTTTAAAGTTGAGCCAAGGGAAGGCATTGTGGTACATCAGGTTGAGCTGCTGCTTGGGACACCTGCATCCCATATTTGGGTCTCAGTTTGTTCCCAAGTATCTCAGGTACCCCCTCAAAGGTTGGTTTGGTTATGTCTGTGATCCGGCCACCTTGGCCCATGTGCATGCCAGTGAGCACATCCAGCAGCGTGAAGCTGAACTTTACCCTCAGCCCACCCCACCTGATGATCGGGGGCTGAGCCACTGAACTGTGTGTCCCAGGAGGAAGGGATGGAGAGCTCCGGTGCTAAATGGATCACCCTGCCCTAAGCCAGTGAACCGCAGCTTCCTCTCTTGGTAGCTCCCTATTCTTCCATTGCCATCAGTAGGTGTCTGCAGGGGGGTGGGCAAAGTCTAGGGTCCTTGTCAAAGGACAAGGAAAGGTCCTGCGTGACTCATTTGTCTCTGCTCTCCTGTTTTACAGGTGAGGAATAAGGGGTCTGAGAGGCTAGGTCTTCCCAAGCCCACACAGCTAGGGGGAAGGACCAGGGATGCCCGACCAGCAGAATTTTCTGCAAACTCCAACAGATTGAGTTCAGTCAGAAGAGGGTGGAAGTGGCAGCCTGTGACTCTTACTCCAGAGGGTGGCAGGAGAGAGGATCTGGACAGATGGCTGCTCACCAGTCAGGAGCCCTCCTCACCCAGATTCTTTCCCTTTCAGCTGCTCAGTGTCGGCTGGTAGAGTCTGTGCACACACACGCACCCCACAGCTGGCTGGAGGGTGGTTCCACTGGCACAGAAAAACACATCCAACAGAAAGCTTCCCAGCCCAAATGTCAATGGTGTGAGGCTCCAAGCCAATCAGGGCAAAGCCAGGCATCATGGTGCGGCGGGGGTAGGGAGGTGGGGGTTGGGGTTCACTTCCCTGAGCAGATTGTATCCAGCATGCTTCTGGGAAGGCTGTGGTTCTAATTGATGGGATTTCCCAACAGCATGAGCCTGACGTCTGCTTCCAAAACTGTCCATCTGATACTAAAACACAAGCATCTCTCTAGACCAACTGCATGCTTTGTATCACTGCCACTTGGGTGGGAGACCCAGACGAAGCTCCTGGGCCAGGCCATTCGGAGATCGAATCAGCAGATAGAAGATGTCTGTCTCTTACCCTCTCTCTCTGCAACTCTGCCTTTCAAATAAGTAAATATTTAAATAAAAGCACACCAGGGCTATCCCAGCTTCCCCTTCGTTACCTTCAAGAGCAACCACAGAGGTCTAGCGCATGGCAGGGACCAGGAAAATGTGCAGGAAATCGAGTGGCATGCATTGCTGCCGTCTCCCTGGCCGTCACCTCCTAGCCTTCGACGGCAGGTGTGTGACAGCAGTGCTAACCCTCATCTTTCTTCCTTTTTTGCAGGGGGCCATGTTCTGGATACACCACATCTCCCTCGGGAGCTGCCTCCAGGACTCTCAAAAACTATCAGTAAAAACTGTTTGAATTTTTCTTATGATCTGGGTAGAAGGTTTTGTCTAGGATATTGGCAGAGAATACGATATGTTCTGAAAATACCCTAAGCCACTTACTGCTGTGGCATTACTAAAGTGACTCAAGTGGAAGAAATCTCCCCAGAAATCTCTCCCAATCTGACCCGCCAGTCTCTCCTCCAAGACAGAGGTCCGCTGAAAAGGGAAAGCAGGAAAATGAAGTAATGAAGGGATCATGAGGGTTATGAAGTCACTGCATGTCCGCTTCAAAGTGAGCTTCCTGGGAGGCAGGCAAGAGAATGATACATTGTTTGCTCGAGTTAAAAGAAAGGGGATCCATCTATGGATACAGGTATAAGGGGATCCATCTATGGATATAGGTATAAATATATTTGATCCAGGAGAAAGGGGAAGTTACTCTGGTGCTTGATTACAGAGAATCCTCAATGGTCCTTATGTGGGCATCACTGGAGAACGCAAGGTGTGGTTAGCGAGCTGGTGATGTCAGCCCTCAAGCAAGGGCTCATCTGCAACCATTTAGAGAGAGGAGTTGATCAACCTTTGTCCATGAACCTCTGCATGCAAGGTGACAGTCCCACACAAACCCATACGACAAATGGCAAAGACCCCAGGGAAAACAGTTCCCTCAGGTGTCTTCTGCAGGTACACATTTAGACTCACAGGTCATACCCGACACTGCGCAGGATCAGAGCAAAGCAGCATCCGTGCCTGTGGGCCACAGAAGTCCTCCCTCTTCAGCGACAACATCCTCATAAGGATCTATAAAGCAGTTCAGGATCCCCTAGGTAACCCCTGAGGTGTAAGAGAATGGGACCCACAGGAGCAACCACAGAGCTTCCCTGGCCCGGCACCTTCCTTCTGCACAGATACCCACATCGATAGTAACAACTCCCTAGAGAGAATACGTAGGATGCTCAGTGGGAAGGTTTCCAGTCACGAGAGTCATCACGCTGAAACACAGCAATGACTGCCCACCAGCTATCCCCAGCACACCCACCTTTCCTCCAGGCCTGCTACCCCTTCCCATGTGGGGCTCAGTTTTGTTTTTAAATCATTGATCAATGATGCCACTAGCACATCTCACTGTTCGTGTTCAGGTTTCCATGGCAACCTGTGTGTCTCGAAAGTTAGTCCAAGATCAAATCTGTCCTTAGACGAGGAAAGTTTTGACCCTTCTGGATCTGGAGGAGCAAAGAGGGAGAAACCAAGACTTTTTAACTTATTTTCTCTTTCTTCCACTTAGATACCACGTTCTTCAATGGGGTGTTCAAAAACGTGGAAGGTGTGGCTGAAGTTTTTGGTAAGTTGCTTGTATCTGTTAAGTAGCAGTGCATGAAGTATGTGTGGGAAATCTGAGGAAGTTACCAGGGCCTTGGTCTCTGTCCTCTGAGTGCGGCAGCTACCCTAGCAGGCTCCCAACCACGACACCCAGGTTCTGATGGGTGAAGGGACGGCTTTCATTGCAGGATGATGCACCCGGTCATTGTCCCGACTACAAACTGGCCAGGAAGGGACTGGTGTCCTCGTTTTACAGCCATGGGAACTGAGTCTAAGTCAGAGTTAAGTGACTTGCCTAAGGCCACACGGTGACAAGGGAGGTGTTCTCCTGAATCTAGAGCTTAGCTCCCCTTTACAAAGTGATTTTATCCCCACCCCCCATGAGTAAATACGTGTGTGTATGTGTGTGTGTGTGAGAGAGGGAGAGAGGAGAGAGAGAAAGAGAGAGAGAGAGAGAGAGAAGAGGAGAGAGAGAAGAGGAGAGAGAGAGAGAGAGAGAGAGAGAGAGAGAGAGAGAGAGAGAGAGAGAGAGAGAGGAGAGGAGAGGAGAGGAGAGGAGAGGAGAGGAGAGGAGAGGAGAGGAGAGGAGAGGAGAGGAGAGGAGAGGAGAGGAGAGGAGAGGAGAGAGAGAAGAAGAGAGGAGAGAGAGAAGAAGAGAGGAGAGAGAGAGAAGTGGAGAGAGAGAGAGAGAGAAGTGGAGAGAGAGAGAGGGGAGGGGAGGTATTGACTTAAGGACCCCAGAGTCTCTGAATATGTAACTTAAGGATTCCTAAGGGTACAAAGAACTCCATTTATCACTTGCATATCTGTTCTGATGACCAGGATGTCATGATGGTTCCTATATCAATCACTAACAGTGTTCCAAAATGAGGGGACAATATGATTGGCCCCAAGCAGAGACTCAGGGCTGCTGTCAGGTTGAGTGATGCTGTGAGTATACATGACTCTAGGCAGGCGCTCTAGAATACGTCACACATAAACCCTAAGTGGCTTTTCCCATCATTATAGAATCGTTTCTTAATTTTTCTGGTGAGGCTTTGTGGAAACAATACGTGAGACAGGGAGTGTGAATGAGGTGGAGAGAAACCAGAGTAGTCCGGTGGAACTGGCCCACACAGATGACTCCTTGATCCTGCAAGCTGCCTCGTGTGGCCCTATGCATTTTAGTCATATCAGATCACCCCATTTAGCACTTAATAGTTCTCTAGCCCGAAGAGCACAGAATGGAAAAGGTGAACATGAGAGTTACAGTCAGACAATTTTAACAGTGGTCTCACCAATTTTTTTGCAGTATGCTTAGGGCAAACTATTCTCCCTACCTGATCCTTTGGGAAAGTCTCTGACCTTTCCTTTATCTGTGAAATGGAGGTGACAGACGGGATTAATGCAAGGCTTACGGCATAACAGAATGAAAGCTTTCTGTGCAGTGTACTAAGCTCACCTACTAGACAAATTAAAGCACCTGGTGCAATTTCTGCCACCTAAGCTTGTGTCTGTACCCCTTTCCTTCCTACACTGGCTTGGAAGTCTACAGTGCCAGCCAGCACCGTATCACTTGAGATCCACTCAGCAAACTAACAGCACCTTAAACAATACGGACATGCCATCATCTAAAACAGCAAGTAGGATGAAGGCCCAAGAAGCCCAACACACATAGCCTTAGTGAAGATGCACCTTCTCGTTCTATCTTGTTCTACTGCTGCCCTGAGCACACCGATTTTTAACTTTAGGCTGAGGCTTCATGGTGGAAACAGCCACAGTTCTAACCAGAATAACCTCATCCACACTCAACGGGGGAGAAAGGTGTAGATCAACAGACTCTCCCCACATGCCTTTATTGTCTAGGAAGTACTTTCCAGGAGCTGTTAGGACTTCAAGTTTTTAATGACCAGATCTGAATTCCATGCTCAGCTCCAGCACAATCTTTGGCATGGAGGCATAGGATGACCATGAGTCTCTGAGAACTCCCAGGGCCTTAGGGAGAAGGCTTGCCTTCCTTCAGCTTCGTTAGCAAGGAAGAAGGCATCAGGACTGTTAGGTGGACAGCCAACAGGGGCTGTGGCTTTGAAACCTGCATCCCTCCAACTTTCTAGATCAGTCTGGGAACACAATAGGTGCTTGCTAGGCTGATGTAGCACCATCAGCCCAAGTTGTAGGAAATCCAAGGTATAAAGAGTCCAGGTATATGAACAGGGGGTCTTTCCTAGACCCTGGTTCCCAGAACCCATCAGGACCTTTGCCCCTCCCCCTAGATTGCCTGGGATCCCACTTCACCTGGCTTCAGGCTGTCTTCACCAACTTCCCTGCACTGCTGCAATTTGTGAACGGCATGAAGTGTGTGGCTGGTCTCTGCCCCCGGGATTTTGAAGACTATGGCTGCGCCTGTAGATTTGAAATGGAAGGGCTACCCCTTGATGAGTCTGACAGGTGAGCAAGATCCACAGGTAAGCAAGCCCAAAATGTGAGCGCATGGGATTCCCATGGTCCTCCGAGAATGCTCATGAAACATCGCCAGGGACTTAAGGAGAAGGCTCAGCTTCCTTCGGTTTTGTTGGTAAGGAAGAAGGGATCAAGGCTGTTGGGTGAGCAAGCAACAGCGTGGTTGATATCTGAGGGCAGAGCAGAAAAATGGAAACGGTCCTGCCCTGGAGATTCAGACAATGCCTTAATCCCAGGTGACTGTTGTCCTCATCTTCACATTACAGTGCGATCTGTCTCCTCTCATTCCAGTGGGATATTAACCTGTTAATTTATGTGAGGCTTCATTTTAGCATTCTAAGTTTGGATTCATCTGTATCTGAACCACCTATGTGTTTGTTAAAATGCAAGCTCCTGGGACCCATTCAACCACTGTTGACTGAGGATACCTTTGAGTGAAACCTGGGAGTGTGAATTTTAAACATTCCCCCCAGTGACTCTTCTGCATAATAACGTTTGAGAAATATTTCTAATTCAGAGCAGTTCTGGCCAAGAGAGGTAAAGCATCTAAGAAGATTTCTGTACCATTTAACACATTTGAACCAAAAGCAATAATCTGCCACTGAGCATATGATAAACAGAACACCATCCATTCTTTGCACAGGTAAATGTCTGATGGAGAATACAAAGAAAAGAGGCCAATAAAGATATGCTCCCTCCCTCCCTACAAGGGAATTGCAAATTAAAACAGCATGCCAAGTTTCACCATCATATTAGCAACAAAATGTAAACTCTAGAAGCATTAAGCATTGGCAAGGAGGTGGCAAGGAGGGACTGGAACAGGAGGGCTAATTGGGACATGCACCAACTTGGGAAATTTGGTGCTACTTGTTAACGTTTAAGGATATTACCAATGCCTCAGTACTTCCTAGTCTATGCTCCTTATTGATTCTGCTATCTAAGATCAACTTATTTAACTTCTTTGTGTCCCAGTTTCTTCATCTGTGAAGTGGAGGTAATGATAATATCTATTGCACAATTATTACTTGGGATTAAGTTACCAAGTTCAAGAGATTGGAATGCTGCCTGTCTTACGAAGTCTGAGAATTATTAGTGTTCGGTAGCAGTAGCAGTAGCAACCATAGAAGCAGGGCTCTAGTAGTGGTAGTAACAGTAATAATTGTATTAACAGTAGCAGTAGTAGTAATAGCGACAACAGCAGTAATGGGAGTGGTAGTAGCAGTAATAGTAAAGTAGTAGTAATAGTAGTTGTAGCTATGATAGCATCAGAAACAAAAGCAGGCAGAAGTAGGAAACTGAACCCAGTCTCAACTCTACTCCTTGAACCATGCCTCACTCCATGGCACTCCCTCTGTTCCCAAACCCAGTGTGATGGAGTGTCTTTCATCTGCATGGACGCATACAAGTCCCTTTGTAACATCTCAGAGCTCAACTCTGCCCTGGAATTTCCTGCAGGACCCCCTCTTTGAATGTCCCGACTCTTAGGTACCAGGACAATCTCTGTCCTCCCCAAACTCCTGTGCTTCCCTGCCCTGCACCTATCACGTGGTCCTGCACGTGCGTGCAGGTTCTGTCTCTGCACTCCACTCAGCAGCCTCCGAGGAAGATCTGTTCTGTATGAGGTCTTTGTACTTCTCGTGAAGACAGTACCTGACACAAATTAAATTAACCGATTGCCTGGGTGGTCAGCTTGCAACGGCTCTTCAAAGATTAAAAATAAATGAGGGAACAAAAGAGTGATTACCCTTGGTTGACAAAAAATAATGGCTTTGCCATTAAGCACCTCCACACCTGCAAGTGTGAGTATAAATTGCCTCTGGAATGAAAGGGCAGTTTCCCATTATAGGGACCATGAGCAAACCGACTCCTGGTGTGAGCTGGTTGACATTTAGAGGGGAGAGGCTGATTCTGTATGGGGCACTGGGCCAGGCCCTGTCTGGGGATGTTTTCCTTCTAGGTCCTCCCTTACCACCTCCTTTAAGTATGAAAATAAAACAACTTGTGTACCTAGACATCAAAGAATGAAACACTAATTCATCACTGTCTCCAGTCCCAAACGAATGCCCTGGCTGGCAGAACGACGGGTGGCACCCAATTTCTCTGATTTTACACAATTCATTGGACGGCAGTGGGGATTTCCACACTCCTGGAAGGCAGGCTGTTTCCACCTTAAAATCACACACCAAATTCCAAAAATAATTGCTGCCATTTACCAAGTGCCTACCACATGGTAGGGTCTATATCAATGTTTTCTTGTGCCCCCAAATTCTTACAGTGTGAGAAATCAAGTAGCTTGCCCAAGGTCACTGGCTGCCTGAATATTTTTCTTCTTTCTACTGGTCTCACTGACTTCCTGCCTGCACTGCAGGAGACCCTGACCTGCCACATTCAGTGTCAGCTATGCTCTGTGCCAAACCTGGACTTTGGCAAGTTACAGAGCCTTCGTGCCTCAGCATACACACCTGGATATGCATATAACAATGATCGCACCTGCTGCAAAGCTTCACGTGGGGCAGAATGAGCTAACACAAAGAGTGGCACCTGGTAGGCACTCAACAAATGGAGGCTGCTACCATGGAATTAAGGATGGGGTGTCGATTTCAGGAGCCCCCTTTCCCAGCCTGTTTCAGGGCCTCTCCTGCCAACCAGTTCCCATGAGAGTTACCAAGGCCCTTAAGGCCAAGGCCCCACCTTAACTTCTCTCCCAGGCACAGAACTGGGGTCCTGTATAGACACAGTACCTGAGGATTTGTCCACAGTAGGCTCAGCACCTCTGTCTTCCCCAGCGTTCCATAGGTGATTCCTGCACCAACCTCCAGGCAGGAGTGCAGTCTCCCTGGGTGTGTGTGTGTGTGTGTGTGTGTGTGTGTCGGGGGGTGATCATTTGCCCAACAAAAAGTTGCAAAGCCACTTTGAGGTGCAGGAGTAGCACAGGCCACGGAGCCAGGATCCCCGGCTTCCAGCCCAGCTTTTCTGCTCTCTCAGGGAAGGCAGCGTTTAAAAGCAAGGCGCTGGAGCCTGATTCCCGGACCTCAAGCCCCAGCTTGGTCCCTGCGTGGCTGTGCCAGCCTTAGGCAAGTCCTCTTCGGGCTTCAATGTCCTATAAGATAAGGACAGCACCGCCTCACTTGCAGGCTTGTCACAAGCATTATATGTGAAGTGTCTGGAGGAGTCCCTGGAGTTAAACCCAAACGTCTTAACCATTATTAGCAGACGGCTTCAAGACCCAGTTTCCCCAGTGGTAACGTTATCCTCGAAAGATGTCAGTAACTTGCCTGTGATGAGTTGCCAGGAAGCTGGACAGCCAGGATCCAGAGTCTCTGTGTGGCTGCAGAGCCCCACTCAGCACCTTCTCCTGTCCCCAGAGCATGAGGAGGGTTGGTGGCCGTGCCTCGAGTAGCCGCCCTCCCCATGTAGCACTCCAGGGCTGGAGCAGGCAGTGGAGTGGCTCCCAGCTTGAGGAGACATCCGAAGGCAGCTCACTTGCCTCCTCCCGGGCCCAGGTTTATATTAACCTGCTCCCTCCTCCCTTGCTGGTCATCAGACATCATTAAGTTTCCAACGAACCCAGCTGGAACCTAGGGCCTCCCACTCAAGCCAGTGGAGTTCTCCACTTACAATCCACTTTCGGCCAAGAAGGCGGACTTCCCTGGTCCTTGACTGTCTTGCTCTGACTTTGTTCCGTGTTTACGCAGTGGAGCACCTACGTTGCCCACCGTGTGCTGTGTCTATGCCATGCTTGGGGCTGAATCATAGCGCCCTGCCATGGCCGTCCACTCCCTCTGCGGCAAACTTGCTGTGTGACCTCGCAGAAGTCACAGCCCCTCCCTGGGCCCCCAATTCCTTATCTCCACAGCAGGGCAGAAGCAAGCTTCACATTCACCCCCTAAGTGTTCTCCTGTGTGTTCTTTTTATTAATGTGACCCAATCGTATCTGATCTCTGCAAAGTTCCCGGTGTTAACGCTTGATCATTCCCTGCCTTCAGAATATGAGCTTTGCTCTTTCTCCTCCCTCCACTTGCTGGGAGTGTCAGCTTCACACACCTGTCGTGCATGTAGAGAGACAGATGATTTCTCAGTACAGAAGCCACCTGCTCGCGAGGCTGTCTCGTGCAATCCCATGCAGGGGCACACAGGCAGAAGGTGCCAGGTCCCTGTTGTGGCTGATCTGCTCTTCTTTCCATTTGCTGCATGGTTTTCGGGTTTAGTAACTTGACCTTGATGGGTCAAGGGTCAGTTTCTTTATTTCAAGGCGTTACAGGAGACCCCCACATTGGCCTTGGCCTTGTCTTCACAGGGAAGCCAAGCACGTGGTGGAACTGTTTCTCCCACCAGCAGCAGACAGGGAAGGGCTGGGGAACCCAGCTATTGTGTGAGGCCAGGCAGAAGGAAGAGAGAAAGACAGACAGCTGCTGTTTATGATGGTGGCTGGCCACATAAACAGTTGTGGACAGCAACAGGGAGTGGGATTGAAGGAGCATCCAATGACCGCATCGGGGTTAGGACCAGGCAGGCCTGACCTTGGCCTTCACTGAGCCATCTCAGTAAATCCTGAGATCCAGGGCATCTGGCTGGATGCAAAGACCCACTGCCATCTGAAGCTTGTAAGAGCAGATGGCATGTGTGTGTGTGTGTGTGTGTGTATGCATGCATGTGCTCACCGAGTATTTGAAATAGATCACTGCCAAGAGCCATCCAGAGACACAGAATGACCAGGACCTGTCTGTCCCTCCCCTCCCCTAACCCTGACCCTCACCTCACCCTGCTGCCCCTGCCACAGCTGCTGCTTCCAGCACCGCAAGTGCTACGAGGAGGCGGCTGAGATGGACTGTCTGCAAGACCCTGGCAAGCTCGGTGCAGATGTGGACTGCATCGGCAAGAAGATCATGTGTGGTGAGCATCTCCTGGTACTCAGGGGGGCTGGGCTGAGAACGGACAGTTCAGGGGCGCAGGCCTGGCCAAGCCCAGGGCTCCCAGGATCCACTTGCATCCCTCATGGCCAGTGGCATCATCACAGTCCTTACTGAGAGCCCATGAGGGCTGGAGCTATGGCATCTGCCGCTTGCATGGAGCAGATGCACAATAAATGTTTTATGCGTGGGAACAAGTCAGCAGATTATTGATTAGCAGACTGTTTTATTTGTATTTAGGGAAAAAACATTTGTAACACACATAAAAATTGGACACATTTATGGAGTATCATGTGTTGTTTTGATACATGTATACATTGCATAATGTGCAATCAGGGTAAATCTATCTATGTCCTCAAACACTGAGCATTTCCTTATGGCAAAAACATCCAAAACCCTATCTTCTAAGTTTTTTCCTTCTTATAATGAAATATACAGTACATTAATGTTATCTGTAGTACCCTAGTGTGTAAAGGAGACCCAGCAATTCTTACTCTGATCTAGCTCCAGCCCAGTACCCACCAATTAACCCTCTCCCTCCCCTTCCTCCTTCTTCCCTTCCCAGCCTCTGGCAACCCCCACGATACTTTTCTCTCCTGTGAGATGACTATTTTAGACTCCACACAGGACTGAGATCCTATGACACTTGCCTTTCCATGCTGGGCTTACTTCACTTAACATAATGACGTCCAGTTCCACCCATGTTATTGCAATTTCATCCTTTGTTGTGGCTGAAGAATATTCCATTGCGACCAGATGCCACATTTTCTTTGTCCATTCTTCAGTAGATAGACATGTAGGTGATCTCTGTGTCCTGGCTATTGTGAATAGTGCTGCAACAGACATGGGAGTGCAGGTGTAACTGACAATTTTCATGTGCAGTGACCCTGAGAGTTTGGGAAGGATTAGTAATTTTCTTCTTGTGCATTGTGAACATTGGAACAGTTACTTAACTCCTCTGAACCTCAAAATGGAGAGGAGAATACCTACTTTGGAGATTTACTATGAAAACAAAATTGAGCAGCGCTTGTGAAATGGTTAGCAAGGGGGCTGGTATGTGTTAAGAACTCAGAGAAGGAGGTGGAGGTGGGGATAGTGAAGGTGGATGTGGTGGTGGTGGTAGTGGTGCTGGTGTGTAAGAACCAGACATTTATGGGTTCAGATTTCAGCTGTCCACATTATTTGCTGTGTGACTACAGGAATTATTTATTTTTCATGTATCCGGGCAACTCTGACAGAAGAAATATAACAGGCAAAAGCTTGGAAGGAGTGTGTTGGGGCACTGTAATAGAGCCATCCTTTGTGCATGCCTACTATGTGAGATTGGCTTTACACAAAGTAGTGTCACTCCTTCTCACCCCCTATTCGATGGGGGCCATTGCTCACCGTTTTCAGACAAGGGAAGGAAAGTGCAGAACAATAAAATAACTTTTCGCAGGGCACTAAGTGTCAGAGTCAGTGTTTGAACCCAGATCCACCTGATTCCCAAGTCCAGCTAATATGGACCAGCTAGGGCACAGAGCATCAGGGAAGGACCAAGATGGGGCACAGGGTGTGACCCACCAGGTGAGAGCCCAGTAAGCATGAAAGCAGGATTCATTCATTCACTCACCAGGTCTGTGTTGAGTGAGGCACCAGTGTACGGCAGCTGTTCCAGGGTTTGAGAGGTCCTGACCTTCTGCACCATCCAGGGCTGTCAGACATTGAAAGTATCAGATGAAATAGTGCACTTGATGGTAACAAAGGCTCTGGAGAAAAATCAGGGGAAAGGGATAAGCAGGGCTGGGGTGGAGGCTCCTGTTCACACAGGAAGGACAAGAAAAGCCCCCACTGAGATGACATTTGAACAAAATCTTGCCCGAAGAGGTGGGAAGGGATCCCTGTGGGTGCCTGGGAGAGGTGCAGTGCAGAGAGAGGATACAGGGGTCAGGGATGGAAACAAGTGCTGGTGAGGGGACAGGAAGGAGAGGTCTGGTGGGAAACCGTCAGGTGATGGGAAGGCATCAGAGGGTTCTGAACAGAACAAAGACGTGGCTTGACCGGAGTTGTTCAAAGGTTGTTCTTGCTCCTGCTGGAGAGGAGACTGGACAGTAAGGAAGAAAGCAGGGACTCATCCCAGGCCAGCATTCAGTGATGGCGACTCGGCCAGCGTGGCAGAGTGGAGATGGGGGACAAGACCAGGCTCTCAGTATGTTGAAAGTGGGGTAAGAAAGATTGCTGATGGGTTGGGTTGAGTGTGAGAGAAAGTGAGTGGGCATGACCTTGAGTGTGGGTCCATACAACTGTCTTAGAGATGGTGCTGATGTGCAAGTGTAGCGGATCCTCAAAGGGCAGACCGGGAGCTCAGTTTTGGAACTCACAGTGTCCCTTGGGATTCCGTAAGATCTTTCCAACCTGTTCCTCCATTTCTCTATGCACAGAGTCCACGGACCCTTGTGAGCACCTGCTGTGTACTTGTGACAAGACTGCCATAGAGTGCTTGGCTCAGTCTGGCATCAACTCTTCCATGAACCTTCTGGATGCCTCCTTTTGCCTGGCTCAGACTGTGGGTAGGAAGGACGGGGGCTTGCATACACAGGGGTTGACAATCAGGGCAGGAGCTGGGATGGGGCCGATCGATGCCGTCTTCACATTCCACGTGGGGCCCCTCACCAAGGTCACTGCTCTAAGAAAACTGCCCATGTGCTTTGCTTCCAGAGACAACCAGCAGGAAGGAGCTGCTGACACTTCTGCCCAGAGGTGAGGCCTTGCAGGGAAGCTGGCTCTCCCTGGGATCTCAAAGGTGATGGAAGGGAAATGGATGCTGGTGGCAGGAGTCAGTGGATGCATCTCCATCACTGGGCCTGACTCGTGGAGGCTGGAGTGACCCCTGGCCTAGACATGCCTACCTCTCCCTGGTCAAAAGATGGGATTGCTTCTGCTAAACCCAAACATGCAACATCCAGTGGTCTCAGTGTGGACCCTGTCTCTTGCTACATGACAGGTATCAGGGCCCTGCCATGCAGTGTGGCCAGTGCTCAGATAGCAGGGCCCTCCTGGCTGAGTGAGCTCCCATCACTGTGGGCCTCAGGGACAGACCCGCTGCCTCCTCTCTCCACACCTCCCTCTCCATCTGTTCTCTGGAGCCACAGCAGGAGGGTGTGTGTGTGTGTGTGTGTGTGGATGAGTGTGGAAGGGGTTGTGTTGGAAGTGTGTGAGTGTGTGTGCATGTATGTGGGGTTGTATAGTGTCTGTGTGTGTGAGGGTGGAGAGGGGTGTGTGTATGCCCTGGATTTAGAGGGAGTCTCTTTGAAAAGAGAGGCTGCTTGTCTTGCAACTCTTCAGAGCAGAGCGGGTTCTTAGTAACTGTCCAGGGATTGTGTTCTTACTCTAAAATATGGGATTCACTTTTATGACTGTCATTCCTTGTACACTGAAGTTTCCACAATCTCCCAGTCCCAGGACCTTTGGGTACCCAGGGGTGAGAAGTCCAGGGTACAAGTTCAAGTTGCACCTCAGCAGAGCACCCCTCCACTCCTGCGGCTGAGGTCTCTCTCCTGCAGCTACTCTTGTTTACAAGGAAACCTGTGTGTGTGCGTGCGTGTGAGTGTGAGTGTGTGAATGATGTGTAGGTGGGGATGTGCAAGCATGTCTGTGTGCATGTGTGAATGTGGTAGGGATATGTGTGTACACATGTACACATGTGTGTATGAGTATGTGGAGAAGTATAGGTGTGTGTGTGTGTGCAGGGGTGTGTATGAGAGTGAGGAAGGATGTGCTCACATGTGCATATGGACATGTGTGTGTGAGTGTGCATGCGGGGATGTATTGGTGTCTGTGTATGCTTGCATGTGTGTGTGCATGTGAGTATGTGTGTATGATGTGTATGTGGGGGTGTATAAGCATGTCTGTGTGCATGTGTGAATGTGGTAGGGATATGTGTGTACACATGTATGCATGTGTGTATGAGTATGTGGAGGAAGTATAGGTATGTGTGTGTGTGCAGGGGTGTATATGAGAGTGAGGAAGGATGTGCTCACATGTGCATATGGACATGTGTGTGTGAGTGTGCATGCGGGGATGTATTGGTGTCTGTGTATGTTTGCATGTGTGTGTGCATGTGAGTGTGTGTGTGTGTATGATGTGTATGTGGGGATGTATAAGCATGTCTGTGTGCATGTGTGAATGTGGTAGGGATATGTGTGTACACATGTACACATGTGTGTATGAGTATGTGGAGAAGTATAGGTGTGTGTGTGTGCAGGGGTGTGTATGAGAGTGAGGAAGGATGTGCTCACATGTGCGTATGGACATGTGTGTGTGAGTGTGCATGTGGGGGTGTATTGGTGTCTGTATGTTTGCATGTGTGTGTGCATGTGAGTGTGTGTGTATGATGTGTATGTGGAGATGTATAAGCATGTCTATGTGCATGTGTGAATGTGGTAGGGAGATGTGTGTACACATGTATGCATATGTGCATGAGTATGTGGGGGAAGTATAAGTGTGTGTGTGTGCAGGGGTGTGTATGAGAGTGAGGAAGGATGTGCTCACATGTGTGTATGGACATGTGTGTGTGAGTGTGCATGTGGAGGTGTATTGGGGTGTGTGTGTGTGTGTGTGTGTATCATGTATCTCTAAGTTCCCCGAGTTCTCTCTTTTCCCCCCTACCATCTTGGCTCCCTTTGAATAGGGGTGTTCTGAAGGTGGGAAATGTGGGGTTAGCAACCCCCTCCCTGCCTTCAGCCCAGGTACAACAGTGTCCAGGCTGTGGTCCCTCCTGAGCTGAGACGTTCTGGGTGCCCCCATGTCTGGGAAGTGTAAGAGAGGTGGATGGCTCTTCCACAGCAGGGTCTTTCGTGGCCACCTTCCTCCCTTGGTCCAGTGGCTGCAGCCTGCGCTTTGAGATGCTGCATTTGGTGCTGACTTCATGTTGCGCTGGTCATTGCTTTGGGTTTCTGTTTTTCCAGTGTTTCCTGTGGAGCCTACAGACACCAGCCTGACAGCCCTCTCGGGGGAAGGTGAGCTGGCATGGAACTATTCCCTGTACCCATGGCTGACTGGGCCACCACCAAGGGGGCTGGCACACGACCCACATACCCATGTCCTGATTGTTCTGTCACCAAGCATCAGCTCCCCTAAAATGTCCCCTGTCTGGCTTTCTTACAGAATTGACCCATTATATATATTGCCATATATATGCCAATCGGGCATCCTAAACTTTCACTTACTAAACCTGCCAAGCTGTCCCTCAGGGAGATCACTCTGCAGCCCACCAGGGTCCCTGAAACTGTGTTATTTCCCCCGGCCACTACTGCTGCTGGGCCAGGAAGGTAGAGGCAGAGGACTTGGGGCTGCCCGCTCCTGGCTGTCCCCCATGTTGCCAAGGAGCCCCAAGAGCTCCCAGCCAACCTGTGCCTTAGGGTGCAGGTCTAGCAAGAAGAGGAAAGGTCCCCCTTCTCCAGCCAAAGCCCTGCTGCATTTCCTGTCCCGACAGCGGCAGCTTCCATTCCTTTCTGGGAGAATCCCAGTCTCAAACGTGAGGATCTGCAGCAGGCTTCATGGCCCCACCAGGCAGTCACAGAATAAGCCCCAAGTGCTGCATTCTGCAAAGTTTCAGTTCTTAAGCCTTAACTGTCCTCACCTTGTGGCATGAGGACATGCTGGTGTGGCATGAGGACATGCATCCCTGGGATAAAGATGCAGTGAATCAGGTTAGTCCAGAGTCTAACTGGAGAAAGGGAAGTCATAGACCGACTCATTCTCGACTCATATCCGTGACTTCCGCAGGGAACACACACTTCCAGAGAAGAAGGCTCCTGGGTATGAAGATGTGGGGAAAATCACACAAATGGTTAGTGAGAAAAAGATAGCAAGCTTTGCGTAGCTCTCATCTCACAATGAAACACTTAGGGTGTTGAGTCAGGAAGATTGGGATTGAGCCTTTTCCCTCCTATTTTTCAGTTACATGACTCTGGGAGAGTCTTTAAACCTCTCAAAGCTTCAGTTTCACCGTCTGACAAAGCAGTGTTTGGCCAACATTTTCTGTAAGGGATCAGGTAGTAAATCTTGTAGGCTTTGCAGGCCTCCGATCTCTGCCGGAATTACTCAGCTTTGCTCTTGTAGCATGAAAGCAATCACAGACAATCTGTAAATGAGCACGTGTGTCCACATTCCAATAAAACTTTATTTACAAATAGGCTGAGGGCCAGGCCATAGTTTATAAATTCCTGAAAAAGGGATGGTTACCCCCAACCTTTTGAGTGGCAAAGGACTGATGAGAGAGAACACGGGGAGGTTCTAGAAAGCATCTCCTTCCAGGAATGTGGTATGCCTGTAAAATCAGCACACACTGTCACATCATACTCTGGATACGGAATGACCTGCTCGTTTAGAGAATCTCCACCAGTGTTCACGCAACCCCAGGAATAACTGCTGAAATCCACACCTAAAGACGGTAAACTGAGCAGCAGAGATAACATGTGCAAGACACACAGCTGAGTGGAAACTGGAGGCCCCCAAGCTTCCACTGCCCCACTTCCAGCCTGAACACCCTCTGTAGCTGCCTTAGCATAAGGTCTTGTTCCGGCCCTGAGACACCGTGGCCCTTCACTCCCAGAGATGTTGCTTGCTGGGCTTCTGCCCTGAGACATGCCTGGCCCTCGTCTTTGGATGGGGACCTACTTAAGCACCAACATAAAGCCTTATCCCCTGCTCACGTTGCCCTGGGCCTTGTCTTTTAGATTCTTAGACACCCTCCCCAAAGCCTGTGTCCTTCACAGTTGACCTCTGCTTGATTTAGACTCCCAGCTGAGCAGAGACCTGAAGTTGGCTGTTTTCTTTCCACAGTGACTGCCGAGACCGGAGCAGACAGGCTGACTGCTGTCTTTGGCCCAAGTAAGCAGAGGGGCTTTGGAAGAGGGTAGAGTGGGATGCCGTGGAGAAAATCCATCTGCAAGTTCACACCCAGTTCTGGAGACCACTCTGGACAGGGCCTGCAGGAAAGATTATGATACCTGTTTTGCAGAACTTGTAGGAAGCGGAGGCTGAGGGAGGTGACCCAGCCAGTAACTTGCGTCTGAGGCCATACTGCAGGTTCCACAGTGACTCCTGGTGCACCATGTCCTTCCCAAAAATAACTAGGCCAAAATTGTATCAGCAGGATCAACCTAACTGCTTGCTGATTAACCTAACTTTGCTGATGGTGACTAGTAACCCTAAATCTTTGACTAATCAATACACATACATAATGACGATTATTTGCTACTGGATAGTTAACGGGCAGTGACATTGATGAGGGCCTTTGATGTGCCAGCATATTCCAAACCCCTTACTTGTGCAGAATTATTTCTCCCTGGTCCTAAGACGTCCGCTCTTATCTCTATTTTACAGTCAGAGGAGAAGCTTTGAGAGGTAGAGTCATTTGCCCAGGCCAGCCAGCCTAGTAGCCCTCTGTTCCAAGTCTGTAGGTTTTGCTTTGGAAGAGAACAATTTGCCCCAGCTTAGCAATGATCCAGATTTCTGTATTTGTTGGAGCATTTTTCACATCGGTGAACTTCACAGCCTCATTTTCATGGAACACCTCCATGGACTTGAACTTGGAGTACATTCCATTTAAGGCAGTTTCCTCCTTTCCCAAGAGTTTTTAAGTTACCGTATCTAGCTTTTGGCCATCCAACCAGCCATGAAGTAATAATCTGGCATTGTGTTTAAGACTGTCAACTTCAGCCAAGCTGAGTTAGCATCTGTCTCTTTCTAACTGTGTGACCTTGAGTAAGTGACCTAACTTTCCTGTGTATCTTCTTCCTCATCTCGGAATGAGGACGGGCACAGTACTAACTCATGGAGATCCAGTGGGAAAGCCCTTGTTGCCATATCTGACATGCAGTAGGGATTGAACAACTAACTGTTCAGCAAGAACAACAATATAACTCATTGTACAGGGAAACACACTTGCAGCTTTTTGGAGCTCCAGAGCCAACAGCTTCAGCCACACTCTTCCATTGCCTCCATACTGCATGAACCTCTGTTCACAAATGGGATTTTCTGCCCGTATTCATTTTTCCTAAATTCAGGAGGAACAGGCATTTCAACAAACTCACTCACTTCCAGCCCAACAAGCTGCAGTGACATTTGCCTGCAAGGCTGTATCTGGCTCCAGTGATCTTGACATGCTATCCCAGGAAATCGCACAGTGCTAAGCAGACCAGGGTGACACCAAGGGCACCAGGCTTCCTGTGTCCAATGAGAGGGGAGGCACTGCTGGAGAGCAAGGGAGACAGACCAGGGCTGACACTACTTACCCTCTCTCTCTTCCTTTGTGGCTGATCCAGACCAAGATGGAGAAGACACAGGGGCGGCGAGGGCTACCCCTCCTCCAGGTAAGCACACTCAGCTCCTCTTGCCTTGTCATTTTCTCCAGTGGATGAAATCAAGTGGGCTCCAAGGCAGCCTTGGGGCCAAACCCCAAATGGAAGAAACCATTGAAGCCAATTTATTTTACATCATTCTGCAATGAAAAGGTACACAAAATAAATTTAAAAATAGACCCATTAGCAGGAAAAAATGAAAACTTATCTGGTAAAGAAACGCATTTGGAAGAATATGGAAAACTGCAGTTGCCCATTGGTATCCATAGAGAACTGGTTCCAGGACCCCTGAGGATACCGAAATCCACAATGCTAAAATCCCTTATACAATGGCACAGTATTTGTATGGAACCCAAGTACATCCTCTGGTATACTTTAAACCATCTCTAGATTACTTACCATACCTAATGCAATGTAAAGAAGTGTGATATTGTATTATATGGGGATGATGGTAAGAAAAAAATCTATTCATGCTCAGTATAGACACAATTTTTTCCCAAATATATTTTAAAAACATTTATTTACTTGAAAGGCAGAGTTATAGAGTGAGAGGGAGAGTCAGAGAGAAGGAAAGGTATCTTCCATCTGCAGATTCACTGCCCAAAAGGTCACAATGGCCAAGGCTGGGCTGGACTGAAGCCAGGAGCCAGCCAGGTGCTTCATCTGACTCTCCCACATGGGTACAGTGGGTCAAGCACTTGGAACATCATCTGCTGCTTTCTCAGGTGCATTAGCAGGGAACTGCATCAGAAGTGGAGCATCTGGAACTTGAACTGGTACCCATATGGGATGCCAGCATTTCAGGGTACATCTTACCTCATTACACCACAATGCCAGCACCTCACATATATTTTTGATCCTTGGTTGCTTGAATCCATAGATGCAGAATCCATGAATAAAAGAGGGCTAACTGTGTTTTCTATTTTTTTAAAGATTTAGTTATTTATTTGAAAGGCAAAGTGACAGAAAAAGGGATGAGGCGAGAGAGGAAAAGAGAGAGAGAGAGAGGGAGGGAGAAGGAGAGGGAGAGAGAGAATGCTTCTACCTGCTAGTTCACTCCCCAAATGCCCACAACAGGCCAAAGCTAGGAGCCAGGAACTCTATCTGGGTCTCCTATATGGGTAGCAAGAAACTAAGCTCATGGACAGATAGGCACTGCCTCCCAGGCACATCTGTGGGATTGGAAGCATGGAGTTGCTGAGACTTGAACCAGGCATTCTGATATGAGATGCTGAGCTGTGCTTGGAGTTTTGGAATATCCCAATACTCTGCTATTGGCTGGATAAGAATTCCTCATATGGAAACATAATTTATTTAACTGATTATTTCAAATGTTTTGTTACTTTAAATAATTGTTATGCCCTTTCTCTATGTCCATCTACTTCTGATTAATTTGTTGGGATAGATACCTGGAGGTTGAATTACTGGATTAGGAATGCAATCTCTTTAGGGCTCTTGAAATGTTGCAAAATTGCCCTAGAGAAAAACTGAGCTGATGTGTACTCATACATGTATTCTGGTAGCCAATACTAGACACCATTATTTAAAAACAGAGGACAGGCATTGTGATGCAGTGGGCCAAGCCCTCACTTGGGAAGACTCTGTCCCATATCAGAGTACCAGTGCGAATCTCACCTATTTCACTTCCAATACAACTTCCTACTAATATACCTTGGTTGCAACCAATGATGGCTTAAGCACTTGGATCCCTGACACCCATGTGGGAGACCAGGATGGAGTTTCAGCCCCCAGGCTTTGGCTTGACCCAGCCCCAGCTGTTGTGGCTATTTGAGGAATGAACTAGTAGATGGATGCTTGCTCTTTCTCTCATTCTATTTTTCAAATAAAAAAAAAACTAAAAAAATAAAAATAAGCAAAGACTTCTATGCATTTTTTTTTGACAGGCAGAGTGGACAGTGAGAGAGAGAGACAGAGAGAAAGGTCTTCCTTTGCCGTTGGTTCACCCTCCAATGGCCGCCGCGGCTGGCGCGCTGCGGCCGGCGCACTGCGCTGATCAGGAGCCAGGAGCCAGGTGCTTTTCCTGGTCTCCCATGGGGTGCAGGGCCCAAGCACCTGGGCCATCCTCCACTGCACTCCCGGGCCACAGCAGAGAGCTGGCCTGGAAGAGGGGCAACCGGGACAGAATCCGGCGCCCCAACCAGGACTAGAACCCGGTGTGCCGGCGCTGCTAGGCGGAGGATTAGCCTAGTGAGCCGCGGCGCCGGCCTTCTATGCATTTTTAAATGTAAAAAGTAGCTCTATTTTTTCTTCAGTCCTCTGCTGAAAATCAAAAGTGGTGTTTTGGTCCCTGAGCTGGGCTGGCCGCACACTCTAGAAACTTGGAGTCAAACCCAAGTTCCCAAATCTTAACTGAATTTCCAGAAGTGCACAGTCAGCACCAGAAGTGAGAGGGCTGAGGATTGGCCTGACTGTTGTCAGGGATGCACTGTGACCTCATCATGAGCGGTCAAAGGGGCAAGAAGCAGGAACTTATTCCCCAATGGGGCAGGTGGTCCAGACGGGGGAATTAACACCAATTACCCTCAGATAAAGGGGGTGAGGGTACCTGACATTGGTTAGCACCAGTGATCCAGAAAGGTTTTCCTCTACAAGTGAGGGCTTCTGGAAAGTTCCATGTACTTCTAGAACTTTCCATCTGGAAAGTCTGTATCTTTGGATTCAATGTACAGTTGTTTCACACTCACTGGAGAGCCAATGATTACTATGGCTGTTTCCTAATTGCTAGGTGTTTAGCTAGAAGGACTCACAGACAAAAAAGTACTATGGATCTGTTTGTGCAAGTGGACAAAGCACAACGTAGAGTGCCTGTGTTTGCCCAAGGTTATACATCTAGTATAATGCTGAGCTAAAATTCAAACTCACTACTGCCTTTGTGAGTTTCCAGAAGCCAAGAGCATGGTATAAGGAACCTAGTAAACTGGTTTCTATCTGTGGGATGGGAGAACTGGGTCAGGTACCAACCGAGGAGGGTGAGATTGCAGCAGGACTTTGGTGCCATTGGAACCAGACTGGGGAGCAGGAGAAGGAAGACCAGTTGCAAAGAAGGAGAAGGAAGACCAGAGGCAAATCAAGAAGGTGGTCTTGGGGCAAGACTGCAGTTCTATGGCACAAAATGGCCTGGAATTACCCAGTGCTCTGAGCGCTGGGCCAGGTCAGCAGATTGGTGGGGCTGAACCTATACAAGTTCCTTTTCCTGGACCTGACTGAGCTAGGGATTTGGCCTGTGAGCTGCATAGTGCTCTGTCTCCAGCTAAGAGGGTAGGTAGAACTGGCATACCAGGCCAGAGGAGATCCAGAGAGACACTGGAAGACTGTGAGGGATGAGATGATGCAGGAGGAGGGCCAGACCTTGCACTTAATTCTGAGTATGATGAGCAGATGAGGCAATGTTTGAGCAATGAGATACAGGGCTCTGAGGGGGAGCTGTGCTTGCTTCCATCACTGTGCACCAGGAATTGCTTTAATGTCCTCACCACACCTTAAATGATCTATTTGTTCATTTTTGAGAGACAGAAAATGAGAATATGCTCCCATTCACTGGATCACTCCTCAAATGCCTGCGATGACCTGATCAAGGGCAGGGCTGGAGTCAGGACCCAGAAACACAAACCAGGTCTCATGTGGGTAGCAAGGACCCAACTATTAGGCTCATCACCACTACCTTCAGGGTGTGCATTAGCAGGAAACAGAAGTCAGCAGTTGTAGCTGGGAATTGAATCCAGGCACTCTGATGTGAGACTCAACTTAGCTGGAGTGTTAACTACTGGGTTAAACACCTATCCCAGCCACCATTCTTTTTACCTCTTCACTTGCCATGAGCACTAGGATAGCTTCAGGCAGTGGCACATTATAGTAAACATGACCCAAAAACACACCTGGGAGTTTGTGAATGTTTTCATATGTGGGATGCTTCCAGCTGATCTAGCATAGGCTCCTGTCAGTGTTAATGTTTTCATAGAAACTTTGGACATTATCCATGGATCTAACTCTTGGATCCCTGAAAATATCCTTTGATGTCTATGTTTTGGTGTCTGAGCTATCTGTCTGCATTTGGCCTCAGCCCTGTGTCCATCTGCAGATCTCTCCTCAAGCCATCTGCTTATCTGAACAATAACCTTGTGCATTTTCAGAATCTGCAGAGATTGTTTCCACAGTGAAAGGCATACCTCTTGTTTCTGCCGGTGTTAAATCTTTGGGGTTGGCGATGTCATCAGTAGAAAGTAGTCCAGAGGAGACAACTGGAAAAGGTAAGCAAAACAAGCAGTCAGAGGAGCATCTGTCCTCTGTCCTTGGGAACTTTTGGATAGGTCATTGGCAAAGCACCTGGGGACACCTTATCCTACTGTGGCCTTCTCATGTTGCTGTGAGTAGAAGGTATCACCCCTTTCCAGGATGAGCACACTGAGGCTCAGAGGGGCTAAAACATGCCTGTGACCTTGTACTCTCCCCACTCTTACTAACCTACAAGGAAAGGTTGGTGCCATTGACTCCAGGGCTTATTGGAAGGAATGAAGCACTTGGGTCTGCATAATCCTATTCCTTGTCTCTCCTGACCGTGAAACCTTAGCAGATAACGTGGGGCGGTTTAAGATGGCGGAGCAGGGAGGGACCTTGCTGCTCTATTCTAGGAGAAGATAGTATAAAAGAAGTGGAAAGAGTGCAGTCTCAGAGAAGAGTTAGGGAGAAAACAGCAGAGGAAACTCTACACAAATTAAAGGAACACAGTGGACCTCCATGGAAGGCATGGATGCCCACAACTCAGGACCCCAGCAGCCGAGACCTCCACATCAGCACTGGATAGTGTGGTGAGACCAGACTGCAGCAGCCCAGACCACTGGCGATGAAGATTCGGGAAGAGCCCAGAGGGAATCTGGTTTGGAGCCCCGTGGGGGATACTGTACCTGCCAAACTAGAGAAGGAAAAAAAAAGGAGCACATTTCTTTCTCCCCGACCACCTTGCAACAGTGTCCTGTAACAAGCCAATAAAGAGCGGGAGTCATTTGGGACATAGGTAACAACTGTACCAGCTTGTTTTCATGTTCCCAGCAACCAGCTGAGTGGAGACTCCTGAGTCTGGTGGGGAGAACTGACAGGGGGCTGGCTGCTAGTGACTGTGGGAGACTTGTGTGTCGGGACTGTGAAAACACTGAGGCTGTGTGGGAGGACTCACCGTGTGGCTGGGACTTTGGGCAGTCACTGTGGGAGCTCCACACACTCAGGGCTTCCTGGTTACCTGGTGAGGAACATTTCTGGGGAATCTGAGCTTACACTGAGAACTGCACAGATCCTTTGTGTGGTCCTTGGGGCAAGGCAGGTGAATTCATACCCACTGGGGCTAGCACTCAGGCACTGGTCTCCTTCAAGGAGAGGAGCTCAGTTGAGCAGAATAAACTTCTCTGATTTAGAGAGAGAGAGAGAGAGAGAGAGAGAGTTACCACCCAAACCTGGATGTATCCCTTTAATCCCTTTAGTTAAGCCCTTCACACTGGAGAACTGAACAGAGCTCCCTGGGCACACCCACCACAAGCCTCTGAGTATTCCCTGAAAGCACACGCTCCACGAATCTACAGAGGCATAGTACGAAGATAAAAGCTGCCACAGCAGCAGCAGCAGCAGCAGAAGAAGAAGAAGAAGAAGAAGAAGAAGAAGAAGAAGAAGAAGAGGAGGAGGAGGAGGAGGAGGAGGAGGAGGAGGAGGAGGAGGAGGAGGAGGAGGAGGAGGAGGAGGAGGAGGAGGAGGAGGAGGAGGAGGAGGAGGAGGAGGAGGAGGAGGAAGAAGAGGAGGAGGAGGAAGAGGAGGAAGAGGAGGAAGAGGAGGAAGAGGAGGAAGAGGAGGAAGAGGAGGAGGAGGAGGAGGAGGAGGAAGAAAAAACCAACAAATATTACCACAAATGCTGAATAACACACCAATTCAAGAAACAAGAATAAGTCAGATAAACAAGTCCCCCCCCAAAAAAAAAGAACACAACACTTCAATATTAGATTGTGAAGATGATGAAATTGAAGAAATACCAGAAATGGAATTTAAAAAATTGATCATAAGATTATACAGAAGACAAAGCACAGGAAATTGTATAGACAAAAAAAACAAGAAGAAATTAGAAAACTAAAAATCACTGATGGTAATCTAGAGGATACTATCAAATGACCCAACATACAGGTTCTAAGAGTTCCTGAAGGAGTCGAAAGAGACAAAGATTTAGAAGGCATTTTTAGTGAAATAATAACAGAAAATTTCCCTAATTTGGAGAAGGAAATGGACATCCAAATATACGAAGCACATAGAACCCCTAATAGACATGACCAGAAAAGATCCTCACCACAACACGTTGTAATCAAACTCTCCACAGTAAACATAAAGAAAAGATTCTAAAATGTACATGAGAGAAATGCCAGATTACTTTCAGAGGATCTCCAATTAGACTCACAGTGGACTTCCCATCAGAAACCCTACAGGCAAGAAGAATGGTGAGATGTATTCAAATTCTTAAGAGAAAATACTGTCAGCCCAGAACACTATACTCTGCCAAGCTCTCATTTATGAATGAAGGTGAAATAAAGATCTTCCATAACAAAGAGAAGTTGAATGAATTTGTCACCACCCATCCAGCCCTATAAAAGATGCTTAAAAGATGTTTCTGCTGCACACAGAAACAAAGAAGCATGGTCATCACTATGAAAGAATGTGAAGGAAGAAAATCTCCCAGTAAAAGTACAAAGAAAATCAAAAATAAACAATAGGAATATTAATGGAAAATAGCAGGGCAAAGTTGTTAACTATCAATAGTCACCTTGAATGTAAATAGCCTCAACTTTCTAGCTAAAAGATACAGGCTGGCTGAATGTTAAGAAACAAAATCCATCTAATTTGCAGCTTACAAAGAAAAACATCTCACCAACAAAGATATGCACAGATTGAAAGTGAAGGATGGAAAAAGATATTCCATGTAAACAGAAACTAAAAAAGAGCTGGTGTAGTCATCCTAATATCAGACAAAATATACTTTAACACTAAAACTGTTAAAGGAGAAGAAGTAGGGCACTATGTAATAATTAATGGATCAATTCAACAGAAAGATGTAACTATTATAAATGTATATGCACCTAATTACGGACTGTGTGGCTATTTAAAGGAAATGTTAATGGATCTAAAATAGACATAGGCTTCAATACCCAACTTTCAGCAATGGACAGATCAACCAGACAGAAAATCAGCAAGGAAACAACAGAATTAATCGACACATCCTACAGTTCCATCCTACACTTCCAGAATACACATTCTTCTCACCAGTACATGAAACGTTCTCTAGGATAGATGACATGCTAGACCATAAACCAAATCTCAGTAATTTCAAAACTATCAATATCATCCCATACATCTTCTCAGACCAAAATGGAATGAATCTGGAAATCAACAAATGAAGAATCTCTAGAACACATGCAAACACATGGAGATTGAGCAACAAGCACCTGAATGAACAGTGGGTCACTGAGGAAATCAAAAGAGAAATTAAAAAATTTCTCTAAACAAATGAAGATGAAAATACAACATATCAAAACTTATAGGATGCAGCAAAAACAGTATTAAGAGGAAAGTTTATAGCAATTGGTGCCTACATCAAGAAATTGGAAATACACCAAATAAATGAGCTATCAATGCATCTCCAGGATCTAGAAAAACAGGAGCAAACCAAACCAAAACTAGTAGGAGAAAAGAAATAATGAAAATTAAAGAAATCAACAAAATTAAATCCAAAAAAACCCACAAAAGACCAGTAAAATGAAGAACTGGTTTTTTGAAAAAATAAACAAAATTGACACACCATTGGCCCAACTAACCAAAAAAAAAGGAGAGAGAAGACCCAAACCAATAAAATTTGAAGTGAAAATGGAAATGTAACAACAGACACAACAGAAACAGAATCATCAGAAACCACTATAAAGAGCTATGTGCCAACAAACTGGAAAACCTAGAAGAAATGGAAAGATTCCTGGACACATACAACCTACCTAAATTGAACTGTGAATACATAGAAAACCTAAACATACCAATAACCAAGACAGAAATTGAATTGGTAATAAAGACCCTCACAACAAAGAAAAGCCCAGGACCCGATGGCTTCACAGCTGAATTCTACCTGACATTTAAAGAAGAAATAACTACAATTCTTCTCAAGGTATTCAAAACAATTGAAAGAGAGGGAATCCTCTCAAACTCCTTCTATGAAACCAGCATCACCTTCATTCCTAAACCTGAAAAAGATGCAACAGAGAAAGATAATTACAGACCAATTTCCCTGATGAACATAGATGCAAAAATCCTCAACAAAATTCTGGCCAATCGAATCCAACAACACATCAGAAAGATCATCCATCCAGACCATGTAGGATTTATCCTTGGTGTGCAGGGATGGTTCAACATTCACAAATCAATCAAACCCTGTGATTGTTTCAATGGATGCAGAGAAAGCATTGATAAAATGCAGCACCCTTTCATGATGCAAACTCTAAGCAAATTGAGTAGAAAAGGAACATTCCTCAACCAAATAAAGGCAACTTAAGACAAACCCACAGCCAGTGTCCTAATGAATTGGGAAAAGCAGGAGGCCTTCCCATTCACAATAGCTACAAAAACAATCAATTATCTTGGAATAAACTTCATCAAGGATGTCAAAGATCTCTATGATGAGAATTACAAAATATTAAAGAAAGAATTAGAAGCTACAAAAAATGGAAAAATCTTCCATGTTCATGGATTGGAAGAATCAATATCATCAAAATGTTCATTCTTCCAAAAGCAATTTACAGATTCAATGGGATATCAATCAAAGTACCAAAGACATTCTCAGATACAGAAAAAAAATGATACTGAAATTCATATGGAAACACAGGAGACCTTGAATAGCTAAAGCAATCTTACATAATAAAAATCAAAGCCAGAGGCATCACAATATCAGATTTCAAGACATACTACAAGACAATTGTAAACAAAACAGCCTGGTACTGGTACAAAAACAGATGGATAGATCTATGGAACAGAGTAGAAATTCCAGAAATTAATCCAAGCATCAACAACCAACTTATAATTGACCAAGGAGCTAAAACAAATCCCTGAAAAACATTCTCTTCCACAAACGGTACTGAGAAAACTGGATTTCCACATGCAGAAGTATGAAGGAAGTCCCCTACCTTACACCTAACACAGAAATCCACTCAATGGATTAAATATCTAAATCTACAAACTAACACCATCAAATTATTAGAGAACATTGGGAAACCCTGCAAGACATTGGCACAGGTAAAGAGTTCTTGGGAAAGAAACCAGAGGCACAGGCAGTCAAAGTCAAAATTAACAAATGGATTTCATCAAATTGAGAAGCTTCTCTACTGCAAAAGAAACACTCAGGAAAGTGAAGAGGCAACCAACAGAATGAGAGAAATTATTTGCAATCTATGCAACTAATAAAGGATTAATAACCAGAATTTATAAAAACATCAAAAAAGTTCACAACAACAAAACAACCAACCCAGTTAAGAAATGGGCAAAGGACTTAAACAGACATTTTTCAAAAGAGGAAATCCAAATGGCCAACAGACACATGAAAAAATGTTCAGGATCACTAGCCGTCAGGGAAATGCAAATCAAAACCACAGTGAGGTTTCACCTCAGCCCAGTTAGAATGGCTTTCATACAGAAATCAACAAGCAACAAATGCTGGTGAGGATATGGGGGAAAAGTACCCTAATCCACAGTTGGTGGGAATGTAAACTGGTATAGCCACTATGGAAGACAGTTTGGAGATACCTTAGAAATCTGAATATAAACCTACCATACGACCCAGCCATCTCACTCCTGGGAATTTACCCAAGGGAAATGCAATTGGTAAATAAAATTGTTTATCTGTGCCCCCATGTTTATTGCAGCTCAATTCACAATAGCTAAACATGGAATCAACCTAAATGCCTGTCAACCTAAGACTGGATAAAGAATTTATGGGATATGTACTCTCTGGAATACTACACACTGGTAAAAAAAAAAGATATCAAGTCATCTGTAACAAAATGGAGGAATCTGGAAAACATCATACTTAGTGAAATAAGCCAGTTCCACAGGGACAAATACCATAAATTCTCCCTGATTTGTGAGAATAAAGCACCTAAAAGAAAATCTGTAGAAGTGAAATTGACACTTCGAGAAGCAATGACTTGAACAACCCTTGTCTTGATTGTTGAGGAACAGGTTTTTATTCTTCATACTATTTGTTGAACCCTTTACTTAACACAGAGTTAACCATATGTGTATATAGTCAATTGAAAATTGATCTCAATAAAAAAATAAGAGTGAGAGTAAGAGAGGGGGGAGGAAGTTTGTAACTGTAAAGCTATATAGTTCTGCATACATTCCTATGGACTTAATTCTAAGGGCACAGTTTAAACACTTGTCATGGGATCCCAAATCCCATTAAACTGGGTGGTAAAAATGTCATCTGAAGTGTTAAAGTGATCATATTAAGTGTTAAAGTGAAATTATAGATAGGATTAAGTGTTAAAATGATCATATAAATAGGCTCAAATGTCTGGTAATAATAATAGATAGAATTATAAAAGAGAGAATGTTCCAATATGGGAAGTAGTCCACACAGCAGACTCATAGGCTGACACTCACTTTAAGTAACACTCTGACCTCAGAATTGGCCCTTAATGCTTCCTGGTCTGGCTGAAAAACCCATGAGAGCATTTCAGGCATGGAAAGTCAAGACTGTGGCAAAAATGTTCTACATGAAGGATCTCTGTGAGTGAGACCCCAGCAGAAAGTGGCCATCAAAGAAGGATGTACTTTTCTCTGAAGGGAGGAGAGAACTTCCACTTTGCTTATGGCCATGTCTAAATACTGACAGAGTTTGTGGATTCAAAAGGCTTCCATAGCCTAGGCAGCTCATGTCAAAAGCCTCAGGTGATCACTGACATCATACATAAGAGTGTTAATTGCTAAATTGACAAAAGAAGTCACTGTGCACTAAGTTCCCATGCAGGACCTCCATCCGCAATGAGTTGTATTATGAGAGTTAGCTGTAAATCTTGTTCTCAATTTGTGTATGTGTGTGTGTGTGCATGTGTGCAAATTGTTGAAATCTTTACTTAGTATAGAGTTGGTCTTCAGTGTATAAAGTTAGTTGAAAATTAATCTTAATGGAGAATGGGACCGGGAATGGGAGAAGGAGGCAGGGTGAGAGTGGGAGTGGGAGGGTGGGTATGGTGGGAAGAATCACTGTATTCCTAAAGTTGTACGTATGAAACTCGTACTCCTTCAATAAAAGGTTTCTTTTGGGAAATAAAATCCTTACCAAAGGCCCTGTACCCTCAAGAACACATAGGGAGGGAGAAACAGAGGAAACCTGTGAAGATCTGACCTGGTCCTCCACAGTCTCCAATGCAGAGTGTGCAACATCTGAACACTGCAGGCAGAGGAGCAAGCATTGGAGGAGGAAGGAGACCTAGAGAGAGACAGAGAAAAGAAACCAAGGGCTCTGAGAGTCAAACTCAGCCACATGTGCGAAGCTGATGTGGTCTGAAAGCCCAAGAGGACAGGGCCTCTCCTCCCCACCCCCAACATGCTGGGCTCTGCTCAGTAACAATGGGGCCCAAAGAGCACCTTCAGTCACGACAACTCCTTATCCTATTAAAGGAGATCCAATAAGGAGTCTGTGAAGGAAGGGAAAGACTTGCTCTCTGAGCATCAGTGCATCCCAGACAATGGAATGAGCCCACCTGCAGTTTTCTCATAAGAATGTTGTTTCAAGGCACAGGAGAGAGGGTTTCCTGGTAGGACCCAGAGTTGTCCTCTTACAACCTGGAGCACTGCCCTCCTGAGAGATCATATTTCCCTTCAGCCTGTAACAGACTCACCTTCCTGCACCTGGAAAGTGGGCACAACACACAGGTGATGCCGCAGCTGGGAGAGATGCTCTTTTGCCTGACATCCCGGTGCCCGGAGGAATTCGAATTTTATGGCTGTTACTGTGGACAAGAAGGAAGAGGAGAGCCCAAGGATGCCCTGGACAGGTAGGCTGGGTGGGGGTGGCTGGTGCTGACACTGCCTGTGTCTGTGAGTGTCAGAATCCTCCTCTACATTGGATATCACTTTGACCTCACAAAGACCTAGAAGGAGCAGAGCCAGACAGGTACCGATCTTTCACTTTGGGAGCCTGGAGCCTCTTCAGCATGACCACAAATAGTGCCCTGCTGTTCTAGGAGGGTAGACTGCAAAGACTTTGGATATGACCAAGTCTGCCTATTTTGTAAGAATCCACATGAAAAACTGGGGTCTCCACTTGGTTTGCTCTATAAGAGACCACATTAAAATTAGTCTCTCTACAACTTTTAACGCCATTTTTCTTATATTTTCCACCTAGAAGAATTTTCTCTAACCTCATGCATTCATTAATGTATTCACTCATTTGTGTATGCACCCAACCCATGTTTCTTTTTTATTATTTATTTATTTGACAGGTAGAGTTATAGACAGTGAGAGAGAGAGAGAGAGAGAGAGAGACAGAGAGAAAGATCTTCCTTCCATTGGTTCACTCCCCAGTGGCCACCACAGTCGGTGCTGCGCCGATCCAAAGCCAGGAGCCAGGTGCTTCTTTCTGGTCTCCCATGCAGGTGCAGGGGCCCAAGCACTTGGGCCAATCCCTACTGCCCTCCTGGACCACAGCAGAGAGCTGGACTGGAAGAGGAGCAGCTGGGACTAAAACTCGGCACCCATATGGGATGCTGGCATTGCAGGTGGAGGATTAACCAAGTGAGCCACAGTGCCGGCCCCAACCCATGTTTCTTGATTGTTTGCTCCATGCCAGGCACTACGCTAGGCAGTGGAGACACAAATGTGATTAAACCCAAACAAACCAGGCCAGCTGCCTGTGTTCAATAGGGCCTCCCATAATGGAAAGGATGAAGAAATAAACAAAACCATCACCCCAGGTAACGATGATGTTGGGGAAACACAGGAAGCTGTAAAGGACTCAATCTAAGTTGGAAAATATTCTGAAAGCGGAGTTGAAAAAGTTTAAATGATTTATGTGGGGAATGCCTCACTCCTTGGCCCATTGAGAGGTCTACATTCGAAGGCATACATTCCCTCAAGCGGTGAAGCTGTTAGAGCAAAATCCACAACAGCAGAGAAAGTTGAAGCTAATACAAGGACACCATAGTGGCAGGAACGCAGAACGTGTCAGCTGCAGGTCAAATGCTGTCTCGATGGCTGCATGACTCCCCCACTTCTCCTCCACCTCTGCCACAGCACTTTTGCCCCTAATTCCACCCCTCCAGACTTTCAGTGAAGGACATCAGCGGCTGTGCTGCACAAGAAACCTTCAAAACTGACCTATTACCGGAGGACTAAGGAAGATTTTACCTATCAGTGATGTCACACTATGGAATCATAAGTGTGTTTATAATCAGCAGCTCTACAACACGGCGTCTGCTCTTTGAGATAAAGAAAACAATTCATGTCACGATTCCTGTGTCCAAAGCACTCAGAGAGATAAGGCCAAACACAGGAATCCAGCCAGGGGCAGTGGCTGTACACTACTGAGCCCCAGGTGAAGGGAGTGGAGATGATTGTGAGGTGCTTCCTGGTGACAGAACTCATCGCAGAAAAATGTGAAATTTGACCAGTCAGGCAAGCAAGCTAGGAAGTGGCTGCTTTCATGTCCTTAGGAAGAAACTGAAAAACTAAAGGTCACAGGAGGAAACCCTTGGCTAGGAAGAGTTTGCTACAAGGACTATTTTCAGCACAATGCCAAGTCTACTGTACCTCATGCTCGATTTCTGTGATTTTCATGAGTATTGCGAACATGTACATTGTCTGACTCACTCACAGACTTCAGGTAATATATTAATTATCCACCCTCACCCAACCCAGCCAATGCGCACACAAGATCACCTGCTCTTTCGTACTAACAGCCAAACGGGGCAGGCAATGAGCTCCAGCCATTGTGAGCAAGGTGGCTCCTCCAACGGCAGGCAGCAAGGACTGGAGGGTAAAGCTGACATGGGGCTGAGGACAGACTGTGGAGAAGCTGCAAGAGTGTGTGACAGTCCTGCCTGCGCTGTGCTAAGACGGAGTGAGCATTATGAAAGGGCAGGGAAGAATGGATTCAGGGAGCACTTGCAGCTCCCTGTTGGTTGCAGTCTAAGGATGTCCATCTGGCCAGAGCTGACACAGAGCTTGTGAGGCTAACTTAGGCCCCAATGGGTGCCTAAGTCTGGCAAAAGTCTGGCAAAAAAGTCTGGCAAAAGCCAGACATTGATTCATTCCTTTGTCTCCTCTGAGGTTCTACTTGGCTAGACACAACTCTTCATTAACACTCAGGTTAGTGACTTCCCTCTTAAAAGGCTGAGGGCAAAGAGGGTGTCCTTTGATGGGGATTAACTGTTTTATTCTGTAAAAGGAGGGAGTGGGGTTAGTGCCAACTCATATGGAACCTCTGGGTAAACTTAAAAAAGCTACCTCTTTTTCAAGACTCTTTATCTCCCTCTATTGGTGTAATAAATATGCAAATTGCTCTTTATCATCAATAGTCATCACAAAAATACAAGAAAATTTGTAAATAATCAGACGCGTACGGAATGAAAGATGCTGCCCTACATGCAGTGTTTTGTGCAGTACACGACCCGACCAGCACCCAAGCCGGCTCTGGGTGTGCATGAGCCAGTCGTATGTGCACCGATGAGGAGGCACTGTCTCCTCCTGGGGCTACAGGGAGTTTGGGAGCAGCTGGCCTCAAGCGGGGACCCTGGGGCAGCTGGAACTCGGGTCAGTAAGGTTTCTCCTTGGTCTTAGGTGCTGTTTGTCCCACCACTGCTGCCTGGAGCAGATGAGAAGGCTGGGCTGCCTGCCCGAGAGGCTTCCCCGGTCAGCGGTCGTGTGCGAGGATCACACCCCCACGTGTAAGTGCTGTTCACCTGCTCCAGGGGTCACTGCTTCCTCCAGCTGAGCACCTGTCGGCTCACGTGTCAGCCAGCTTCCCAGGCACTTCCTCCTCTAGAACGTGACTCAGCACTCTCAGAGCTCTGCGGCACACGTTATCACGCCTATTCCACTGCTGTGGAGACTGAGTTTCGGGATACCGGGTTGTGTAAGGTCACACGCTAGTTCAGAACAGGCACCGGCTCACACTTATCGAGCACACATTATGTGCAATTTTAAGTTATTTGGACCTAGGGACAGAGTTAGTCCTTGTGATAATCCTTGAGGTACCACTGTCACTCTTCCCATTTCACAGGGGAGCTAGGCCCAAGATCATACAGCTAGAAATAAGTGGTAGAATTGGGATCTGTACTGTAAAACCTTATTTTCTCAGACTAGAACTGACCCTTCACTATCTCAATGGGCTTCAAAGTACGTTTTCTTTTCCTGAGAACCCTTTTCCTCATACAAAGTGGGAAGGCTCTGACTGGTGCTCAGCCCCACTTCTGCCTGTGGTGGAATCTGGGGTCACATTCAGAACCTTAGGCAGAGACCAATATGAAAGCTGTCGTCCCAACCCTGACCCCAGATAAGCATCCTGCCTGACTGTAAATCAGGCTTGCTTGAGGACTGGCCTTGTCTACCTCCCCTGGCTCCACGCCCTCATCCACATCAGCAGATGTCTTTGCAGTTGAAAGGAAACGCCTCCCCTGCAAGTTCACAGGAGCCTGGAAGCTTCCTCCCCCTCCTCCTTCGTCGCCGAGGGAAGCCTCTGGCATGGCCTCCGGTGGATTCTCCTCCCTGCGTTGCACCCCTTTGGCACAGTGTGCCACCTTCTTGCCTTGCTCCACCATGCATGGCTCTTGTTCCAGGAGTGGTGTGCTTCCATGTCACTCACTCGCTCACTCACCCACTCGTTCCTTCAGCTGTTGACCCAGCAAACTTTCATCAGAAGTCAAGAACATAATGGGCCTACCTGATCCTTGCCTTGAATCACTCATAGCTGGGCAGGAAGACAGACAGGAGACCATTCTAATCTCACGTGACAAGGGCTAGCAGTTAGTACAGGTCCCTGGCTAGTGCAAGCAAAGGGGGTTTCAGTGTGCAGTATGGCAGAGAAGACCAGAGAATTTGGGAGCAGTCAGAAGAGGTAGCAAGGTGAGATTAGACAAGAGGTTAACAGGTTCCAGGATGGTCACTTTGGGCATGGATGTCTCAAGCAAAGGGAAAAGAGAAAGACCATGGTGTTTGGGGAATGCCTGGTATCTCAGAACTACTGTGATTCTGCATTGCTGGCTGAGGGGCTGGTGGTGGTGCAAAGTGAAAGCTGGAGAGACAGGAGCCACAGCATTAACCCAAAGCACCTGTGTGCAAGACTGAACTGTTTACAGCTTTGTCCCACAGGGGAGGAGGAGCCCTGGTGGGTCTAGAGCATGTGAGTGACAGGGCTGGATTGGTATTGTCACATGATGCAGAAGGTCTCGCCTGCTCGGCTGGAGCACCTTGTCTCCCCTCCACTACCCACCCAGGAGCTACTAGGGAGGGTGGTCACTGCACGAGAGCCCGCCCTCCACGAGCTGCGAGCGGTATCCTGCACGGGGGCTGCCAGGTGGTTAATGAGGAATGAGGGCTTCTCAGAGCCTGCTGTGTGTTGTCTTGACTCTAAGAGCAGAGCAGGATGGAGTGGAACTGGAGAACAGGGCCTGTGCGTGTCTCCCCTCGTCCTGCTGCTTCCCGAAGCTAAATGCCACCAGCATGTCTGTCACTGGTGTGGAAACCAGGTTAGGAGGTTGGGAGTGTTTGTGTGGTCAACAGAGAAAAAATCTCACTGAGGGACACTTCACAGTGGGATTAGATTTACAAATAAGTAAATATTTGTTTCATTGACAACTACAGATAACAATAATGATGACTGCAAAAAGCTTATCTGTGTCTAGCACCTTCCAACCACGTTATTTTCACTTGCTCACACCACCCCTACTGAATATAACTTAGACATTAAAGAAATTGGGCAGGTTTGCCAGCCCAATTAAATTTGAATTTCAGATAAACAATAAATAATTTTTTAGTCTAACTCTTTCCTAGGCAAACATATTTTTAGATGTATCAGGGTACTTTGAAATGTTTTTGGAAAAAAATGAAATTAAAAGATTTTTAGGTGCAAAAATTTTTGAAAGCCAAATATATATTTTCCACGACCTTTCTGAAGACCTCAAATATGTATGGATTTCAAAATGTTTTTGCAACAAAATAAACTTTCCAATCCAGTGCCATGACCTTGCTGAAGTACCCTCAGATTATCCAAAACTCAAACTTAACTGCTCCTCTTGTATTTTTAAAACAAGGTGGTCGGAGTTTACATTTGACAGCTGGGGAGATGCTGGTTCAGAGAAGCAAGGAGCAGCAGTTTAGGCCCCACATATCTCCTGGGCACTAACACCAGAAACACTCTTCTTTTTATTTATTTTTTTTTAATTTTTATTTATTTATTTTTTTGACAGGCAGAATGGACAGTGAGAGAGAGAGACA
This sequence comes from Oryctolagus cuniculus, assembly GCF_051225735.1. Lineage (NCBI taxonomy): Eukaryota > Metazoa > Chordata > Mammalia > Lagomorpha > Leporidae > Oryctolagus > Oryctolagus cuniculus. The sequence goes on along the minus strand of NC_142872.1, from coordinate 158,114,866 downwards.
GAGAGAAAGGTCTTCCTTTGCCATTGGTTCACCCTCCAATGGCCACCGTGGCCCGCGTGCTACGGCCGGCGCACTGCGCTGATCCGATGGCAGGAGCCAGGTGCTTCTCCTGGTCTCCCATGCGGGTGCAGGGCCCAAGCACTTGGGCCATCCTCCACTGCACTCCCTGGCCACAGCAGAGAGCTGGCCTGGAAGAGGGGCGACCGGGACAGAATCCGGCGCCCCGACCAGGACTAGAACCTGGTGTGCCGGCGCCGCAAGGCAGAGGATTAGCCTAGTGAGCCACGGTGCCGGCCGAAGAAACACTTTTCTAAGACAAAGTGAGGTGCTGGGATACATGGCTTCTGCCTTTAAGGGTCCCTGTGCAGCCCAAGGGCCAAAGCGAAAGCTAAGCAGATAGCGTCCATTGAGGGTAACTCAACCTGTGCTGACTGAAGCCTAGAGGGGATCTGAGGGAGCCCACAGGAAAGACCCTTCATTAAACAAGAGGCTTCGTAAAGCTTCCTGGAGGAGGGGTGCCAAGCTCGTCTTGCCGGACAAGCATGGATTAATCCAAGGAGAAAGCTGAGCATAGGACTTGCAGAGGGAGCCTTCCCAGTAGGAGAAAGGTGGACTCCTCCCCACAGCCAACGTGCCAGATGCCAAGAGCCAGCAAGGCAGAGAAGGTGGGGGTGAAGGGGAAGGGGCTCAAGGGGCAGTGTGGTGGCTGCAGCCGCCTTCCTGTGCCTCCCCACATTGCCTCATGTCTGCTGCTCTTGCTCTCTAAGGTGCTGGACGTAGCCTGTGCCAGAAGCTGCTGTGTGCCTGTGACCAGGTGGCTGCGGAGTGCATGGCCTCTGCGTCTTTTAACCAAAGCCTCAAGTCGCCAGGCAGGCAAGAATGCCAGGGCATGCGGGTGTCCTGTGAGGATGGCATGCAAGGAGGGCCCGCGGCCTCTTCCCTAGGCTCCAGCTCCGAGGAGAACAGCGAGGAGGCCACGTCCCACACGGAGGGCCAGAGAAGAACCAGAAGGTTTCTGGGCAAGTCGCTTGGTTCCCTGGGGACCAGGCCACTCCGTGGAAGATAGATTCCAGAGCATGATGAGCACACCCTGTAGGTCCACTCTTTCACTTCCTTACACCCTTTTGGCTCTCAGCCTCTCTGGCCTGTTGCAGATTTAGCAGAGGCTCAGAGGGAACTGAGGCATTGAGAACCTTGCCCACATGCATTGTGATGTTTGTCAACTCACATGCGCATGTGCAATGGGCGAAGGCAGACACGGGCACTTTATACTCACTGTAGTGCACAATAAATCCTCCAATCAACACGTCTGTTTTGCTTTTAAGAAATGTTTACTTATAGATGCTGGCACATGAGATGTCTGTAAAGGTGAGACAGAGCCAATGTAGGGCAAAGCACTCTGAGCTCCATGTCTGAAAGCTACTTGTTGTTAAAAAAATAAGAGTGTATTTCATCAGCTTATGGCACCACTGACAAGTTGCTAATAATTCCCCAATGATGTATGCTAAGGACTGAGATGACAGCTCTTCTAGTATCTGCCCTCAAAAATATTCTTGCCACCCTTGTCATTGAGTGGCCAAGTGCCAGGCAAGTACCATGAGGAGTCACTGTGTCCTAGACATGATTTTTTTAAGATTTATTTATTTTTATTTGAAAGTCAGAGCTACACAGAAAGAGGAGAGGCAGAGAGAAAGGTATTCCATCCGATGGTTCACTCCCCAACTGGCTGCATCAGTTGGCGCTGTGCCGATCCGAAGCCAGGAGCTTTTTCTGGGTCTCCTATGCAGGTGCAGGGGCCCACGGACTTGGGCCATCTTCTACTGCTTTCCCAGGCCATAGCAGAGAGCTGGATCAGAAGTGGAGCAGCCAGGACTAGAACCGGTGCCCATATGGGATGCTGGCGCTTCAGGCCAGGGTGTTAACCCGCTGCACCACAGCATTGGCCCCAGACTTGATTTTTTAAAACTTGGTTTGATTCCAGTGTCTGGAAGTTTGGGATCCAAATGCCTACTGTGACACAGGCAGTTTAATAATCACAGTGATTGTAGAAACCTGAAATTCCATCCACAAACCCACCAAAAGTGAGACTTAACTACAAGCCAGGCAAAAGGCAATGTGCTGTCAGAAGCTCTCTGCATGTCCAAAGAGAATACACATTTTCTCGTTCACATCACGTCTTACATTCCCAAGTCCCACAGATATGATACCAAATTTCCGCTGGCTCCCCAGACACACAGGAAAGCGGAACTTCTAAAGGTTCAGTATTTTCTTTTTTATGCCATGAAAATACTCTGAAGCTGGCAACACTGTAAGAAATTAAAATCTTGGTGCCAAACCAAGAGTTAATATCTTTCCCAACCTTTAAGAGAAACTGTGTGATAAGCATCTTTGGATGAATCCAACACTTCTGGAATCTTTCAACAATGTGAACTTACCAATGACCTAAATTTGGGTTCTCTCAGCTAAGGGCCCTTAGATAAGGACTTGGGGGCAAGTAGTTTATCTGGGAGATGAAGAAAAGCAGAGACAGCACCGTGAGGAGGGTGCAGAAATAAGCAAGGAGAGGCACCCGTGAAGGCTGTGTTGCTGTCAACTACCTCTGTGGGCAGCTGGAACACATACTACCAGAGGACTTTGGGAGGCAGGGCAGGATACACACTGCAGAGCCACCTCATCTGATAGAAAAGGAAGCAGAAAGCGCATGTGCACACGCACACACACACACACACACAGGAGGGAGAGAGATGAACTTCTGACAGTTAACACTCCTGGGCAGGATGCCATTTCCTTCCTCCCTACTGCACAGTGCAGGTAATGTAGGTGGGCCAGAGAGAGACTTCAGGCAAGGATATTCAAGGGCTAACAGTAGGCAACCAACCAGTGGGCACTAAAATGATGAGGGTGGAGGCATGAGCTGCAGCTAATCAACTGCTTCCTTTCTGGATCCTCCTTCCCTTCCTTTCACCCAGTGGGGATTTACTAAGTGTCCACGCCCAGGGGCAGTCACTGAGTGAGGCCAGCCACATTATGATGAGCATCTGCCTTGTCCACATCATTACCTGATGCAGCCGAATGCTGCTGGAGGAAAAAATGCAATGGGGCTGACCCATTGCACTTCAGGCCTATGACTACAAAACCTCAAATGGCTGTTCAGCCTCTGCTTAATTAGTTGATTCTCCTGCTCTCCGAGACAACTATTTGCTCCTTTCTTTTCTCTTCAATCTTCCCATATCCCACCTCCCATTCTCAGTTGATGTCAAGAACTTTGAAGGACTTGATATTTTACCTTAATTGCAACTTAACAAGTTAGTCTGCACTGCAAGGATGCTGGCAGAAGACAGGATGCTGCTTGGATCAGAGACCAAAGAGTTTATTACCTGCACAAGTGAAAACATTGGCATTGTTTTATTGTGTTCTGAGATAATGCAAAGAGGGACAGGGAATGCTCACACACACAGTAGTTTTCATTACATAGGAGAACCTTGAATTTAGGGAACCCAGATCTGTTAAGCCTGCCTTTGACCTTGGAAGAAACTATTATCATTATACACTGGACACTAAGTATTTTTGCCCTAGGCTCCAAATGGAGATGCTATGACTATCTTCCAAATTTTCTTGCTATACGTCATCCTCGAAGTTAGTCCAGAATAAAGGCAACGCCTTGGCTCCTGAGACATGCAGAAATGCAAGACACAGCAGGAATTGTTCAGCAACAATGACTTCCCTTAATCATCTGCCGAGGAAACTGAGTGCTCTCATCTTCCTGCCACCAAAGCTACATTCCATCTGATAGTCTTCCTGTTCTTCTGTTACAATTACAGTGTTCCTTCTCCTCACTGAAGGCCAAGTTCCCATCTGTGCTGTGCATAATGCCTTCATCTTCTTCAGGATTTGATTCCTGCAAGTATCTTCCCTTTGTTCTCTATTGATTTCTTTCTCTTGCATTCTGTGTCATACTAATCAGCATGCAAACATGACCTTAAGTCTTCCGTCTTTAACAGCTCTATTTTCTGATTTATGGTCCCATTTCCCCATTACTCCTCCAAAAAAGCTTCTCAAGGAATTGTATACAAGCCACATTTTTGTCAATCTGGCAAACACCATCACTCAACAGAAATTGCTGCTGTCAAGGTCTCAAATGACCTCCATGTTGCTAAAACCATTGGACACTTCTCTGTTCTTATCTCCCATCATCATCCCACAACTGACTATTGTTCCCTCCACCTTTTTGCTGTGTAGAACTTGAGTTTGTTGTAGTTTCACTTGATTACTTTTGCTTTTTTCCGCAGGTACTTTTGGGGTCATATACAAAAAATTAATTCCAAAGCCAATGTCAAGAGGTTTTCCCATTTTCTTCCAGAAGTCTCACATTGTGGAGTTTTAAATCTTTTACACATTTTTAGTTGATTTGTGTATGGTGTGGAAGGGGGTCCACAATTTATTTTGCATGTTGATATCCACTTGTCCTCACATCATTTTTAAAAAGAGACTATTTACTTCTTGGCCTTTTGGCTAAGATCAAGTGTAAAAAGAGACTATTTTTCTCCATTGTGTTCTTGGCTCATTTTTAAATACTATCTGATTATAAATCTGTGGCTTTTTTCCTTGGTTCTCTATTCCATTAGTTTTAACATGTTTTTAGGCTAGTATCACACTATTTTTTTTAAAGATCTTATTTATTTTTATGAAAGGTAGAGTTAAAGAAACATAGAGGAAAGAAAGGAAGGTCTGCCATCCACTGGTTCACTCCCAAAATGCCCACAATGGCCAGAATTGAGCCCATCCAAAGCCAGGAGCCAGGAGTTTCTTCCAGGTCTCCCATGCAGGTACAGGGACCCAAGCATTTGTGCCACCTTCCACTGCTTTCCCAGGCCATAAGCAGAGAGCTAGATCAGAAAAGTAGACGGACACAAACTAGGGCCCATATGGGTGCCAGTGCTGCAGGCAGAGGCTTAGGCTACTATACCATGTTGATGGCTCCTAGCACTATTTTGTAAATTATTATAGTTTTGTAATATAATTTAAAGTTAGGAAATGAGATTCCTCCAGCTTTGTTTTTCTTGCTTAAGTTTCTTTGGCTAACCATGATTTTCTGTGGGTCCATGGGAATATTAGGATTGCTTCTCTTTGTGTAAGAAGTGTCTCTGGAATTTTCATAGGGACTGCATTCAGTTTGTAGCTTATTTCTGGAGGTATGGACATTTAGATACTGTTAATTTTGCTAGCCCATGAAGGATGTGTTTCCACTTATTTGTGCCATTAATTTGCTTCATCATTGTCTCATAATTCTGAGACATGCTTGTTGTTGTTAATGTAAACATAATGTATAATGCAAGTAAAATCTGCAGCTGCAAGCTAAATGCTCCAAGAAAAGTGAGAACAGAGCCTATGTTCATGTTTTGCCTGCAACAAAGAACACATTATTTTGGCAGCACCGATCTTTCTTAGCAGGAACTTAAGGGTGCAGGGGTCATCCTCTTAAGGCTGTGCCCTCGAGTTGTTGAAGCTGTGCTTGTGCTTGTCCAAGTCCCTTAAGGAGTGGAAGAAATACTTGTGAGTTGTATTTCTCACAGGGCAAGGATGAAGCCTAGCCATGAAGGGGGCTCTGAGGAGTCTCACTCCAGCTTGGCCAAGGAGAGAGTCATTGAGACACTGTCTTCCCTCTTCCTACAAAGTATTGGTGTCTGTCTTATTGAGAATTCAAATTTAGTTCAAACTTTCCCACAACTTCAAACTCATTTCTCTAAATAATCTCTTCAATGTTCATTTGATTGTCTTCAGGTATCTGAAAGTTAATTTAGCCAAAACAAAACAAAACAAAGCCCACCCTTGAATTTCAGCTTTATGTATCCCGTCAACATGCTGTTTCTCCACTCTCTCTGCCTTAGGGAATGACACAGCCAAACACCAAACATGGTTTAGCCCACAACCTAGGAAGCTGCCTTAACCTGTCCTTATAGCTTTCCAAAGCCATCGATCAATAATCTCTCTGGGCTCTACCTCCCTTGGTCTCTATTTCACCAGCAACGTCCAGCTACTCTGCTGCTAAGCACAGAGTAGGCCCCGGTCCTGTACTGTCCTGCCAGGCATAGCAGCATTTAGACCAAAAGGTCTTCACGGGTCTTTCAAAGGGATGCCAAGTATTCATGTAGCTTGGAATAAAGTGGTAGCTTGAGTCCTATCTTGTTTCTTGTTAATGTCTTCCCAAGAAACATGCGCTGGTGGGGTAACAGCAGAACAGCAGGATTTAGGCATTCTGAATGTTGGTAATAAACATGATAATAAAAAGTCTAGTAAAAAGTCCTGAGTTTAATAATTTTTTTAAGATTTATTTATTTATTTGATAGAGTTACAGAGATAGAAGGAGAGGCAGAGAGAGAGAAGTCTTTCATCCACTGGTTCAATCCCCAGATGTCTGCAACGGCCGGAGCTGTGCCGATCTGAAGCCAGGAACCAGGAGCCAGGAGCTTCCCCTGGGTTTCCCACGTGGGTGCAGGGGCCTAAGGACTTGGGACATCTTCTACTGCTTTCCCAGGCATAGCAGAGAGCTGGATTGGAAGTGCAGCAGCCAGGACTCGAACCAGTACCCACATGGAATGCCAGCACTGCAGGCGGAAGCTTTACCCAACATGCCATAGTGCTGACCCCAGAGTTTAATAAAATTTAAAAGGCTATGTGTATTTTGCAAGTCAGAGAGACAGGAAGACACACACACACACACACAGAGATCTTCCATCCAATGGTTCACTTCCCAAATGTCTGCAACAGCCAAGACTGAGCCAAGAAAAAGCTAGGATCCAAGAACTCATGGGTCTCCCTTCTGGGTGGCATTAGATGATGGAAAACCCACATGTGGGCAAGCAATTTGGTGTTTTATTTTCAGCAGTGCTTCCTATACCTCATTAAGATCAGCCCAGGAGCAAAATAAAAACTTAACCAGAAAGAAGAGTTAGGGAGGAAACTCGATGCAAATTTCCGGGACACTGTGACCCACGAGGAGGGTGTGGACGCGCACAACTCAGGACTTTGGAGAGTGAGGTGAGACCAAAATGCAGAAGCCCAAGCCACTGGCGATAAAGCTGAGGGAAGAGTGTGGTGTGAGTTCGACCTGGAGCCCTGTGGGGGACAGTGTACCTGCTAACCTAGAGGAAAAATGGGGTCACATTTCTCTCTCCAACCACCTGGCATCAGCATCCTGTAACTAGCCAAGAGGGCAGGTATCATTTTGGACATTCGTTAATAGCTGTGCTAGCTTGTTTCCAGCTCCCAGCAACCAGCCTAGATGAGATGTCTGAGTCTGGCTGGGAGAACTGACAGGGGGCTGGAGCAAGTGAAGTTACTAGCTTTGTGTCTGGGACAGTGAAGACACTGTGGCTGTGCGGGAGAGTGCAGGGTGTGGCTTTTAGTGGCTCAACATGCTCTGGGCTCCAATTCCCTGGTGAAGGTCATTACTTCGTGATCCGGGCTCACACTGAGGACTGCATGGATCCTCTGTGTGGTTCCTGTGGCAGCGTGGATGAATACTGTACCTACTGGGGCTAGGGCCCAGGCACTGGTCTCCTTTGAGGAGAGAAAGTGACCATGAGAATACACCAACAAAACAGAACAAACATCCCCTCTGATTAAAAAAAAAAAAGAGAGACAGAGAGGGAAACTTACCACACCCAACTTGGTGTCACCTGGGACGCTCCCCTTACCCTGGTGCCCTGAACACAGCTCCCAGACCACACCCAGCACATGCCTCAGGGTAGTCACTGAAAGAGCAGAGACTCCACTAAGCCACTACTGGCTGATCTTGCTGGATGAATGGATTGAAAACCAAAACTCATCTATTTGCTGCTTACCAGAAATACATCTCACCAACAAAGATACACACAGACTGAAAGTGGGGCCTGCGCTGGGGCATAGCAGGTAAAGCCACTGCCTGCAGTGCCATCATACAATACGGGCGCAGGTTCGAGTCCCGGCTGCTCCTCTTCCGATCCAGCTCTCTACAGTTGCAGAATACACATTCTTCTCATCAGTACATGAAACTTTCTCTAGGAGAGACCACATGCTAGGCCACAAAGCAAGTTTCAGCAAATTAAAAAATTAGTATCATACCATGCATCTTCTCTGACCACAATGGAATAAAGAATTTCTAGAACACATGGAGATTGAACAACAAGCTCCTGAATGAACAAAATCAAAATGTTCTGGAAACAAATGAAGATGACAATAAAACTTATCAAAATGTACGGGACACAGAAAAAGCAGTGATAAAAGGAACGTTTATAGCAGTTGGTGCCTACACCAAGAAATTGGAAAGGTTTCAAATAAATGAGCTATCAATGTATCTGAAGGACCTAGAAAATCAACAGGAAACCAAACCCAAGACTAGTATAAAAATAATTAAAATTAGATAATAAACAAAATTGAAACCCCAAAAATACAAAAGATTAGCAAAGCAAACAGCTGGTTTTTTGAAAAAACAAAATTAATACACCATCGTTCTAACTAAATTAAAAAAAAAGGAAGAACTAAACCAATAAGAGATGAGAAAGGAAATAGAACCACAGACACCACAGAAATAAAAAGAATCATCAGATATTACTACAAAGAGCTGCATGCCAACAAATTGGGTAACTGAGAAGAAATGAAGATTCCTAGACACATACAACCTACCCAAATTGAGCCATAAAGGCATAGAATACCTACACTGAGCAATAACCAAGGCAGATAGAATCATTAAAAAAGAATGTCCCAACAGAAAAAAAGGCCCAGGACCAGATGACTTTGCTGCTGACTTCAGCCATACATTTAAAGAACTAACTCCAATTCTTTTCAAGCTATTAAAAACAGCAAACAGATGAAAGGGAGGAAATCCTCCCAAACTCCTCCTATGAAGCCAGCATCACCTTTATTCTTAAACCTGCAAAAGAATGTTATACATCAGAGAAAGAAAACTACAGACCAATTTCCCTGATGCACACATATGCAAAAAAAAAAAATCCTCAACAAAATATTAGCCAATCGAACCCAACAACACATCAGAAGGATCATCCACTCAGACCAAGTGGGATTTATCCCTGATATATGGGGATGGTTCAACATTGGCAAATCAACCAATGTGATACATCACATTAACAAACTGAAGAACAAAAACCATGACTATCGAGGAGGGCAAGATGGTGGAGTAGGAAGGGAGCACATTGAAAGTCCGGGAAAAGACAGTTTAATAAAAGTGGAGATACTGCAGTTTCACTGAAGAGTTAAGGAAGAAACAGCAGAGGAAACTCTTCCAGAACTTCTGGTTCACGGTGGACCTACGTGGAGGGCACGGCGCCCATGGCTTGGGACCCCAGCCATGGAATCTACACACCAGCGTTGGAAAGGGAGGTGAGGAAAAACCTCAGTAGCCCAAGACACCAGCGGGAAAGAGGAAGGAGGAGCCTAGAGGGAATGAGGCTTGAGGCCTCTGTGGGGGAAAGTTCACTAGGATAACTAGAGAGCAAAAAAAAAAAAAAAAAAACAAAAAACAAAAAACAAAAGGGACCAGTACAGACATGAGTCTCTCTCTACTCACCTTTCAAGGGTGAGCAAGACAAAGAGCAGGCACCATTTTGGACATACATAGGGGCTGCGCCCACCATCAGCCAAGCAGAAAAACCTGACTCGGGGGGATGAAATAACAGGAGGTTGGGACCTGGTGAATGTGTGGAGCTAATGAACTGAGACTGTGAAGGACTGAAGATGTGGGAAAAAACTCACAGAGACGTGAGTGCTCTCGGGAGAGTACCCAAACTCAGTAACCTTGGCAACCCAGTGGGAGATGGCAGAGAAATTTGAGCTCACACTGAGGACTGCATAAATCCTTTGTGTGGTCCTCGGGACAGAGAAGATGAATATTATACCCACAGGAGCCAGAGATCAGAAACTGTCTTCAATTCTACCCAGCTATGCGGAAATACTTCCCTTCTGAGTCAAAAGAAAAAAAAAGAGAGGGAGATAGATTTACTACGCCTAACCTGGGTGTGTCACCTTTGGCATACCCTTAACCCTGAAGAACCAAACAGGGCTCTCTGGCCACACCCATCACAAGCCTCTAAGGATCAATCAAAAGCACACAGTCATAGTTTAATGAGAAAAAACACCACAGTGAGGGAAGAAGAAACCAAAGAATATCTCCACAATGCCAAGCAACAAATGCAGAAACTGAGGAAACAAGAACAAGGAAGACATTATGACGTCCCCAAATGAACAAGACACGCCAATCCAAGATTATGAAGATGATGAGATGGAAGAAATGAAAGATACCGATTTCAAAAAATAAAAAATTTAGAAGTTTTCAAAAACAAATTCTTGAACTACAGAAATCCTTACTGGACAGGATAGAAAATCTCTCTCATGACAATGAAATCTTAAGGAGGAATCAAAATGAAACGCAGAAACTAGTAGAACAGGAAAGTGTGATAGTGAAGAGAAATCAAAATGAAATGAAGAACTCAATAGATCAGATGAAAAACACATTAGAGAGCCTTAAAAACAGAGTCAGTGAAGCAGAAGAGAGAATATCGGACTGTGAAGACAGAGCACAGGAAAGGATACAGTCAAACCAACGAAAAGAAGAGGAAATTAGAAATCTAAAAAATATTGTTGGGAATTTACAGGATACTATTAAAAAAAAAAAACAACATTTGAGTTCTAGGAGTTCCTGAAGGCATGGAGAGAGAGAAAGGATTAGAAGGCCTTTTTAGTGAGATACTTGCAGAGAACTTCCCGGGTTTGGAGAAGGACAGAGACATCCTAGTACAGGAAGCTCATAGAACCCCTCGTAAACATGACCAAAAAAGATCCTTGCCACGACACGTTGTAAACTCACCACAATGAAACATAAAGAAAAGATTCTAAAATGTGCAAGAGAGAAACGTCAGATTACTCTCAGAGGATCTCCAATCAGACTCACAGCAGACTTCTCATCAGAAACCCTACAATCTAGGAGGGAATGGCAAGACATAGCCCAGGTACTAAGAGAGAAAAACTGCCAGCCCAGAATAGTATATCCTGCAAAGCTCTCATTTGTGAATGAAGGTGAAATAAAGACCTTTCATAGCAAATAGAAATTGAAAGAATTTGTCGCCACTCATCCGGCCCTGCAAAAGATGCTTAAAGATGTGTTACACACAGAAACACAGAAGCACGGTCACAAATATGAAATAAGGTAAAGGAAGAAAACCTCACGGTGAAAGATCACACAAACTTCAAAGCACATATTAGAAAATATCTGGGAAAATGGCAGGGCAAAGTCACTACTTATTAATAGTCACATTGAACGTTAATGGCCTGAACTATTATAAACGTATATGCACCCAATTACAGGGCACCGGTTTATTTAAAAAATATGTTAAGGGACTTACAGGGAGACTTAGACTCCAATACAATGGTACTGGGGGACTTCAATACTCCACTCTCAGAAATAGACAGATCAACCGGACAGAAGATCAACAAGGAGACAGTAGATTAAAACGACACTATTGCCCAAATGGATCTAACAGATATCTATAGAACTTTTTATCCTACACGTAAAGAATTTACATTCTTCTCAGCAGCACATGGAACCTTCTCTAGGATTGACCACGTACTAGGCCATAAAGCAAGTCTCAGCAAGTTCAAAAGAATTAGACTCATACTGTGGGGAGCAACTGAGACTAGACTAAGTTACTGGAATTAAGACTTATTCTATGCATCTGCTCTCCCACAATATGGCGCTGGGGAGGAGTAAACTTCTACACAGCTGCCTCTTGCCAACTTGACTGATAAACTGCAGGAGCTGATCCTGCTCCTGATTGGAGGAGAGCAGCGTGCTCGGCGTGTGGGTAGCAGAGTTGGGATTGGTGAAAGAGGACTATAAAGGAGGAGAGAGACAACATGCACCAGGAACACCCGGATAACATCTGAGCAGAACCCGAGAGAGCCGGCCGGCGGTGTGCTGCTCCCCTGCGGAAGTGGGGAAAGTGGCAGGGGGAGCCGCCCTTCCACGGAGGTGGAGGGGTCGGCAGCCAACCTGGAAAAGACCAGCAACAAACCCGGGAAGGGCCGAGCAGACAAAAGAACAGCGCAGGGTCCTGTGTCGTTCCTCCGCGAATGGGGGAGCGACATAATGGTGCCGTGACTCGGATAGGAAACCTAGGAGGGAAGAAGCGGGAAAATACCGGAGAGAGAGACTAGCAAAGAGCCTAGGGAAAAGCCGGGCGGAAAAAGTGCCGGAAGAATCTAGGATTGAAAGCGAAAGTGAAAGCTAGAAAAAACATAGACTCGGATACGGACTACGGGGAGAAGCTAGGAGAAATCTAAGGTTGAAAGTGAAAGTGAAAGCTAGAAAAAACTTAGACTTGGATACGGGCTGTGGGGAGAAGCTAGGAGAAACGAGAGAGAAATATTGTTGGAAGAAAGTTGGGAAAAGTACCGGGTAGAGAAAAATATAAGCTAGGGAAAATGAAGCCGTGGGGGTAGGCCGAAGCGGAGACGTAAGCTAGGTTGGAATTCGTCAAGTCAGCCCGGGGAGCAAAAGACAGGAAGCCAAACCGGAAGCGGAGATGTACGCTAGGTTGGGATCCGTCAGATTAGCCTGGGGAGCAAAAGACGGGAAACCAAACCGAAAAGCGGAGATGTAAGCTAGTTGGAATTCGTCAGGTTAGCCCGGGGAACTTAGACAACAGCACAACATATCAAAACTTATGGGATACAGCAAAAGCAGTGTTAAGAGGAAAGTTTATAGCAATAGGTGCCTACATCAAGACATTGGAAAGGCACCAAATAAATGAGCTTTCAATGCATCTCAAGGATCTAGAAAATCTGCAGCAAACCAGACCCAAATCTAGTAGAAGAGAAATAATTAAAATCAGAGAAGAAATCAACAGGATTGAATCGAAAAAAACATTACAAAAAATCAGCCAAATGAGGAGCACAGGCAGTCAAAGCCAAAATTAATATTTGGGATTGCATCAAATTGAGAAGTTTCTGTACTTCAAAAGAAACAGTCAGGAAAGTGAAGAGGCAACCAACAGAATGGGAAAAAATATTTGCAAACTATGCAACAGATAATCGGAGTTAGTTCCAGGATTTCCACTTTTAAGTATGTACCTAAGAAATGAAACATGTCCACAGATATACTTGAACACAAATACCCATCAAACATTATTTATAAGACAAAAGTACAAAACAACTCACATGTTCATCACCTGAAGTGATAAATGTGATGTATTTATACAATGCAATATTATTTGATCATGAAGCATTGATGTTCTGATATACGAACACATACGTGAACCCTGAAAATATTCCAAGTAAATAAAGTCTCACACAAAAGGCTATAGATTGTATAATTCCATTTATAGGAATCTTCCACAATAGGCAAATCTATACAGAGGGGTCAGCACTATGGTACAATAAGTGAATGCCCCTCCTGTGGCGCCACCATCCCATTCAGGCACTGGTTCTAGTCCCGGCTGCTTCTCTCACAATCGAACTCTCTGCTATGGCCTGGGAAAGCAGTGGAAGATGGCCCAAGTGTTTGGGCCCCTGCACCTGTGTGGAAGATCTGGAAGAAGCTCCTGGCTCCTGGCTTCAGATTGGCCCAGCTCCAGCCGTTGGGGCTAATTGGGGAGTGAACCAGCAAATGGAAGACCTTTCTCTCCACCTCTCCCTCTCACTGTCTGTAACTCTGCCTCACAAGTAAATAATAAATAAATCTTCAAAAATTATTTTGAAAAATGTATAGAGAAAGGGAACTTGTGGTTGCCAGGAGCTGGCAGAGCAGGGAATGCTGTTACTGGTAACAGGCAAGGGGTTTCTTTTTAGGTGATTTAAATGCTCTGGAATTAGCCAACAGTGATCGATGCTTAGGTTTATGAATATACTTTAAAGAGTCACTTAATTGCACATTTTAAAGGGGCGAATTTTATGGCATGTGAATATCTCCATAAAGCTGTCATTTTAAGGACTTGAATGTAGTGTACCCAAATTTCAACTTTTTTTTTAAAGATTTATTTATTTATTTGAAAGTCGGAGTTACACAGAGAGAAGAGAGGCAGAGAGAAAGAGAGAGAGAGGTCTTCCATCCAATGGTTCACTCCCCAATTGGCCGCAATGGCCGGAGCTGCACCGATCTGAAGCCAGGAGCCAGGAGTCTCTTCCGGGTCTCCCATGCGGGTGCAGGGGCCCAAGGACTTGGCCCATCTTCTACTGCTTTCCTAGGCCATAGCAGAGAGATGGATTGGAAGTGGAGCAGCCAGGTCTCGAACCGGCACCCATATGGGATGCCAGCACTTCAGTCCAGGGTGTTAATGCACTGCACCACAGCGCCGGCCCCCAAATTTCAACTTTTTAAAATTCATTTAATGATTTATGACTACATTTGAGATGAATTTTTTTTAATGATTTACTTATTTGAAAGGCAGTAACAGAGAGAGGGAGAGACAGAGACTTCCTTCTACTGGTTTAGTTTCCAGATGGCTAGGATTGAGCAGGTCAAAGCCAGAAATCAGGAGCTTCATCCAGGCCTTCCATGTGGGTGACAGGGGCCCAGGCACTAGAGACATCTTCCACCACCTTCCCAGGCCATTAGCAGGCAGTTGGATCTGAAGTGCAGTAGCTGGGACTTGAAATGGCACCCATATGGGATGCCAGCATCCCAAGAGTCAGCTTTACCTGCTACACCATAACACCAGCCCTAGATGATTACGTTTTATATTTTAGTGTTACATTAGGGGCACTGAACGGTATTCCTAATCTTCAGATATGCTTCAGTTGATGTAGTCAAAAGATGACTTAGTCTCAATGTTCTGGAGACCATCATTTGGGAATGAGTATTGACCATGTCAGTTTTAATTGTATCTAAATTCTCATGTGTATAATACAAAGATGTGAACAAACCTGACTTTAAGATCCCATCAGCTCTTTAGTTTCTTGAATCAGGAATTAAACAAACATAAAGAACTGACTTCTTAGCAGTGACGAATAGGGCTTTGTTGCAAGGGGCAACCTAAAGAACACTCTGTGAGGTTATCACCAAGCGAGAGGGGAATTAGCAATCACACACAGGCTGGCCCCAGTCTTAGCCTGTTCTTCACCATCACTCCACATGGTACTATCCCAGATGTCTCCTGCATGACTTCACATTCTCTAATTGCACCTTTCACTCCAGACACTGCTGAGAACCAGTTCCACTTAGGCACTGACTGCCTCGTAAAGGTAGAATCTAACTGCCTGCTTTGTACTTCTCTCTCCCCACGTTCTGATGCAGGACTTCTCCTGTCTGCCTGTTCGGCAGACTCATCAAATGGCAGATGTCCTAAAGGCATTCGGATCTGGCTGAAGAGCCCATGAGAGTATTTTAGGCATGGAGAGCCAAGACACTCTGGGGAAAAAAAAAAAGTCCTAAATGAAAGATCTCTGGGAGTGAGATCCCAGTGGAAAGAATGGGCCATCAAAGAAGGAGGTGCCTTTCTCTGAAGGGAGGAGAAAACTTCCACTTTGACTACGACCTTGTCTAAGATCGGAGTTGACCAACTCAAAAGGCTTCCATAGCCTTGGCAACTCATGACAAGAGCCTAGGATGATCACTGACACCATAAACAAGAGTGTCAATTGTTAAGTCAACAACAGAAGTCAGTGTGCACTTACTCCGCATGTAGGATCTCTGTCCTTAATGTATTGTACAATGTGAATTAATGCTATAACTAGTACTTAAACAGTACTTTATACTTGTGTTTCTGTGTGGGTGCAAACTGTTGAAATCTTTACTTAATATATACTAAATTGATCTTCTGTATATAAAGATAACTGAAAATGAATCTTGCTGTGAATGGGATGGGAGAGGGAGTGGGAGATGGGAGGGTTGCGGGTGGGAGGGAAGTTATGGGGGGGGAGCCATTGTAATCCAAAAGCTGTACTTTGGAAATTTATATTTACTAAGTAAGTTAAAAAAAAGAAAAAGAAAATGTGGTATAAACTAATGGCTCAGCATTTAAGCACATGCAACCCATAAATGTGGGAGAGTTAACGCCAACAGGGCCATCCTTGACCTGGCACAAGAGCCAGAGGATGTCTTCCCTGCTTTCTCATTTCCTGGTGGATGGTTCTGAGACTATTTCATGAGATTCCTTAGGAACCTTTCTCATCCTATTTCACCATATGTCCCCTTGCTGGGGTTCCTGGCATCACACCCTAACTACCTGGAGAGAAGAATTCTTTCAGGTTCTGGTCAAGGAAAATTAGACTGAAGCACAGCCTTGCTACCTGAGTCAAAGTGTAAGGAAAGTGCTGGATGAGCAAAACGAAGCAGCAGTTGGAGGCTCCACCTTGGCTCTGCACATTCACCTACGTGAATCTGGTTCTGTCAACATCAGATCTGTAACTTGTGAGGTGAGGGAAAAGCAAGGAGGGTCACAGCAAGATGGAAAGAATGCATATAAGATACCTATCATACAGAGTTTTCATTTTATGCGTGCAGGTTTAGAAATGTGGGGAGAGTGGCCTCAGACGATAGAGCTGAGACAGCGACCTAGGGTCCTTAAGTCCTAGCATAGTGAACTCAGGGAGGATTATTAACAACAACACAACTGAATGTGAACTCTACTACAGGCACAGCACAGTGAACCTCTTTTAAGTGGTCGACTTATTCCTTACATCCAAGCTGTGAGCGCAGAAGTCACTGACTTCATTTTAAGATGAGTTTAATCACTTGACTAAAGTCCCTCAGATAGGATGTGGAGTCCAAGCTCCCCCCACTGGAACACTACACTGCCTAACACAGGAAATACCTGAGCCCCATTAGACTACAATGCACAGCTATCGAGTGATATAACAAGCAAACCAGGGTAGCATACGACATTAGAGTTTTTGTTGTTTACAAAAAGCTTCAGGTAATTTACAAAGCAGGAGTTAGGTTCAATCTTAAGAATGACACAGAGATGGCAACTGAGCTGTCATAAGTACACTGTTAACTCTACCTCAGCTGTATTTCCTGTCTAGCAGTTAGGGTCTGATATTTCCACTATATGTGGGACTGAAGCCACTCGGCAACTTGATTTTTACTAAAGCACATTAAAAAATATTTATTTGAAAAGCAAAGAAAAAGAGATAGACAGATCTCCCATTCACTGGTTCACTCCCTACAAATGCCTGCAATGGCCAGGGCGAGGCCAAGCTGAAGCCAGGAGGTGGGAACTTAATCTGTATCTCCCACATGGATAGCAGGGTTCCAACCATTCCAGCCATCACCACCTGCTGCCTCCCAGAGGGTGCATTACCAGAAAGCTGGACTCAAGAGTGGAGCAAGAACTTGAACCTAGACACTCTGATATGGGACCTGGATATGCAAGCAGCTGTCTAAAACATCAGGCCAAACACTTTACTCCTTCATTTCTTTAAAAAAAAAAAAAAAAAAAAGGAAAATAATTTTAAAGGCCAAAGAGAGGGAGGGAAGGAAAGAGGGAGAAAAGAGGAGGAGAAGGGGAAAGACACAGAGAGAGCGAGAGAGCACTCCCATTAGCTGGTTCACTCCCCAGATGCCTGCAACAGCCAAGACTATGCTAGAACAAAGCCAGGAGGCAGGAACTCAATCTGAATATCCCACATGTGTAGAAGGAAGAAAAGTGCTTCAGCCTTTACCTGCTGCCTCCTTTGGAAGCTGGAACTGGGGGCAGAGCGAGGCTTTGAACGTAGGCACTCTGAGAAGGGATGCAGGTATCCCAACTTGGCATCGTAATTGTGCCAAACACCCATCCTGCCTCATTTTTAACTAAAGTACTGAATAAATCTAATACATGTAATAATAGCTATTATACAAATGTACTTATGCACAAGTAATTCAATTTTTGTTTTATTGCTTACATATGAATTGCACAGTGGATTTTTACACTTCAAAAAAAAACTACTTCATTACATTTAATACATAGATAAGACAAATTCCATTTCTAGACAGGATGAAGAGAAACATTTTGGGAAGGGATTGAAATTGAATTGCTGGTAAAGTGTAGTATTAGTATCCTAAAAGATAATTAGTTCAGAAGTACCAAGCAAGTACATGAATATATATGTGACAACCAAACACTACCAATGCAGTGATGGTCAATACACATATAGAAGGAACATTCAAATGTTACCTGTTCAATGTCAAGGAAAAAAATAAAGTGATATAAGCAATTGCATACAGCAAAAATGAGAATGATTAACAATTTATTGAGTTTTATATACTCCAAAAATAGAGCAAGACAGTGAACTTCAGCAAATCCTAGCTTTCGTGGTTTGAACTGGCTATGATACAGTATGCTCTCCTAGTGTCTGGAGAACTTCCCACAGACATGGTAGATCATCAGAGAAAAGATCCATATCTTGGGAATCCTTGTCAACAAGGCCAGTTCAGTGCCCCAAGGTTTACAAAATCTGTGATTCAAAATAACATCAACAAAAATCCCAAAAAACCCAAGTCAACAGTTTACAAAGACTGAGAGAACAATGACGAACACGAACTGGGATGGTTTTCCTATGCATGCAGCACGTGCATTTCTAAATCACTGAGAAATGGGAAATTTTAAGGAGCAAAGTTTATGTTTTGCATGAAAGCAAATTAATATATATCTTTTCTTAAACTATGAAATTTATATGTCTTCATACAAAAGCACACAGTGTTGATCTATAAAATGGCATCCAAGTGGATGGTGATTGTTCTGCCTGTCCCCCTGCTTAGACTTTTTAAATGTACAGTCAGGAATTCACATCCTTCTTTAAAAATACAAAAGATAAAAAGAAAAACCATAACATAAACTTTGACTTATTAACTGGTGAAGCCTTTTATCTGATCAGAGGCAGTGACAGTGACAACAGGGCCATCTAGTCCTCCAGTGGTGACTATACTGTTGCTCTGAACACAAGTCTTGTGCACTGACACTTAATCCACCATTTTAGTGTCAGTTTCCAGCTTAAAATAACTATTCTTTTCAATCGGTTGCCCTGTGGTTTAAATATTCAACAATTTTCAAGTATTCCATTATCATTTCCTTACTTTTTTTTTCCTGCTTCTACTAATGATGACCAAATAACTACAGAATGAAGTTAAAACATTCCATTCTTCATGGTGATTTTTCAAAGAAAAACCAAAAATGAATTATATTTTGAGGTGCAATTTTTGTAATTTATGTAAGAAGAAATTGAATCTGAAAAAGCAGTACAACTATAAACAGGTGATTTTATAAAAATGTCCTAAGAGAATTTTATTAGAGTTGGAAAGAGAATTGTTCATTTTTACAATGTGATGGAATTCACTAAAATGTACCTAGTTTCATGTCCATCAGTACATGTATAGGGTACACCTGTGATCCTGATAGAGGAAATCAAAAGAAGCTCACAAATTAAAAGTCCATTTGAAGAATTTTTGACCATGAGTATTTAGACCAATGCATAATATGAAACTATAAATTCATGTGCTCCTAACAGAAATCAAATGTATAAACTCCTCACAGGTGAACTAGTGGCTGTTTTAAATGTTTTTTTCCTATACTAAATATATATATATGTATATATTTTTATATATAATTAATGAAGCCACAGCAAAATACTATTATAATTTCAAAGCATGGCCTGTAAACGAATACATCTTATGATATAAAAAATATTGCACAGTTCGGTACTCCAAGAGCAAGCTCTAAGCCTCTCAAGTAGAATGGTCAAACTTTTAGCAAAAACACACAGTACTACAAGAACCAGATAGTTTAGTATGGCGATTCTTAGGGTCATGTTCTAGGAAACTATTCCACAAGATGTCATTACTGTAAACACATTAAGGAATAGCTACCCAGTATTATCACAGTAAGTGACTAGAGGGATGCTTGTCACAACTTACCTAAGTTAGCATGGGAACAGAAAGCCACAGGACAGTTTTGCAGCCCCAGGATTAGGAATATAATTGAATGTATTTGCTTTTGAAGATAACCAAAATCAAAAGCAATTCTATTTCTAAACAGTTCTGTTGACATTTAAGAAATACAGTAGACACATTACACATTTTCAATCCTCTGGAGGCTTACTTTTTACAAAAAGTTAACATTTCTGAAATGAATAAAATACACCGTTTAACAATGGAATAATGTGAGACCAATACATATTCAACTTTAAATGTCAAAAGGAACCTCAAAAGAAATTACATGGTATAAGTCTAACTTCAAAATACTCTAAATCATATATAGTTCCAAAACTTCTTATATGATACGCTAAGCATTTGGTTAAAGATAAGTTCCATCATTATTTTCAACAAGTATGTTAATATGCATTAAGTAAACCCTGAAAACGCAACTTGGCCTTAATTTTAAGCTTTAAAATCCTATGCTGAGGTCTTCCTGGGCCACTCAGTACACACACAGATCTGGAAACTTCATCTCATACACTGGGACAGACTGGTATTGGGCATGCCCAGAAGTAATGGTCAGTGTTCCTGATGGACTGGGAGGAGGACTGCAAAAGAAGAACAGGGCATTATCCACAGGTGCATTGACCAGCATTCATTCACACAGCATTCTATGACTATCTACACACAGCACCGTCAACCGTAAGTGCAGAAATCATGTGATGAAGTTTCTAACCTTCTGTGAAGCTAAACAGCAAATAAGCCATGACACAATCAAGTTGTTTAAGTCTCATGTACAATTTTTATGATGGAATTGTAATCTACTAATTATTGTGAACTTTTCTGTTTCATAGTAAAAGATCTTTCATGTAGGCATATATTGTCTTTGCTGAACACCATATGGTATTTCATTAAATAGCTACACCATCACTGAGTTAAAGATTTACTTATTTATTCATCTCAAAGCAGAACATGAGAGAGAGAAGAGGACACACACACACACACACTCACACACCAGAGAGAGAGGGAGAGACAGCGAGCAAGTGTGAGATTTTCCACCTACTGGTTCACTGCCTAGAAAGCTGCAAAAGCCAGGGCTGAGTCAGGTGAAGCCCAGGAGCCTGGAACTCCATCCTGGTCTCCCAAACGGGTGACAAGGGCCCAAGCACTTGGGCCATCATCCACTGCCTTCTTACGCTCATTAGCAAGAAGGTGGACTGGAAGTGAACCAGCACTCTGATATGGGCTGCAGGCATTGTAAGCCATGGCACAGGCCAGACACCACTGTTGTTTCAAACTATGGACAAATGCAGGTTCATTTTCATTATTATAAACAATGTTCACAAGCATATTCTTTTTTATTTATTTATTTATTTATTACAGGCAGAGTGGACAATGAGAGAGAGAGAGAGACAGAGAAAAAGGTCTTCCTTTTCTGTTGGTTCACCCTCCAATGGCCGCTACGGCCGGTGCACCGTGCTGATCCGGAGCCAGGAGCCAGGTGCTTCTCCTGGTCTCCCATGCGGATGCAGGGCCCAAGGACTTGGGCCATCCTCCACTGCACTCCCTGGCCACAGCAGAGAGCTGGCCTGGAAGAGGGGCAACCGGGATAGAATCCGGAACCCCAACCAGGACTAGAACCCGGGGTGCCAGTGCCGCAAGTGGAGGATTAGCCTAGTGAGCCGCAGCGCTGGCCTCAGAAGTATATTCTTTTAAAAATTTTTTTCCACTTTCTTTGAAAGGAAGAAAGAGATGGATATAGACAGAAACAGACAGAAATATTCCAATCTTTGGTTTGTTTATTCTCCCAATGCCCACAACAGCCAGGGTTGGACCAGGCTGAATGAAGCCATAAGCCCAGAACTCAATCCTACACAGGTACTTGGGTTTCCCATGTGGGTGGCAGGGACCCAAGCACTTGAGCCATCAAGCCACTGCCTCCCTGGGTGTACATCTGCAGGAGGCTGCACTGGAAGCAGAGGAGCCAGGACTTGAGCCAGGCACTCTGATATGCGATGGGCTTCCCAACTGGCATCTTAGTAACTGTATAAAATGCCCACCCTACAATACCTTCCTAAGCATGTCTAATTTTATTCTTTCTCTTTGGTTTATAATCATATAAGCAGAATTTCTGGTTTAAAGTATATTCACAATTTTGACATTGGGACATTTTGCTAGAACACCAGTAATTTACACTTTCAGCATTTGAGTATAATTTTTCTCTTACATTGTTTAAATATCGGACACAATCTAAAAAAAAAGAAACACTGCCAACCTGGCAGCCTAAAGAGAAACCATTCTTTGAAGCTGTACAATGTCTATGTGTCCACTGCCAGTGGACATTACTCATAGGCTTTTTTTTTAATCAATTTGGAAAAGTAATCTTTTGTCATATGACACAAATGCTTTCTACAATTATTTAATTCTTAACATGTTGACAAATGATTAAAAACTTCATATGGCAGCAATTATCCTCTTATGCTTTCTAATTTTTGAGTTACAGTAAGAAAAATCCACCCCCTCAACCAAGATTACAAAGAGTATTTTTGTATAAATTGTAGTATTTCTTTTTATTTTTCAAAGACTGGTCCATGCCACTTTTGGTCCAGTAACTGTTTTTTGTTTGTTTGTTTGCTTGCTTGTTTTTTGACAGGCAGAGTTAGAGAGAGAGAGAGAGTGAGAGAGAGACAGAGAGAAAGATTTTCCTTACGTTGGTTCACCCCCAAAATGGCCGCTACAGCCAGCGCACTGCGCTGATCCGAAGCCAGGAGCCAGGTGCTTCCTCCTGGTCTCCCATGTGTTTGCAGGGCCCAAGCACTTGGGCCATCCTCTACTACCTTCCCGGGCCACAGCAGAGAGCTGAACTGGAAGAGGAACAACTGGGACAGAACCAGTGCCCCAACGGTACTAGAACCCGGAGTGCCGGCACCGCAGGCAGAGGATTAGCCTAGTGAGCCGCGGCACCAGCCTAAACTGTAGTATTTCTATGTATTTTTCCAGAGTTAATTTGTCTATCTTAGTAAAAGAAATGAAATGGGAATCGCCTCCCACAGCCTTTCTTCCCTGCTGGTCAGTAGTCTCCAAGAGGTGTCTAAAGAAGATTGAACTGAACATTTGCTCTTCTAGAAAATCTGAAATCTTTATCACAATACTTTTTCATTCTGAATTTTCTTCTATCTGTATGTATACAAGTCCAACCTGCTACAAGTACGAAAGATCAATCATGTTTTCCTATCAACCAAAGCAAATGCTCCCTTGTTCTTTTCTCCTACAGCGTTTTCCTAACTGATCTTGTTTGTGGACTCATTTGCATTGCCCTTAGCATCATTTTTTTCTGATTGACACTGGATAAATTACCTAATTCCTATGTGCATGTTTACACACTTGTAAAATTAAAAAAAAATCCTATTCTATTTGTAGATCTATTGTAGATATTAAATTAAATAGTTGGGGTCGGCACTGTGCCACAGCCTGCATGCCGGCATCCCATATGGGCACCGATTCGAGTCCTGGCTGCTCCACTTCCGATCCAGCTCTCTCCTGTGGCCTAGGAAAGCAGTGGAGATGGCTCAAGTCCTTGGGCCCCTGCACTTGTGTGGGAGACCCAGGGGAAGCTCCTGGTTCCTGGCTTTGGATTGGTGTAGCTCCAGCCGTTATGGCCAATTGGGGAGTGAACCAGTGGATGGAAGACTTCTCTCTCTGCCTCTCTGTAACTCTGCCTTTCAAATAAATAAATAAATCTTTAAAAAAATTAAATAGTGCAGGTTCAGTGCCTGGAATATCATAAATACTCAATAACTTAACATTTGGTAGCCTATGTTCAATAAATGTTAAGTACTGGTAATAGCTAATATTAATTTTGTTAGTATGACTGAATGTAACACGGTGACCCCAAGTGACATAGCCTTTAGGGACATGGTTAAGGATTTGAATTTTGACTCTGCACTCACCAGCTGTACGACCTACTACAAACTACCTACCTTCTCTAAGTCTTGCTATCTTCACTTAGAAAATATGAAAACATACATCTACCTACCTTTCAGGGCTGTGGTGAGGATTAGCAGAAATCACAAGTATAAAATGCATGACATAAGACCAAATAAACAACAGACACTTGGTATAACCACTAACAGACATTAAAGAAGTAACTGCTCATGCCCAGCAATTTTCTCTGAATCCTGAGTTTATCATATAGTGCATTTTTTAGCCCAATTCCCTGTTCTGAAATTCTGTAAACGAGCAATCCTCTACTCAGTGGGGATCATGTGAATGCTAGGAAGGTGCCTAGAATAAGACATGAAACTGATGAAATATACCTTGCATATGAAAAGAAAAAAGGCTGAAATAAAGAAGCAGATTATTGTCTCTTCCATTTACAAGTTACAGGGGTTGAAGCAAACCATATTTAATTAATAACTCTAAAAATATGAAGGACCTGATGTAGAAAAACGTTACAGAAGCATAGCTACCTGAGGCTCCTCTACCAAGCTACTGCACACAAAGCCTGGTTTCCTCACTGATGTCAATGTTCTTTCTTTGCATAGAACCTAGAGTTCTCTCTCTCTTTCCTTCGTTACTTAGTTAACAAACAGATTCTAACCCAAGTGCTTTCAAATACCACATGTTTTGGAGTATAGTAACTCATAACAGGACTCAACTGGGTATGCCATAGGCAAGATCAAGGGAAGTTCAACAATTCCACCCTGGAAGGAACTATGAGCTAAACCATATGAACTGTATACCTTTCTATCATGAAGGAATGAACGATCTAAAAAAGGAACTAGAAGATTAAAGAAAACTTAGCAAGAAATGGTGACAGATCCCATCTAGTAAACAGAATGACTGCTAAGACAAGGGGTCACCTGTCTGATCCTGTATTCAGCCTAAATGGGAAAAAAAAATGCTTAAACACAATCAGCTGCAAATTCATAGGAGTTTAACAGTTTTTATTTTGCTGTTGTGTTAGTACTGATGCAGTAACAAAATGCTTACCGTATGGTGAGCTCCAATATTTGAGCAAGTCTATCATGAAGCAAATTTGCCTGTGATGGGGGGAAAAATGAAGATAACATTTGTCATTTTCCAAATATCCACAGGAATATAACTAATATAATTAAAGGACAAAGCCTAACCAGTAACCAGTAATTCTGATGGTTCAGAATGCTTTAATGTTTTGACTTGGTTTCACCTATTGGAATTTAATGTAAGGTTTCTCTTCTTTTTGTTTATTTTCATTTATATTTGAATGGCACAGAAATACCACTGCAAGAAAGAGAGATGGACACAGGGACACACACACACACACACACAACTTCCATCTGCTAGTTCACTCTCAAAATGTGTGCAACAGCTGAAGCTGGAGTTGAACAGGCAGAAGCCAGGAGCCTGAACTAAATCCAGGTCTCCCAGTGGTAAGGACCCAAGTACTTCAGCTGTCATCTACTACTTCCCAGGGTGTGCATTACCTGTAGCCCTGACTTGAACCAGGCATTCTAATACGGAATGCAGATGTCCCTACTGTCTTTAACAACTGTGCCAAATACTCGCCTCACCTTGTCCTTTCTTAAGCTCACTGCTAACAAATAAACACACAGAACAAACCAGTCAGAGCAAAATCAGTGAACGCCACTGTAAAGTATTCATAAATATTCAGTTTGGGACCTGCCATTTTTATCAGCTTATACCATACAAATCATTTGGGGCTTCACAGTTATGTTTTCAGAGTTTTTGGTGTCTGATATATTTTTTCTTTGTGTTCTGAAAAGTTTCTTGAAGTTTGGAATTTACCAACCAAGAGTTTCTGTAAAATCACTCTCCAGCCTCACTTGTCATCTGTTTACTTACTTTGGATTCACACTGTGCTGCTATTTCTTCAAAAGGTGCTTTCTGGAATTTCTCTATGACAAGACGTCTCTTTTCCTTTTCTTGTTCTTCCATTCCACTGGTATCTACATAAATGTGAAGATCCATCAAAACAAATACAGTGTCCCAAAACCCTTACAAAGACCCTAAGAGCTATGATCTATAAAAAGGGCAATTTATGGGGCTACTTTTTATAACAAAAAATGCAAAAGGCATAACAACCTTGAAATGTCTCATTTGAGGCTAGAATAGAAAAATTTTAAATCTGAGGGTTTAAAAACAGATGTACAATAGTATCTCCTAGAGTGCCTTTGTCTCTCTTTAAAAAAGTGGAGGGGAATAGAAACTTCCTGCAAGACAGAAAACTTCAACATTCTTCCCGAAGGACCATTCTGGGCTTTTTGTTTGTTTGTTTCATAATTATGCCTTTGCATATATGAGGCACTAAATAAAATATCTGCCAAATTGAATATTGATACTGAATGGACAACTGAAATACAGATGGGGTCATTGGAAGTTATATTTTTATTTATCATAATCTGAAATGGGATTTTTAATATTAAAATAATATATAGTCTGGCCAGAGTCTGTGAGACAATAAAATAATGTCTTTCTACTACCACTGATGAAACAGCTGTGTGTGTCTGCTTAAGAATGAAAAGAATGGTAAGACAATTTTAACAGCCAGAAAATAGGGCTAAAAATGATATATTTATATAGAAACTAATTAATTTCTTTTTTGGTCATACTGCTTCTATTTGTTGTGGCATATAAAACAGTACCAAGCTAAAGAGGGGTCAAACATTAGAGGAGCTCATAAGTGCACAGTATCTTACCAATTGCTTTCTTCAGTGCTTCAAAGGTTATTTCTTCAGTGTTATTAGCCTAGAGGAAAGTGGTTTTAAGTAAAATAGAGAGTTAAAGAATGTTAATTCAGAGAATACCTCTGCCTAGTTACAAGTCATCTAAGAAACTCTTAGAATATTTTTCTTTGTGTTGGCTTGGTTTGTGATTATACTCCACAGTGTCCAATACTTTCTACATTTTCATTGCTCTAACAATGGTCTACTGCAGTGTAAATTTCCCCAAACAATCCTACAGATTAGAACTAGACTGGCAGAATCAGCAATCCCTAGGCAACTGAATTCAGTCTCCAGGAATGTGATGTTCAATAACAGACCTGGGCTTCATAAGTAAACAACACATTGAGGTAGTCAAAGCTGAGCTGATACATTTTTAGCCTTGTGGTAAGTAAGAACTAAGCACTCCACAATCTGTAATTTTGGGAAACCATGGATGTTTAAAATCAAAAATAAAATAATCTTGGATTTTTAAATGATTTAAAATAATAGTCACTACATTGGGAAGCATCCAATGAGAACGGTTAATCAGCATCTTAAAATAGGCATATTTTAGGTCTTCTAAGCTGAATCACCAAATTTTATTCCACATAAAAACCCTTTCACTTGGACTCTTAGATCAGTCTCTTACTTTGAGATATATAAAAGGTATGACATCAACTTCTTCATGATAAAAAAAAATAATTAATACTATTTGTGACAACAGCACATTTTCAGAAGGAATAATATATTGAGTTACTGTGGTATCACTGAATGAAAAATTAAGAAATGATACATGGGCCAGTGCCATGGCTCACTAGGCTAATCCTCCGCCTGCGGCGCCAGCACCCCGGGGTTCTGTCCCGGTTGCTTCTCTTCCAGTCCAGCTCTCTGCTGTGGCCCGGGAAGGTAGTGCAGGATGGCCCAAGTGCTTGGACCCTGCAAACGCATGGGAGACCAGGAGGAAGCACCTGACTCCTGGCTTCGGATCGACACAGCACCGACCATAGTGGCCATCTGGGGGGTGAACCAACGGAAGGAAGACCTTTCTCTCTGTCAATCTCTCTAACTCTGCCTGTCAAAAAAAAAAAAAAAAAAAAAAGATACATGAGTACTTGCCTGGAACTCTGGTCATCCCTAATTTTAGCTCATGGGCTTCTTTTGCTAAGTCTAAGACAGCAAGACTAATGAAAACAAAAAGACTTCATGCTTTGCTCCTTAGCTTCTTTCGAATACAAAGCCTTTAGCAGGAAATCAAGCAGCAAGAGTTCTACCTCAGTTTTTCTACTGAATGTTCACATTTCTAGCTGCAGTCAGACTAAACTTGGGAATCTTCAGTTGCTTTGTTCTAGATGTTCGGAGTAGACATACAAGATTAGGCTCTGGGTAGTTAACTGTACCTGGCAGCAATCTAGCACTTTAATGAAAAAACCCACTATTCCTTCTATACTTGGCTAAAAGCTTTAGACTTTTCACAAACAACTATAGTACAAGAGAAATAACATGGGAGATGTTAGAAGATCGGTATTCTTGATACCTAAGATTTTTACTTATTACCTGTTCAGTGCAGGAAAAATGAAGAGCTAAAGTACCTCAGCGTATGAACTCTTTCCCCTGATTTCTTCTAGTCTTCCTTGATCCACCTAATGACGATAAAATTCCTAGCAACAAGAACCTCCAAGTCATTCTGTCCATCAGTGTTTTCTTTACCTCCTCTAAGTCCCTGGGAGTTATGTGTTGGCCCCAATCCTGCTCTCCTGTCCCTGCTCATCTCCAGCCCAGTTACGCTATGGTAGGTCCTTGTTCCCTTAAGTGTGGACAGTTACCATGTCCTGCCTCTAGTTTCTTCTTTTTAATTTAGCCTAGTCACATTTCTAAGATTTGTTTCTTGAAAGTATAGTTCCAAGAACTGTCCTGCCTGAATTTCAGGGCCTCCTTACTTCCTACCCAATTACAAACTGAGCCTTCAGACCAGTGATAAATCCTTCTAAATTTGGCTGGAATCTATCTCCCAATCCTCCCTTTCGTGCATCCTAGTTGAAAAATCAAAACAAAACAAATAAAAAAAACCAACTGATTTATACCGGCATTAGATGACTTCTATTTTCACACAGTATAGCTGCTAAATACAAGCTACCTAACTTTATTTGATGCTCAACTACATTGCAATCTGTCCTAACTGTAAAGGAGAAATGGGGTGCAAAGGCAACATCCTAAAAGAGTTTGAACTTTCCTTTTACTTTTTCCAATTTTTGTTTACATATGACCTATGGCTCTAACCTAGAGTGTATAATGCTATTGGGCCTACATGAAATCTATTCTTCATTTTCTTCCAAGTACAGCAATTATGTCACTTCTACTGACACCTTAGTAATTTGATAGCAATTAGTATAGCAGGTTGTAGCTAATACTGACTTAATGCCAGCACATATACAGATTTCTCTAACTATATTTGGGAAAAATGCAGAAGTACATATGTATAAAACAAAGGTCTGTTAATTGTTCTAGAATAAACAACAATCCTGTGTAGTCAACCCATGACTTCATTTTGTACAAAGAGAAATTTAATATGCAAAAATTTTCTATATACATGTTTGTGTGTGTTTATATATATATATATATATATATATATATATATATAAAATATATCCCATATGTGCCCCCAAGTAATCAAGCACTTACTATCTATCACCTTTGAGAGGAAAGAATCAAATAGTGATTTCAGGTTTCACTCATATCCATTCTTACACATAAGAGGTCAAAGAATCATACCTATAGTGCTTTCTAATGGTTAGGCAGATGTTCTCATCTCAGGAGGCAGAGGCACTTTGTTTATGACATACATCCTCCTGAATACCTTGATTTAATTTCGGTATCTTTGTATGTGTGTGTATTGAGGTATACGTATATGCTAATATACATAAATTTACATACATACATACACACATCTTTTTATATATGGCAATTTTTAGAGAAAATCTTATTAAGTGAACTAAGGTTTGAACTGTAAATATTAGAACAAACATATCTCAAGTGGTGCCAGGCATTTCCGTAAACTATAGTAACAACTGGCATTATATCTAAGGAAAATAGAAGTTTGCTATGATCCCCATCTAAACAATCTTTTTTTTTTTTTTTTTTTAAGAATAAGCTCTAGGACCAGATATAACTGAAAATAAACTAGGATTATGTATAAAAATTTCAAGTATTTTTAATTAAATGAATTATGTTTACTGAGCAATTTTCACATCTGATTTCACTGGAAGTAAATAAACTTACCTATAGTTTGCTATGCTATTTTATTGCACCATTAACTAGTGAATATGTGATAGGAATTTCTTCTAGGCACGCTATGAAATCAATTAATTCACTTTAGCCTAGAGGTAAGGTTCTTATTCTGCCTTCTGGTATATATCAACAATTGTGTCTAATATACAAAAGCAGATTCCACAATGGCAAACGAAGTCAAAGCTCAAGTGCTTTCAAGTCAATGTGATACTAAACTGTACTTCAGTTTTCAGCTGCTCAGAGCCACATTTGACTTGGGACTTAGGGCAAATGAAAGAAACAATAAGATCTTTAAAAAGTTACTGAATTATTAAAGCATATTGAATGTAAAATGTGTCAAGAAACTTCTCCTTACATTGTCTTTATGTACATTTTTGTATTTAATCAAAATAGACACATTCTTTGCAACAGTTTCAAGTGTTCTCTATGTATTTTTTGAGAGAAATAAAAATAGTTAACAAAAGAATAATTGAAAAATAACAGTCAATAAGGATATATTGCATATTTGTCAACATTAAGTCAATCAGATAAAGATTTGGAAGCATTTCTTCCCTCATGGGTAACATCAGAAAGCTCACAGTGAAAAAAAGGTAGATATTTTCCTTAGATAGTCGTTTATAAACTAAAATGGCTTTGAAAGCAGAGGTGAATTTGGAGAAGACAATTTTTCTTAGCCTAAAATTGGTTAGAAACTTTAAATCAGACTTAATATCAAGTTTCAGAATGAATTCTCACTGCCTCTTCAAGTACTCCTGCTGCTCTACTGATAACTTCTTAATAAACACAAAAATCCTGTAGGATTAACAGGGAGTTGTGTGAACACAGAAGGTGTAAGTACCCTGGTCACCAAAGAGTCTTAATTATCGAAGACAAATTAACTGACAAGGGTTGGAAGACGGTGAAGAGAAAGGAGGCTGAGAAAGCATGAATTCAGACAACTTCCTTCCCCTTTTCTTGTATGGATATTCTTTTAATTATTTACATTGTACCAATGAGAAATAATAAAATACCTAGGAAGGAAAACAATGGATAAATCACAAGGAGGAGACTGACTTGACATGCTGGCACTTCGGCATTTTTACTTGACTATCAAAAAGTTCTCTGGTGGTTTGTGAGGAGTAAGTCCTAGAGAACACTGGCTGCGTTTTCTTCCTATAACTCAGGAGGGTACACTCTGGTGCTCTATTGAAACAGGAGGAGAGCATTCAGTCTATGAGGTTTCAAACAAGCCACAGTCCTCAAAAAGTACACAGTTCATTGATAACAGCTTAATGTAAGCTATACAATTCATTGTTTTCTACCCAAAATGATTAAAAAATTTCCTGTAGATGTGCAGTTTTGAAATTTCCTAAAGTCACTGACCATTTGACCTCACATGAGTGTGTATAATTCTATTTATTCCTGTAACTTATGTTTCATAAATTTTAAAAAAATAAACAGGATACAGAGGGCCTATGAATTGAATAACATTGTGTAATACTTTTGCTAACACACTCAAAAATCTTACCTCTGTTTTAGTTTCTTTTATTATGCTGAGTTATAATGTGAAATTTCAATATAATAACATCCAAGGGTAAGTTAATGTATCTTTATAGACAGCTGAAATGAGTTCAGTAAAATAAATTATAAACAAATCCAAGGCTAACTTTAATTTCTACTAAGAATTTACTTGATTTGGGAATAATCTAGAGTTGTATTTTCTTCAGTTTTACAGAATGAAGAGCACACAATTCTTTTCTATAGTGACTATCTCAAGAAAGTATTCCAATGTAAATATTCCATGACTTACCACGTCATCAGGAGGAATGCTGTTCGGTAAAATATCCACCTGAATGGATACAGTGTCTACAATGCTTTTTCTTCTGGAAAGCCGATCTTCATCTAAAATAAAAATAGTTTTTCTCTCATTATTTGTTGGAAACATTACATTGATTTTTAGTTATAAACTCTACCTCTGGCTTTGAAAAGTTTACAAAAAATAAGAGTATGTCCTTTTTTCTCTTTCTAAATATATAAAGTAGTGTGTTCTCAGATTTATTTTCTTTATATTTATTTATTTATTTTATTTATTTGAAAGTCAAAGATACAGAGAGGGAGGAAGAGACAGAGAGATGGATCCTTCACCCGCTGGTTCACTCAAATGGCCACATGGCAGGCCAAGGAGCCCAAGGACTTAGGCCAATTTCCACTGAATTCCCAGGTGCATTAGTAGGGAACTGGATTGGAAGCAGAGCAACTGGGACTCGAAACGGTGCCCATATGGATGCAGGTGCTGCAGGCGGCAGTTTTACACACTATGATGCTGGTACCAAGTTTTATTTTATTTTTAATTGAAAAGTAACTGCATATACTTAGTGTATTTCAAAAAGTTCATAGCAAATGATTCATATTTTGGTTTACAAATTTTCAAAATCCATGCATATCAATGGGGTACAATGCACTATGTCATTGATGAATGATGAAATAAGGCTGATTTGCACATCTATGACCTCAAGTATTTATCATTACTTTCTGGTAAGAACATTTAAAATTCTCCTTCAGCGAATGGGCTGTCAAAGAAGGAGGCACCTTTTTCTGAAGGGAGGAGAGAACTTCTACTTTGATTATGGCCTTGTCTAAGTAAGGTCAGAGTTTGTGAACTCAAGAGGCTTCCATAGCCTAGGCAGCTCATGACAAGAGCCTCGGGTGATTACTGACATCATAAATAAAGAGTGTTAATTGTTAAATCAACAACAGGAGTCATTGTGTACCTACTCCCCATGCAGGATCTCTGCCCTTAATGTGTTGTACTATGCGAATTAACCATAAAACTAGTATTCAAACAGTACTTTATATTCTGTGTCTGTGTGGGTGCAAACAGTTGAAATCTTTACTTAGTATACACTAAGTTGATCTTCTGTATATAAAGATAATTAAAAATGAATCTTAATGAAGAATGGGATGGGAGAGGGAGTAGGAGATGGGATGGTTTGCGGGTAGGAGGGTGGTTAAGGGGGGAAAAACAGCTATAATCCAAAAGTTGTACTTTGGAAATTTGTATTTATTAAACAAAAGTTTAAAAATTCTCCTTTAGCAATGCAGAACTATGTATTATTGCTAATATGGTTACCATGCTGTGTAAGTAAACATCAGAACTTACTGCTCCTATGTAAGCTTTAGAATACACATGTAAGTAAAATCATCCTGTATCATCACTCTGGCTAGTTTATCTTACTTAACATAATGTCCTACAAGTTCATCCATGCTGTTGCAAAAGACAGAACTAGCTGCTTTTCATTTTTAAGGCTGAATAGTATTCTACTGTATGTATTTATGTGTATATATACACCACATTTTAAAAATCTACTCATCCTCTGGTGAACATTCAGGTGCTTTGGTATACACTACGAGACGTGAGATCAATGGAAGTGCTATAAACAGTACCGAGCTATCTCTGCTCACCTGCTTTTAGCTCTAACCAGGTTATCTTTTTTTATTTGAAAGGCAGAATGACAGAGAGAGAGAGGGAGAGAAAGACAAAGACAGAGATCTTCCATCCACTGGTTTTCTCTGCCAATGCTTGGGACAGTCAAGGCTGGACCATGCTAAGGCTAGGACCCTGGAACTCCATCTGGCCTCCTATGCAAACGGCAGGGATGCAATTAATTGAGCCATCATCTGCTGCCTCCCAGGTATATTAGCAGAAACCGGAGGCAGGACTTGATCCCAGGCACTCTGACATTGAAAGAGATGGAAACGTGAGGCGTTAACTAGGCTAATGGGCAGCTGGGCCAGTTGGAAGGTAATCAGGTCAGTTAACTGCACTTACCAAAGCTAGACAGGATAGTAAGCCCTTCCTTCTGATTAGCTGTTTTTCTACTCCTGCCCTGATTGGTTAAATCTAGTTTTGATTTTCAGAAAGGGGACAATCAGAGAGAGCCATATCTTGTTTATAAAGGGCAGACACTGGCAAGCTTCCTTGGCAACTCCTCCCTTGGAGCTCACCTCCTGAGAGCTGTGGTAAGAGGTTTCTCACTTTCAATGAAACTTGCTTTATTCACTGCCCCTGTCCACATGGAAGTTCTTCTTTGACGTGAGACAAGAACCGAGATCGCCCTTGTCCTCTTCATCATCCTCCCAGACAATATGGGGCAAGGGGATCCCATTTGCAGCTTACCTTATTGCAGCACAACATCTACACCAACGTCAACTTTTAAGGTCTCCCCAGAACTAAAAGTGAGGAAAAAATAAAGCCTGCTTCTCATAGAATACGCTATGAAATAAATTTCATGTTCATTCACACAGGCCTATGGTTGCAAAAGAGTCAAACTGAAGATGAACATAGGTAAGAAAAGAGAAGGGCGCAGAAGAGAGATCATGGAATGGCAATCAATGGACAGAGAGAAAGCACAGTGGCCTGATATTTAAGAAAAATGGTCAGAAATTCTAAAAGGAAAGAAAATGATATTCAATGGGAAATTCTTAAAACTACATTCTCATAACCTTTTCTCTTCTCATCTACATATTCATCTGCTTATGGTGGCTGCAGAGTAGCCCACAGTTACAGCCAAACATCTTGCAAAGCTCTAAAGTAGAGCTCATGGAGGACAGCACCCCTGTGTGTCATGTACGTTCTTGCTCTGCTTTTCCTCCGTGGGCTGCACTGTGCTGAGTCTCCGACAAATGTCAGGTCAGCATCTCCTAGGTCTCGCATGCACCCTCTGGAGAGGCTCTTGTTTTCTTCCCCAGATTGAGTTACCTCACTCTCCATTTTCTCATTCCTTTCTGCTATTCACAAAGGTAACAATCCCTTCTTTTTTCTGTTCTTATCTGAGCACAAGGATCTACAGTTTAGAAGCAACACTTCTAAATGAAGGCCAGCATTAGAGCTCTGCCTAGCTTCCCTCTGATACTTTGCTGCTACCTGATGTATCCATGCCTAATTTATATAACTGCACCCAGATGGCTAAAGAATAAAGAAAATAGTCTGAATGCAAGTCTGGTACAGGACTACATTAACTGAATTCTAACATAATTTGACATGGCTAAAGAAAAAAAGATACAGGAACTGACTTCATTACATACAATCAATCCTGAATGTATCCAGCGTTACTAGACCACCTAGATTCAGATCAAAAGTAACTGGAGTGAGTGAAACTTTCAGGTACTTCCTTTAGACACAAAATTCAAAATGTAGTCTAATGCAAATATACTACTTATAAAGATATACTGCATTGGTTCTATGTAAAAACATGAAATTACATCTCAAACTAATGTTCTACAGAATAAAAACAAATCAAAGCTCTTTTCAATAGGGAATACAAAATCATGTGAAAAACAACCCATTGTTTTTAAGCAAACTTTAAAATAGAAATTCAATCCCCTCCAGAAAGGAGATGGGACCGACATGTGAAACCAGGTTTACAAGTTGATTCACATGTAACCCCTGCACACTGCCATGGAGGACAGGGTGGTGATCCAATCAGACCCCATCAGGCCATGGAGCACCCCTCCCCGTCCCCCACCCTTCTTCCATGTTTGTGGCCCTGGAGCTCTTCTCCAGGAGGGGTTGGTTAAAAAACAACCTTTTTAAGGGCACATTCTTTTTTAGATTTTTAAATTATTTTTATTTATTTGAGAGGTAGTTACAGACAGTGAGAGGGAGATACAGACAGAAAAGTTTTCCTTCTGTTGGTTCACCCCCCAGATGGCCGCTACAGCCAGTGCGCTGTGCCAATCTGAAGCCAGGAGCTTCCTCCCATGTGGGTGTGGGGTCCCAAGCACTAGGGCCATCTTCTAATGCTTTCCCAGGCCACAGCAGAGAGCAGGATTGAAGAGGAGCAGCCGGGACACCAACCAGTGCCCACGTGGGATGCCAGTGCCCCAGGCGGAGGATTAACCTACTGTGTACCATGGCGCCAGCCCCAATAACAGACATTTTGACAAAGCAAATTAAGATAGCCATGTATTGTAAGTGCTTTTAATCAACAGGACAAATCAAAACTATTTGAAAGTCAACTAGAACATTAAGACCTGAAATAAATACTAAAATCATTCCTATATTTATAGAAAATTATTTAGTTTTTAAAGCACTTTCATGTAGCTGGCATGTAGCATAGTGGGTGAAGCCACCACCTGCAATGTCAGCCAAAAACACATGGGTGCCAGTTCATGTCCTGCCCACTCCACGTCCATTCCAGGTTCCTGCTAATGGCCTGGGAAAGCCAGTGGAAGATGGCCCAAATATCTGGACTCCTGCCACCCATGTGGGAGACCCCGAAGAACCTCCTGGCTCCTGGTTTCAGCTTGGCCCAGTGCTGGCAGTTGCAGATGTCTGGGGAGTGATCCAGTAGTTGGACTATCGCTCCGCCCCCTCTCCCCTCCATTCTCTGTAACTCTTTCAAATAAATAAATGTTAAAAATAAATAAGTAAAGTACTTTCAAGCACATATTTTACGAGCTAAAACACTGAGTGTTTTTTGGTCCTTGCTTTCTCTCTGAGAACAAGAGGTCACCAACACATTAATGGGCATGCCCAATGTCAAATGGTTATAACAGAGCCAAAATTAATATAATGGACTTTTGACTCAAAGCCAACTTAGACTCAGCTTATGTTTTCTGGTTCAGACAAAATCAGTTACCATCAGTTCTTTCAAACTATATTGCTTCACCTACTACAGCTGGCTATCCATGGCAGCAAATGGCTCTTTGGAGGAAGATAAGACAAATGATTGTATTTTTATTTATAAGTGATTTTTTTCCTATTCTTTGTACTATGTTATGAGTTGTGTGTTCAGTGTAAAAGGATACACATACACACATATCTGTGCATGTGCATTCTCTGTCTTTTCTTAGCAACTTTTTCGAAGACTGAGCCATACTAAAGTCTCCATTCATCCTCATGGACAACAGAAACTGAAGAAATCCTAATGACAGTGTCTATATATGCTTCTATTTCTTTTCATTTTGCCATCAAAACTATTGTTGCAAAGGCTGTCAATAATCACCTTCTATGAAAACCCAGAGAAAGGCTGTCATCCAGTCTCAGACTCCCTGAGGTTAAGTTATTGAAGCTTTCCCCTCACCTCCCCAGGCGTCCTACACATCCACAATACAGCATTACAACTTTCTCCTGTTACTTTCTAATGGGGCACTTTGAGTCTTAGCCTTTTACTGGCTCCTTCCCCAGCATTCCTTCACTAAGGAAAGGGGAATTCTTTAGCCATTCTGTCCTTTTCCTCCTCTTGACATCTTCACTTTGAGAGGTTACCCTGCTCCCTGAAGGCTTTAGCAAAATGTCCTATGTTGTTGACATCAAACTTCACTGTAACTTCTCAATTCTCATACAAAACCCAGCCCTGACTCCTAAGTGCCTAGAGGACTTTACTTGAATGTCCTCTCCCAAACTAGTCATGACTTTCTATTCATGTTAACAAAAATTCCACTTTCTATCATCTTAGATTCAAAACTACCTTACAGACTGTTACAGCTGTACACACACTTCTTTCATTCCTCATACAAACCTGGTCACATTAACCAATCCTCCTGAAACCAAAAACCAAAACCAAATCCAAGTGGCAAGGGAACTCTGTTCTCAGTTCTGAACATCCACACAAGTGCCAAAGTTGGAAACCTAGACACGTCTCTGGTCTCTCCCTGTCCTCCAGTAAACTGTGTGTAGACTCTCCTGTAAATTTTTCCCTACCCACTTCCCTGTACTCTTCTCACTGATACCTTTTCAGTACAGGTTACTTTCACCTCTCCTAGAGACTACTGAAAAACTCTCTTAAATGGTCATTCCATACCCAGTTTGCTAAACTACAATCAATCTGATGATTGTATCTCTTAATTAAAACTATTCAATTCCTCCTCATTGATTTCAGAATGAAATTCAAACTATTTAACTGGATTTGCAATTTCCAATCCCATTCCCTCAATTCACTCCAAACTGATTGCATTAATTCCCTGCATAAATTGTTCACTCACACACGCTATCTCTGTTTAAACAGGGTTCACTTTCTAACATTTGTCTTAGATTCTACTTAGGGACTTTCTTCTTGATATCCCTGGCCCATCAAACCTGGATTGAATATTCTCCTGGATGCTGACTGAGGATCCTAAACTTCCCAGATTAAAGACTTCAGGCATATTAGAACTGCTCACTTATAAGCCTTGTTAGAGACAAATTACACAGAAAATGAAATTCTTTCCTATAATCCAGAATATTAGTAAAGCACTATTTTAGGAGAATTGAGAAAAAGAGTCATTCAAATCATTTTCTGTGTGTTGTGGTTTGGATGAGACCCCAACTTAGAAATGCGCCTTAGAGAGTGGTGCTTAGCACATGTGAAGACATACACTATTCCCTCGAGTTCTAGGGTTACTGGAGATTTTTTTAAAAATGCAATAATCAAATAAAATTGATGAGCACTTATTATATCAGTCACCAACAGTTCTGTTGGGTTTTAGGTAGATCATATTCTTTCTCTAAAATCAGTGCATTTCAATTATTCAATCACCTTCCCCACTAGATCTTAATCCTTGAGGGTAGAGACAGAATCCTTAATTTTTTCTACTCCCCACCAAAGTCATAAAAGTACATTTAGAAAAGGGGTATGCAATAAATGAAAACAAAATTCAATCTATATCATTCTGGGTCCCTGAAAAATCCTTGAGCTAATTTATTAAGTACCAACTGTACAGGAAAGAGTAATTCTACTGGTGTAATCTAATTGAATTATTTAACTTCAGCCTTATTTCCTCATTTGTAGGCTGAGATAATGCTATCTTCCTCACCAAACTTTTATACAGATGAAGTG
Source organism: Oryctolagus cuniculus (assembly GCF_051225735.1). Classification (NCBI taxonomy): domain Eukaryota; kingdom Metazoa; phylum Chordata; class Mammalia; order Lagomorpha; family Leporidae; genus Oryctolagus; species Oryctolagus cuniculus. The sequence continues at coordinate 158,076,197 of NC_142872.1, read as the reverse complement.
AGAATTGCATACAAAGTGCTTATCACAGTACCTGCATATAATTAGTCAATACATGGTAGCTACTACTGCGATGATGGTATGATATGGTATTGATGTAGGCAGGCATCCACGTGAAAACTGATTAGGTTGTGAGCCGGAAGACCATGCCTTCACCACGCCCTGTGTGACTTCATGCCCCTACCTTGGCCACACCTGTGCACCCTCTCACCAATCAGGTTAATTAACCACTCCCTTTGAAAGAGGATTAAAAGTCTGCAACACAGTGTGCCTGCTCTCTCCTTTCCTTGGCTTCTTGCCAGTGCGGGGCTTGCTGCGGCCCTGCGCCTAGATGCTCCTCCTGGCCTAGATGCTCCTCCACATGGCTGGTTCCTGGCACCCTGTATGAATCCAGATTTATCCCTCTCTTTTAGATAAAGCTCTCACTCTCCAATGCATCCTTCTCACTGAATAAAAGCTTAAAAAATGTAACATACTGCCTCGTTGATCTATGCCGGTATTTAGAATCCTTCTCTGAATATTAGGCAAGAACCCACAAGGGCTTATTAATATTGGGAATTTATTAATAAGCATATTGTGATATAGTATGGCACCCCATATTCTGATTTCATATGGTACCCCCGATGGTACTTTTGGGGAACCTTAAGAGGGCTATATTCCGATATCATATTTTAGGGGGCCAATCCCAATATCAGTATGATACACAATACATGGATATTTTGCTATTTCTTTTTATATATTGCTATTAAATAACTTAAATTTTTAAGATGAATATCTGATGGCCATACAGCAAAAGGAAATGTCTTAATTAATTGAGTATCCCATAGAAAATCACCATTTCTTCAGCCTCCTTTTTTCATTAAGGCAAGCCATAGACTGGTTATAAAGAATCAAAGTCCTTACAAATCAGAAAAATCGTAACTCATACATAGTGATTGCTTTGCACCCATACCATTAATTATAAACCGAAATATCCAGAATTCTTCCAGTCAATGACAGAAGGACATTAGAAAGTAGAACAGATATTTTTCAGGGGCGGGAGGAACTAAGGAAGAGCAAACTATCTGTTAAAAAAAAAAAAAAAAAAGTGCCAGAACTTTAATTTAGAATTAAGGGTAAAGTAACAGGGTAGAAGCACAAAGCAAAAGAGTGAAAATAAACAACTGCTGTAAGGAAGGCAAAGCAAAATACAAACTAAACTTCTAGCTATGAAATACACAGGGGACTGGTTCCGCTTCTAAAGGCACATTTTAGGCAGCTGTTTTCCTAGAGGACAGACGAGGGAAAGGGCAGGCCTAACTGGCATCTGGATTTACCTTTGCACTTGTGCCTGGGTTTATGAGGCTTTTTGCCTGAAGGAAAGAGAGCTAGATCCAAATTATAAGAATGAAATATTTTAAGTCTTCTTGAAAATTGCTTTAAATAAAAAGTTCTATTAATACTTTTTGTTACGTTTTTATTTCCCAAGAAATTCTTGAAGAACTTAATCTCTAATTGTATGACATTAAAAACAAATCGTGAACGCATTCCTGAACATCTTAAGACTATTTTGAAGAACCATCATTGTAACAGATGTGTATATATTTTGCATCTGCATAAAAAAGACAGCTATTTACAAAGATTTGACTATTTCAGCAATTAGTCCAGAAAGCTATCTAACTGAAACCAAATAGTTCTCATATATATCAGAGGTAACCTATAGGAAGAACTGTCTCTTCCAACAAATTTAATATTTATGTAATCAATGGAAAATCAGAGTATAAAATAGAAATTCTTTTTTTTCATTTTTAAAATAAAAACTGAATCTAAAACACCATGCAGTTTTGCCTTCAAAGACCACAGATTCACTTCAGGCAATGCAGAGAATGGAAGGAAACACACAGTTCACAGCTGACAAGAATACTCCTAACTTAAATATAGTTAACAGACTTCTTTACATAGCAAACAGACTGTACTCTTTCAAAGACAAAAGTGGCTAAATAATCACTAATTACTCATTAAACAATTTTCACCCATTTCTATAAGTTAAATACAATATCATTCATGGAGGAAAGACATCATGTTAAGATAATTTATTCAATGTAATCATAAAATAACAATAAAGACTCAAAACTTGATTTGCTAATGATAAAATCATATTTATATCTTTGGATTTGCTAAAGAATTTTAAGTGAAACTTAAAAAATAAACACTCTTAAACATTTGAAAGAGTAGGCTACTCTCTTTTCTTGCCAATTGGATAATGTAAAAACTACCAAACTATAACAATTACCAAGGTTGAGTTTGAATGATCTTCCTCTTACCTGTTACCTGTGGTACATATGGAACTGATAACCTCTCCACGCTATATCCACTTCCTCCCAGCGACTCTGCAATCTTGTTGGTCAGGAAATACAAATTTTTTTCATGTTTCTCTAAAGATTTTGGAAGCCTGCCAGGTTGATCAAAACAACAATCATTCAATATTATTCAAATTACTTAGTAAAAAGTTATTAAGCAAAGCACTCCATAGCAAAATCCTCTCTCTTCTAAATATAATTTCAAATTAATCTGTAATTAGCAACAATCAGTGCATTTTAGGTGACTAAACCGAGCTCTTTAAAAGCAGATGGTGGGGGCCCTGGCCTGAAGTGCCGGCATCCCATTTGGGCGCCGGTGCGAGTCCCGGCTGCTCAACTTCTGGTCCAGCAATCTGCTATGGCCTGGGATAGCAGTAGAAGATGGCCCAAATCCTTGGGCCCCTGAACCCTTGTGGGAGACCAGGAAGAAGCTCCTGGCTCCTGGCTGTGGATCAGCACAGCTCCGGCTGTTGCGGCCATCTGGGAAGTGAACCAGTGAATGGAAGACCTCTCTCTCTCTGCCTCTCCTTTCTCTCTGTGTATAACTCTGACTTTCAAGAGAAGGGGTGGGAGAGTCAGTATGGTGGAAAAAATCACTATATTCCTAAAGTTGTGCTTATAAAATGCATGAAATCTGTATTCCTTAAATACAAAGTTTCTTTGGGGAGAAAAATAAACAAACATGAAAAAAAAAATCTTAAAAAAAAAAAAGCAGATAGTGGGGTCAGTGCTGTGGGGTAGTGGGTTAAAGCCACCACCTTCAGTGCTGACATCCAGTTCAAGTCCCGGCTGCTCCACTTCCGATCCAGCTCCTGCTATGGCCTGGGAAAGCAGTAGAAGATGGCCCAAGTCCTTGGGCCCCTGCACCTCTATGGGAGACCTGGAAGAAGATCCTGGCTCCTGCCTTCGGATCAGTGCAGCTCTGGCCGCTGTGGCCAATTGAGGAATGAACCAGCAGATGGAAGACCTCTCATTCTCTGCCATCTCCTTTTCTCTCTGTGTAACTCTGACAGTCAAATAAATAAATAAATCTTAAAAAAAAAAAAAAGCAGATGGTATGTAGCCCCACATACTAACTACGGTGTTCTGACTCTTCTCCCAGTGATGTTCCAATAGTGAATTTAGCCTCATAGTCTCTGTTCATATTGAACATAAAATGAGAAGCACACAGTAAAACCAATTTTTATTTTCATGCTAATTAAAAATCTTCAGTAAGGTATAAAATCAAAACTGTAGCTCATTATTAATAAAAACTACAATCAATTAGCCAAGTGACTGAAAGCACTTCCCAAACCACACAGTTTCACTTTGCGTTTAAAGTGCTGATATGATCTTACGCTGACACTTCCAATATTGAATAGCTTGTAGAGCCAAAAATTTGAATAAAATATGGAAGTTTATTACTATATCTGTTTCCTTTGGCAAGCAAGTTATCAATTTTAATACATTCTTTCACAATTTTATGAGTATTGTTATCTATTACTGAAAATTTGCAACAGGATATTATGTTCTCTTAAATAAGGGTTTATTTATATAAGAGAACATAAAAAAAGTTATAGTTAAAAGACATATTCCTACATTAAAACAAACATGATATAGTTTTCCTTTTTTTTGGTGACACTCCATGTGTGCATGAGTTGATATTTATAATGCACAAGAGCTTCTTATAGTAAGGAGAGAGGCTGGGTTACTTAAATGACACAAACACAAATGATCAATATAAGATGGGAAAAATAATTACAGCAATAATCTACGTCATTGGATTTTCAAGTCAGCACTTCTTTATAAAGAATTCACATACATGCATTTATCTCTGAAAATATGCTCTGGTAGAAAATAAGGGGCTTCCATAGTTCGAATTTCAATAACCTGAAAAAGTCAAAAACAAAACAAATATCAAAAACCTTACCTCTCAAGACCTTGCAAAGAAACTCTGAAAAACAATTTAAAAAGGACAAAACCTTTAAACATTTAAATGAAATATAATTTTATTTTGAAATTTAAGCTAAGTCTTGAGCCCAGAGTTCATTTTTGTTTTATTATTTTAAAACCCTAGGATACACTGTCAAATTTTAACAATAAAGTAATATATAAAGTAAGAAATGATATTTTACATTTGCTCAAACCTACTATGAAGGAACAAGTATTTTTCCCAAAGAACTACTTTGGAAATCCCACTGGAAACCACCACCCTGCACGTTCTGCACACGTCCTGTAGCCTGCCCACCCTGCACGTTCTGCACACGTCCTGTAGCCTGCGCATGGGGCCTCAACCCGTCTGTGTGATGTGGCCCTCCACTGCTCCTGAGCGATGGGAACAGGGCATTCTGCTGTTAGAACAGCTGCTAATGCAGGCCTCAGAACTTACCTGCCTGTTTACTGAATGACCAAGTGTTATTAAGATGCACAAAACCTATACTTTTAAGGACTAAAAGATGTACTTCCAATTTCATAAAAATTAGGTTCTTCATGTCAGATGTTTTTAGAAGTGGACTTGTTCTGCTAAGTTAGGGACTCTTAAATGTGTATGAAATCACATAAGTAACTAGTTAAGAGTTATTGCTGAAAAAACCTTAAGCATAATTGAAGGACTCAAGACAAAATTTTAAGACTCATGTTGATTCAGTTTTTAAATATGCCTCAAGTAGAGTAAAACAATAATGTAACATAAGAACAAATACAGCATGATTTTGGAAAATTTAGATATTAAGATTCATAATGCTAAAGAAAAAATTATACAAGTAATCACACAAGATATTAACAAAGAAAACTCACCCACTACATTAAAAAATTCTAAGAAGTATTAAAGAAATACAGGATAAAAATACTAACCGTAGTTTAGCTGTGATTTCAATTTAATTACTATTTTTATAGAACTGTCTTAATAATTTGATATATAATCATAAAAATTAATCACCACTGAAAGAAAATAAGCCATTTTTAGACAAGTTTAAGGACTTTTGTAAATTCATTACCTTGCTAACATGCTGGCAAAATGCAGGGACAGCTATCATCTGACTGACAAAGTTGAGGTACGCTGCAACCAGGGCCATGATTCCACACCGATGGAACATTGGCAAATTATCCTCATTGATAATCGCACTGTCCTTGAGTAAGAAACAAACACATTCAACAGATCACATGCTTAAGCTCCACTGACACCTCCTCTATGGCTACCTGGAAAACTGCAGGCAGTCTGGAACGCTAACAAAAGCGTCATCTTATCCGAAGCTATTTTCTAAAAGAATTCTGAAAGGACAATAAATGCCCATTCACAGCGGAGTTAAATCTCAACTTCAATGTCTCTTTCTTGAAAAAGCCTTTTCTATTCTAACATCTCCATGCATACTGTCCCTATATTTTATAATGTACAAATGCAATTTAAATACATCAAATACATAATTAGTATTCAAAGACTATCTTTCCACTAGACAGACAGTATGGGTGTACAGGCTGTCTTTTTCACCACAGCATCCCAAGGGCCATGAAGTCAATACTCGTTAAAAAAAAGAATGCTATTATAATCTTGGGTAATTTAGATTTACAAGTAGACATCTCTAATTAAAATTCATGTCTTGGGATAAAGGCAGTAACACTTTAGAACAGGTGTCTGTTTCATTAAAAAAAATCAAAATAAAAACACAAAACCAGTTTTCTTCAGTGACAGGTAATGAAAGCACACCTGTAAGGCAATGACCAGGCGGATAAGATCGATAACCACTTCTTCGTTGGCCAGTTCAATGGTTATAAGAGCAAGAGAAGTGTAAAGTAGCTCATAGTTTTTCTGAACATTGTCTTCCTCTTTACAGCCCAAATATATGTGCCGATACAGCTGCTGCCCATTCTGTAAGGAAATGACAGAGAAAAAAGATAATTCTGCTTAAAATGTAGTGAAGGCAAATGTCACATACATATAACCTTATAAAACAGTTGTTTTATTTCATAATGTAACATGGAAGTTGAGGTGATAATTATATGGTCAAACTGAATTCAGATGATTAACATCAACAAATATGTTAACATACAACTACAAAACAATGGTGGAGTTGAAGAGCAAACCTTAAAAACAGCAACTAAGGAATACTTCTAATGTAAACAATGTTTTTAGCAATAATTTGGGAAAACAAAATCAAATTATAGATTGATTTGAGAAAACACTGAAGTGGATGGCAGAATCCTGGGAAGATGCTTTTGTAGTACAGCCTTGGCAATGACACTGAATACTCTGCTGTGGGGAAATGTACTGGCTTTCTTGTCTTGGGGATAAACCTTATGCTGTGGGTTGAGAGATATCCAAGTGTGGCACAGTGAGCTAAGACTCAACCTGAAGCGCCAGCATCCCCTATGGGCAGTGGCTGGTGTCCTGGCTGCTCTTCTTCTGATCCAGCTCTGTGCTAATGGCCTGGGAAAGCAGTGGAAGATGGCACACGTTCTTGGGCCCCTGTACCCACATGGGAGACTGGGAGGATGCTTCTGGTTCCTAGCTTCAGATAGGTGTAGCTCTGGTCATTGCAACCATATGGGAAGTGAACCAGCATATGGAAGACCTTTCTTTCTAATTCTACCTCTCAAATAAATAAATAAATATTAACTTAGGTGTGGAGTCTCCAAAGGCAAGTCCAAAGTCTATTTACTGGAAAGAGGGAAAAGAAACTCCACAGGCATCGCACAGAGGTTTCTCTCTAAACTAGATTAGTATATATTTTTTTTAAATTTTATTTTTTATTTTTTGACAGGCAGAGTGGACAGTGAGAGAGAGAGACAGAGAGAAAGGTCTTCCTTTTCCATTGGTTCACCCTCCAATGGCCGCCGCGGCTGGCGCACTGCGCTGATCCGATGGCAGGAGCCAGGTACTTCTCCTGGTCTCCCATGGGGTGCAGGGCCCAACCACCTGGGCCATCCTCCACTGCACTCCCTGGCCACAGCAGAGAGCTGGCCTGGAAGAGGGGCAACCGGGACAGAATCCGGCGCCCCGACCGGGACTAGAACCCGATGTGCTGGCACCGCAAGGCGGAGGATTAGCCTATTGAGCGGTGGCGCCGGCCCTAGATTAGTATATTAATACCTAAGTATTTTAATAAAGGATATAGGGCTGGCACTGTGGCACAGCAGGTAAAGCTGTCGCCTGTGGTGCCGGTATACCATATGGGCGCCAGTTCAAGTTCTGGCGGCTCCACTTCCAATTCAGCTCTCTGCTGTGGCCTGGGAAAGCAGTGGAAGATGGCCCAAATCCTTGGGACCCTGCACCTGTGTGTTAGACCCAGCGGAAGCTCCTGGCTCCTGGAATGGCTGCCATGCTCCTGCCTTCCCTACTCCTCATCCTTTCCCATATTTGATTTAACTAGTTAGTGGTCAAGCATTAGCGTTTTTACAGCACCAAGCTTCCCAGGTAACTGTAGTGTTCAGCCAGCATTAGGAACACACACACCACCATGTGGCAGGGGTTGAGTGGAGTGGGGGCTGTCAGGCCTGCTTCTTGGCAGGTTCCTCTGAGTACTTCAGAAGAGAGAACTGAGCAGGAACAGCACGAGACTTTTGTACCCAGCCTGTCTATAGCAAGTGTGTATTCTGCTCTGTTCTCCATCCAACTGTGACAGTGACTGCTTGCATCTGCTGAAACCAGTGGTGCATGTACGCACGCCTTTTGGGTTACAGATATGAAACTATGCTCTCCTACCAGATTCCTTTGTCTTTGAAGTTGACCGTCAGGTTGGTACCACTCTGAATTCAGAGTTTGCTTTTTTCTCGAGAGTGTCATTCTTGGGTAGAAAAGAAAGGTCTTATGTACTAGGTCTTCTCAAACCCTGAGACATACTCTTGAATCCCATACTTTCTAAACATTAAAAAACATTAAAGCAGTGCTCACAGGTTCAGTTTTCAGGTTCCATAAGTAATTTAAGTGTATTTTTAAAAATCATCGCTACATACCCACCATATTAAATAAAAATTCTGCAATATTTATTATAACCATGCAGAATAAACAGGTTTAATGACTTTTTAAAGTATCTGGGTATTATTTGGTGAATCTGAAGAATGCATAACCTTCTATGCAGTGATTTCTCCTCCAGCCCTTTCAGAAATGGGAACTGAATACATCATCACACACACACAAGCATGCTTGTGCATATCATGGAATGTATTTACTCCATGGAATACTGTGAAAGCTACCTACACATGGATGGATTCCACCAAGATAGAGCTGAATGAGAAAAACTAAGCAGAACAACACACAAACTGAGGTTCCTCTCATACAAAATACACGAAGTAGCCAAATAAACTAAATAATATTGTTTGAAAGTCAGAGCTGTGGGACAGGTGTTTGGCTGTATAGGAAATCCTTAGGAAGCCCACATCCCACATCTAAGTGCCTGAGACTGACACCCAGCCCCAGCTCCTGACTCCACGGCTTCCTGCTCCTGCAGACCCTGGGAGGCAGCAGTGATGGCTAGGAACACCTCCCAGGGTAAAGTGTAAGGGCATCCTGCCCAGGGACTTCTTTTTTCAAACAGACCCAATCTAAGATGTTCTAAGATGGGCAAGTTTTAGGCATGGCAATAACATGAAGCACAGCTTCCTGAACAGACAACTGCTAGCACAGAAAACATACTCCCCATGGTGAATGCAGATTCTCTCACAAAAAGGGCAGTCCTCTGTCCTGTGGCTACAGAACACAATCCTTCTCTTCAGAACTTTGTAGAAATTTTTGTAAACTGCCAGTTAAGGTTGCTTATGAAAATCAAATAGCATTTTTACTGATAAATAAATTAGAAAGGTAAATTAAAAAGAGTGTCTAATTCTAAAAATAAAATTTTGGTGAAGGAAAAAGTATGAACTGATTTTTCCTAAGGAAGAAGATCCTATTAGTTATAGTCCATCCTATCAGTAACAAATGCTAACCACTTTAGTTATTTGACACTGGAAAACAGGACAACTAATTCAGGAACCAGTTAAAAGATTCAAAATTTAACATATAACAAAGCAGTCTCATCTTGCAGGCAAATAAATCAATCATTCAAATTGATGATGAGAAAAACTAAGCATGGAGAAGTGTTATTTCTATCACTATCATAACAGATAAAATGAAAACCAGTCTCAGTGTTCGGTATTATTGAAGGTCATCACATAAATCCAAAGACCTTGAATTAACCATCAATTTAGTTTCCAAAATTCATTGTTTTATTCAGGATTAAAAGTTCCTCGGTGATGTGCAACATCTTCTTTAGTTGGGTTATATTAAAAAATACACAAAAAATACAATTTGGTAAGAGTTAATGTCTCTGCCCTATTGATTAACCAGCATTTTGATATACAAGGGCACTTCAAAGGATCATGGAAAAATGGAATTAAAAAATAAGCTCAGATTTATGCTAGAAAACTTTGAAATCTATGCAGTTTTCTGAATTCACATTTTCTTTTTTTTTTTTACTTTTATTTAATGAATATAAATTTCCAAAGTACAGTTTATGGATTACAATGGCTCCCCCCCCCCATAACTTCCCTCCCACCCGCAACCCTTCCCTTTCCCTCTCCCCTTCCATCCACATTGATTCATTTTCAATTCTCTTTATATACAGAAGATCAGTTTAGCATATATTAAGTAAAGATTTCAACAGTCTGCACCCACACAGAAACACAAAGTGCAAAATACTGTTTGAGTACTAGTAATAGCATTAAATCACAAAGTACAGCACATTAAGGACAAAGATCCTACATGAGGAGTAAGTGCACAGTGACTCCTGTTGTTGACTTAACAAATTGACACTCTTGTTTATGGCCTCAGTAATCACCCTAGGCTCTTGTCATGAGCTGCCAAGGCTATGGAGGCCTTTTGAGTTCATCGACTCTGATCATATTTAGACAAGGTTGTAGTCAGAGTGGAAGTTCTCTCCTCTCTTCAGAGAAAGGTACCTCCTTCTTTGAAGACCTGTTCTTTCCACTGGGATCTCACTCACAGAGATCTTTCATTTAGATTTTTTTTTTTTTTTTTTTTTTTGCCAGAGTGTCTTGGCTTTCCATGCCTGAAATACTCTCATGGGTTTTTCAGCCATATCCACATGCCTTAAGGGCTGATTCTGAGGCCAGAGTGCTGTTTAGGACATCTGCCATTCTATGAGTCTGCTGTGTATATCGCTTCCCAAGTTGGATCGTTCTCTCCCTTTGTTATTCTATCAGTTAATATTTGCAGACACTAGTGTTGTTTATGTGATCCCTTTGGCTCTTAGTCCTATCATTGTGATCAATTGTGAACTGAAATTGATCACTTGGACTAGTGAGATGGCATTGGTACATGCCACCTTGATGGTGAATCCACATTTTCTATGAACTTTTTATGGCCTCTCTTTTTTTTTTATAGCCCCTCATTATTATAACCCAACCTAAAAATATTTTTATTCAAGGAATCAAGGAACAATATTTTCTTTTTATTTTAAAGATTTTTATTTATTTATTGAGAGAGAGAGTTACAGACAGTGATAGGGAGAGTCAGAGAGAAAGGTCTTCCGTCCGTTGGTTCACTCCCCAAATGGCTGCAACAGCCAGAGCTGTGACAATCCAAAGCCAAGAGCTGGGGCTTCCCCTGGTCTCCCACACGAGTGCAGGGGCCCAAGGACTTTCTCTGCTTTCCCAAGCCATAGCAGAGAGCTGGACTGGAAGAGGAGCAGCTGGGACCAGAACCAGTGCCCATATGGGATGCTGGCGCAGCAGGCAGAAGACTAACCTACTGCACCACTGCGCCAGCCCCTCAATATTTTCAAAATAAATTTTGAAACTGAAGGAATTCACTTGATGCGCAGAAATCAATAATGATAGAGATGGCAACATTAAAGATGCTCACTGCAGAAAGTGTGTCTAAGGAGGCAGAAACATGGACCTGAGAGATTTCTGCACCAACCTTCCTACGTGTCTGTGTTCCCTGCAACTCTATAGACAGAGCTCCCTTACCCACCATGACGAGTGTAGCGTGGCGCTTAGAACGTGTCACCTTAACACTAAGCTCAGTGTATGGCTAACACTTTGGATAAATAATGACCCAGAAATTCATTCAATAGGCTAGAAAACCCTACAGAATTTAAATTATCATCATGGAAATCTAGCTAGATAGTACTTAAGGGAAGAGATCCTGCCTAATTCATTTTTGTATCCCAAATGGAGATAGAACAGTGCCTAATACACAGTAAATATTCATTATAGTTATTTATTCAATGGTGACAGCTATTTTCAAAAACCTTAAGTTGTTTATAAAAGAGCCACTAAAATGTAAAATCAGCATGTGTGTTCTGGATGGAGGAAGAGTACAGGGTAGAAATGAGAGAGTTTTCATTCAAAAGAAATACTCTGGAACTATTACAGAAATGTAAGCTGGAGGAGACACCAGCAGGAATGTTGTAGCCATGTGGGGTGGCTGAAGTCAGCAGCATGATTCTAAGGCTTCATTTTAAAAAGCAACAGATCAATATAAAAGCACCTAAAATTTATATTATGGATTTAGTTTTCACAAGACGATCTTACCTTTTTCATGAAACTTGTATCTTGTCTACAGATTTTTTCTCTTTTTATCTTTAGGTCAGCTACATCTGGTATTATTCTAGAGATAATCAATATAATGTTTTGAATAAATAGCATATTTAGTTATAATACCATGTCTTATATGGAAAACAGTATTTATAATTAGGAGTTTACTTAATTTTTTTTAACTTTTATTTAATGAATATAAATTTCCAAAGTACAGTTTATGGATTACAATGGCTTCCCCCCATAACGTCCCTCCAACCCGCAACCCTCCCCTTATCCACTCCCTCTCCCCTTCCATTCATATCAAGATTCATTTTCGATTCTCTTTATATACAGAAGATCAGTTTAGCATACATTAAGTAAAGATTTTAACAGTTTGCTCCCACACAGAAACATAAAGTGAAAAATACTGTTTGAGTGCTAGTTATAGCATTAAATCTCAATGTACAGCACACTAAGGACAAAGATCCTACATGAGGAGTAAGTGCACAGTGACTCCTGTTGCTGACTTAATTTTTAATGAGCATTTAAAAGATGCCTATATGTATTGATACTACTGAATTATCGAGACAAATTAAGGGGGATCAAATATAGCAATCTAAATAGTAAGGTAATTCCTAAATTTAAAGCAAAAGCAAAATAAAAATCATGTTAATTAGTGACTACTAGCAGATAAGACCTTTGAAATGTACATTAAACAACCTCCAAGCATTTCCTGTCTTAAATATATTAATCGTTAAATAAAACTCTGTAAGAATAAAGTCTGAAAATTCTCGATGGAAGACAATCACAATACTTTAAGGCATTCGTTAGAAGACGTCATCAACTCAGCCCGTTTCAGCACGGCCATTACCTGATCCCCCGGAGCTTGGCTCTATTGTCGTGGCGATCCATGAGGTTGTGCATGACCTCCAGAACTAACTGTCTCAGTTCATAATCTTCCATAAGGGATGGAGACAACAAAGGGTCCAGAAAAGACCCTGGAAGTGCAGTAACAATTGTCTTTGCTTTGTATCCAGAGGTTACCTGTTTATGAGGAGGAAAACAAATAAAAAAACATTTGTCACTAATGCTTTGGTAAGATTCTCATATTGTTTTACCTAGAGAAACAGAAAATATGGACAAAAGCTTGAAGGAAAGACATAAAGGAAATCAGTGAAGTGCCATTATTCTTAAAAGAATACTACTACTACCAACAGGACAGTTACCAAGTGCCAGGCATGATCTAACCCCCAACTAAGTATTGATTCCATCCAGAGCACATCTGGTGAGTAGTCACGAGCAAAGCCCCATTTTGTAAAGGAAACTGAGGTTTTTATAGGTTAGGAATAGGTAGTGAGCATGAAGAGGTGGAAAATACTAAAGGTAAGTCCTTCAAATTTTAAATTTAAATTTGTAAATTATTCTTTTAGTTTAAATTAAGCAGTTGGATAACAGGAATACAATTTCATTTTGGAATGTCACACTTTATTATTTATTTGACTTGACATTTTGAGAATATCAGTATTCTCTAAATTTAAAGTTTTTAAGGAGAATATACTTAAATGTTATTAATATATTTTAATTGTATCACACATATATTTTTCAGTTGGCTATGTGGTATAATCAATTTACTTAGGGAATATGTTTAGTATAAACAAAGATCAGGAACAAATGAAAATTCAGCTGGGAGTTTCTACTTATTCTCAAGATTATAAGCATATATGGATATTAAACATTTATATTTTGCACACTTACTATAGAATGGAGGTTATTTTCTAAATTGGCAGGGAAACTGGTGGGACAATTAGCTACCCACTTAGGAAATTAAAAATATATACATATTTCTCACACTATCTTCAAAAAATTTTCAGATAAAAATTCTAAATAGAGAATACCAAATTTTAAAAAAATTTATAATATACATAATGTGTTTATAGCACAGTTGGCCACAACTTATTAAATAAGACACAAATAAAAAGGTGAGAAACAGAAAGCACTGATAACTATGTCTATATTCAAATATCACAAGTACCATGAACAAGATTAAAAATGAAATCACAGAAGATACTATTGTAGTTATCTTTAGGTATGAGAGAATTCCTTAAAAAAATAGGATTATGGGACATTAATATTTTCCCAGAATAAACCAGGAAGATATTGAATTGGAAAAGACATACTTTCCAACAACTGGCCCCTGCCTAGTTCTTGTCATTACATTTGGAGTAGCTGAATAAAAAAAGAATACTGTTAACTATGAAATAATCAGCATTTCTCATTTTGGCTATAATTTTCCTTTTTAACTACTTACAGTCACTCCCAATTTAACATACTAGATTTTCATTTTCATGAATTCTTTTCCCAGTACAAAATCACTATTTGGTCAGGGTGTGAAGGAAGGAGCCTACTATGTAAAAGAACTCTAGACTTCAAGCCCAAGTTCTACTCTTTAGCACAGTGGCCATGATGAACTTCCTCAACTCCCTCCACTCCTCTGAGACCAGGCATCTGCAAAATGGCAGTATTTCCGGTCCTTTGTATATTTCATCATTATGAAGACCAAACAAAATGACAGAAGGAAGGAAACAGTAGTAAAAAGTACAGGGTAATAAAGAAAAATGCAAAATATTTAATTCCAGAAACAGTGTTTAGTAAATAAGAAAATGAAGCTGATGATGTGAGGCTATTCCTTTATTTTTCAGTAACTTAAAGTGTGTCCTTCATATGCCTTAAATGCCTTACCATGAGTAAAGACCTCAGCAACATTATCTGAATCCGCCTCGTTCCCAAATCCCTAAAATATACAAAATGCTGGCATTAAAACTCATTAACATTCGCTCCTATTACTATTTATTGATTTTAAAATTCCATTCCACTGGCTGTTATTTTTATGATAGCAAAAGGCATGGCACTCTTTATAAGCTAAAGTAAATTTCATATGAATTAAATTTATTATACATATATAAAAAATCAAATTTAAACAAAAAAATTGAGATATTGGCTTTCAAAGCAAACAGTACTATACATATGATGACATGAAAATTAAATCATATGAATACATAAGTGAACAATTCAAATTAAAAGACACTATAAATCAGGAAAAATATGTACTGTGAATATAGGCGATGAATATGTCTTCAATATATAACAATAAGAATAGATGATTAAAAACAATTAATAAATGGAAAACCAAATAAGATACTGCCATTTCCTTATTAAATTAGCAAAAAAAAAAAACCTACAAACTACAGCTTTGGTATGATATGAAACCACATTAAATATATAAAATAAGGGGAAGAGAACAGGTTACCTTTAAAATCACAATCAGTTCTAGAATTCTAGAATAAGCCAATATTCCTGATACACTAACATTAAAAGTATTTTTAACAGACAACTTGAAACTTTATCTTAAATATGTATGCACATACATAATGACCAGGTTGAATAAACCTTACACTTGTTCAATAAAAGACATAGAAAATTTGAGATTTTATAAGCTGAAAAATTATTTTATTATTTTTTTAAAGATTTATTTATTTATTTATTTAAAAGCCAGAGTTACATGCAGAGAGTGAGAGAGACAGACAGAGGTCTTCCAACAGCTGGTTCACTCCCCAATTGGTCACAACGGCTGGAGTTTCTGGCTCCTGGCTTCAGATTGGCCAAGTCCCAGCTGTGTGCAGGCATTTGGGGAGAGAACCAGTGAACAGATTTCTACCTCTCGCTCTGTCACTTTTTCAAATAAAATAATAGTAATAATAGTAAAATAAATAAATCTTTAAAAATACATACAAAGCTATAATTTTCTAGATTTCTTTCAGAAAAAATTTAATCCAAGACTAAATTCAAATTTAGTCTGAGAACATACCCTAGTTGACTGATATCCAAAGTGTGGGCAGATGTTCCAAAAACAGGTACTTTTCCCATGATGAACATCATGATTTCTGACCTCTGATAATCTGGCAGATTACTTCCAAAAAATCCTGCAGAAATATTAAGATGCATTTTGCAAATTAGGAAGGTTTATTTTTTCATATAATACAAAATTGTAATTTATTGAAAGCTTCCAATATGTGGTAAAACAATGACTGCCTTTAAGGTAAATCTAACAGTAAAGATAATGGAATTTCATTTGCCCAAAATCATTTCATCACGTATAATACATGTCTAATGAACTAATATGTAGGGAATGTAATAAACTGGAGCCACAAATATCTTGCTTTAGCTAATAGTGGCAAGCCATTATCAAGTTGAGTGGACTGGAGTTTTAGAAAAAGGTAAAAGAGAGTTTGATAGTATTTCTGATAAAACTCTGCTCATATACTGAGAGTAGAAATTCTTGTTCTGGAAAAGACGTCAGTAGTTGGGCTACACTAGTTGGTAAAGAAGTCAACAATCAGGAGACTACTGAAGCATCTTCCCAGGATTGCTCAAATGTTAACTCTGAGTTAATTCAACAGACATCATTCAATGGGTATAAAAAATATGAAATTTATACATTTGTCATTTTTCTCATGCAATCTTGAGATTGAGGACATTTTAAATTTATCTGCTGTAGGTTTTAGATGGCTGACATGCTGGTCAGAAAAGATTTCCAAGTTTCAATTATTTTATTATTTATTTGCATTTTAAATGTTCTTGTTTCGTTGAAAGATAAGAACAGATATCAAATCCTAGTTGTTCTTATTCCTTTCTTAAAATTCAACATAATCATTACGGACTCTTTGTATTTTTAACATTTCTTTAACAGTGAGTTTGCTTTTTTTAACTTAACTCTTCAGCTGCTGTTATTAGGATTAATAATTTATTTATACACCCTCAAATTGCTTTTCTCATCATTTTGATTGGACTTAGGGGGTAAAAGTGATCTCCCAAAATCGGACTAGCAATCAAAAATCTCATTATCTTAACATTACTCCATCTGCATAAAGTATATTATTCTAGCTAATACTTAACGAGCACTCTTTCATAAAACAAGAATCTATTTTGTATTCGAATCCTCAAAGCAGCCTTATGAGTCTAAGTATTATTATTTGTCTTAGTTTCTTCTGTGGAAATGAGGTCAAGACTTAAGAACTACTGTAAGAAATTACACAGCTAATATTAAGGCCTCAAGAAATGGCTATTTCTTTCCAAAGTCTATGCTATTAGTATGTTATTCTTCCTCTATAGAAGCTACTTTTAACTTCCTAAGCACCCAATTAGATATGTTCCTAAACACTGCAGAAAAGTGGATACTGTTTTGCTGTTCCCAATATCAGTCATTAGCACAAGAACATAAAATAGCATGTACTTCTGATTACCACAGCACCTGGCATAGACTGACCACCTATCATGCTGCTAAAAGCTTACAAGTACCACCATGCCTCTCCATATGACAGCACTCCTACCCTTAGTCCACAGTCACACGTCATGCTTTACAAAGGTGTGGAATAGTTTGCTCTAACCCAGTAGTACCCAAACTTTGCTGCATATCAGAGTTACCTAGGAAACTCTGAAAATGCTGGTGCTCAGGCCATACATCAAACTAATTAAGTCAGAGTATCAGAGGGTAGGAGTCCAAGCATCAGTTTTTTAAGATTCTGAGCTAATTCCAAGTTACAGAACATTTTAAGAATCAACGAGGGAAAATTTATTTTTCTTTCCCAAATATAAGGTCAACTGAGGCTGGTATTGATTAGATAAAAATAAGACTGCTGAAGAACTGAAAATAGTCACAGTAGGAAGGAACGCAATTTATGCTTTACAATTTATTTTCTTAACGTAAAATTTGGCAGCAGTCTGCAACATGATCAACTGTAAGGAAGGAGTCTAGGACAGCACTCGTTCTTCACACTCATTGTCTGTGTTTGGTGCACTGAACAGAAAGGTCGATGGACCCAGTAAAGCATATGACAGAGATACATTCCTGATTGTTTCAAAAAAAGAAGGACATGGCCAACAGCCTACTAACCTAAAGTCTAAAAACTATAGGAGTCATGTTCCATGGGCCTCCCACAAGAGAATCTACAACAGCTGGTAACTACCAGAATATAAGAAATTCTAAAAGAAAATACTAAGAAAAGTCAGAGGTGTGACTTTAAAAAAAAAAAAAAAAAGGAAAATTTTACTCATTGTGTCACATTACATTTCTTTTCTCTCATGTTTAAATTCTCACGTTACTCTGAATGTGCTTTATTATAGAAATACTGAGTCTGCCTACACACATTTTGTAACAAAATCCTTGAGAAGCAAAAAACTAAATAGAGTAAAACAGTAATACTGAATTAATCAGAAGTTATAAAAACCATTTAAATTAATTCTATGAGAATAAGATTAGCTGCTTTGGTATATCATCTTAGAATATCACAGAAAATCTCCAAGTAATACAAATAAATGTAAGAGTCACCACAGAAACTGGGTTCACTTTACGCTGATAGTAACAGTTTTAAGCAGTAACTAGAATGCCTCTAATTCACTGAAGCTCCATGGTAATGCTTAACTTTATTTTATATGGTCTTTTCAGTCAATCCCCAAATCTTACACATTTATCACATTAGAGAGTACACTGGAAAAGATACTCCAATGCATTGCCTCTCAGGAAGAGCACTTCTATGCACATTATGAGAGAAACTGCAAGAAGGTGAAATGGAGGTACCACACTAGGCAGATCAGTTAAACACCTCCAGCAAGGTGACAGCTGTGTGCATCGTGAGGCCCTGGCACAGGACCTGGCATACACATTGGGTTCAATATGTAGGAACTGAATGGGGATGCAGAATGCATGTGTCCAAGCTCATAAAACTTCAGAAATAGGAGAAACTTTGTATTAAGTATTCCAAAGAACTTTCACAGAGGTAGCCAAGTAGGTAGCCAAGTATCACAGAGGTAGCCAACTACCCAGATAAAAGGCATAAATCTAGTTCCAAGTATACAGGTACTCTACTCTACAAATATAAACCAGTTTTGAAATGATCATGGCACTCCACTCAAGTAGTTACAGTAAAATATGATTGCTATTCTGAAGAAAATACTGGTGGAGGGAGGTGTTGAATTAGAAAATAGCTTGCTTGCTTTAACTGATTTATCTACAGTCAGGTTATTTCATTTTCCAAGAAAATACACTCAAGTCACTTTTTATTTTTTATTAAGATTTATTTATTTATTTGAAATTCAGTGTTACACAGAGAGAGGAGAGGCAGAGAGAGAGAGAGAGAGAGAGAGAGAGAGAGAGAGGTCTTCCATCCGATGGTTCACTCCCCAATTGGCCGCAATGGCCGGAGCTGCGCCAATCCTGGCCAGGAGCCAGGAGCCTCTTCCAGGTCTCACACGGGGTTGCAGGGGCCCAAGGACTTGGGTCATCTTCCACTGCTTTCCCAGGCCACAGCAGAGAGCTGGATCGGAAGTGGATCAGCCAGGTCTTGAACTGGCGCCCATATGGGATGCCGGTGCTTCAGCCCAGGGCGTTAACCCACTGTGCTACAGCACCAGACCCAGGATTTTTTTTTTTTTTTAAAGGAAGCTCTTCTCATTTGTATATATATGTACAAAGGTAGAAAATGATGCTTGTGCTTATAATAAAGCACTGAGCACCAACAGGTAGTTGTGGAAGGAGTGCTCAACTTTATTTTAATATTTATATATTTATTTCAAAGGCAGAACCATCCGCTGGTTCACTCCCCAGATGGCTGCAATGGCCGGAGTTGCACCAATCTGAAGCCAGGAGCCAGGAGCTTCTTCCAGGTCTCCCATGTGGGTGCAGGGGCCCAAGGACTTGGACCATCTTCCACTGCTTTCCCAGGCCATAGCAGAGAGCTGGATTGGAAGTGTGGCAGCAGGGTCTCAAAAGGGCACCCATATGGGATGCCAGCACTACAAGCGGTGCCTTTACCTGCTATGCCACAGTGCTGGCCCTCAGAATGCTCAACTTTAAATTCCATTATTTTGCAGCCATCATGGTAAAAGACTGGTTCAGGCAAGAAAAGAATTGTATGCTAAATGCAGGGAAAGTTTAGATAAAAGGCAGAATATTTCTGCTTATTACTTGCCCAAAAAACTCAAACTACACAGTGAAGAAATAGGAAAACACATTGGCTAATCAAAATTAACTTCACCCCAATGAGAAGCATATGTATGCCATATACCTCTGGATGTGCTGCTCCGACAAGACCATATCACAAATGCAGTATCCCAGACAGGACTGTGTAACCTGAAGTTAACCATGGGGAAACATCAGACAAAACCTGATAATAAACTTTCTATTCTTTTAAAAAAAGGAGAAGTGGGGCCAGCATTGTGGCACAGCGGGTTAAGCCGCTGCCTGCAATTCTGGCATCCCATCAGAGCACCAGTTTGTGTCTTGGCTGCTGCAATTCTGATCCAGCTCCATGCTAATGTGCCTGGGAAAGCAGTGGAAGATGGCTCAAGTGCTAGGGGCCTTGAAACCACATGAGAGACCTGGAAGAAGCTCCTGGCTCTTGCTTCAGCCTGGCCCAGACCTAGTGGTCACGGCCATTTGGGGAGTGAACCAGTGGATGAAAGTTATCTGTGTAACACTGCCTTTTAAGTAGGTAAATAAATCTTCAAATAAATAAATAAATCTTAAAAAAATTCCTATGCCATAATAAAATGTCCCACACTAATGGAGCTAAAGACATATTACAACTAAATACAATATATGATCCTGACTGGGTTTTAGACCCAAGGGGAAAAAGCTATAAAGGACATTATTGAGCCTAGTGACAAAACTGAAATATGGAAGGTTGATTAAAGTATTGTACTAATATTAAATTTATGGACATTGGTAACTTTAGTCTTATTATGTAAGGCATGATGTATTCAACTTACTATATCCAGTGATTTAGGAAACACGTATACATGTGTGTATATATGTATATTTTTTAGACATAGACACATTTGCTGAGAGGGAGACAAAGTGGAAAGAAGGGAATGGAATGAGAAAGAATGAGAGAGGGAGTGTTGGAGGAAAGAGGGAGGAGATGACAGATGGGGCTGGGGTTGGGGAGACTGGGAAGAGCAAATGGCATTATAGCTCTCAATAAATGAATCTAGTAAGGGCAAGCAGTATTCTTTGTCCCATTCTTATGCAGGTTTACTTTCTAAATATAAAGTTTAGAATCTAAGCTGCCAGTCTTCTTTAGCAAGTACTGTAAAAGAACTTTAAGTGAGAGCTTTTTTAACCAGCGTTTTCCATAACAGGATTGGAAAGTGACTTGCACTCACCTATTGTTTGGATGATAGCGTTCTGCACAATCTTCTCGTCATTGTCTTTGGAACTTGTGTTTAAGCTGGCACTACCTGCAGGTCCCCCCTGTAAATCGTTTGCTTCAAATTCAACACTGAGACGCAGATGCTTCAACAGGGTATTGAACACCTCCAGCACGGTGGGCCCTGTGAAGGATCACTTACATGAGCAGATCAAAATCAATTCTCATATTTCTCATCAGAGTTTTTGATTAGTTTCTAAATAATCAAATATATAATAATTTATGAACTAACCAGTCCATTAAAACAAACAAAAGAGAAAAATACCTAAATAATAAAATGCCTCCATTTTAACACAAACATTTGTAGGATATCTATGAGAAGCTCATTGTTTAAATCTCTGCTATAATCCAAACAAACTGTGCAATGGTATAGAAAGGTTACCAAAAACTTCCTACCTATCTACCCTTGTCTGCTCAGAGTAATGTGGACTGAGACAATTAGCCTGACTGCTGACTGGCCCATCAGAACCCATGATTACAATATACAGTCCACTGTCCCAGAGAAGACTTACTGGGCATCTTGTGAGATGGAAGAAAGAAGATGCTGCCTCAGTTCTGAGACATAAACTAGCCAATTTATCAGATTAAGCTAAACTGAAATTGCTTTCTGACTTTTGTTCTATGAATTCCCCAGAGAGCCCTACCACTGCCTCTATCACAGGATGTTCTAATCTGTAGATTTCATTTCTATTCCCCCTCTCCACTGGGGACTCCTTCAGCACAGCTCCAGGTTCACATGCTCCTTCAAACGTACAAACGCTGGCACACAGTACCTAACACACAAGATGGCTCAAGGTATCATCAGCGTCTCCTTTCATACTCTCGCCAAACAATCATTTCTAATTAAATCAATAATTTATTGATGGATTATTAATTTATTATTGTATGAATTAAGTAGCTTGCACATCAATAATATGCTTCACCAATCTGAGGTCAGTTTAAGATAAATAATAAAAAGTTCATAGTCAAAATACCATTTGACACTGAAAGGATATTAGAATATTTCATTAGTTGCTATATTTCCACTTCAATTTTGAAACAGAGACCCTAACCAGGTTCTCCTTCTGAAGTTTCATATCCCTATTAAGAATCCTTGCATTTTTCTAATCACACATAGGTGAAAGGTCACACTTTGACCCGTCACCTCTAATCAGCCAATTATCGAATTCTACTGACTTTATAATTCTCATCCCTACTGCTGCTATCCAAGTGGCAAGTCCTTTCTCTCACATCTACAATAATGATGTTGACTTAACTCTAATGAGCCCTACATTTTATTGCCAGATAAATTATCATAGTACATTTCTGACAAAAATTACAATAAGTCTTTAAAGAGTCAATCAACTACAGAACTAAAATCTACAACCTACTGAAATTTCATTTTAAATTCACTTCTCTAATTTGTTTCCAAGATCATACATTCAAGTCATATGAGACTCATAATATTTTGCTCATGCTAATCCCAATTCCCTCTCTTCTCTTGATACCCGTTTTCTCAAGATATGTGATCAAAATCTGCCTTATAGTATCAGGTGGCTTGTCTAACCACAGTAAGTTTCAGTTTCTTTTATCTGTATTCTCCCAATGTTCAGTACATACTCAAAACCTAAAGGAAGGAAAGAAGAGACTGGTTTGGATGGACATGTATGGACACAAAAGCAGCCTGAAAATAATAACTTGGATTCAAACTTTTAAGAGAAATTTATAGCACATTTTAAAATGGATAGCAATTTTATTAAGTTGTTTTTTCATAATCTACTAAAATGCTTTGAAATATAATAATGCATCATTTTATTACCTTTAAAGAAAAAAAAGGACACTCACCTATGGAGCCTTTAGCAGCAATGGCAACAGCCTCTAACAGAACCTGAATAATACCCGCTCGAACCCGTGGAGAATCTTTTTTACAAGCATCAAGGTGTCCTAGAATCTCCTGGATCACATGATGAGAATACTGAGCCTAAAATAAATAAAGTAATACAAAGATACAGGAACAGTACATGCATTCTGGCACAATTCTTCTTTTTCACATGTAAGTGAATCTGTTCAATCACAGTGAATAATACTAGAATCTACCACAAAAAAAAGGCATTCAGAAAAATGTTTGATTCTAAGGAACATTTATAAAAAAACAACAGTAGCATGGTCCTGTGACATGAGCGTAACTCCAGTCCTGCACCAAGCTGTAAAAAGAAACGGCCTGTGATCCTGAAGCTCACTATTAGAGTGTGCCTTCAGACTGGCTCCAAGCTGCACTGTTTTCAAGTTAATTATATTTTTTCTTCCTTGGAGTGTTTATTTTTATTAAGAGAACATCCTACACATAATGGCTGCGCTGCTCAAAAGCAAAGAATTCCCTTCCAGACCCATCAACATGATAAATTTCACGTTCAGGTATTTCTGGCATCTGTGTCCCAGCATGTCTCCTTTTATAATAATGCAAAGCAAAAACTAAGTTTGCATTTTCATCACTGCTTCAGTTACAGTTATATTAACACAGAGGAACATTATACACACAAAACACACAACCTGAAACAACTTCTCGGCAAAGAAGCTGTGTGTTTCTGATAGCTGAACTTTATACAATGACAGTTTGCCTTATTTTTTGTCTATATTTTTCTAAACAGAAAAAATGTACAGTATATCATCTATAATCACCCTACTATAGAAAACTCCAAAACTTACTTCTAAGTGTAATCTAGTACCTGTCAATCAACCTTTCTTCAACGTTCCCTTTATATGTGTTGCATGCACAACAGCCCTAGGAGGCAGGTCCAGCTCAGTTAGTCTATGCACAGCACAAACAGAACCCAAGGAAGGGCCTAGGAAGAGAATTCTAGGCTGACCCTGGAATCCACCTCCTAATCATACCTTACTACCCCCATGAATCAATTTAGCACAGAAGATCAGGCTTAAACAAAATATTTTCCTTGTACCACAAATGTCCTACTGTATTTGGAACTATTTAATCTCTTGAGGATATAAACCCTGGTTTGATTAGTTTCCCTATAGCCAGCTTGTTTTGAGAAGACTGAATAATTATCTAAGGATAATATTTCTATTAATTTTATACTAAACTGAAATTTTAAAAAAGCCTATGATCAGTTTGAACTGTACCAAGATAGTCTTATTAGACATAAATTCATATTCTGTTGGACACTAATATTTAATTCTTGATTAATGAACTTCATAAAATGTATGGTGTAATTACAAATATTTTTAAAGCACTGTGTAGATCAGAAGACGTTTTATGAACATTTAATCAATAAATGTTGATTCCTAAGTTTTTACAACATTATAATTTATTTCCTTCATTTCTATAAAAAATTTCATCTCACAACTAAATCTGAATGAAGGAGGGTGAATGACAGAAAAACACAAGGCCAGAAAGACCCTAGTTTATGTGTATAGACTGTCAGATCTACTTCTAAGTTAAAACTAAACTTAACAAATTACTCTTACATATATCCAGATCAACTTTATAATAACTATCATTTATTGAACACTTTATGTTAGGCATTTGATATCAATCTTAACTTAATGGTTACTTCAGATAGGAATTCCAGAATAAAATGATCAGAATTTGAATCCTGCTTTACTTTCTACTTGCATATACTTGAGTCGTCACTTCACCTTTTGGGAAGTTAATTTTCAGACTTTTAAAATGCGGATAGCAACAATGTCCAGTTTATAGGCAAAGGAGAGTTAAATGAGATAAACCATGTAAGACTGTGAGCCACGTCAAGGGACACAGCTAGCACTTGATAGAAGGTTCTACTTTAATGTGTAAGTCAACCATTTAAGGCGTAAATTAAAAGTTTCTTCTCATAGATGAGGAATATAGTACTCTGAGAGGCTGAACAATTTTCCTAAGTTCATATAACTAATAAACAGCACATCCACAGTGCAAATCCTGCTATGACCTATGTTAATATCTGTGCTGCTTCTGACAACTCCTTTTAAGTAATGGTGATGTTTTAACAGTACTAAAAATGTAAATTGTGTAAAAAGGATCTGAAGTCACTATTAAATTAAGAGCTGGCCAGGACTGTTCAGGTTTAGATAAGAACCAGAATGGTTGCCTACAGGAGGTAAGTGTTTCACCATCAATTTCTGTAACAACTAATGGTTCTTACATGTACTATCTCAAGGTGCCATAGCCAATACTCAATAAATGCTAGCTGTTATTACCAGCTACACACTGTTACAATAAATATCAAATGCAATACTAGTCCATCAGTAAAATAAAAATACATATAGTTAAACACCATCATAAAATTTAGTTTTTATTATGTATTTTTCATATTAGAAAATGAGAAATGAGAAATATATACATATATTAAAAACATGTTTTACATCCTACAGTTTACTGTATATCTGATGATGTGTTTATCTATACAGAAACAAAATTACTTAAATAAAAATACTTACATAGTTAACCAAAACTTACCTGAATAGAATACATTATAATTTTAAAGCAGTGAACTGCAAATTCATTGGGATCCCACAGTTTGTGATGATCTAAATGCCTGTAAATAACAAAAGTTACTTTACAAATGTTCTTGTCTTATTACAATTTCTTCCTCTAGAATTGTCAACGATATTGAAAAGCTTAACACTCATAACATCTGAAAGAAGGTAAAGGTTTTCAAAAATAAGAATTTATATCCCTCAACTGCCAAACCCTGTCAAAAACCAGATAAAATAGCAGATTTTTTTATGACTTTTAAATACCTAGAAGTCACAAGAAAGAAAATTCTCTCAAGCCAAACCAGCAGGCAAGCCTCTGCAGAAGTGAGTACACTGATGGCAGCAGCTGTATTGGACACATCCTCAGGGCTCCAGGGCCCAGAGCTAAGGGCCTCAAGGCTGTACACACCAGAGACTGGAGACAAAGCTTAGGGCCCACCCAGGAAGGACAGGCTATCTTTTGAGATCAGCCATCCTATCATCAACTCAGAACCCCTAAAGCTAGACCCTCAAAAGATCGGGGTGAACCTTCCATATTCACGTAATTGTTCAATTTTAAATATAAAAGAAAAAAAGAAGTTCATAGAAATGAAAAAAAAAAAGTAGCAGAATGTTGAAGCTTCCCTGTCTTGACGTTGGCTCTGAGGGGAACGTGAAAAACAGAAATCTTTCCAGGGGCCAGCACTATGGCAGAGCAGGTTAATGCCCTGGCCTGGAGTGCTGGCATCCCATATGGGCATCGGTTCAAGACCCGGCTGCCCCATTTTCGATCCAGCTCTCTGCTATGGCCTAGGAGAGCAGTGGAGGATGGCCCAAGTCTTTGGACCCCTGCACCCACGTGGGAAACCCAGAGGAAGCTCGTGGCTCCTGGCTTTGATCGACACAGCTCCGGCCATTGGGACCCTCTGGGGAGTGAACCAGAGGATTGAAGACCTCTCTCTCTCTCTCTGTCTCTCCTCTCTTACTTTCAAGTGAAATAAATAAATCTTAAAAAAAAAAAAAAAAAAAAAAAAAAGGAAATTTTTCCAGAGACTTCAAACACTCAGCCAGCAGCCAGGCCAGGAACATGGGAGATATTTTATATCTAGTTAATGAATGACTCTAGAAAATGGCTCTTAAAATGAATAAAATTGCTCTGGAAATTTTAGCTGTAGAAAAAAAATCCTTCAGTTCAACAGTGAAGCATGTTTATTTCAAATGTTACTTGAGTTAGTACAGACAATAAATTATAAAATAGAAATTCTGAGTATCACACTTTTAATTAATAGGGGGCACACAACACATTTCTTCAGTATCTAAGAATACTATACAAAGACACAGCAATGTTGTTATAAGACAATAAAGAAAACTGTAGGTTTAAATTAAGTTAAGGGAGAATTAAGTGGAAAAGAATTTTTAAAAAATCTTCTGGGGCCAGCATTGTGGCACAGATTTAAGCTGCTGCCTGGATGCTGACATCCCATATGAGAATGGTTTGAGTCCCCGCAGCTCCACTTCAGATCCAGCTGGTTCACTCCCCAAACAGCCACACAGCTTGGGCTGGGACAGGCAGAAAGCAGGAGCCTGGAACTCTATCTTGGTCTGCTACATGGGTGGCAGGTACTAGGCTTTCCCAGGCACATTGGCAGGGAGCTGGTTGGAAAGTGGAGCAGTGGGAACTTGAATCAGCACTGGTATCACGGGTGGCAGCTTTTACTAAATGCACAACCACATCACTGGCCCCACCCCCACCTGCCTTTTTTAAGGTTTATTTATTTATATGAAAGGCAGAGGCTGGTGCCGTGGCTCAATAGGCTAATCCTCTGCCTGCAGCGCCGGCACACCGGGTTCTAGTCCTGGTCGGGGTGCTGGATTCTGTCCCGGTTGCCCCTCTTCCAGGCCAGCTCTCTGCTGTAGCCAGGGAGTGCAGTGGAGGATGGCCCAAGTACTTGGGCCCTGCACCCCATGGGAGACCAGGAGAAGCACCTGGCTCCTGGCTTCAGATCAGAGCGGTGCGCTGGCCGCAGCAGCCACTGGAGGGTGAACCAATGGAAAAGGAAGACCTTTCTCTCTGTCTCTCTCTTTCTCACTGTCCACTCTGCCTGTCAAAAAAAGAAGGAAAGGCAGGTA
Source organism: Oryctolagus cuniculus (assembly GCF_051225735.1). Taxonomy (NCBI): domain Eukaryota; kingdom Metazoa; phylum Chordata; class Mammalia; order Lagomorpha; family Leporidae; genus Oryctolagus; species Oryctolagus cuniculus. The sequence goes on along the minus strand of NC_142872.1, from coordinate 158,048,527 downwards.
GAGTTAACAGAGATAGAGGGAGAGACAGAGAGAAAAGGTTAATTCCTTCAAAGGGCAATTCTGATCATTTTATACCTTGGAGCTAAAATCTCCAAACTGCCTACAGATTTAAATATAAAACTCTTAAGATCTCTACAGTGTAGCCTAAACTTTTTCTTCTTTTCCCACACTAACTTCTTAACTGGTTCCAACACTCCAGCGAATGGTATCAGTGCCCTGTGTTCACTGTTGGTTAAAGGGAGATAGTCAAATTTCCTACTGAATCATTTATTTTCTTTACTAAATAACTAATTTAATTATTTAATTTTGTTAATACAAAGAATACAGATTTCACGTATTCCATGGATACAATTCTAAGAATATAACGATAACTTCTTCTCTCCCTCAAGCCTCCCTCCTCCTTTCCTTTTTAAAATTTTTGCAATAACATATTTTTGGCATTTCACATATACAGTTTTAAGTATGATGATACTTCTCACCATACCCTCCCTCCCTGCCTCCTACTCTCCCACCTCCTTTTTATTTCTGTTAATTCTTAAAATGACATACTTTTTTTTTTAAGATTTATTTATTTTACTTGAAAGTCACAGTTACACAGAGAGAGGAGGCAGAGAGAGAGAGACAGACAGACAGACAGACAGACAGAGAGTCTTCCATCCACTGATTCACTCCCCAATTGGCCACAACGGCCAGAGCTGCGCCAATCTGAAGCCAGGAGCTTCTTCCAAGTCCCCCACGTGGGTACATGGGCCCAAGGACTTGGGCCATCTTCTATTGCTCTCCCAGGCCATAGCAGAGAGCTGAATCTGAAGTGGAGTAGCCGGGTCTCCAACCGGCGCCCATATAAGATGCTAGCACCGTAGGCGGCAGCTTTACCTGCTACGCCACAGCGCCAGCCCCAACAATGACATACTTTCAATTTTCTTTATAATCATAAGCTTAATCATCCACTATAAATAAAGAATTCAACAAGTAGTAGTAAGTAGAAAAACCACTGTTCCTCAAGAGTATAGACAAGGACTATAACCAATAATCACACCTCAAAAGGTCACTTTTGATCATTCACTTATATTTTGTGTGCTCTGTATATTAGTTAGCACAAATCAAGGAAAATATGTGATATGTGTCTATGTGTCTTTTTGGTACTGGCTTCATTTACTGAGCATAACAGCCTCCAGTTAGATCCACTTTGTTGCGAAAGACAGGATTTCACTCTTTTTTGCAGCTAAGTAGTATTCCATTGTGTAACTATAGCATGATTTCTTTATCCAGTCATCAGTTGATGGACATCTGGGTTGATTAATCAACTTCAATATTGAACCAAAGCATTCTTTGTAAATAAAATTTCCATAGCATTTTTGATAAAAATGTATATCTATCACAAAATCACCAATAAATTCTAAAGTTAGACATCAATTCCTTGCTGAAAACTGCAATACTTTTTATCCTTTTCTCATAATCTGTATAGTAAAACTACTGTGGTCACTAACGCACCAAATTTGTTACTGAAGTATATATTCCTCAAAATACTTGATACCTTACTTGCAGAAAGCATTCAATATCTAATTAGCTAATAAGATAACTTATATACAATATAAATATATTAATATTTAATTGGACTAACACATGACCAGAATTTAAGGTTTTTTTTACAAAATTTATTTATTTGAAAGGCACAGTGAGAGAAAGAGAGAGAAAGAGTGATGGATCGAGATCTACCATCTACTGGTTCACTCCCCAAATGCCCTCAATGGCTAAGGCTGGGCCAGGCAGAAGCCAGAAGCCAGACAGGCCACCCAGGTCTTCCACAAGGGTGGCAGGTGCCCAAGCACTTGGGCCATCTTCTGCTGCTTTCCCAGGTGCTATAGCTGGGAGCTGAATGGGAAGTGAAGCAGCTGAGACTCAAATCAGTGTTCTGACATGTCAGCATCACAAGTGGTGGCTTAACCCTCAGTGCCACAATACTGGCCCCAGGATTTAAGTTTTTAAATTCTTATTTTTTAAAAAAGCTTTATTTATTTTATCTGAAAGGCAAAGCTACAGAGAAGGAGACAGAGAGATTATCTTCCACCCGCTGGTTCACTCCCCAAATGACCACAATAGCCAGGGTGGACCAAGCCCAAAGCCAAGAGCTTCATCTCCCATGTGAGTACAAGGGCCCAAGCACTTGGGCCATCTTCTGCTACTTTCCCAGGTGCATTAACAAGGAGCTGGATCTGAAGTGGAGCAGCTGAGACTCAAACCAGCATCCATATTGGATGCCAGCACTACAGATGGTAGCTTTACCTACTATGCCACAGAGCTGGCCCTTAAGTCCTTAAATTCTATGTAGAAAAGGACATAGCCTACTTCAAGGTAGCTAACTCCAGTAAACCCAATGTGTAACTTCTTTCTAAACCTCTAGATTTTTTAAACATTTACTCATTTGAGAGGCAGAGATACAGACACAGACAGAGCTCCCATCCACAGTTCACTAAAAAGCGGCACCCACAACGGCTGAGGCTAGGCTGGAGCTAAAGCAGGAGTGCTGTCCACATCTCCATCTGACAGGAACCTAACTCCTTGAGCCAACACCACTGCCTCCCAGCAGGAGTGCTGTCCACATCTCCATCTGACAGGAACCCAACTCCTTGAGCCAACACCACTGCCTCCCAAAATCGGTATTAGCAGGAAGCTGGAATAAGGAGCTGGGCTCAGTATCAAACCCAAACACTCCAATGTGGGATGTAGACATCTTAACCAATCTCTTAACTACTAGGGTGAACACCTCCCTCAAATTGTCTAGATTTTTAAGGCCTTATAGATTACTGTGATTAACAACAGTATTAAAATAAAAACTAGAATTCTTACATTCACAAACATTAAAAAAATAATCCTGTATATTTAAATTTTTTAAATTATTATTTATTTTCATTGCATTGAAAAGGCACAGAGAGGGGCACAGGGAGAGGGAAAGAGAGAGGGAGGGAGGGAAAGACAGACAGAGATCTTCCATCTGTTGATTCATTCCCCAAATGCCTGCAATAGCTGGGCCTGGGCCATGCCCAAACCTGGTGCCCAGAACACAATCTGAGTCTCCCATAGCAATGGCTGGGACCCAAGCCCCTGAGCCATCACCTGCTGCCTCCCAGGCTGTACATTAGCAGGAAGGTAAAAAGAGATGTGGAAACAGGACTCAAACCCAGGCATTTCTGCCCTTAGTACACTGGGTAGGATTCCGAATTAGCATCATTTCCATAAGCCCAAAAGGTCTTTAAACAGTAGCTCTCAGTTTTTAAGTGGTAGTTGTAGTGGTGAGATCACAGATTTCTTTGAAAAATATAATGATTCTTTGATTTTTAATTCTGTGGTTTACCGATTCTTGTAATCAAAGCTCAACACTGAACCCTGTGTTAGTCATCTGCCTTAAATAAAGAGTTTTTGATGCTGCATTTAGAATACTTTATAGGTTCCAGCCATTCCTATAGTCAAAAGGGGAACAAGACAAGATGAGTTTTAACAAAATAAAGACTAGCAAGAGTCCATAAATGACACAGAATTTGATAGAGATCTATCTGCTGATGACTGAACTACGAACACAAAGGCTTGCCACGACTTGAGAGGTAACGTCTTGTAGGAAAGCTCAAAGCTTCTAAATACATTTTACCTGAAGGAGAATACCTAAGTACCGATGAGAACTTTAATATTCATGCTCTAAGTTACTGGATCAAAGGCAGAGAATGCTCAAGAGAACTGAATGTGATCTCAAGAAATCGAAGCGTGGCAACAGGAGAGCTGACCACAGAGCAGTACCAGAACACCTGGATACTGCGTCAACACTGCCCATCAGGGTCTGTAAGGGGACAGTCAGTTACATGGGGCACATGGTATTAAGCACATTTTAACATTTCATACTGGAGGGGAAAATACTAGTGATTGAACCAGCACTTGAACACAGCTAGTCTGACTCAATCCTGTACTACTTCCTGAAGTGCTGCATTGGTTCTGGTACCATCTCAGTCACAAAACTAAAAAAATATTTGTCTTGTGTAAGTCAATTAATACAAAATTAACAGAGCAAAGTCACAAATAATCAGGAAAACAGCAACTACTTACGCAAAAACTGGTCTAACAGCATTATTCATATTCCCAAAAGTCGCTCTACCCAGCAGTTCTCTGAAACAGCTCTCGGCCAGCACAGCAGGATTCTCCTCTTTGTCAGCTGCAGAAGGAGAAGAAGGAGGGCCCAGGCGACTGACAAAGAAAGAGAAATGATGGTATTAGTTCTAACAGTTAAACGGGATACACTTGACTTCTCAGAATTGTTAAGATGATATTTGGTTTTTAAAGCTAAATTCTAACATGAATTTAACACCAACAAAGCTAATTACACCATCTTTCAAATAAGAACAAAATTCAGCTTTGTAACCTGTTTCCAACTAACAGAATTTCCCTCACATAGGTAAAGCACTCAGCAGCTTGCTATATGTTCACTCTGACACAATTTCTACCTTACAGCAAACGTTTAGCAAGAACACCTTCAGGTGTCCCTAGTTTAAGTGCAAATGGGTAAAAATAAAATGAAGTTAAAAACTATGCTACAGCTTGTGACTAAAAAGTAAATTACTGAACAGCAGGGTCACTACAATTAATAATACTGCATTGAATATTGAATACTTCAAAATAACTACAAGGAACGATTTTAATGTTCTCACTATAAAGAAATGATGAAAGTATGAAATGAAGTATATACCAACTACCTTGATCTGATTTTTACATAATGTGTACATGTACTAAAATAGTAAACTATATATCCCTAAGTATGTAAATTGGTACATACCAATTAAAAACAAAATTAATAAAAAACTTCAGTTACAACATCTGTATATGTATGTAAAACATCTGCATATGTAGATGTCTTCGGTATACAGTATTTGTTTTGTTCAGCTCTTGAAACATGATTTTAGGTTAATGTATTCATGTGCAATAATAATAATAAGGCCTATCTATGGCATTTGGGATTATATTGTGAAAAACCGCAATTTCTTAAGATTCAGCAACTAATATTTTTTCTCTTATGCTAACCCTGGACTTCAATATTCATATTTATGGGAAATGAGTTCCCAACTAGCTAGTGACCTTTTAAATTATAAATATTTTAGATGGGGAAACTTAAGCCTCAGCAACAGTGCCAAGAATAAGAAACATACAGAACGTGTTAAAATATACCAAGTCTCATACTTTAGAAAAGGACTAAAGCTGGAAACAGTCATGTCTAAGGAATTAAGCATAAATCCATCCTGTAATTTGCATAACTTTCATAGATATGTAAATTCAATCACAGCATTATCTTTACATCTCATTTTTAGACCAGTAGGAAGGTCAAGATAAGAGGTCGAATTGGAGATTTTGCATCTGAAGCCTAATCAACCACGTATTATCTATGTGTGTAGCAACAGAAATGCAGAGCAAAAGCATGCTTCTGGCATTTGAAAAAGTGAAATAGAGTACAGAATTCTAAGTGCAACTGAATGGGGCTGTGTGAAACAGAAAATCAACATACATCCAAAAAGAATATTCCATTCTGAAATCAATCAGAAATGAAGTGCATCTAAACTTTTTGTTGAAAAAAAAAATGAGTAGCAATTATCATTATTATTATCATTATTTTGGTTCTTTGTAGTTCCCTATGAGAAAGCATGCTGGATCCTTAAAGAATAACAGAAGTTCAGCTATAATTTATATTTCTCACATCTGAAACTTTAGGTAGTATTAACTAAACAACAATTCTGATGCTCAATAATAAGCAAGAAGTATAAACTTACTCTAATAAGAAATAAAGGCCAAGAGCACAAGCAGGAATCTGTGGTCCGCTAAGTTTAACGTGCTCATTAGGATAAATAATTGCTCCAGAAAGGAACACATATTTAAACTCATGCAACTTTACAAGACTACCACTTTAATCTAACTAAAGACAAAACTTACTGAGCAAGCACACATGTTAAGTAACAGCCTCAGCTCTAACATCTTTATTAATACCTGTCAACTTCTTCTATCTTTTGCATGTTAAACAGGAGGGATGGAACAATCTTATCCATATGCTGAGGTTCCCAGATGGTTGCCCGAAGTTCATCATTAACTGTTTTGCGAACCACACCTTGAATACCTCTGATTCCAGCAATTCGGATTCTATTCACCAAATAGAAAAAAAAATGAACCATGAAAAAGTTATTTGAACAAGTCTGTTTGCCAACTAAAGAATGAATGTCAAGTACATATTGTTATCTTAATATTTTTATCTTAACAAAATATCTTAAAATAACATGTGGTAATTCTAAGAAATTAAAATTACAAAAATCTAAGATGGATGCAGAGATTATTCCAAAGACTTTGAAAATCACCCTTTTAAAACCAGAATTTATAATCACTCCACAATGTATACATTTTTTAAAAAGAATTATTTTATTTTTGAAAGAGTTACAGAGGGAGGTAAAGCCAGAGAGAAAGAGAGAGAGGTCTTCCATCCACTGGTTCACTCCCCAAATGACCGCAACGCCACAGCTGAGCTGGTTGGAAGCCAGGAGCCAGGAGCTTCTTCCAGGTCTCCACCGAGGGTGAGACCAGGGCCCAAGGACTTGGGCCATCTTCTACTGCAGGTGAAGGGGCCTAAGGACTTGGGTCATCCTCCACTGCTTTCCCAGGCCATACCAGAGAGCTGGATCATAACAGGAGCAGCCAGGACTCAAACTGGCGCCTCTATGGGATGCCAGCAATGCAGTCTGGGGCTTTAACCCACTGCATCACAGTGCTGGCCCCTCCACAATGTATACATTTACTGAAATATCACTGCAACCCATATGTATAACTGCTAATAAAAATCTTAAAAATATGTAAGACAGAAACAATCTGATTTCATCAATATACATAGTTAAATGTATCAAATTATCACACTGTACCAAAAATATATATAATTAAAATTTTAAAATTGGGAGATTTATTTATTTGAAATTCATAATGACAGCGAGGCAGGGACAGACAGAGAATGAGATACTCCATTTGCTGGTTTATCCCCAGATGCCTGGAATAGCTGGGCCAGGCCAGGCTGAAGTCAGGAGCCAGGAAATCTAAGTCTCCCACGTGGGCAGCAGGGACCCAAGTACTTGGGTTATCATCTGCTACCTCCAGGCACACTAGCAAGAAGCTGGATCAGAAGCAGAGGCAAGACTCAACTCAAGGCACACTAAAATGGGATGCAGGAGTCCCAAGCTGCAGTTTAACCCATAGTACCACAATGCTTATCCCTAAAATATTTTTAAAAATTTAAAAAGACATAAAAACACAGCTCAGAAACATTACAAAATATAGACATGTACTTCATGTATCATAGGTTTTCCTATGATGATGATAATCACCTCAATAATTGAATTAGAGTCTTTCCACTTCTTGCCTGTAAGTAAAAGCTGATAGAATCTCACTGTTCCTGTTACACCCTTCCTGCTTCTGCAGACTGTTCTCACTGGTCTTCCCTAAGAGTCTCTTATCTCCCACAGTCTGTCTAGAAAGAAGACTAAGGTGGTCCTTTTAAAGGTATGGCAAATAAGCACCATCAAAATATATAGATATCTCAGCCATAAATATACATATATTTATGTATAAATACATATATTTTAAAGATTTATTTGAAAGTCATACAGAGAGAGGAGAGGCAGAGAGAGAGAGGTCTTCTGTCCGGCTGGTTCACTCCCCAGTTGGCCGCACAGCTGGAGCTACACCAATCCAAAGCCAGGAGCCAGGAGCTTCTTCTAGGTCTCCCACATGGGTGCAGGGCCCAAGGACTTGGGCCATCTTCTACTGCTTTCCACATCAGAGAACTGGATCGGAAGTGTAGCAGCCAGGACTCGAACAGGTGCCCATATGGGATGCCAGCACTGTGGGCGGCAGCTTTACCTACTACGCCACAGCGCCAGCCCCTGAATATATATCTTAAACTGATCAATATAGTAAGCAAATGCTACCTATTCTCCTCTCCCAGTTCACAGCCCCCAACTTCCTCACAAATTCAATCCCATTGAGGTGGCATGTACCAATGCCATCTCACTAGTCCCAGTGATCAATTTCTGTTCACAATTAATCGTAATGATAGGAGTAAGAACCAAAGGGATCACATAAACAAGAATAGTGTCTGCAAATACTAGCTGATAGAATCAAAAAGGGAGAGAACGATCCAACATGGGAAGTGAGATACACAGCAGACCCATAGAATGGCAGATGTCCTAACAGCACTCTGGCCTCAGAATCAGCCCTTAAGGCATGCAGATCCGGCTGAAATGCCCATGAGAGTATTTCAGGCATGGAAAGCCAAGACACTCTGGGGGGGCGGGGGGGGGAACCTAAATGAAAGATCTCCACGAGTGAGATCCCAGTGGAAAGAATGGGTCATCAAAGAAGGAGGTACCTTTCTCTGAAGGGAGGAGAGAACTTCCACTTTGACCATGGCCTTGTCGAAATATGATCAGAGTCAGTGAACTCAGGGGGCTTCCATAGCCTTGGCAGCTCATGACAAGAGCCTAGGGTGATTACTGAGGCCATAAACAAGAGTGTCAATTTGTTAAGTCAACAACAGGAGTCCCTGTGCACTTACTCCTCATGTAGGATCTCTGTCCTTAATGTGCTGTACATTGAGATTTAATGCTATAACTAGTACTCAAACAGTATTTTTCACTTTATGTTTCTGTGTGGGAGCAAACTGTTGAAATCTTTACTTAATGTATGCTAAACTGATCTTCTGTATATAAAGAGAATCGAAAATGAATCTTGATGTGAATGGAAGGGGAGAGGGAGTGGATAAGGGGAGGGTTGCGGGTTGGAGGGACGTTATGGGGGAAGCCATTGTAATCAATATTCTGTACTTTGGAAATTTATATTCATTAAATAAAAGTTAAAAAAAAAAAAAGAAAACCATATGAGCTTTTATTTCAGGAAAACGAGAAAAATGGGACCAGTGTTGCAGTACAGTGGGTTAAGCTACTGCTTGTGATGACAACATCCCATATCAGAGTGCAGATTTGAGCCCCCGCTGCTCCACTTCCAATTCGGTTTCCTGTTAACGTGCATGGGGAAGACAGTGGAATTGGCCCACGTGCTTGGGGTCCTACTGCCCATGTGGAGACCTGTATGGGTTCCTATCTCCAGGCTTTGGACTGACCCAGACCTGGCTGTTGCAGTCATTTGGAGAATGAACCAGCAAATGCAAGATCGTGTGACTGTTCTTTTACTCACTCACTCTCTGTCTGGCTCTGCTTTTTAAATAAATAAATAAATAAGTATGTAATTTTTTTTTAAGAATCAAGCCCCCTAAGATGTTAGAGTATTTTAGTTTATTCATTTGTTCTACAGTGATTAAAAAAATGCTGGCATTTAGGAACTTCAAATATCACATAATACTAGAGAGACCTATAATTAGGAATCTTTCATTTGGATATAGGAAATTTCAAGTTTCTTTTTGTAAATATTAATGAAGACCTTTATGTGAAAATATATTCATAAGATATTTCAGTAGCGGGTGATAAACACCTAAGTATATAAGCTCACTTATGTCACAAAATTTTTGAAATGTACTCTTTTATAAATTATTATGGATATCAGAAACACTTTTTATCTACAGTGGTTTATATGTGAAATTCACTTCAGCCAAAATTTAAGAAGCGCCTGCCTACTTTAATAATCCTCATAATACTAAAGAAATGCATACAACATTCTATTTTCTGTATTTTAAAAGAAAGCAAAACTTTTAAAATCTTGGGGGAAAATGCCATTTTCTTTGCCTAATTTCATTATCTGTTTTGCCCTATTAACAATTTAATAATTTGCCTTTGAGAAGAGAGAACATTTTATACAATATTTTTAAAATGTCCTTGAGGGAGGGAAATTAAAAAAAAAGGGGTTTAACTGGGATAATTAGGAGATTTATTTTTACAAGGTAATTATACTACCCCACATCTAAGGCTTCATACTTCGTAATAAAGGGATAACAGCAGTACTGTGTGTGACCTGCATTACTACTTTATACTGAGGAAAACATAACACTAATAGCATCACAGAAACGAATCTTTTATCTGAAAATAATTATCAAAACACCTTTCAGCTTTCTTTCTCCAACTTAAAAAAATAATTTGTATTTGCTTCCATTTATGTAAACCAAACATGTAGCTTGCATATTTATTTATTTTAAAAGTAAAATTACAAATCAACCTAAGTTTTGATTATCAGGTCTTGATTACTGACTGTCCATGACAACCCTCTGAATTCAGGCTGACTTCTTTCTGTTTAGGTGTATTAAAGTCATACTGAGACTACTTCCTGTATTTACCAAGGTTGTTTTGGCTTTGAAGTTTCTCATTGATACACAGATATCAACCTCTAGATTGTGTCTGCAGGTAGGCATTTTGTTTCAGATTTTTACTAGGACATATCTAAAAGAAATGTTCAAAAATGTCCCAGCCAGTTGTCACAACTGTCAGACTAGCAATGATTCAGTAGTATTCACTCATTTTGCTGATTTATTCATTCTAGAAGTGCTTACACGGGGCCCTACATGTGCCAGACACTATTTAAAGTGCTAGTGATACATCAGTCATCAGAACAAGGACCGAAGGGCCTCCACTGCAGCTCAGGGGGTGAAGCTGCCACTTGTGATGCAAGCACTTCATTTGGGCACTGGCTCACGTCTGGGTGCCCACTTCCAATCTAGTTCCCTGCTAATGGCCTGGGAAGAGCAGCGGAAGATGGTCCAAGTGCTTGGGCCCCTGCTACCCACACGGGAGACCTGAAAAAGGCTCTTGGCTCCCAGCTTCATCCTGGCTGTTGTGGCCACCTGGGGAATGAATAAGTGGATGGATGGAAGATCTCTCTCTGTCTCTCCTTATCTTTTTAACTCTATCAGATAAAATAAATCATAAAAAAAGAAAGAAAAAGTCCTCGCTTTCCTGGAATTTATATTCCAGGGAGCAACAGACAAAGAGATATATAATGAAGATAATGAATGGTAGGAGCTGATATCTCATAAAAGGTGGTAAGGAGAGCGTGATAACATGATATTTGAGCAGAAATCTGAACCAAACTGAAGCAACAAGCCACTTGGGTTTCTGGGGGAACTGTTCTAGGCACCAAGAGCAACGTGCCCAAGTGCCTTGAGGAGAAATACGTCTACAGAGTGCAAGAAACAGCAAGGACACCCATGCAACTACATTAGAGTCCCTGCAGGAGGAAACGACAGAATGGCAGAATTGGAGATGAGTGGGGGGGAATGAAGGGACATTCTCTGGCAAAGATCCTGACTTTTCAGGAGTGATTTGGGAAACCACTGTAACTGTGCTGCTTCAGCTGGCCATTATAACTTCCAACAGAAACCAAAGGCCACACTTCAGCCATACCTCTTTTCCTTTCATAATCATTACAGAATCTGTAAACATGTTATTTATCAATAAAGAACTCCATCAATTACTATACATCATAAAGTAAAATAATACATACTCTGTTCGTATTTCTGGATCACTATGACAGGAATGACACATGGCACTAAATCGAGACACAAAAAAGTCATAACGCCTGTGATAAGATGGTGTATCTTCTTCAATATTTGCAAATTTCACAAACTGAAAGACAAAAACATCAACATAAGCAAAATCTGGAACTGTGAAACAAATACATTTATTTTCACTTATTATTTAACAAGCAACATCCAAATAAAAAACAAATGAAATACATGAAACAATCAGCGAAAATATTTCTCTCTCTCTCCCCTCTAGCCTTTCAAGTAGATGAAAATACACGTTTTTTAAAATCTGACACAAAAATAGTCATTTTAACTCCATTTTCCAAACTTTCTAATGTACCCTCATGTATAGAAAGGAATTTTTAAATAATGAACTTCTATAAAATCAAGGATATTACATTCTGAACATTAGCTATAATTTTGCAATTCAGTTCCTTTTGGAGAATGAGCCCACTCTCTAAAAGCAGGGATCTTACTGCAAAGTTCTTTTGCATTTCCTGGACGCTGACACTGCTTCAATGATGAACTTGGGCCATACCTCTAGGGAATACAATTTCTTAATAGTGGGTAGAAATCTTCCTAGACAGCTGTTACAAAACATATGAATGCATAAAACTTACACAAAAAAGAGGAGACAAAGGGTACATAAACTGAAGGAAATCATGACAAATTCAAGTGACAAGAAAAATCCTGAAATGGTAGTAATTTGTTCTGTCTTCTTTGTAATGATCAAAAAGAGATGCATTATATTTAGGAAATTTTAAATATCCTCACATATGTCATATCTCTGGCTCCTAGGATTCCTTGATATGCACTCTCTTTTATCATTAGCTTTCTTGTTAATTTGGTGATTTGTAACAAACTGTTTACTTGCAAATTTAATATGTATCTGCCAGTATATAATTAGATAGTTTTAAAAGACTGTATCCAAAAGAATTACTCAACCAGAGTATCAACAGAATCAAAATTACTAATCTGTTAGAAACAAAACTGAAATAAGCATAGAATAAGCACAAAAACACAACATTATGACACCAAAAAGGTTTTAAACTCAGCTAGAACTAGGGCACTTGTTCAAAATTATAAATTTATATCATTCATATTATTTAGAAAGGACCACAAAACTATCCAATACTACATGTGGCTCAGGTTAAACTGTGAGCCACTAAATATTCTGCAACACACACTGTGCTAGGTAGGTGTTTCCACACGAGTTCTTACTAATCACTTCAACATCCTGCACAGGGTGTGCCGTTATCCCCATTTCACAGATTCAGAGATTAAGTCGTCATCCAAAACAAAAGGCACCAAGGTCAAGAGGTGTGATAAACTTTTTTTTCTTTTTAAGGTTTATTTATTTATTTGAAAGTCAGAGTTACAGAGAGGGAGAGGCAGAAAGAGATCTTCCATCCAGTGGTTCACTCCCAGATGGTCACAATAGGTGGGGCTGGGCCAGGCTGAAGCCAGGAGGCAGAGCTTCATTCCAGTCTCCCACATTGGTGGCAGGAGCCCATGCAACACCTGACCCATCTTTTGCTGCTTTTCCCAGGCCATTAGCAGGGAGGTGGATTGGAAGTAGAACAGCCAGGACACGACCAGTGCCCACACAGGATGCTGGTGTCACAGGCAGCTGCTTTACCAAACACTATGCCATAATGCCAGCCCCAGTTTCCAATTTTCAAGAATCTCAATCTACATACCAAACATGGGTAATTTCAGAAAATACTAGGCCAAATACTTATGTTTTTGATAAAAATGAACCCTGAGGGGCCAGCACTGGGGCACAGCGGTTTAAAGCCCTGGCCTGAAGCACCGGACATCATTGGGCAGCAAGTTAAGCAGCCACTTAATTTGGGAAGTCTGCATCCCAGTTCAAATCCCAGCTATTCCACTTCCAATTCAGCTTCCTGCTAATACATGGGAAAGCAGTGGAGGATGGTCTGAGTGCTTGGGCCCTGCCATGCATGTGGGAGACCCAGATGGAGTTCCTGGCCTCAGACTGGCCAAGCCCTGGTTGCTGTGACCACTTAAGGAGTAAATCAGAGGATGGAAGACATCGATATCTCTATCTGTTCATCTATGTATCTCCCTCCCTTTCAAATAAATAATAAATCTTCAACAAGTTGAAAAAAATTAAGAAGAGGTAAGAATAAAATGTATATCTCGCACAATTTTCCCAACAAAAAAGAGTCTACAAAAACTTCATAAACTACTGCCATACTGGGTGGGTCAGCACAGAGAGGCAAATATCAAAAAATTGAAATAACATGTACAAAGACCACTAATAAATCTAAAAATATTAAATCTTAAGTATTGGTCATATTTAACATAGGGCACTTAGCAACACTAAGAAATTAATACAAGGTTAGTCAAGATAAGACAGCATTTACTTAATATAATTTACTCAAAGCAGATAACTGAAGAATTTCCTTTTGCCCAAATGATGCATTAAAATAGTACATATACACTGCTGGTTACAAATAAAGAAATTTCTGACAATATATACTAAAACTCCTCCCCCATCACTATTAAAACATTTCTCCTAAGCTTTCCTTGCCTAACTATAAAGGAAACAGGAGAAGTTTAAGCCACCTTGCTGGAAACAAAACCCGCTGCACTGCCTAATTGCATTTAGAAAACCCCATCGTTCCCCTTAGAAATGAATGGAAAAAAATCATACTAAGGGTTTCTGGATGAGGATTTTATTTACACACTTTGGCATTTTTAACAATCTAATACTGATAAGGACTTCAGTGGCCCCTAGAAAAGGAATGCAAAACATAGAAAAGAGAAAAAAACACACCATGTACTCTCCGGGCGTCCTGAGGATGGGAGTCTGTAATGTTAAGATGTTGGTGAGTCTGCCAAATTGACCTGATTGAGCACTCTGAACACTTCCGTGCAAAACAGGCTACTCCAATGTCAGCTCCCTGATTGGTTCATGTGGCATGTCTCATTAGCATACACTTTCAGTTCCCTGATTGGTTGTTATTCTGACCTCCTGATCAGCTGTTATTCTGCCTCTCCACTGATTGGTTAAATATCTACTCACTTCTCAGAAAGGGGCTAATCAGAGACACACACTTTGTGTACGAAAGAGCCAGCACTTGCAAGCTTCTCTGGCAACTCCTCCCTTGTGTCTCCCTCCTGACTGCTGCATCAGGAGGCTTCTTGCTTTCAGTAAACTTCACTTTGCTTACTGTCCCTGTCCACACGGAAATTCTTCTTTGGTATGAGAGAAGAACTGACATCACTCTCCTCATCCCACAACACTACTACCAGTACTAACAGAACAGTGCCATGTATTCCTCTAAGAGCTTCACATATATTACATGTCAAACAACAATCATTTAAGACTGGTACTACTGCTATATTCACTTCACGGATAACAAACTGAGGCAAGGGGGAATTAAGTAACTTGCCAAAGATAACCAACCCCAAAGTAGTGCAGGCTCGATTCAAATCAGAGCTATCAGACCCTAATCCACACTGGCAGTCACTACTATACTTCCTCTTCCTGTATCAGAACATAATTATTCAGAAACAATAGCAGGTGATATATGATTTTATTAGTTGTTAATAAATATCTGAATGGGGATATATAGTGATAGAACAAAAACATAAGCCTCAGCCATTCTTGCTCATTGCCCAAAAGATAAACACTGGGATGTATCCCTTGCCCTTGAATCTCAATTGGGTCTCATATCCTATCGCCTTCATACCCAGCCCCCACAGCCACCTGAAAGACCTACCAGTCCCAGGAATTCCCCTCAGCCTGCTGTCTCTTACCCCAGCCCCACTACAATATAAAAAGGCCCAGCCCCTGGGGGACAGGGCCTTCTGCCACGTGTTCCATCATGGGCACGCAGGCAGTTGGTCACCCACCTCTGTGAATTCATTTTCTCTGAATAAATTCAGTCTGGCTATAAATTCATACACTGCCGCCTCTCTATTCTGACCTCTTTTCCTGATATTTATGGTGCCCCGTGTGAGCAGGCACCAATCTGCAACTCTTTTCCTAACATATAGTATTCATGTAGGAAGAATTCCTTAATGCTTCC
Organism: Oryctolagus cuniculus; assembly: GCF_051225735.1. Lineage (NCBI taxonomy): Eukaryota > Metazoa > Chordata > Mammalia > Lagomorpha > Leporidae > Oryctolagus > Oryctolagus cuniculus. Next base: position 158,032,933 of record NC_142872.1, on the reverse strand, counting down.
TCAGAAATGAAGCTGGAATGGAAAGACTGAAGGTTATACAATGAAATTAAACCTTATCTGTATTTTATTTTCCTCTTTAGGTATGTATGCCTTCCTTAACCTCACATATGTTCAATACGCTATGGTTCAGGATAGAAGAAATGGATATGGCAAGGAGAACTAGGTCAGACGTCTAAGGAGGAACGAAGATATTAATCCTTACACTCATGCTTAATTGATTTTCCAAAGTGTTCCAACTCCATTCAATGGGGAAAGAATAGTCTGTTCAACAAACAGTAATGTGACAATTGAGTACCTCTAAACAAACTGTGGATAAAGCTGAACCTCTAATTTACATCAAATACAAAAATTAACTCAGGAAGAGTAATAGACCTAAAAAGTATAAAACTTTAGATTTACAAAAGGAGTAAATCCTTATGACCTTGGATTAGGCAATCACTTCTTATATGTAAGATTAAAAGCACAAAAGAAAAAAAATCAACTGAACTTCATCAAAATTAAAAATATCAGTGATTTAAAGCATACCATAAAGAATGACAAAAGCAATGACAGAACAGGAAAAATATTTGCAAATCATGTATCTGATGCAGGACTGACATCAAGAATATATAAAGAATTTTAAAACTCAACAATGAACACAATCTAATCAAAAGATGAACAAAGTGTCTGAAAGAGGTTTTTCTGAAGAAGATATACAAACAATCAATGAGCACACGCGAGGAAGTTTCAGTATCACTAGTCACTAGGGAAATGAAGATCAACGTCACCAGGAGATCCCACTTCAGAACCTCTGTGAAGACCACAAGCAGTAACAAGTTATCAGCAAGGACACGGAGAAACTGGAACATGCAATGAAGGTGGGAATGTAAAATAATGCAGCTACTAGGGAAAACACTGATTCACCATAGGACACAGCAATTATACTGCTAAGTCTGCACAACAAAAACATGCTCATACATAAGGTTGTAAACGAGTGTTCATAACAGCAATATTCATACTGGCCAACAAGTGGAAACAATTCTAATGCCCAAGACTGATGAGCGGTTAAATATAGTGTATTCATACCATGGAATATCAGACATAAAAAGGAATAAGGTACTAATATATGCCATCACATGAATAACCCTTAGAAACATTAGGCTACTTTAAAGAATTCTGACCAAAAGATTACATAATGGATGATTCCATTTATTTAAAATGTTTAGAATAGGCAAATCCTATTTGATGTGAATGGAAGGGGGGAGGGAGAGGGAAAGGGGAGGGTTGCGGGTGGGAGGGAGGTTATGGGGTGGGAGGAAGCCATTGTAATCCATAAACTGTACTTTGGAAATTTATATTCATTAAATAAAAGTTTAAAAAAGAAAAAAGAATAGGCAAATCCATAGACAGAAAGTAAATCAGTCAATTCCAGAGACAAGGAGAAGGGAATGGGGTGATAAATACATAATTCTGTGAAGATAATAAAAAACAATGAACTCTATACTTTAAATGGATGAGCTCTATGGTACATGAATTACATCCAAAAACAGAAACTATAATATTTGAAGATACAAAATAGAAATTCAGGAGTAGGATTCAAAGTTAGTGTTGTAACAGCCAATCCAAAGAAAATTAAAATGTAGGCACAGATTCATGTACAGGCAGATATTCCATTACGATTAGTTAATATTATAAGGAGCAGGAGGAAAAGCTAATCATCTTCATTAATACTAATTGCTAAATTACCCTGCCCAAGGAATTTGCCTTTATCAGGTAAAGACATTCTAAGAAGAAATGATTCTAAATATGCTAATTAAAATTAAGAGAAAACTTTTACTCACAGAATTTGTCCCAAGAACTTGCAGCTTTGGTTCCCCTGACTCCAGCAGCTTTGCCACCATATGAAGAAAGCTTTCTACAAATGGTTTGATGCTTTGAGAATGGCAAGCCATGAGAAGCTGGTCCAGTGCCTCCATAGCAATTAAAACATACCTGAGGATAAAAAATGATGGCAAACATTTCTAGCTGCTTTAATTCCAAGTGCTTTTCACTGGAATCTTAACTAATATATAGCAGTAATGATCTTAAGATTATAAAATAATCCTCACAAAACCTGAACTACTCCATTTTCCCTTTTTAAAATAATGCTTTCATAGCTGCTTCAACTTTGCAAGCTTTGTGTGTTGTCTTTTCTTTGTATTTTCCAGACTTTCAAGCATATGTATTTATATCTGTTTCAAAATAATTATTAAAGCAACATCCCTAAATCCTTCACATAAGCTACTTATATTTGTAAACATGAGTAAACCAAACAGCAGCAGCAACCACATTCTACTATATGAAAATGTCTCAAATTTTACTTTTTTCAGATTTTTTTTAAATCTTGCATTAAAAATTAAAATTCAGTCTTTAGGTAATTTTCCTTCAAAATCAACGATAAAACTCTGCCTTGACGCAGTAAAATGGTCTAAATTTTACTAAACAATGTTGAGGTGCAGCAAACACATTTATCACTTGGAGAATTAAGTACTCCAAGATCATATATTTATAGTATTAGAAAAAATATTATCCAAGTTGCATAGTTACTACCATTCAAGCACAGAGATTAGATGAAGATGATGGACCTCAATTTAGAGAGAGGAATACAGCCAACACAGCACTCCTTCCCACATTGGTATCTCAGCCTAACATGGTCTCTCTTATTATTCCTCTAAGGGGTAAAACTGAAGTTGGGATCTTTCTGTTTTCTTTTTGAATCTAGAGGCTGATTTTTAAATTCTAGATAGCACTGAAAGACTAAGGCAGTCAATTTCCAATACTTCCCATTAGAAAAATCTCAGAAATTACTGGAGAGTTACACTGAAGCAACTCTTAACTAACTTGAGTTTTTGTTTTTGTTTTTTACAAAATCTGACCACCAGGAAAGTAATAAAAGCTGCAGCATCTATGTAGGTACCACACATTTCTTTGTATAATATTACAGTATTTTATCTCCAAATACTCTCTCTGCCTGGCTAGATGACATAATAATTTACTGCACAACTTAGCCTAGGGAGGATTTTCTGAAGAGACTACATTAGCAGCAATCAGCTCCCTTACCCGGAGCGATGTCTGACAACATCCCTGCTCAATCTTTCTGCCAGGTAAGCACCAATTCGATCCAACTTCTCTGGAGCAGATACTGCATAAAATGTCAATTTCTCCATATCAGCTTTAACAAGGCCATCCTAAAAGTAAAAACAGCAAGAGTAAGATAACAAAGTCATCCACATTTTAAAGCTTGCTTATTTGTTTGTTTTGGTTTTAAGTGTTGCCTTCTTCACACTTTCCCCTGGAGATTTATCCATATTTATGCTAAAACATTGTGAATATCACCTCCTCAGTTCTAACATTCACCATCCTGGACACACAGAACCTTTCAAAATTTAAGGAAATGTCTCAGTAGGCAAAGCATTTAAACGGATAGTCACAAACAATGAATGAGACACTATAACACTTTCCTTTATAGCGAAATGCCCAATGAACTGCAGTATGCAGGAACTAGGATATATTTTAGAGAAAAGATTTCAAACAAAATTTGTTTCAATTTAAAAATGTTTTAAATGTTGTATTAAGCCTATTTTACCCCTTTAAAAATAGTGAACATGCTGTGTTTTTAATGATTCAGAATTTGCTGATATCATTATAGAGTTTTGTTGTAGTTAACAAATGAGACAGCATTCAGAATTGTATGAATGTATGTTACTCAGTGTATTGAAAAATATCAACAAGTCTGATACAGAATTGTGAACTGTCACCCATCTCCATCCTCTGAAACATGACATACAGCAGATCTAATGAGTCTTCTACCTTCACAGCACTCTGGCATGCTGTGGTATAGTGGATAAAGCTGCCATCTGTGGCACTGGTATCCCACAAGGGCAGTGGTTCAAGTCCTGGCTGCTCCACTTCCAATCTAGCTCCCTGCTAATGTGTCTGGGAAAGCAGCAGAAAACGGCTCAAGTGTTTGGGCCCCTGCATCTACATAGGAGACCCGGAACACGCTCTTGGTTTCGGTTTTGCCCAGCTCTGGCCACTGCAGCCATTTGGGGAGTGAACCAATGGATGGAAGACCTGTCTGTCTCTCTCTGTAACTCTTTCAAATAAATAAATAAATCTTAAAAAACAAAAACAAATACTAAATCTCCCACTTTCTCAGTATCCTCTTAGCCAGTCAGTTTCCCCCAGGGGTGACTTTACTCCACAGGGCAATACGTAGATCCATTCTGGATTGTCATGGCCAGGATCCAGCAGGTGGGGACAGACAGTGCTAAAAGTACTCAGTGCCCAAGACAGTCCCCCACAGAAAAGAATTATATGAAACCAAGAGTCCACAGAATGTAAGCTGGCCTAGACACAGTGCAGGGGCCCCATTTTCCCTGTCTAGGAGGAATCACATTGCCTGTTCTCTATGCATGTACCTGAAAGCCCAAGGATCTGGTTCCAGCAGCAGCTTTGATAGTACTGGTTCTCTGATCTGTGGCATTGTTATCAGTTCTGCATCATCATTTAAATATGAATGAATCTCATCTACTTTGTTGAACCCCTTACTGATTTTACTGAGAAGTATTTCACTTATAGAAATTGACATTTTGGGGCCGGTGCCGTGGCTCACTTGGTTACTCCTTTGCCTGTAGCGCCGGCATCCCATATGGGCTCCGGATTCTAGTCCCAGTTGCTCCTGTTCCAGTCTAGCTCTCTGCTGTGGCCCAAGTGCTTGGGCCCTTGCACCCACATGGGAGACCAGGAGGAAGCACTTGGCTCCTGGCTTCGGATTGGCGCGGCACACCGGCCACAGCGGCCATTTTGGGGGTGAACCAACAGAAGGAAGACCTTTCTCTCTGTCTCTCTCTCTCACTGTCTATAACTCTACCTGTCAAATAAATAAAAAATTGAAAAAAAAAAAAAAAGAAATTGACACTTTGAGAAGCAATGACTTGAACAGCCCTTATCTTGACTGTTGAGGAACAGTTTTTTTTTTTAATACTATTTGTTGAACTCTAATTAACATAGTTACACATAGTATATAAAGTCAATTGAAAATAGATCTCAGTAAAAAATAAGAGTGGGAATGAGAGAGGAGGAGGAAGATGGGTGGGAGTATGGGTGGGAGAGTGGGCACTGTGGGAAGAATCACCATGTTCCTTAAGTTGTAATTATGAATGTTCTGCATACATTCCTATGGACTTACTTCTAAGGATACAGTTTAAAAACTTGCCATGGGACCCCAAATCCCCCTAAGCTAAATGGTACAAATACCATCCTAAGAATTTTAAAGTGATCATATGGATAGGATTAAGGGTCTGGTAATAACAACAGAATTAAAAAGGAGTGAATGCCCAAACATGGGAAGCAGTCCACACAGCAGACTCATAGAATGACAATAGCTTTAAACAGCACTCTGACCTCAGAATCAGCCCTTAAGGCACTCTGGTCTGGCTGAAAAGCCCACAAAAGCATTTCAGGCATGGAAAACCAAGACACTGGGGCAAAAAAATGTCCTACATGATCGATCTCAGTGGATGAGACCCCAGTGGAAAGAAGTGGTCATCAAAGGAGGTACTTCTCTCTGAAGGGAGAAGAGAACTTTGCTTATGGCATTGTCCAAATACTGACGGAGTTTGTGGATTCAAAAGGCTTCCATAGCCTAGGCAGTCCGTGTCAAGAGCCTCGGGTGGTCACCGACATCATACATTAGATTGTTAACTGTTATATTAACAACAAGAGTCACTATGAACTAACTTCCCATGTATGACCTCTGTCCTCAAAGAGTTTTATTATGTCTAAATGCTCCTAAAAAATTATCACTGAGTGCTTTGTTAATTAAGTTTCTATTTAAAAAAAAAAAAAGTGAAATTAACTTCAAGACGCAATGACTTTGAACAGCTCTCATCTTGACAGTTGAGGAATAGTTTTTATTTGTTTCAGTTTTTGGTTTTTCTTACCATGCAAATTTTTGAACTGTTCAGTTAGTACAGAGTTGGTCTTCTGTGTATAAAGTTCATCGAAAATGGATCTTAGTGGAGAATGGGACTGGGAATGGGAGGAGGAGGTGGAGGAGGAAAGGTGGGAGTGCGGCTATAATGAGAAGAATCCCTATATTCCTAAAGTTGTACTTATGAAATGCGTGAAGTCTGTATTGCTTAAATAAAAGGGTTTTTTTGGGGGAAAAATAAAATAAATAAAGCATTTCCCTTAGAGTAAACATCTACTTCAAGTATATAATTTGAAATGTGATCACTCTATAGGGCAGTGAAACTGCCACTAGAAACAAGATACCACTGTTCCCATCATTTGCAGATTCTCAGGTGTTCTGCAGTCTATCCTCCCCTCTCCAGCAACCACAGCTCTCCTTTTCATCATTCTGAGTCTGCAGGCACCTAACATAAATGGAGCCAATCTGCTGACTGTTCTGTGAATGACTTCTTTCACTCAGCTAACTTCTTTGCTTAAGAACCCCTTTCTAGTTCACCTGGATGACATCTACTCCTCTTTCAGTTCTCAGTTTCCTCCAAAGACTCTTCATGGCATCTTTCCAATCACCCTCCCAAGACTGGGTGAGATTTTCCCACTTTATGTCTTGATCACAGCACTTACTCCAGTATTATATTATAGCACATAGTATTTTCATTAAACAAATAGCCATCGAGTACCAACCATATGCTAGGTACTGTGATAAACACTGAGGAAGTAATAGTGAGCAAAGAACTGTATTAACTCACTTGGTTCTCAAGAAAAGATTGTAAGAAAGGTACCATTTATTATTTCCACCACACAATGAATAACTTAAAAAGTTGCTCTAGATCACCCATATTAATAATTACAAAAAATCATTTGCTTGTTTGTCCCTCTACTAGATTGCTTTCCTAAAACAGTGACTGGACTATAGCACATATATCCCTGTTGTTAAGATATCTACTTTCTGATTGATTGTGAATACACAAGATGTTTTCATTTGTTTTACTAAATAAAAAGAAAAATGGCAAATTAAGTAATGGTTCATACATACATAGATTCATGCATTTTTAATTTTTTTTTAAAGATTTATTTATTTATTTGAAAGTCAGAGTTAGAGAGAAGCAGAAACAGAGAGAGGTCTTCTATCCACTGATTCACTCCCCAAATGGTCACAAGAGCTGGAGCTGGGCAGATCTGAAGCCAGGAGCCTGGAGCTTCTTCCAGGTCTCCCACACAGGTGCAGGAGCCCAAACACTTGGGCCATCTTCTACTGCTTTCCCAGGCCATAGCAGAGAGCTGGATCGGAAGAGGAGCGGCCAGGACTCCAACCGGTGCCCATATGGGATACTGGCACTGCAGGTGGTGGCTTTATCTGCTATGCTACAGCACTGGACCTCATTTTTTATTTTTTACAAATCTTATTATATAGGCTGTCATTTAATAAATCTTACCTAAATCTCTGGCAAAAATAAAGATTCTTTCGGTAGTCCTTCTCCCATTTATGTCATCGCTCCCATGAGCAAGTTGAAGGGTCCCACACTGTCTACAAGTTAAAGTGGATAAAGCAGATGTCTTGCCTGTCATTTACATTCCCCCATAATTTGGCCTCCACTTTACCTTCAGTGACCATATGCCAGATCTTCAGGGAAATAAAAATCTGAATATTCTCTATCATTCCCCTTCTCTAACTTTGTCTTTCAAATAAATTAAAAACAAAAAACAAAAACAAACAAACAAACAAACAAACAAAAAACCTCTACAACAGTCTGTCTTTACCTCTCAATTCTCTTCTAAAAGAAAAGAAGATTACAGCCAATCCCTACTTATTCTTTGGATCCTAGCTTAGATTTCATTTCCTCCAGGGCTTTCATCTACTAAATCCAAATTCGATAGCACTCCTCTGTATACCATAGCACCTTGTACTTCCTGTCACAAAATTTTTTCACACAATATCGTAATTGCCAATGGATTTATCCATGAGCTGGGTGAGGGCAGCACATCATGCTCTCTTCAGTTATAACTTGAGTACTCAGGATACTTTATCTAGCACTGGTTCATAAGTTTTTGCTGAGTGTTAAATTAGACATTATACAGATTATGAAAGAATATCCCCTATCACTCGATTTGTGTCTAATCTATGAACAGGATCTGAAAAGTAGAAAGTTGAGCATAGGTCACTCAAAAGTAAAAAACGGAAGTATAAAAACAGTAATGTGTAAGACGAGATGTAAGGGTAAAAGTAGAGAAATGAAATTAGGGAAACCTTAGGGAGGTCAGCAGGGGGCAGAATGGGTCAGCAAAGAGAAGGATCAGTAGATGTAGATCAATTTACTTTTGGATCTTCAGGGAATATGTTGTCCACCAGGCGTTTGTAGCGAGGACGCAATGCAGAACAGCAGCAACATACTCCTGTTTAAAAAACAAAAAGTACAGAAATATTAGTATTGTAAACTGACCTAGAAATTCCAGTTTCTGAATATGAGTATGCTACTTAAAATAAAAAGTGTAAACTGCCACAAAGAAAAAAAGGTATGCAAATTCAGAAAGTGACACAGAAATGAGAAAGCTATATTTTTCACCCCTCCCAAACACAGCTTCTAACAATCTGCATATGGGGTGGATGTCTGGCACAGTGGTTAAGGTGCCATTTGGAAACCCCCAATCCCATATGGGAATGCATGGATTTGTGTCATAGCTCTGCTCCCAGTATCAACTTCCTGCTCACCTACACGCTGGGAGGCAGCAGCAATGGCTCGGGTAGTTTGGTCCCTGTCACCTACATGGGATACCCACTTTGAGTTCTGGGATCAGCCCTGGCTGTTGCAGGCATCAGGGAGGGAACCAGTGGATGGGAGATCCCTGTCTGCTTCTCTCTTTGCCTTTCAGTGAAATACAGCTTTAAACATTTTTTTAAAATTTAGAGGTAGGGGCCAGTGTTGTGGTGCAGTGGGTTAAGCTGCTGCTTTTAACACCAGCAATTTGCATCAGGACATGAATTTGGGTTCGAGTCCTTGCTGCTCTACTTCCAATCCAGCTCCCTGCTAATGTGAGTGGGAAAGCAGTTGAAGATGGCAAGAATCTGGGCCCCTGCCAATCACTTAGGAGGATCCAGTTAGAAGATCCAATGTGGCCATCTGGGGAGTGAACCAGCAGATGGATGCTCTCTCTCTCTTTCTCTCTCTCTCTGTCTTTCAAATCAATACATAAATATTTTTTTTAAAAAATATGTGTGGAGCCAGCACTGTGGTGTAGTGGGTAAAGCTGCTGCCTACAGTGCCAACATCCCATAAGGGCACTGGCTGGAGTCCTGGCTGCGCCACTTCCGATCCAGCTCCCTGCTGTGGCCTGGGAAAGCAGTGGAAGATGGCCCAAGTCCTTAGGCCCCTGCACCCGCATGGGAAAACTGGAAGAAGCTCCTCATTCCTGGCTTCGGATTGGTGCAGCTCCGGACGTTGTGGTCAACTGGAGAGTGAACCAACAGATGGAAGACCTCTCTCTCTCTGCCTCTCCTTCTTTTTCTGTATAACTTTCAAATAAATAGATAAATCTTTTTAAAAAACATATGTAACACACACATATATATGTGAGTAAATGCTTGAAGTACAGGTTACCTGAACTTCGTTCTAAGCAGATCGCTATTATGTTACTGAGTTACGACAGCAAGAGACACCTTCTCCAGATCTCACTTTCTTTATGAAGCATGCAGCTTTCACATATATCGCACAATCAATACCAAAGACAAGTGAGTGTCCAGCACAGTCAAAACAAATAAAAACAAGACCAGATTTGCAGTAGAGGGGAGTCATTAGAATAGTAATAAAAATAAGACCCAGTTAAGTTTGACATAGACGCCTCAGGGATCATAAAATACTAGGGGTACATTACCTAAGATTTCCAGCAACCTAATGAGCTTTCATCATCATCACTACTTAACAGAAGCATGAACTGCAGAAGTAATCTAGTAACTTACTCATCAATAATGGCTTCTTTCTACACCATACACACTATAATGGTCAAATCAATCATTGCCCACATATTTAATTTGCAGAGATAATATCCCTACTCCTGAGGAGTTTATAAACTATTATAAAAAATAATGAATTCACCAACATATACTCAGGCACTACATACTGAAAATACAAAATGTTCCACTGCTCAAGCTGTTTTTTTAATAGGAGAACATTGTAAAGAATCTAATATTCCAAAGAGTTAACTTTTCAAAATAACACTAAAATATTTTAACCCCTTTTAGATTCGAAAAGCAAAACACATATTGGATAACTGGGGTGAAAAAAGGGTTAAAAGCCAAACTGGCAAAAGTCATATTTCCATATCTACTATACTCTTTTACTTTTTATAAACATTAATACTGACACTGAAATAAATTAAAATCAAGAATGTATTGAGTAGTGATAAGACTGAGCTAGGTATCGCAATGATGAAATTAGTTGACAACTTGATAAGATTTAGATGAATTCTTCGTTAATTTTAATGCAAGGCCACATACAGCAAATTCAAATTGTTATCATGGCAAAAAGACCAGCACTCAGGCTGAAGACCCAGTTGTAACGGGTCAAGTTTCCAATCAGAATAGTAAATTTTGAAAACATCCTTACTAGATTTCACTTATTGATACTTTCTGCTAGCATACATTATCCATTATTTAGGTTAAAGGAGCTTGAAAAATAAATATGAACTTGGAATGCAGACAACACCCAGATTCTCACTTTCAGGAAGCCTAGATTTACTGGAGGAGACAGATCAGCAAAATCACAATTCAGACATGCAGTATAAGTTTAAAGCATGAGCTCTGGAGTCAGACATATATGCGGTGAATCTGGAATCATGTCCAGAAGGGAAGGGGAGAAGTAGGGGTGGGAGACACAAGCAGGAGGTTACTTGTCTTACCACACCTATCCGTCACCAGTAACACAGATGTAATATTTTTCATAATCACTATGAAAATTGAAGAAAATTATATATATTAAGCATTCCATAAAATGGTAACACCCTTGGTAATGTAGAGTAATAATACAATCAGGCTAAGCTTAAGGTGATCAAGGGTGCAACAATGAGAAATCTTTGCCGTAAACTAATCATTTAAAAATCTCAATAAATTTCATATACAATGCACAACAAGCTTTCAATAATACCAGTACCAGTTGGGTTAACTGCCATTTTCTGAACACAATGTGTGTACCATACACTAGGGGCTTTTCAACATTATTCCTTTACTGCTAGAGCAGCTCTGTGAGATGGGGGTTATTATCCCCATCGACGAAGGAGGAAACAGAAGTTTCGTGAGGCCCATTTGCCCAGCATCATCTAGCTGGCAAAAAGCCTCAGCAACCATGAATCCTACTCAGATCTGATGACTTCAAAGGGCAACTCTGACACTACATTCAAGTGCCAACGTCCTAACTGCTTAAACATTTTAGCTTTCTACAAATCATGACTGATACACATGATTGCAGGAATGTGTGTACCTAACAGATGAGGAATGCGCTGCGTAACAGGCAAGTAAAAACACCAGTGAGGTTTTCAGGAAAGGCCATAACGAAACAGAAATACCTGCATGACCACACACTATAAATGAAAAGCTATCCACTATAAAGAAGATTTATGAAATGAGGTTAAAAGTTTACATTTGCCAAACTTTTTATGAAATTGTACTATACAATAGACAATATAAGGGTAAAATGATTGGCAATAATTATAAAATAAATTACTTGAGAGATTACATTAAGTAAGAGAATACAGTACTTACGAACATCACAAGAACAGATAAAATCAAACCATTAGACCTACTTGGATATAGAAATGTGGTTGACTCCCTTGAAGTAAATTCATAAGGCTTTTCTAGTTCAGCTGCAGGTACCTGGACGTAGTCCTTCATGTTGTAGTAAGACTATTTTCTAGTTGATCTTCCTGCTTCTAGGTCCTTTTACCTACTGATCAGGAAGTGCCTAGTTCACTTTACTTCTAATTAATTAGGAGAGGACACTCAGTAACTTATCTTCATTGTGGTTGACATCAAATATAAAGCTAACAAGAACTTGATAATATCCATATCAAATTCTGCTAACAAAGCCACTTAGCCTAAATAAAATACTAAGGCAGTTGCATTGCTAGTTGATAAAAGCAGATTTTCAAACAGTTTAAATAAGAAAGTGCACTTACTTATATTTTTTTCTTAAAGCATTCTTTTAGTACCTCCCAATAAACTCACTTGACCATGATACCATCATATTTTCAACCTCTTCCTTTTTTCAAAATGAAAAATAAAAACTGGCTGAACACACACAAGTCCCCCCAAAACTGGCAAGCCTAGGCAATATGAATTCTTCATTTAATTTTAGCACATGAAGTCTGAGAAAGTCATTCATTCCTCTCCCAAACATGTGAAACTCAGAGCCCTGATTATGATACATAAGAGATGAAACAGGAAGGCTCAAGTAGAATAACTCAACTATGGGAAAATGGAACTTGGGTACAGTCAGAAAAGAGAAATTATAGGGGGAAAAAGTACCAGACTGCATTTTTAAAAATTTATTTATTTATATATTGGAAAGGCAGAGCAACAGAGAGATCTTCCATTCCTACATGGCTGCAACAATCAGAGCTGGGACAGGCTGAAGTCAGGAGCCTGAACCTCCTCCCAGGTCTCCCATGTCGGTAACAAGGGCCCAAGCACTTGGGCCATCTTCTGCTGCTTTCCCAGGTGCATTAGCAGGGAGCTGGATCAGAAGTGTAGTAGCCCGGACTTGAACTGAAACCCTTGTGAGATGCCAGCACAGCAGCAGCTGCTTAACCACTGGGCCACAAGGTCTGTCCCTGCATATTCTAACAGTGTGCAGACAGGCTCAGGGGGCATTAAGGGTCTCTGAGCATCAGTGAGCAAACAGGAAAAGCTTCTACTAATCTCTCAAGGTTCAGAGTACTAAATTAGTAATCTAAAAATTTCTTGGGGTGGATAAGCCACCTAAATGCATTTAAAATGTTTTTTGCAATTCGTGCCTTTTGCATACTCCTAAGCTATCACTTCTTAAAAACACTCCGAGAGAATTTCTTCTCTTTATTCTCATGTGGATTCACCAGTCTCTAAAATGATGGAGGTGCATGGATGCCTATGAGAGGAAATAAACATTCTTTGATGGGAAGGCATTAGAATTAATCTCCGCCCCTCCTCACTCATAGAGGCACTCACAGGAGGATTTGAGCAGCCATACGGAGAACCTGACTACCCAACTCACGACATGGATCAGGCCCATGGGCACACAAACGTGTACTGACAAGCAGCAGCATTCTGTTCCACTAGCGAGACCTCTGGTTTGGGATAACATTTGTTTTCCTGTGAGTAGTTGGATAATTAAAATGACTCCTTTTTAAAAAACACAACTTTCAACTGACGTTACCCTATAACAAACGAAATCTAAATGGAAATACTGATATCCCCATCATGAACTGTACACCACTGCGCCATAGAATTCCTAGGATAAAGTTACTCTCCCAAACAAAAATGCTGTCACTGCAGCTGACAAATGCTTAGATCCTATTGTGAAAACTGACTATGTGACTTTGAATCAGATTTGTATCATGAGCTGTAAAAGCAGAAAATAAATAGTATCTTTGACTGTATGTGACAATTATATTATCTAATTTAATTCTTATATTGAATATGTTAGGAATTTGTGGACATATGTAGAGCTCACTAAATTCCATACTTTTAAATAAGAATGGTAGGGTCTGTTCTGGTCCAGGTGAGTTGCTGCTTGTCTGCAGCACCAGTATCCCATATGGGCACAGTTCAAGTCTTGGCTGCTCCACTTCCAATCCAGCTCCCTGCTAATGCACCTGGGAAAGCAGGACGACCCAAGTCCTTGTATTCCTGCACGCGGGAGACCCAGATGAAACTCCTGGCTTCAGTTCAGCCCTGGCCATTGCGGCCATTTTGGGGGTGAACCAGCAGGTGAAACGATCTCTCTCTCCCTCTCTCTTGTAACTTATTCCAAATAAATATTTTAAGAGAGACAAAGAGAGCGACAGTGAGAGAGAGAATGGCTATGATTACTGGATTTGGGTCCTTTATGACTTTACCATATATTTCTACTATAGCAGTTACAATAATTTATTGCATTTACTTATATATATATATATATATGTATTTTTACCAACAAAATGAACCCCTTAAATTCAAAGTCCATATTCATTGTTGTATGTCTGACATATAGCAGACATGTATAAAAATGTTTCTCACTAAATGCAGAAGCACAAAAAGTTCACTAAAAAACAAAATGAGTTTAGCATCTGTTCCTATATGTAATAAAAATCAAAAGATAAAAAAAGTACATTGTGGGGCCAGTGCTGTGGCATAGCGGGTAAAGCCGCCACCTGCAGCGCAGCTTGCCTGCAGCGCTGTATCCCACATGGGCACCGGTTGGAGTCCTGGCTGTTCCACTTCCCATCCAGCTAAAACAAGATTGGGACACTTGAGGACAAGAGACAGCCCAACAGTAGGTGGATCACATGGCCATAAAAGCCACTGAAGTTCAGAGGAAAGAGAATATACTTCAGCTCATGTGAAGAAAGGTTTTACTAAAGACAGCCTTTGAACAGGACTGTTGACACAATTCCTAAAAGAAGGAGCAGACTTTAACCACAGAGATAATCTGGAGAGAGTGGAGGACAACTATAATCAAATGGAACAATGCAAGCATCACTATGAAATGAGGCACACGAAAAAAAAAACAAAACATATAATTTAGTAAGTCAAAACTTTGAAAGGAACTCTGAAAAGGCCATAAAGGAGGCATGAAATAGTCTGGTGACTAATAAGATAAGGTCAAAAGAAAGGGAACAAATGGTCTTATCATCAGGAAAATGTTCCCTTGGAAAGGATTTTAATCCACTACGGGAGTATTTTATTACACGATCTTTTCCACATGTAATTCTATACCATCTCTCTTTCATCCTCCATTTCACTACTTATTTTATTCCCAGTCATATAAGCCTTAAGGGAAAAAGAAGGACAACAAAGCAATAAATATAACTGAAAATAAAACTGCACTGCAACATTTTGCTCAATAGGCACAACACAGACCAAACTCTGGTATATTTTTCCAAACTATTCTGAGACTGTAAAAAACAAAAACAAAAACAGCCTTTTTTCCCCCGAGTCAATTTTTGACTGTTCAATATATAACATCTTATATTTTCCCACTATTGCCACCTTAATTTAAAAAAAACAAATTAGACATTCTCTTAGTCAATTAACACAAAAATAAAGTCAGAAAATGTAATTCCTTATTCATTTCACCTGATGGAATAGTTTACAGCGTAACTAAGAAACAGTCCAGTGAGTACCACAGAGATAAGATCTGCAGCCAGGCAGGAAAAGCTCTCATGTCTCTGAGCCACCACTTCAGGACACTGCACGTGGCTCATTCTCCATCTAGCAGCACATCACCCATGGACCCTGCTCACCCCTCCATCCAACAGCACATCACCCATGGACCCTGGCTCATCCTCCGTCTAACAGCACATCACCCATGGACCCTGGTGCACAGGTCATCCTCCTACACGCTCAGGCGGCAGAGCCTTGGTGTCCCAATCTCCAGAAGTAAGTAATTAGATGACGCAGAATTGAAAACCGAAATAGTATGCGAATGCTTCTTAAAATTTCTAAAATACTTGGCCAGCGCTGCAGCTCAATAGGCTAATCCTCCACCTGTGGCACCGGCACCCCGGGTTCTAGTCCCGGTCGGGTTGCCAGATTCTGTCCCGGTTGCCCCTCTTCCAGTCCAGCTCTCTGCTGTGGCCTGGGAAGGCAGCGGAGGATGGCCCAAGTGCTTGGGCCCTGCACCCACATGGGAGACCAGGAGGAAGCACCTTGTTCCTGGCTTCGGATCAGCGCAGCGCACCAGCAGTAGCAGCCATTTGGGGGGTGAACCAATGGAAGGAAGACCTTTCTCTCTCTCTCTCTCTCTCTAACTCTGTCAAAAAAATTTTTCTAAAATACTGACTAATGTTCTCTTCAATGTCAGGAGTGCTGTTAGAATTACAACTTAAGAGTATGGGAGCAATGACTTTCCTCTTTAGTCAAAAGCAATACATTGATATTTACTTTGCATAACTAATATGCTTCAAAAGGAGGAGGTAACTACACAATAAGCTACAATAGATATTAGGAATCAGTATTAAAAGGGAGACAAGTGGTGGAAAGGCAAAATGCAAATCAGATTACACAGAACTTAACTGAGAAAGTAAAAGCACTAATAATATATTTTAAGAGGTCTACTAAAACACATCTAACAAAAGCACTAGCTAGCAACAAAACACTCAAAACAAAATCTTGCAATTTTCTTTTCTTTCTTTCTTTCTTTTTTTTTTTTTTTTTTTTTTTTGACAGGCAGAGTGGACAGTGAGAGAGAGAGAGAGACAGAGAGAAAGGTCTTCCTTTGCCATTGGTTCACCCTCCAATGGCCGCTTCAGCCGGCGTGCTGTGGCCGGCACACTACGCTGATCCGATGGCAGGAGCCAGGTACTTATCCTGGTCTCCCATGGGGTGCAGGGCCCAAGCACTTGGGACCATCCTCCACTGCACTCCCTGGCCACAGCAGAGAGCTGGCCTGGAAGAGGGGCAACCAGGACAGAATCCGGTGCCCCGACCGGGACTAGAACCCGATGTGCCGGCACCGCAAGACGGAGGATTAGCCTAGTGAGCCGCGGCGCCGGCCCAAAATCTTGTAATTTTCAAAAAAAAAAGAGAGATGTACTGTCCAGTTAAGGAAACATCTGGGAAATCGGTAAGGGAACACTTTCCATCTCTGAGTACACTTCAAAATTCAGTATCTTTGGAGCTTTCAACCAAATTTATTTTCAATTTCTTAGAGCAAACTTGCTAAATATACAAAATAACATAGCTAGTCAAAGAGTAGGGAATGCTTTGCTTTAACATTAAACAAAAACTTTGAGTGTATATCCAAAGGCTGTTAACAGTTTCCTTTAATCTGAAAAAGGACAAAAGAAACTGAATTTACAAATTTTATTTCTGCCTGCTTATAAATTGAATATTTCTTCTGAAGAGTCTTTAGATGAACTAAACACATTCTCATGGAACACCAAGAAAACAGTTCTGAAAAGTTTTTGTTACATCAATGCCTGGATATAAGCTAACAGTCTAGGAATCCTCACCCATTACAAAACAATTCTGAAGGATCAGCAATTTCTGGCAGCAGTCAAAACATTCCATAATTTTAAAATACGGTTAATTTTAAAAAACTACATGAAAACACAAAAATTCCCATCAAAAATAGGTGTTACTAGTGCTACTTGTTAGGTGACATCCTAACTGGGGGTCCACAAAATTCTCACATAAATCAAAACAGAGAAAGATTCATTAACATTAGTACACAAAATGTGGGCTTAAAACAAGTGATAGCAAGAATTCAATTTGCAAACCGCTGATTTAGATACTTCAAAATTCAACTGTACTTAGATAATTTAGCATCTTGAGAGTGATCAAGGATACCATTAGTAATTATGCAAAGGCTAGTGGCATAAACTTTGACCATCTCAAACAAACCAGGGCCTATGGTTATCCTACTCATTCTCTTCGAGTATTGAGACATGTGCAAAGACATCCTCGAATTTTCAATTAGTTACAATATGAGGAAAAGCAGGGACAATCCATTCAGGGCAGATAAAGACAAAGGTAAGATTACAAACCACACCTGGAAGAAGACTGGGGCTGTGGGATGGACAGCAACATCTTCAAACTTTAGCTGGCTTTAATTTTCCTGGTATATAGTCATTATAATGCAGCAATTTTGTATGGTGAGTCATTAACTGTAATTAAAATATTTTAGAAAACGTCTACTACATTCAAGAGACTAACCTGGTTGTGAAATGTGCAAGTAAGTTATAAAATAGGTTCCTGACATAAAGACTTTTAAAATACAAGGGTGCTAAATACTAAATACTAAAGTGTCCACAGAAAGATAAAATTGAAAGTTAAGTTTATCTTGGTACCAAAAAATCCTGAAAACCATGCATAGTTCTAACCATAATATACATTTTCCATGAATGGTTTGAAGATTCATGCACAGATTTCAGAATTTTTTGCACTAAAATAAACTTACAATTTCATTTTTCACAAACTTTTAGAAGTACCTTCATATATCAATGTTATAGAAAATGAGATACTTCCCTTACCAAAATCAAAAGATAAATGCAAAAAAATTGCAGTAACACCAAACAACCGAATTCGCCCTTGGTCTCTAGGTAGAACTACATACTATGCCAGTTTTCCTTTCATATATATATTTTTTAGAGATTTACTTATTTATTTGAAAGGCAGAATTAGAGAGAGGCAGAGGCAGAGAGAGATCTTCCATTCACTGGTTCACTCCCCAAATGGCCACAATGGCCAGAGCTGGGCCAATTTGAAGCCAGGAGCTTGTTCTGGGTCTCTCACATGGGTGCAGGGGCCCATGGACTTGGGCCATCCTCCACGACTTTCCCAGGCCACAGCAGAGAGCTGGTTTGGAAGTGGAACAGCCGGGACTCGAACCAGTCCAGGCAGTCCCAGCCTACATGGGATGCCAGCACTGCAGGCTGGGCCTTAACCAGCTGTATCATAGCACTGGCCCTTTCATATTCTTAACATTAACACATCTCTAAAGAACAACTCCTCCACTCCCAACTCCCTAACAAAATCAACATTCACCAGTTTCTTCTGTTTGTATTTATGGTGTAAGGCCACCTCAGAATAAATTTTGTCTAAGCCAACCATGATTCCACAGTACAAGGTTTCTCTTAGAGTAGCCTATGAGCCACCTAAAGAAGGACCTACTTGGGCCGGCGTTGTGGCGTAGTGGGTAAAGCCATCGCCTGCAGTGCTGACATACCAAAGGGCACCGGCTCAAGTCCCGGATACTCTAGTTCCGATCCAGCTCTCTGCTATGGCGTGGGAAAGCAGAAGATGGCCCAAGTCCTTGGGCCCCTGCACTCGTGAGGGACACCTAGAGGAGGCTCCTGGCTCCTGGCTTTGGATCGGCACAGCTCTGGCCATTGCAGTCAGTTGGGGAGTGAACCAGCATATGGAAGACTTTTCTCTCTATGTTCTCTCTGTGTAACTCTTTCAAAGAAGAAGAACCTATTGGAGCATTTGGATTTTTTTTTAAAAATTATTTATCTTCTTTGAAAGCCACAGAGACAGAGCGGAGAAGACAAAGAGATCTCCCATCTGCTGGTTCACTGGAGAAAGAACCTCAACCCAGGGCTCCTCATAGGTGGCAGGGACCCATCTACTTGAGCCATCTCCTGCTGCCCCCCAGGGTGTGCATTAGCAAGCAGCCGGAATCCGAAGTGGTACCAGGACTCAAACCCAGGCAATCGTGTATCCCCAAGATTGCTCTGTTATGCTTCTCGGTATTTCATATTATTCTGCCCTTTAAATTATCATAGTCCTCTGGGCCTATTTTACATGCAATAGCTAGAGAAGAGAGTATATTGTTTGGCAGAACTATTTTACTATTTTACTCCCATCCTTATCTTCCCTAGAGAACACTTCTGACTTTCTTCTCAGTCTGGAAGCAGGCAATGAGGACACCCTAAACCACACACCCCAAGTATCTATCTGCAGCACCTACACAGTGCCCAGCACATAGAGCTATGTACCTGTCAAATGAATGAATGCACAAACTCTAAGAGTCTCTCTCTCAGATGTGCATTCCATGATTTCATTCTTCCTGCTTCTATGTGCTAAGCATATTTAGGTGTGGAAACCTGTTTATGTGTCCACTCAGAGTTACAAAGTCTGAGTCAGCATGCCTTCTGTGGAAAATTCTGGATAAGTAAGTTTGCTCTACTGACCTTAGATACACTGTTGGAAGCTCTACATTTGGAGAAAAAGTAGCAGCCTGGTGATGGACAAAGTCCAAGACCATTCTCTAACACAGCTTTATTCTGACTTCTATCAGACTAACTGGTATATTTCAGCTGGCTCCAAACTCAGAAGGGGACAAGGGTGAGAATGTTCCCTTTGGAAAACCAATAAATATATGTGCCTCAGAAATATACCTGATTGGGAAAAACACTTAGCTTCAGTATCGCTTGTTTTTTAACAAGTATTTAATGAAGCATACCATGCTGCAGGCACTTAGCAACATGGGAGGAACAAAAAGGCCCCAATTCCTGGCCTGTAGTGGCTCACCACCTGGCAGAGAACACAATCTATACAGTCAGAATTGCAACTCTGCACTGACAGTCGGGGCAGAACAGGTTGTTATGGGACAGACAGCAGAGGGGAGCTGGAATGTGCTGGGCAAGGCAAACACTGGAGAGAGGAGAGAAGGGAAGGAAGTGGAAGAATATACCTGCAGAACAAAGGAAAACTATAAAAAGATAGTGTTAGTGAGTACAAAAGAGAAATTTTCAAATTCTATATTTCCTACAAAAGTACTGATTACATGGATAAAAGATACAGGAACTTTTTCAAAAAAAATCCTTCAGCAGAAAAAGAAATTCAGAGCATTTAAGATGCAAGTAAATGTGAAAACAGGATTCTACACTAATGTACTTTAAAATGTCAAGAGGGACTAACTATATTGACCAAAAATAAAGCAGTGGGAGTTTCAAAATATCTAGACTGAAAATCATCATTATATAAAGTCTACATCTGATATAGAAAAAAGGAAAAAAAATCACATAGCTTATGACATAATTATATCTTATAAAAAATGATTATGAAATATCCCTTATAAGGATCTACTCACATATGCTATTACTATTTTAATCAGCTCCTAGTAAGGTAAATCCTCTAACTAAAATATACAATTTAAGGTTACATTTTATAATCTGGGATCAATGTTGAAGGATAAATAAGGCAACAGCATAAGGGAAGTAATACTAAAATATCTGAAGAGAAAAATGTTTTTATGCACCTGTAGAAATCCCACTCTTTTATCTGGCATTTGATGCCAAACTTAAGATAAAAGCATAGATTTCTCCTAATAGGATCAATAATTGGGCACTGTTCTTATTCTAAGAATTGATACAGTAACAGAACTTCTACACTGAGTTCTTCTAAGACAGACATTCAAAAAACAGTTCAATTATTTCATGACTAATCAATCCATCAAAATAGGTTTATAAGGTACCCATTACATGCAAAGGGCCAGAAATACAAGATGTATCTTTGGAAGTTCCCAAACTATGTAGAAAATAAAATTCAAAAAATTGTAGCATCAGATTTTACTATTCACTCACCAATTTTTTTAAAAATATTTATTTATTTATTTGAAAGGCAGAGGCAGAGGCAGAGGCAGAGAGAGGTCTTCCATCTGCTGGTTCACTCCTCAAATAGCCACAATGGCAGGAGCTGGGCCAATCTGTGAAGTCAGGAGCTAGAAGCAAGGAGCTCCTTCCAGGTGTTCCAAATGGGTGCAGGGGCCCAAGGCCTTGAGCCATCTTCCACTACTTTCCCAAGACACAGCAAAGAGCTGGATCTGAAGTTGAGCTGCGGCATCCCATATGGGTGGTGACTTTACCCGCTAGGTCACAGTGCTGGCTCCCATCACCAAAAGATTTTAAGATTCTGGTGGCAGATGGGGTGGGCACTTTGGCATAGTGAGCTAAGCCTCTGCCTGCAGTGCCAGTATCCCATATGGCTTCCAGTTCCTGTCCCAGTTGCTCCTCTTCTGATCCAGCTCCCTGCCAATGGCCTGGGAAAGCAGTGGAAGATGGCCCAAATGCTTTAGACCCCTGCACCTACATTGGAGACCCATTAGATGCTCCTGGCTTCGGATCAGTCCAGCTCCGGCCATTGAGGCTATTTGGAGAGTGAACCAGCAGATGAAAGACCTTTCTCTCTCTTTGCCTCTGCCTCTGTAACTCTGCCTTTTAAATAAATACATAAAATCATAAAAAAAAAGACTATGGTGGCAGAATTACTGTCAGTAATGTTGAGACATCATGATCAGGAAGTTCTAAAAGGCTGGGGATTTATAGAGCTGCTTTTTTTTTTTTTAAGATTTATTTATTTATTTGAAAGAGTTATACAGAGAGAGAAGGAGAGGCAAAGAGAGAGAGAGAGAGAGAGAGAGGTCTTCCCTCTGCTGGTTCACTCCCCAACTGGCCACAACGGCCGGAGCTGTGCCAATCCGAAGCCAGGAGCCAGAAGCTTCTTCTGGGTCTCCCATGCGGGTGCAGGGGCCCAAGGACCTAAGCCATTTTCTACTGCTTTCCCAGGCCATAGCAGAGAGCTGCATTGGAAGTGGAACAGCCAGACTCAAACCAGCAGCCAAATGGGATGCTGGCACTGCAGGCAGTGGCTTTACCTGCTATGCCATAGTGCCAGTCCCTATAAAGCTTTTTATGGTTACCCTATCTACATCAGTTCTTCTACTATTTACATGCTCACCTTTTTTTTATGAAATAAATCATAGTTGTTTCCAGTAACTGGAGATATAAAAGGCGAAGATAGAAAACGTGTATCAATAAATACCACCAATCATCAACAAAATTACAGAACAATCTAGCTGTGGTTATTAGTGGTTCCTAATATGATTTGTGACGTCTTAGTAAATTCACAGTGGTTCCTAAGAAAATGTCTTGCTAAAAGTGTTTTCATTTTCTGTATGCAGATTTCCATGATGATCATTTTATAACTAGGTGAATGTAATATTGATTTTGGTGCTAATCTTTGCTTCTGGGTCTAAAACCATACTGGCATCAAGTAATTACCTAAAATTACAGTACTTGAACTTTGATTTGTTTTCTGAAGACTTATCATTGGAAAGGCAGAGTGACAGAGAGAACAGGAGACAGAGATCTTCTATCTGCTGGTTCACTTCCTAAATGGCCAAGGAGGGGCTGGCTCATCCAGAAGCCCAACACTCCATCCAGGTCTCCCCCATGGATAGCAGAAGCTCAAGTATTGAGGCCTTCTGTTGCCTTCCCAGGCATGTTAGCAAGCAGCAGATCAGAAACAGAGAAGCCAGGACCACAGCTGGTGCTCCAGTATGGGATGCCTATGCTGTACCTGGCAGCTTAGTTGCTGCACCACCATGCTGGCCCCAAGTATTCAACCCTTCACGCATAAATGTCAATACAGGGAGCGAAAACACCACGAAAATCCTCAAGTTTGAGAAACCTAAGGAAGATTTCTAGTCTTTGCCACAAAGCTCTGGATGGAATCCTTCTGTTTAACAATTCCACAGCTTGGCCCTAGAGCAGACACACAATGTTCTGATTGTCACTTATATATAAAACAGTCTTGGCAATCTAGAACATATGAAGAACAGCACAGGCTCTCTTCAGGCTGTTCCTTTATACCTTACCTGACAGCCTCACACCAGCATCACTGCTCACGGAAGCTGTCCCTGACACTTGCGGAAGCTGGACAGAAGCCACTCAACTCTTCATCACCACCACAGTCCTCCATGCCTTAGACAACCTACTGATCTGTTGTTTTCCTGAGACGGTTATAAATTACTCAAGGGCAAGGTTATGGTTTCCTCCTTTTTAAAACACTTAAGAATGAAATATATTGAAAGGGTAACAATCTACAATCTAACTCAAGGGGCTTCCATAGCCTTGGAAACTCATGACTGGTGCATAGGGAGATTACTGATGCCATAAACGGGAGTGTCAAATTGTTAAGTCTACAACAGGAGTCACTGTGCACTTACTCCTCATGTAGGATCTCTGTCCTTAATGTGCTGTACATCGTGATTTTAATGCTATAACTAGCACTGAAACAGTATTTTACACTTTGTGTTTCTGTGTGGGAGCAAACTGTTGAAATCTTTACTTAATATATACTAAATCAATCTTCTGTATATAAAGAGAATTGAAAATGAATCTTGATGTGAATGGAATGGGAGAGGGAGCGGGAGATGGGAGGATTATGGGTGGAAGGGAAGTTATGGGGGGGAAAGCCATTATAATCCAGAAACTGTACTTTGGAAATTTATATTTACTAAATACAAGTTTAAAAAAAATGCCTAGTGCAGAATGTGTTACTTAGTAAATGTGAAACTACCAGCTATTAAACACTTAAAGGACATCAGGTAAAGAGGGGACTAGTCTGTGATGCCCACAAAGGAGAGAATTTGCATATAAGTGGTAAAAATTAAAGCTTCCTCAGAGTTTACAAACAGCAACAAGTGTCAGTAGCTGTTAAGACTCAAACTACAGGTTAGATTATAATTCAAACGCAAATAAACATTAATGAATATTGAATATTAATTATGTCGAAAGCACTCTACAAAGTACTGTAGAAGATACAAGAAAAACTCAGCAGTGGGAAATATTGACAAGAATGTACATGTTTAAACGGAGTCAAAGATCGACACATAACAATTAATAATATAAGAGAAATGAGAAATTCCAAATACAAAAGTCTAGCAAAGCTTTGTAAAGGCTATAAAAATGAGCTCAGCCAAGCACAAGCACAAAATGCCTGGACAATTTATTAGAGATTGGGATATTTTTGTGAACTGGAAAGAGATTAGGAAAGCTCTGCATTTAAGAGATCACAGCTCTGTATTGGCCTTTGAAAAACAAGAAGATATGGCTGGCGCCGCGGCTCACTAGGCTAATCCTCCACCTAGTGGCGCCGGCACACCGAGTTCTAGTCCCGGTTGGGGCGCCGGATTCTTTCCCGGTTGCCCCTCTTCCAGGCCAGCTCTCTGCTGTGGGCCCGGGAGTGCAGTGGAGGATGGCCCAAGTGCTTAGGCCCTGCACCCCATGGGAGACCAGGAGAAGCACCTGGCTCCTGCCTTTGGATCAGCACAATGTGCCGGCCGCGGCGGCCATTGGAGGGTGAACCAACAGCAAAAGGAAGATCTTTCTCTCTGTCTCTCTCTCTCACTGTCCACTCTGCCTGTAAAAAAAAAAAAAAAAAAAAAAAAAAAAAAAAAAAAAAAAAAAAAAAAACAACACAATAAGATAAACACAAGAACTTGGTAGACAACGTGAACAATTGGAATGTGTGACCAGGGCAGGAGCCGAATAAAATGAATGATATTATGAGATGTCCCTGTGACTGCCCCCAAGGTAAAAAAATTTTGAGATAACATAATAACGTCTATGAAGAAAAAATGCAGAATCAAGGACAAAGTAAGGTATAGATTTTTCCATTAAAACATGGTTTAAGACAACTGCACCTAAAAGCACTTAATACACTTCAATACACTTTTTAAAAAGGTGCATTTATTTACTTATTTGAAACACAGAGTTACTGAGAGGGAGGGAGGAGGGAGGGAGGGAGGGAGGGAGGGAGGGATAGAGATCTTTCATCGACTGGTTCACTCCCCAGATGGCCACAACAGGTGGGGCTGGGCTTCCTCTGGGTCTCCCATGTGAGTGACAGGTGGCCAAGGACTTGGGCCATCCTCTGCTGCTTTCCCAGGCATATTAGCAGGGAATTGGATCGGAAGTGGAAGCTGGCTTTGAACCAGCACCCAAATGTGTTGCCGCCACCACAGGCGGCAGCTTTAACAACTACACCACAATGCCAGCCCCTTAGTGCCCTTATTAATATGCATATAGCATTGAGTAAACTGAAAAAATCAGATTTTTCAGACTCCTATTATTAAGATACCTTCAACTCGTTTAACCAGATGTTTATTAATGTTATTTCTGAGGATATAAAATTACTTAAGGAGGTATCTGAATGAATTCTATGGTATAAAAAGAAATACTCACACTGTGGAAATGAATAACCTCTACAATGGTTCGGTTCTCAGGAGAAATAATTTAATAAACATTCTTTTTATTATTTGGGAAGAGGTACACAGCAAGACACACGGATTATAGGAAAGTAGTCAAGGATTTACAACACAAGTTAAATCTCAAAAATGCTAATCACTATGGGGCAGACTTCAACTCTTTACCTACAAAAAGACACAACTTACTGAATCTACCAATGGTAATTTCAAAATATACTGCGTCCATCTTTACTTCCTAATTTATGTCCAAGAGCACTGCTTCCTTACAAAAACTGAAGGAATGCTGCAGGTTTGGTAGGAAGCAATTCTTCCCATGCACACTGGCACGTAGGAACAGTGAGCAGGAAGTCATGGCTTGGTTAGCTAATGTTAATTCTGTTTTTTTCTTCTCATTTTTTATGCTTTGATACTTCCCTTCTGGATTAAACTGACATGAAAGTGACAAAAAAAGTCTACTGTAGAAGTTCTTGGTAAATAAAAATTTTCTACTAAAATCAGATGAATGTTTAAAGTTCCAATCTAGATTCAAAATAATCATTTCTTAGTCTTCCTGAGAAGTCATTTAAATGTTACATTTCCAATTTGTCAAGTTAAAAAAAGTGACATTTTCTCAGATGCCCCTGAAAAGGCTTTGAGGCTTATATAAGGCAAAATGAACATTAGAAAAAAATCTAAGTACAAAACACTTTATAATGTCACAAACTGAAAACAAAAATATAGTACATATAATTGAACAATTTATAAGAAAGTTTATTTAGAATACATCTACAAAATTTAAAAACTTAAATCTTTAAAGAAAAAACTATATTTATTTGAAAGTCAGAGTTAGAGAAGAAGAGATGGAAAGATAGGTCAATCGATCAATCAATCTTCTACCTGCTGGTTTACTTCCCAGATGGCTGCAATGGACAGGACTGGGCCAAACTAAAGCCAGAAGCCAGGAGCTTCACTGGGTCTCCCATGGGGGTTGCTAGGGCCTAAATGCTTGGGAAGTATTCCACTGATTTCCCAGGCCATTAGTAGGAAGCTGAGTCAGAAGTGGAACAGTCAGGAGTAGAACTGACACCCATGTGGAATGTCAGCATTGCAGGCGGTGGCTTTACCAAATACACCATGATGCCAGCCCCAATGTATACATTATTAATAGTTTATTTTGGTTTTACACACATACATGCACACATGTATTAACTATATGTATCATCTCTGATCTCAGAATCATCCCTTAAGGCATTCTGGTCTGGCTAAAAAGACCAAAAGAGCATTTCAGGCATGGAAAGCCAAGACACTGTGGCAAAAAATGTCTACATGAAGGACCTCAGTGGGTGAGACCTCAGTAGAAAGAAGTAGGTACTTTTCTCTGAAGGGAAGAGAGAACTTCTACTTTGCTTATGGCCTTGTCTAAACAGTGATGGAGGGGGCCGGAGCTGTGGCATAGCAGGTAAAGCCGCCGCCCGCCGTACTGGCATCCCATATGGATGTGGTTTGAGTCCTGGCTGCTCCACTTCTGATCCAGCTCTCTGCTTTGGCCTGGGAAAGCAGAGGAAGATGGCCCAAGTCCTTGGGCCCCTGCACCCGAGTGGGAGACCAGGAAGAAGCTCCTAGCTCCTGGCTCCGAACAGGCATAGCTCCAGCCGTTGTGGCTAATTGGGGAGTGAACCAGCAGGTGGAGGACCTCCCTCCCTCCCTCCCTCTCTCTCTCTCTCCCCTTCTCTCTGTGTAACTCTTTCAAATAAATAAATAAATAAATCTTTAAAAGAAAAAATATATACTGATGGAGTTTGTGGATTCAAAAGGCATCCACAGCCTAGGCAGCTCACGTCAAGAGCCTTGGGTGGTCACGGATGTCATACATAACAGCGTTGTCAAAGTAACAACAGAAATCACTGTGCACTAACTTCCCATGCAGGATCTCTGTCCTCAAAGAGTTGTATTATAACTATTTCTAACTGTTCCCAAAAGATGTATCATTCTTGGGTACTTCGTTATTAATTGAGTTCCTAAAAAAAAAAAGTGAAATTAACTTCAAGATTCAATGACTTTCCGGCGCCGCAGCTCACTTGGCTAATCCTCCACCTGTGGTGCCGGCACCCTGGGTTCTAGTCCCGGTACCCCAGGTTCTATCCCAGTTGGGGCACTGGTTCTGTCCCAGTTGCTCCTCTTCCAGGCCAGCTCTCTGCTGTGGCCCGGGAGTGCAGTGGAGGATGGCCCAAGTGCTTGAGCCCTGCACCCGCATGGGAGACCAGGAGAAGCACCTGGCTCCTGGGCTTTGGATCAGTGCGGTGCGCTGGCTGCACGCACCGGCCACAGCGGCCATTGGAGGGTGAACCAATGGTAAAAGGAAGACCTTTCTCTGTCTCTGTCACTGTCCACTCTGTCAAAAAAAAAAAAGATGCAATGACTTTGAATAGCCATTGTCTTGACTGTTGAGCAACAGTGTTGAACTCTTTACTTAGTATACAGTTGGTCTTCTGTGTATAAAGTTAATCAAAAATGGATCTTAGTGAAGAATGGGACTGGGAATGGGAATGGGAAAGGGAGGAGGAGGAGGGATGGGAGTGCGGGTGGGAGGGCTGGTATGTGGGAAGAAACACTATATTCCTAAAATTGTACTTATGAAATGCATGAAGTGTGTATCCCTTAAAAAAAAATGTTTCTTTGGAAAAAAAAAATTCATGTGCCAGAATAAAATTCCCCAAGTTATTTATGTTTCACTGACAGGCTGGTCTTGGAGGTGAACTTAGCCTGACTTCCCAGTTCAGCATAACATTTTTCACAACAAAACCTGAGAATATGCAACAGCTCACAAGTCAACTCCCTCCCAAACTTTTTCATTCCAATGCATTTGCTCACATCATTCTGTCTGTACAGAATACCTTTGTCTTAATAAAAAGTTATACAGATAATAAGCACTTAGTAATGAAGTAGCATGTGTTTCAATTACAAAATGCTTCTGATGATTAACATAAAATAGAAAAGTCAACAATTTTAAACACAACTTATAATATTCAGTTGGTAAAGACAGCAAGAAACCAAAAAATTAAGAATTGCCAACAAACTGAAGAATCAACAATGAACTATATATGTACGAACACAATGGGCTAACCATCAGGCCAGGCAAGACGGCTCCGAGTTGTCAAGCTCAAGTACGTTAATTTATGCCAACAAAGTTATGCATTAACTAGCCAAGAATAACTGCAGGATTAAACAGAGAAGGTAGAAGTGATAGGAAACTGGCACAGTTTTATTTATGGCGCAATCTATACCCTGATTTACATCCTAGGCCCTAGTCCCAGCTGCAATTGCTGGAAGCCAGGTGGTCACATGGCCCAAGCGCCGATGTCAAGTTCCACCCGATCCTAATGGGATTCGCTGCTCCTGCTTCCCTGCCCGCCCTGTTCAGGGGCCTGTTCCTGAACACGTGGCTCTCTTGGCTCTTCTCTCCTGCTCTCTTTGCTCCTCTCCTCCTCTCATCTCTTCTCTCTGCTCTATCTTCTCTCCTCACTAGCTCCTCTCCTGTTTCTCTCTCATACTCTCCTTCTCTCTCTTTTCCTTCTTCATCCCTTCCCTCCAGCCTGCTGGTTTTCCCCAATAAACCCTTTCCCTTACTCCAGTGTTTGGTGTGTTTTGTGACAGCCTAACAGAAATACATAACAAGAAGTAATGCCAATTTTTAGAATCAATGGATACATTTCATAGGTTGAATTGTGTTTCC
This sequence comes from Oryctolagus cuniculus, assembly GCF_051225735.1. Classification (NCBI taxonomy): domain Eukaryota; kingdom Metazoa; phylum Chordata; class Mammalia; order Lagomorpha; family Leporidae; genus Oryctolagus; species Oryctolagus cuniculus. The sequence continues at coordinate 158,003,509 of NC_142872.1, read as the reverse complement.
CCAAAAGATACACTAAAGCCCAAGAACCAGTATTTGTGACTCTCTTTATTTGGAAATAAAGTCTTTACAGAAATAATCAAGTTAATATGAGATCATGTTGGATTAGAGTAGACCTGAAACAGGACAAGACACCCTAAAATTTACCCTGAAATGTGGCCCCTTAAAGTTCCCTAGAAATGCTATCCAAGGTGCCACATGCGCTACTGAAATTTGGGGTGCCTTACGATTTCAACATGGGCTTATTACTAAATCCCCAATATTAATAAGCCCGAAAGGGTTCTTGCCTAATATTTAGAGAAGAATTCTAAATACCGGCACAGATAAACGAGGCAGCATGGTACGTTTTAAGCTTTTATTTAGTAAGAAAGGTACATAAGAGAGTGAGAGCTTTATTTAAGGGAGAGAGGTGAACAGGGGTTCATACCAAGCACCAGGAACCAGCCACGTGGATGAGCATCTAGGCCAGGAAGCCTAGAGCACACGGCCCGAAGGCCATGCTTCCTGGAGGCGCAGGGCTACAGCAAGCCCTGTCCTGGCAAGAGGCCAGGGAAGAAGAGCAGGCCCCAGGCACACTGTGCCCTAGGCTTTTAACTCACTCCAAAGGGGAGTGGCTAATTAACCTGACTGGCTGGTGGGCACCCCAGTGTGGCCAGGTAGGGGAATGAGGCCACACATGGGTGTGGCAAAGGCATCAGGTAGGAGCATGAGGTCACACAGGGGCGTGGTCTTCCAGCTCACAAATCTGATCAATTTTAACCTGTATGCCTGCCTACTTCACACCCTCAATACAGTGCCTGAATCCTAAGAAATAAAGATACAGACACACACAAGGAAGGCCAGTGAAAACACAGGGGGAGAATGGAATCTTGTTGCCACAAGCCAAGAACTCTAAGAATTACCAAGAAACAACAGAAAAACTCTTCCCTAGAGCCTTCAGGAGGAGCAAGGATCAGCCTAAACCTTGAGATTTCTGGACTCCAGAACTGTGAGAGAAAAATACTCTGTTGTCTGAAGCCACCCTATTTTTGGTATCTCGTTATAGCAGCCCAGGAAAAGTAGAACAAGTCAGATTTCAAAGAATATGGGGCCAATAAATTCTATAATCAGTTGATATGTACCACTCCTGAAATCAATTCAAATGCCAAAAAGACTTTAAACACCCAGAGACTTTTATTCTCTCCTTGCTATTTCATTCACTTATTGCAACAGCAGTGTACAAAATAAATGAGACAAGGAAATAAAGAATTTTTGCTCAATTCTAGCAACTGTTTTCAATTGTAAATATACTTCTTAAACTTCAGTAAATGTTTGGCTTTACTGAAAGAAAAAGTGACTTTACATCACTTACATCAATGTTTAATAAGAAACAATTTAAGTAATGTAAACACTGTAAGTAAAAAAAAAAATGTTTCACTCTTGTATCTCAAATACATCTGTTATGAGTGGAATTTCCACCCAAACTTCAGATGCTGGCGTCCTAACTTCCAGGCCTCGGAATGTGACCCTATTTTGTAAAGGGAACCAAATTAGGATGATGTCATTAGGGTGCGCCCTAATTCAATAGGACTGTTATCTTTATAAAATGGCTAAACATATACAAGGTAGAACTCCAGATAATATGTCTAAAATCCAGATACAGGCCTGGAACAGACATCTCCCTCACAGTCCTTGTAAGGAACCAATCTTGTCAACACTTTGTTTTTAGACATCCAACATCCAGAAGAATTGCAAGACCATAAATGTCTGCTGTGTAAACCACCCAATTTGTGGTACTTTGTTACAGTAGCCCTGGAAAGCCAATACAACATCAAATATAAAATTCAACTGTTGGGGCAGGCACCGTGTCACAGCAGGTTAAGCCACTTGGGATACTGGTGACCCATACTGTAGGACCGATCTGAGCCCCAGCACCTCTGCATTGATCTAGCGTCCTGACTCCCTGGGAGGCAGCAGATGATGGCTCTAGTACGTCTGCATGAAAGAACATGGAGTTCCAGGCTTCTGACTTCCACCTGGCCCCGTCCTGGACATCTGGGAAGGGAACCAGAAGATAGAAGATATTTCTCTTTCTCTCTCCCTCTCCCTTTCAGATAGATGACGATAAATAAATAAACTTTAAAAATAAATAAATCCATGGGTTCCACAAAGGCATAAATTTTGTTTTCATGAGTAATGTAAAATACAGTAGACAACCAGAAATTCTAACCAAATGGTAACAGAGCCAATCCACCCCAGGAACCCCTGCATGCTTGCATCTACACCTCATCTGCCAGTCTGAGTCTTTGAGAATGCATTCAATGAGTATTTCAGTATCCATTGTATTCTTTTTTTTTTCCTTTTTCTTTTTCCTTTTGACAGGCAGAGGACAGTGAGAGAGACAGAGAAATGTCTTCCTTTGCCATTGGTTCACCCCACAATGGCCACTGTGGCCAGCACGCTGCGGCCGGCGTACCACGCTGATCCGATGGCAGGAGCCAGGTGCTTCTCCTGGTCTCCCATGGGGTGCAGGGCCCAAGCACTTGGGCCATCCTCCACTGCACTCCCTGGCCACAGCAGAGAGCTGGACTGGAAGAGGAGCAACCGGGACAGAATCCGGCGCCCCGACTGGGACTAGAACCCAGGGTGCCGGCGCCGCAGGTGGAGGATTAGCCTATCCATTATATTCTATGTTTTATCTCATTTAATACTCAGATGACTGATACTAGCATTTTAAAGATAAAGAATATGAAGTTAAAGTAATTTGTCCAAGGTCACAACTAATCTGCTTTAAGAACCAGTGCTCTTAACATTTTAATATACTGTACTACCTTCCTGAAACGGCTTTTTTAAAAAAGAAGAAACCTCACTGATTTGAAGACCACTGCAACACAAAATATTTTGCAGCTGCCACAAACTTACACAAGTGTCATTAATTGCTTTCCAGAGGTATAAAGCCAAGCCGGTGGCAGAGAATGAAGTGACACCCGACCTGAGAATCTGTCATGTCACAAAATTTACTCCTTCTAGAGATCGTCTGCTTTCAGTAGGTTACTCTGAGCTCCAGAATGCCCTACTACAGGAACAGACTGTTCTGCTGTTGAGTTGCCTCCACGAGAGGTTCCAGGTAAACTCCCAGCATTCCAGGGACAGGGAAGGGCAGTGGCAGCGCTCAACCACCTTCTTGCTACAAGTACTTCTTGGGAAAGGGGAAGGAGACCCCCATTGCTTTACAAACTCAGAACTTAAAGGCGACTGCCCTCTCTTGTCTAGAATATCTAAAAGTTGTCCAACACATTGTACACTGTGAGTCTGGGCTCCCATAGCAAAACTCAGTGGCAAGAGTTTCCCAAAACCTAACAAGGAAAATAACTTAACTTTCCACAAAACTCTAGTAGCAAATCCACCCTCAAACAAGCTCCTGTTTTGAAACTAACGTCCACTTTCATTTTGTACAGATCAAATGGGAATCCTCTGCTTTATTATAACCAGAGTATGCAGAGGGAAGTCCTTTCAAGTCCCTCTTCCATATATTAAGATGCCTGTTATGTAATTATAGTAATCAGATACTGGATGTCTCCACGTTTTTAAACTAAAAAATAGAGGCCCAGCCTTACGGCACAGCGGGTTAATATGCCACCTCTGATGCTGGCACCCCAGGAGCATAGGTTCAAGCCCCAGCTGCTCCATTTCCAGTCCAACTCCCTGCTGCTGCACCTGGGAAAGCAGAAGATGGCCCAAGTGCAGGCACCTGCCACCTACCTGGGAGACTAGACTGAGTTCTTGGCTTCAGCCTGGCCCAGCCCCAGCCTTTGTGGCCATCTGGGGAGTGATCAGCAAACGAAGGTCTCTTTTATTCTCTCCCTCTCCCTCCCTCTCTGTAGGTTTCTCTCTCCCAGTAACTCTTTCAAATAAATAAATCTTAAAAAAAAAATTATCTAAATTCAAAAATAAAAATGTCTCATTTACAAAATTAAGAGTTTAAAAGAATTGGAACTTCAGAATCTTTCATTTTAGCAAGTCTTCCAATATTTATCAAAGTATGGATCCAAACTTAACCAAAATTTAGGAGAAGGAAAAACAGGGTATCTTGGAATTCACATTTGTTAATAATCATCCAAGTAATTCCTAAGGTTTTTCTTTAACATAAAAACCAAGTCTTTCTATTCACCTTAAAGCCAAGAAATATTAAATGAGAACTCAATAAAACTTTTAAAGTCAATTCTTTCTGTATATGTCTTGTAATGTTAATATGTACTTGTAATACTAATGTCACATATTAAAACTCAACTAGGGGGCAGGCACTGTGGCACAGCAGGTAAAGCCACTGCCTGAAGCGCCAACATCCCATATGGGTACTAGTTCGAGTCCCGGCTGCTCCACTTCCAATCCAGCTCTCTGCTATGGCCTGGTAAAGCAGTGGAAGATAGCCCAGTGCTTAGGCCCCTGCACCCACATGGGAGACCCAGAAGAAGCTTCTGGCTCCAAGCTTTGGATCAGTGCAGCTCCAGCTGCATTTGGGGAATGAACCAGCAGATGGAATTCGCTCTCGCTCTCGCTCTGCCTCTGCCTCTCTGTAACTCTGCCTTTCAAATAAGTAAATCTTAAAAAAAAAAAAAAAAAAAGCCGGCGCCGTGGCTCAATAGGCTAATCCTCCGCCTTGCGGCGCCAGCACACCGGGTTCTAGTCCCAGTCAGGGTGCCGGATTCTGTCCCGGTTGCCCCTCTTCCAGGTCAGCTCTCTGCGGTGGCCCGGGAAGACAGTGGAGGATGGCCCAAGTGCTTGGGCCCTGCACCCCATGGGAGACCAGGAGAAGCACCTGGCTCCTGCCATCAGATCAGCACAGTGCGCCAGCCGCAGCGCGCCAGCCGCGGCGGCCATTGGAGGGTGAACCAACAGCAAAAGGAAGACCTTTCTCTCTGTCTCTCTCACTGTCCACTCTGCCTGTTAAAAAAAAAAAAAAAAAAAAAAAACTGGTGCACTGAATACATGACCACAAAAAAAAGACAGGGGTAGTTTTCTGCAGTTTTCAGCCATGTGCTAAAAGCAGCATTGGCAAACAGACCTGCTTAAATAGATTAAGGCATTATAGCTTGGGAAAATAAGTTCTGAAATCAAAATAGTATCACCATATGAGGATAAAATATTCTATCACAAGCTATGACTAGGATCATTCTCAGTTACCTCGGTTGGTTTACATTATTTTAGCTTAAATCCACTGAATATTTCATAGGTAGGGCATCAGTTATTATACACAAAATCTGTAACAGCGTTAAAATTCCCAACTACTTAAATTTTAACGAATTTTTATTTCCTTATTAGTCATACAGTAACAAATGTGTTAAATCTGTGGCAGTATTTGTTAACTTCCAAAATTACTTTTGGAAGAAATACATGTAATACACCAACAGCATTGATTCTTCTTATAGACTCCACAACACCCACAGCATCTATGCCACATGTTAAAGATTTCCATTTGAGGCCGGCGCCGCGGCTCACTAGGCTAATCCTCCACTTGCGGCACCAGCACACTGGGTTCTAGTCCCGGTCAGGGCACTGGATTCTGTCCCGGTTGCCCCTCTTCCAGTCCAGCTCTCTGCTGTGGCCAGGGAATGCAGTGGAGGATGGCCCAAGTGCTTGGGCCCTGCACCCCATCTGAGACCAGGAGAAGCACCTGGCTCCTGCCATCGGATCAGCGTGGTGCGCCAGCTGCAGCGCACCAGCCACGGCGGCCATTGGAGGGTGAACCAACGGCAAAGGAAGACCTTTCTCTCTGTCTCTCTCACTGTCCACTCTGCCTGTCAAAAAAAAAAAAAAAAAAAAAGATTTCCATTTGAACTGAGATGATTTAAATTTTTAGACAGTAACTAAATAGGCAGACAGCACTCTAACTGTACAACTAAAACAGGAAATATATTTTAAATAATTTACCTATTCAAATTTGAAAATAGCAAAATGTAAGACTTAATAATGAGCCAGCCCTGTGGCACAGCGGCTTAAGCTGCTGCCTGAGACGCCAGCATCCCATCGGGGCAGTGATTTCTGTCCTGGCTGCTCCACTTCCAATCCAGCTCCTTGATAATGCGCCTGGGAGAGCAGCAGCAGATGGCTCAAGTGTTTGGGACCCTGTGCACATGTGAAAGACTCAGAAGGAGCTCCTGGCTTCGGCCTGGCCCAGCTCTGGCCATTGTAGCCATCTGGGAAGTGCACCGGAGTTTCATATGGTTGCTGGTTTGAGTCCTGGCTGCTCCTCTTCCAATCCACCTCTCTGCTATGGCCTGGGAAAGCAGAAGATGGCCAAGTGCTTGGGTCCCTGCACCTGTGTGGGAGACCCAGCAGAAGCTCCTGGCTCCTGGCTTCAGGTTGGCCCAGCTCAGCCACTGCAGTCATTTGGAGAGTGAACCAGCAGATGGAAGACCTCTCCCTCCCTTCTTCCCTCTAACTCTGCCTTTTAAATAAATAAATAAATCTTTAAAACATTAAAAAAAAATGAATTACTGGAGCAGGCATTTAGCATAGTAGTTAAGAGGCTGCTTGGATGCCTACATGCTAGGATTCAAGCTCTAGCTCCCATCCCAATTCCAGCTTCTTGCTAATGCAGACACCCTAGGAAGCATCAGGTGACAGCTCAAGTAGCTGGGTCCCTGCCATGGGGCTTTGGCCTGGCCCAGCTGGGAGATACCCCTCTCCCTCTCTCTCAATCTCTCTCTCTCTCTCTCTGTCCTTCTTCCTGTCATTCTGCATTTCAAATAAATAAAAAAATTAATAATTTATACCTTCAAGTTTCAATGCTTGATGAATTCTCCCAAAATTTCCAACACAGAGAAGTTCTCAACATTTTTGTATTTACTTCATACGTTGAGATTTTGGTAACACAAAGTCAAAAGCCTAATAAGATCTCTTTAAATTTTCACATCTTATTTTAATTTATCATAAACATAGACTACAAGTCACTATTTCATAAAGTGTTGATTTTATGTTAATAACTCTAAAAAGGTAATCAAATACTTTTCTAGTCAATTTTTTTTAAAGATTTATTTATTTACTTGAAAGTCAAAGTTACACAGAGAGAAAAGGAGAGGCAGAGAGAAAGAGAGAGACAGAGAGACATACTCCATCTGCTGGTTCACTCCCCAACTGGCCACAACGGCCGGAACTGTGCTGATTAGAAGTCAGGAGCTTTCTCCAAGTCTCCCTCATGGGTGCAGGGGCCCAAGGACTTGGGCCATCCTCTACTGCTTTCCCAGGCCACAGCAGAGAGCTGGATTGGAAGTGGAGCAACTGAGACTTGAACCAGAGCCCAAATGGGATGCCAGCACTGCAGGCGGCGGCTTTACCCACTACATGACAGCGCTGGCCCCTGGTCAATATTTTTAAATAGATCATAAACCAAAAACTTGATGTTATTATAAGATTTCAATGTATTAGTAACTGAATTACCTCAAGTTAAAAGGTTACGAGTTATTACTACTGATGCACAGAAAACAAGCCAATTTTCTGTGGCATTAAATGAAAAGAAATAATCTAAAAATCTATATACATGTTTAGTATCCATTTTATTACTGCAACTGTAAAAATGAACTTAGCTTTTGCTGAAAATTAAAAGGATGAACAAAAAATTATCTCATCTCTATGAAGATACTCAAAGTGTTCAGTAAAGTTGAATTATAGTACAATTTTAGATGAAAAATATTAATAACGGGTAAGTCAACTGCCATTCTGGGTAGAAGTGCCACATCCAAGCCACATTAACACTCAATCTTCCCTAATGTTCTCTGAGCCACTGTAAAGGGGATATTAAAATCTCAAAGTCTTTAATCAGCACGTTGCTATACCCTAGCAGGGCAGGCTCAAGAGAACAGCAATATTTCCATACTGCAGAACAGAGAGAAGAGCCTGTTTACTGTATTATTTCAAATAAACCCACAGAAATGAGCAGACAGGGAACGAGGCAAGAGTTGTATAATGTGGGAGGAAGGCTGCGTGGAGGGAGAGGGGGTGGATATTACTGGAAACTCAAAGTGCAAACTGCTGACAGATGCTCTCAGGCGACAGCTCAATTCTCTAAATGCCCCCTGAGTTCTTTGTTTGAAATAAAGCAGTTCCCCAGGAACTTTCCATAAGCACTGTATCCGCTGCCAGCAAATCATTCAGCTCTTTTTTATAAACATACATTATAATGAGGCTCAAACAAATGATAAACTCTTGAGTTCTATATGATCTATTTTAGAATACATATGTGGAGGTTTTTACTTGCAAACTGTGCAATTAACAGTTTACATCCTCTTACCCAATTATAATCCGACAAGCTCTTAAGAACTGTCAAGCAACAACAAAGTTAAGCAGTGACAAGAGAGTTAAGGACACAGTATAGGTTAGTACATACCATGGGTAAGATATGATGATTCTCTTTAAATTCCAAACCTTAAAAAAAATTTCCTAACACTTCATAGCATCAGATCAAACTGTAAGAGACTGTCCTGCTTTTTTTTTTCTTCTTTCCATTCTGGAATGTCCAAATGATATCATAAACAAACAGACTGCTATGTGTGTCTTATATAACTCATAAAATACTTGTTACAACAGTCATTTGGTTAAAACCTGCCCCATCTGCTCCCTCAGGTTCCTCTCTCATTCCATACCAAAATGATCATGTTCCTAAAGAATACGCCCTCAGCCTCTTAACTCCCTTTATAATCTTACCTTTAGTAATCTGATTCATTGGTATCCCTACAAATGTTTTCCGAATGCCTGTAAAGCACCCTACACTCATATTCTAAAATGGACTCATCATCTATTTTCAATTCTCCCAAACTGCTCTTTCTCCGAAAAGTCACTGAATCAAACCAGAGCAACTCGCCCAAATGATAAAGCCAGAAACCTAACAGAAACTGACTCCTTCTCCCTCAATCTCTTCTTGCAACTAATCCTATCAACCATGCTTCCTCGGCAGTGTTCAGATATGTCCACTGCACTCCTTCCCACTACCTCTACCAAGTCCAAAGCCCACCACTCTGACTCACATACTTTAATAAGCTCTAACTGTTCTCCCTTCAACCTTACTTAATTTTTCCACAGCGACCTGTTGTCTCTCTTAGTAATATCCATTATATTTCTTTAAGTCACTTTATAAATATGACTATGTACCATGGACCAGGCACTGTACCAAAAGCTATGTATACAATAGTAAAACAAACAGTATAGACCCTCATAAAGTTCCCTGGTTGGTCAGTCTAATTATTTTGTCTCCCACTAGACTACGCTTCATGAGACCAAGGAAGATATCCATAATGATGTCCATAGGTCTGTGTCTAGTGTGAAGATACCACTGTATCCTCATTGTTTAGCATAATAAATGACACAGAGGAAGGATTCAACAAAGAATGCTAAAGACAAAGTTAGCAAATTTATACACATATAAATATATATGAACACATACACACACACATCAAAGAGGGTTACAGTCTTCACGTTCCCCTGCACTGAAGTCTCATTTCAACTGCCTGCCTGTCCACTCACCTCACACACCCAGCATTTCTAGATCACTATTTCTGTAATATTTTTAAAGCACTCAGACTTATATAGTTACCTTCCACTTATCTTCCACTTGCCCTCCTCTTCCAATCAATGGTGCAATTTCTCTCGTGATTCCTACATTCCCATTCTCATGAAAATTGCCATTTCCTTCTCTGTAATACAGCCAGCTTTATACTCCTCCATAAACAGGATACACTTTTTGAAATTAAGGACTGCTTTTTTCAACTCTGCATTATCCACCACGCTATGCCCTGCAAACGTAGGCACTAAACTATCTGCCAAATGGATGAGCCCCCAAGAGAAATGCTACAAGACAAGAGAAGCGGAAAGAACATCTATGATTCCGAAAGCACACTGACAGTGTCTGTGACTGGACTGACTACACAGAGATTATAAAGTCCCCAATGCTATCACTAGAGCAGAACAGATGAGACCTCATCAGCTAGATGGCTCTGGGTTTTGCCTCACAGTTCTAAGCTTCTGATTTTAAAACACCTTAAGCTCTTGTCAGAGGACACACTCTAATGTCTAAGACTTCAAACCTTTAAAAAGCAACCACATGATGAATGGAAGGGGAGAGGGAGTGGGAAAGGGGAGGGTTGCGGGTGGGAGGGACGTTATGGGGTGGGGGGGCATTGTAATCCATAAGCCGTACTTTGGAAATTTATATTCATTAAATAGAAGTTAAAAAAAAAAAAAGCAACCACATGATTTCCCTATTGAAATCAAACGCAGAACCCCACAAACACCAGACTACTCCAGCTGAAGCTGGTTCAGGCAGAGGGCCCACTGCTCAGTGATTTCAGCACCCCTTCCACACAACAGTCCTTACGATACCTCCATGGCAGGCGTTCTGAAAACACTGCTCTAAAAGAGGGTCGAGATTCCCTGTGCCACCCTCCATCGTGGGCCAAGAACAACAAGGAATCCCCAGGAACAGACAATAAAGATCCTGTGCCAGGGCAAGGAGGTCTTGTGAAAATACTTTAAATAGAACTGACATCATTTTCTTGAAGCTGGTACAGTAAGATACACTTGGGACAGCCTCCCAAAAGTACGCCATCCCTGGAAGACCACGCAAAGAATCCAGATGGAACCAAGGGGAAAGGCAGCATGGAGCAGATAAGCCACTCAAACCTGCTGCTAATCTGAGCTGTAAAGTGCAGAAGAAACTGGACCCCTGAAACTCACATGGTCTAGGCCAGCTAAGAGAACGGGAGAAGCCATGGGAACTTGGCCTCGGAATCCTAGTGGTTAGGTACTTGCCCAGAGTGCCCTCCCCCTGCAGATGTCCGGGAAGCAGCAGTTGCAGATGCTGCGATGTTAATGTGAGAAGCAACTATCTTGTTCTGACAACATGCTGATGTTCATAAAGCATTTTACCTCTCAAGCACACTTATATAAATTTCTATGGCATCTAATATCTCTATACTTTTTCCATTTAGTGGATCAAACAGCTAATATCATGCTTTTAATGGAGTTCCTGAAATAACTCAGTCTAACTCAGATATCACATAGGCCCCTCCTTTCAACGTCCATGCTGGTCCTGTGGCCAGGCACAGTAACTTCTGAGATCCCAGGGGGTGACAATCTCAAACTCAGACACCTCACATCTCACTGTTTCAGCTCAGCAGGATCGTGCTCCATTTGCAGTTAACTGCAACCACAGCACAGAGAACTTGGAAGCAAACTTGGAAGCCAAGACAGCTGTTCAAAAAAAAAAAAGTCTATTAAATAGCAGGAGTATGAAGAACACTTAGCATTCTCCAGAAAACTGCAGGAGAAATACCCTGGAGTTTAATTTAAAAAAAAAAAGGGGGGGGGGGAGGTACAGTTGAATAACTCACCAACTAAAAATTAAAAAAAAAAAAGTGGCACTTAGAAAGATAGATCTCTTTAAGACTACAGTGCAAAAGCTTTAATAACTAATTTTAGAAAAAGCAAATTCTTGGGGCTAGCACTGTGGTGCAGTGGGTTAAGCTGCCTCCTGCAATGCCAGCATCCCATATGGAGGCCAGTTCGAGTCCCAGCTGCTCCACTTCCAATCCAGCTTCCAGCTAATGTGCCTGGGAAAGAAATGAAAGATGATCTGAGTGCTTGGGCCCTACACCCACGTGGGTGACCCAGAAAAAGCCCCTGGCTCCTGATTTCGCCCAACCCTGGCTGTTGTGGCCATTTGGGGAGTAAACAGCGGATGTAAGATATGTCTCTCTCTCTGTCTCCCCCTCTCTATAACTCGGCCTTTCAAATAAATAAATGAATCTTTTAAAAAATTTAAAAAGAAAAAGCTAATTCTTGATCCAAAAGTACAACAAAGAACCTGATTAGTGTGATTCTTTCTTTCATGAAACTAGAATCAAGCTATATAATAAAATCCATTTACAAATCAATAAATATGTAAAAGGAAAAATGTTACAACATGGAGATAAGAAAATTAGTATTAGCTTCTGCTTGCTTTAGAATGTACTCAAGAGCTAGCTCATTTCAAGAACTGAGAGAATTTTGACAGGTTTGACATATTAATCATAGGAGAGATTGCCAATATTCATTTTGTAATCATACTTTCCTAGAATTGTATTCACTCTACAATGTATGATCATTCCAAAAATAACCTACAAACTACCAACAAACTGAACTCCTACCTAATGAGTCATCTGAACTTTTCAGGTTTTCATGATTGAAACTACTACAGAGTAAGTCAGAAATTAATCCTCTTTTAAAAATATATAAATGAGAAGAAAAAAGTATTTTACTTCCTATTCAGGAGCAACATAACCCATCAACCATTACTCATTCACTGAATTTTAGATTTCCTCACATATGACAACAATCAAAGAGCAAATGCTCTGTTTTCCTAAGCCAGTATAAGCAACAAACACTGATCAGTTAGCTTCTTTTTTTTTTAAGATTTATTTATTTATTGAAAGTCAGAGTTACAGAGAGGTAGAGACAGAGAGAGAAGGAGAGGTCTTCCATCCACTGGGTCACTTCCCTGATGGCTGCAACAGCATGAGCTGCGGTGATCTCAACCCTGTGGCCAGGATCTTCTTCTGGGTCTTCCATGCAAACGCAGGGTCCCAAGGGCCTGGGCCGCCATCTACGGCTTTCCCAGGCCATAGCAAAGCTGGATCAGAAGTAGAGCAGCCAGGACTAGAACTGGGGCCCATATGGGATGCCAACACCACAGGCAGAGTCCTAACCCTCTATGCCACAATGCAGGCACCAACAAGTAACATTTTTAATAGTTGCAAGATATTTTGTTGTCAGATTGTTTTATGTCAATTTGCATCACTTCTCCATTACTGGTATGTTTCTAGGCCTTGACAATTTTATAAATAGTACTATGACAGACATCTTGATGCAGAAATATAAATTCAATCTGCTTTTGATCACTTTCTTGAGAACAGATCCCCAAAACTGAAATTACTGGGCCGGAGGCATAAATACTATCAGAGCAGTTGAAAACACATCACCAGGCCGGCGCCGCGGCTCAACACGCTAATCCTCCACCTAGTGGCGCCGGCATACCCACCAGGTTCTAGTCCCAGTCGGGGTGCCAGATTCTGTCCTGGTTGCCCCTCTTCCAGGCCAGCTCTCTGCTGTGGCCAGGGAGGGCAGTGGAGGATGGCCCAAGTGCTTGGGCCCTGCACCCCATGGGAGACCAGGAGAAGCACCTGGCTCCTGCCATCGGATCAGCGTGGTGCGCCGGTCACAGTGCGCCGGCCGCGGCGGCCATTGGAGGATGAACCAACGGCAAAGGAAGACCTTACTGTCTCTCTCTCTCTCACTGTCCACTCTGCCTGTAAAAAAAGAAAAAAAAGAAAGAAAACACATCACCAGGGGCCAGTGCTGTGGCACAGCAGGTTAAAGCCCCAGCTTGAAGGGCGAGAATCCCATATGGGAACTGGTTCGAGTCTCAGATGCTTCACTTCCAATCCAGCTCCCTACCAATGAGCCTGGGAGAGCAGCTGAAGATGGCCCAGATCCTTGAGCCCTTGCACCCAGGTGGGAGACCCAGAAGAAGCTCCTGGCTCCTGGCTTCAGATGGCTCAGCTCTGGCACTGGCAGCCATTTGGGGAGTGAACCAGTGTATGGAAGACCTCTCTCTCTCTCAGTGTTACTCTGGTAATCTGATAGCGCAAACATTATTTCAGCTTTAAAAAAAAAAAAAAAAAAAAAAAAAAAAAGCATTTATTTATTTGAAAGGCAGAGTTGCAGAGAGACAGAAAGAGATTTTCCATCTACTGGTTCATTCCCCAAATGGCCACAACAACCAGGGCTGCTCCAGGCTGAAGCCAAGAGCTTCATCTGGGTCCCCCACGTGGGTGCAGGGGCCCAAACACTTGGGCCATTTTCTGCAGCTTTCCCAGGCCATTGGCAGGGAGCGTGATTGGAAGTGGAGCAGCTGGGACTTGAACTGGCACCTATTTGGGATGCCAGTGCTGCAGGCGGCAGCTTTACCCACCATACCACAGCACTGGCCCCATTATTTCAGCTTTTAATCAGTACTTTTTTATAACTAAAATTGATTTCTCTAAAATCTTTCTCAATCATTGTACTGTTTTTTATAATAAGCATAAGTGGGCAATAACATAGGACTGGTGTTTTGTTATTGGATTTGTACAAATACTGTAAATACTATTATTTTCTATTTGATATCACTTCTGAATCCTTGTTCAAACTGTTAGTCAGGAGTTTCATAACGCTGCTCCCCAATATCCCTATCACCCCTGGAGGTAGAATGTGAGCATGCCCACTGAGTATCCCTGTGACCTGCATTCTGTTATCATTACCCAGCTTAATGGCATACTTGAGCTGCCACAGTTTCATAATGATCGGACTAAAATTCTTTTTTTGGTTTCAAAATTCTATTTCACCTTTCTCTCTATATAGTTCCTTCTCTTATGATTTTACAATTCTTAAATTAAATCTCTTCACAGATACTGATTTTAGAAAAGCCATACTAAACATTCATCTACATAATAATTAGAAAGATTCTGGTATGCTAACAGAGAAGATTAAGACAGTAAAACAAAAAGAAAAGCATGTAAACAAATTAGGAGACTGGGGCGGGTGTTTAGCCCAGCAGTTAAGTCACCCAGAGTCTTTCATCAGAGTGCCAGAGTTCAATGCCCAGTTCCAGCTCCTGACTCCAACTTCCTTCCCTGGGAGACGGAAGTGAAGCTCAGTGACTGGGCTCCTGCACCCACCCACATGGGAGACCTGGACTGCATTCTGGCTCCTGACTTGGGGAGGAAAGGCAGCTGCAGGCATTTGGGATGTGAAACAGCTGATGGAAGTGCTCTCTCTGCCTCTCCAATAAATAACACTTTAAAAAAAAAAGAGATTTATTTATTTATTTGAAAGGTAGAGTTAGTGAGGGTTCATTCCCCAAATGGCTGAAATGGCCAGAACTAAGCTGATCTGAAGCCAGGTGTCTCTTCTGGGTCTCCCATCTGGGTACAGCAGCCTAAACACTTGGTTCACCCTCCGCTGCTTTCCCAGGTGCATTTAGCAGGGAGCTCCACTGGAAATGGAACAGCTGGGACTCTAATCAACACCCCTATGGGATTCCGGTGTCACAGGCAGCAGCTTTACCCACTATGCCACGTCAGTCCCTAAATAATACATTTTTAAAAGAGGAAAAAACAGAAATGTAGGAAAAAGTCCTTAGGATGGCATGATGCACCTAACAAAGAATGGTCTGCTTTGTTTTTCCAAAGGATGCATCTCAGTGTGCCTTTATACCACTTGAAATTATATACAAAACTTTGTGGGAGAATTTGCATTTTTCTGGAGAAGAATAATCAAGGCTTTTCCCAATTTTCAACAGGGTCCACTTGACACATATATTGTAGGCTTCTTAACCTACACAAACACTCATGTCCTATCTTCTAATTCATGCCTTCCTGGAACAGCTGAGGGCCTTTGGGATTCTCTATTTCTGAGACTGTCTGGGACTCCATTTCCTTTAGGGATACCAACAAAATCCTTCCTACCACCACCAGAGGATAAAGGCAAACTTACTTCCTACAAAGAGGTTTCCACAGTGAAGACAGTTCCTAACACACAGAGTTTGAGATGGAACTGGTGTTCATACAGAAACACCACATAAGGGTTGGCACTGTGGCTTATCAGGAAAAGCTGCTGTCTGCAGTGCTGGCATCCCATATGGACGCCAGTTCGAATCCTGGATTCTCTACTTCTAATTCAGCTCTCTGCTATGGCCTGAGAATGCAGAAGATGCTCCAAGTGCTTAAACCCCTGCACCTATGTGGGAGACCTGGAGGAAGCTCCTGGCTCCTGCCTTTGGATCAGCTCAGCTCAAGCCGTTGCAGCCATTTGAGGAGTGAACCAGAGGATGGAAGATCCATCCCCATCTCTCTCTCTCTCTCTCTCTGTCTCCCCCCCCCCCGCCCCCATGCAATTCTGCCTTTCAAATAAAATAATAAACTATATAATTCAGAGGTACAATGAAAAGGAATGACTCCTTCTTTAACAAAAGATAGAATCACACTATCTAGTATCTGAAGGTACAGAGCAGTAATAAGTATGCAAAAAGGACAACATGACAGCCACACAGAATCAAAGTCTACTGCAAGCCATCCCACTACTACAGAAACTGTATATGATAACTGAATTATTCCATACCAGATTCAAGCCATGTAATGGGTAACATGTGATTTCATCCTAAGAATTATAAAAGGGCCTGTGCCTCCCAGAACAAAAAGGATTATTTCCTTTATAAGGGTATGTGGGTAAGGCAGGGGACAAAGCTGTTACAGTGAAAATCACTGACCTGGAAAACCAGAGAAAGATAGCTGCAGCAGTTTTTGGTTTAAGTTACCCATTCCAAATTACCCAAAATGGGAGTCTAGGCAGACAGGGCTCCCAAAATAAACCTGGGCTCACTCTCCCATCTGTCTAGCTACTCAGACAGTGTATTTTGGGGAGGTGCTTAGGAACTGTCTGGAAATCCTCAAATGGATATGTGAGGGTATCGAGGGAGGGGAAGCTGCCACCCAGGCTCCCACAGGAACCTGCCTGACAGGGTCAGTCCCAGGCAGGGTCAGGAAAGACACTGCCTTGCCCCAGCAGAGAGATCCCTGCACCCTAGACCAGGACTGCAGGCTGCTTGCACATCTGGGTTGAGATGGCAATCCCTGGGGAACAGGCTGCAGGGAACCCAGATGGTTAAACAGGCCAGGCTGTGGGTACAACTTAATCTACATATTTAAATATTTCAAACAGGGATTCTCAGCCAGGTACAGTTCTGTCCCCTGGGGACAACCGGCAATGTCTGGAAACAGTTTTGGTTCTAACAACTTCTGGGGCAGAGAAAACTTGGTTATTATTAGCTTCTAGTGAGTAGAGGCCAAGGATGCTGCCAAACATCCCACAATGCATAGGACAGTCCCTAGCTGCTCCCCAAACAAAATCTTTCTGGTCTAAGACATTAACAATGCAAAGGTTGAAAAACTCTGACTTAGACTTTGGTTTGAAGGCCTCCATTTGCATTATTTTCTCAGATCTCAAAAATGTTACAGGCAGGTCTGCTAAGAACCTAATCATGAACTGTAACACTTTTATAACACTTTATATGAAAAAAATTATTTCAGGTTATGGGAGGGTATCATAGAATAACTCTGACTCCAACAGGATTCAATCATTCATTTCTTCAACATTTATCAAGCACCTGTTATGTAACCAGTCACAGTGCTAGGCAAAGGTGACAGTATTAAAACAAACTGATAGGATGTGACTCAACTCCTGCCTGGCTCAGAGCAGTGCAGAAAGAAAAAAGAATCAAAATTTGGAAGTCAGGTATATCTAGTTCTAATCCCAGCTCTACCACAGACTGTCATTAGGCACGTCACTTCCCTTTCCTGACCCTATTTGCTCCATCCATGAAACAGGTCAAATCCAGTCTCCCTCAATGATAATTCACTTAAGCACAAACCGGTATGCTGTGGAACCACTACTCAATACTTAATTCCTATTACTAAAAACAGGAAGTCCTTTAAAGTAATCAGGGGGCCAGCACTGTGGCACAGCTGGTTAAGCCACCACATGGGACACCTGCATCCCATATAGATACCAGTTCAAGTCCCAGTTGTTCCACTTCCTATCCAGCTCACTGCTGAGGTGCCTAGGAAAGAAGATGGATCAAGTACTTAGGCCTCTGACACCCACACGGGGACCCAAATAGAGTTCCTGGCTCCTAGCTTCAGCGGGGCCCAGCCCCAGGTATTGTGGCCATTTGGGGAGTGAACCAGTAGATGGAAGATAGATCTCCCTCTCTCCCTCTGTGTGTGTGTGTGTGGGCAGGGGGTCTAACTCCGCCTTTAAAATAAATAAACCTATCTTTTCTTTTTTAAATTAAGCAGTAAGTAGGAAATTATTATAATATGCCTGTAAAAAAGTCACTATGACAATGATGGTTTAAACACTTTCAGGCAAATTAATTGCTTCTTTGCATGGCATATAAAGCCCTTTAAATATAGCTCCCATCTCCTCTCTGGCCTTCTCTCCTGCCACCTACAAAATCTTTAATGCAGCCCTAGGTCTCATAAGCAGGACAGATTGAAAGATGAGATCCTGACAGCAACCAAAGCAGGTCAAACCAAAGGTCACAGTGAGAAAGAAGTCTTCAGCTACAACTTTGGATACAAAGGTGCTGTGTGAGAGAAGACAGAAAAAGGAGGAGAGAAAGAAAATGAAGAAAAGGAGAAAAGAATAAGAATATGAATAAATGAACAAGTGTGAATAAATGAACACAAAATGCTCAAAAGCCAGTAACATGATTGACTAGGTCAAGTTTGCAGGTATTTAAAAGGAAACACATGAACCAGCAGCCATCCTTCATGCCACAGTTCATTCTGTACTTCTCTTTATGAGACAAGAGCAGATTGAAAAATAAGTTAAAAATAATTTGTCTCATCCAAGGAAAAACCAAACATGGAATGACTACGTTACCATATTCAAACAAATATATTCAGATATCAATGCCAATAACTAAATGAGGAAAGAAAGCATTAACTACACATAATTCCTGAAAGCTTGGTTTAATAGCAAATAATAGTTGGGAATTTTGGTTTTCCCTAACATATTTATTCTAACCTTTCAGATTATAATAAAAGAGCACACTTTGGGGTCAGCGCTGTGATGCAGCAGGCTAATCTACCAAGTGATTATTGGAGTGCCAGTTTGAGTCCCAACTAATCTGCCTCTGATCCAGCGCCATGCTAATGTACCTGGGAAAGCAGCAGAGAATGGCCCAGGTACTTGGATCCCGGCCACCCACACAGATGGAGCTCTGGGCTCCTGCCTTCATCGTGGCCATTTGAGGAGTGAACCGGCGAATGAGGAAGGATGGATCTCTCTCCGTGTGTGTCACTCTCCCTTCCAAATAAATAATAAATCTTTTTTAAAAAGAGAACATTATGCTGGACCTGTTCTGAGGCAGATTCTCAGAGCTACAAGAACCCCTTTTATATTAGTAGTTCACTTAAAAAGTTTAAGTTTGTGCCTATTTAACCAGGAATCTAACTTAGCACACTTGTAAAATCCACAGCCTCCCTCCCAGACAATTGTGAAAACATGGAAGCAAAAATGTTAAACTCTGTTGTAAGTTCACAGAAAAATTTCATCTAAATTTTAACCAAACTATACCTGTCTTAATGAAATTCAAGGAAAAAAAAAAAAAAACAACACCTCAATGCAGGGGAGGGGAGGTTATGTGTGGTCACTATATTATAGTTACTGATTACAGGGGCCATGTTTGTTTGAATCCTGATTCAACTCCACACTTTACCTTACAGAAATCACCAAAACTCAAAGAAGTGTCAGCAAAATAAAATGACAGGATTAAGAAGCCTGAATATTCTTTCCAATTTAAACACCGCTTCAGAGTTTGAAAACCTTTGAAACCAAAGTCCCCCTTAAAGGTTCTGCGAACAGAGAATGAAATAAAGGCTTTCAGAAAAATGAAGCATCAAATTATAGGTCTGTTGCTTTGAAAAGATCATTCAGTGAGTCTTGAAATCTGTGCCTAATGACTTTCAAACTACAGGGTGAAGGGCCACAGAATCGTTCCTGTGTCTCAGCAGCTCCCTGTGAGCGACCTTCCAGCAAGCTGTGTTCTCAGAGAATACGGATCTCCAAAATTACTCTGTGAAGCAGCTGCTAACACTCACAAGACACACAAGTGTTCAGCCAGTAAGGTAAACCACATCTGGCTGGATTTTATTTATCAACTGGTCTCAAAGACTGTCTACCAGTATTTCAAATGAGCATTAAAACAGCAACAGTAGAATAATTCTATGACTCGGCACAGGGGTGGTTCCATCCAGCCTATGGGCCAAGTAAGGTCTACCCAATCATTTGGTCTGGCCTTGCCAAGGCAACCACAGGAGGAACTCAAAATATAATATATCTATAGCACGCTAAATCTGTAAGTTGATAATGGTGTATGGCCTTGAATGATGTTACACATATACAAATGGCCCTTGGCAGACAAAAGGTTGCCCAGCCTGACCTACAGCAAGGGCTGCTTTCAGAATTCTGGAGTCTGAGAGACCAGAGAGATCATTCCCAACCTTTTGATTTTACAGAAGAGCATATCATTTATTGAGCTAAAATTCTTTAGAATTAACTGGCAGAGTTTGTAAGTGAGCCTCTCACGTTTTTCACACACACACACCACACACACACAGTGAGAGAGACAGAGACAGAAAACCATTTAGCTTATTTGAACAGATTTTCTTCCTAAAAGCAAGCCTAAAGTAACAAACTTTTGCTGTCTCGGCTTAGATGCTTAACATGTTGGAAATTCACTGCACACAAGGGATCTAAGAAGCACTACTGCTCACTGCACTACCCCAGGAGCTCTGACCATCACAGGAAAGGTAAATATTACTCCCTTCATACTGGTACCCCCCTCGGCAGAACACTTTTATTCCAACATTGAAAATGTACCATGACAAGGACAGGCATTTGGTGCAGCAGTTAAGACACAAGCTGGGATGCCTGTATCCCATACTGGAGTGCCCATTCAAGTCCTGTCCTGATTCCAGTTTCCTGCCGACCTGCACACCGGAAAGCAACAGATGATGGCTTAAGTGCTTGGGTCCCTACAGCCCATGTGGGCCACCAGGGCTAAGTTCTGGACTCCTGCCTTTGGCCTGGCCCAGCCCTGGCTGTTATGGGCTTTGGGAGAATGAACTATAGATTTCTCTGTTTCTGTCTCTTTGGTTTTCAAATTAAATGAAAAATAAATAAATTTATTTTAAAAAGAAAATGTACCATAACAACTATCAGCAGTGGTAAAACAAACATTTCACTTCCCTGCGGCCAAGGAGTGAAATCTGCATTCTTACCTATGCAAATTACACCAGCGGTTCACCTAAACCGATTTTTGCAGAGTAAATCAAACATTCTAACAGGAGCGAGTTTCCTATACTCACTCAATGAAGCTAGATTATTCTAGAACAGGGTGGGGAACACCTGGCCCGCGGGCTGTGGGAGGCCTGTGAAATCATTTGGTCTGGCTCTGTCCAGGCAACCGCAGGCAGGACTCAAAATTCATTACATCTATAGGAGGCCAACTTTTAGTTGATAATTTTGGATGGTCCCTGGGTGATGTTATAAATATCCAAACAGCCCTTGGCAGAAAAAAAAAGGCTCCTGGCCTCTGCTCTAGAATCTAACAATGTGCTACATTTCACCGGGTGCCGACTGGCATTTTACCATCAAATTACACTGGAAGCCTCGGCTTTGCAGAACAGGTGTTCAACCCCCTCCCCTTGGCTTCCTCAGAGTTAAGATGACCACATGGCATTTACTGAATACAGTGAACGTGAACCTAGAAATCGCGCACTGGCCATCGTGAGAATCACCACGGCAAGCGACACTGCGGAGATTAGAGGAATGCAACAGAAACATCAACTCAGACGTATACACTGGGTACAAATTCCACCAAGGAGAGCAAAGAACACCCAACACCATGGAACGAAGAAGAGCAAAATCCACCCGCTCATGAATAAGAACTTAAAAGCGACATCCAGGTTACCTAAAAACGTGCCACCGGGTAAGGGAACCCCTCTAATACCAGGACCTCAGCCCCCTGGACCCATTCGCTAGACAAAACCTGCATCAGACACTGACCTGGAAATTCAGTTTTTCCACTGTTTCCTATGTCTACAGAAACAAAACGAGGAGTGAGCTCTGCAGTCTAAGAAGTAACATTTTCTACAGTCCGGAGCGCGCATTGAGAAAGAATCCTGCGGGCCGCTGGGGTCAGGGTCACCGCACCATCAGCCAGCCAGCACCCGCAGCACTGTGGCACTGGCGCTGGTCCACACCGCCTCCAACACCCGGGGACTCTCACGCTTTACCTCCGCGTCGGGGACAACCTGCGATCCCGAGTTCGGGGCGGGGGACACCCGCACCGGCCTTTCTACAACCGCTGCCCGCCCGGGGGACTCTGAAGCGGGCGGCTCGCCGGCCTCATTCAGCACCTGCGCTGCACAGTACCCTCAAGGGGCACCTGCTCACCACCCGGACGTGTCGGGGTCGGCGAGGGTCCCGCGGCGCCCCGGGTACGCCTGGCCCCTGAGGTGACAGGGCGATGACGCCGGGGGCAGCTTTCTGCCGCGCCGCCGTGGCACGGGCTCCGGGCAGCGCCGGGCTACCATCAGCCCTGCCGACAAGCCAGCCGCGCGTCCCAAGCAGGACCCTCGAACGCTTGGGCCTCAGTTTCCCCACCTGTGCAACGGGCGCAAAGCCGCCGCCGGGCGGGACGCCTGACCCGAAACGAAACTAACTCAGTCGCTCGCCGGCATTTCCTGGGTCTGCGCAGCACCTCCCGCTTCCCCCGGCCGACCCGGGCGCACGGCCCAGCCCTGGAGCGCCCAACGGGCCCGCAGCCTCCCAACGCCCCCCGTCCGGCCCGGCCCCGGGCGGCCACTCACGCGTAGGCATGGTGACCCCGAGCCGCGCTCGCCGCCGCTCCGAGGCTCAGCGGGGCCGCGCAGGCCGCGCCGACGGCGTCATGACGGCCGGCGCCGGGCCGCGGAGGCGCAGACCAGGCGAAGGGCGAGGAGGCAAGAGCGGAGCGAACGGACGCGGACACCGCAGCTCCCGCGACGAAGCCAGCGACAGGGGGCCCGCGGCGGCCCCGCTCCGCGCCGGACGACGCGCTGGGCGTGCCCACGCGCGTGACGTCAGCACGCCGCCGCCGTCCGGCTCCGCCCCCGGGGGCGGAAGCGCCCGGGCTGGGAGCGGGTGTCGCGGGGTGGCTGCGGGCACCGGGTAGTCTGCGGGCAGGGCTGCGCGCTTCCTCTTACTTTCTAGTCCTGGTGGCTTACGCGGCCCTCGTTTTTATCCACCCGTACTCGGGGCGGGCCCCTCTGTGAGTGTGAGCACGGCGGCCTCGAGGGCAAAGACTTGTGTCTCTAAGCCCTTTGGCGGCGCGCGGTGCAGTCCGCCTTCCCCGAGACCGGGAGGTCCCTTGCAGCCGGGCCTGTGCGGTTTCCTCCCGCTCCCCGGCGACTTTCGCAGCGACCCGGGCAGGGCTCCGCGGTGTCCTCACGGGCATCGAGCTGAGCGTGCCGCGAGTGCGAGCTGCAGAGATGTGAACGCGCCCGGGTGACCTCGCAGAACTGCTAAAAAGCGGGTCACCCTGGGTCGGTCACCTGTGCGGGTGGATTGCTTGCACGTGTGCATTGGAGAGCCTGTGTCCTGGGGAGAGGCGCCGAATGCCCGTTTGGAAATGATGTTCCGTAGTGAGAGCGGATAGGAGCCAGGACGCAGAAGGCACACGGTAGAGAGCTGAAGCACAGAGGGCCGGAGCAGAGTTCTTCAGAAACTACAAAAGTAATGCACATACTGGGACAGGCAGCCGTCTGTGTCCGTGGGCTCCACCGCAGCAGATTCCACCAAGGATCGGTGGTTTAAGCCACTGGCCTGCAGTGCTGGCATCAGTACGGGTGCCAGTTCCAGTGCAGCTGTTCCACTTCCCATCCAGCTCTCTGCAAATGCACCTGGAAAAGCAGTGGAAGATGGCCCAGGTGTGTGGGCCCCTGACTCCCAAGTGGGAGACCCCAGTGGAGTTCCAGGGCCCTACGTTTTTTTGCAGCCTGTTTGGGGAGTGAACCAACAAATGGAATCTCTCCCCTCTCTCCCTGTAACTGCCTTTCAAGTAAATATTCTTAAAAATCCACACACAAAAAAAGCGTACGAAACATGCACAAACCTTTTTCTTGTCAACAATACAGCATGGCAACTATAATGTGTAGGTTTGTTTTGTTTTGTTTTTTTGACAGGCAGAGTTAGATAGAGAGAAAGGTCTTCCTTCCGTTGGTTCACCCCTCAAATGGTCACCACTGCTGGCGCACTGCCGATCCAAAGCCAGGAGCCAGATGCTTCCTCCAGGTCTCCCATGTGGGTGCAGGGCCCAAACACTTGGGCCATCCTCCACTGCACTCCCGGGCCACAGCAGAGAGCTGGACTGGAAGAGGAGCAACCGGGACTAGAACCGGTGCCCCAACCGGGACTAGAACCCCGGTGTGCCGGCACCATGTTGTTATCTTATATAGGGTATCTGAGCATCCGTGGATCCTCTAGGGTCCTAGAATCAAACCCCTAAAGATGCCAACAGACAAGTGAAAGGAAGAACAGGTGAAACAGGAATTAATAAACAACTGTACAATCAAGCTTGCTGTTCATCCTGTAACCATCCCATTCTCTTCGTCAGGAGAGTGGCACTCAGGAGCAGGGTAGTCACCGTGGTAGAGGAGTCACGGATGAGCAGCCGGCTGGGGGCCTCCATGCCGGTGCCGAAGATGGTAAGTGAGAGAGAGCTCCTAGTCTTACTGCAGAAAAAGAATCTCTGGATCTGTTGCCTGCTGGCTTGGAGCAATAGAGACATCTGCTAGTTATGTAACTCCAAAGTCAGAGCAAGAAAAACCCCGGTGCTGGGAGAGTGGTAGACAAGGTGGGAAGCGAGGTTGTTTTCTTGCAGGGTGAGGGTGGTGACAGAAGGATGTGAGTTTCTCCTTGCGGTACTGAGCTTGGGGTGAAAGCCAAGGGAGACATCTTAGTGACTAGATTGGAAGGCAGGTGGCCTGGGCATGCTGCCTAAAGGTGGGCTGATGGATCTCAGGGAGGGAGATTTGGAATCTTGGATTCACAGGCAGAAGCCGAAGCTGGGTGTCAGAGAGAGCCCTGTGAGGGTGGATGTGGAGCTGGCAAAGGTGCAGACGAAGATCAGAGATCACAGTGCCCCAGCAGTCAAGGAAAGATGTAGTCCCAAAAGGCAGGCATCTGTGCTTAGCACGAGTCAAAAAGGTACAAAGGTGTTGAGGTGGACTGGTCTGCCAAGTTTTGGTTTGCTCTGTGTTCTAATCCCCTTGGTCTTTAGGTTTTGTATTATTGCCAAAAACACGATCAACAATCATATGTTCTGAGGAAGGACAGATGGAAGTCAGGAATAACTGGGTCATAATAACTGGGCGATATGAAGTGTGCTTTTTCCTCTCCCGCTTTGTGCACACAGGATCTGAGGAGCACTAGCACCGTGGAGACCCTGGTTTCCTACCAAGCTCTTCCAGAGTTCCACCTGTGCAGCTCCCTCACTCCCCACGTGTGAGAGCAGTGATTCCACCACTACCCGTTGTTGGTTATCTGAGAGGCAGAGGCAGAGAGAGAGGGAGAGGCAGAGAGAGGTCTTCCATCCACTGGTTCACTCCCCAAATAGCCGCAAGGGTGGGAGTTGGGCCTATCTGAAGCTAGGAGCCAAGAGCTTCTTCTGGGTCTCCCACATGGGTGCAGGGGCCAAAGCAACTTAGGCCATCTTCCACTGCTTTCCCAGGGCATAGCAGAGAGCTGGATCAGAAGTGGAGCAGCCAGGACCTGAACTTATGCCCATATCAGATGCCAGCACCACAGGCAGAGGCTCAACCTACTATGCCACAGCACTGGCCTCAGGTGCTTTTTCTGAGACCCCTTTCCTATCCCCTTTTGCAAGCACCCTTTCCCTATCCATGCTTTCTGCACCAGTGCTTCTCTCTTGAAGCCCAAGCTGGACTGGTAGGAGCTAGCACTGTCCATCTCCGTCAGTCCCGTACTTCCCAGCCCTTGCTTGGACATGGTGTGGCAGGCATGGGGATGGATAGCTAGACCCCCCTTCAACAAAGGGCACAGTGCCTTTTGGCATTTGTGGCATTTCAGTATTGAGCTCAGTGTTTGAGATCTTACTTTGTCAGGGTGCACAGCAGGTAGAGTGGCCTTTCTAACATGCAAATCTGACAATACCTCTCACCTGCGTAACATTGTCAATGGCTCATCCAAGTGATCATCCATGATCCAGACCTTTCAGTTCCACAGAAAAGCATAGGAGGCTTTTCAAGGCCTGGTGTGCAGACCTCTCCAGTTTCCCTCCATCACACTCTGTGTTCCACTTTTCCCCGGCCCTGAGGATCTCACAGTTTCAGAACCCCTCATGTAGAACTCTTCCGCTCTTCTCCCCATGCCGTTTTCTCCACTGAGTGGCCTTTCTTAGACCCCGTATGACTTCTGTTCTTCCATCCCAGCTCCTTGTGAGTGGTTAGTGTGACTAGGAATGGCCCAGGACCCAGTGATCACCCTCCTGCGTATGTTCCCTGGAAAGTTTCCCAGAAAGCCCATGAGAAGCATGGATAAGAAGGTTCACACAAGCACGGCTCATGCTAGTGGAGAGGTGGAGGCCCCCCAGATATTCGTCATTTGTAAAATATGTGGATTCATAATACTCTCGATGCATATCAGCATCATGGCTTGGCCTTAAAAATATAGAGTTGAATGAAGAATCTACGAAATTGATGTTTTTAGCACAATAATACTTGTGTAACTTGAAAATACACATATAAAACGTGAGTTTTTACAATTGTGCATAAGGAGTGGAGAAGAAAAGGAGTGGGAATAGGGAAGTCAAGAAAAAAAATTAAGGGGCCGGCACTGTGCCATAGTGGGTGGAGCCAGCATCCCATTTGGACGTAAGTTCAAGTCCAGGTGCTCCACTTCCAACTCAGCTCCCTGCTGATGGCCTGGGAAAGTAGTAGAAGATGGCCCAAGTGCTTGGATCCCTGTACCGATGTGGGAGACCTGGAAGAAGCTCCTGGCTCCTGGCTTCCGATCGCCCCAACTCTGGCCATTGTGGTCATTTGGAGAGTGAACCAGTAGATGGACGTTTCTCTCTCTCTCCCTCTCTCCCTCTCTGTGTCTGTAACTCTGCCTCTCAAATAAATAAATTTAAGTACAAAGAAAGAAAAAGATTGACAAAGGAGCTGCTTTGTACAAGCAGATGAAAATGTACAAGGAATGACAAGTGTGATTGCTGTGCCTGATCTTAAGAAAAGGACAGAAACTATTTTCAAGTATCATTCACTCCAAAAAGACTTTACTGGGCCACTGAGCTGACGTTAAGTTACTTTTCTCAGGGTCCCAGTGCTGTTTCCATCATATCTCTGAAAGGACTCATTGCCTCTCTTGGAGCACGGCAGGTTGCAGGCGCTCCCAGAAATAACGAGGGAAGATTCTAGCAAAGGCTGCTGAGACCTTGCCTGTGCGACTGAGGTGAAGAAGGCGTGCAATTCGGGCATTACCATACATGTGTTTATATCTGCCATCTAGTCAGTCTGCAACATCTGTTACATGATGCCCTGCATGTTAGTCAATGATAGTACCAGTTTACTGACTTACAACTCTTCAAAAACTAATCTCAAGTTCAAATCAAGAAAAAGCTCACTAGCATGTAAATAGAATACATGTTTATGCTTAGTGACACATTTTCAGAATATATGCCATTAAAAATAGAAGTTTTATTTTGTCCCTTAGTGTTTTATTCCTCCTCCAAAAATAATGAAAAGATAAAAATGATATTAGAGGGCATTTTCCACATCCTTTTAAGCATTAATTTTAGCTCGAATTACCCAAAATAGCTTTACTGCCAGTTTAGTCCAGTGTTTGCTCCAATTTCTAAATTCTGCACTGATGATTCACTTTTAATTAGACCACATTTTAGTGCTTCAAAGGTAATTGCCAGCAAATTTAGAGTTCATAGGAAATAACGATAAGGATATTTACTTCTCCCAAAGACTTATTCCAATAAGTATTAATTGTGGGGAGCAACTGGGAGCAACTCGGACTAGACTAAGTTACTGGAATTAAGACTTATTCTATGCATCTGCTCTCCCACAATATGGCGCTGGGAGAGGAGGAAACAGCTTCTACACAGCTGCCTCTTGCCAACTTGAGTGATGACCTCCAGGAGCTGATCCTGCTCCTGATTGGAGAGCAGCGTACTCAGCGTGTGGGTAGCTGAGTTAGGATTGGCGGAGGAGGACTATAAAGGAGGAGAGAGATGGCATGCACCAGGAACATCTAAGGGGAACACCTGTGCAGCCCCCGAGAGAGCCGGCCGGCGGTGTACCGCTCCCCCGCGGAAGTGGGGAATGTGGCAGGGAGAACCGCCCTTCCACGGAGGTGGAAGGGATGGTAGCCAACCCGGGAAGAACCAGCAGCAAACCCGGGGAGGGCCGAGCAGACAAAAGAACAGCGCAGGGTCCTGTATCGTTCCTCCACGAAGAGGGGGAGCGACATTAATAATGCAGTTTGAAGTGCTTATTTCATAGTTTTCTTCCTCACTGAATATTTCCACCAGTGATAAACCCCTGGATTTTATTTGTTTTGTTTCATTATACTTTATGTCTACCAATGCTTAATTGTGACTCAAGGCTTCCCAGGTCTAATGAGATATTAAAAGCACAGATTTTTGGGGCCAGGCGCTGTGGCACAGTAGGTTAATCCTCCACCTGTGGCATCGGCATCCCATATGGGCGCTGGTTCTAGTCCCAGCTGCTCCTCTTCCTATCCAGCTCTCTGCTATGGCCTGGGAAAGCAGTAGAAGACAGACGATGGCCCAAGTGCTTGGGCCCTTGCACACACATGGGAGACCTGGAGGAAGCTCCTGGCTCCTGGCTTCGGATTGGCTCAGCTCCGGCCATTGTGGTCATTTGGAGAGTGAGCCAGTGGATGGAGGACTTCTCTGCCTCGCTCTCACTGTCTGTAACTCTACCTCTGAAATAAATAAATAAAATCTGAAAAAAAAAAAACCACAGATTGTGGACTTTAAAAACCTGAATTTGAACCCTTTCTTCCCCGATACCTGGTTTTTACAATCTTTGACCTTTCAGGATTTAATTCCCTTCGATGTAAAGTGAAGAAACACTGCATTTTGCTGCAGTGCTCTGTGGGCCTGCTTAAAACAGTGGTTCACAACTTGTGTGAACTTTAGAATTGAAAGGGGGAACTTTTATAAAAGCTATTATTTTAAACTAACACCATAATTTACATATTTATGGGGTACAAGTTGATGTTTGAATATATGTATACATTATGTAGTCACCAAATCAGGGCACTTGGCATATCCATGACTTTATATACATATCATTTCTTTGTGGTGAGAGCATTCAAAAATCTCTCTTTTAACTTTCTTGAAATATATAATACTATTTGAAATACACAACAATTATAGCCATTCTTGGGTGTAGTAGAACCCCAGAACTTACTCCCTTTACCTATTTGTAACTGTACACAGTGACTAATGTCTTCCCATCCTCTTCTCCCTGCCTCCTCCCCCCAGTCTCTGGAAGCCACTATTCTACTCTCTATGTCTATGAGGTCAACTCTTCTAGATTCCACATTTGAGTGAGACCAGGCAGTATTTGTTTTCTTTGCCTGGCTTATTTTGCATAATTTAATGTCTTCTGGGTTCATCTCTTACTGCCAGTGGACAGTATTCCATTGTGTACAAATAGCACATTTCTTTTATCCATTCAACTATTGGATATTTAAGGTTGATTGCAAACTTTGGCTTATTGTGAATAGTGCTACAGTGAACGTGGGAATGCAGATGTCTCTTCCACATACCAATTTCATGTCCTCTGTGTATGTACTCAATAGTGGGATTGTTGGATTCTATAGTCATTTTATTTTCATATTTTGAGAAACTTGCATACTGTTTCCATAATGGCTGTACTACATTACATTCCAACTGACAGCCTTGCCAGCATTTGTTATTTCTTGTCTTGTTGATAGTAGGCATTCTAGCTGAGTAAGATGCCATTTCATTTTTTTTAATTTGTATTTCCCTGGTGATCAGTGATGTTAGCATATTTTCAGATACTTGTTGACTATCTGTATGTCTTCTTTTGAGAAATGTCTGTTCAAATCTTTTACCACTTTTAATTGTTTTTGTTTTACTATTAAGATGTTTGAGTTTCTTATGTTTGCATATTAATCTAACCAAGTATAGTCAAAGTATCGAGTGAAAGTAACAAAGTTTGAGGCACTTCACTATCTGATGTCAAAGCCTGCTACAGAGCAATAATAGCCAAAACAGCATGGTACTGGCATAAAAGCAGAAACACAGGCCATGGAACATAATAGAGGATCCAGAAAATACTCACGCGTTTATAGCCTTCTGATTTTTTACAACAATTCCAGGAGCACACATTGAGGAAAGGACGCCATCTTTGATAAGTGGTCCTGGGAAGACTGGGTGTGAACATAGATACCCAGAGTCTCTCAACTGAAAAAAGAAACTAAAGGTGGATTCAGCACCTAATGGTAAGACTCCAAACTGTGCAACTATTAGAAGAAAATACAGGTAATGCTTGTGACATTGTTCTGGGCAAGGAGTTTGTGGATAAGCTCTCTGAAGCACAGATGACAAAAGTAAAAATAGTCAAACAAGATCGCATCAAACTAAAAAGTTTCTGTGCAGCAAAAGAACGAACAATAGAGCAGAGAGAAAATCTATGGAATATGGGAAAAAGCAATTGTCAGGAGAACTTGAAAAAATATGGCCACTTGGGGGCAGGTGCTGTGGCATAGTGGGTAATGCCTCCGCCTGCAGTGCTGGCATCCCATAAGGATGTGGTTTGAGTCCTGGCTGCTCCACTTCTGATCCAGCTCTCTGCTATGGCCTGGGAAAGCAGTAGAAGATGATCCAAGTCCTTGGGCCCCTGCATCTGCGTGGGAGACCTGGAAGAACCTCCTGGCTCCTGGCTTCCAATCAGCGCAGCTCCAGCTGTTGCAGCCAACTGGGGAGTGAACCAGCAGATGGAAGACCTCTCTCTCTCTCTCTGCCTCTCCTTCTCTTTCTGTGTAACTCTGACTTTCAAATAAACAAATGAAATCTTAAAAAAAAAAAAAAAAAACACCACTTGGATCCCATGTTCAACGTTCTGTTGTACTTGATCTGCAGCATGGCCTGGGACTGGCCTACTTTGAAAACTTCCTAGAAATTTCTAATGTGCAGCCACGATTTAACACCACTATTCCCAGGAAGAGCTGAAGAAGGGTGAAGCTGTGGTTCAGAGTCTTGTGTATAGTCTGTACCTTACAAAAAGAATTGCAAATGGATAGGGAGCGAAATACTGAGAGAGTAAGGTTAATCGTTTTTTATTAAATCAGACAAAACAGCTGTAAACCCTTCCTTAGAAACACTGTGATTTTAAGCAATTAGAGGAAAACATTATGTTTCTTTTTCATTTACCAAAATGCTAGCTATCTTTACCATTTAATATAGGGTATTGTGGAGCTGGTAAAAGAGGGAGGAAAAAAACTCCATTTAAATATAGTGGTATTCTAGGTAGCGAGATTCTTTAAAAGACTTGTATGACAACTGGATTCAAATACTATTTGTTGCTGTGCCTGCTGCCATGGAACACAGTGGGTGCTTATCTGAGGAAGAATGGGAACATGGTGGAATGGAATGACGGTAGCTAATATAAAAGGGCACGAAAAGATGAGAAGTAGAATCAAAGTAAGGGAAGGGGATCTGGTTGGTAGATTGGGAAAATGGCCTCATGATTTCTTCCCAAGGCTGTGTGTACATTCTTTTTTTTATTTTTACAAAATATTTATTTATTTCAAGGCAAAGTGACAGTGTGTGTGTGTGTGTGTGTGTGTGTGGAGAGAGAGAGAGAGAGATGGATCTTCCATCCACTGATTTGCTTCCCAAATGACTACAACAGCTGGAGCTGGACCAGGCTGAAACAGGAACTCAGAACTCCATTCAGGTTTCCCATGTGGGAGTCAGGGGCCTAAGAATGTGGGCCATTATCCACTGCTTTCCCAGGCACTTCAACAAGGAGCTGGATCGGAAGCAGAGCAGCCAGAGCTTGAACGAGCACTCTGATAAGGAATGGGAGAGTCACAGCCGCAGCCTCACCCACTCCCCCGTAGCACTGGCCCCTGGATGCACGCTCTCACAGTTGATTTGGAGGTCCCTCCTGAAAGAGGTAAATTTGTCTCCACCCCAGAATCTGGGCAGCCTGGCCACATGTTTTGGCCAATGGGAAAATGACATTATGTAAGCAGAGACTTGAGTGTGAAGAAGCCAGTCGTCCAATTGGAACAGCAAGGTCTCCAGTATCCTGACCATCACAGACCAGGCCAGGGTAAGCCAGCCCCTGCTGAGCACCTAGCTGAACAGAGTCAGAAGTGAGCAACTCACAGGAGAGCAGCATTGACAACATACGCGGGAAGAACTAAACAAGGAGCTGTTATTTTAAACCAATAAATTTGAGAGTGGTTAGTCATGCAACTCCTAATCACTAGTACTAGTTATCACTAAAGCTATAGGTAACTAATAACTAGCATATAAAAATTATCATGGCAGGTATAAATGATCAAAATCTTACTAGGTGCCATTGCCATGCTAAGTACCTTACGTGTGCTTTCTGACATAATCCTCACCAAAGCTTTGAGCCTGTGAGTATGAGTAGCCGCACTGTCTTCATAGGAGGAAGCTGAGGGTTAGAGAGGTGAAATAGGGCGGGGAAGGGTGACAACAGCAATGGCCCTGGAATCTGAATTCAGAAGTGTGTGCCCCACAGCCAGGCCTCTGAACTACAGGATCCTGGGTCACTTGAGGAGTAAGCTGAGAGCGCAGAAGGAGATTCAGATTGCATGGATCCAGAGAGAATCACTGCTTCTCTTCCAGTTTGTCTTGCAGAAAAGAATCAAGTTCTCCAGGGGAAGAATCATGTTTTCCATCTGTTTCTAATTCCTTAGAGAATGCCGGCAGGTTTCCTATTGATTCCCCTTTTATAGACTGGAAGCTGAAGTGCGATCACCATGTAATTGTTTTTCTTTCACTTGGGAAAAGATAGAAATAAGAAATTGTGGTCGTGGACTACTGCAGATATTTGCAGATAAGTTCTGTTAATACAGATGCTCATTTTTCTCAAAAAGTATATCTTAAAATATTACACCCAGTGAAAAGTCCAATATTCACTATTTGTAAAAATTCCTCTGAGAAATATTTGCCTATAAACCGGTCTTTATTGTAGCTAATAAGGAAAGGTGGCACATACCTATTAAATTTGCCTTAAATAAAAAAATAGAGTTGATCATATTTACTTTGAATCTTTTAAGTGGGGGTGAGGGGCAGTATTTAGAAATTGTATGAACACTTGATGCTTTTAAAGCAAAAACCCAATTGCAGCCAAATCGTACTGAAAACCAGTGACCCATGGAGGAGAAGTGGTAGCAGACAAGCTTGGAAATATGAAAAACAAACAGATACACCTCCAAAGTAGATGGCTGAAGCCAATATGAGTGTTTCTGATTATTGTGTAGCACTGTCTTTGTTAGAGAATAAAAGGGCATATGAGTGCACTTTGAGTGGTCTCTAGGTATAGATTTTGAACTATAGGATTTGTTTTCAAAGCACAAAATTAGGCCTACCACAGAGAAAGGAATTCTCTGTGGGTTTTGCAAATGCATGACTCAAACTGCCCTACATCATCCAGAAATGTACACTAAGGGAATTTTGTGGTGTTGGGAGCATCAAAGAGAGCAAACACCTCTTTTAATGGAGTTATCAGTGAGAGACAGATACTCAGAGCTCAAAGAGCTACCCTATAAAATCAAAACACCAGATTTGATTGATTCTGAGAGAGGTATTTTTTCTCCCTAAAGTGTTTCTGGAACAATGATGCACCTGACATTCGATGTCAGTTGAAACTTGTCAGTCATGGAAGGAAAGGTTTTGCATACTAGTAGTTGTCATTTTCTGCCTTAATCATGCTTTGATCCAGGCAATTATCCCAGCAGTTATCATCATTAGTAGGACCACATGGACTTGAATTTTTTTTTATTTAATTTGGACTCCTAATTGTTATAGTGCTTAAACTGGTTCTAAAAGATCACACTATAATGCAGTATTAAGACAAGAATAATATTGTGTGTGTTCGTAATGAGACTAAAGATGATAGAAATGACTGGTGATCTTAAAATTATAGATTGTTTAGATTGTAAGTAAGTAAAAAATAATAATAGCAGACCATTTTCAAAACTAGGAGAGTCGCCTTGAATGGGTCATGCAGCCAGCAAGTTCCATCTGTACATTTCCAGCTGACATTTAACAGAAATAATTTTACTTAATGATAGTAAAGTTAATAAGAAAAAAAAAACAAATATCCATGATGCTATGAACTTAGATATAAAGTACAGTTAAAATCCTAGCTTTATTCTAATGAGTATCAAATTTGAGATAAGTCTCAAATTTTACCATCCAGACCTCACTTTTTACAAAATGAAGAGTAGTGATCTGTTACTTCAGCAAAGGTGAGCCAATCAATTAGTCACAACTTCCTCCTACTGTTGCTCTATAGGAGGGCACTTTAAAAGTTCTTGAAAAAAAGTTGGAATTAAAATAATTTTATTTTGATAACAAAGTTTTGAAATATATGCATAGTTTTTTCATAATATGGATTTTTCTTGAACATTTGGAAGGTTCCGCTTTATGCATGGATTTCAAACATTTTTGTATCAAAATAAACTTATCTTTTAATTCCATTTTCCATGAACTTTTTGAAGTATCCCTGCACAATAAAGTCTGCAGTGAGAATTTATACTCCATGTGTTTCCTGGAAACTCTAGCACCCATTTCCAAATTTCTTTGTTAGAAATATGATCAAAATATTGAAGTGGAGTCCCCTTCGAGAACTAACAGTGAGCTTGTTGATAAAACATGGAACTCAGCCGCAGGAACTAATCATCACTATTTTCAAAGAACAAGTCGATGGGGTGGCGCTGTGGCACAGAGGGTTAATGCCCTGACCTGAAGTGCCAGCATCCCATGTGGGTGCCAGTTCTAGTCCCAGCTGCTCCTCTTCCGATCCAGCTCTCTGCTGTGGCCTGGGAAAGCAGTAGAGGATAGCCCAAATCTTTGGGCCCTGCAACACCGTGGGAGACACAGAAGAAGCTCCTCCTGGCTCCTGGCTTTGGATCGGCACAGCTCCAGCTGTTGCAGCCATCTGGGGAGTGAACCAGTGGATGTGTCTCTACCTCTCTCTGTAACTATGTCTTTCAAATAAATAGAACAAATCTTAAAAAAAAAAAAAGAACAAGTTGGTATTTCATATAAGGCCCTAGGGAATCATGAATACAATGGATGAGTGGTTGAGTGAGGTCTTGGACAATGAAATCAGACCCCTTGCAAAGTAAAAAGGTGTTGTTGAGGGTTTTAAACTTTGGAGAAGTCATTCCTATTCAGTAGCATCTGTAGGGCACTCCAGTGAAGCTTAAGAGACACACTTTCCCTCCAGAGAACCAATAAGGCGTTTTTCAGGCTTAGGTAGTGAGTTTGGAGATTCTGCTGCTACCAGCATGACTATGTCCTCATCACTCAACCACTGGACTCATGTTTCTTCTGCCACACCATCATGGCCTGGCTGGCAACGTGCTGGTGGATCTTCCCTCCTAGTAAGGCTTGGAGCAGCAGGTGCTGCAGCAGACCGGCAGGGCAACATATCCTCCTTCTCTATGTCCAGGCTGTGCAGCTTCCTCCCCTCTCCAGAAGCCCAGGCTCCATCCCAGAAAGTGCTTTCCCAGCTATTTTGCTTCAGGGACTCTTCCATTCCCTAAAGGAGAAAGGGAAAAGCTGGGAACTGCACATGAGCACACGTGCACACACACAAGCATGGGCACACTCCCCCTCCTCACCTCCAGAGAACTGCACATGAGCATACGTGCACACACACAAGCATGGGCACACTCCCCCTCCTCACCCCAGAGCACTGCACATGAGCACACGTGCACACACACAAGCATGGGCACACTCCCCCTCCTCACCCAGGAGAACTGCACATGAGCACACGTGCACACACGCAAGCATGAACATGCTCCCCCTCCTCACCCTGGAGAACTGCACGTGAGCATACATTTACACACACAAGCATGGGACACTCCCCCTCCTCACCCCGGAGAACTGCACATGAGCACACGTGCACACACACAAGCATGAACATGCTCCCCCTTCTCACCCCGGAGAACTACACATGAGCACACATGCACACATGCAAGCATGAGCACACTCCCCCTCCTCACCCCAGAGAACTGCACATGAGCACACATGCACACACGCAAGCATGAGCACACTCCCCCTCCTCACCCAGGAGAACTGCACATGAGCACACGTGCACACATGCAAGCATGGGCACACTCCCCCTCCTCACCCAGGAGAACTACACATGAGCACTCGTGCACACACACAAGCATGAACACGCTCCCCCTCCTCACCCAGGAGAACTGCACATGAGCACTTGTACACACACACAAGCATGGGCACACTCCCCCTCCTCACCCAGGAGTACTACACATGAGCATACGTGCACACACACAAGCATGGGCACACTCCCCCTCCTCACCTCCAGAGAACTGCACATGAGCACACGTGCACACAGGCAAGCATGGGCACACTCCCCCTCCTCACCAGGAGAACTGCACATGAACACACGTGCACACACACAAGCATGGGCACACTCTCCCTCCTCACCTCCAGAGAACTGCACATGAGCACATATGTACACACACAAGCATGGGGCATACTCCCCTCCTCACCCCAGAGCACTGCACATGAGCACATGTGCACACACACAAGCATGGGCACACTCCCCCTCCTCACCCAGGAGAACTGCACATGAGCACATGTGTACACACGCAAGCATGGGCACACTCCCCCTCCTTACCCCCATCACAGGGTTTTCCTTTGTATATTTTGCAAGATGAGGTATTCCTTCTACAAGTGCCATTTCCTCCACTTCCTCCCATTAGGGAATCTTACAAGTAGGTCACCAATCTGTTAAGTATTTGAAGCACATATCAAATTTTCTTGGTCCAAATCCTGAATTCACTAAGCAGTCTTGATTTCAAACCTCGTCTATATTGCTACAGGAAAGAATGCACTGATGAGGCCCATACAAACTCCTGCCATCCCCAACAATTTTATTTCTCATCCTATGGACATTTGAGTTATTTATGCTGTCCTCTCATTATTTCAATCAGACTGAGTAAACTGGACAGGGCATACCAAGGCATGGTGTACTCACAGCTCCATTTTTGCATTGATTACCAGCTTGTTTCATGTAATTGTCAACATTAATGGAACAAGATTTAATTTTTCCATTAGTTTAAACATGGATTGAGTGCACCATGTGCTGGGACATAACTGTCACCAACTGACAGCGATTACAGTGTGGGAGAGTAGATAGTAAATAAGTACTGAACAAATATATGATTCCATGTTGTGTTAAGTACCACAAAGAGATCTGTAGTAGGATTCTGTGATTAAGAGAAATTTGATGCATCCCATGTGGGCACTGGGTTCTAGTCCCGGTTGCTCCTCTTCCAATCCAGCTCTCTGTTGTGGCCCAGGAAGGCAGTGGAGGATGGCCCAAGTGCTTGGGCCCCTGCACCCTCGTGGAATATGGGGGGGAGGGGCGCCTGGCTCCTGGCTTCGGATTGGCGCAGCGCACCGGCTGTGGCGGCCATTTGGGGGGGTGAACCAAGGGAAGGAAGACCTTTCTCTCTGTCTCTCTCTCTCTTAGTGTCTAACTCTGCCTGATAAAAAAAAAAAAAAAGAGAGAGAGAGAAATTTGAAATGGATAAGTTATATTTATGAGATGGACAGTCAGAGAAAGGCAGGGTCCATCACAGATGCAGGCTATAAAGGGATCCACTCTTTATGGAAAACTTAACAATAATAATAAAGCAATTAACAGCTATCTTGTTTTTATTATGATCATGTGCTGGCTGTTGTAAATAATGTCAATGATAAAAGACTTTTAAAAATATATTTTGACATGAGTTCTAATCATGTATAATTAGCATGTTTTAATTATTTTTCTTTTAGCAAACATTTGTATATAGAAGTTACTTTGAAGAACTCTCAATTACAAAATTGGGCCTCCACACACATAGATACATGCTAATTCTGAGAGTGGAATCAGAATGGTTCTGAATTATACGAGCTCAATTCTAACTCAATGTCTGTCTCCAAACCCTATGACATGACCTACCTCTGCAATTAAGAAGTCGATTTAAAATAAATGAAAGTACCATGGTTTAAAAGGAAAATGAGGCACTTAAGTGTTGTGTGGCTACTTGGAGGTTTTAAGTTGAATTTAAACTTTAAAAGAACAAATTGTGTACTGGGAAGCAATACTATTTGGTAGGTGCACATTTTTGTTCATACGTGAACTATTTTACTGATTTTGAAATCGCTTTAACATAAAAAACTCAATATTTTGTTATTACTACATAAGTATTATTGTCATATAGAGGGAGAGAGTGTTAAAAATATGTCTGTTCCAGGTGAGAAATCTTTTAGATATCATGGGGTCTCTCTGAGATGGGCATCTGCCTGGTAAAGTCTAGCTGTGTGAAGTTCAGCATTTTTATCCACAGAGGGACATCGCACGAACTTATCTGAGATTGGTACACCTCAAATCTAGAATTTGACCTGGAGGGGCCTGCGCTGTGGCATAGTGAGTTAAGCTGACTCCGGCAGCACCAGCGTCCTATATTGGTGCCGGTTTGAGTCCCAGCTGATCCACTTCCAATCCAGCTCCCTGCTAATGTACCTGGGAAAGCAGAAGAAGATGGCCCAAATCATTGAGTCCCTGCATACACACGGGAGACCCAGAAGAAGCTCCTGGCTCTTGGCTTTGGACTGGCCCAGCTCCAGCTCTCATGGCCGTTTGGGGAGTGAAGCAGCAGAAGGAAGATCTCTCTCTCTCTGCTTCTGCTTCTCCTTCTCTATAAGTCTACCTTTCAAGTAAAATAAACAAATTTTTTTAAATAAAAGGAATTCAACCTGGAAACACAGGGAGGAAGTCAAGAGCTACCTGGATGAGCAGACATGAGACGTCAACTCTGAGATATCACAGGAAGGTAAGGAAGGACCACGCACCAAAGCTGAGACCTGAGAATCTCCTTTTCCTTGTTGCTGTAACCCAGTCCTGCCAGACTCGTGGTGGTTCCAGCAAGGAGTGATAAACATTAATCTGCTAAAAAAGCAGGTGAACCTCAAGGCAGCAGAGGTGGAATCTTCTAGGCCGTTTCCCATTCTATGTGTCGTTTTTCCCACCAGCTGTCAACCTCAGAGGATTTGGACTCTCTTTCTCTCTCTCTCTCTCTCTCTCTCTTTTTTAAAGATTTATTAATTTTGTTTGAAGGGCAGAGTTACAGAGAGGCAGAGGCAGAGAGAGAGAAAGGGCGGCCTTCCATCCACATTCTGGTTCACTCCCCAGACGGCCACAACTGCCAGAGCTGTGCTGATCTGAAGCCAGGAGCCAGGAGCTTCTTCCGGGTCTCCCATGTGGGACAGGGGCCCAAGAACTTGAGCCATCTTGTACTACTTTCCCCGCCATAGCAGAGAGCTGGATCGCAAGTGGAGCATCCAGGACTCGAACTGGCGACCATATGGGATGCCAGCACTGCAGGCTTTACCCACTAGGCCACAGCATCGTCCTCTGAAACCTCCTTTTAAAATATATTTTATTATTTTTTTAAGATTTATTTGACAGATAGAGTTATAGACATTGAGAGAGAGAGAGAAACAGAGAGAAAGTTCTTCCTTCCATTGGTTCACTCCCTAAATGGCCGATCCGAAGCCAGGAGCCAGGTGCTTCCTCCTGGTCTCCCATGTGGGTGCAGAGGCCTAAGCACTTGGGCCATCCTCCTCTGCCCTCCCGGGCCACAACAGAGAGCTGGGCTGGAAGAGGAGCAACCAGGACTAGAACCCGGCATCCCATATGGGGATGGATTAACCAAGTGAGCCACGGCACCAGCCCCTAAAATACATTTTATTAAAATGCAATATACATACCAAAAATGCATGTAAGTGTACAGGTCAGTGAATTTTTTTGTCATCTGATCACCCTCATAACCGACACCCAAATTACAAACAAAGAATTACTGGTATCCACAGAGTCCTCACTATTGCCTCCTCTCCATTTCTGTGTTTTTTTTTTCTAACGTGAAGTAAGAGTGTATTGTTATTTACATTGATTAATTCAGTGAAGCAATACTTGTAACTATATATAAAATAATCTAACGTTCACACAATTTTTATCCTCTCTATATATTAACCACAAAATAAGAGAAAGCATAAGAGTTTTATTTTGGGGTCTGGCTACCTTCACTTAGCATAATGATCTCCAATTGTATCCATTTTGTTGCAAATGTCAGGATTTCACCCCCTTTTTTTTTTTGTGGCAGAGCAATATTCCATCGTGTACATGTACCACATTTTCTCTATCCAGTCATCAGTTGATGGACATCCAGATTTATTCCATGTCTTAGCTATTGTGAACTGAGCTGCTATAAATATGGGAGTTCAGGTAAAACTTTTATAGGCTGTTTTTCACTTCCTTTGAGTATATTGCCAAGAATAGAATAGCTGGGTTATATGGTAGATCTCTTTTTAGATTCCTGAGTAGTTTCTATGCTGTCTTCCCAGTTTACATTCCCACCAACAGCATATTAGGGCATCTTTTTCTGTACAGCCTCACCACTATTTGTTATTTTTTGACGACAGCCATTCTAATAGGAGTGAGCTGATACCTCTTTGTGGTTTATCTGTCCCCTGATGAAAGTGGATGCTGAAGTTCCCCGTTATCATTGTATTGGAGTTTATGTCTCTCTTTAGATCAATTAATATTTGTTTTATAAAACTGTGTGCTCAGAGCTGGCGCTTTGGCATAGCGGGTTAAGCCACTGCCTGAAGTGCCGGCATCCCATATGGGCACCAGTTTGAGACCTGGCTGCTCCTCTTCTGATCCAGCTCTCTGCTATGGCCTGGGAAAGGGGAAGATGGACCAAGTTCTTGGGCTTCTGCACTCACGTGTGAGACCTGGAGGAAGCTCCTGGCTCCTGGCTTCAGATTGGCACAGCTCCGGCCGTTGTGGCCAACTGGGGAGTGAACCAGCGGGTGGAAGACCTCTCTCTCTCTCTCTTTCCTTTCCTCTCTGTGTAACTCTGACTTTCATATTAATAAATAAATCTTAAAAAAAATTGTGTGCCCTGGAATTGGGTGTATATACATATACTGTAGTTGCATCCTCTTGCTGAATTGATACCTTAATCATTATATAATTATCTTTTATTATCTCTTCTACAGCTTTTGTCTTAAAGTCTATGTTATCTTGAGAAAACTACTCCTGCTCATTTTAAAAAGATTTTATTTATTTACTTGAGAGGCAGAGTTACAGATTAAGACAGGGAGAGACAGAGAGAGAGGTTTTGCATCCAGTGGTTCACTCACCAAATGGCCAGAACAGCCAGAGCTGGGCTGATCCAAAGTCATGAGTCAGAAGCTTCTTCCAGGTCTCCTGTGTGGGTGCAGAGGCCCAAGCGCATGGCCCTCTTCTACTGCTTTCCCAGGTCATTATCAGAGAGCTGGATCAGGAGAAGAGCTGCACTGATGAACTGGCGCCCATATGGAGTGCTGGAGCAGCAAGTGGAGGCTTAACCTACTACATCACAGCACCAACTCCTCCTGCTCATTTTTGATTTCCATTTTTATGGAATATCTGTATCCAACATTTGACTTTCCATCAGTGTGCTTCTTTATTGGTGAAGCGTGTTTTCTGTAGGCAGCATATAAATGGAATTCGTTTTTCAATCCATTCAGCCAGTCTATTTTTTTTAAAGATTAACTTATTTATTTGAAAGAGAGAAAGTTACACAGAGAGATGAAAGGCAGAGAGAGAGAGAGAGAGACAGAGAGAGAGAGAGGTCTTCCATCCAGTGGTTCACTCCCCAGATGGCCACAAAGGCCAGAGCTGTGATGACGCAAAGCCAGGAGCCAGGAGCTTCCTCCAGGTCTCTCACGCAGGTGCAAGGGCCCAAGGACTTGGCCATCTTCTGCTGCTTTCCCATGCCACAGCAGAGAGCTGGATCGGAAGTGGAGCAGCCAGGACTAGAACCAGCACCCATATGGGATGTCGGCACTGCAGAAGGCAGCCCAACCCGCTACGCCACATCGCCAGCCCCAGTCATTCAGCCAGTCTGTATCTTTTAATGGAAGAATTTAGTCTGATTACATTTTATTGGCAAATGGCTTGGTGCTGTCATGTCTCCATTAATATTCCTTTTGTTTTGAAACTGCTTTGCTCTTTTATTAAGTTTTCTTCCTTCCTCATATTTGTTCATGATGCTGAATGTTTTTTTCTGCTTCTGTTTGTAGTACATCCTTAAGTATCATTTATGATGCTGGCTGATTGGTGACAAATTCTTCCAATTTTGTTTGTCTTGGAAGGTCTTTATTTAATCTTTATTTATGAATGAGTGCATTGCCGAGTAGAATATTCAGGGTTGGTGTGGTGGAATGAGAAGGCCATGCCAAGATGGCCGCTGGCAAGTGAGCATCAGTTACTCAGGAATGGCTTTGGAACCCACCTGGCAATGGAGCCTGCCTGGCAACAGGCTGTGATTGGTTAGGGCATAAACCCTCCA
The DNA here is from genome assembly GCF_051225735.1 of Oryctolagus cuniculus. Lineage (NCBI taxonomy): Eukaryota > Metazoa > Chordata > Mammalia > Lagomorpha > Leporidae > Oryctolagus > Oryctolagus cuniculus. The sequence goes on along the minus strand of NC_142872.1, from coordinate 157,961,143 downwards.
TTGACCAGATTGGCTGCCTTGGCTATAATAAGCAGCTGTAGCAACTGAAATAAACGAGTCTGTGGGCTGCTCGCCTCTGGCCTGCTTTCACCCGACTCCTGGGGTCTGTGTGGTGACTCTGTGCCTCTTGCCCCTACCGTGCTCCTCCTCTCAGAACAAATCCACAGCAACAGGTTGGCTGTTATTTTTCTTTTAGGACTTGGATTATATCTCTTCGTTCTCTTCTGGCTTGTAGGGTTGTTGTTGAGTAATCTGTTAATCTGATGAGAGATTCTTTAAAGATGATCTGGCATTTATCTTTTGTATATTTTAGGATATTTTCTTTAAGATTTACTTTTGGAAGTTTCACTATAATGTGTCATGATGAAAATCTTTTCTGATCATGCTTATTTGAAGTTCTATTTGCTTCTTGTATTTGAATGTCCGTATCTTTCTCTAGATTGAAGAAATTTCCTGCTATTATTTGACTGAACAAGTTTTCTAAGCCATTGTTTTGTTTTGTTTTTGCATAGCTCAGGAACTCCTATGACATATATTTTGTCATTTGATGCTATCCTATACATCCTAAACACTTTTTTCAGTCTATTTTTTCTTCCTTTTTTTGTTTGCTTGAGATGTTTCAAAATACCTGTCTTCTAGATCAGATATTTTTTCTTCTGCCTCACAAAGTCTGTTGTTAAGGCTTTCTACTGTATTTTACATTTGACATATTAGTACGAGGTACTTCATTTCTGATATTTCTGTTAGCTTTCTTCAGTATCTGTATCTCTGCAGAATTTCCTGTCCCTGTCATGTGTGGATTCTCTTGTTTCATGTAACTGTTTCACTGTATTCTTGAGTAACCTTACAATTATTCTTTTAAATTCCTTTTCAGACATTTCATCAGTCTCCCCTTCTTCACAGTACAATCTTAATGTAATTTGTGTTTCTTTTGAAGAATCATATTGCCTTCCTTATTCACGTTTCTTGTGTTTCTCCAGTGGTTTTTGTGAATCTGGAGAATATTTTGTTGTTATATCCTCTAGGAGAAGGTTTTGTTTCGTTTTGATTGAAGGCTTCTTTTCCTTTCTTCTTCTTCTTTTTTTTAATTGCCTCAGTAGAGTACCTGAAGCTTGCACTAGAGTCCCAGGGATGTGTGCTGGGTGGGGCCAGGGAGCTCTGGCCATCATCTGTGGGTGGGACAAGAGTCTTGAGTGACACTCAAGTTGAGTTTGGTGGAGCACTTTTAGCTACAGTCAGTAGGGGGAGGAGATGTTGGAGTTGGTTAGTGTGTTCACAGCCCTAGCCCTTCTCTGTGCCAAGATGAGCCAGTGTATTCACAACCTAGAGTGAGCTCATGGTGCCTTCACACCCGACTCACCCAGACACACACACACAGAACACTGACCTACTGCTGTAGTGTGTCCCCCAAGCTCTCCACAAGATCTGTCCCCCATCATGCTGGGTTTTCTGAGTTTTCCAGTGTCAGACTGTGTGGGTGCACAGGAACCAAACCACAACCCGTGACTCAGCTCTGGGACCTATGCTCAGAATTCTCATGGTCACAGGGCGCAGGGTGTCCACTCTCTGCCCTTTGAGTTGCACTACCTGAGGCATGGGCTGCCTACCATTCCCCAAGTCAGGTTAGGGATTGGCTACAGATTTACCTGAGTAAACTGAGTCTAGTTGTTTGGTGGGGGAGGAGAGAAAAGCAATTGGTCTCCCTTCATGGAGCAAGGTATTATCTCAGGCTATCACCAGTTCTCCAGGCTGGATTCATAGCCAATGAGGACTGGGGAATTCTCCCTCTGTCAAAGCCACCGGTGGCTTAGGTTGTGCCAGCCTCCTCTCATCTTGCCTGGGAAGATGGTGCTTCACAGCCAGGCTCCAGGAGTTTATGCAGGAGTCACTGGGCGCCTGGGGCTGACAGCTGTGTGTCCTCTCTCCTCACTGCACCACTGAATTTTCTCTCAATCAATCCCCTGGGAACATGATCCTTCTCTTTGTTTGTCTGGTATCTGTGGCTGAGGTCAGTGCAGCTTCTCCCTGTTCGGTGACCTTAGATTTCCCAGGAGCTTTCTTTTTTAGGAAAGATGGAAATCTTACTAATTTACAGAAATATCCAATAGGAAAAGTGATAGACCCTTGAGTTTGCAGACTTAAGGATCACTGGTAACAACAGAAAGATCAGTTGAAACTGAGTGGCTTATAGATGGATAAGAGATGATCTAGGGAGAAAAGAAGGCTATAGGGATAGATGTTTAGTAACACAATGAAAAGAAATTTATTTCCCAAAGATGGAATTAGTTGGCCAGAAGAAACTCCAACAATTCATAAAATATAACAAGTAGAATTTCCCATTTTGCTATTAAACTTAGTTTTGAACTAATTGTTTGAAACTACACTGAAGTTTGTACCTTTTTAAAAGGCAACACAAAAGGGAAGCTTGGGGATATTCAGAAGTCTGAACATTTGGGGCTATCAGATGACTCAGATAAACAAACACAGCATGAAGAATGAGCTGTGGAGGAAGAGACGAGAAGAAAATGTCACGGATTTCTGTTGATATGACTGTTCATTCACCACAGAGGGAAGATAATACGATTTTACATAACTAGGCAAGTGCCAGAGTTGAGACATTTAGCAAGTTAGCTTTAAAATGGCCTAATTTAATTGAAAATCTTTTAAGAATAGTTTTGACCTTTAGCTGTTTATTCTAATAGTCAATAAAATTATTCTTAACATAGTCTGATTTGCTTTACTTGTTTTATAGCTGTGCTGACAAGAAAATAAAACATACCCTCTAAGTCATATTAAGACATATTATGTTAATCAATTTAGTGTGATCTCATATAAACCAAACATAGTCTCCAACTGCTGATATAATGATGCAGGCTAGTGAAAAGCAGCATTTTTATTTCATTAGCTGAAAATTTTTAAGATTCCCAGGTGGAGAATGAAGTGCAATCTGTTTAATGAGAAAGATTTGTTTTTAAAAGACATGCATGCTGATTATAGACTGTGGAAAATGCAGAAAAATATGAAGAAGAAACTACCAGGTATATCTAATTCGCCTCACTCCTACTCGTAAACAACATGTTGCCTCTTTCAATCTAAATACTCAAGCTTTAATATCAGGGAAAAGTAATGTCATGGATTTCCAGGAGCCGTAAGTGCTGAAAAGACAACAGAATCAACTCAAAGGTATTTTCAGTATTATGTGATAAATCTCTTCCTCTCTAGAATGTGGAATCCATGTAGACAGCAGCCAAATATGCATTTGCTCACTGTTGTGTTTGTGGTATTAAATGGCCCTAAGTTCAGGGCCTGGCAATGTCAGGATTCTAAATTTCAATGAACAGAAACAAAATCTGACTGATTTGAGCCAAGAAAGAATTCAGTACAATATACATAGGTAATTCAGAATAGTTTCAAAGGCATGAAGTTTCTGCTCAATGGCCATAGCCAAGTCACATGACATTGGCTGATGAATCATCACTGGTTATGCTATTGTCCCCAGTACTGCTGCCATGGGCTCCTGCTATTGTTGTCTTGGGCAGCTCGGATGCCTGCTCCTCTTGCTGCTGCCACCCATCCCAAACAGTGCTGCAGTGAGATCCCTGTTCTATTTTCCTTTTGCATTACTACTTCAAAATTTTTTTCCTTAAAGTAATAATTTATTTTTTTAACATTTATTTAATGAATATAAATTTCCAAAGTACAGCTTATGGATTACAATGGCTTCCCCCCCATAACGTCCCTCCCACCCACAACCCTCCCCTTTCCCACTCCCTCTCACCTTCCATTCACATCAAGATTCATTTTCGATTCTCTTTATGTACAGAAGATCAGTTTAGCATACATTAAGTAAAGATTTCAACAGTTTGCTCCCACACAGAAACATAAAGTGAAAAACACTGTTTGAGTACTAGTTATAGCAATAAATCGCGATGTACATCACACTAAGGACAAAGATCCTACATGAGGAGTAAGTGCACAGTGACTCCTGTTGTTGACTTAACAAATTGACACTCTTGTTTATGGCATCAGTAATCACCCTAGGCTCTTGTCATGAGCTGCCAAGGCTATGGAAGCCCCCTGAGTTCACCGACTCTGATCATATTTAGACAAGGCCATGGTCAAAGTGGAAGTTCTTGCCTCCCTTCAGAGAAAGGTACCTCCTTCTTTGATGACCCATTCTTTCCACGGGGATCTCACTCGTGGAGATCTTTCATTTAGGTTTCAAAATTTGGTGTGGGTATATATAGTGGGTAAGGTTGAAGCCAAGTACTCAGGTGCAGAGCTTCCAGCTTATCCTGTTGGATGATACGACCAGTCTCCTGGACCACAAAAGACAATTGTTTCCAAAGACACCTCCAAACACCAGAGGACAGATAATAAGACTGTCCATGACCAGCTCTGTGCCATACACCAGCTTGAAAAATACGGATCTTTACCCCTGCTACCCCTCATAAGATTAGGGGTTATTTCTCTTGAGGAGGAAATTTAGGGCACTAGGTAGATGTTAGCCTATGTGTGTAAGAGAGGTGAAGAAAATGGATATCGCTTTTTAAGAAAATAGGAATGTTTGTGTCCTTAAAAGAGAAGAGAAATGCAGAAGAAAATCTTGGAAGCAGGCAAAGGTTTACACATAGAAAATTTTGTCCTTGTTTGATAACCTTATTAGATGGATCTCAACCCTCTCCCCTTGGGAGCAGCTTAGGAGAATCTTCCCTGCCCTACATCAAGGGTGCTATTAGGCTCATATGAACTTCTTGGAGGAATTTCAGGAATTGCATGCCCAGGAAGCCCTCCACCCAGCGATATCTCAGGCAGGGAGCAGGGCGGAGAAAGAGTGGTCCCCAACTCATGTCCATAAAAGTTTTAGTCCAAAATGGACTGGGCACTCAGTCCTTTCCTAAATGCCTACTTGGTTTATCAGGTGTATCAGGTATATTTCTCTTCATTGGACTTTGCTACCTCATGAACACACACACACACACACACACAAAGAATGGGAACAAATAGACAATATTTTTAGATTCTACTGGGAGAAGGCTTTTGCTTTTCCAGGTGTGGGTTCTCTACACAGAGGAGGGATTAGAAGGTGGGAAGACAAAAATCACAACAAATGTCCACCCTTTGGCCACTCAGCCTCAGGGTGCTTACATTGTTCACACATTGTCACTATCCAAACAAAACAAAAACCCCACAGAACCAACCAATCAACAAAGCCTCACCTAATATAAATTGAAGTTTATTATAATATTTGTTCCAATAAATTTTCATAAAATTGAAAATGCTTTCTTTCCTCCATAAAGTAGCCAATATAGACATTTCATTTACCAACTCCACCTCCAGACCAAAGATGTCTGGGAGCTATCTTTCTCTTTTCCTTTTTAAAAAATTTTAAAACATTAATTTTCATTTTCTTTGAAAGGGAGGTAGACGCTATCTTCCATTCACTGGCTCATTCCCCAGATGCCCACAAAAACTGGAATTGGACCAGGGCAACGCCAAGAGATTGGAACTCAGCCTGGATTTCCTACTTGGCTTGCCAGATCTCTAACTACTTGAGTCATTAGCTGCTTCCTCCAAGAGTATGCATCTGGAAGGAACTGGAATCAGAAGTAGAGCTGGGATTTGACACCAAGTACTCTAATATTTCATACAGGCATCCCAAGAAGCAACTTAACCATGGCACCAAAATGTCCTCCTCTGTCTGAGAGTTTTCAATTCTTACTGTACTCCAGTGTCAATCCTATCTCAATATTCTCTTTTCTATGGAAATACAAAGGGTCTAGACAAAGGACATGGAAAATATATCTTACAAAAACACTATGTATAGATTCCACTTTTTTTGCACCAAAACAAACTTACCCTTTAATTCCATTTCTCCACAAACTTTTAGAAGTACTCTGATGAATAGTGAAGCTAACTATCACTCAAATGCTTTAAAAATGTAGCAGGACAGAGAACAAAGATAAAAATTTGCCAAACGTTTACAATCAAGAAAATAAGGAAAAAATGCCAGTAGATACAAAGTAATGATTACTGTGACTGCTTACAATGCCGTAGTTGATAATTATTATAAGGAAAAGAGTGCAGATTTGGTGCCTCCTCACTGGGCACCAAAATGTTAGGAAAGAGTGCAGAACAGAGGGGAGACAGAATACAAGCTTACAGCCAGATCAAATTTATTCAGAGAAAATAAACCTGCAGAGGTCAAACAGCTGCCATCATGCTCACAGACCAAACACGTGGCAACGGCCCCAACCCCAGCAGGCTGGGCCTTTTTATATCTTCGGTGGGCTAGCAATGGAGGTGGCAGGAAAGTAGGCAGAGATGAGTTTCTCCATACTGGTTCTTCAAGTTTGGCCCACTGGCTTCCAAACCTGGAGAAGAATGCGTGGTGATGGTGGTGGTGGTGGTGGGGGCACAATACAGCATGTCCTTTGTCTCTTGAAAGCATGCAGAGGTAACAAGAACCTAAAATGGCTGAGGCTTACGTCCTTGTTCCATCAGTTTATCCCTGCCTTGTCTACTACTCGTGTCCCATTGCCTTTGATCTCGCTCCTCAGCCATCTGTGGGTTTTCTACTGATTGAGTAGCTCAGATTCTCATTTTTGAGATGTAAAGGTTCTTTGTGTTCTGCCTGTGTGGTGCTGCTGTATATTCCATCGACTTTTACCACTAGACAAGGCAGCAGTGCTAAGAGGTACCACAGCAGTTTCCTGGGTTTGGGATGTAGTCTCCCAAGCCCCCATTGTTAGGTAAGCCATCCAGTCTCTTCTTGCTTGTCAGAATCCCTCATTGCACCCAGAGTTTTGGCATTTCAGCTTCCACAGAAGGTGGATTCCACCTCATTTGTGAGTTGAGGTCAGATGCTAGATATGGCAAAGACTGAGAACTGTCTTCTACTTGAGAAGTGCAAAGCAACAGAGAAAGAGGAGAGAATGGACCTGAAAGGTGATATCTTAATGTCTCATAATTCCCTCTCAGTTCATGTTCCTCTTTGTCTCCAGATGGATGGACTGCTTAATAGGGTTAGATTTAGAATGCGGAATAACTGTGGCCATTTTTTCAAATGACCTACCACACAGGCTGCACATCTGGACATAGCTGGAGCTGGGAACCTGTGGCTCTCCCCTAATACATTTCTTGTAGCCGTCATGGCAGAGGCAGCGAGAAACATGTGCTTCCTTCCCCAGGCAAAGAGAGCATCGGGGAAAAGCTCAGAACTGCACGTGGGGATTTGCAAGTTCCTCAGTACGGCCGACACGAAGATGCAGAGGCAGGAAGCAAGTCAGAGCTGCAGCTGGAGCTCCGAATTGAATCCAGTGGTTTGAGAGTGGTCAGTGCAGAAGCCTGCAGGGCCAGGCCAGTGGCATGTGAGAGAGAGGCAGGGTGCTGGGCCCTGTGGGAAACTGACGATGAGGAGAGGTGCCCAGGAGGGCAGAGGTTCCTCACTTCCAGTCGATTGTTGCCATATGAACAATGACAGCAGAGTCACCACATTTGCCTACTTTCTCCAGAAGCTGGAATCATGTTTCCTGTGAAATGTCCCAGTATTTAAACATTTTAAAATTAAATGCAATTTATTTGTTAATTTAAGGTATATAAGTTTCGTGTATTTCATATATACAGATTTAGGAACATAGTGATACTTCCCACCCTACCCCTCCCTCTTGCCCATGCTTCAACCTGCTTCCTCCTTCCTCTCCTATTCTCACTGTTAATTTTTACAAAGATCTATTTTCAGTTTACTTTAAACTCATAAGGTTAACCCTACACTAAGTAAAGACTTCAACAAATAGTATGAAGAATGAAACACTGTTCCTCAACAGGGGAGACATGGGCTGTAAATAACCATCAAATCTCAAAATGTCCATTTCACTCCAATACATTACATCATAGGAACTTTATTAGTAACCCCAGATTAGGGAAAACATTATCACTGACTATACATATCAGTGAGGTTGATTTGTCCACCAGACTGAGTCTTTGTTAGACTCAGCAGAGTCATTAACATTCTCAGAAAATTCAGTGTTGGTCTGTCCTGCGTATAACAGGGAAGTAAATAATAAAGATTATTTTGGTGCAAAACATTTTTGAAATGCCTTAGGGAAAGAAGAATAAATTAACTGTAGCTCAGGCAGACTCAAATTATGTTTTCAAGCACAGAAGGATTTGACTGGACAAAACCATAGGACAAATGACAGATCCATCTGCTTGTTTATTCAAAAGAAAAAAGAATTTGCTTTGTCAAATAAGGGACATTTCTGCTCAACATCTCTTGTTTCCTTCCAAGTGTAGGGAGTTCCAGCACGGTAACATACCAGGCTTTTGACCTTTCTGAAGGAAAGAGTGCCTTTGGGGGTGTGTGGACTAAGGAATTGGAAACACACAGCCACATTCTCTTGTCTCTCCTTTCCTCCTGTGTGCGGGTGTGCCTCTAGAGAGCACCTGCTTCTCTCTGCCTCTGTCATGTGGTAAAAAAGAAGGCAGTAAAGGAGAGCCGCAGGCTCCCAGCTCTGGATGTCTCTAGATAAACAGCCTGTATAGTGCAGGCCAGGGCAGGGCCCATGTGACAGGAAGCTAAGATGTATGCTGCTCCCTACAGCTGTGCAATTAGTCCCATATTAAGTGCTCTGCAAATATTGGATGCCACTAGGATTTATTGTTATCATCATAATATTACAGGTGAAAAGGTGGAAAATATTACCTTGGTTCTTTGTCTCACATGGAAGAAGAATTCCCTAGTGGACAAGCCAGAAAGTATTTAAAAGTATTTAAAAGCAAGACTTATTAGAGTCATAGTGGGAGGCCTCCAGCCAGAATCACATGGAGGGGAGCTCCAAGAGAGGCTAAACCTGAAGGGGCTGGTGGTACTGTGGTATTTAAGCACAGTTTTTGGGAAGAAAAAAAATATCAGCTTGACATTTAGTTGTGAGGCAGGGACAAAACCCATCAAAAGACTTGATTTGCAATCCTTTTACCCTGTCTGGCTTGCTCAGATAAAACAAAAGACCCATCAGGAAGGCGGGATACCTAATGTGTTGTACAGTGAACTGGGAGCTCAGAAGTAACCACCACTCTTGCTATTTTCATGGTAAAATGAGAGATTCCTAAGGAAAGAGGGCAGGCTCTTTGATCTTGCTGAAGATAACTTTTGGGGGGAAGAAAGCATTTTGCACCCTCAATTCCCACTGGGGCCAACCTGACTGCCTATTAACCCATTTGACTCCTCACAATAATATAAATGTTATATGTATTACAATAGATTGTAGTGTAATAATGTACATATACATTGTATATCAATATCATATATATCAGTATAATCTGCTATCATATGTGTGTCTACCTATCATTATAGTGTTTTTTAAAGATTTATTTATTTATTTGAAATACAGATATATAGAGAGAGGGAGAGACAGATTGAAAAAGATTTTCCATCTGCTGGCTCATCTCCCAGATAGTGGCAATAGCCAGGGCTGGGCCAGGCTGGAGCTAAGAGCCTAGAACTCCATCTGGGTGACCTAGCACTTGGGCCATTAACAGGCACATTAGGAGGGAGCTGGATCAGAAGGGAAGCAGCAGGTACTCAAACTGATGCTCATATAATGAAGTAGGCAGGCATACAGGCTAAAATTAATTAGATTTGTGAAACTGGAAGACCATGCCTTCACCATGCCCCTGTGTGACTTCACACCCTACCTGATACCTTCGCCACACCCCTATGTGACCTCATCCCCTTACCTGGCCACACCTGGGTGCCCACCAGCCAATCAGGTTAATTAACCACTCCCCTTTGGAAGTGGGTTAAAAACCTAGGACATGATGTGTCCAGGCCTTATCTTCTTCCCTGGCCTCTTGCTAGGAAGGGGGCTTGCTGTAGCCCTGCGCCTCCAGGGTGCACGGCCTTCGGGCCATGTGCTCTAGGCTTCCTGGCCTAGATGCTCATCCATGTGGCTGGTTCCTGGTGCTTGGTATGAACCCAGATTTACCTCTCTCTCTTAAAAAGCTCTCACTCTCCTATGCATCTTTCTCACTAAATAAAGCTTAAAATGTACCATGCTGCCTCATTTATCTGTGCTGGTATTTAGAATTCTTCTCTAAATATTAGGCAAGAATCCTCTTGGGCTTACTAATATTGGGGGTTTAGTAATAAGCCTATAGTGAAATCGTATGGCACCCCAAATTTTGGTAGCACATGTGGCACCCCAGATAGCACTTCTGGGGAACTCTAAAGGGCCACATCTTAGTGTAAATTTTAGGGGATTGTGTCCGATTTCAATGGGATGTCAGCATCACAGGCAGGTGGCAGCTTAATCTGCTGTGCCACAAGGCCAGCCCCCATCCTTATGGTATCCTAACACTATGTCTGTACTTACCAATAGGTTCCTCCTCTGGCCAAGGCCAGGGTCATGTCTTATGCTTCTGTGGACCCTGACTCTTTGGCCTCAGCCTGAGCCAGAATATAAAGTTCAAGAAGTAATAGTGGGGCCAGCGCCGCGGCTCAATAGGCTAATCCTCTGCCTTGCAGCACGGGCACACTGGGTTCTAGTCCCAGTCAGGGTGAAGGGTTAAAAAGTTAAAAGCCGCTCCCCCACCCCCACCCCTCCTCTGGTGAACTTTCCCGACCTCATTAGACTTGCTCTGTATAGCCATTCTCTTTAAAGTTAGTTATTCAGTGAATTACCCTAATATAGACGTAACCTTAGTTTCACCTAAGTAAGATAGAAGGAGTCACTGTTTAAAAATTAACAAACCTTGTGGGGGAAGCCATTGTAATCCATAAATCGTACTTTGGAAATTTATATTCATTAAATAAAAGTTAAAAAAAAATTAACAAACCTTCACTGAGAAATCTCTTCGCTCCTGGAACTCTGACCCCACCATATGTCCCTTATCGCCATTCAGCTGCATTCCTAGGTATCATCGAGGCAGTTCCTGTAACCTTGTTGTGTGGCCCTCCCTTTTGGCAAGAGGAGGCTTTTTGATCCTCCCTGTATAGGCCATATGGTTCTCTGATGTCTAATCAAGCCCTTACTTGATATCCTGTACTCCCTGTATTCATAAATCAACTGATTGTAAAATCACTTAACTTGTATCAATTGTTTACTCTGCACCGACTGTTTGATCTATGCAATGATTGATTTTCTTTGTTTAAACGTGTATAAAAACCCCGACCCTCTACTTCTCGGGGCCGTCTCTTCTCTTATGCTCAGGGGCCCCAACATGTTGGATCATCAATAAACCCTTTGCTAATTGCATGAGAGAAAGTCTCTTGGAGTCGTTCTGGGGGTGGTGGATGCTTTTTCAACTCTAACAGGGGCGCCGGATTCTGTCCTGGTTGCCCCTCTTCCAGGCCAGCTCTCTGCTGTGGCCCGGGAGTGCAGTGGAGGATGGCCCAAGTGCTTGGGCCCTGCACCCCATGAGAGACCAGGAGAAGCACCTGGCTCCTGCTTTCGGATCATCGCGGTGTGCTGGCTGCAGCGTGCTGGCTGCGGTGGCCATTGGAGTGTGAAACAACGGCAAGGGAAGACCTTTCTCTCTGTCTCTCTCTCTCTCACACCGTCCACTCTGCCTGTCAAAAAAAAAAAAAAGTAATAGTAGTGGAAAGACTTCCAATGTTCTGGTGAAATAGGGTGATCACGAAAATTTCTCCATGAAGATGACATTTCATCTGAGAAGTGAGGTCAAAGGCCCTGGAGGGGTTCTTGCTTGTGCATCTAAGTAGTAGTCAAGGCCCATGGAGATCGGACCAGAGAAAGTGACATGGAAAGTGGGAGACGGAGCCTGAGAAATGGGTGGAGGCCAATGTTTAGGGATATACTGAGCTGCATGCCTAGATTTACTCACATTAATGATATTCAAGTGACAAAACTCCTTGCAATAAATACTTCAGAATGGACTAACTGGAGAAAATAAGGCAAATTTGGGAAAAAGAGGAAATTGGGGCTGGTGTTTGCGGTGCACAAAGGAATCCATGAGGGAATGGACTTGAGCTGCAGATCAAAGGTATTGTTCTAAGCCTAAGAACCGAGACATTCTTGGGTAGAGCACCCCTCTAGCACTGTCTGTGTTGTGTTGTTATTGACATTCAGGGAAGATTTTGTCACAAGCCAAGTTGTGTCCTCACAAATTTGTGTGTTGAAATCCTAACTCCTAGTACCTCAGCTTATGTTTGGAGATTGGAAATTTAAAGTAACAATTTAAATTAAAATGAGGTCACTGGGGAGTCCAGTATGATGTGATGGTATCCTTACAGGAAGAGGTTATTAGGCTTGGATACTTACATATACAACTGCAAGGGAGGGATGTGTGAAGAAATGAACTTGGCTGCCAGCTTGGTCTTGGGGTTCCAGCCTCCAAAAGTGTGAGACAGAACTGTTTAAGTGATCCAGTCTGTGACACTTGGCTCTGGCAGCCTGCATAAAGCTATAACTGCATTAGCACTGTACCCTCTGTATGACCCCCAGGGCGTTTCCTGTCCTTGGCTGTTTTCAGGAAGGCCAATCCCACGAAGGGGTTGGAATCAGTGGAAGGAGACTGTCTACTATGGTGCATCAGCTGATGTGGTCTTCTTCCTGATCCTCAATTCCCTGTTCCCAATTTTCATTTGTGTTTCCTGCCGGGATTGGCCCCTTGGCACAATTTGCTTAGAAAAGGCTAAGAAATTGAAGGATTTGCCTTGTTGATCTGCTTCTGTCCCACCATGTAATGTTTGTGGCTTATACATGATGTGCTAGACATTGGGTAAGTAATCACATTATATCTTATATGTAGCCTTATGACTGTTGTCCAACAAGGTAGAGGAGGGCCATCTTCCATTGCTTTCGCAGGCCATAAGCAGAGAGCTGGATCAGAAGAGGAGCAGCTGGGACTAGAACCAGCACCCATATGCATGCTGGTGCCATGGGCGGAGGTTTAGCCCACTATGCTATAGAGCCAGCCCCAATGATGAAACTCTTTAGTCACTGCTTGGATATGATCCCACTCTCGACTTATACTAGAGTTAACTATGTCACATTAGCATTACTGATTTGTAGTCCATTTTTCTGTCCTGTTTAGTTTTCCTAACTTATGCCTAACTTATGTAATGTATTTCAAGGGGCCAGCACTGTGGCATAGCGGGTAAAGCTGCCGGCTGCAGTGCCAGCATCCTATATGGGTGCCAGTTTGAGTCCTGGCTGCTCCACTTCCAATCCAGCTCTCTGCTATGGCCTGGGAAAGCAGTGGAAGATGACCCAAGCCCTTGGGCCCCTGCACCCGAGTGGAAGACCCACAAGAAGCTCCTGGCTTCTGGCTTCGGATTAGCACAACTCCTGCCATTGTAGACATCTGGGAAGTGAATCGGTGGATGGAAGACTCTCTCTCTGTGTGTGTGTGTCTCTCTCTCTCTCACACACACACACAGCCTCTGTCTTTCAAATAGATGAATAAATTGTTAAAAAAAAGATTTTAAAAACTACTGAGCACTTTCTCTGGACACTACGGATTAAGTGCTTGTGTCTCTTAAAAGTTCTATGTTGAAATCCTAATCCCCAAGGCAGTGCTATTAGGCCTTTGGGTAGGTCATGAGGGTGGAGCCCAGGTCATGAGCAGGATCAGTGGTTTTATAGAGAACCCCAGGGAGATCCGGTGTCCCTCTGCCACAGGAGTACACAGTGAGAAGATGCAAGCTCTCAGCAGACACTGGATATGCCAGCACAATGACCCTGGACTTACTTCCCAGCCCCCAGAACTGGGAAAAGTACATTTCCATTGTTTAAATGCATCCAGCTTATGGTGTTCTGCAGTAGCAGCCCGGATGCAGGGTCAAAGACAATGACAGGGACTCCTGAATCCAGAGGAGTGCCACTGACCCCCTGCCTCTGAAATAGTTGCAGATAAGTTTGCAGTTTAATGATAAGCATGGGGAAGCTGTTCCAAAGAGCAAGATAGTTTGCAAAGGCAATGAATGGAGCCACCCATGAGGAGCTGAGCAGAATTGGAAGGTACATCAAGGGCGAGAGAATAGAGAAAGATGAGGCTGCAGACCTGGGCTGCATCTAGGCCATGATGCGCTATGTAGGACTCTTAGAGGCCTGGATTTTACTCTGAAGTCCATGGAGAGCTGAGAAAGGATTTTTTTCAATCAGACGAGTGCCATGTTCTGCTTTGTATCTGGACAAGGTAGAGGAAGGGAGACTAGTCAGATGGGAGGGTGCAGCTGGTGGACCACAGCCCCTTTCACAAGGTGAGGCTTCAGGGTGTATATTGATGAGTACAGAGAGTGCAATTGTCTCTCTGTTCACCACTGGATGAATCACTAGGCAGTTGGGCACAAGTGTCGGTAGCTGCCCCAGAGGGAAAAAGGAAATATTGGGCAGCTACTAAGGAGGTTGCATCTGAGAGTGAAATAGTTCTACACAAGTCGATCATAATCCGGGGTGCATGTTGTGACCACACAGGTAGCCCTTTGTTTTTGGAGGTGGAGGTAGCTTTTATTTTTTTTAACTTTTATTTAATGAATATAAATTTCCAAAGTACAGCTTATGGATTACAATGGCTTTCCCCACCATAAATTCCCTCCCACCCGCAACCCTCCCCTTTCCTGCTCCCTCCCCCCTTCCATTCACATCAAGATCCATTTTCAATTCTCTTTATATACAGAAGATCAGTTAAGCATATATTAAGTAAATATTTCAACAGTCTGCACCCACATAGAAACACAAAGTGAAAAATACTGTTTGAGTACTAGTTATAGCATTAAATCTCAATGTACAGCACACTAAGGACAGAGATCCTACATGAGGAGTAAGTGCACAGTGACTCCTGTTGTTGACTTAACAATGTGACACTCTTGTTTTTGGCCTCAGTAATCACCCTAGGCTCTTGTCATGAGTTGCCAAGGCTATGGAAGCCTTTTGAGTTCACTGACTCTGATCATATTTAGACAAGGTCATAGTCAGAGTGGAAGTTCTCGCCTCCCTTCAGAGAAAGGTACCTCCTTCTTTGATGACCTGTTCTTTCCACTGGGATCTCACTTGCAGAGATCTTTCATTTAGGTCATTTTTTTTTCCAGAGTGTTTTGGCTTTCCATGCCTGAAATACTCTCATGGGCTTTTCAGCTAGATCTGCATGCCTTAAGGACTGATTCTGAGGCCAGAGTGCTGTTTAGGACATCTGCCATTCTATGAGTCTGCTGTGTATCTCACTTCCCATGTTGGATCGTTCTCTCCATTTTTTATTCTATCAGTTAGTATTAGCAGACACTAGTCGTGTTTATGTGATCCCTTTGGCTCTCAGTCCCATCATTATGATCAATTGTGAACAGAAATTGATCACTGGGACTAGTGAGATGGTACATGCCACCTTGATGGGATTGAATTGGAATCCCCTGGTATGCTTCTAACTTTACCGTTTGGGGCAAGTCAGCTTGAGCATGTCCCAAATTGCACATCTCTTCCCTGTCCCATTCCCACTCTTATACCTAACAGCGATCACTTCTCAGTTAAGTTTCAACACTTAAGAATAACTGTGTATTGATTACAGTATTCAACCAAAGGTATTAAGTAGAACAAACAAACAAAAATACTAAGGGGGACAACGTATTAAGTTGTTCATCAACAGTCAGGGCAAGGGCTGATCAAGTCACTGCTTCTCATAGTTCATTTCACTTTAACAGGTTTCCTTTTTGGTGCTCGGTTAGATGTCACTGATCAGGGAGAACATATGATATTTGTCCCTTTGGACTGGCTTATTTCACTCAGCATAATGTTTTCGAAATTCCTAACAGGGATCACTTTTCAGCTAAAATTTAAACACCTAAGAATAATTGTGTGTTAATTACAGAGTTCAACCAATAGTACTAATACAAAAAAATACTAAAACGGATAAAGTATTACATTGTACATCAACAGTCAGCACAAGAGCTGATCAAGTCACTGTTTCTCATAGTGTCCATTTGACTTCAATGGGTTTCCCCTTTGGTGCTCAGTTAGTTGTCGCCAGCAGGGAGAACATATGATATTTGTCCCTTTGGGACTGGCTTAATTCGCTCAGCATGATGTTTTCCAAATTCCTCCATCTTGTTGCAAATGACCGGGTTTCATTGTTTTTGACTGCTGTATAGTATTCTATAGAGTACATGTGCCGTAATTTCTTTATCCAGTCTACTGTTGATGGGCATTTGGGTTGGTTCCAGGTCTTAGCTATTGTGAATTAAGCGGCAATAAACATTAAGGTGTAGACAGCTTTTTTTGTTTGCCAATTTCATTTCCTTTGGGTAAATTCCAAGGAGTGGAATGGCTGGGTTGTATGGTAGGGTTATCTTCAGGTTTCTGAGGAATCTCCAAACTGACTTCCACAGTGGATTAACCAATTTGCATTTCCACCAACAGTGGATTAGTGTCCCTTTTTCCCCACATCCTCTCCAGCATCTATTGTTGGTAGATTTCTGAATGTGAGCCATTCTCACTGGCGTGAGGTGAAACCTCAATGTGGTTTTGATTTGCATTTCCCTGATTGCTAGTGATCTTGAACGTTTTTTCATGTGTCTGTTGGCTATTTGGAGTTCCTCTTTTGAAAAATGTCTATTGAGGTCCTTGGCCCATCTCTTAAGTGGGTTGTTTGTTTTGATGTTGTGGAGTTTCTTGATTTCTTTGTAGATTCTGGTTATCAACCCTTTATCTGTTGCATAGTTACCAAATATTTTTTCTCATTCTGTCGGTAGCCTCTTCACTTTCCTGACTGTTTCTTTTGAAGTACAGAAGCTTCTCAATTTGATGCAATCCCAAATGTTAATTTTGGCTTTGACTGCCTGTGCTTCTGGGGACTTTTCCAAGAAGTCTTTGCCAGTACCTATATCTTGCAGGGTTTC
Organism: Oryctolagus cuniculus; assembly: GCF_051225735.1. Lineage (NCBI taxonomy): Eukaryota > Metazoa > Chordata > Mammalia > Lagomorpha > Leporidae > Oryctolagus > Oryctolagus cuniculus. The sequence goes on along the minus strand of NC_142872.1, from coordinate 157,944,294 downwards.
TCCAATGCTCTCTAATAATTTGATGGTGTTGGGTCATAGATTTAAGTCTTTAATCCATGTTGAGTGAATTTTTGTGTAAGGTGAAAGGTAAGGGTCTAGCTTCATGATTCTGCACGTGGAAATCCAATTTTCCCAGCACCATTTATTGAATAGACTGTCCTTACTCCACGGATTGGTTTTGGATCCTTGATCAAATATAAGTTGGTTGTAGATGTTTGGATTGATTTCTGGTGGTTCTATTCTGTTCCATTGGTCTATCCATCTGTTTCTGTACCAGTACCATGCTGTTTTGATTACAACTGCCCTGTAGTATGTCCTGAAATCTGGTGTTGTGATGCCTCTGGCTTTGTTTCTGTTGTACAAGATTGCTTTAGCTATTCGAGGTCTCCTGTGTCTCTATATGAATTTCAGCATTAGTTTTTCCAGATCTGAGAAGAATGTCTTTGGTATCTTGATTGGTATTGCATTGAATGTATAAATTGCTTTTGGGAGAATGGACATTTTGATGATATTGATTCTTCCAATCCATGAGCATGGAAGATTTTTCCATTTTTTGGTATCCTCTTCTATTTCTTTCTTTAGGTTTTTGTAATTCTCATCGTAGAGATCTTTAACATCCTTGGTTAAGTTTATTCCAAGGTATTCGATTGTTTTTGTAGCTATTGTGAATGGGATTGATCTTAGACGTTCTTCCTCAGCCATGGCATTGCCTGTGTATACAAAGGCTGTTGATTTTTGTGCACTGATTTTATATCCTGCTACTTTGCCAAGCTCTTCTATGAGTTCCAATAGTCTCTTAGTAGAGTTCTTTGGGTCCCCTAAACAAAGAATCATACCATCTGCAAAGAGGGATAGTTTGAGTTCTTCCTTCCCAATTTGTAGGCCCTCCCCACATAGAAAAGCCTAGGACCAGATGGATTCACTGCTGAATTCTACCAGACATTTAAAGAAGAATTAACTCCAATTCTTCTCAAACTCTTCAGAACAATTGAAAAAGAGGGAATACTCCCAAATTCTTTCTATGAAGCCAGCATCACCTTAATTACTAAGCCGGAAAAAGATGCAGCATTGAAAGAAAATTATAGACCAATATCCCTGATGAATATAGATGCAAAAATCCTCAATAAGATTCTGGCCAATAGAATGCAACAACACATCAGATACATCATCCACCCAGACCAAGTGGGATTTATCCCTGGTATGCAGGGATGGTTCATTGTGTGCAAAACAATCAATGTGATATACCACATTAACAGACTACAGAAGAAAAACCATATGATTATCTTAATAGATGCAGAGAAAGCATTTGATAAAATACAACACCCTTTCATGATGAAAACTCTAAGCAAACTGGGTATAGAGGAACATTCCTTAATACAATCAAAGCAATGAATGAAAAACCCATGGCCAACATCCTATTGAATGGGGAAAAGTTGGAAGCATTTCCACTGAGATCTGGTACCAGACAGGAATGCCCACTCTCACCACTGCTATTCAATATAGTTCTGGAGGTAGCTTTTAAATCCTGCCACAACTCTATGTATGGATTCAACTGATCTGGGCTAAAGACTGGGATTGGTGCTTTAAAAATATTCCCAGGATAACCTAAACAGTATAATGAATATAATACAAATTTCATTACATTTTAGGGTCACTCTACCTCTTTTGTTCATCAGAAATTGGACTCTCTGTCTCACAAAAATTATATATAAAATCACATATTCACATAATCACATATGTCCCCAAATAACAATGAGCTGTTCATTCCTTCATCTCCTCTGCTATACTGTAAACTGTATGAGGGCTGTAAAAGCGAGACAGACATCTGCCAAACAACTGGAAGAAGAGAAGGGATATTCCACTTATCCAGGTGACACTCTGTCTAGTTTCCCTCCCATGTGACAATAGCAGATCTGGAATGTGGGCCTCTGCCAAGTGGCAGACACTGGCCAGAGTACTTGATGTGAAGTATCATCTTGAGTTTTCACAGCATCCCTATAAGACAGGTAGTATTATTATTTCCATTTGACAGATGCATATCTGAGGCTTAGAATGATTAAGTAATTTCTCAGTGTCCTAGTCCTAGAAGTGGCAGGTGGAATCATTTCTGGTTAACTCCCGTGTCTCCTTTACCCACTACAAATCATTTAGATGCTCTATTGCAGGACAGCCATCACTTTTCCCACTGTCACAGCATCATAGCACACTGTATTGTAGGACCTTTTATATTACCTCTCTCCCCTGCCCTACTCTATGTTCCAGGAGGATACGATTCTCAGTGCTTTGCAGCAGGTTGGGCACAAAGTAAATGTTGATTGTTGAATGTGTGATTGCTGAATGTGTAATTGTTGAATGAACAAACTCTATTCCCTTAACCATGAAGCATATCCACTCCTAAGATCTGTAGGTGCACCTGCCCATTTCCTGCAGACATTCTCCTTAGGCTTTCTTTCAAGATTTGGCCTCATTCTGGCCATCTTCCACTCTTCTGTCTTCCCTTTCTCCCGCTTTGCCTGCTTTTGCATCTCTTTTCCCCCTTCTTTTCCTCCATCTCCTCTTGTAGTTTTGCCAGTTGCTCTGGGTGTCCCTCTTTTTTTTTAAATTTTTTGACAGGTAGAGTTATAGACAGTGAGAGAGAGACAGAGAGAAAAGTCTTCCTTCCGTTGGTTCACCCCCCAAATGGCCACTACGGCTGGCACGCTGCGCCGATCTGAAGCCAGGAGCCAGGAGCTTCTTCCTGGTCTCCAATGCGGGTACAGGGGCCCAAGCACTTGGGCCATCCTCCACTGCACTCCTGGGCCACAGCAGAGAGCTGGACTGGAAGAAGAGCATCCGGGACAGAATCCGGTGCCCATCTGGGATGCTGGCGCCACAGGTGGAGGATTAACCAAGTGAGCCCCAGTGCCAGCCCCATATGTCCCTCTCAAACTGAATGCACAGTTGGGATGCCAGCGTAGCCCTGGGCATACCAATACCCAAAGGTGACAAAGACCCAGGGCTTTATAGGAGCCAGACAAGTACTCAAGGGATCACCCACATTCTTCTCATTTTAAGCTCCGAGCAACCCTGAAGACTGTTTTGTCTTTTCTTTCAGATGAAGTTGCTGAGACTGTGAATGAATTAGCTCCAACCTCACTCTCTCACCCAATTTTTCCAAACTGCTCAAGTACTTTCTTATTCCTATCATTGGGTCATTGTCCTGAGCTCCATGGAAATCAGAAATAAGTTAGAGATTCCAGCGAGCCAGACATGAGGCAGTGGCTCAGACCAGACATTGCTGTCTGATTTTTGATTCACTACATCTCCTTTATGTAATTCTTTCTCTGTAAATGACTGGTCTGCTGATTCCTGCCAGAGAAGGTTATGAAAAAGTGGGATGGGAGAAGGACAGGAAATTGAGTCTGCCCACCCGTATTTCCTGAGTATCTCAGTAGAGGACTAATTTGCATTAGTAAGGATTCAGCTCAACTAGGGAAAGCAGCTTTGGGTTTTCAAAGTTCTATTTAAACTGCAGTTAAAAGACATTTGCCAATCCTGGAAAAAGCATGAAGACTGTGTCTGGATTGCTTTTTATCTTCAAACCTTTGAGTCAGTAATCTATCTGGGGAATGGCAAAGTCAAATCACAGGAGGCAGCATGAGTCTGCAGAAAGCTAATCCGATAATTGTTACATGCACCGACTGATGCTCCGGAGAAATGGGAAAACGGGTCTCTCCAGAGAGCATTTTTTGGCACATAATCCTTTGGTTTCAGCCTTTACAATCTTCCATGGATGCTAATGAAAGAAGTCTCTTACGGTCAAGAAATAGGGAGCTTTTAAATATAGCATTGGAATGGAAAAAGGGAGGAATGAAAACCTCAGATAGTGTCACCTGAAGAGAAAATAAGAGAAAAATGTCCGATAGAACCAAAGGCAGAGCTTGGAAGTAGTTTTGACAAAATGAAAATCTCAGTGCTCACCAAACCTAATTTTTTTTTAACTGGCTTTAAGCTGTAGGGAAATGATCTTTGGAATGTGTAAACAAACAGAAGCAAATGTTTTTTAAGAGCAGTTGTTACATAAAAATCTTCAATTCATTTCGACTGACCTGCATTACATTCAATTTGTTGTTTTTATTTATTTAAACCCCAATCTGTCCAAAAAAGAGATTTAAGCATGAAAATGTATTACAACTACTCTGTGCAAAAAACACCAGCAGTTGCAAGGAGGGATTTCAGAGAAGGAAAGGATCCCTGTCTCCTAAGATAATTGGTACCTTTGGGATCCGCAAGGAGGGCAGACCTATACTTATGGGAATGAAGGGTCCCTACTTGTACTTCCGGGGAAGAAAGGTCCTTGTCAAGGTCCCCACAGGTGCCTAAAGGTCAACCAGTGAGGATCAGACCTGCCTCAACCTTTAACCCCCACACCCTGAATCTATAAAAGGAGCCCTCCCAATCTCTGACGCGCGACTTCCCCGGCCCCCTCTCTATTGCTCTGTTGGGACCAGCGAACCTCTCCCAGGAGCGGAACCCCAATAAAAGCCTGTGAATTAATTCATTTGTCTGCCTGGGAAGATTTGTTACGCGCCAGACACCTTGCTTGCAATAATCAGGACCTTGAAGGAGAGGTGAGGTTACAGTTAGCATTAGAGTTCTTAGTTTCAAGAACAAGAGTCATTTGTGTTGGGGAGGTTGTTCTGTATAATAACTTGATGGAACAAAGATATAAGCCTTAGCCATTCTTGTTCATTACCCAATAGATAAACATTGGAATGTATTCCTTGCCCTTGAATCTCAGTTGGGTCTCACATCCTATTGCCTTCACACCCCACCCCACATTATTTCTCAGGTTCTCAAGGTCCTGCAGGACCACCTGAAAGACTAGTTCCAGGAATTCAATTCCACCTGCTGACCCCTATCCCCATCCCCACCCCATCCCTCCTAAAATATAAAAATGCCCAGCCCCTGAGGTTGGGGCCTTCTGCTGTAACCAGAGGCAGACCCCTTAAAAGTCCCATCAGGTGTGCCATATGATGTCGGAATATGGGGTGCTATATGATATTATCGTATGCTTATTAATAAATTCCCAATATAAATAAGCCTATGTGAGTTCTTGCCTAATATTCTGAATTCAGAAGAATTCTGAATACTGGCATAAATGAACGCGGCAGCATGATACGTTTTAAGCTTTTATTCAGTGAGAAAGATGCACAGGAGAGCGAGGGCCCTATCTAAAAGAGAGTTGGAAATCTGGGTTCATACCAAGTACCAGGAGCCAGCCATGCAGAGCATGTAGGCCAGGAAGAATGGGGAGGGTGGCCTGGAGGCCACACAGCCTGGAGGCACAGGGGCAGCAAGAGCCCACAATGGCAAAAGAGGCAAAAGGCCAAAAAGCCAAAAAAGGGCTGGGTTCACCATGTCCCAGGCCTTTAATCCACTTTCAAAGGGGAGTGGTTAATTAGGCTGATTGGCCGGTGGGCACTCAGATGTGGTCAGGTAGGGGCATGGGATCCCACGGGGGTGTGGTGAAGGCATGGTCTTCCAGCTCACAAACCCAATCAATTTTGTCCTGTATGCCTGCCTACAACACTCCTATGTGTTCCATTAATGTTCATGTTAGCAGTTGGTCTATGGATTTCTTTTCTCTGAATAAATTCAGTCTGGCTCTAGATTTGTATACTGCCTCCTCTCTATTCTGCACCTCTTTTTCTAACATAATTACCTTAAAATGTAGTGTCTTAAAACAAGAATTTGTTATCAGATTTCATGGCTTTATGATTGCCTAGGCTCAGCTGGGCAGTTCTGGCTTGGCGTATGTCAGGTAGCATGGCCAGGTTTTGACTAGGGCTGCAGTTGTATGTAGGCTTGTTGTAGGCAGGCATACAGGATAAAACTGATCAGGTTTGTGAGCTGGAAGACCACACCTTCACCACGCCCCTGTGTGAATCATGCCCCTACCAGGCCACACCTGTGTGCCCACTGGCCGATCAGGTTAATTAACCACTCCCCTATGGAAGTGATTAAAAGCCTGGGACACTGTGTGCATGGCCCTTTTTGGCCTTTTGGCCCTCTCATTTTCTGGCCTTTTGCCAGTGTGGGCCCCTGCAGCCATGTACCTTCAGGGCACGTGGCCTTTGGGCCACCAGCTCCAGGTACTCGGTAAGAATCCAGATTTGGTAAGAATCCAGATTTACCTCTTTCCTTTTAGATAGGGCCCTCACTCTTTTATGCATCTTTCTCACTGAATAAAGCTTAAAACGTATCATGCTGCCTCGTTCATTTATGCCAGTATTCAGAATTCTTCTCTGAATATTAGGCAAGAACCCACATGGGCTTATTAACATTGAGAATTTATTAATAAGTATAGGGTGATATCATATGGCACCCCAAAGTCTGATATCATATGGCACCCCAGATGGGACTTTTATGGGGCCAAATTCTGATTTCAGGCTCACTGGCCTGGGAATCCAGATTGCTTGCTCCTATGGCTGCCAGTTGATGTTGGCTGTCGTCTGGGACCTCAGCTGTGGCTGACAATTAGGCCACTGTTGGGGAAACATAATTTAAAATAGTTTTCCCCTCCCACCCAAGAAAACTTGTCCCCAAATGAGGTAAAGGAAGAAAAGTTTAGCAAGCATTAAAACCAGAATGTGATGCCCATCACAGGCAATATGCTAAGAGCTTGTAAACCAGAAGAAATCTTGCTCCGTTGAGCTGCCAGGCAGCTGTGCACTGGTCTTTACACATGTGGGATTAAGCAATCACTAGTCCTCAAGCAAGGGAAGTCTACACTACCATTTGTCTTAGTTCTTCCTGCTTTTACGTGGTAACTGTGACCTTTTATGTGTGTTAGATAATTGGCTTTCTCTAGAGAAAAACAAACATCTCAAACCCTATGACTGGAGGGAGTTTTGCACCTGGGAGCAAGATAACTGCTGAGATTAGATTCCTACTCTCACCGGAAACTGCAGCTAGGGGTATTCTCTTCTTTGATGTTTACATTTCAAAGAGGTGGCTCCCAGGTTCTAGGGAAAGACATTCCTGGATGGAAAAGCCTATTTATGGCTTTATATCCATTTATGGATTTATATCCATTTCAAAGAGAGGAGAAATTACTTACTAGTTCCCTAAAGTAAGTGCTCTGAGAGAGCATTAAGCCTCTTATTTTTAGTTTGCATTTGTCCTTACACTACAGGTAGCCTTTCTGAGTGAGTTTCTGATAGCAAAGCAGCTGGGTGCCAAAGGAGCCAGCATTCTAAGCAGAAGCTCCAAGAAGTCTTAAGACTGGATCTGTTCTGAGTGAGTCCCAGAGCCAGGCAAGATTCAAGAGAAGTGGGTAGTGCATGGAGACTAGCTCTCATACCCTTCTCATAGGTTTGAGCAGGAAAAAAATGTTTTAAAGCAATAGGAACCTTAGAGACTCCCAAGGACAGTTAAACAAGCTCTATATTAGAGAACAGTGCTCAAATCACCATGCGAGGTGACCTCAGATCCTATGATATCACACCTAGACAAGGGATGCTTGCCTCTGTTTGATGGAACCTCCACAACTTCATTCACAAATATCTCCGAGACAATGAATTCCACATAGTGTGACTCCTTCCTACTGTCATAGTAGAGAAGTCATGGGGTTCTTGTCTACACCCAAGAAAGAATTCAGGTGTGAGACAGAGAGCAAAGTAATAAGGTTTTATTGGGGATTGGGCATCCATCAGAATGGAAGGTATAGAGAGAGAAAGAGCGCCTGGTTCCTGGTGTTACTATAGAACTGCAAGGTCCTTGTCTTTGTGCAAGAAAGAATTCAGGTGGGAGACAGAGAGTAAGTGGAAAGCAAATAGCAAGGTTTATTAGGGTAGGGACATCCATAAGAGTGGATGGGAACCTCTCCAGACAGAACCTGAGAGAGAGTGCCCAGTCACTCAGACTGGGGGAGAGCGAGGTTACATGGTTGAGTGGAGAGAGTACACCTGGCCAGGGCAGGCGGGCAACTCAGCATAGAGGCAGAGGGCTGAGTGTGCAGTCTGGTTGAGGCTGGGGTTTTTTAAGGGGATGGGTCTTGCCTCCCCACCTCTGCTCCTCTTGGAATAAAGGACTTCTTGGATGTAAATAGAAAAATTCCTCTCTGAGTTTTCCCCCTGAAGTTATCAGACAGGGGGAAGCCTGGCTGGCGTCACCCTGCCTTACAGGTTATCGGGTAGAAGGGGCAGGGCAGGATGCAAATACTGGGCTGCCCATGGAAGGTTATTGGGATGACTTTGAGATACATATGCTGGACCTAGATGTCAACTCTTTAGGCCTTTGTCACACACACATAAGCTCATATCTGACTTCCTACCTAACACTGGGACTGGGGGAAAGCGAGGTTCCACGGTTGAATGGAGGGAATACACTGGGCAGGCCAGTGGGTGGCTCAGCAGAGAGCAGAGAGCTCAGTGCAGTCTTTTGTTTAGGCTCCCAGGTTTTAAGGGAGTCTCTTTACCCCCTCCCCCTTCTTCAGGACGAAGGATTTGCTGAGTGTAAATTAGCAAATTCCTCCCCAGGTTTGGGGAGCCCTGGCACCAAGCCAAGAAGCTTCCCTGTAGGGTGTCTGTGAAGGTTTTATTGCCCCATGTTATCAGGTCTGGTAACCCATTTGGTCCTCAGGGGAGATAATTCTCCTAGGAGCTTTCCTTGGGGGAAGGGCTGGGACCACCTAGAAGGTTATCTGGGTCTGGCAGGACTTTGAAATGCAAAATGCTAGACTTCTTCGCTGGTTTCTGCAGATGCGCTGGTTTCTTCAGGCCCCTCTCACACACACAGGCTAATTTCTAACTTCCCACCTAACACTACCACTCACTTTTGAGCAGATGCCTTGTATTCATGCACTTGCTTGGCAGTGTGTAAGTTACATGGCTGTGTTCTAGCTAGGTAGTAGGTTGTGCAAATGAAATCTTGCTTTATTCCTTGGACCAATGGAACTTAAAAAGTGTTTACCCAGTTACCCAAGTCAGATGTCTGGGAGTCTTCGAACTCTTTCTTCCTCTGTCCCCAAATCCAGTTTCAAACTAAGCATGTTAATTCTATTGAAAATAAACCTCTGGAAGTTATCCATCCTCTCATCTCAGCTTAACCAAATCTTTATGCCTGCATAGATAAAATTAGTCTGAATGCAAGATGGTAGAAGTTGATTTTTAATGTTCAAATAATATGTTAATTTATTCTATATTTTTTAAAAGATTTATTTTATCTATTTGAGAGGTAGAGTTACTGACAGTGAGAGGGAGAGACAGAGACAAAGGTCTTCCTTCTGTTGGTTCACTTCCTAAATGGCTGCAATGGCCGGAGCTGTGCTGATCTGAAGCCAGGAGCTTCTTCCAGGTCTCCCACATGGGTGCAGGGGCCCAAGGATTTGAGTCATCTTTTACTGCTTTCTCAGGCCGCAGAAGAGAGCTGGATTGGAAGAGAGGCAGCTGGGACTAGAACTGGCGCCCATATGGGATGCCGGCGCTGCAGGCAGAGGATTAACCTACTGCGCCACAGTGCTGGCCCAGTGTATTCTATTGCTTTACAAACTAGGTAAAAAAAGGCTCCTTGTCATCCTGTGTCTGTCCATGTGGCATGTGATACACGTGTTCTCTGAGTTTCTTTCCTAGAATTTTTTTTTTTTTTGGCAACACCAATGCTAATGGGAAAAATGAAGCAGTGATGCTATGCCTGGTGCCCCTATAGACTGGAGCAATCGTGAGTTCCCACATGCAGAGATTTAGTGTGCTCATCAAGCATTTAATCCCCTTTTCATAGGGATTAGAACTGGATGCACTTCAGCATCGCCACCTGAGGCCAGGCGCTTCTTGAGCCTTGCAGTAAATCAATATTGCCAGAATTTCTGATTAGCATAACCTCCAAAAATAGCAGCTCATTATTTTCTTCTCACACCAGCTCAGCCAAATTGAATCTAATTAAAACTTTATAGAAAATAAAGGGAACATTTGACAATTTTTATCTCTCCCTGCCTTCTACATTTTCCTTATTTCAGTTTTTGTACATATTAGGACTATTTTTTTCCTGTATTCCTTATGATGCAATGTATGTTTTGGGATCTTATTGGGATATTAAAAAGACATTGAGAATCCTTTATTGCCCTAGTGTGCTACAGGAAGTTAAACAACAAAATGTTTTACCATGATTCACTGAAAGTTGAAGTCCACAGAAGCATCTTTGTAGAAGTACAAAGGCCTCAGGGCATGTTTGTCATCAATATATTCTCACCTCAGAGAGACTAATGAATAAAAAACCCACAATAATAAGAGTAGAGTCCTATGGCATTTTTACTCTTCAGAATGCTTCAAAGGATACTCTTGAAGATATTTCTCTAAATCGAGTACAAAGATGTTTTCGTGTTCTCTATTTTTAAATTTTGCCTCAACATTATTGCGCTACAACAATACAGATAAAATCTGATCCTGCTACAGTTTGCTGAGTATGTAGTTGGAGTTTCAGGAGTGTGTTTAAGCTTTCCCCCCCCCATGATTTATATATTTATTTGAAAGGCAGAGAGAGAGAGAGAGAGAGAGAGAGAGATCTTCCTTCTGCTGGCTCACTCCTCAAATGGCTGCAATGACCAGGGCTGGGCCAGGCTGAAGCCAGGAGCCAGGTGCTTCTTCCAGGTCTCCCATGTGGGTGCAGGTACCCAAGCACTTGGGCCCTCTTCCAATGCTTTCCCAGACACATCAGCAGGGAGCTAGATAGGAAGTGGAGCAGCCAGGACTAGAACCGGCACCCATATGGGTTGACAACATGACAGATGGTGGTTTAACCCATTGCACCGCAGTGCTAGCTCCTCAGGAGTGGTTTCAAAAATATTAGTTTTAGTTCTCTAAAGAAAGGTTAGATGGTGGATGTGAAATTGGTGGAAAGAAGTTGCTTACAGCATGAGTCAGGATTTTAAAATATTCCTAACAGTTAAGTAATTTTTTCAGAAAGACATGTGTTCAGGAGTTGACTATATGCCTGTATTCACATAATTTTTTCATAAAAGCATATTGTGTTGGACTCACGGTTAGTTTCTTCTGGTTTTGTATGGTCAAATCTTTTTAGGAAAAAAATGTATTCTCCTACTACCACTTCTCTTTGACAGGCACTTGTTGAACACCAACTATTTTCTAGACATTATTTTAGATGCTGGAGATGTGGGAATAAGGAAAAAGAGACATGGTCTCTCCCATCAAGGAGTTCATAGTCTAATGAGAAAAATATGCAATTAGGCAAATAAACAAATGAGATACTTTCAGATACTAAGAGCTAAAGCACACACACACACACACACACAAATCCCCGTAACAGTGTCCTCATCTACAAAATGAGTATTTCAGTATCCATTTAAGTGAGGTAATATCTAGACATGGTAAGAGAATAAACATACACAGTGAGTGTGCCACTTTGTACATATAGGTGCCCTCACATACACATATGAAGTTTTTAATAATAAAATTACTGTAGCAAGAGGTCAAAATTTTAATGGAAGGATGACAAGATTTGAGTTGTTTTAAGGCGGTATCAGGCATATAATACACATTCAATGAAAGACTGTTTTATACTAAAATAGTTTAAAACTGTATGTACTACTACTTCTGTTAGTGGAGATGGTTGGATAGATTCTTGTCTTCACTCAAGAAATAATTCAGACATGACACAGTGGTAAGCAAGCTATCAAGGTAAGGCATCGTCAGAACAGTTGGACACCTCTCCAGACAGAATCTGAGAGGGAGTGCCCGGTCGTTAGGACTGGGGAGAGCAACGTTACATGGTTTAATGGAGAGAATACACCTGGCAGGCCAGGCAGGCACCTCAGGAAAGGGCTGAGAGCTGAGCGCGCAGTCTACATTCAGACTAGGGCTTATAAGATCACTGGGTTCAGTTCTTCCCAGTTTCTCCTTCCCCTCCTCCTCCCTCTCCAGGACAAAGGTTTGCTGAGTGTGAATTAGGTGGAATTCCTCCCAAGGTTTCTCTACTCAGTGCTAGGAGATTGAGGAGCCCACCTGGTGCCAGGCAGAGGAGCTGCCCTTAGGGCACTCTCCTTGGAGGAAGGATATAAGTTATCATCCAATGTTATCTGTCCAGGTAACCCATTTGGTGCAGAGGAGAGAGGATTTTTTTAGGGGCTTCCCTTGTGGGAAAGGCTGAGACCGCCTGTAAAGTTACTGGGGAATGGGTAGGACTTTGTGGTGTAAAACACTGGGCTGCTTTGAAGATGAGCTTCTGCAGGTGCTTTGATTTCTTAGGCCCCTCTCCTCCACATGGGCTGATTTCTAAGTTCCTACCTAACACTTCTGTTCAGGGGACCAGTGTTTTGGACCAGAGCAAGTGCTGGTGAGGGAAGCAGGGGTTAGCTGCGGGGAGAATGTGAAGATCGGAGTGGACTTGCAGCACACATGGAGCAGATGCAAAGGCACCATTCAGAGATGAAGGAGACAAAGTCCTTCTTTGGAGTTTTGATCAACTTGGGCTGCTCTAACAAGGTATCATGGACGAGCTGAGATGGTTCTTGAGGAACAAGGACATGAGCCTCAGCCATTTCAGCTCCTTCCCTTTTACCCCTTACCCCTGCCGTCCTTCAAGAGACCAGCTCTGCCCCACCCCCTGTTTTGTTCCTTACCCTGTATTCTTTCCAAGTTTGGAAGCCCCTGAAAAACCTGTATGAGAAACTCACCACTACTCCCCTCACCCCTTCCTCTGGGCCCTTAGCCCACCCTCAGATATAGAAGGCCCAGCCTGCTGGGGGATTGTGCCCTCTGCTACACGTTCAGTCTGTGTGCATGCCGGCTGTTGGACACCTCTGCGAATTTATTTTTCTTCTTGAATAAATTCCTCTTGGCTGTGAGTTTGTATCCTGTCTCCTCTCTGTGCTGTGCCCACCCATTTTCCTTACAGTTCTGGAGTCTGGAAGTCTGAGACTTCCTGACAGCACGGTCAGGCTCCTGTGAGAGTCGACTTCTGGGTGATAGGCTGCAGGCTTCTCATGTTAGCCTTGGATGGTGTAGAGAGGGAAGAAAGCTCTCAGTGTCCTTTTATAAGCGCACTCATTCTCTCCATGAAGGCTCCACCCTTGTGAGCTAATGACCTCCTCGGGGGTCACCTCCTAATACTATCACACTGAGGGTGAGAATTTCTTTTCTTTTTTCCCCTTCCTTCTTTCTTTCTTTCTTTCTTTCTTTCTTTCTTTCTTTCTTTCTTTCTTTCTTTCTTTCTTTCTTTCTTTCTTTCTTTCTTTCTTTCTTTCTTATATAGATTTTGCAATTACTTTCTTTTAAAATAAATCAACCTTCCTTCTTCCCTCCCTCTCTCTCTCTCTTTCTTTCTTTCTTTCTTAGAGTTATAGAGAGAGGTAGAGAGAGAGAGAGAGTCTTCTAACCACTGGTTCACTCTCCAAATGACAGCAATGACCAGAGCTGAGCTGATCCGAAGCCAGGAGCCAGGAGCCAGGAGCTCTTTCTGGGTCTCCCACATTGGTTAAGGGTCCCAAGCACTTGGGCCATCTTCCATTGATTTCCCAGGAGCATTAGCAGAGAGCTGGATCTGAAGTGGAGCAGTCAGGACTCAAACTGGTGCCCCTATGGGATGCCAGCACTGCAGGCTAGGGCTTTGACCCAATGCACCACAGTGCCTGCCCTGAGAATTTCGACATAGAAGTATTGGAGGGGTCACAAAGCAATCAGTCCATTGCATAGGGTCACAGTCATGAGGATTGTGGACTAGGATGGAGAAGGGAGGTGAGCCAGGAAGTGAGGAAATACTAGAGAAGCCACTGCTGATGTAGGAGAATCCAGGGAAGGCTCTGTCATACTTGTATCTTCACCAGGTTTGGCTCCTCAGTACGAAGTCTTATAAAAAATTTAGATATCGAATAAGACATATGGGAGAGCCATTGTTAAAAGTCTTTGCATGCATGTATGTTGTTTAAGAAAATGATGGCCCCACTTCCAATTTTAAAATTTAAGCAAAAATCAGTGCATATATATATTTTCACTATAGAAAAAATACAGGTAAACAAAAAGAAGAAAATGAAAATAATCCATAACTCTACATTTCAGAAATAGCCATTGTTAAAATTTATACACAATCTTCCAGAGTTTTCTCTATGTATTTGTGCACATGGACATGCATAAACATATACTGTATAGATATTTTCTCTACAGCAACATGGTTCCTATTTTCATTTTTAAAGAAAAGATTCACATCTTGTGAGCAGCTTTCTAAGTACAATGCTTGCACATCATACTTTGTATTCATAGAGATAGAATTGTGAATCAAAGGTTATTTGCTTATTAGTTGCCAAATTGCCTTTTAGAAAGTTTTCATTAATTTTACTCCTATGACAGACCCGTTTTTCCATATCATCACTAATACCACAATTTTTGCTTCTTATTGGCCCAGAAATGTTTATTTATAGTTTTGATTTGCACTTACTGCTTCCTTCAGCCCCACATTAACTTGTTTTCAACTGTTTATGGGTCACACCCACAGGCTGTGCATATTCCTTGCTTATACAATCTCTTTTGAACAGTATGAGTTATTTTTCCCATTGATTTGTAAAATGTCCCAGTTCTGAAATGCATGATATTCTTAGTGTCTTTGAGTATTGGGAATATGTCTGACAGCCAGAGAAAGTGTTGGAATCAGAAGCTCTGGAAAATAAAACCCTTGTCGGGCACCCATGCTGGTGATACACTGAGGTGTGGCATCAACAAGTGCAAGGTCAGCATCTACGGAGCAGCTTCCTGATTGGCACAGATCCGGAGACAGCCTGTGTGGAATGTGTTCTTCCCAGAACTTTGTTGGGCCAGAGTCTCTCCCATCTGTTTTGCCTTTGGTTTGCTGAAGATAGATCGCCTAGAGGAAAATGAAGAAGAGCTGGCTCACTAATTTGATTCTCAAAAGGAGGACTAAATGGGAACTGCTTGCCTTATTCTTATATTTTACTAATATATAAGGGCACAAGAACTTGGGTCTATAAACTTGCTATTAAAAGAGATAAATCACATTTGCATAAAAACAATGCAAGCTGATTGCTATTGATATGCCCAAGCTCTTTACACAGATTGCTATGTTAGTTGCCTAGCTTCTGTATAACCATCTAAAGCAATAGTAGGGAAGGAGGAATGAAATTAGGGAGAACAAAAAAGCTTTAGTAGGGTTCACCAACTCTTACAGGAAGTCCAATTTCACTTTTCCAATCTTGATGATCTCTAGTAAGTGTCTCATGTGTGCTTAAAAACACCATCATCTCAAAGACCACAGCTTCAGTACTATGTCTTTTTTCAGTGCCTAGCTATGGGCAAAGTCTATATTCAAGGGTCTTAGTGGAACCAGTGGAGTTGGGGGAACAATTGCATCCATTGTGAGCCATCTATGGGGAACCATTTGGGATGAAGCCACACCTTTGTCCTACTGCCATCTGGATCTTAGACATTTTAAAGTCTGGTTGTGATGGTAAGATGTAAACAATGAAAAGGATTATATGGACCAGAGAAAACTGGCTGCAAGGACACATTTGGGATTATTTATTTTATATATCTTGAGTGTGAAGGGAGAGAAGAAGATGTGGCTTGCTCTGGGGAAAAAAAAGAGAGAAATGGAAAACAAACAAAAACAAATTCAACCCCCTCTAAATCCCAGCATGCATATTACTGCATTTATGTAAATTATATTTATGTGCATGCATTAAAAATTTGAAAGCATGTTAAGATTGCATGTACCAATGCCATCTCACTAGTCCAAGTGATCAATTTCAGTTCACAATTGATCATACTGATAGGTCTAAGAGTCAAAGGGATCACACAAACAAGACTAGTGTCTGCAAATACTAACTGATAGAATAAAAAGGGAGAGAATGATCCAACATGGGAAGCAGGATACACAGCAGACTCATAGAATGGCAGATGTCCTAAACAGCACTCTGGCCTCAGAATCAGCCCTTAAGGCATACGGATCTGGCTGAAGAGCTCATGAGAATATTTCAGGCATGGAAAGCCAAGACACCCTGGAAAAAAAAAAAAAAAGAAAAAGACCTAAATGAAAGATCTCTGCGAGTGAGATCCCAGTGGAAAGAATGGGTCATCAAAGAAGGAGGTACCTTTCTCTGAAGGGAGGAGAGAACTTCCACTTTGACTATGACCTTGTCTAAATAAGATCGAAGTCAGCGAACTCAAGAGGCCTCCATAGTCTTGGCAACTCATGACTAGAGCCTAGGGAGATTACTGACACCATAAACAAGAGTGTCAAATTATTAAGTCAACAACAGGAGTCACTGTGTACTTACTCCTCATGTGGGATCTCTGTCCTTAATGTGTTATCCAATGTGAATTAATGCTATAAGTAGTACTGAAACAGTATTTTACACTTTGTGTTTCTGTGTGGGTGCAAACTGATGAAATCTTTACTTAATACATACTAAATTGATCTTCTGTATATAAAGATAATTGAAAATGAATCTTGATGTGAATGGAAGGGGAGAGGGAAATGGGAGGGGTGCAGGTGGGAGGGAAGTTATGGGGAGGAAAAAGCCATTGTAATCCATAAACTGTACTTTGGAAATTATATTTATTAAATAAAAGTTTTTAAAATTTTAAAGGCATATAATTGTATTCGTTTCTACAATCTTTTTTTCAATTTTTTAAAGGTCATTTTACGGGGCGGTTTTTAATTTTATTTATTTATTTATTTATTTATTTATTTATTTTGACAGGCAGAGTGGACAGTGAGAGAGAGACAGAGAGAAAGGTCTTCCTTTTCCATTGGTTCACCCTCCAATGGCCACTGTGGCCAACATGCTGCAGCCGGCACACCACGCTGATCCAAAGCCAGGAGCCAGGTGCTTCTCCTGGTCTCCCATGCGGGTGCAGGGCCAAAGCACTTGGGGCATCATCCACTGTACTCCCGGGCCACAGCAGAGAGCTGGACTGGAAGAGGAGCAACCGGGACAGAATCCAGCGCCCCAACCAGCACTAGAACCCAGGGTGCTGGTGCCACAGGTGGAGGATTAGCCTATTGAGCTGCAGTGCCAGCCTTTTAATTTTTTAAAATTATTTATTTGACAGAGTTAGACAGTGAGAGAGAGAGACAGAGAGAAAGGTCTTCCTTCCATTGGTTCACTCCCCAAATGGCCGCTATGGTCGGAGCTACACCAATCCAAAGCCAGGAGCAGGTGCCTCCTCCTGGTCTCCCGTGGGGGTGCAGGGGCCCAAGCACTTGGGCCATCCTCCACAGCCTTTTTGGGCCACAGTGGAGAGCTGGACTGGAAGAGGAGCAACTGGGACTAGAACCCGGCGCCTATATGGGATGTCGGCGCCACAGGCAGAGGATTAACCAAGTGAGCCATGGCACCAACCCCAGTTTCTACTAACAATCAATATCTACACTTTGTGACAAGAGCACATTCTAGAATAAAGATAATTGTATGAGGCTATTTCAAAAAGTTCGCGAAAAATGGAATAAAAGAATAAGTTTATTTTGTGAGGCTAACATTGTTATACAATCAGTGAAGGTGCCTCTTGCGATGCTGGCATCCCATATTGGAATCCCAATTCGAGAACTGGCTGCTCCACTTCTGATCTTGCTTCCTGCTAATGAGTCTAGTAAAGCAGTGGGAGATGACCCAAATATTTGGGTTTCTGTCACCCCTGTGGGAGACCATGATGGAATTTGTGGCTTCTGGCTTCACCTTGGCTTCATTCGGCTGTTCTGGCCATTTGGTGAATGAAACAGTAGATGGAAGATCTCTATGTCTCTCCTTCTCTCTGTCATTCCATAAAATAAATAAAAATATATTTTTATACTTTTATTTAATGAATATAAATTTCCAAAATACAGCTTATGGATTACAATGGCTCCCCCCCCCATACCTTCCCTCCCACCCGCAACCCTCCCCTTTCCCTCTCCCTCCCCGCTTCCATTCACATCAAGATTCATTTTCAATTCTCTTTATATACAGAAGATCAGTTTAGCATGTATTAAGTAAAGATTTCAACAGTTTGCACCTACACAGAAACACAAAGTGAAAAATACTGTTTGAGTACTAGTTATAGCATTAAATCACAATGTACAGCACATTAAGGACAGAGATCCTACATGAGGAGCAAGTGCACACTGACTCCTGTTGTTGACTTAACAAATTGACACTCTTGTTTATGGCCTCAGTAATCACCCTAGGCTCTTATCATGAGTTGCCAAGGCTATGGAAGCCTTTTGAGTTCACTGACTCTGATCATATTTAGACAAGGTCGTAGTCAGAGTGGAAGTTCTCTCCTCCCTTCAGAGAAAGGTACCTCCTTCTCTTACTCGTGGAGATCATTCATTTAAGGTGGTGTCTTTTTTTTTTTTTTTTCCAGAGTGTTTTGGCTTTCCATGCCTGAAATACTCTCATGGGCTTTTCAGCCAGATCCACAATCCTTAAGGGCTGATTCTGAGGCCAGAGTGCTGTTCAGGACATCTGCCATTCTATGGGTCTGCTGTGTATCCTGCTTCCCATGTTGGATCGTTCTCTCCCTTTTTTATTCTATCAGCTAGTATTTGCAGACACTAGTCTCTAGTCTTGTTTATGTGCTCCCTTTGGCTCTTAGTCCTATTATTATGATCAGTTGTGAACAGAATTTGATCACTGGAACTAGTGAGATGGTGTTGGCACATACCACCTTGATGGGATTGAATTGGAATCCCCTGGTATGTTTCTAACTCTACCATTTGAGGTAAGAGAGCTTGAGCATGTCCCGAATTGCACATCTCTTCCCTCTCTTATTCCCACTCTTATACCTAACAGCGATCACTTTTCAGTTAAGTTTCAACACTTGAGAATAACTGTATATTGATTACAGTATTCAACCAAAAGTATTAAGTAGAACAATCAAAAAAATACTAAGGGGGATAATGTATTAAGTTGTTCATCAACAGTCAGGGCAAGGGCTGATCAAGTCACTGTTTCTCATAGTGTTCATTTCACTTTAACAGGTTTCCTTTTTGGTGCTCAGTTAGTTGTCACCAATCAGGGAGAACATATGATATTTGTCCGTTTTTGACTGGCTTATTTCACTCAGCATAATGCTTTCCAAATTCCTAACAGGGATCACTTTTCAGTTAAAATTTAAACACCTAAGAATAATTGTGTGTTAATTACAGAGTTCAACCAATATTACTAGAACAAAAAAATACTAATATGGGTAAAGTATTACATTGTACATCAACAGTCAGCACAAGAGCTTATCAAGTCACTGTTTCTCATAGTGTCAATTTCACTTCAACAAGTTTCCCCTTTGGTGCTCAGTTAGTTGTCACTGATCAGGGAGAACATATGATATTTGTCCCTTTGGGACTGACTTAATTCACTCAGCATGATGTTTTCCAGATTCCTCCATCTTGTTGCAAATGACCGGGTTTCATTGTTTTTGACTGCTGTGTAGTATTCTATAGAGTACATGTGCCATAATTTCTTTATCCAGTCTACTGTTGATGGGCATTTGGGTTGGTTCCAGGTCTTAGCTATTGTGAATTGAGCTGCAATAAACATTAAGGTGCAGACAGCTTGTTTGTTTGCCAATTTCATTTCCTTTGGGTAAATTGCAAGGAGTGGAATGGCTGGGTTGTATGGTAGGGTTATCTTAGGGTTTCTGAGGAATCTCTAGACTGACTTCCATAGTGGCTTAACCAGTTTGCATTCCCACCAACAGTGGGTTAGTGTCCTTTTTTCCCCACATCCTCGCCAGCATCTATTGTTGGTAGATTTCTGAAAGTGAGCCATTCCAACCGGGTGAGGTGAAACCTCCTTGTGGTTTTGATTTGCATTTCCCTGATTGCTAGTGATCTTGAATGTTTTTTCATGTGCCTGTTGGCCATTTGGATTTCCTCTTTTGAAAAATGTCTATTGAGGTCCTTGGCCCGTCTCTTAAGTGGGTTGTTTGTTTTGATCTTGTGGAGTTTCTTGATTTCTTTGTAGATTCTGGTTATCAACCCTTTATCTGTTGCATAGTTACCAAATATTTTTTCCCATTCTGTTGGTTGCCTCTTCACTTTCCTGACTGTTTCTTTTGAAGTACAGAAACTTCTCAATTTGATAAAATCCCAAATGTTAATTTTGGTTTTGACTGCCTGTGCTTCTGGGGTCTTTTCCAAGAAGTCTTTGCCAGTACCTATATCTTGCAGGGTTTCTCCAATGCTCTCTAATAATTTGATGGTGTTGGGTCGTAGATTTAAGTCTTTAATCCATGTTGAGTGAATTTTTGTGTAAGGTGAAAGGTAAGGGTCTTGCTTCATGATTCTGCACATGGAAATCCAATTTTCCCAGCACCATTTATTGAATAAACTGTCCTTACTCCACGGATTGGTTTTGGACCCTTGATCAAATATGAGTTGGCTGTGGATGTTTGGATTGATTTCTGGTGTTTCTATTCTGTTCCATTGGTCTATCCATCTGTTTCTGTACCAGTAACATGCTGTTTTGATAACAACTGCCCTGTAGTATGTTCTGAAATCTGGTGTTGTGATGCCTCTGGCTTTGTTTTTGTTGTACAAGATTGCTTTAGCTATTCGAGCTCTCCTGTGTCTCCATATGAATTTCAGCACCATTTTTTCCAGATCTGAGAAGAATGTCTTCGGTATTTTCATTGGTATTGCATTGAATCTATAAATTGCTTCTGGGAGAATGGACATTTTGATGATATTGATTCTTCCAATCCATGAGCATGGAAGATTTTCCCTTTTCTGGTATCCTCTTCTGTTTCTTTCTTTAAGGTTTTGTAATTTTCATTGTAGAGATCTTTAGTTTCCTTGGTTAAGTTTATTCCAAGTTATTTGATTGTTTTTGTAGCTATGGTGTATGGGATTGATCTTAGAAGTTTTTCCTCAGCCATGGCATTGCCTGTGTATACAGAGGCTGTTGATTTTTGTGCATTGATTTTTTATCCTGATACTTTGCCAAACTCTTGTATGAGTTCCAATAGTCTCTTAGTAGAGTTCTTTGGGTCCCCTAAATAAAGAATCATATCATCTGCAAAGAGGGAGAGTTTGAGAGAAATCCTCCAATGGCTGCTATGGTGCTGATCCAGGCCAAAGCCAAGAACATGGAGTTCCATCTATGTCTCCCATGTGTGTGGTCTGAGCCCATGAACTTTGAGCATCTTTCACTGCTTTTTCAGGTGCATTATCAGGGATCAGACTCAGCAGTAGAGCAGCAGGGACTTGAACCAGTTCTCCAATGCTGGGATGCCAGCGTTGTAGGTGGCAGCTCAACCCTCTGCACCACAACTCTCGTCTCTAGCTTTGTTTTCTATGTCATTGTATTAGTTCTCATATATATATATATATATATATATATACACTTAATACTATATATATACTTTATATATATATATACTTAAGTATATATATATATATATATACTTAATACTATTGGTTGAACTCTGTAATTAATACACAATTATTCTTAAGTGTTGAAACTTAACTGGAAAGTGATCCCTGTTAAATATAAGAGTGGGAATAATAAAGGGAAGAGATGTACAATTTGGGACATGCTCAATTGGAGTTGCCCCAAATGGTAGAGTTAGAAACGTGCCAGGGGATTCCAATTCAATCCCATTGAGGTGGCTTGTACCAATGCCATCTCACTAGTCCAAGTGATCAATTTCTGTTCACAATTGATCATACTGATAGGTCTAAGAGTCAAAGGGATCACACAAACAAGACTAGTGTCTGCTAATACTAATTGATAGAATAAAAAAGGGAGAGAATGATCCATCATGGGAAGCGGGATACACAGCAGACTCATAGAATGGCAGATGTCCTAAATAGCACTCAGGCCTCAGAATCAGCCCTTAAGGCATACGGATCTGGCTGAAGAGCTCATGAGAGTATTTCAGGCATGGAAAGTCAAGACACTCTGGCAAAACAAACAAACAAACAAACAAACAAAAAAAACAAAAAACAAAACCGAAATGAAAGATCTCTGTGAGTGAGATCCCAGTAGAAAGAATGGGTCATCAAAGAAGGAGGTATCTTTCTCTGAAGGGAGGGGAGAACTTCCACTTTGACTATGACCTTGTCTAAATATGATCAGAGTTAGCGAACTCAAAAGGCCTCCATAGCCTTGGCAACTCATGACAAGAGCCTAGGGTGATTACTGAGGCCATAAACAAGAGTGTCAATTTGTTAAGTCAACAACAGGAGTCACTGTGTACTTACTCCTCATGTAGGATCTCTGTCCTTAATGTGCTGTACATTGTGATTTAATGCTATAACTAGTACTCAAACAGTATTTTTCACTTTGTGTTTCTGTGTAGGTGCAAACTGTTGAAAGCTTTACTTAATATATGCTAAACTGATCTTCTGTATATAAAGAGAATTGAAAATGAATCTTGATGTGAATGGAAGGGGAGAGGGAGCGGGAAAGGAGAGGGTTGTGGGTTGGAGGGAAGTTATGGGGGGGAAAGCCATTGTAATCCATAAGCTGTACTTTGGAAATTTATATTTATTAATTAAAAGTTAAAAAAGAAAAAAAGAACATATATATATATGAGAACTAATAAAATATATAATTATATATATATATAGTTTTTTGCAGCTTGAAAGATACAGTTTGATTCATAATAAGCATTTATTGACTTATACAATGGAAAAGGTCAGAAATTGTGCTTCAGGTACTGTCTGATCCAGAGGTCCATAATGTAGTCAAGCAATTCTCTGGGCTTTGTGATTTCTGTGTTGCTTTGCCCTCCAACTGCTACTGTACATTGTTAAGTCTTCAGCTTTTGATGGAAATATTAGCTGCAAAAGTTCTAGAACACATGGCCTCAACCATTTTGTGCTGTCCACAGGAAAGGGGATGTCTTTTCTTTTGGCTCCCATAGAAAAGGGAGACATTTCTTTCCTTTTAATGCTAACAAATGTCTTTCTTACCTTACTGGTTTAAATTTTAAAACACGCTCCTCTGAAAATTGCTTAGGTCAGTCAAGACTCACCCGTAGAGCTTTTGGTGTGACAAATCTGTTTCAACTATTTTGATGAAAATGGAGAAAGGGCAGCTCTTCAGAGGAAAATCTGGGTAATGCTGGGGGTGAGGCCTGGGTGCTGAGGAAGCAGCCAGTCAAAGCTTGCCTCTCACTAGGCAGTGATGGAAGGTCTGGTCTCAGTCATCAGCTCCAGTGACCTTTCTACACAGGCTTATCCATTTTTCACCTCTAAGTTCCTTGGATTCACAGTTAGCAAAAATCTTTAGAATGTAGGTCCCAAGAGGGCACATTTTGCCCATTCCTTGAAGTAGTCAGTGGTGTTTTATAAGTAGCTGTGGAGTAGATGCACACATACGAGTGAATGTGCACGGTGTGCTGGACCATTCTCAACACTGAGGATGCAGTGATCAAAAAGCCCTGTCTTCCTGGAGTTTACATCCAGCAGGGACGTAGACTAGGGTACTTCAAAAAACCTCATGGAAAATACAACTAACAGACATATTTGTTTTGATGCAAAAAGTTCTTTGAAATCCAAGCATAGTTTTTTTTTTTACATACTCGTTTGCATTCATTATGTTGAAAAAGACAGGATTTCCTTTAGCTGCTGAGTAGTATTCTATAGTGTATATATACCAGAATTTATCCAGTCTACAGTTGACGGACATCTGGGTTGATTTCATATCTTAGCTATTGTGAATTGTGTTGCAGTGAACATGGGGGTGCAGATCACTCTTTCATATGCTGATTTCTTTTGGTTTGGGTAAATTACCAGGAATGGAATGGCTGCATCATGTGGTAAGTCTATATTCAGATTTTTGAGGTATCTCCATACTGTCTTTCACAGTGGTTGCACCAGTTTACATTCCTAGGATACTTTTCCCCCTAAATCCTTGCCAGTATTTGTTGTTTGCTGATTTCTGAATGAGAGCCATTGAAACTGGCGTGAGGTGAAACCTCATTGTGGTTTTGATTTCCATGATGACTAGTGATCCTGAGCATTTTCTCAATTGTCTGTTGGCCATTTGAATTTCCTCTCTTGAAAAATGCCTGTTCAAGTCCTTTGCCCATTTCTTAACTGGATTCTTTGTTTTGTAGTTGAATTTCTTGATCTCTTTATAGATTCTGGATATTAACCCTTTATCAGTTGCATAGTTTAAAAATATTTTCTCCCATTCTGTTGATTGCTTCTTCACTTCTGAGATTTTATTTTGCAGTCCAGAACTTCTTAGCTTGATGTAATCCCATTTGTTAATTTTGGTTTTGATTGCCTGTACTTCTTGGGTCTTTTCTAAGAAGTTGTTGTCTATGCCAATGTCTTGCAAAGTTTCCTCTAGTAATTTGATGGTATTGGGTCATAGATTTTGGTCTTTGATCCATTTTGACTAGATTTTTGTGTAAAGTGTAAGGAAGGGGTCTAGTTTCATACTTGGACACACAGAGATCCAGTTTTCCAGCAGAGCCTGTTCTTTCTCCAGTGATTGATTTTAGCTCCTTTGTCAAAGATAAGTTGGTTGTGGATGTGTGAAGTGATTTCTAGTCTCGTCTCTGTTCCATTTGTCTATCCATTTATTTTTATGCCAGTACCAGACTGTTTTGATTATAAGTGCCCTGTAATGTCTTGAAATCTGATATTGTGATGCTTCCAGCTTTGTTTTTGTTGTATAAGATTGCTTTAGCTATTTGGGGTCTGTTGTGTTTCCATATGAATTTTAGCATCATTTTTTCTAGATCTGAGAAGAATGTCTTTGGTATTTTGATTGGGATCACACTGAATCTGTAAACTGTTTTTAGTAGTATGGACATTTTGATGATATTGATTCTTCCGGTCCATGAACACGGAAGATTTTTCCATTTTTTTGTATGTTCTTCTTCTTTATTAATGTTCTGAAATTTTCATTTTAGAAATCTTTGACAATCTTGGTTAAATTAATTTCAAGATATTTAATATTTTGTAGCTAATGTGAATGGGATTGATCTTAAAAGTTCTTTCTCAGCCATGACATTGTGTATACAAAGGCTATTGATTTTTGTGTGTTGGTTTTGTATTCTGCCACTTTATGAAACTCCTTTATGAATTCAAATAGTCTCTCAGTGAATTCTTTTGTATCCTTATATATAGAATCATGTCATCTGCAAGTAGGGATAATTTGACTTCCTCCCTCCCTATTTGTATCCCTTTGATTTCTTTTTCTTGCCTAATGGCTCCGGCTAGAACGTCCAGGACTATAATATATAGCAATAGTGAGAATGGGCATCCTTGTCTGGTTCTGGATCTTAGGGGGGAATGCTTTCAGTTTTTTCCCATTCAGTAGAATACTGGCAGTGAATTTATCATAAATTGCCTTGATTGTGGTGAGGAATGTTCCTTCTATACCCAATTTGCTTCATCATGAAATGGTGTTGTATTTTTATCAACTGCTTGCTTCGCTACTATTGTGATAATCATATGATTTTTTTCTTCAGTTTGTTAATGTGATGTATCACATTTGTTGATGTGCAAATGCTGGAACATCCCTGCATACCAGGGATAAATCTTGCTTGGTCAAGGTGAATGATCTTTCTCATGTGTTGTTGGATTCAATTAGTTAATATTTTGTAGATTTTTGCATCTGTGTTCATCAGGGATATTGGTCTAAAGCTCTTTTTCTCTATTGAATCTTTTTCAGGTTTAGGAATTAAGGTGATGAGGGCTTCATAGAAGGAGTTTGGGGGAATTCCCTCCTGTTTGCTTTGAATAGCTTGAGAAGAATTGGGATTAATTATTCTTTAAATGGGTAGAATTCAGCAGTGAAGCCATCTGGTTGTGGGCTTTTCTGGGTTGGGAGGGTATTTATTACTGATTCAATCTCTTTCTTGGTTATTGGTCTGTTTAGGTTTTCTATAATTTCAATACTCAATTTTGGTAGATTGTATGTGTCTAGGAATCTCCACTTCTTTTAGGTTTCCCAATTTGTTGGCATACAGCTCTTTTTAGTAGTTCCTGATGATTCTTTCCTTAAAACTACTTTATTTATTTATTTGAGAGGTAGAGTTACAGTCAGAGAGAGGGAGAGACAGAGAGTATGGCCTTCCATCTGCTGGTTCACTCCCCAAATGGCTTCAACAGCCTGAGCTGATGTGATCTGAAGATAGGAGCCAGGTGCTTCTTTTGGTTCAGGGGCCCAAGCACTTGGGGCATCTGCCACTGCCTTCCCAGGCCACAAGCAGTGAGATGGATTGGTAGAGGAGCAGCTACCACAGGAACCAGCGCACATATGGGATGCTGGCACCACAAGCAGAAGCTTAGCCTACTATGTCACAGTTCCTGCCCTCTGATGATTCTTTTTTAAAAGATTTATTTATTTATATGAAAGTCAGAGTTACAGAGAGGCAGAGGCAGAGAGAGAGAGAAAGAGAGAGAGAGAGATAGAGAGAGAGAGAAAGTCTGAAGTCAACAGCCTGGAGTTTTCTCCATGTCTCTCATGTGGGTGCAGAGGCCCAAGCACTCACGCCATCTTTTGCCGCTTTCCCAGGTCATAGCAGAGAACTGGCTCGAAAGTGGAGAATGTGGGACTACAGTTGGTGTACATGTGGGATTCCGGCGCTTTACCACTCTTCCACAGCACTGGCCCCACTGATGGTTCTTTTTATTTCTGTGGTATCTGTTGTTTCATTTCTTTTTCATCATTAATTTTGTTGATTTGGGTCCTCTCCCTCTTTTTTTTGGTTATTTTGTTGAATGATGTATTAATTTCATTTATTTTTTCAAAAAATCAGCCCTTCATTTCACTGATATTTTGTAGTGTTTTTTTTGTTTCAATTTTGTTTATTTCTTCTCTAATTTTAATTATTTCTTTAATACTACTAATTTAGGGTTTGGTTTGTTTTTGTTTTTCTAGGTCCTTGAGATGCATTGATAGCTCATTTATTTGGTATCTTTCTAATTTCTTCATGTAGGGACCATTTTCTATAAACTTCCATCTTAACACTGTTTTTGCTGTATCCCACAAGTTTTGATATGATGTATTATTGCCTTAATTCCTTTCTAGAATTTTTTTGATTTTTCTTTTGATTTCTTCTATGACCCACTGGTCATTCAGGAGCATGTTTCATTCAGTCTCCATGTGTTTGCATATGATCTAAAAGACTTGAACAGGCATTTTTCAAGAGAGGAAATTTAAATGGCCAGCAGATAGATGCTTGAGAAACTTCTCAGGACCACTAATTATCAGGGAAATGCAAAACAAAACCATGGTGAAGGGGCCGGTGCCATGGTGCAACAGGTTAAAGTCCTGGCCTGAAGTGCTGGCATCCCATATGGGTGCCGGTTCTAGTCCCAGCTGCTCCTCTTCCAATCCAGCTCTCTGCTATGGCCTGGGAAAGCAACAGGAGATGGCCCAAGTGCTTGGGCCCCTGCACTCATGGGGGAGATCCAGAAGAAGCTCCTGGCTCCTGACTTCAGATCATATCGGCTCTGGCTGTTGAAACCATTTGGAGAGTGAACCAGCAGATGGAAGGCCATACTCTCTGTCTCTACCTCTCTCTGTAACTCTCTCTTTCAAATAAATAAAATAAATCTTAAAAAAAAAAACCCAACAACATGGTGAGGTTTCAGCTGAGTGAGTCAGGTGAATCTCTGGAGGAAGAGTTTCCAGGATGAGGAAACAGCAGCTACAAAGTTCCCAAGGCACCACATTTGAGCTACAGTAGGGAAACGGGGGAGACCAGAGCAGAGTGAGCAAGCACAGTGATGATTAGTAAGTAGGAGGTCAGATCAGAGACACAACGATGATTATGAGAGTGCAAGTGGGTGGATGTGAGTTGTTCTGAATACTTTGGCTTCCACTTTGAGATTAAAGCTATTAGATAGCAGAGGAGAGAAGTGAGTGGCAAGAACTGCCTGGAGTTTGGACAGCATCACCCTGATGGCTGTGTGTGAAATAGACTGAGAAGAGGCATGGGCAGAAGTAGGGGACTCCTTTTAGGAGAATTTTTTAGTGACCCAAGAGAGTAGTGAAGAATAACTGAACCCATTTTTCCTCCTGTAGACTTTTTGTCTCTACTGCTTTATCTACACAGCAAATTTCAGCTCCTTCAGTTCTATGTCAACTTTTTTCCCACTCAGATGTCGTTTGGTGTCAGTTCTGGCTTCCAGCTCAGATTGGGCCAAGTCATTGCTCCTAGTCCATTTGGCTGTGGGGTGTGGGAGAAGGGGTGCAACCAGTGTGGCTGAGCTCTCCAGCTGATCCATGAATTAGGCAGCTCTTGGAGGATGCTTGGTTTGGATATGGTTTGTCTCCCAAAACTACATGTTCTGAAAGTTTGACCCCCAAGGTAGTGATAATGAAAGGTGGTATGACCTTTAACAGGCTGGGGGTGAGTTGGGGGGTATATGGGATTAACACTAGCCTTGTGGAGTGGCTTAGGTATTGCAGGAAAGGAGTAGCTCCAGTGAGAGCAGGTCATCAGACAAGAGTGAATCTGGTGCCTTCCAGTCTCTTGCTTCCACTATGCTGCCCCCTGCTCTGACATGAGTTCCTGCAAGTGATACTGTCCACCATGTCAGGAAGCAGCTAGTGCAATGCTGTCTGGAATTCCCAGCCACCAGAATCAAGAGCCAACAAAACTTCTTTTCTCTATAAAATTTCCAGCCTCAGATTTCTTGTTACAGCAATACAAGGCTGACTAAGATGACTCTAAATGGACCTACTAACCCACGAACAGTTTCATGGCCTCTTTTCTCCTTTACCTGGATAACTCTTTAAGAGATTCAGTTCAGAGACTCTTCTGACCTTGTATGCAGGTTCTAACAGATATGTCTTCTTCTTCGTCTTCTTCTTCTTCTTCCTCCTCCTCCTCCTCCTCTTCCTCCTCCTCCTCCTCCTCCTCCTCTTCTTCTTCTTCTTCTTCTTCTTCTTCTTCTTCTTCTTCTTCTTCTTCTTCTTCTTCTTCTTCTTCTTGACAGGCAGAGTGGACACTGAGAGAGAGAGAGAGAGACAGAGAGAAAGGTCTTCCTTTACCATTGGTTCACCCTCCAATGGCCACTGCGGCTGGCGCGCCATGCTGATCTGAAGCCAGGAGCCAGGTGCTTCTCCTGGACTCCCATGTGGGTGCAGGGCCCAACCACTTGGGCCATCCTCCACTGCACTCTCGGGCCACAACAGAGAGCTGGCCTGGAAGAGGGGCAACCGGGACAGAAACCGGCACCCCGACCGGGACTAGAACCCGGTGTGCCGGTGCTGCTGGCAGAGGATTAGCCTATTGAGCCACGGCGCCGGCCCAGATATGTCTTCTTAATTCTCTCCTGGGATCCTCTTGGTCAGTTGGTTGTATATGTACCACTCTGGGTTTTATTTAATTTTTTAAAAAATCTACTTATTTATTTGAGAGGCAGAGTTACAGAGAGAGAGAGAGAGACAGAGACAGAGTCTTCCACCTGCTGGTTCACTCCCCAGATGGCCACAACAGCCAGAACTGGGTGGATCCGAAGTCAGGGGCTTCTTCCCGGCCTCCCATGCAGGTGCATGGACCCAAGCACTTGGATCATCTTCCACTTCTTTCCCAGGCACATTAGCAAGGAGCTGGATTGGAAGTGGAGCAGCTGGGACTCATACCTGCACACATATGTACTGCTGCAGCCACAGGGGGAGGGTTAACCCGCTATGCCGCAGCACTGGCACCCATTCTGGATTTTAATAGCGTCTTTTGAAGGTAAAACCTGGATCTGCTTCAGCACGATAGTATCACCAGCACCTAGCAATTCTAGGCATACAGTAGGTGTTCAATTATTGTTTCATATTGAATTACAGTTGATTTGTACATTTCACAAATTCATTCCTGACCTGATGTCTCTCCCTGCCCTCCCAACTGGGACAGAGATGCCTCCTGGGATATGTGTGTTATGCCCACTTGTTTGAGCATTCTCTAGTATCTAGAGCAGCGCTGATCTCTACCAAATTTAAGGTGAAACAGCATCGGTTTTGTTTTCTCAGGAAAGTTCTCTGTTGTGGAGGAAAGTACTGGCTCACGGACACTAGGTGGTGCTGTAAGCAAGGCATAGAGGCCTGGAGAAGCGTTTTCTTCCAGTGCGGTGTGCTTTGGGAAAGAAGGCTTCTTTCTCATCGTCACAGATGTTTATTTTCTCTCTCCTGAAGTGTTGCTGTGATTGTTGATCAGGAATTGGAGGAATCTGAAGATTCCACTGTTAGAGCTGAGAAATGTTTAAATATGTGTTGTTCAACAGTCAGGAAAACATAGGCGTTTCTGAGAATCCGTGTCTTCGGGACTGAATGAGGCTGATCTTCCCCGTCACGGAGCCTTCAGAAACCGCTAGAGGCTGGAAGGCAGCAGAGCACCCCCAGAAAGTACAGAAATAGCTTCCCTAGCAGTCATGAACAAACGGCTCCCTGACCTGGGCTTTCAGTGTGGAGCCTGTGCCTGTGTCCAGCCTCACTCTGGAGCTGCAGCTCTGCAGAGCAGGGTGTGTGGGAAGAGGGGTTTTTGTCCATCCTTCATCTTCCTCTACCTGGTAATAGCCTTCACATCCTTTGGATGCCGGGTGACCTGCCTGTGACAGCCACCGCCCCTGACACTTCAGAATGAATCGCTCCACCTGGCTGGCTGCAAGGCTGGCTGCCTCTGTCCTCAGCGCTCCACAGACGATTATTTTGACTGAGTCCCTCAATTATGGAGTGTGAGAGTTCTTCAGGAAATGAAAGTTGCAGTTCTTTGGGGTCTACTGCAAAGGTCAGTTTGGCAACACACCTTCATTAGGGTCCCTTCTACATCAGAAAACCTCCTTTAGTGAACATTTCTAGGTTCTAGGCACTGTGGTAGACCTTTTCAAATACATTAAGTTATGTAATCCTCCTTGCAATGTGCTGTAGTCATTATCAACAACATTTTCAGAGGAAACTGAGGCACAGAGGACTGTAGGTCGCTTGTCTTAGGACTCACAGCAAGGAAGTGGTGGAGCTGCAGTTAAGACCTCGGCAATTCAACATATTATTGGTTTTGTTATACAAAGGCACTGCATAAAGTTCAGAGAAAATGTAACTGAACGGTGTTTATTTTGTCATACAACATTTTTGCAATTCATGCCTACAAGGGACCTTCAGAAAGATCATGGCAAAAGCATATTTTTTTTTTTTTTTGAAAGGCAGAGTGGACAGTGAGAGAGAGAGACAGAGAGAAAGGTCTTCCTTTGCCGTTGGTTCACCCTCCAATGGCCGCCGCGGCCGGCGCGCTGCGGCCGGCGCACCGCGCTGATCCGATGGCAGGAGCCAGGAGCCAGGTGCTTTTCCTGGTCTCCCATGGGGTGCAGGGCCCAAGCACCTGGGCCATCCTCCACTGCACTCCCTGGCCACAGCAGAGAGCTGGCCTGGAAGAGGGGCAATCGGGACAGAATCCGGCGCCCCGCCCGGGACTAGAACCCGGTGTGCCGGCGCCGCAAGGCGGAGGATTAGCCTAGTGAGCCGCGGCGCCGGCCCGGCAAAAGCATATTATAAAAAAATCTATGCATGGATTTCAATTTTTTTTGCATCAGAATAAGCTCATCTTTTTCAAATAAAAAAATTTATTTATTCCAAAGCCAGAGTTACAGGGAAAGATAGGGAGAGAGAGAATGAGTGAGAGTGAGAATGAGAGAGAGAGAGAGAATGAGTGAGAGAGAGAGAGAATTTTTCATCCACTGGGTCATGCCCCAGATGGCTGCAATGGCTGGGCTGGACCACATTAAAGCCAGGAGCCTGGAACTCTAGCCAGGCCTCCCATGCGGGTAGCAGGAGCCAAAGCATTTTGGCCATCATCTGCGGCTTTTCCAGGCACAATAGCAGGGAGCTGGGTTGGAAGTGGAGGAGACAGACCTTGAACCGGTGTTCTATGGGATGTTGGTGCTGTGGGTAGTGGCTTAACCTCCTGTGCGACAATGCAGCCCCCAATAAGCATATCTTTTAATTACATTTTTTTTTTTTTTTTGACAGGCAGAGTGGACAGTGAGAGAGAGACAGAGAGAAAGGTCTTCCTTTGCCGTTGGTTCACCCTCCAATGGCCGCCGCTGCAGCCGGCGCACCGCGCTGATCCGATGGCAGGAGCCAGGATCCAGGTGCTTTTCCTGGTCTCCCATGGGGTGCAGGGCCCAAGCACCTGGGCCATCCTCCACTGCACTCCCTGGCCATAGCAGAGAGCTGGCCTGGAAGAGGGGCAACCGGGACAGAATCCGGCGCCCCGACCGGGACTAGAACCCGGTGTGCCGGCGCCGCAAGGTGGAGGATTAGCCTATTGAGCCACGGCGCCGGCTCTTTTAATTACATTTTTAAGCACATTTTTGAAGTATCTTTGTATATGTGAAAGTAGTTGCCTTCCCCCTCCCCCATTCTCACAGACCTTGACATTGACTGTCACTGTGGAGTTTGTTACATAGCTTCTCCGTGAGTGCTTTATGCTTTATTTAGCACAATGAGTAGCTTAATTTTAGGCATGGAAAGCCAAGACACTGTGGCAAAAAATGTCTACATGAAGGACCTCAGTGGGTGAGACCCCAGTGGAAAGAAACAGTCATCAAAGAAGGTTCTCTCCTCTCTGAAGGGAGGAGAGAACTTCTACTTTGCTTATGGACATGTCTAAATACTGACTGAGACTGTGGACTCAAAAGGCTTCCATAGCATAGGCAGCTCATGTCAAGATCCTCGGTGATTACTATGTCATACATAAGAGTGTTAATTGTTAAATGAACAGTAGGAGTCACTGTGTACTAACTTCCCATACAGGACCTCTGTCCTCAAAGAGTTGCAGTATGAGAATTCACAGGAAAACTTGTTCTCAAAGATTTATTTCATTTTAGTGTATTAAGTGGAAGACATTCTTATGTTGTATAAATCTTATTTATGCCTAAATGTCTAACTCCATTGCTTGTTTTCTTAGGTGCTTCCTTAATTAATGATAAAACTCGTTCTCAAAGACTTACTTCCTTTTAATGTATTAAATGGAGGATATTCTTATGTCTCATAAGTTATAGTTATGTCTGAGTACTCACAAAAGATGTATCATCCTTGGGTGCATCTTTAAGGTTAATTACATTTCTTAAAAAAATGAAATAACTTCAAGATGCAATGACTTTGAATAGCCCTTGTCTCGACTGTTGAGGAACAGTTTTTTCTCTTTTTTTTCATGTAAATTGTTGAACTCTTTACTTAGTATAGAGTTGGTCTTCTGTGTATAAAGTTAATTGAAAATGGATCTTAGTGGAGAATGGGACTGGGAATGGGAGAGGGAGGAGCAGGAGGGGTGGAAGTGTGGGTAGGAGGGTGGGTATGGTGGGAAGAATCACTATATTCCTAAAGTTGTACTTAGGAAATGCATGACATTTGTATTTCTTAAATAAAAGTAATGAGTAGCTTAGTGCAAACTTTATTTGTCATTGACCAGTTGAATGACAGCCTCTTATAAAATTAGGAGCCTCTGAGACCCTCTGTGTTCATTGCCTTCCCTTGAGTTTCTGCAGAGCTTTGTCCTGATGCATGATTGGAATCCCTGACTCCCTCTTTTTCTTCTTTTGTAGTCTATCCTCCACCTTTCAAAGCATACCATGAACAGCTACATCATGTATCCTTGGCAATGAATCAACTGGTTATACTGCAGCTCAAAATATGCTTCAGCAGGACGACATTCTCAAATTCATTCAGTTAGGGAAAGATGGACGCTGGACAGGAGCAAGCTTCAGAACACTGGGTGGCACTGTTCCTCTTCAACTACGACATCAATGCACACACACTGGGTACCTGCCACTCAGTACTGCGCTGAGTACTGACGTGCACTCCAACACCCACCTCAAATGTTCCCCTGTGAGTGCAAGCATTTTTGCTGGGCGAAGGTGACTCCCCGAGGCAGGGGCATCCCCTCCTGTGCCTTGGTGCAATGAATGACACACCTGTAGGCCCTTTCCGGGGTGTAGGGTGGGGATCTAATGTCCTTGCAGCTCTTGGTAACCTTTGGCATACACCTACAGCTTCCTTGCTCTAAAATTATCTGCCAGGGTCAGCGCTGTGGCATAGTGGGTAGGGCTGCCGCCTGCAGGGTCGGCATCCCATGTGGGCGCAGGTTTGTGTCCTGGCTGTTCCTCTTCTGATACAGCTCTCTGTTATGGCCTGATAAAGCAGAAAAAGGTGGCCCAAGTCCTTGGGCCCCTGCATCCACGTGGGAGACCTGGAAGAAGCTCCTGGCTCCTGGCTTTGGATTGGCACAGCTCCGTCCATTGCAGCCATCTGGGGAGTGAACCAGTGGGTGGAAGACCTCTCTCTCTGTCTCTCTGTCTCTGCCTCTCTGTAACTCTGCTTTTCAAATAAATAAATAAATAAATCTTTAAAACAATAAAATTATCTGCCAATTCCTTGATGGTAAATTTCTATTTTCATAAAGGTTGGAGCCGTATGTAGTGTTTTCCCCCTTCATTTCTTCATTTTTTCTTCTGTGAAACTTCTTACTCTTGTCAGAACCCTTCCAGTGTCCCCTGGTGCACTCCCAGTTGTCTTCTGGCCCCGCCCACTCAGTCTTTAACTTCTTTTCTCTATAGCACATTCTTGGACCTCCAGGGTCAGCTGTAATAAAGACATACAGAAAGAGCCGAAGACCGTTGCTGTCTAGAAGGTGCGGGTGAAGGCTCCATAGGAATAGTGGCATGGTCTGAGTACAGTGGACCCTGCCTTCTGTGACATGTTGTTCTTTTATAAGGCTCCTTGTGCCTGGATGAGGATGCTGAAGCCCCTAGAGGGCGCAGTCCTCACTTCAGACCACACAGTTAAGCAGTAGCAAAGTGCCTGCAGGTCAGAGGTTTAGCTTCTCCCAGCCTCCGGCCACCCACGCATCACTCATTCATTCATTCACCACATGTTTGCGAGGCCCTTCTCTGTGCTGCTGCTGTGCCGTACACAGGATCGCCTCGTAGCAACACAAGGATGTATGACATTAGATTTATTATGGCAGAGGAAATACCAAGTCCTAGGGGATTTGTATTTTAGTAAGAGGCGGGGAACGGTCCAGACACCAAACAACAATGACAAGAATACACAGTACCCCAGGGAATTATAGTGCCACACTCCGATGTGTGTGTGTGTGTGTGTAGGCACATGTGCAAGTGTGCAAGTGCTCTTTTTATCTGGTAGATGTCAAGGAGACACAGATAGGAAAGATAAATGTGATCACCAATATTTACAAGTTTCCTAATTACCACTGTTCACTTTGTTGAACTGCTTTCCCTGTCTTTCCCCTCCTGTCCAGACTGAGTGCAGTTGCTAAACTGCTTGTGCTGGGAGGTAGAGGCAAGAGTGGCCAGTGCAGCCCTGCAGCAGGGGCTAAATTGTTTAATACAAAGTTCTCTTAGAGAAGAACCCACTTATGAAAAGCAATCTCCTGGGGCAAGCCTTTGGCCTAGTGGTTAAAGTGCTGGTTAAAGTGCTTGTATCCCACATCCCGGAACCTGGGCTTGATACCTGGCACCACCACCTGATGGCAGCTTCCTGCTAATTCCAGCCTTGGGAGGCAGCTGGTGATAGCTCAAGTGATTCGGCTTCTGCCACCCACACGGGCGACATGGATTGAGTTCCTGGCTTCCTGCTTTGGTCTCACCCAGTTGTGGCCATTGCAGGCATTTGGGAATTGAGCCGCTGGCTGTGAACTCCTTCCTCTCTCCTTCTGCCTCTCTGCCTCTTGAATGAATGAATGGTTAGAATGAGTAAATAAAGACACGAATGAATGAATACGTAAATAAATGTAGTTTTTCTGATGTTGGCCTGTATATCACATTTCCCCTTTTACTTCAGAAAGAAGCAGAAAGAAATTCTGAGACTTGAGGTTTCTGTCCATGGGCTCTTCTTAGGATTTCAGTGTGCCTTGCCAAGGTATTTCTTCATAAATGACCTCAATAAATAGTGTGAGGGGAGTGACAGCAGAGGGCACTATTGGCAGAGGGAACAGATACGTGGCAGGGGTGGGGGAATCAGTGTTGTTTCACGAAACACGGCTACAGGTATCAGAGTGGCAGGAGGGAAGACTGGGGTGTTGGGGCCGTAAAACTGGAAGACCTTGTGGCAGTTAGAAGCAGTGAGCTTTTGGTTGTTTGTAACCACCACTTGAGTGGTGACTTGCTCTACAGATGGGCAACACCAGGGTTCTTGTGGAGGATGGGCTGGAGGAGGACTAGAAGAAAGGACATGGAAGAGGTGGATGGAGCAGATGGGACACAGTTAAAAGGCACATCAGGAGTGTGATTAGCAGAGCTTGATCACTGATGAGGTGCATGGTTAGAATTTGTTGAAGAATTATTGTGCTTAGATACTGTTCAAAATGTTTTCTACATGTTACCTTCTATAACACTTGGGCAATCTCACAGAATTGTTACTGTTACAATCCCCACTCACAAATGTTTGAAAAGAGTTTCAAAGAACTGAAATACACTGCCCAGCAATTCACAGTGAGAAGCTGGAGTTGCTACAAATCAAGTTCAAGTCCAGAGAGGTGGGCCCCAAGTTGCTCACTTTCTACATTGCTCTTTTTTTTCTTTTTAAATATTTATTTATTTGAAAAACAGAGTTACAGAGAGGCAGAAGCAGAGAGAGAGAGAGAGAGAGAGAGAGAATCTTCCATATCTTCTATCCACTGCTATACTCCCCAAATGGCTGCAACAGCTGATCCAAAGCCAGGGGCTTCTTCTGAGTCTCCCATGTGGGTGCAGGGGCCCAAGGTCTTGGGCCATCTTCTCTGCTTCCCAAAGCCATAGCAGAGAGCTGGATTGTAAGTGGAGCAGCTGGGACTCTAACTGGTGCCCATATGAGTTGCCAGCATTGCCGCAGCGGCTTTACCTGCTGTGCCTCAGCACTGGCCCTTACCTTGCTCTTTTGTCTTCCAGTATTAGATGGGGCAGGGAGAGGGAAGTGTTGGGAAATGATCCCAGGTTTGATAAATCCAATTCTAGAACCTTGATATCCCATGGCTGATGTTCTACCTTTTAGGCCCTTGCTAATCTTTAAAATGTAATCATCATTAACATACAAAAGTCCTCAAAACTCAGGCTGATGTCACTGCCTTGAACATCCTCAGGCTTCTGTCTTGCAGTCTGTTGTCATTTTTTTCTGCTTTCCTCAACCTTCCTGCTAATTTCAAGAGCCCTGTATTCTGCTCGGTGGCTCTGCTTCTGAGTTTCTGTTCCTAGAGGATTTTTGGATTCTTAATCAGAGTTTCCTTTTCTGTGCTTGTGTTTTACTGTCTGCCCTGAGCTGACCCAGATTTCACATCATTTTTGTGACCGTGGAAGATGGAAACAGTTCCGTTTACTATTGCTGAGTTAACAAGCAAACTGCAACTTTAGTAGAAAGTAACACTTTGTTTTGCCCACTTTTTATTACTATTGCTAGTCAATAATTCAAACTGTGCACTGTGGATGTGGCTTCTCTGATTTCTGATATCTGCAGCCTCAAGAGCCAGTGACTCAGTCAGCTGAGGACCAAAGCATCCAGAGGCGTCTTGTCTCACATGTGTGACTCAAAGGCTGTGTCACACAGGAACTCTCATCCGTGCACTGATGTGTGGCCTCTCAATGTGATTTGTGCTTCTCAAGGCATGGTGGCTGGATTCCAGAAAGGAGTGTGTCCAGAACAAGAGGGAAAATACTATACTTCCCCAAGCAACTCAAGAGCCAAGGGATTGAGCGATTGAGTTCTGCATTCTCTGTGACTGTCTTCCTAGTAGAAATAGCTTTTTCATTGTTTTTTGTTTTTAAAGATTAATTATTTGAAAGACAGAGTTACAGACAGAATCACACACACACACACAGAGAAAGAGAGAGAGGAAAGAGAGAGAAAGAGAGAGAGAGAGAAGTATCTTACATCTGCAGATTTACTCCCCAAATGGCCACAGCAGCCAAGGTTGAGACATGACAATGCCAGGTGACTCATACTCCATTCTGGTCTCCCATATGGGTGCAGGGACCTAAGCACTTCGGCCATGTTTTGCTGCTTTCTTAGGCACATAAGCAAGGAGTTAGATTGGAAGTAGAACAGCTGGGTCTTGAATCGGTGCTCATATGGGATGCCAGCATCAGGTAGTGGCTTAACCTGTTGCACCAAATACAGCTATTACAACAACAAAACTGTCAGGGCAGAGCACAGTGATATGAGCAGCAGCAAGCAGAGAAATAGTTCTTGAAACTAGGGATTATAAAGAAGCCACTGTATGTCATCGTTAGTAAGCATTATCTTTTTTTTTTTTTTAATTTGACAGAGTTACACAGTGAGAGAGAGAGAGACAGAGAGAAAGTCTTCTTTCCGTTGGTTCACCCCCCAAATGGCTGTCATGGCTGGAGCTATGCCAATCTGAAACCAGGAGCCAAGTGCTTCCTCTTGGTCTCACATGCAGGTGCAAGGGCCCAAGCACTTGGGCTATCCTCCACTGCCTTCCCGGGCCACAGCTGAGAGCTGGACTGGAAGAGGAACAACTGGGACTAGAACCCAGTGCCCATATGGGATGCTGGCGCCGCAAGTGGAGGATTAACCAAGTGAGCCACGGTGCCGGCCCAACATTATCCTTAAAAAGAGCAAATTCACAACTCCATGCTCAAGTAATACAAAATGATCGATCCATCCAGGGGACATTCAGCCCACAGCATGCTGAATGATTGATGGGAGTTTTGAAAAAGTAGCCCTTGGCCGGCACCGTGGCTCACTAGGCTAATCCTCCACCTTGCGGCGCCGGCACACCGGGTTCTAGTCCCAGGCGGGGCGCCGGATTCTGTCCCGATTGCCCCTCTTCCAGGCCAGCTCTCTGCTGTGGCCAGGGAGTGCAGTGGAGGATGGCCCAAGTGCCTGGGCCCTGCACCCCATGGGAGACCAGGAGAAGTACCTGGTTCCTGCCATCGGATCAGCGCGGTGCGCCAGCTGCAGCGCACCAGCTGTAGCGGCCATTGGAGGGTGAACCGACGGCAAAGGAAGACCTTTCTCTCTGTCTCTCTCTCACTGTCCACTCTGCCTTTCAAAAAAAAAAAAAGTAGCCCTGAAATGGGGTGTCCTTTGGAAACTTATTGTTGTTGCCCTGGTGGTTGGTGCATCAGCTAACCTAATGGAATGTAAATAAAAGGAAATCATACAATCCAAAATGCCTGCAAAGTCAGCATCAGAAAGACAATTTTCTCATGAACTTGTGATGATTTTTTCTCTCTTAGTACCTGGGCTATATCTCGCCATTCCCTCCTAGCTTGTAGGGTTTCTGATGAGAAGTCAGCTGTGAGTCTGATTGGAGATCCTCTGAGAGTAATCTGACGTTTCTCTCTTGCACATTTTAGGATCTTTTCTTTATGTTTCACTATGGTGAGTTTGATTACAACGTGTCGTGGTGAGGATCTCTTTTGGTCATGTTTACTCGGGGTTCTATGAGCTTCCGGTACTAGGATGTCTCTGTCCTTCTCCAAACCTGGGGAATTTTCTGCTAATATCTCACTAAAAAGGCCTTCTAATCTTTTCTCCCTCTCCATGCCTTCAGGAACTCCTAGAACCCAAATGTTGGGTTTTTTAGTAGTATCCTGTAGATTCCCCACAATATTTTTTAGATTTCTAATTTTCTCTTCTTTTCTTTGGGTTGACTGTATCCTTTCCTGTTCTCTGTCTTCTAAGTCTGATATTCTCTCTTCTGCTTCACCCATTCTGTTTTTAAGGCTCTCTAATGTGTTTGTCATTTGATCTATTGAATTCTTCATTTCTTTTTTTTTTCCTGATCAAGGCTCGTTTATTGAACAAATCCACTAGTGTTTAAACATGACCAGTTGTTTACAAGAAGGAGCACAAAAGATTTACATATCAAAAAGGCTTTTAAGGTTACAAAGAGTTCCCGATAAGGTTCCTAATTATTGATTACAAGGGTACAATAAAACACTTAGGTGATAAATGCAGGTTTCAGGTGTGACTGATTATGATTTCTCGTCACTATCACAGTTTCATGTTCCACTAGTTGTTTCATTTCATTTTGATTCCTCCTTAATATTTCTTTTTCTTTTTTTTATTTATTTTTATTTTTATTTTTTTTAAACTTTTATTTAATGAATATAAATTTCCAAAGTACGACTTATGGATTACAATGGCTTCCCCCCCATACCGTCCCTCCCACCCACAACCCTCCCCTTTCCCACTCCCTCTCCCCTTCCATTCACATCAAGATTCATTTTCGATTATCTTAATATACAGAAGATCAGCTTAATATACATTAAGTATGGATTTCAACAGTTTGCTCCCACACAGAAACATAAAGTGAAAAATAATAGATGATTTTTTTTAAATGATGATGAAATCAGATCAGACCTATTGTCATGTTTAATCCCAGTGAGAGTCAAGTTGGGAATTGATAATTTCTTTCTTTTTTTTTTTTTTTTTTTACAGAGGATCAGTTTAGTATGCATTAAGTAAGGATTTCAACAGTTTGCACCCCCATAGAAACACAAAGTGAAATATATTGTTTGAGTACTCGTTATAGCATTAAATCTCAATGCACAGCACATTAAGGACAGAGATCCTACATGAGGAGTAAGTGCACAGTGACTCCTGTTGTTGACTTTACCAATTGACACTCCTGTCTATGGCATCAGTAATCTCCCTATGCTCCAGTCATGAGTTTCCAAGGCTATGGAAGCCCTCTGAGTTCTCCGACTCTTATCTTGTTTAGACAAGGTCATAGTCAAAGTGGAGGTTCTCTCCTCCCTTCAGAGAAAGGTACCTCCTTCTTTGAAGACCTGTTCTTTCCACTGGGATCTCACTCACAGAGATCTTTTGCCAGAGTGTCTTGGCTTTCCATGCCTGAAATACTCTCATGGGCTTTTCAGCCAGATCCGAATGCCTTTAGGGCTGATTCTGAGGCCAGAGTGCTATTTAGGACATCTGCCATTCTATGAGTCTGCTGAGTATCTCACTTCCCATGTTGGATCACTCTCCCCTTTATTTACTCCATCGGTTAGCGTTAGCAGGTACTAGACTTGTCTATGTGCTCCCTTTGACTCCCAGTCCCTCCCCCATTCCTCCTTAATATTTCATTTTCACGAGAAAGATTTTCTATCTTGTCCATTAAGGATTTCTGTAGTTCAAGAATTTGTTTTTGAGAACTTCTTAAAGTTCTAATCAATTTTTGATATCTGCTTCTTGCATTTCTTCTATCTCATCATCTTCAAATCTTGAATTGGGGTGTCTTTTTCATTTGGGGCGTCATAGTGTTTTCTTTTTTTTATTACCTCAGTTTTTACGTTTGTTTTTTTGCATATTGGAGATATTCTTTGGTTTCTTCACTGTGGTGTTTTTTCTTGTTATACTATGACTCTAGATTAAGTGGACTGTTTGTTTTTGATAGAGCCTTAGAGGCTTGACATGGGTGTGGCCTGAGAGCTCTGTTTGGTTCCTCAGGGTTAAGGGTGTGCCAAAGGTGACACTCCCAGGTTAGGGGTGGTAAATCTCTCTCTCTTTCTTTCTTTCTTTCTTTCTTTCTTTCTTTCTTTCTTTCTTTCTCTCTCTCTCTCTCTCTCTCTCTTTCCTTCCTTCCTTCCTTCCTTCCTTCCTTCCTTCCTTCCTTCCTTCCTTCCTTCCTCTTTCTTTCTTTCTTTCCTTCCTTCCTTCCTTCCTTCCTTCCTTCCTTCCTTCCTTCCTTCCTTCTTTCTTTCTTTCAAAAGGGAAGTAATTCCGCACAGCTGAACGGAATTTGAGTTAGTTAGCAGGCGAATGATATACCCACAGGAGCCAGAGATCAGAAGCTCTTTCCCAAGGACCACACAGGGAATCTGTTCTGCCCTCAGTGTGGGCTCAAATTCTCCTGCAGTCTCCCTCTGGGTTGCCAAGGTTACCGAATTGTAGCGTCTCTGGAGAGTACTCACATGAATTCCGTGAGTTTTCTCCCCCACCGTCTCTTTTTTCACAGTCTCAGTTCAGTAGCACCACACATTCACTAGGTCCTAATCTCCTGTTAATTCACCCCGCCCAGAGTTAGGTTTTTCTGCTAGGCTCAGGGCCGGTGCAGACCTGAGGTCGCTCTGCTTATGACGTATGTCCAAGATGGCACCTGCTCTTTGTCTTGCTCGCCTTTGAGAGGTGAGCGGAGAGAGAGAAACTTGTGTCCATATCAGTCACTTTTTTTTCCTCTCTCTTCTAGTTAGCCCTGTGATCTTTTCCCCATGGGGTTTTTAAGCCTCGTTCCCTCTAGTGTCCTCTTTCCACTTGCCCGCTGGTGTCTCAGGCTATTGAGGTTCGGCTCACCTCGTGTTCCAGTG
The DNA here is from genome assembly GCF_051225735.1 of Oryctolagus cuniculus. Lineage (NCBI taxonomy): Eukaryota > Metazoa > Chordata > Mammalia > Lagomorpha > Leporidae > Oryctolagus > Oryctolagus cuniculus. The sequence continues at coordinate 157,902,081 of NC_142872.1, read as the reverse complement.
CTGGTGTGTGGAGTCTGCCGCTGGTGTCCCGAACTGTGGGCTCCCACACTCTCCACGCAGGTCCACTGTGAGTCACTAGTTCTGGAAGAGTTTCCTCTGCTGTTTCTTCCCCTACTCTTCCTTGAAACTGCAGTATCTCCACTTTTATTAAACTGTCTCTCCCCAGACTATCAGTGTGCTCCCTTCCTATTCTGCCATCTTGCCTCTCCCTCTCCTTAGAGTGTCAATGCTTTACCTCTTACATTTAGATATTTGATATATTTTGACTGATTTTTTTCTATGTAATATGAGGCAGGGATACAATTTCATTCTTTTGAATGTGATATTTTGTTGTTTCTTTTCCTTTTATTCATCTTTTTAAACAATTTTATTTAAGATATACAAATTTCATGTATCTCATACATAGAGATTTAGGAAAATAGTGATGCTTCCCATCCATGCTCCCACCATTCTTCCTTCTCCCTTGCCTATTCCTACTCTTACTTTTTTATAAAGATCTCATAAGATTAACCCTACACTAAGTAAAGAGTTCAACAAATAGTACAAAGAGAAAAAAAAAAAAACACTGTTCCTCAACAGTCAAGACAAAGGCTGTGAACAATCATTGAATCTCAAATCATCAATTTCACTCCTAATGGTACATTTTAGGTATTCTATTAGGTACCACAGATCAGGGAATACATATGATATTTGTCTTTTTGGGATTGGCTTATTTCACTAAGTATAATGCTCTACAGTTGCATCCATTTTGTTGAAAAAGACAGGATTTTTTTAAACTGCTGAATAGTATTCCATAATAATAGTATTCCATAATAATAATAATTTTTTTATCCAGTCATAAGTTGATGGACACCTGGGTTTATTCCATATCTTAGCTATTGTGAATTGAGCTGCAATGAGCATGGGGATGATATTTTGTTGTTTTAAAAATAATTTTTAAATTTAATGTATTTGAGAGAGAGAGAGAGAGAGAGAGAGGGAGAGAGTGAGAGAAAGAGAAACAGAGAAAGTGGGCTATGCTGAAACCAGGACCTGAGAACTTAATCTGGTCTCCCATGTTAGTGTTAGGGACCCAGCTACTTGATCCATCACCTACTGCCTTCCAGGGTGCACATAAGCAGGAAGCTAGAGTCAGAAGTGGAGCCAGGACTCAAACCCAGGCACTCAAATACAGAATGTGCACATGCCAAGAGACTGCATTATTGCTATCACAAACACCTTTCTCCCATTGAACTGTCTTGACATTTTGTTGAAAATAAGTTAGCTACAAATATGAGGCTTTGGTACTCTCAATTCTGTTCTACTAATTTATATATCTATCATTATTACTGTAACTTTGTAATCAATTTTGAGATCAGGAAGTATAAGTTCTTCAACTTTGTCCTTTTTTGAAATTGTTTTAGCTATTCTGGGTTTCTTGAATTCCCATGTGACATGGAATTTTGTTTATATATTTTCCTTATCTTGTGATAATTCTTTTTTTACCTGGATGAGAATGAGGATGAAGAACATATTTTGGAACTAAATTTAGCTCCCTTTGGGAAGGATGAAGACAAGGTCGCAAAACAAAACATATTAATTTATACAGCCAATATATCTTAATTTTACTTTGAAAATGATATATGAACAGAACACTGGAAAAGTCTAAAAGGGCTTAGATTTGGGGGATTATGAGGTGGAGCATTTATAGATGATAAATTGAGGTTGACAAAAGAATGTGAGGAGTGTGAATTGTACTAAATGACACTTTGAGTACAGAATCTTTTCTTCCAGTCTTTATCTCAGTATTTACTATTTTGAAACAAATTCATTTTCCCATATCATGATTCACATACAGATAATCTCATTAAACTGCATATTACTGGCTGGATGAAGTGGGGAAGTAGTGAACATCATACCATGCATCTTTTCTGACCACAATGGAAAGAAGCTGGAAATTAACAATTCAAGAATCTCTCTCTTTTTTTTTTTTTGACAGGCAGAGTGGACAGTGAGAGAGAGAGACAGAGAGAAAGGTCTTCCTTTGCCGTTGGTTCACCCTCCAATGGCCGCCGCGGCCAGCGTACTGCGCTGATCTGAAGGCAGGAGCCAGGTGCTTCTCCTGTCTCTCATGGGGTGCAGGGCCCAAGTACTTGGGCCATCCTCCACTGCACTCCCTGGCCACAGCAGAGAGCTGGCCTGGAAGAGGGGCAACCGGGACAGAATCCGGTGCCCCGACCGGGACTAGAACCTGGTGTGCCGGCGCCGCAAGGCGGAGGATTAGCCTAGTGAGCCGCTGCGCCGGCCACAACTCAAGAATCTCAAGAACATATGTGAACATGTGTAGACTGAACAACATACCCCTGAATGAACAGTGGCCACAGAAGAAATCAAAAGGGAAGCAAAAAATTCTGGCAATAAATTAAGACAACATATAACATATCAAAACTTAGGGACAGGACTGGCACTGTGGCACAGAAGGTAAAAGCTACCACCAGCAGTGCTGGCATCCTTTATCACCACCAGTTCGAGTCCTAGCTGATATACTTCTGATCCAACTCTGGAAAAGCAGTAGAAGATGGCTCAAAGTGCTTGGGCCCCTGTACCCACGTGGGAGACCCAGAAGAAGCTTGAGGTTCCTGGCTTAGGATTGGCCCAGCTCCAGCCATTGTGGCCATTTGGAGTGTGAACCAGGGGATGGAAGACCTCTTTCTCTCCCTCCCTCTCTCTCTTTCTCTTTCTCTACCTCTTCCTCTATAACTATGCCTTTCAAATAAATAAATAAAATGGACAATCTCAAAAAAAGAAAATTTAGGGGTTACAGGAAAAGCAGTGTTAAGAGGAAAATTTATAGCAAGTGGTGCCTACACCAAGAAATTGGAAAGGCACCAAATAAGTGAGCTATCAGTGCATCTCAAGGACCTAAAAAACAACCACAAACCAAACTCAAATTAATAGGAGTAAAGAAATAATTAAAATTAGAGAAGAAATGAACAAAATAGAAATAAAAATAAAACAATACCAAAGATCAATGAAGTGAAGAGCTTTTTTTTTGAAAAACAAACAAACAAACAACAAAACAAAACAAAAAATTGATACATCATTGGCCAAACTAACCAAAATAAAACCAAAACAAAATGAAAAACAACAGCAACAGGTAAAAGACCCAAATAAAAAAATCAGAGATGAAAAAGAAAATGTAATAACAGATACCACAAAAGTAAAATGTACCAACAGAAATTACCACAAAGAGCTTTATGCAAACAAACTGGAAAATCTAGAAGACATGGATAGATTCTTGGACACATACAGTCTACCAAAGTGAGTCGTGAAGACAGAAAACTTAAACAGACCAATAACCAAGAAGGGGATTGAATCAGTAATAAAGACCTGCCCAACAAAGAAAAGCCCACAACCACATGGCTTCACTCTGAATTCTAGCAGACATGTAAAGAATAACTAATTACAATTCTTCTCAAGCTATTTAAAACAATTAAAAGGTAGGGAATTTTACCAAGCTCCTTTTATGAAGCCAGCATCACCTTAATTCCTAAACCTGAACAAGATTCAACAGAGAAAGGGAACTTAAGACCAATAACTTGAATGAACACAGATGCAAAAATCTTCAACAAAATAATAGCTGTACAAAATTCACTTAAAATGGATCAAAGACCATTAGATTACTAAGGAACATTGGGGAAACTCTGCAAGACATTGGCATAGGCAAAGACTTCTTGAGAGGACCTCAGAAGCACAAGCAATCAAAACTAAAATTGACAAATGACCTTACATCAAGCTAAGAAGCTTCTGCACTGCAAAAGAAACAATCAGCAATGTGAAGAGACAACTGACAGAATGGGGGAAAATATTTGCAAAATATGAAATTGATGAAGGATTAATATCCAGAATCTATAAGAGCTCAAGAAACTCAATAACAACAAAACAAACAATCCATTTAAGAAATGGGCTAAGGACTTGAACAGGCATTTTTCTTTTTTTTTTTTATCTTATTTCATTTTTTTTTTAAATTTATTTAATGAGCATAAATTTCCAAAGTACATCTTATGGACCACAATAGCCTCCCCCCCCCCCCACCGTGTCTTCCCTCCCATCCACAACGCTCCCCTCTCCCACTCCCTCTCCCCTTCCCCTTCACATCACAATTAATTTTCAATTATCTTTATATACAGAAGATCAATTTAGCGTATGTTAAGTAAAGATTACCACATTTTGCTCCCACACAGAAACATAAAGTGTAAAATACTATTTGAGTACTAGTTATAGCATTAAACACCTAAGAGTAATTGTGTATTAATTACAGAGCTCAACCAATAGTTTTAAGTAGAATATAAAATGCATCTTTTGCATTGTTGTGGCTTCCCCCCGACCTCCCTCCCTCCCGTGGCCCTCCCCTCACCCACTTCCTCTCCCCTCCCCCCCCTTCATCACGTTTCATTTTCGCTTACCTTCATATACTGAAGATCAATTTAGTATATACTAAGCAGGGATTTCAACAGGTTGCCCTCACACAACGGAACCAGGTTAGGGTATTGTTCGACTAGTGTTGTTTTTGAGTTTCATAGATAAACATATTAAGGACAGAGATCCTGCGAGGGGAGCATGAACCCAGTGACTCCCGTTGTTGATTTAACAATTGGCACTCTTATTTATGACGTCAGCAATCACCCGAGACTCTTGCTATGAGCTGTCTAGGCTATGGAAGCCCCTTGAGTTCATCAACTCTGAATTTGTTTAGTCAAGGCCATATCACAGTGGAGGTTCCTTCCTCCCTTCAGAGAAAGGCGCCTCTGTCCTTGATGGCCTGATCCTTCTGCTGGAGTGTTGTTGAACAGGCATTTTTCAAAACAAGAAATTCAAATGGCCATTAGACACATGAAAAAATACTCCGGATCAGTAGCCATTAGGAAATGCAAATCAAAACCACAATGAAATTTCACCTCACCCCTGTTAGAAAGGCTTTCATACAGCAATCAACAAACAATAAATGTTGGCGAAAATGTGGGGAAAAAGATACCCTGATCCACTGTTGGTGGGAATGTAAATTAGTACAGCCATTGTGGAAGATACTATGGAGATACCTCAGAAATTTTTAATTAGATCTGCCATATTACCCAGCAATCCTACTCCTGGGAATTTACCCAAGAGAAATGAAATCAGAATATGAAAGAGCTATCTGTACTCCCATGTTCATTGCGTCTCAATTCAAAATAGCTAAGATATAGAATCAACTCAGATGTCCATCAACTGAATACTGGATAAAGAAATTATATTATACATACACTATGGAATACTACTCAGCTGTAAAGATTAATGAAATCTTGCCATTACAACAAAGTGGATGCAATTGGAAACCATTATACTTAGTGAAATAGCATCAGTTATGCTTTTCCTGATCTGTAGTAACTAATTGAGTACCTAAAGTGTACTGTATAGAAGTGAAATTGACAAATTGAGATTCAATTGTTGTTTAGAGCCTTTGACTCTACTGTTGAGAAAGAGTGTTTTTTCTTCATACTATTTGTTGAACTCTTTACTTAGTGTAGAGTTAATCTTTGAGTATAAACAATGTAGACCATTGTAAAAATCAAGACAGAGTATAGAAGAGGAAGGAGGAGGGGCTGTGGGAGTGTGGACAGGAGAGAGTAGGGTGGGAAGTGTCAGTATGTTCCTAAATCTGTATATATGATAACATTAAATCTGTATACTTTAAATAAAATTTTAAAAAAGGTCAGAATTGGAATTCATGGAGTCAACAGGATGGATGTTCAGGGTGGTGTTGAATAGCCTATTGTTAATGGCAGAGCTAGGCTGGAGTTCAGCATGTGTCGTGGAGGATGGTTGATGATTGCACTGAGGATATAGAGGCCATGGTATGAGTCACAGTAAGATGATGTGAGCCTCCAACAGAAAGGCAGGTGGTGACGGCTGCCATAGAGGAGCTCTGTGGCTGATACTGGTAGGTGTACAAAAGTCTATTTTTAAAAGGATTTATTTATTTATTTGAAATGCAGAGGTACAGAGAGGCAGAGGCAAAGGCAGAAAGAGAGGTCTTCCATCTGCTGGTTCACTCCCCAAATGGCTGCAAGGGCTTTAGCTACACTGATCCAAAGCCAGGAGCCAGGAGCTTCCTCCAGGTCTCCCATGCAGGTGCAGGAGCCCAAGTACCTGGGGGCATTTTGTACTGCTTTTCAAGGCCATAGCAGAGAGCTGGATCAGAAGTGGAGCAGCCAGGTCTTAAACTGGTGCTCATATGGGATGCTGGCACTGCAGGCAGCAGCTTTAACCATTATGCCACAGTGCCAGTCCCTATAAGTCTATTTTTAATATAAATTTCTGGAAGTAGATCTGGGAACACAGAGTTCTAGGTTCCTAGCAGTTTGGACACTAAGAGACATCCCAAAGGTCTAGTACATCTTTTGCTTGAGCTATTCCAATTTTTTCTGGATTTTAGCTGTGAGGAAGTTGAAGCCAAGACTCTAATTAAGGAGTTAATTTGCTCATTAAGAATGAGACTTCTTAGGCCAGCACTTTGGTACAGTAGGATAATCCTCCACCTATGGTGCCAGCATCTCATATGGGTACTGGTTCTAGTCCTGGCTGCTCTTCTTCCAATCTAGCTCTCTGCTCTAGCCTGGGAAAGTAGTGGAAGGTGGCCCAAGCACTTGGACTCCTGAACCCACGTGGGAGACCCAGAAGAAGCTCCTGGCTCCTGGCTTTGGATCAGCATTGCTCTGGCTGTTATGGCCATCTGGGGAGTGAACCAGCAGATGGAAGATCTCTCTCTCTCTCTGTCTCTCTGCCTCTGATTCTCTGTAACTCTGCTTTTCAAACAAATGAATAAAATATTTTTTTAAAAATGGTATTTACTATGGTTTTTCTTTCTAATTGAGTTTCATCCTTATCAAATTTTTCTTATTCTTAATTCAGTCCAGCTCAGTCTCATAGTTCATGTAATCTGCCCATTAGTTGCCTTCATTTTATCCTTTAAATCTGTGTTTGTATTGTACATATTTTCCTCAATCTTTATTTAACTTTCTCATTTCCACTTAATGGTGGCCCTTGCTCTATGTTTCCCTTCTCAATTGAATTCACGTCAAGTGAATTTTAACTTCAAGATGTTATTTGTACACCACAAGCCCAATTATCACTTTGGAGATGAAAGAAACTTCTGACAACAAACAGGATTTTGAGTAATCTTCTTGCTTTTCCCACTTATTTCTTACTTCTTCTAACTCAACACTTTGCCTATATTTTGCTTTCTTATTTGTTATACACCCCTGAAGTGATTGAAGGGTTTTGACATCAACAAATTTAGTAAATAAATAATGCACAGTGCCAACACATTTCATGCTTTGCAAGCTTATATTTCCAGTTAGACTATTAATTTGGATTTAGTCAAAGGTGAGATGGATTGTTCTTCCTTTCCAATATATTTTTCTGTGCTACTACTATATACTTACCACTAAGCTAAGGGTCCCAAATTACTTATCTTCAGGAGATCACAGTCTAATGTGAGCTGTGGAAATGCTGTCTTCTGTTTTGTGTCTACCTCATCACTCTTTAAAAAGATCTTCCCTTTGCAAGTCTGTGAATATTTGGGGCTACCTAATTTGGAGGAGCATAAAACTTTCTTGGAGGAGTACATCTGGGGCAAGGAAAAGAAAGCCATATCTTACTTGGATAAGACCAAGGGATTATAACTGGCAACTTTTACTCCTTCAAAAATGTGTGCATATTATCTCACTTAGTACCTATGCCAATGTTGTAAGAAAAGTATTTGCACCATCCTTACTGTCAAAATATCAATGATTGTAAGTATCCAAATTGTGGAAGGAGAAGGATAGAAAGTATATGAGTTTGGGAACCCAAAGTTCCTACACAAAATAATAGCCGTTATTAGATGAATTTTAATACCACTCCCACACCAGTACTATAAAGTATTTCTTGAGATGTAATACACTTTTCCTCAAACTATTGCATTATTCTCATGTAACATCTAACGCTTGGTAAAGGGTGTTTTAAATTTTGTTTGGTAAGTCTGAAAAATCCATGAATATAGCTAGGTACTAAAATGATCAACATAAAAAATGATAACCATAAAACATTGAAATTATTTCAAGTCTGTGAAGCTCTGCAAGAACTTGATGTAATGAACCAAAATGACCTTCCTCATTTTCTGTCATTCCCCTTCTGATGCTCATGCCTTAGATCTATGTGTAAATGTTATATGGGCTCTTTCATTAGGTAGATATTTGCTCCTGGATGATAAAAAGGTAAATTTCTGTCTCAAATATCATTTTATTCTGTTGCAACCATGGATGATGTGGAATAGCCTTTGGAGATAGGTATTAGCAGGTGTTCCTCTTAATGTGACATCTTGTTATATGGAAAAATTGCTAACAGCCTTGAAAATATAGATTCAGATGGGAAAATGTTAAGGGCTGTTTTTCCAAACTGCAGTGTTCGTGTTCATAAATAAAACTCACAGACTCTGAAAAGCAGCATACTCCATCCTCTGATGCTCTCTAGGAGCTGACATGGCCTCTTTTAAATGTTTGGCTCTCACATACCTATATATCCAGGTCCACAAGTGCAGAAGTTTGTCATCTGCCATTCTCAATACCTGGGATGCTGTCAAAGGGATCAGACAAACAAGACTAGTGTCTGCTAATACTAACTGATAGAATCAAAAAGGGAGAGAATGATCCATCATGGGAAGTGGGATACACAGCAGACTCATAGAATGGCAGGTGTCCTAAACAGAACTCTGGCCTCATAATCAGCCATTAAGGCATTTGGATCTGGCTGAAGAGCCAGTGAGAGTATTTTAGGCATGGAAAGCCAAGACACTCTGGAAAAAAAAAAAAGAGGACCTAAATGAAAGATCTCTGTGAGTGAGATCCCAGTGGAAAGAACAGGGCCATCAAAGAAAAAGGTACCTTTCTCTGAAGGGAGGAGAAAACTTCTACTTTGACTATGACCCTGTCTGAATAAGATTGAAGTCGGCGAACTCAAAAGGCTTCCATAGCCTTGGCAACTCATGACTAGAGCCTAGGGAGATTACTGACGCCTTAAACAAGTGTGTCAATTTGTTAAGTCAACAACAGGAGTCACTGTGTATTTACTTCTCATGTGGGATCTGTCCTTAACGTGTTGTCCCATGTGAAGTAATGCTATAACTAGTACTCAAACAGTATTTAATACTTTGTGTTTCTGTGTGGGTGCAAACTGATGAAATCTTTACTTAATATATACTAAATCAATCTTCTTATATAAAGATAATTGAAAATGAATCTTGATGTGAATGGAATGGGAGAGGGAGCAGGAGATGGGAGGGGTGTGAGTGGGAGGGAAATTATGGGGTGGTGGTGAAGCCATTGTAATCCATAAACTGTACTTTGGAAATTTATATTTACTAAATACATAAATAAAAATATTTAAGAAATACCTGGGATACTATCTCCATCCTGGTTTTATCAAAATGAAATGGGCTAGTGTTCATTACAAAGACATAAAGGGGTGATCAGTCTGTGTTTTCTCTATGTTTCCCTGTGCCGGTGATCAATGCTACAAAAGTCATGTATTTAGCATACTGTTTCATTTTCTCCTAAAGAACGCAGGGAAACCACATTTCCAAGTTTTCTTTGCAATCGGATCAAGGCTATGAGGCTGATTTCTGAACATCAGAAGGCATGCAGAAGCCTTGTATGACATTCCTGGCCAAATACTCTCTTCCCATGGTTCTCCATGTTCTCATTTTCTCTTCCATGGAAACTTTAAAAATAACTGTTGAAGATAGTTGTGGCTGATGATGGGTGTAGACTGGATGCACGAGTGGTTGTGTGGAGCAGAGTTCTCTACATTGCACCCTGAGATTAGCAAGCAAAAGTACCTATTGTACTAACGTACCAACTTGCCTTTTGCTACAGTGTTTAGTCAATCCTAATATGTTAAACATTGACATCCTTTCTTGCTTCCATTAAGGGAGGAACACTTGTACTACATGTGCAGTTAATAAGTGAGTTGCCTGAATGATAGCCTGCTCATTTTTAACAGAAAAAAGCTGACTGAATGTGAATGCTTTTTTATTTACCTGGGTCAGAGATGGTATACTGGCATCTTGCCCCACCAAGAGAGTACCTGTCTACCTGCCAAAGAATTACTGTCTGTGACATAGAATCTGAACCACTAATGACCACAGAAAAGACAAACAAAGCGCCATGGAAGATAGATCACCAAATAATGAAGAAACCACAGCAGAAGCTATCTCTGAAAAATGTTTATTTTTCCTGGGTTACTGGATTTTACTGATGGAAAGAAATGCATCTTTTTTGCCCAGGTGATGGGGGTTAGGATGGTATGTTTTGGTAAACCCAATGGAGAAGATGAGAACACTCATTGTCTGCAGATGAGGAATAGGCTAAACATAGGTATGACCATAAGCTTTAGCAGGCTCAGTAGACAAAACCCCCTTTCCTAACCTCACCAAATCCCATACCTTGTGAACACATGATACCCAATTACTTGGAGTTCTTCCAAGAACACCATGGTCTGTGTGTCTCAAAACTGTGGCTTTGTGTTCTTCCAGTCCCCAGCAACATCCACCCTGACCCACCCATTGGGACCTCCTTGTCCTTCAATACTCAGTGTAGACATTTTCACCCGCAGGAAGTCTTCTCTGATGCCTAAATTAACAAAAACTCCTCCCTTTTGTGTTGCTATGGCAAGTTTATATAATTCCTGTAATAGAAGAACCCTCAAACTGCATAATAATAAACATTTATTTATAGCTCTCCAGTTAGCTATTTTATTATCTCTGCTTCCCTAGCACTATGTGCAAGCACCTGGCATACTGGAGATGCCCAGTACATTCTTATGAACAGGAAAACCTATAGGTTGGGAGGCAGAAAGACACAGAAGAGCATAGCTACTAGTTTTTTTTTTTATTTTTTAATATAAAGAGAGTATCAGCATGACTTTAAACTACAGTCACTCTAGGAAGTAGATGTAAATGGACATGTTTAAAGGCCACTTGAACATACAAACATTTTATTGTCACGATGGACTAAGAATCATTTGAACAAGATATCGTTTAGAACAAAGACAGAGTTGGGACAAAGGATTTTGTCTCATAGAGAATGATTTGTATAGGAATTCAGGGTCATTCTAAAGAATGTCAGTGTCTGCTACGCAACTTGTTCCTGGACGAACACTCTTGACTGGTCCCATGGAGAGGACAGAGGGTAAACCTGAAAGGGCTGCTTTAGCAAAATCACCCTGCGTGCCACATTCCACAGCTGTCCTACTTTGTGGCTGCTGTGGCAGGTGGGATTTTTCCTGTCTTGAGTTCCCCCAGAGCACACCCCTGACTCTCCCACCTGTGAGCTGAACCAGCCGCAAGTGAAGAGGCACAGCAGATGTCACTCTTGGGTGGGTGTTGCCGCAAGTGAAGAGGCACAGCAGATGTCACTCTTGGGTGGGTGTTAGCAGACCCACAGGGACAGGAGACAGCTTCATGGCCAGCAATAGCAGGACTCATCACGGCAAAGGAGTGAGAGAGGAGGACATGGCAGAACTCAGATGGCAGCCCAGAGGATTTGTTTGCAAACATTAGAGACATCCTCAGTGACCTCTGGGAATTCTGTGTGGGAAGGAGTTGAATCAGATGGGAGTCTGATAATAGTTTGTGAAAAGGAAGCAGAAATAATGTTATTAGTGTTTTTAAAAAGCCCTATTTTTAACCACTATCCTGATATGGCCTGGGGAAATCTTTGTTACATTTCAAGTAGTTGGAATGTGTTTCTAACCTACAAAGTCAAGTTTACCAAGGTCAAATCAGGATATTACAACCACTAGCAATGATTGTAAGTGATTCATGAAGCTTGGGGTGGGGGAAGGTGGTCAAAGTGTATGGAAGGAGCAATTTAAAGCGCATTCCCATGAAAGGAGAGAAATGATAGTGCTGCATGATATAGATCTGTCAATGTATCACACAGGGAAACAAACAAGCAAACTGATTATCTCACCCAAAATCAATACCCGAGCAGCCATAAGAGCATAGGGTTTTGGGTGAAAAACAGCAGGGCTTTGTGGAGAATCGATGGCATCAAGCCAGTCTGTTTTCTTTCTCTGATGGAGTGATAGAAAAGTTGAAACAGAGCATATTTTGATTTCGCCAAGCCTTTTGATTTTTCTCAATGAGAATTTCTATTGAACGAGAAGAATAAGTCAATGGATATCTTTGAATGCCTAGTGCATATGGTAGTGAACAAGGACACTGCAATGACCTTGGTCCGTCTGTTAGAGACTGAAGACGCTTGTGAGGACAGAGACATGCAGGTAAGTAACAGGTAATCTAATTAGGCATAAAGGGCTATATAGTACAAATCTAGACTCCCTGAAGTTCTCTGAAGTGGTCTGTAAAAGCTTCCTCAAATAAGGAAAAGCTTCAGAAGTAGCAGGAACCTCATCAGAGGGAGACAGGACTTTGGAGAAAAGCATTTCCTTCTATTACTTAGCATACTCATCTGAACATGCAAAAGCTGCCAAGAACTCCCTGGAGAGCATTGTCATTCTCCTCCAGGTCTTAATAAGCTGCAATTATAACTGGAGATATGGAAATAGGTGAGAATGGTCAGGAAAGCATAACACACACACACACACACACACACACACACACACCAGGATACACTATTGTCCTAGGGCTGTTTGATCATTTGATTGCCATTGTAATCTTACAAGTCCATGTAATGAATCCCCAACTGGTAGCTGTCAGTTTAAGTCTTTGCATCTTACTTATTGCCTACCACTCCTTTGCTTGCTAGCAAATGAAAGGAAATAAGGTGATGTGTTTCAGAAATAGCTAACTGGCCAGGGGTTACTTTGTGTGGTAATCATCCAGGTTAAGCAGAAATGACAGACAAGGGGTCTAAAAAGACACCGGCTGGGGATGTGGGTGTCAGTGGACATAAATGCACAGGCATCCTCCCCTCAGAGCCCTGGCCTCTCTGTTTCCTTTCCTGCTGCATTTTGGGGAGTAGATGAAGGATACACTGATTGTTAGGTTGTAAATACTAGAGGGAAGACACCACCAGTCCCTGACAAATGAGAACGGATCTTTTCTACATGTTCAATCATGACAGTTGTTTTCAGTTTAAATATTAGGTGGTTGAGGTGCTTTTGGTTCTCGATTTACTCCTAAGAGGAAAAGCAAATCTGTATGTTCTGAGAGGAAGAAATAAGATAAAACCAAGATTTTTTTTTACCTAATTGCGTCACAGGACTTTTCTGGATGGATTCACTATCATATGCTAAGGAGTTAGGGGATGCAGCGTAACAGAGGAGTTTCTGCTGAATATAGCAATGCCACCTGTTTAGTATACCCTGAATAATTACATGGAGGTGGAAATAGTGTATAGAAGAGACTGAAGATTCTGTCATTATGATATTGGAATATGGGTGCCACACAATATCCTCGTGTGCTTATTAATAAATTCCCAATATTAGTAAGCCTGTGTGGGTTCTTGCCTAATATTCAGAGAAGAATTCTGAGTAATGGTTTAAATGAACGAGGCAGCATGACAAGTTTTTAAGCTTTTTATTTGGTGAGAGAAATGCATAGGAAATGCATATCTAAACGAGAGAGAAATCTAGATTTATACCGAGTACCAGGAGCCAGCCACGTGGAAGAGCAGGTTGGCCAGGAAGCATGGGGCAGGTGGCCCGAAGGCCATGTGCCCTGGAGGCTCAGGGCAGCAAGGGTCCACAATGGCAAAAGGCCAAAAAGAAAGGCTGGGCCCACCATATTTCAGGTCTTGTATCCACTGCCAAAGGGGAGTGGTTAATTAGCCTGGCTGGCCAGTGGGCACACAGGTGTGGCCAGGTAGGGCATGAAGAGTGTGGTGAAGGTGTGGCCTCTAGCTCACAAACCTGATCAATTTTATTCTATATGCCTGCCTACAGCAATATGGCCCAGTACTGATGAACTTTGAAGACATTATGCTAAAATGATTCAGTCACCAAAGAACAGGTATTCATTGACTCCTGTTACAGAAGTGGTCAAAAGCTGATGGAGGAGAGCAACGGAGAGTTCTTGTTTAATGGACACAGGGTTTAAGTACAGGAAGAAGAAAAAATTCTGGAAATGGACGATAATAGTGGTTGTACAACAGTGGGATGCACTTAATGCCACTGAATTGTACAGTTAAAAATGGTTAAAGGGGAAATTTTTATGTTATGTGTATTTTGCCATAATAAAGATGTTTCCAGTTTAAAAAAAAGGAAGAGATGGAAGAAATGAAGTTAGAAAAATGGGAACCAGTCAGCTTATGAAAGGTTTCATGCATGCCATTCTGGGTCTTTTCAAATTCCTCACCTCTTCCAAAACTTTTAAGTATTAGTTTCTGTTTTTCTCATTCATCATTAATCCATTTATTCTTTCTTAAACATTTTTGTTGATATAAAACATGCACATAGAAAGTATACATTGTGATGGGTTTTCATGAGTTGAATAGACCCACGGAAATTTCCTGTAGATGAAAGACAGAGCATACACAGCCTGCATTTGCTGCAAGATTCTCTGATGGCAACTCTTCTACTCTTACCTGATACGTTGTTGTCTAAAGAAAGTTTTTGAGAATAATCCAGAAAAATAAGTAAGGCACACACATCATATGAAATCAAAGAAACATGAAAGTCAGAATCAGAAAAGCTCAAATTCAAACAATAGATTTGTGATCTCTTAGCTTTTAATTTTTCAGACTTTCTTTTCTTATTATTCATGAGAGGTGTTTCCGGCAAAGCAAAGGGTCCTTGTCTTCACACAAGAAAGAATTCAGGCATGAGACAGAGAGTAGTAGAAAGCAAAATAGCAAGGTTTATTAGGGTAGGGACATTTGTAAGAACAGATGGGCACCTCTCCAGACAGAACCTGAGAGAGAGTGCCCAGCTCACAATTAGGCTGGGGCTTTTTTTTTTTGACAGGCAGAGTGGACAGTGAGAGAGAGAGAGACAGAGAGAAAAGTCTTCCTTTGCCGTTGGTTCACCCTCCAATGGCCACCACGCCAGCGTGCTGCGGCCGGCGCACTGCGCTGATCTGATGGCAGGAGCCGGGTACTTATCCTGGTCTCCCATGGGGTGCAGGGCCCAAGGACTTGGGCCATCCTCCACTGCACTCCCTGGCCACAGCAGAGAGCTGGCCTGGAAGAGGGGCAACTGGGACAGAATCCGGCGCCCCGACCGGGACTAGCACCCGGTGTGCCGGCGCTGCAAGGCGGAGGATTAGCCTAGTGAGCCGCAACACCTTAGGCTGGGGCTTTTAAGGGGAGGGTCTTGCCTTCTCACCTTTTCTTTCCCCTTCTCCTTCTCCTGACAAAGGATTTGTTGGGTGTAAATACAAAAAATTCCTTTCTGAGTTTTTCCCACTGAAGTTATCAGACAGGGGAAGTCTGGCTGGCGTCTCCCACCATAGAGGAAGGATGTTTATCAGGCCAGGTAGAAGGGGCAGGACCCCTTGGAAGGTCGTCAGGATCTGGGCGGGACTTTGAAGTGCAGATACTAGGCTGTACTCGAAGGTTATCGGGATGACTTTGAGAGTAGATGCTGGACCGCTGTAGATGTCAATTCCTAAGGCCCTTATCACACACACATAAGCTCATTTCTAACTTCCTAACAGAGGGGACAATAATAATGTGATTTTCTCAAATGATTGTAAAAAGAATGGAAACTCACATTTCTAAAGCATGGTGTATATTGACTGTACTAAGAATTAGCTTCTCAACCCAAATTTATAGTATTCAACTGAAGACAGAGTAGATAATGGAAAAGAATATGTCTTTATGGATGTGGAGCCAGATATATGTTATCTTTCAATGTGTTTAACTGAAGAATACTGTTCTATAATTCTGGCCTTATAAGAAGTTAAGACGTCCATATAAAAATTAATTGATGAATTCCCCTTATGTCTCTCTTTTGTTTCCAGAGTGGAACCTCAAGGTTGATATGATGTTTAGGTTCCTTAGTCCACTCAACATATCTAACATCTCTTGCAAGTATTAGGCAGAGATGTTATTTGTCCTCAAATACCAGAGGACACTGGCTGGATTGTCAGCTAAGACTCAAATCTGAGAACAACAGCAATGACAACAAAATAGGAAGAGAGAGTAGCAGTAAGGACCCATCAGAAATTGTGGCCAGACATCTCTTTCAAACTTGTTGAGAAGTAGCTAGACTGCATCTTCCATCATCTTTCATGATCTTGTGAGGACTCAGATGGGTTAATAGGCAGTCATGGTGGTCCCGGTGGAAAATTGGGATTGCAAAATGCTTCCTTCCCTCAAAAAGGTTATCTTTAGCAATATCAGAGAAGTGCCCTTCCTTGGGAATCTCCAAATTTACTGTGAAAATAGCAAGGAAGTGGGGATTCCATCCTAAGTAAATTAGATATCCCACCCCTCTGATAGCTCTTTGTTTTATCATGAGCAACCCAGACAGGGTAAAATATTATAATGTAAGTCAGGCCTTTTGTTGGGTTTGTCCCCACCTTGAATTGATTGACAGTTTCTTCCCCAAGATTGTGCTTAAAACTCCACTACCACCAGCCCTTATGGTCCTCCTCCCTTGGGACTCCCCTCTTTGCCACTTTGCCAAGAGGTTTCCAACTTGAATAAATCCCACTTTTCTTTCACTGCCTTGTCTGTGTGATAATTCTTCTTTCCCATGAGACAAAGAACCGAGAATGGCTCTTCAGCTTTATTCCCCCCACAACAATACAACTCACATCATGTTCCCACCGTGAGTGAAAAGAGATGTGGTAACAACAGGGGGGAGTCCTTGGCACCTGTAAGAGAACAATGTTGAAGCTGAAACAGGTGTTGACTCTGTGCCAGTGGAGGGATATGGGCACACCACTGTTCTGCAACAAGTCCAGGTGATGGGGCTCCAGAGAATCTTTAGAGAAGCAAAACCACTGTCAAGAGAGGAAGAGTGTGCCCTGGTTAGATGTCTGCTGAGGCACTGGGCCTGTCGATCTGGCCTGAGCCTACCTGGACAGGAGGGAAGGCAGCAAGGAAGAACTGCCAGGCAGAGGGTTGGTGGTGCAGCACCATATCCTTCTATTGCTTGGCCCCCAAAGATGCGTGTCTTTCCTGCATCATAACCAGGCTTTCACTGCCCTCTCCCAGGGCTTAGCAGCCAGACAAGAACACACCACAAGCAAGAAGCTTTGAGATGCAACACTGGTAGGAGAGCTGAGGAAGAGGGAAGAAGCTGTGATGGGAGAAAAGAAAGCTATTTTGTGTTTATGCCCAATCAAGCAGGGACAATTCAACAGAATGATTAAGTGGATTAGATGGAAGTTTTGGATGGAACAATGGATTCCTAAAATTTGTACAGAAAGTCAGCCAATGAAATGCTTTCAGTAACAGCATTAACTCATGTGTTAGACATGTGCCCACTATATTGTGAAAATTATCTCTGATGTTCACAGTAGCCCTTTATGATATTTTGCTCATTCATTTTTCAGATGTACAAACTGGGCCAAGATGTTTTAAGAAACTTCACAATAGCACACAGACAAAAGAAAGCAAAGCTAGGGTCTAAATCCTGTTAAGCCTGTCTGACTTCAAAGCCCATATTCTTTCTCATAATCCTCTCATCAGCCATGTGAGGTAGGCAATATTTCATCCCTGCTTCCCTGGCAGAGGAATGGAAGCATCAAGGGCTGAGGGCTGAGTTCTACCAGGCTGAAGTACCAGCCTTCCTTGTCTCTCCTCCTGCCCAAATTATGCCAAAAACATGTTTTTTTTTTTTTTCCAGTTAGCATCAAAATGGGTGCTAAATAAATGCTCAGTGAATATTGACTCAGTGACTCACTGGCTGCACTATCAAGGGAGAGTGAAAATTCTTATTATTTTCTGGAGGCTTATGGAAAAGAACAGATGAGGATTTCTCTAGTTCAGTGTTTGAGCTGGGAGTTGACAAAATGATCTCTCGTGCCCCTTCTCCAGCCCCCAGACTTGATGAGTCAGAACCGTTTCAGGGAAATATGATCCCAGTATAGCCGATTTCTTTAATTAGTAATTCTGCAAGACTTCTCTGGCACAGCCCCACCCCCTCACAACCTTTGTATACTAAAGAACTTCAGATTACACAGTTCTTCCAGAAACTTTATTGATTTTTTTTAATTGAATCTTTACAGAAGTTTTTTTGGTTCACAGACATAAAAACAAGCAATGAAGTGCGATTTATCTTCTGTTTTTAATCTTCACCAAGTATTGAAAAGGAAAGAAATATATTTTATGAAAGTAATAAGCTTTCTTTTGGCTCTAGCTAAGGGACTCATTTTTCTGTTGTTCCAGAGTAAAAGCAGAATTGCCCCTAATAAAACTGTCCATTTGACTGTTTATTCCAAAGCCAGACCCGTGGGCCTTTATTGTGGGTACTTCTCTGAGAATCTGATGGAGACCTACATGATACTATTCTCTGTGTCTCCTGCCGGCCAGGGGATACTGATTCCCCAGACACAGAGGTGGAAGATCTTTTCCCTGTGTAGAATTCCTAAACTTCATGCTGATCTAGTGCTTCAGCTCAGAGGGACTGTCCTCTTGGAGGAGGAACCATGGAACAGGTGTTCCTTGCCAAATCCCAGGTGCCAGGCTCAGGGAGTGGATGTCACGAACTGTTTCACAACACAGGCACGATGCTTTAGTGTCCAACCTGCATTGTGGCAGACTGGGGTCTCTTGTATTGGTTTCTTGGAGGGGCCTGCTGTAACAAATTACATATTCCTGGTGACTTAAAACAATAGAAGGACATGTTCTTACAATTCTAGGGGGTTGAAGTCTGAAATAAAGGTGTCATTAGGCCACCCTCCACCTGAAGTCTTTCAGGGAGAATCCTCCCTTGCTTCTTGTGGCTTCTAGAGGTTCAGGACTTCCTGTAGCTTGGGACAGCATCACTCTAAATCTGCTTCTGTCTCCTCATTGCTCTTTCCTATTCCCCTCTATGTCTTCTTTTCTTCTAATTCTTGTAAGGACACATGCCATTGGATTTAGGGCCAACACAGGTAACTGGACATACTGTCACCTTGAAATACTTAAGTACATCCATAATGGTCCCTTTTTCTAGACAGTCACAATTATAGGTTCAGGGGCATGATCGCCTCTTTTTTGGGGGCAACCATTTCAACTCACTGTGCACTCTTAGATGAGATGAAAAGAAAATATTATAAAGAGCAAGTTCTATAAAATCTCTGGAGAAACAGTCTCAGAATTGGTTAATGTTTGTTAGGAAACTGGGGCAGTTTTAGCCAGGTGGCTGCATTGCCCAGCTACCTGAGCCAGGCTCCACCCCCATCCTAATGGGATTCGATGCTCCTGCTTCCCTGCCTGCCCTCAGGCAAAGTTTTAAAAGGGCCTGTTCCTGAACACGTGCTCTCTTGGTTCTTCTCTCCTGGGCTCTCTCCTCTCTCTTGGTTCTTGGTTCTCCTCTCTTGGCTCTGCTCTCCTCTTCTTTATTCTATCTTCTCTCCTTGCTAGCTCCTCTCCTCTCCTCTCCTCTCTGTTTCTCTCTTATATTCTCTTTCTCTCTTTTTCCTTCACTGCCCCTTCATTCCAGTCTGTAGGGTGTTCCCCAATAAACCCTTTCCCTTACTCCAGTGTCCGGTGTGTTTTGCGATGGTTAACATTGATATATAACAATGTTTAGGAAAGAAATAATTCTTTTTAGAAAGCCACCTGCTTGCTAGGCTTGGAATCTCATGTTGAGGGTGATCCAAATTTAGGAGATTAAGCCACGGGTGGAGCTTTGGATTGAACACCTGATCCAACAGAAATCACTTCATGTGTTTTCTCTCTTTGGTGATTTGTGGTTATCATGTTTCCTGGGGTGTTGTAACTGACTTAAAGAACTTGTTGATGCTACAGTTAGTTGTTTTCAAATCCAGTTAAATTAACTATATTGAAAATATGCACCATAACCTCTCAGCGTTTGTGAAAAATTGGTTCCAGGACCTCCCTTGGATATCAGAATCCCTGGAGGTCCCAGTACCTCACATAAATAAAAGAGCAGATTGGTGGTTACCAGAGACTGGGGAGAGTGGGGAAGCTTGGCAGGAAAGGAAACGTTGATGAAATCAGTTTGGTAGAAATAAGTTCTGGTTTCTGTTGCATAATAAGGTGACTATGGCTCACAACAATGTGTGATATAGTTCAAAAATTTATAAGAACGGATTTTAGTTTTTTTCTTCAGGGAAATGACAAATATTTCAAAAGATAGACATGTTTGCCTTGAGTTGAACATTATGCAATGTATACATGTATTGAAGCATTACATAGTACCCCATAAATATGCACAATTTTATTGTCAGTTTGAATCGTTACCACCACGTGGAGCGTCATCACCCCATATGGGCACGGTTTTTGTCCCTGCTGCTCCTCTTCTGATCCTGCTCTCTGCTGATGACCTGGGAAATCAGTGGAAGATGGCCCAAGTGCTTGGGCCCCTGCACTGGCATGGGAGACCTGGAAGAAGCTCTTGGTTCCTGACTGTGGATTGGCCCAGCTCAGGCTGCTGTGGTCATTCAGGAAATGAACCAGTGGATGGAAGACCTTTCTCTCTGTCTCTCTGTAACTCTCTCTCAAATAAATAAATAAAATTTTTTAAAAAAGAATTAAATAGCAGCAGACATTTAACTTGGTGTTTAAGATGCTAGCTAAGATGCCTGAATCTTGGGGGCAGGTGCCATGGCTCACTTGGTTAATCCTCCGCCTGCAGTGCCGGCATCCCATACGAGTGCTGGTTCTAGTCCCTGTTGTTCCTCTTCCAGTCCAGCTCTCTGCTGTGGCCCGGGAAGGCAGTGGAGGATGGCCCAAGTGCTTGGGTGCCTGCACCTGCGTGGGAGACCAGGACAAGCACCTGGCTCCTGGCTTCGGATCTGCATAGCTCAAGCCATATTGGCCACTTGGGAGGTGAACCAATGGAAGGAAGACCTTTCTCTCTGTCTCTCTGTAACTTTCTCTCTCAAATAAATAAATAAAATCTTCAAAAAAGAATTAAATAGCAACATTTAACTTGGTGTTTAAGATGCTAGCTAAGATACCTGAATCTCATATCAGAGTAACAAGGTTTGACATCCAGCTCTGGCTCCTAATGACAGGTTCCTTCTAATGTAGACCCTGAGAGGCAATGAGTGACAGCTCATGTAATTGGGTTCCTACCACTCATGTGAAAGACCTGGATTAAGTTCCCAGATCCTGCCTTTGACCTGGCCCAGTCCTTGATGTTGTTAGTATTTGAGAATTGAACCAGCAGATGGGAGCTCTCTTTGTTTTTCTCTCCCTATCTGTCAAATAAGCAAATAAAATAACTTATTAAAAAGTACAATAAAATGGCATAGTATTTGAGTATAACCTATGCAATCCTTCTATATACTTTAAATAGTCTCTAGATTACTTATAATACCTAGTGCAATGTAACTGCTATGTAAAGAGTTGTTACTCTCTGTTGTTAAGGACATAATACAAGAAAAAAGAATCTGTGCATGTTCTGTACAGATTCAGTTTTTAGAAACCATTTTTGATATGTGTTGGTTGAATCTATGATGGCCAATTGTACTTTCAGAAAGACCTACCTCTGGATTCTCTTTGGCATCATTGCTTATTAGCTGTCAGCACCGTTAGGAGCTGCCTCAGTTTTGGAGTGAAGGTCACATAATTCTCAACCAGCCCCAGCCAATGACTGAGCAGGCTGAGCTGCGAGGACTGGGACACTGCCGCCCCTGTGGGACCTCTATAATGGGTGATATTTGGTCTGAACTTTCCTGTTGAGTGAGTGGACACTTCATCAGACCTATGTCATAAATTTTAGGTTCTTCTTGCTCAGTTCTGTTTGCTTTTCAGTTCCTTAATCTTTTACATGCATTGCTTATAATAAACTTATACTCCTAACTGTCTCACTCTTGCTTCTTGGAGAACCAATTAACACACTCCTAAATGAGAAATTTAACTTTTTGAACTGTCAAGTTTGTGGCCATGGGCCCAAGAACATTTATTGATTCATAAAGTAATATTCTTTAGTTAAATTATACATGGTATTTTAATATTATCTAAAGTAGTTTTATTATACTGTTATGATGCTGCTAAGATGTCACTTAAACTCTACAAGTATTGGTAAAGAAATGCATGAAAGATGATTTTATAAAGAATAAGACAACTTGCATGAATGATATTCATAAAAATTAAACTAGAGAGAGTTAATGGAATAATAGTTGGGTCTAGAATTCAGAAGAGAAAAAAAGAAATAAAGACTGACTAATAAAATTTATACAACTTGTATCATTATATTCTTTGAACTGTATCCATGAACTACATTGAATCTGGTTTTATGTGTTAATAGCATATTACCATGAGAATTGAGAGAATTATATTGTAATTATCATGCATTTGCTGTGACTCTGAAAACCTAAAGTAAAATCTATGTAAAAATAATTAAAATAAAAAAAATAAAATTCATGCAACTGATTTGGCAAGATTATATCTAAGTGCAACAAGAGTAAAGAAATGCATAACGCTGCATTCCAGTTCTCACTCAGTGAATCAGTCTTTAGCTAAGCTCCTTCAAGGCCCAGTGAGAAGGGAGTATAGGCAAGGGGCAAGGGACTTCCTCAGCAGTGACTCCATTTACCACAGTCCCTGCTAGCTTGTGCAGGACAACCACACACTGAATGTGCACAGTTCACACAACCAGCCTTTGTTTCCTTCACAAAGAGATTGAATCTGCTGAATACTGTGAGGGTGAAAGGAGGTAAGAGGTTAGGAGAATTTCGTTTGTGACAGTGAAGAGGTGTTTCAAGTAACAGCATGCCACTCTATGGAACAGAATTCAGCACAGTGGCCTATTTGCTTTACACACATCCCAGTCATGATGCTATGAATTAGATGGTCCAAGTGGCAACACCACCTCGACCAGACTGACATTAAGCTGTCTGGGGGAAACAAAAAGGAAATAGACATATGCTTATGTTGATAATAATTCTCCTTTCCCCTCTGCTGCCCTCTGTCATTCTTCCATTCTATTTTATTTGGAGGAATGGACATTGCTATAACAAGATACCAATGGAGAGGCTTACAAACGATATACATTCATTTGGTCCAGTTCTGGTTATTAGCGTTCTGGAGGCTAGAAGTTCAAGACCAACGGAGTAGCAAATCTGGGGTTTGGTGAGGCCCTCTTCCAGCTCACAGAAGGCTCTTTCTCACTGTGTCTTCACATATTGGCAGAGGAAGCCCACTTTCTTATGTCTCTTTTATAAGGAATGAATCTCATCCACCTCCCAAAGGCCTCACCTGCTAATACCATCACATCAGTAATTAGGGTTTCAACAGGTAAATTGGGGGAATGCAAACATGCAGACCATAGCACCCCTCTCCCTCTTTCATTTTTCTCTATCTTTCTGTCCATTCTCATAGTCATCTTCCTCCTCCTCCTTCTCATTATCATCACCATCATCTCCTTTTTCTTTCCTCTGCAACTTTCAGAACACTTTCTGGTCTAATAGATCAATGCAACTTTAACAAACCTCAGAAAATCAGGGAAGGTTTTATTATTTCTGTGCTGGTCCAGGGAGATGGGGCCTTTGCCCAAGAAGAAAAAATCAAATAAAAATTTTAAGGCTGAAAAACAATAGTAACCAAGAAAGAAAAGTGATGGAGATCAGTACTCTGAAGCTATCTTGTAAATACAGTCTAGAGTCTGTGCCATTCAGATACGGTGGAGAAAAGGCTGTTTGCCACAGGAGCCACCATCATGATGGCATAGAAAAGTCTGACATCGGAAGTTCCAAGACTGCGCAGCCATATGACCTAGGATTGTCGACAGGCATGCAGGAGCTGGGAAGTAACGGGTGAGTGCATGGGTGGCTGGGGGACCATGTTGGAGAAAGTTGAATGGTAAATGCCTATAGAGGAGGAAACCAGGAGACAAGCCAAGATGTGCAGCTGCAAGACCGTTTAGTCTGGTTGGAAGACTCAAGGAGTGTAACCCAGAAGAAGACAGGCTGAAAAATAGGAAAACTGGTCAACAGTTTTTTTTTTCTCCTTTGATTTTTCAAAGAAGTGTTTGGACTATTAGCCAACAGCTCCCCTCCTGCTGCCCATTAAAAGATGGTTGGTGAGGAGCTCTGTGGAGATAGCTGACTGCAGGGATTTAACGCCCGAGTGTCAGGTGTGGCTGAGAGCAGGCACGCGGGGCTGCAGCCAGGGGGTTGCAGGAAAGTCGGCCGCCGACACTGCAACCACGGGCCAGTTCCCAAGAAGTTCTGAGTATCAAGGCTGTCAAGTTTGTTTCTCTGGAGCAGCAGATGGAGGATTGAGCTCAAGCATGAAGATCGTGACAGGTGAGGGTCTTAAAAGCAAAAACCCACTGCGCCCCTGCCTGGGCTGGCGCTGCTTCCCTGGGGATTGCCTCCTTGTTGCTGTGCACCTGGCCCTTCACTGCGGCACTTAGCTGCCCACTGCTAGATGACCCCTTCACTCTGGCTGGCTGGGTCCACTGGCCTGGGACGCTCGTCTCCCATGCGGGGACAAGTTGGCCCCTATGTCTACCGCACGGCTTGGGTGCTGCCTGGTGGGCCTTGCACTCCATCAGATTGGGTTGAATTCCACAATCAGTTGCATGACCTTGGCCAGGAGCACTGCTCCACTGGCCTTTGAATTCTCAGCTGTCAAATGGGAGCTCTCATACTTGGCGTTGTGCAGTCAGGAAGTCAGGGATGATGCCTGTGCCTGGCTGGGTCAGTTCTCTGCCCTACAACCACCAGGGTTTCTCTGGAAACGGGGCCAGAAGCTCCAGCCCATCCCGGGGAGCATCTTCATGCTCCTGCCCTGCAGGCTGCTCTGCGAGCGAGCTCTCTGATGACCCACCAGGCACCTGCTAGTTCCCCAACTCATCCCCTCACAGAGCCCCGTGGGGACTCCTTGGTCAGTTCTCTGGTGTTAGGGACAGAGGCTGCTGGGAGTACCTCGTGCTGCTGCAGGCTGGTTCATTCACAGGAGGCCCTGGCTGCTGCTGCTCCCACTGGAGGGTGGCCTGGGGCCCCATGGGGCCTCCCTGCAGTCTGGTGGTGGTGGGGGAAGGAGGGCACACACAGGCTGGAGTGAGGAGCATCTCACCATTCAATTGTGATACAGTGGCGGCAAGGAAAAGTCCTTTCACCTTCTTGGCCTCAGGCTGTTTGGAAAATGGAGACAGGGCCTGCTGGCATGTAGGTCTCTGATACAGCAGGGCCAACCAGCGTTCCCCAGGGCAAGCAGAGGCTAGGCAAGGGGAATGGGATGGACTCGCCTCTGCTTGGCCAGAACAGCTGAGGCCACAGAGATGGCAAAGGTCAGCTCCTCCCCACCACAGTGAATAGTGTCTTTCCCAGGCAGGCTCCTTCGTGCCTGGTGTCCCCGGAGGACCTGTTAGTAGGCATGGGTATCACCAACTCCAGACCCTCCAGGATGGGCAATGTGGCAAAGTCTCCCAGGAGGTAGATTGTGATCAGCAAACTCCCAGCTCTGTAGGACGTGGTGTCAAACCCCGAGGAATAAATTATTCTTTTAAATAAAAATAAATGAAATCTGAAATAAAAAGTCCAGGAAGAGGGTTATTAAATCAGGTTGAAGGAATCTCCCAGAAAACAGAGTAAGAGTATAATGAGATCAATAGACAGAGAAAGAAAACAAGTGGGTCAGACCAGGAAGTCCCGAATCTAAGTGACAGAAACTTCATGGAGAATGGGAGAAACGGAGAAAATTTTATTTATTCAGAGAAAATTCACAAGTTTTCCCAAATGTGATAAGTTTTACTGGATTGAAAGGGATCTGAAATATCAAAAGAAAATAAAAGTTTCCAAAGATTAAACAGCCAATCAACCAACCAACTAAAGAAATGAACAAATGAAAAATATCAAATCTTCATAACAATTTTCAAAAAAAATGAACAAATTAGAAACATGCCAATTGTCACCCTCAGTCTCAGGAGTTGATAGCAATGGAATAATATTTGTAAAAGTTCGATTCCTTTTAGTTTAGAATTTTTTACCCATCAAAGCCAATTAAACAGAAGATTAGAAACAGTTTTAGATATTCAAGGTCTGAAAAATATTGTAAGAACCCTTTCTTTGGTATGAATCAAACCTCCAAATGAGCATGGAATCCAAGCCTTATAAATACATGCAGTTGATCCAACAAGAGCAGACACAAGGAGAATCTGTAGGTGGCAGATGGGGACTATCCTAGGATAGAAAGTCATTTTTCTGTGTTAGGCTCAGGAGAAGAGAACAGAGGAGACTCCTGGGGAATTCGAAACTGCTGGTTAACCTGATAGGCTGGAGTTGAAAGATGAATAGGCTTTTGTCAATGTGTAGGCCTAAGGAATGAGCCATTACTATATAAAATTAAGCACCTGAGAAATGAGAGAAAAGAAAAAACTTGAACAGCCTTGGAAGTGTAACCATATTTTACATGGCTCAGCAATGAATATTATTTATATTGGTAGTATATTACTGGTGGAATGTTACTTATGTTGGAAGTATATTATTATATGATGGTATGTTGGAAGTTTGTTACTATATTGGTAGAATACTAGTTATATTTGTAGTCTAGTAATAACACACGTGATGTAACCCAGTGTGGACATTGTACAGGGGGAGTCATTATGTGTGGGGATGGAATGGGAGTAGGGGAAGGGAGAAAAGACAGGGCATCAAAGGAAGGAGAATTCTCATCTTCCATAGCAGGAAGTCTGTAGATACTGTGCCAATAAGAGGGCTCAAAGCTGTCAATGTAGTCTGTTTTTTAGGAAACCATAAAGTGTTTCCTACCCAAAAATGGAGTTAGAGATAAGGAGGCTGGAAAGTAGCTGTATGCAGCTATGACTTTTAAAACTATGTTAACACAAACAAAAAAAAATACTAAGAGGGATAACGTATTAAGTTGTTCTACTTAATACTTTTGGTTGAATATTGTAATCAATACACAGTTATTATCAAGTGTTGAAACTTAACTGAAAAGTGATCGCTGTTAAATATGAGTGGGAATAAGAGAGGGAAGAGATGTACAATTTGGGACATGCTCAAGCTGACTTACCTCAAACGGTAGAGTTAGAAACATACTAGGGGACTCCAATTCAATCCCATCAAGGTGGCATGTACCAATGCCATCTCACTAGTCCCAGTGATCAATTTCTGTTCACAATTGATCATAATGATAGGACTAAGAACCAAAGGGAGCACATAAACAAGACTAGTGTCTGCAGACTAGCTGATAGAATAAAAAAGGGAGAGAACGATCCAACATGGGACGTGAGATACACAGCAGACCCATAGAATGGCAGATGTCCTAAACAGCACTCTGGCCTCAGAATCAGCCCTTAAGGCACGCGGATCTGGCTGAAAAGCCCATGAGAGTATTTTAGGCATGGAAAGCCAAGACACTCTGGCAAACAAACAAACAAACAAACAAAAAACCTAAATGAAAGATCTCTGTGAGTGAGATCCCAGTGAAAAGAACAGGTCATCAAAGAAGGAAGTACCTTTCCCTGAAGGGAGGAGAGAACTTCCACTTTGACTATGACCTTGTCTAAATATGATCAGAGTTGTTGAACTCAAAAGGCTTCCATAGCCTTGGCAACTCATGACAAGAGCCTAGGGTGATTACTGATGCCATAAACAAGAGTGTGAATTTGTTAAGTCAACAACAGGAGTCACTGTGCACTTACTCCTCATGTAGGATCTCTGTCCTTAATGTGTTGTCCAATGTGAAGTAATGCTATAACTAGTACTCAAACAGTATTTTTCACTTTGTGTTTCTATGTGGGTGCAACCTTTGATATCTTTACTTAATATATGCTAAACTGATCTTCTGTATATAAAGAGAATTGAAAATGAATCTTGGGCTGGCGCCGCGGCTCACTAGGCTAATCCTCTGCCTTGCGGCACCAGCACACCGGGTTCTAGTCCTGGTTGGGGCGCCGGATTCTGTCCCGGTTGCCCCTCTTCCAGGCCAGCTCTCTGCTGTGGCCCGGGAGTGCAGTGGAGGATGGCCCAAGTGCTTGGGCCCTGCACCCCATGGGAGACCAGGAAAAGCACCTGGCTCCTGCCATCGGATCAGCGCGTTGCGCTGGCCGCAGCGCGCTGGCCGCGGCGGCCATTGGAGGGTGAACCAACGGCAAAGGAAGACCTTTCTCTCTGTCTCTCTCTCTCTTTGTCCACTCTGCCTGTCAAAAAAAAAAAAAAAAAAAGGAAAAAAAAAAAAAGAAAATGAATCTTGATGTGAATGGAAGGGGGAAGGGAGAGGAAAAGGGGAGGGTTGTGGGTGGGAGGGAAGTTATGGGTGGGGGAAAGCCATTGGAATCCATATTCTGTACTTTGGAAATTTATATTCATTAAATAAAAGTTAAAAAAATATTATTATCTACTCACATTTTCCTGTAGAAAAGTATTTAAGTATCTGTCATTTATGTATAATGTTCCCATTTAGATACAACTCAATGTATTTAAAATAAAATTGTATACATTCAAAAAAAAACTTAACGCATTATTCATATTAAAAATAAAAAAATTAGAAATGAGGATCAGAGAGGTTAAGTATTTAAATCAAGGTCACAGGAAATAAATGGCAGAGCAGGACCTGAATTAAGGTATAGTCAGTTTCAAACACTTGGAATGTTCAGTAAACTTTTCTCCTTGTTATCTCTCCTGTTTTCTTCCCTTATCTTCATTCCCTCACATCAATTTCTTTTTATTTTATTTTATTTTATTTTATTATTTATTTATTTATTTTTGACAGGCAAAGTTAGTGAGAGAGAGAGAGAGAGACAGAGAGACAGAGAGAAAGGTCTTCCTTCTGTTGGCTCACCCCCCAAATGGCCGCTACGGCTGGTGCACCGCGCTGATCCGAAGCCAGGAGCCAGGTGCTTCTCCTGGTCTCCCATGCGGGTGCAGGGCCCAAGCACTTGGGCCATCCTCCACTGCCTTCCTGGGCCACAGCAGAGAGCTGGAACAAACGGGACAGAATCCGGCGCCCCAACTGGGACTAGAACCTGGACTACCGGCGCCGCAGGTGGAGGATTAGCCTAGTGAGCTGCAGTGCAGGCCTTTCTTTTTTTTTTCCTCACACCAATTTCCTCATTCATTCTGTCCTCCCATTCCATTCTCCCTCGTCTCCCTCCCATCTTTAGCTTCCTATTTCTCTTCTATAATCTCCTCTTTCCTTTACCTGAGTCTCAGAAAATGTCTGCCCCTTTGCAGAGCTCTCAGTGGTCTTTCTGGGCTGGTCTATGTCCGCTCCAGCTCCCGCCCCCCCCTTTGCAGAGCTCTCAGTGTGTCTTTCTGGGTGGTCTATGTGCTCCAGCTATTGTTGTATCTCTACTGCGTCCGTGCCCCATCACCCAGCTCGGTGCAGCCTGTGCTTGTTGTGTTTTCACGACCTGGTGATTTTTCTTCTTCAGTTTTGTGCTGGCATTTCTCACATGGGAAGCTTGAAATCTAGAGGGTATTATTTTTAGATAAATCATTTCAGAGGAAGGCAAAAACTGTTTCCCTTTGGGCAGATTTCATGAATCCCTGGGAGTATCCAGAACACAAAGCACTGAAAGATAATTCCACTCCTGAGTGATTTAATAGGTTTTTGGTTCAGCAGGTACATTATTTCGGTAAATTAGGAGGAAAAAATTCCTGTTTTCTCATAACAAAAATAATAACTCTTTCTTCTGAAAAATAAGGAATATAAAAAAAGCACAAGAAAAATGGAAGCCATATTTAACATACTGGTGCCTATCCTTGTCATTTTTTTCATGCATACGAAAACATATGTTACTTTTTGGAAAAGTTGAAGACATGATGTATGCATTATTTTATAACATGTTTACATTCAGTGACCTATTTTGTTTTTGAAAAATTTGAGAGAGGGGGAGAGAGCGAGGGAGAGAGAAAAAGAGAGAGAGGTGTGCTCCTATTTATTGATTCACTCCCCCCAAATGCTGCAACAGGCAGGATAGGGCCAGGTGAAGCCAGGAGCTGCAAACTCAATCCATGTTTCCCACATGGGTGGGTGACAAGAACCCAATTACTTGATCTGCCACCTGCTGCCTCCTAGAGTGGCCGGTAATCGAACCCAGGCAGTATGGTGTAGGGTGTGGGTATCTCAACGGCGAGGCCATATGCATGCCCCAGTACATATTTTGAATGGCTCAAAGACATTACTTCTGTAGAGCAGTAAACACTGAAACACAGCCCACAATTATTTTATACTCATTCTCAATACCCAAGTGGCAAAAATGACATTTATGAATTCAACAAATCCTGTTTCTTATTCTTTCATTTTTAGGCCAATAAAATACTGTACTTTCCAGTCCCCTTGGAATTAGATGAAGTCATGGAACTGGTTCTGGCCAAAAATGTTAGTGGAAGTGAAGTGGATCTCTTATGCCTGAGGCAGAGAAAATCACTGTGGAGGTTTTCCTATTTTTGCTGTCATGGGATCATGGAGGCCTTGACTGGGGTGATGGACATAGCATGGTGATGTGACTCAGCCTGGATGCCTGAGTCACAGCGTGTGGAGCACAGGAACCCTGGAGAGCTACCCAACCCACTCATCACTTGAAATAAGTGAGAAATAAACTTGTGTGGGTTAATCTCTGGGATTTTGGACTCTGTATTTCTCAGCATGAAGTTAGTTTAACTTGACCAACAGAGATCATACAGAGAAATGAGTTAGAGCATTTCTTCTTGGTGCTCTCAGATATGGCCATCAATTGGGAAAGATGGAATTCTGGCTCCTAAAGCAGTCAATGAAGGGAATGTATAATATAAAAATGAAGACAATGGGAATGCACTCAACCTGCTATAGAACAACCTGCAATAGAACCCCAGGGAATTCTCTGAGGAAGTACCCTGAGAGCATCAGATGGTGACTAGGAGATGCCCATGTGAATATGGGGAGGAAGAGTTTCCAGACAGAAGTCACAGAGACGTGGAGTGGCCTGGTGTTTTTGGAAAAACTGTGTGATAGGGAGTGGAAGACAATAAAACTGGGTTGTTTCCAAAAAGATGAAACTAATAACCTTTTAGGATGAACTATCCTGCTACCGAATAATTCCAATATGTAGAAAAATCTGATGTCAAATGAAAATGTTCCATCTTGTAATTGTTCATTCCTTGGCTTCATTTTCCTCTTTGAAGATACCAACGTGAAAACTAAACTTTTTGTTTTTTAAAGGGAAAGGGTCTATTGGGGGAAACCCAACAGACCAGAGGGAAGGGGCAAAGAAGGAAAAGAGGGAGAAGGAGAGTGTAAGAGAGATCAAAAGACAGAGAAAGTGAGAGATTGAAAGAAATGAGGAGACACAAAGAAAGGAGAGCCATGTGTTCAGGAACAGGTCCTGTTAAAGCTTTGCTGGGAGGCGGGGAGGGAAGTAGGAACAGTGAATCTCATTAGGGTGGGGGTGAAGCTCACATTGGTGATTGGGCCATGAGGTCACCAGGCTTCCAGCCATGGTGGTGGGGTCTAGAGCCTAGGATGGTGTCTCAGGTGTAGATCGTGCCGTAGATAAGACTGTGCCATTTTACTAACATTCCCCCCTTTTGGAAAACTAGACTCTTTTTTTATCTTTTTTTTTTTTTTTTGACAGGCAGAGTTAGACAATGAGAGAGAGAGAGACAGAGAGAAAGGTCTTCCTTTTGCCGTTGGTTCACCCCTCTAGTGGCCACTGTGGCCAGTGCATTGCGGCCGGCGCACTGCCCCGATCCGAAGCCAGGAGCCAGATGCTTCCTCCTGGTCTCCCAAGTGGGTGCAGGGCCCAAGGACTTGGGCCATCCTCCACTGCACTCCCGGGCCACAGCAGAGAGCTGGACTGGAAGAGGAGCAACCAGGACAGAATCCGGCGCCCCAACTGGGACTAGAACCTGGGGTGCTGGCGCCGCAGGCAGAGAATTAGCCTAGTGAGCCAAGGCGCCGTCCGAAAACTAGACTATGTGATAACTACTCAAACGGACTTTTTAGGTCCCCCTAAATTCTGTGGGTTTAAAAAATGTTGGTTTAGTTATCTAAAATGTAGATCAACAAGTAGAGACACAGAGAGAGAGTAAGTGAGAGAGCAAGCAAGCGAGAGAGAGCAGGAATCTTGAATCTGTTGGTTCTCTCCTCCAAAGGCCTGAAACATCTGAAGCCAAGCCAGACCTAAACCAGGAGTGTGAAACTCAGTCTGGGTCTCTTCCCATATAGGTGGCAGGGGCCCAAGTACTTGAGCTATTGCCTGCTGCCTCCCAGGGTCTGCATTGGTGGGAATGTGTAGTCAGGTGCCAGAGGGTGTATCAAACTCAGGCAATCTGATGTGGAAAATGAGCATTCTAACTTCAAAGTTGAACATATGCCACATTAGCATTTATTGAACACCCAAATTTTTGCAGGGATACTTACCAACTTCTTTACATGTATCTTAGTTCAGTTAATCTTCATAACTCTATGATGTTGATATTATTATTCATATTTTAAAGTGAAAATTATGAGATTCATAGTACCTTGCTCAGTCACACAACTACTAAAGTGTAGAATCAGAACTTGAACTCGTGTTAGTTGATCTTGGAAGCCCAAACTTCACCATTGCAGCATTTTTTGTTCCCATATGACTCTTCTGTGTGCACTAGCAATTGGGCATTTCACCTCATTTTACAAGTAAGTGCTGCAAAAGTGGGGAAAGCCAAAACAGAGCTTGCTCACTTTGAAGGTAGAATCTGTCTGATTTCAGAACCTGTGAGTGCTCAATCCCTTCATACTATTCTGAGTCAAGAATGATTTAGTCAAGATTTTTCTGATAAGGAGACAGACTCCTCCCTTCTATTTTTATAATTTCACTCATATCAACATCCATTGAACACACACACACACACACACACACACAGGGTATAACCCCACATATCTGCAGTGGAGTTTGAATTCAGGCTCCTCTTCCCTCTCTAATTTTGAGTTTGCTTACTTCTGTGTGGCTTCTGTTGGGGTGTGACAGCAGATGCTTTTCCTGAGGCTGAAAGAAGTGAGGTGTAGCAGAACAAAAATCACCAAAAATTTACTGGGTAGCAGATTATAGATGTAGTTTCTGATAGATATCCTATAGTCCTGCGGTGTTGGGCAAGTTAAAAGTCCTCTTCAGGCTTCCATTTCTCTCATTTGTAAAATGTAATAATAGAAATGTATTTGTGGAACCACGTAATTATAGTTATCATTATTGCCTGCTTTATATGTGATGTGTACTCTGCTTAACTTTTTTGTTCATCTGTTTTTCTTTTTATTTATTTTTTAAGGAATACAAATTTCAGGGCTGGCACTGTGGTGCAGTAGGTTGATTCTTCGCCTGCAGCGCCAGCATCCCATATGGGTGCCGGTTCTAGTCCTGGCTGCACCTCTTCCTATCTAGCTCTCTGCTATGGCCTGGGAAAGCAGTGGAAGATGGCTCAAGTACTTGGGCCCCTGCACCCGCTTGGGAGAACCTCCTGGCTCCTGGCACCTGGCTTCGGATCGGTGTAGCTCCGGCCGTTGCGGCCATTTGGGGAGTGAACCAGTTGGATGGAAGACCTTTCTCTCTGTCTCTCCCTCTCACTGTAACTCTACCTCTCAAATAAATAAATAAATAAAATCTTTTTTTAAAAAAAGGAATACAAATTTCATCAGTACAACTTCAGGAATATAGTGATTCTTCCCACCATACCCACTCTCTCATCCATACTCCCACCCCCTCTCCCCCCTCTCTCCTTGCCAGTCCTATTCTCCATTAAGATTCATTTTCAATTAACTGTACACAGAAAATCAACTCTATACTAATAAAGATTTCAACAATTTGCACACACATGAGCACACACAAAAAACTGTTTGAGAACTAGTTTTACAGTTAACTCTCATAATACAACTCATTGAGGACAGAGGTCCTGCATGGGGAGATAGTGTACAGTGACTCCTGTTGTTAATTTACCAATTAACACTCTTACGTATGAAATCAGTGACCACCTACAGCTCTTGACATGAGCTTCCTAGGCTACGGAAGCCTTTTGAATCCACAAACTTCATCAGTATTTAGACAAGGCCATAAGCAAAGTGGATGTTCTCTCCTCCCTTAGAGAAAAGTACATCCTTCTTTGATGGCCACTTCTTTCTGCTGGGGTCTCACAGAGTTCCTTCATGTAGAACATTTTTTGCCACAATCTTGACTTTCCATGCCTAAAATGCTCTTGTGGGCTTTTCAGTCAGACCAGGAAGCCTCAAGGGCTGATTTTGAGGTCAGAGTGTTACTTAAAGTGATAGTCATTCTATGAGTCTTCTGTGTGGACTGCTTCCCATGTTGGAACTTTCTCTCCTTTTCAATTCTATCTATTATTATTACCAGACACTTGATCCTATTTATATGATCCCTTTAACACTCAATCCTATCTATATGTTCCTTTAACACTTAATATGATCATTTTAACACATAAGATGGAATTTTACCCACCCAGCTTAATGGGATTTGGAGTCCATGACAAGTTTTTGAACTGTACCCTTAGAGGTAAGTCCATCGGAATATATTCTGCTTAACTTTTTATACTTAATCCCCATGGTAACTTTCATTATTTTGCATGTTTACAGATCAGGAAATAGAGAACCAATAGTACACATAAATCACCCAAAGCCCTGTAGTTACCCACATGGAATATACCCAGTTCAACAGTGGTATCATTGAGTTGTGAGGTGGAGAGCTGGAAGTGCTGAGGTTAGGCTTTGGCTTCCATATTTAGTCAAATTATCACCTAAGACATGGAGGCAATAAAGTATCCAACTCATAGGGTTATTTTTTTCTGATTAAAGGAGAAAATATGCCTACAATTTTTAGACACAGTACCTGGCACATATTAAACAATAAAAGGCATAAATTGACATAGTTAGTGTTCTAGAGCAATGGTTAAGTGAATCCTGTTTTGGGGGCCAAATGTTCAGAGAAAAGTGGAGATCTGCAAAATTAGCTTGCATGTATGTGTGAGGGCTTATGGATTCCTGTACATCCACAGGCATCCAAGGGTTAATAAAATCAGTGTTAATACTTCTTGTGAAGGTGGAAAATCCCAGGTGGAAAATTTCAGAACCAATTACTCTTTGAATGCTTTTATTTCTTCTTTTAAGACAATGGCTTAAAACAAAACAAACACACAAAACAAAAAATGGTCTGCAATAACTACCTCTTGCATCAACTAACAATGCTCATTTCATCCCTGGGGGACTGACATTCTCCTTTGCTGCATGAAGCTCAGTGGAATTCTCCAGTTGCTGTATGCTTACACATTCAGCAGCTATTCCCACATTTTCTACCTCAGCTCCTCCAGTATAATTTCCTGCATGTATTATTCCTACCCCATAAAAATTCATATAACCTGCCAGTGTTGAGCAAGCATGCCTGTGCTTTGCTTCCAGGGTTTACTGTACAGATTTTTCCTGTTTGTAGAGAAACTGGAAGTGACAAAAAATGTTATGTAAACATGCAGATCTACTCTTAGGTTGTGGGATCAGAGTGGGATAGAGTTTGAGAAGGAAAGTTTCATCATTCCAGAACCATGGACAGAGTTAGCACAGAGCAGGGCTTGACAAGTCAGGGTTGAATGAAGGAATTTTGTGCAACAGGCCAAAGGAACTACTCTATTATTCTATGATCACACATGGTCACTATCTAACGAGGCCTTTTGGGTGACATCACTGGGCCATACATTGGCGGCTTAACCTTGAACAGTACATACAAGGTGAAAACTGGCATGAAACATCTAGTGTATATTGCAAATATTATGAAGTCATTAGACTCGATTTTCTTTTTTCACAGATTCTATAAATTCTTTTTCAGTTTTAAAAATTCATATTTAACAGTTTTTAACATTTTCCACATTCCCTTCTATTGTGGATATATACACACAGACATATATAATTTTTTTTCTTGAAAACAGGGATGTTGATATCACAAATGAGGGATTCATGACAATGATCATAACATAGGGAGAAAAGTATTTATTGCCATGTATATTATATAATTCAGTGAAAGAGTATTTATAACCATATACCAACTAATTGTGTGACATTCACACAATTTTATGCTTTCTCTATATTAACTTCCACAAATAAGAGAAAATAAGTGATATTTGTCTTTCAGGATCTGGTTTATTTCACTTAGCATAATGATCTCTAGTTCCATCAATTTTGTAGCAAAGGTCAGGATTTCTTTTTTTTTTGTGGCTGAGTAATAATCCCTCATGTGTATATACAGCACATCTTCTTAATCCAGTCATCAATTGTTAGACATCTAGGTTGACTCCATATACTTGAAACTGTGAATTTGGCTTCTATAAATATGTAGAGGCAGGTATCTCTTTCATATTTCTGATTTCATTTCCTTTGGATCTATTCCCAGGAGTAGGGTTGCTGGGACTTTGATGAATCATATAGTCAATCACTATTTATTGAGTCCCTTTTTATTTTTTTTAATTTTTTAACTTTTATTTAATGAATATAAATTTCCAAAGTACAGCTTATGGATTACAATGGCTTTTTCCCCCTCATAACTTCCCTTCCACCCGCAACCCTCCCCTTTCCCGCTCCCTCTCCCCTTCCATTCACATCAAGATTCATTTTCTATTCTCTTTATATACAGAAGATCAATTTAGCATATATTAAGTAAAGCTTTCAAAAGTTTGCACCCACACAGAAATACAAAGTGTAAAATACTGTTTGAGTACTAGTTATAGCATTAAATTACAATGTACAGCACACTAAAGACAAAGATCCTACATGAGGGGTAAGTGCACAGTGACTCCTGTGTTGTATTGAGTCCCTTTTTATACCATCATTGTGCCATACATTAGAGGCTTAACCTTGAATAGTACATACAAGATCATAACTGGCATAAAACACCTACCTCAATTACATATTATAGATTCATGAGATCCAATATTCATTAGCAAGCAAAGGCAAAAGCGAAATGTTTTCATGGTGGTGACTATTGTAATCCATTCCCTTATTCATTTATTCATTCTTTCAATCACAAACATTTACTGGCAACATACTCTGTGTTAGGTTTAGAACTCTGTTAGGCACAGGGCTTACTTTAATGCAGTATTTCTTCTTCTTGATACTATTGACATTTGGGATGAATAACTCTTTGTTATGAAGAGTTTTTCTGTGCATTGGGGATGTTTATCAGTATTCCTGGCCCTACCCTTTGGATGCCAGGTACAGATGTTAATCAGAAAATGTCTACAGATAATTGTTAGCTGTTTCCTGAGGACCACTATTGTAATGAATAAGACATTGTCTATTACATCAATATCAATTAAAGGTCATAATAATAGTAATCACAAAAACAATCACAATGGATAAAACATTTCCTTATATCAGGTTTTTTAAAAATTCTGCCAGTATATCAGCTAATTTAGTATTCCCAACCACTCTATGCTCTGAGAGAAATACCTATGGATTATAAAAGTTTATAAAGAGGGCTGGCGCTGTGATGCAGCGGGTTAACGCCCTGGTCTGAAGCACCAGCATCCCATATGGGTGCCAGTTCAAGACCTGGCTGCTCCTTTTCCGATCCAGCTCTCTGCTATGGCCTGGGAAAGCACTAGAAGATGGCTCAAGTGCTTGGGCCCCTGCACCCACGTGGGAGACCCGGAAGAAGCTCCTGGCTCTTGGCTTCAGATCGGCACAGCTCTGGCCGTTGAGGCCAATTGGGGAGTGAACCATCGGATGGAAGACCTCTCTCTCTCTCTGCCTTTACTCTCTCTGTGTAACTCTGACTTTCAAATAAAAGTAAATCTTAAAAAAAGTTTGTAAGGAATAACCATATTCTCAATTATTTCTACGTGTATTACTATGAACTCCTAAAAGCAAGAATCAGAATTACAGAACTTACATTTTAAGAAACGAGTCTAAAAATAGAAAAATTATTTTCAAGATAAATAGTAGTTTATTTGATAGAGCCAACATGATAAAGCAAACAGTTTTCCTATGATCAAGTTTATAAGGGAGTGCACACACTTTGTGGAAAATATCCATTATATTTTAGTTCCATTTTTCCACAAACTTTTTTGAAACCCTTCTTACATAACTAAAATTTTCCATTGTTTGTGCTTTAGTTTATATTAATTACACTTTACACTTTACTCTGTGTATTTATTTTTGTTTTGAACACACATATTGATTTTTATGTATAGATTTTAATTGAGTAAAACCTTACTTTGTAGTCTTTTTATGACTAATAAAATGAATATAACAAGATGTTTTCTGGGCTTCAGAACAATAATTAATCATTGTTTTTTGGAGTACAAAGTCACTGTTGTGTTTACCAAATTAAAATCACCCGGTTTATGGAGGAAGAATCCAAAGCTAAGCAGGGCAAATTGACTTGCTCTAGGTCTAGTCTACTTTTGGTAGCTAATACTTGAAATTCCACAGACAGTTATACAGTTATACAGAAACAATGTTTATGTGGGCTCACATTGTATAAGTCCATGGTTGAAGGGTCGCATCTTGTGATGGCTTTCTTGCTGGCAGAGTCAGTGGTACAGGGTATCACATGGCAAGAGGCAGTAAGTATATGTGTGTCTGTCTGGTTTCTCTCTTATAAAGCCACTATTGTCCAATCGTGAGAACTCCACTCTGATGTCCTTATCCAATTCTAATCACTCCAAAGGCCCCACCTCTAAATACCACAGTTGGATTAAGTTTCCACCCTCATAATACCTTACAATGGAATACAATCACAACTTATGAAACCATATCTAAACATGTGGCTTTTGGACCAAATTTGGTCTTTGGATCAAACTCAGCCTGACTTGTTTCTGTAAATACAGTTGTGCTGGCACACAGCTATACTTCTTTGTTCGTGTACAATCTATGGCTGCTTTTTTTTTTTTTTTAATTTGACAGAGTTAGACAGTGAGAGAGAGAGAGACATAGAGAAAAGTCTTCCTTCTGTTGGTTCACCCCCTAAATGGCCGCCGTGGCCGGCGCTGCATCGATCCAAAGCCAGGAGCCAGGTGCTTCTTCCTGGTCTCCCATGTGGGTGCAGGGGTCTAAGCAATTGGGCCATCCTTCACTGCCCTCCTGGATTGGAAGATGAGCAACTGGGACTAGAACCCGGCGCCCATACAGGATGCTGGCACCGCAGGTGGAGAATTAACCAAATGAGCCATTGCGCCGGCCCCTATGGCTGCTTTCCTTAGTGGTGGCAGAGATTCATGGACCTGTAATCCTGGAGAATTTACCATCTGGCTCTTTGTAGTGTTCATTAACCTCTACTCCAGGCCACACCAAAAACTAGAGCTAAAGGAGAACTGTGAGTTGTTGGATCTATTAATGAACAGCTGTATGGTGCAGTGGCACCATCTCTGGGCTTTGGAATCAGATGGGAATTTGAATTCTGTCTCAACCACTCATGAGCTGTTTATCCTTGAACACACAACTTGATCTCCTTGAATTTCATTTATCTATTGTGTAAAAATACACAGGAGGTAAATATATTCTGATATTTTGTTTTGTGGTTTATGAAAGTTTGATAAAGCCTCTGGTATTTACGCAAAGTAGATGATGTTAAAACACAGTGCCCCTTGTACTTAATAGCTGTAATATTTACTCAGTTGTTCAATAAATACTTAACAAAGACCATTGAGGGTACCTTGACAAGGACTGAGGTATAAAGTGAGGGCACGTTGGTAGGGATTAGGGGTACAGGAAAGATAACAGGCACACTTGGCATCTGAACTCAGTACATTTTAGCCAAGCAGAAAGCAGCTAAGAGAAGCACCTTTAGATCTTATTCAAACATAGTAGGAGAGGACATTTAATCAAAGACTTTTAGAAGTTTCAGGATTAATAAGGCACAGAGGATGGGGGGCGAGGTAAAGGATGTTCCAGGCAAAGGGAACAACATAAATGACAAGTTTTAGATGAGTGATTCATACTAAAAGAACAAAAACAACAAGCAGTCAGTAAAATTTGAGTGAGAATTCAATCTTTGGAGAAAGTAGGGAGAGAAGAATGGCTGTGACGATGAGCACAATTCAGGTTCTTTTTTTTTTTTTTTTTTTTTGACAGGCAGAGTGGACAGTGAGAGAGACAGAGAGAAAGGTCTTCCTTTGCCATTGGTTCACCCTCCAATGGCTGCCGTGACAGGTGCACCGTGCTGATCCGATGGCAGGAGCCAGGTACTTATCCTGGTCTCCCATGGGGTGCAGGGCCCAAGTACTTGGGCCATCCTCCACTGCAATCCTGGGCCACAGCAGAGAGCTGGCCTGGAAGAGGGGCAACCGGGACAGAATCCGGCGCCTCTTTTTTTTTTTTTTTCAAATCAATAGATCTTTTATTGGATTATTACAATGCCATATGACATAATTTGGGTTCTTGTTTCTGTTGCTGGAAAACTTTTAGATATTATTCATTAGCCCACTAAACTCTTCCTTTTTCAGAGACACAGGTACCATCCAAAATTTTTCTGATATTCTTGTTTTTTTTTTTTTTTTTTTTTTTTTTTTATCTTTTATTTAATGAATATAAATTTCCAAAGTACGTCTCATGGGTTACAATGGCTTTCCCCCCCATACCGTCCCTCCCACCCACCACCCTCCCCTTTCCCACTCCCTCTCCCCTTCCATTCACATCAAGATTCATTTTCGATTATCTTAGTATACAGAAGATCAGCTTAGTATACCTTAAGTAAGGATTTCAACAGTTTGTTCCCACACAGGAACATAAAGTGAAAAATAATAGATGATTTTTTTTTACATGATGATGAAATCAGATCAGACCTATTGTCATGTTTAATCCCAGTGAGAGTCAAGTTGGGAATTGATAGTTTCTTTTCTTTTTTTTTTTTTAACAGAAGATCAGTTTAGTGTACATTAAGTAAAGATTTCAACAGTTTGCACCCCCATAGAAACACAAAGTGAAATATACTGTTTGAGTACTCGTTATAGCATTAAGCCTCAGTGTACAGCACATTAAGGACAGAGATCCTACATGAGGAGTAAGTGCACAGTGACTCCTGTTGTTGACTTTACAAATTGACACTCCTGTTTATGGCATCAGTAATCTCCCTATGCACCAGTCATGAGTTTCCAAGGCTATGGAAGCCCCTTGAGTTCTCCGACTCTTATCTTGTTTAGACAAGGTCATAGTCAAAGTGGAGGTTCTCTCCTCCCTTCAGAGAAAGGCACCTCCCTCTTTGAAGACCTGTTCTTTCCACTGGGATCTCACTCACAGAGATCTTTTTGACAGAGTGTCTTGGCTTTCCATGCCTGAAATACTCTCATGGGCTTTTCAGCCAGATCCGAGTGCCTTTAGGGCTGATTCTGAGGCCAGAGTGCTATTTAGGACATCTGCCATTCTATGAGTCTGCTGAGTATCTCACTTCCCATGTTGGATCACTCTCCCCTTTATTTATTCTATCGGTTAGTGTTAGCAGATACTAGACTTGTTTATGTGCTCCCTTTGACTCTTAGTCCTTTCATTATGATCAATTGTGAACTGAAATTGATCACTTGGAATAGTGAGATGGCATTGGCACATGCCACCTTGATGGGATTGAATTGGAATCCCCTAGTATGTTTCCAACTCTACCAATTGGGGCAAGTCAGCCCGAGCATGCCCCAAATTATACATCTCTTCCCTCTCTTATTCCCACTTTTATGTTTAACAGGGATCACATTTCAGTTAATTTTCAACACTTAAGAATAACTGTGTGATAATTACAGAATTAAACCAGTCATATTAAGTAGAACAGACAAAAAAAAAATACTGAAAATTACAAAACCTTAAAGAAAGAAATAGAAGAGGATACCAAAAAATGGAAAAATCTTCCATGCTCATGGATTGGAAGAATCAACATCATCAAAATGTCCATTCTCCCAAAAGCAATTTATAGATTCAATGCAATCCCAATCAAGATACCAAAGACATTCTTCGCAGATCTAGAAAAAATGATGCTGAAATTCATATGGAGGCACAAGAGACCTCGAATAGCTAAAGCAATCTTGTACAACAAAAACAAAGCCGGAGGCATCACAATACCAGACTTCAGGACATACTACAGGGCAGTTGTAATCAAAACAGCATGGTACTGGTACAGAAACAGATGGATAGACCAATGGAACAGAATTGAAACACCAGAAATCAACCCAAACATCTACAGCCAACTTATATTTGATCAAGGATCTAAAACTAATCCCTGGAGCAAGGACAGTCTATTCAATAAATGGTGCTGGGAAAACTGGATTTCCACGTGCAGAAGCATGAAGCAAGACCCCTACCTTACACCTTACACAAAAATCCACTCAACGTGGATTAAAGACCTAAATTTACGTCCTGACACCATTAAGTTATTAGAGAACATTGGAGAAACCCTTCAAGATATTGGCACAGGCAAAGAATTTCTGGAAAAGACCCGGGAGGCACAGGCAGTCAAAGCCAAAATCAACTATTGGGATTGCATCAAATTGAGAAGTTTCTTTACTGCAAAAGAAACAGTCAGGAGAGTGAAGAGACAACCGACAGAATGGGAAAAAATATTTGCAAACTATGCAACAGATAAAGGGTTAATAACCAGAATCTACAAAGAGATCAAGAAACTCCACAAAAACAAAACCAACAACCCACTTAAGAGATGGGCCAAGGACTTCAATAGACATTTTTCAAAAGAGGAAATCCAAATGGCCAACAGGCACATAAAAAAATGTTCAAGGTCACTAGCAATCAGGGAAATGCAAATCAAAAGCACAATGAGGTTTCACCTCACCCCGGTTAGAATGGCTCACATACAGAAATCTACCAACAACAGATGCTGGCGAGGATGTGGGGAAAAAGGGACACTAACCCACTGTTGGTGGGAATGCAAACTGGTTAAGCCACTATGGAAATCAGTCTGGAGATTCCTCAGAAACCTGAATATAACCCTACCGTTCGACCCAGCCATCCCACTCCTTGGAATTTACCCAAAGGAGTTTAAATTGATAAAGAAAAAAGCGGTCTGCACCCTAATGTTTATTGCAGCACAATTCACAATAGCCAAGACCTGGAACCAACCTAAATGCCCATCAATGGTAGACTGGATAAAGAAATTATGGGATATGTATTCTTTAGAATACTATACCGCAGTAAGAAACAACGAAATCCAGTCATTTGCAACAAAATGGAGGAATCTGGAACACATCATGCTGAGTGAAGTAAGCCAGTCCCAAAGGGACAAATACCATATGTTCTCCCTGATCGGTGACAACTGACTGAACACCAAAAAGGAAACCTCCTGAAGTGCAATGGACACTATGAGAAATGGTGACTTGATCAGCATAGCCCTGACTGATATTCTTGTTTTTAACTGGTGTTGCCTGTTGAATCAAGTTCAATGCCATTTCCTTCAAGGATTAACTCATCTTTCTGGGTTTGAGACACTGAACAAGCAACACTTGGCCTCACCTGAACCCTTCAGATGTACTTTTCACCCAAGAGGTTTTAGATTTCAACAAGGGACCCATTCTCTTGAATAGTCACATTGATGGGGGAAGTGAGACCTCAACTTGTAATGAAAGCCCAATGTGACCCCCTTGATTACATTCTGTACATGACTGCAGATAGTGCAAACGGTTGCCAGTTCCTTTCTATTTCTCCACCACTAGTCAACCTGCAGCCTTTTCTCTTTCTTTTCAAGGGGGTTGAGTTCTACACTGATGTGACTGAAGTCCCTCTGCAGGGTTTCTCTGGGACCCTTCATAATAACTGTGTGCCCCACAGATTGATGTCGACATTTTCTGGAATGTTGGCAGTCTGAGTGCTGAGAATGGTCTTCATTCTCGCAGTAGATGTGGCAAAGGGCACAATCCAGGTTC
Source organism: Oryctolagus cuniculus (assembly GCF_051225735.1). NCBI lineage: Eukaryota > Metazoa > Chordata > Mammalia > Lagomorpha > Leporidae > Oryctolagus > Oryctolagus cuniculus. Next base: position 157,858,166 of record NC_142872.1, on the reverse strand, counting down.
TAAAAAGCCAATGTAGCAGATGAAGGAGATGAAGAGACAACTCCAGGGGTGACTTGTCAGTATTGTCACCTAGGACCAACTCAGGGTCCTCACTACTGTGGACTTCCAAACACAGAAGATCAAAAAGTCATCTAAGGGGAAAAGGAGATACAGCAAAATCTGTGGTCCCCAGTGCCCCCTACACTGCAAGGAACTGAGCTCCAAATAGATTAGAAGATTAAATTTTTTGGATTATACTTAATAGCTTTGCCCTGAACAACTGAGCTGTAAATGACCATTTGTTGAGAGTAAGGATAGGAATTATCTCATGCAATTTTTGTTATATATATTTACAGATGTATATATTGGTTTGCAATTGAAAAAAGTATTTTAATTATGAATTACAGTATTTTTTTATGTAAATAATGCTCTAAGGTCCTTGAGGTTCTTGGTTCTGTGGTCCTTCCCACACGGTATGACTCGTTTCAATCTGATGTCTTCATGTGACACCACCCTGCAACCCTACTCTCTGAGGGTCGATAGATAGAGCCCTAACTGATAGGGATTTCCATTCACCGATTCATTTTTTGAAAAGATCTAAAGAAGGAGAGCATCTCCCTCAAGAGGGGCTCATTGCCCATCCCACTGGAAAGTATGCAAATGTGGTGACTTAAGAGGTCTCCAGTGGAGTTTTCACAGGGAAGGGAAGTCATATCCTTGAATGTAGATGGCCCAGGTCCTGTGAGCAGGGGGCACATTTCTTCATAGGTGCAATGAACCTCTTTAATTCCCTCTTCTAACTATAATCTCTAGTATGGTATCGATTACATGGGCTGGGAACTAGGGATTTGGAAACAGATTTTTAGTCTTAAAAATATCTGAAAACTGCTACTCAATCTTTTTTTCCTTAATCGTTTAAGAAGGAAAAACAAATGAAACCATGTAAATATATATAGATATAAATATTTATGCATTGTCTTTTCTGTTTTTGACAATGTCCATTGCCAGCAATAGCTGATTGCTTAAGAACTGTAATTGGTACTGTGGAGAGGAAGACAGTATTAAAATCAGAGACTTTAGTTTTATGTTGCTGCTCTTGTGCGGCCTTGAACAAATCATCGACTTATTCTGAGCTTTGGTCAGTAATAAAAGTTTCATCTAACAAGTACCTGTCATGTGTCAGGCATGGGACAGATACTCCAAACATGAAAGAAATCCTGAAAGGTAGCTGAACATGTGAAATGATTTTGGGCCACACAACTAGTCAGAGCTAGGATACAAAGTTCAATATAAGTCTGGTTGGCTCTAAAGTCCCTTGTTTTTCCATTATATTTCTCTGTATCATTTAAAAATGGAAATTGGAATAAAACTACTTACTAACATCAAGGTTGTTTTAAGGTAAAATCAATTAAAATAAATATCGGCCGGCACCACAGCTCACTAGGCTAATCCTCCACCTTGTGGCGCCAGCACACCGGGTTCTAGTCCCGATCGGGGCGCCGGATTCTGTCCCGGTTGCCCCTCTTCCAGGCCAGCTCTCTGCTGTGGCCAGGGAGTACAGTGGAGGATGGCCCAAGTACTTGGGCCCTCCACCCAATGGGAGACCAGGAGAAGTACCTGGCTCCTGCCATCGGATCAGCACGGTGCATTGGCCGCCGTGCACCAGCTGCGGCGGCCATTGGAGGGTGAACCAACGGCAAAAGGAAGACCTTTCTCTCTGTCTCTCTCACTGTCCACTCTGCCTGTAAAATAGATAAATAAATAAATAAATAAATAAATATCAAAAATTCAAATGCTGCTAGTTACTGTGAACATGGCCATGATTCATGTGATTATGACCATTACTCTTCTTAGGAGCCTGGATAAGCCTCTATGTGGTTATTGTTACGCAACACTTATTGCACACACCCATACTTTAACTGCAGACCATTTATGTGCTGATTTTCTGTACTAGACTGTGTGCCTTGAGAGAGGGGATCTTGATTTATTTGGTCGTATATTGCTAGTAACTTACCACCATGTTTGGTATGTAGTTAAGTGCTCAATATTTGAATGTGTTGCAAAAATATGCATAATTTTCAGACTGTTGCAGTACAGAAAAATTTTATATTTAGGCTTATGCCTGTGTTTTCAGAATTCATCTTTTAAAATTACAAAATTAGGCCAGTGCCGTGGTTCACTTGGCTAATCCTCCACCTGCGGCACCGGCACAGTGCTGGCCATGGTGGCCATTAGGGGAGTGAACCAATGGAAGGAAGACCTTTCTCTCTGTCTCTCTCTCTCACTGTCTATAACTCTACCTGTCAAATAAAAAATAAATAAAAAATAAAAAAATTACAAAATTAAAAAGAAAGTCTGGGGGTGGGCATTTGCTCTAGTGGTTAAACCACCAGTTAGGATGCCTGGGTCCCATATCAAAGTGCCTTAGTTCAATACTTGGCTCTGATTCTTGACTCTAGCTCCCTGCTAATGCACACTCTGAGAGGCAACAGTGGTGGTTTAAGTGGTTGGGTTCCTGCTGCCCATGGTGGATACCCAAATTGAGTTCCTGGGTTCTGCCTTCAGTTTGGCTAAGCTCCAGCCATGGAGCACAGGCTCTGGACACACATGGGTCTGAGCTCTAATCTGTACTGCATCTCTTGTGAGTTGTATTACAACCATAGTAAACGTGTAATAATGATATTTGATAGTGATGATGGTAAGACAACATCTGATATTTCAGGATGATTCCTGAAAAAGCACTAAGAAGTAGGCTTATAAAATATTTTATTTCTAATTGACAAATAATAATTGAGGTAGCTGCATTTCCATGTTCATTGCAGTACTATTCACAATAGCAGAGATATGAAAGAGACCTATGTGTGTATCAACAAATCAATAGATTAAAAGTGTATATGTACACAATAGAATACTATACAATCTCATAAAACAGGGAAATCCTATAATTTGTGACTGTGTAGTCAAACACGGAGGGCATTATTCTAAATGAAAGAAGCAATGAGCTCTATCTGTAAAAATCTCATTTCATCCTCAAATTCTGGTAATATGTGGAAAGCAGGAAAAGCTGCTATGGATTTGACATGGTTGAAAAAACACAATGAATATAAGTGGTAACAATACAAACTGGAGTATAGTGAGGACTGCAGAAAGGAATTATCATCATCATGGCATTGGCAAAGGGCCCTAATGCCTTAAATGATGCCCCCTCATCATTTAATGCAGTGGGATGATGCCACTCCCATTGTTGGTGGGAATGAGAATTGAAATTCATGGATAAGAAATGGGGCACAGGGTTAAGATAAAGTGACACTTCTAGATTATGGTGATTTTGTCATTATTTTGTTTGGGACCAGCAATCTGAAATTGAGTATTTTAATTCAAAAATATGTTTTAAATTGGCCTTTTCAAAATAATTTGCTGAGTTTTGATGTGTATGTTCATTATGCTGAGTGAAATAAGCCAGTCCCAAAGGGACAAATACCACATGTTCTCCCTGATAGGTGGCAACTAACTGAGCACCAAAAAGGAAACCTGTTAAAGTGAAATGAACACTATGGGGAGAGTCCTCAAAATGACTTCTTTTAGTATAACAAAGAGCGTGAGCTCTGGAGAGACATTGCTACATTTAGTCCTGTCTCCAGAACATTCCAGCTCTTTGATTTTCTTGACTGTTCTGTGTTGCAATTTTCTCATCTATAAAATGGTGATACTATTCATAATCCTATGTTTGGGTATTTAATGAATACTAATAAGTATAAAATGCCTAGAGAATAACGAGAAAATGTGGGTCATTTAATTCTTTTCATAGACTAGAAAAAGGAGAGGTCAGAATTATTCTTTCTGGACCAGCTACATCTTTGAAGAAGGAGCTTTAAATAAAGCCTTATGTAACACACACTCATGCACATGCAGGCATTTGCACACACTCACACACACTCAGTCTCTAGCTATAGTGCAACCATTCCCTTTGAAGGTATCATGTCAAGGTTCTCCTTGGTCTTGCTGCATTGCAGGACGATTCGTTATGAAATTGCCTTTCACTGCATGAAATAGGATCTGGCAATACTGAAATGCCTGAGTGAGAAAGAGCATACAGTGGAGGTGAGAGGCAGAGACCCAGAAAAGAGAAATGTGCCGGCTGATGCAGAAGCAGAATGCAGCTCTTTCATCTTATTAAGAGATATTCTTATTCCCACTCTATTATGGTCAGGGAGCCTATTTTAGATTAGTGGGGATGTTAATTTATTTTAGATTAGTGGGAATGTTAATTTATTTTAGATTAGTGGGAATGTTAACTTATCTCCAAATTCTATAGTGTGATCCTGAGGATCCCGCGTGTGTGTGTGTGTGTGTGTGTGCTTGACATTTCTCTTAAACTTATTTTCAAATAAATCCTCATGATATTGTTCAGAATAATTGATGAAGGAGGAATAGGACACTTCTCAGTAATACATAACCAAAGCCAGACGCAAATCATGTAAATTGCTTCATTCGCGGGGATAAAACTAAATTGTTTGGCAAGGCAGGAAGTCAGAGAGAACAGAAAAGATCCAGAGGGAGCTGTGCAGGAATGATGAGTGTATTTTCCTTATTATTTCTGCATTTGTCAAAATGGAATGTATTCCCCTCCTATTTTATATTCTTAGCTCTATACACAAGACAATCAATGGCATTATAAATAAGTCTATTTTTGTCATGGGTATGAGACTGCTCAGGAAATGGAATAGAAAATCACTTTTCAGTCTAGCCTCAAAATCAATTTTTTCCAAGTTATTTTTCTCATAACAACACTTCTCTTTGTTTCTTGGAATTTTCTTTCAGTTCCCACCACCCATACTCTTTAAGGTGTTTCATTGCCTCCTCTTACACCTGTGATTCGCTTCGTGACATGAAGCCCTTAATTACGCATTGTCATGTTTATCAGCCAGACTGCAAGACTCCTGAAGTCAGGGATATTTCTTGCACTCCTCTCTCCCCTGTGGAAGTACAAGTTCTAGTAGGCACACAGGACAATATTAAGCTCCTCAAACTTGACATTGTCACACAGTAATCCTGCCCTGAGTATTCTGCCTGTCTTGCGTCTGTGTTATTAGGTTTGGCCCTGTGTTATTAGGTTTTCACATGCAGTAACTTCCTCTGTAGCCATGCTGGGTTTCCTTTAACTCTCCTCTCCCTGACTCACCTGCCCCTTCACCATGGTGGTTGGTTTAGAGACAAAGTGTTTTGATCCATTTGGATACCTTCAACAGAATATCATAGACTGGATGGCTTATAAACAGCAGAAATTTCGTTTTTTTCTTCATATTTACTTTCATTTTTATTTGAAAGAGAGAGAGAGAGAGAGAGAAAGAGAGAGAGATTTCATTCAGGTCAGTTAGAAAAACAGGGACACACCCTGCCACCATTCCTCCTCCTTCCTCTCTTATTCTCTCTCTTAATTCTTTCAATGATCTACTTTCAGTTTCCTTTATACTCATGATTAACCCAACACTAAGTAAAGAGTTCAACAAATAGAAGAAAAAAAACCTGTTCCTCAACAGTTGAGACAAAGGCTGTAAGTAATCATCAACTCTCAAAATGTTAATTATACTCCTATTCATCATATTTTTGGAACTCTATTAGTTACCACAGATCAGGGAAAACATATGGTATTTGTCTTTTTTGGGACTGGCTTATTTCACTAAGTACAATGGTTTCCAGTTGCATTCATTTTGTTGCCAAAGACTGGTTTTGTTCTTTTTTTACAGCTGAGTAATATTTCATATGTATGAATCACAATTTCTTTATCCAGTCATCAGTTGATGGACATCTAGGTTGATTCCATATCTTAGCTTTTATGAATTGAGCTTCAATGAACATGGGGGTGCAGATAACTCTTTAATATGCTGATTTCATTTCCCTTGGGTAAATTCCCAGCAGTGTGATTGCTGGGTCATAGAGTAGATATATTTTCACTATTCTGAGGTATCTCCACACTGTCTTCCACAATGGCTGTACTGGTTTACATTCCCACCAACAGTGGATTAGGTTATATTTTTCCCCACATCCTTGCCAACATTTATTATTTGTTGAATTCTGTATGAGAACCATTCTAACTGGGGTGAGGTAAAACCTCATTGTGGTTTTGATTTGCATTTTCCTGATGGCTAGTAGTCCTCAGCATTTTTTTAAAGTGTCTGTTGGCTATTTGAATTTCCTCTTTTGAGGAAACTGAAAAATGCCTGTTCAAGTTCTTTGCCCATTTTGTAACGGGATTGTTTGTTTTGTTGTTGTTGAGTTTCTTGAGCTCTTTGTATATTCTGGGTATTCATCCTTTATTAGTGGCATAGTTTACAAATATTTTCTCCCATTCTTTCAGTTGCCTCTTCACTTTGTTGAGTTTCCTTTGCAGTGCTGAAGCTTCTCAGCTTGATATATATTGCTTTGTTTTAAAAAAGTTCCTGTTTTCCATGGACTGTGTTTGAGGGGGTATTCAAAAGTTCATAGAAAATGTGTTATAAGAAAGAAACTACCTGGATTTGAAGATTGTTGCAAATAAAATAAACTTTTAATTCTATTTTCCATGAAGTTTCCAAAGTCCCTTCATGTAGATTATAAAGCCTACGTATGCTATACCTTCCGGGCTTGTGTAAGTCCACCGTGTGATATTCTCACAATAACTAAATTGCCTAAGGATGCACTTTCTCAGACGGTAGTTCCATCACTAAGTAATATTTGTATTCCTTTTCTCATTTTATCACGGGGAACCCGAGAATCACAGAGGTTAACCCATTTACTCAATACCATAAAGCTCATTAATGATGTTTCCAGAGTGTGAGCACAAGCTTACCTCCCTCCAAAACTTGAGCTCTTTCACTGAATCCCAAAGGAAAGCTTCTGGTACTCATTGCATTGAACTTCTACCCTCAAATTTTACATTTATTCAGCATTGTGAACTTTTTTCAGCAATTTCACTGCATCCTAGACTGTAACTGTGAACAATTTTCATATATTCCTTTGAGTCAATTCTTCTTAAACAGATCTTCCTTACTCCTGTAACTGTGGCTTGTTTAGGGAGGAAACACGGTCTTATTTCCTTGCATTCTTCCACATGTTTACATGTTCAGAACAGATGGACCATAGTTCTATCTGTTTTCCCTCCTACTCTTTTCCATCACCTCAAATCTCCACAATTCTTTCGGACTATCTTCAGTTCCAAAGATGTCTTTCTTAAATTTTTTATTTGTAAATTTAAAAATACTATTTTTAAAGATTTATTTATATATTTGTAAGTCAGATTTACAGAGAGAGAGGAAGAGAGAGAGAGAGAGAGTGAGAGAGAGAAATCTTCCATTCGCTGGTTCACTCCCCAAATGGCCACAACAGCTGGGGCTGTGCTGGGTCAGGCCCAGGAGTTGGGAGCCTACTCTGGGTCTCCCACATGGGAGCAAGGGCCCAAGCAACTGGGCTAAGCTCTGCTTCCCTCCCAGGCACATCATCAGGGAGCAACCAGGTCTTGAACCAGGTCCCCAGTGGGTTGCTGGCTTTGCAGGTGGAGGCTTTACCCACTACGCCTCAGGGCTGCCCCTCTCTCCCAAATTATTTTCATTGCACATTTTTATGGGTAAAGTGTGGTAACTAATTCAATATGTGAATACAAAATCAGATAAATTAGCATTCCTGTCACCTTAAACGTTTAAAAAATTTTTGATTAACACTCAGTAGCTGTACTTCTTTTTGGGTAATGTGATATCTCAATAAATGTATACACTGTGTACTGGCAAAATCTTGATAACTAATATTTCTAATGTTTTTCCTTGCCATTATATTGTGAATAGAAGTCTGGAGCCCCTCTCTTCTATTTTCTCAGAAAAATATAAATATATTTTTTGAACTCTATAGTCCCTCCACAATAGAAACAATAGAAATTTTCCATATCACACAGAAATGTAACAATAGAAATTTTTCCTTCTATCTAACATTGTTCTGGTGCCCACTATCCCATCTTCTTCTATCCTTTTCCCTCTCACCCTCTCAGTCTTTAGAATTCACTATTCTATGTTCAGATTGACATCTTTTTCTGTTTCTTTTTTTTTATGCTTTTGTATATGAGAGAGGACATATGGTATTTGTCTTTCTGTGTCTGGCTTACTTCAATTCACATTATGTCCTCCAGCTTCACCCATTTTGCTTCAAATGACAGGGTTTCATTTCTTTTTATGGCTGAACAATATTCCATTGTGTATATTTACCATATTTTCTTTATTCATCCATCTGTTGAGGGACACCTTGGTGGATTCCATATCTGGGCTATTGTGAGCAGTGCTGCAATAAATATGGGTGTACAGGGATCTCTTTGATACAATGGTTTCATTTCTTTTGGATACATACCCAATAGAGGGATTGTTGGATCATATGATGGATCTATTTTCCAAGAGTATCTTTTTGAAACTCGTTATTTCCCGCTTCTAAATGTCATCTAATTATTCACACTTACACGTTTAATATTTTCAGCTACATAAAAATTGATTCCTTCCCATCCTTGTTGATTTATGTCTAATAAACCCTAGAGCAGCTCAGATGTGGTGGAAATGTGTCCTCCTCCTCTATCCAGCTCCTCTCCTTTCCACCTCAATGAGTGGCATTACCAAATTCTGGTTGCCTAAGTGACAGCCAGAGTCATCCTTAACTCCCCCTCTTATGCAAGAGCCCACATTTGATTGGCTCCCAAGTCCAATCAATTCCACTGCCCTAGTACCTCTCCATATACCACTGCCATGAGTCACTGGGCTGCTGCAAAAACCTTCCAACAGGTTTTCCTATGCATAGCCTCCTCCTTCCAATCCATTGTTTGTATTGCGGCCAAACTCTTTATTTCAAATAAAATGGAAATTTGATATTTCTCCCTCATTACATCCTGTTGTCCGGTGATTTTTTTTTTAGGAGATCATTGTCTTAGGGGACTACCAGAGATGAATACCATGGAGGCCAGAAGGGAAGTTGTAGGTAACTTGCTGCCAAGGCTCCTAGGTCAAGTGATAAGAGGAAAAGGAGACCTCCAGGTATCTGGTTGATCTTAACAACTGTCAACCATGTAGAAAGGCATCAGAGGTGAAGGGTAGATGTCGCTCTCAGATGAAGTGTGTACATCTGACAGGTGCTTCTTGTGTCCTTTTCTTGGAAAATGATTGCAAGAGAAATGGTGTATGTAGACAAAAGTCCTTTCAGGCACCATCACCTGGACTGTCTAACACTTTGCATTTGATGTGTCCTTTACCTGGGATTTTTCCCTATCAAATTAATTATTGCACCTTCATTTCAGTTCCTTATTTAAAACCATTCTGATCACCCTGTGTGATATGGCAACCTTCTCCACATGCTGATCTCCATGCATCTCTCCTACCTCTATTTTCTTGCTGTGAATTCCTTCTCTATTTGCAATTCTGTATATTCACTTGTCATATCCCTAAGCCTGGAGTGGTCTAGATGCTCCCATTCTCTTCTTCCACGGTTATGCTGTATTGTAATTCTTTGCCATCTTTCTGTCACTCTCATTATTCTAGAAGGTAAATTTCCAAGAGCTGGAGCTTTGCTTTTTTTCATTTTACATTCCTAGAAGTAACTGTTTCAACTTTAATTTCACAGGCGAGAAACAGAGGCAAGAACAATGAAGAGATTAGCCAAAAGTCATGCCATAGTAACTGTCAAAGATGTGATTAGATGAGATATTTCACTCACTCATTGATTTACTGGTTATTTAATTAGGTAGTTAATTCTTCCATTGTTTTCACAAATATTAACTGAAGGGCTTCTGTGCTCTGTGGCAAAGAACACTCAATGATACAGTCTTTGTGCATACAGGTCATCGCCTGATAGAAAGGAAATACGCATAAAAAATTCCAAAACAGAACATTTATGGCAGCAGAGCTGGATAGTAAACCTTTTCTTTGCGGGAGGAATTGCAAAGGTTTTTCAGAAAATGTGAAATTTCCTAGTTACCCACAAAATGAGTGAGAGTGAATCAGCCAACTAGTGAGTACAGAGGTAGGCTAAGGTAACACCAAGTACGTAGTTGTCCTAGAGCTCAGGGAGACATGAAGACATTCAGACATTTTCTTAAAAGAAAGAGGAAGCCCACAGAGCAAAGAAGAGTAGAATTTCAATCAGAAAATACGAGGAATGGGGATGAGGAAGTTTATTCTGGAAGACAGAATAGCCTGCGGGTGTTTGTGGATGAGCATGGATTTGGGTTGGCAAACAGAGAGGAGCTGGAGGCGTAGCTCAGGCATTCTGTGCTTTCCCTACTTCTTGTTGGACATATTGATCTGGAAAGTGGGATTTGGCTGAGATCACTGAATTTGCAAATCATTTGTTTTATTTTCTTGTGTTTTAGGGTAGGATGAGAGGAAGCGAGAAAAGGAAAGGGGAAAGAATTCTCTGGGTGTTGTTTTGGGTAAGTCCGGCCATTTTGATAAAGGAGGCAAGACTTGTTCAGAAATTACTTTTTGTGAGGGAGGCATTTGATATTGTGTTTATGACCCCTACATCTCGTATCTGAGTGAATGGGTTGGAGTCTCAGCTCCCCACACAATTACAGCTTTCTGTGAATGTACATTCTGGGAGGCAGCCATGATGGCTCAGGTGGTTGGGTTTGTGCAACCTATATGGGAAATCTATATTGAGTTCTGGGATCCTGCTTGGGCTTGACCCAGTCACAGCTGTTGTGGCTATTTTGGGAGTGAACCAGATCACAGGGGAGCTCTTTTTCTAACTCTCTGTCTTCCCTCTTCCTACCTCCCTTCCCTCTCAAATATAGAGAAAAAAGGGAAATGCCTCCTTCGGGCAGTAGGTGGCACCCTTGCCCCTACCTCAGAACACTCTGAAGTTGAGGAGCCCTTTGACAAATTTATTTCTCCCTTCTCTGGAGACCTCAGTCTCAGGAGTGATGCTTGTAACCCCACACAAACAGAAAACAAGGGAAAGAGGAATAACAGATATTGGAATGCTTTTATGTGCCAGGTGTGTGCAAGGCGCCTGGATATACAGCATCTTCGTCTGCACAATGCCACGGCCTTCATCCCTCTCTTCCTTTTCCAAAGCCTTTCTTCGTCCTGTCTCCCTCTATCTTCCCAACTCCTTCCATCTTGATTTTCCTCATTCACCTTTAGAATCACCATCGATGGAGGACTTGGTATGGGCCAGGCACCTAGTGAAGCCCTCTCCTAAATGATTTTGTTTAATCTTCACATCTGAGGTCTATTGTTGTCCTCCTTTTGCAGACAAGACAATTGTACCTCAGAGAGATAAAGTAATTTTTTGAAGATTGCACAAGTAATTGATAGTAGAGCAAGAATTTGGCCCTCAACCATAAGGCCTTACTTTTTTCTAATTACATCGTGTCATTGCTTTTTTTTTTTTTTTTGAGTTTTCTTTCTTTTTTTTAAACTTTTATTTAATGAATATAAATTTCCAAAGTACAGCTTATGGGTTACAATGGCTTCCCCCCCATAACGTCCCTCCCACCCACAACCCTCCCCTTTCCCACTCCCTCTCCCCTTCCATTCACATCAAGATTCATAAACAAGAGTGTCATTGCTTTTTTAAACTTCAGATTTACAAACACAATCTTTCTCTACCATACCCAGTGTTACACGCCACAGACTGAAGACCACATCATTTGCTGCTGGGGTGATTTGAAGGAGGTCAAGAAAACCCATTCCTACCACATCACCGATGTTCAAATCTGAAATCTTCAAACCCAGGTGAACGTTTAGTACCTCCTCCTACCCCTGTGACACTCCCCAGTGCAGTCCATTCCAGTGTGTGGTGGGTGCGTCGATGTCCTCTGGTAGGTTGTATATTCATGTGTTATTCATTCATTAATCATTTCAGCTAACACTGAAATAAACATCTGCTATGTGCCAGTCTCTGTTCTTTAGAGGCACAGTTGAGTAGAATAGAATCCCAGGTCTCAAGGTGCTCACAGTCTATGGAAGAGCCAGACCAATGTTGCAGGAAAACTAGTGAGATGAGTCCAAGTTTGCGTCCTGGTGTGACTATGATTTATGAGATTGGATACAATGGTGAGAACACAAGATGTGAAGTTCTATTTGAGTAAGAAGAAGAGAAGTAAAAACAGTACAATCAAAGGCGCTGGTAGAAAGAGATCAAGCTGAAGAGGTGTTGCAATCTAGGGGTCCTTAACACATTATCTCCAAGAAACAAGTGTGGTGGTTTTACATCAGTTACTGTGAATTCAGGGCAGGGAGGAGCCTTACTGGAGCCCTAGAAAGTCTTACTGGAGCCCTTTCTGGCTTGCCTTCATTAAGACCTAGATCTTGTCCTGAAACCTAGATCTTATCTTCTTCGCTAAGTGTTTGTTACAAGAGGCTTCCATCCTGAGTTGTTTAGTGAATGGGTGCTGGGAAGGAGCTGAAGGATGGAGCCAGGCTGGCCTCTAGTCCTCAACTCCCTCACCAGGACATGAATAGCACGTGACAAGTGCCACAATACACACATAGGGCCTTGTATTGTGAAGAAGAGGCCCCAGAGGGATCCCTCTGAAGTTGAGTCATGAGGTGCTGCTTCTCTTGGGTACAAATGCCTCTGCCTGTCCTTTCTGATGTTGCCTTTCTTCTGGTTCCACCTTGTCTAGTTGCTTTGTTTCCTAGATTCTTCCCAGCACACACAGCCTTTGCTCTTGTAGATAGAACACTCTGCTTTCTCTCCGTACTTTTTCACCTTATTTGAATTTCCTTATACAGCTATTTCCAGGTACAGCATCCTTTTTCTATTCTGCGTAACTGAGGCTTAGCAAACCTGCAAATGCTACTGACTCCAGGAAGTCTTCCCTGATAAACTCAATCACAAATGATTTCTACCTTCTTTAAATCCTTCTACTGGTTTGATTGCCATGACCAGGCAGCCTATCAATTGACCAAGAGTCTTACCTGTCTCCTTAACTCATTTTCATTTTCTGTTATTTCTTAAATGATTTATTTATATATTTTAAAGGCAGAGTGTTGGGGGGATAAAGAGAGGGAGAAGGAGAAGGGGAGAAAGAGAAATAGAAATAGAGAGAGAGAGATTGACTTTTTACACTCTCCCAAACAGGCTGAATCCAAGATTCAGAAACTTCATTGGGATCTCCCACTTAGGTGGCAGGAACCCAAGTACTTGCATGTTATCTGCTGCCTCCCTGGCATATTAGCAAGAAGCTGAATTGTAAACGCAGGGTAGCCAGGACTCAAATCAGACACTCAGATATGGGATGGAATCACATATCTGCTGAATCACAAGGCCCACCTTGACAGTTAACTCGTATGTAAAGGCCACTGCATTTCAGAGAAATGAAGGCTCATCTTCAAGATTATGTACTGAATCATACCAGAGTTGATCTTAGAAGACCATAGTTTCGGTGATTCCCAGCTCTTAACCCTGCTCTGTTGCCCTTAGAGATGTTGTCATCGCCTACTCAACTTCCTTCTTGCTGGAGTGGGCTCTTGTCTGTCACTTCCTCACACATTACTGTGTCAGCACATCTTCTCAGCTTCTTTTAGGAGACTAGAGTTTTTATTCTGGTGGAGAAATGGACAACTGTGGTTCTTCTGTTTGTAAACATGTCTCTGAGCTTCCCAAGTCTCTGTTGTGTATTTGTTAGTATATGCCATTCCATGCCAGTACCTTTTGGGGTTGTAGCTAGTGCTCAAACATACGTGCTCACACATACACATATTCCACTCACTGGAAACACACCACAATCATTTCCTCCCTGCTGACATTTTTAGCTATCTGAATTGAGGAAGAGCTCTAGAGCTAACAAAAGGAACAGGTGAAACAGCTGATGTCCTGTGTGGGCTAAGTGATGGAAGATATAGGACTTGAAGTCAGGCAGACCGGGAACCTGTGAAGTCTGTAACACCTTGGGTAAGTCATTGGATTCTCCCACCCTCACTTGTAAGTTGGACTGAAAAGAAAGACAGTTCCAGTTGCTTCAACTGAGCTCCCAACCGTCTCTCTCCTATCTCTGATCTATCATTCAAATGAGCACAGTGGTCCTTCCTTTTACTTCCCTCTTCTCCCTTTCATGGCTTCTCATTTATTTCACGATACAGTTCAAACCCTCAACAGGGCTCATGTGTTCTTAGCCATTTATTGAGTAATCTGTAGCAGGGATTTGCTAAGTCTGGAAGAGTACAAGAAAGAAACACAATCTCTTTTAATAAAGAGATTAACTTTCTTCCTGGTGCTGAACAACACTGCCCTGCTGAATGGCTTGGAACTCAGCATTGTACTTCAATCCTTGGATCTTTGAACACGCCCTTCTCTCTGCCTGCAATGCCTCTCTCTTTTTTCCCTCTGGGATTACTATGTTAAGTTTTCCATCCCTATGTAGGTGGCATTTTTTTTTTTCTGTAAAGTCCACCCTGAACATCTTAGGAAGAACTGTCCTTCTCTTTCCTCCCTTCCTGCTCCATGCACTTAATGCTCTTGCAGGTCTCTCCTCATTGATAGTAACTATTTGCTCACATTGTCTGCCTCTAGAGGTCAAGGACTATAGTCTATTCCATCACCAAAATCTACCATCTGTTCGAAGGCTTGGCTCCTCTTTATCGTCAACTATTGGGTATTTGCCACGTTCCATGCTCCAAGCCAGTTAGAGAAGAAAATTAGGTCAAGACATAAAACAGTCCAAACTACTATTTAAAAATCTTATATTTTTCTTTCATACTTGGATTTTTTTAGAAGGTATGATGAACTCTGCTACTGATTCTCCAAGACAGTGGTATTATTGACGAGTTCTCTGGTAGAACATTATATGTCGAAAAATCTCATTTTGAAGTTTCTCAATGCCCTTTAACATACTGGTTATTTGTGATGATAAATAACAGGCCATTATGTAGAAATGGGGTTGGGGACATATACCAAATCCAAAAGCATAAATGACGTCAGTCAGCTCAAGGCTCTTATTTTAAGGTGGGGAAATGGGGCTCTTGGGAGGTTGGTACCTGGACTGTGGGCAGTTTGTGGATAAGTGAGCTGGGATGAAAAACCTGGCTCTGGTAATGTCTGCCAAACATCTGCTGATGATTAGACACCTACCCCAGGCTTCCAGGGAAAGAATGGAGAAGCAGAAGGTTCTAGGTCTCTCAGCATTTCTCAGCTGGCCAGATGTCTACCCACTGGCATTCTCTGATGGGTTAATACTATCTGCTTTTATAGTGCTCACAGAAATGTCTCAGAGAACTACTGAGCTAATGCCCAGTGGTGGTTGGCATCTTTCTGACCCATTATTGTTAAAAGTCTCATATACATGAACTTTCAATTATGGCCCAAATAAACAGTGCTTCTGACTTAAATTTTAAATGATTGACTTAAATAAACAGTGCTTCTGACTTAAAATTTAAATGATTGACATGTAGCTGCTATTGTGATTATTCACACAGAGTTTCAATTGAATCTTATTGGAGAAACTTTCATCTATTTTCTGGTTCAGTGATAGTAAAAACAAGTACAGGCCGGCGCCGCGGCTCACTAGGCTAATCCTCTGCCTTGTGGCGCCGGCACACTGGGTTCTAGTTCCAGTTGGGGTGCCAGATTCTGTCCCAGTTGCCCCTCTTCCAGGCCAGCTCTCTGCTGTGGCCCAGGAGTGCAGTGGAGGATGGCCCAGGTGCTTGGGCCCTGCACCCCATGGGAGACCAGGATAAGTATCTGGCTCCTGCCATCGGATCAGCGCAGTGCGCCGGCTGCGGCGGCCATTGGAGGGTGAACCAACGGCAAAGGAAGACCTTTCTCTCTGTTTCTCTCTCTCACTGTCCACTCTGCCTGTCAAAAAATAAAAAAAAAAAAACAAGTGCAATCATTTAGGGATCAGCAACACATTCCATATTAAAGAAAGGAGTTCTCCAATTTGATGTAGGAAATGATATGCCAAAACAGGCTAAGAGTTTGGAGGAACATAAGTTTATATATACATATATATTGTATGTCCCAGGATGGATGAGCAGCATATTTCAGTGAACAGAAGAAGGGCACAAAGACCCCTAAAGTCCACCAAAGTTGAATAAGAGCATAGTAGTACAGAGCACTGGTTTGGGCTCATATGCCATTGGTTTAAATCCTCTCTGTTCCATTTGCTATCTGAGTTCTGAATGCTCTTGGGCACACATAACCTTTCTGAGTCTGTCGTCTCATCTGTAACATGGGGCTTATATTGACTATTTCATATGATCATAGTAAGGATCATGTGAGATAGTTTATTTGTGGCTCACTAGGCTAATCCTCCGCCTGTGGTTCTGGCACCCTGGGTTCTAGTCCCTGTTGGGGCACAGTTCTGTCCCGGTTGCTCCTCTTCCAGTCCATCTCTCTGCTGTGGCCCAGGAAGGCAGTGGAGGATGGCCCAAGTGCTTGGGCCCCTGAACTCGCATGGGAGACCAGGAGGAAGTACCTGGCTTCTGGCTTCGGATCAGCTCAGTGCACCAGCAGTAGTGGCCATTTGGGGGGTGAACCAATGGAAGGAAGACCTTTCTCCTCTCTGTCTCTCTCTCTAACTCTGCCTGCCAAAAAAAAATGCCTGTGAGAGGGTAAACATTTGACAAATGATGTCACTCCACCATTACCACTTTGACCACTGTCATTGCTACTAATATTAGCACAGGGACCATTAGAATTAGTACCACTGTCACCTCTACCATCGTAACTACCCCTGTGACAGAACCATGCCCTAGCATCATCACCCACATTATCACCCTCTAGGCCCCAGAATGTAGCCTTGCTAACTTACCTGAAAGAGGTCCTCAGGCCTCCCTTCTAATCATATTTATCACTTACTGTCATTCATCTGTACTGGCAGGAAGTGTTTGAGGTTTGCTGACCCATATGTGACTACTCCCCTCTTACTTGTGCTGTTTGGCTATCACTTGGCTCAGAATTCACCTCTTTCTGCTCTGTCATCCTCTCATGGGCTTTCCAGTTGGGCACATCTGCAATACCAGGTTGCTGGAGTTCATGAGCCAAACCCACCTGGGACCAGAAGTGCATCAACTGCCTCTCAGTCCAATCATCTGTTGGAGTAAGTCTTTCTTCACAGGAACATGGTGTGCATATGGCAAGACTGAACTTTGGGTTTCAGCCTTCCCAGCCTCTGGTGTATGGTACCATCTGCAGGCTCTGGCATCTGCCTGGCATTCCAGCTAGAGCTAGACATTGACCAGAACCTAACGTCCTCTGTAATTTGGGTAAATTCCTTGTTCCAGAGATCTGGACCCTTCCTTCCACGGTGCATAAGTTGCCACCTAGCACCCTAGGTAAATATACAGAATAACTTCAACTTATGTTGTCAGTGCCAGTCTGCTAATTATGATTCTTTTTATTATATGTGACAAAATCAGTATAGTATCATAAAACTTCTAAAATTCTGGGAATCCTGGCTTTGATCTTGGTTGGATATAGATGTTCATGTTTTGTCATTGGGAAGTTTCTCCATCTATTATACTTTTATCCATGTTGGCTGCCTTGTGGGCCCTAATGGTGGTCACTGCTCTGCAAGGTTTACTCCCTGTTGTCACAGTAATTCTGAATGCAAGAGATTCCTCTTCGAATTTGTACAACTGCCTTGTGAATGACATTCGGTGTGCTGATGTCAGCCACATGTCCCCATCCTTGAGTCAATCACTGTGACTAAGGGGATGGGACACATATGACCAGTCAGGCCTGAGATGTATGGTTATCTCTAAAGAGAGGGCATAAATAAGTCAATTCAAGACTAATCACATGGCCAGAGCTGGAGCAGGATGGCTCCTTACAGAAAAATCTGAAGGTTTGTGTCAGAAGAGGAGATTGTATCCAAGGACACAACAAGAGCGAGTACCTATTGTATGGCCTGACGTTGACTGGCCCCGTCACCTAAACGTAATCCTAAGTTTCACTTGCTGGGAACAGTGGAAAGAGTGTGCCTTTGGAAGTGGCAAACCTGTTTGAGTTCTTGCTTTCCCAGTTCCTGGCTGAGTGATCTTGGGCAAGTTGCATAACGTCAGGAACCTTGGATTCTTCTCTTTAAAATGGAAATGATAATATCTTCTGGTCAGTGTTTACTTTTTGGCTTAAATTGTATAATATATCATTTCTGCAACATAGTAGGTATTCAGGTAATATTAGTTCATTTTTCCTTTTCCTTTTTAGATTGATAATGCATGCACGTACTTGAGTCTATTACACCATGTATGCACTTTTATCAGAATATTGGGTTACCCCAGAAGTATAATCTATTTTGCCTCTACTTTCCTTTGATTACTGTATCAGTGACATCAGAGGACCCACCTCATTCATCCACCCATACTTAAAACTCAACTAGTAATAATGATAAAAGGTAATGATTTTGTTCTTTTCTTATACCTGATCTATTTCTTCCCAAGGTTTTTTTCTATTTCCTCTCCAATAGAGGGGGTATTTGCTGATTTTGAAAAGGAAGCATTCATGATACTGATTATCTGTAGTCATAAAGGGCCGATTCACTGCTTGGATAGAGCTTTCAGTTCTACTTTTGCCTCATTTCCAAGCCCAGCCAGGGGTCCTTATTATTCCATTCCCTCTCAGGGTGCTGTGTGGATAAATTGATCCAGAGTCTAATTGTTCCAGCCAAATCATCTGCATTATCTTCCTGGGGTGGTTGGTTGCAAGGTTTATTTACTGACATAGGGGGGTGATGGTAGTAAAGTGGTGGTGAGAGAGGAGAGTGATAGATCCCATGTGAGCCTGCTCACATATCTTTACCTGACCCCTAATCAGGGGTTTCAGGTACTTGAGCAGTTCTCACTGAAATAGTACATAGTTTAACATTTGTTATTTCATGGAGTGTGTCTATGTACTTGTGAACTCTTTGGGGTGGTAGAAATGAATGGAATGACAACATTCATATATAATTATTCCTAGTGCTTTGACCTTAACACCATCTGCCATTGAGAATGTCTGTCAGAATCCATTGTTTATTGAACATGTTCTGAATGTTAAGGTAGCTTTACATATATTATTCATTTTATCCATTTACCAATGTATCCATCCATACATCATGTGTCCATCAATCCACCCATGTATCCAACTAGCCATTATTCTATCTACCTCTTTATCTAATCATTTCATATTAACTGAATAAATCTTCCATGTTAGACCATGATCTAGGTGGAACTTGCCTTGAAGAAGCCACAATCCAACAATTTTGGACTTTCTTATTCCTCATCCCAACAAAACCTTATCTTCCTCTATGCTAAGTAGTGATACTACTGCTTAACTGCAGATTCAGCTGCTTCTCCTTCTAACACTGTTGCTTGTTATGTAAAAATGAGATAATGGATGTGGAAAGCCTCAGGACCACTAGGCTCTAAAAAACCTAGGAGGTTGTTCTTTGCTAAACTTTCAGACCAGAGATGAGAGAGCTAGGAAGGTTCTGTACTAGTTTCATTTATTGCTTCTACAACATAGTACCACAAAGTTAGTGGTCAAAACAGTGTAGATTTATTATTTGGGAGGTCATAAGTATGAAAAAAATATCATGAAGCTATTATCAAAGTGATGACAAGGATGTGTTCTTTGGGGAGGTTTCAGCGAAGAACCCGTATCTTCCAGCATCTAGAGGCTTTCTGCATTCCTTAACTTGTGGCCCCTTCTTGAAGCCAGCAATTACAGCCCTTCAACTTCTGCTGCCATCATCTCATCTCATTCTCTGGCTCACCTGCTTTCCTTTTCTCTACTTAAAGGCCCTTGTGATCCATTGTGCCCACCTGGATAATCCAGATAATCCTACTGTTCTGAGATCCTAACTTATTCACAGTGCAAAGTTCCTCTTGCCTGTGAACCTGGGGATTAAGACAAGGGTATCTTTAGTGAGCTGTTACTCTGTCCACAAACACTTGGACAAATTGCAAAGCCTCAGTTTTCTCATTCAAAAAATGAGCCCAACAACAGAATTATTGTGATAGAATAACTGTGGGGCCTGTGCTGTGGCTTAGCAGGTAAAGCCACCTTTTGTGGTGCCAGCATCCCATAGGGGTGCTGGTTCAAGTCCTGGCTGCTCCACTTCCAATTCAGCAGCCTGATAATGCATCTGGGAAAGCAGTGGGAAATGGTCCTCGGGCCCCTGCACCCATGTGGTAGACCTGGAAGAAGCTCCTGGCTTTAGATTGGCCCAGCTCCAGCCATTGTTGTCATCAGGGACTGAACTAGTCGCTGGAAGATCTCTCTCTCTGGGTCTCTTCCTCTCTTTCACTGTCTGTAACTCTTTCAGATAAGTAAATAACTTAATGTGCAAGCATTTGTGTAGAATTTAGTACAATTGGTATGCCATACTAAATGATCATTAAAACACTGTTTTTAAGAGGATGATAATGGTGAGTTCCTGTGGAGTGATTCCTTCTTCAGCTTTCATGGGGTGAGACCCAGGGGATGCAGCCAACAAGAGAGGTAAGGAACAGCTCTCTACTTTACTTTTTCTCTCTTTCTCTTTTGATAAAAGTCTAGATATTGTCTTTGGCATGATTGGCTCTACTATGGATTCAGTCTAAGGAACTGAGCCAATTTTTCAAGAAAGAAAAGTAATTATTCACCACAATACCAAATAATGCTTTAAGTTCTCAAAAAATGTGACGTGTCAGTTTGTGTATCAGGGAATAATAGTGTGGGGAAGGTGTGGGAAGAATTATGAGGTGCCTTTGCCCAAAGCCATAATGCCTATGATATTCAGAACATGAATGTCATTCTTTCCCCTTCTATTCTACCTGTATGGGTAATATCTGAATCTACCAAAACAATTGGTTTTCTGCTCACGGGGACTTCAGGTATCACTTTGAAATATTGTTCAGAATAAAACTTAATTGAAAATGTAATCAAACTGAAGAATTGCTTGACAAGCCAGGGTCACATTCATAAATGG
This sequence comes from Oryctolagus cuniculus, assembly GCF_051225735.1. Classification (NCBI taxonomy): domain Eukaryota; kingdom Metazoa; phylum Chordata; class Mammalia; order Lagomorpha; family Leporidae; genus Oryctolagus; species Oryctolagus cuniculus. The sequence continues at coordinate 157,837,285 of NC_142872.1, read as the reverse complement.
ATATTTATCTGTCCCCCAGCCATGACGGGGTTTGTGATGGCCCATGAGGTATGGCTGCCGTGGCTGTCCCATCACTCACTGTCCCTGTTATGAGAGAGCTCCCTCAACCTGGATGCACTGTGTTTGCTTAAAAGTCATCTGTCAGAGAAGCAGAGAGCAATTCCTTGCTGGGAAGGCACCAGAATGGGTTCCCTTTAATTTCCACGCAGAATTCCTGCTTTATGAGTTTGAATAGTTTGTCAGATGGTGGGTGTTTCACAGTTTCAGAAAAGGCCTCAGCCTGTGGCTTTGCTTATGTGAGAAGAGTTCAGCCCAGGGACTCTGGCCTGATAGCCTAGACTCTTCCCAATGTCTCCTCCTTGAGGCTGAACCTTGCAAATGTGTCTTAACACTCCCCCAGCAGAAATCCAAAACTCTGGAATGATAATCAAGGAGGAACTCATGGTGTTGTTTGCAAAGAAGTAACTGTGCCTTCCCATGAGATGGCTGGAGACAGAAAGGAGCACAGGTCTAGAATCTCAAAGATCATTATGGGATGGATTGTGTCCTTGGCAATTAACATATTAAAGCCCTAATGCCCAGGACCTCAGAATGTGACTGTACTTGCAGATTGGGTCTTTAGGGTGAAAGGAATTAAGGTGGTATCTAATCCACTCTGATCTTGTACTAATAAGAGGATATAGAACACAGATGCACAGAGGGAAAATCACGTGAAGAGGCTGTTAAAACACAGTCATCTGCAAGTCATGGAGAGAGGCCTCAGAGAAACCAAACATGCTGATACCTTGATCTGGGCCTTCCAGTTTCTGGGGTTGTGCGAAACTAAATTTCTGTTGCTTCAGTCACCCAGCCTGGGGTCTATTTGTATGGCAGCCCCAGCAAACTCATACATAGATCTAACATTTGTATCTGGCCTCCTTTCTGTAGCATTAAGAAAATCACTATATTTCTCTGAATCTCAGTTTTCCCATCTGAAAAATGTTAATCCTGCTAACTTCACAAGGTTGTCAGAGTTATATATGATGAAGATTGTGACAGGTACTTTCATATTCATCTCATTCGTGCTAAGTGGCCAAGGAGTCAAAGCCAGGATTTCTTGTCTAGCTACCACCTAAGCCAGAATGATATTTCACGTTTGAATAACTGTGACATCTTGGAGTGGTGAAATGAGGATTATGAGAACACACACAACTTCTGCAGGAAGAGTGTCCCGAGGGATGCATGGAGTAGATTTAGGGGGAGAAGGAGGTGGGAAGTACACCCAAATGCAAACAGTGAGAATTATTCCCTGATCTTCTAATTCTAGCTTTGTGTTCTTGGAAGTCACCTAACCTCCTGCAGTCTGTTATTCTCAGATTTCAGGTGAGTGTGAACTTACCCACCCCATGGGGTTGCTGCAAGAAATCACTTATATGAGCAACTAATACAGTTCCAAGGGTATAGCAGGCTCTTAGTGAATAACACTATTTTGTTTCATTTGCTCTGGTTTTCTTCCTGATTATACATATTTTATAGCCGTTTCCCCCATTTTTCACAGAGTGCCGTCTCAGACCCAATTCCCTCTATCTAGTCCAAGGTAGAGATATAGGTCTCACATGGACACTGGCTGACTGAGTCACAGCATGTAGGCAAAGAAATATCTTTAGCCTCAAGGAGATCAAGCCTCCCTTCATCCTTCCTCACACATTAGAGATCAAAGCAGTTCTTGGGCAACACACAGAACTCCTTCCCCAACCAACCACACAGAATAGGGTTGGCAGAGTCGCCTCACGACTCTAACCAGTAACTGAGCACTTGAAACATCTGCCTCCAACCCTGGTTCCTAAGAACAATACCGCCTTAAATAATGGGAGCATTTAACGGGCCTGAGGACCCTTGGATCTGTTGTTCAGCCTCAGAATTATCTTGTGCATGGCTAGGGGTTAACATGGGCTCCATCACACTCTAATCTGCTGCCTGATTCGTTATGTTGCCCACCGGTTACTGCTTTCCTACTCTGGTAATCTGCACGGTACTTCACTTCAGTCTTAGTGTTGTCAATCTCTTATCAAGCTCACTTACAGAAATTGGGACCTTGTTCTAAAACCCAATTCAGGAAGCAGAAGAGCTTTCTTACTTATGATGTTGTCTGGTACCAGCTACCTGTTTGAGTCTTGGACTCTCCTGTATTTGTGTTTGGTCATCCTTTTAGGACAACATCCAACCATCTTCTGCTATCTATTGAGCCTCATCATATCCTGAGTTGACACAGAGTGAACAAAATATAGTCCTGGCTCTCCAAGAGCTCACATTCCTTTGGAGGAGACAACTAAACACAGAGCTGCACAGTACAGTGTGAGCCATTCTACAATTAATGTAGGAAAGAAGACCAATGGAATCTCAGAGGAGCAGGCACTAAAATTTGGGCTGAGAGGTTAAGGAAGATTTCCCAGAGGAGATGATGCTAGAGTTGAGTGTAAGAGGCCGAGAAGCAGCTTTGCTAAGGGACAAGGAAGGACCTTGGTCCTACCAACTACTTGTGAAGCTTGAAACTTGGTGCCTTCCAAAATCTAGACTGGTATTTCCCAACTCTCCCAAAGGGCAGATGCCATGACTGAATTGTGTCCCCACTGAATTCCTGTGTTGAAGGCCTAAGCCCCAATGTGACTATAGTTGGAAATAGTGCCAACAAGGAGTAGCTGTAGTTAAACAAGGGTCATAAGGACTGGGTCCCGATGCAATGTGGCTGGTTTTCATGTAAGAAGAGAGACACAGAGCCTGCTTTCTTCCCATTGCATGAGGACACAGCTAGGCGATGGCCATCTACTTGTCAGAAAGAGTCCCTCATCAACAATGGATTTGACAACCCAGCTTCCATAGCTGTGGGAAAATAATTTTTGATTGTTTTGGCCAATCCAGTCTGTGTTATTTTGTGGCATGTTGAGAAAACTAAGGCAAGAACTGAAGGAAGTATTTCCTTTTGGTTTCCCAACAGGTACAATGTAGGTGGTGAGTAGATATTTACTTAATGAAAATAGGCTAAGTGCTACAAATACATTACCCAGCTAGTCTTTTTCATGATACAATAGGAGGGTATTATTACCCCATTTTACAAATGACCAAATTGAGGCTCAGATGGGACTTGTCTGAAGTCTTGTGGAACTGCAGTTTGGACTCAGGTGCACAGTTGAGTATCTGTTCTCTAGGTAAGGACTATTTGTGAAAGGAGTTAACCCTCAGCTTTTTTTTTTTTTAAAGATTTTATTTATGTATTTATTTGAGAGGTAGAGTTACAGTGAAGAGGGAAAGACAGAGAGAAAGGTCTTCCTTCTGTTGGTTCACTCCCCAAATGGCTGCCATGGCTGGAGCTTTGCCGATTTGAAGCCAGGAGCCAGGGCTTTTTCCCAGTCTCCCATGGGGGTGCAGGGAACCCAAGGACTTGGGCATCTTCTACTGCTTTCCCAGGCCATAGCAGAGAGCTAGATTGGAAGAGGGGCAGCCGGGACTAGAACTGGCACCCATATGGGATGCTGGCGCTGCAGGTGGAGGATTAACTTACTGTGCCACGGAGCCGGCCCCAACCCTCACCTTCTTATTCATTAGCCCCATTCAGGTGGGCCAAATTCTACTCTTGGTTCAGTCCGGAGCTTTTACGGATATAGATGCAGGGTCCTGGATTTCAGGAATATGCTCTATTGCCTTCTCAGATCTAACTGCATCCCCAATCCCCCATTAGTGACAGAATAATTTAATAACACTCCCTCCTTCCACTGTGTGCATTTATAAGTGTACCCCATCAATTTGAAGAAGTGAAATACACACTGAACCAAGTAATTAAACCTACCAGAACCTGCTGGTTAGTAACTGAACTGGCTCATGTGATGAATGGCTTCTCATTTTCGGATACAATATACCACAGGAAGAATAAATGACAGATTTGGTGATCTTTGGGAAAATTATAAGCGAAACCCATTTGTTCTTCCTGTCTCTGCTTTAAGTAAGTTGTTAATGGCTTCTTTAGAAGAAGAGTGTCCCTGAATTCATCATTAGTACACATTTATTGTATACCCACCGTACCTGGAGAATCAGGGAAAAATAAGATAGAGCCTCTGTGAGTAACCACACAAAAAATATGTACTTCTGTATGTAACATTGCAAAAACGATGTGAATTTCAGGAAGGCTTCTCACCTGTTCAAGCCTCTAAATGACGATTTGAAAATGAGATCAAAAGACCCATTTTTGGGAATATTCCTAGCAGTTTGCTTGACTCATGTGAGTCAAGCTTGTATGTGCTTGTATGTCCTACTCAGGTGTAAGAGATGGAGGCAGAGGTGATGCAGTTGGAGGGGTGGCTTATTTCAGAGCCACTGGCACTGTAGACAGTTATGAAAACAGAAATTAATAGAGCTTTCACATTCCCTAACAACTTGACCTTTGCCAGTTAAGCCTGTTTCCAGGTTAGGAAGTTTGTGACCACTCTTGGTGAAATTATGCAATGTTTAATTTTTTACAAATTAAGTCATTTCTGGCTACATGGACTGTAGGAAGTGATCTAAATAATTCAGCTTAAGATTCACCTGTTGATACTAAACATATAGGATCAGAAGACAGAATAAAGTTGTGATTGAAAACAAGATTTAGGAACCAGTGTTTAAATTCTGTTGTGCCCTTTGCTTGTGGTGGGATCTGGGTTTAATGCTCTACATATGAGCCCCTTTTTCATAATCAGTAAATGAAAGCAAACATTACAATTGTTACTAAGAAGAAAATGCATCAGTAAGAGCCAAAACAGATTGAAGAAGCAGGTAAGGAAGGAGAGGGACAGGTCAGAAGGGTGAAGTCCTTTTGTCCGTTAGCAACAGCTTCCTAGATTTGAGGAGTTTTCTTACAAATAAAACAGGAGAAACTATTAGTTTCGTCCAAGATTATTGTTTTTTGCTTAGCACAAAATGTACAAGTAGTTGAGAAGTAGGTGTTTGATATGAAGAGAAGTCACCCAAGATGGCAACCTTTATTTTTATTTTTAAAAAAATTTATTTAAGGCATACCTATTTCATATATACAGATTGAGGAATGGAGTGATATTTCCTACTTTCTCCTCCTTCCCACCCACACTCCCACTCTTCTTCCTCCTCTCTCTCCCAGTCACTTTGAATTTTTACAAAGATCTATTTTCAATTTATTTTATACTGGAAAGATTAACCCTACACTAAGTAAAGGGTTCAACAAATAGTATGAAAAAAAAAAAAAAACACTGTTCATCAACAGTAGAGACAATGGCTGTAAATGATCATCAAATCTCAAAATGTTAATTTCACTCCAATACATTACATTTTAGGTACTCTGTCAGTTATCCTAGATCAGGGAAAACATATGGTAACTGTCTTTTGGGAACTGACTTATTTCACTAAGTATAATGGTTTCCAGTTTCATCCAGTTTGTTGCAAAAGAAATCTCATTTTTTTATGGCTGAGTAGTATTATATAGTGTGTACATACCATAATTTCTTATCCAGTCAGTGGCTGATGGACATCTAGGTTGATTCCATATTTAGCAATTGTGAATGGAGGTACAATAAACATGGGGCTACAGATCACTATCACTCTTTCATGTGCTGATTTCATTTTGTTTGGGTAAATTCCCAGGAGTAGGAATGCTGGGTCGTTTGGTAGCTCTATTTTCAGCTTTCTGAGGTATCTCCCCATTGTCTGACACAATGCCTGATTTGAGGGTATTGAAATTTTCCTGCATACCAGTGATAAATCCTACTTGGTCCAGGTGAATGATCTTACTGATGTGTTGTTGGATTCAATTAGCTGTTTTTTTTTTTTTTTTTTTGAGGATTTTTGCATCTATTTTCATTAGGGATATTGGTCTGTAGTTCACTTTCTCTTGTATCATTTTTTGGTTTAGGAATTAAGGTAACGCTGGCTTAATACAAGGAGTTTGGTAGGAGTCCCTCTCTTTCAATTGTTTTGAATAGCTTGAGAATAATTGGCATTAGATCTTCTTTAAACATCTGGTAGCATTCAGCATTGAAGCCATCTGGTTCTGGGCTTTCCTTTGCTGGGAGAGTCTTTATTTACTGATTCAATCTCTGTCTTTGTTATTGGTCTGTTTAGGTTTTCTGTCTTCATGGCTCAATTTTAGTAGATTTTATTTGTCCACAAATCTATCCATTCTTCTAGGTTTTCCAATTTGTTGGAAATATAGCTCTTTTAATAATTCTTGATTTTTTTTAATTTCTGTAGTATCCATAGTATATCTCCCTTTTCACCTCTGCTTTTATTTACTTGGTTCTTCTCACTCTCTTTTTGGTTAGTTGGGCCATTGGTGTATCAATTTTATTTATTTGTTCAAAAAATCAGTTATTCATTTCACTGATTTTTTGTATTGTTTATTTAGTTTTCAATTTTATTTATTACCTCTCCAATTTTAATGATTTCTTTTTGTCTACTAATTTTGGGTTTGATTTGTTGTTTTTGTAGGTCCTGAGATACACTGATAGGTCATTTAGTTGATGCCTTTCTAATTTTTTGATGCAGATGTCAACTGCTATGAACTTCCCTCATAACACTACTTTTGCTGTATCCCATAAGTTTTGATATGTCATGTTGTCATCTTCATTTTTTGATTTCCCTTTTGATTTCTCTTATGACCCACTGTATATTCAGAAGTATGTTTTTCAGTCTCCATGTGTTTTCATAGTTTCTAGGGATTCTTGTTTTTTAAATTTTATTCAAGGTAGACAGATTTCATGTTTTTCCTATATACAGATTCAGGAACATAGTGATAGTTCCCACCCTATCCTCCCTCCCATCCACACTCCCACCCTTTCTCTTCTGCTCTCTCCCATTCCCACTCTGAATTTTTACAAGGATCTATTTTTAGTTTACTTTATACCCATAAGATGAACCCTACACTAAGTAAAGTGTTCAACAAATAGTATGAAGAAAAAAAAAGCACTGATCCGTGACAGACAAGATTCAAGTTGTTAATCTCAGTTTCATTCCATTGTGGTCAGAAAATACACATGGTTTGTTTTAGGCTTTTTTTTGGAATTTGCTGAAACTATCTTTATTTCCTTACATATAGCCTATACTAGAGTAAATTCCATGCACTTGTGAAAGAATGTGTATTCTCCAGCTGTGGGATGAAATGTACTGTAGATAACAGACCCGTTTGGTCCATAGTGTAGAGTGGCTCTGTTGTTTCTGTGTTGATTTTCTGTCTAATTGATCTGTCTTGTTGTTGAATTGATCCCTTACGCATTACATAGTGCTCTACTTTGTCTCTTTCAACAGTTTTTGTTTTAAATTCTATTTTGTTTGATATTAGGGTGGCTATACTTGCTCAAAATGCTTTTCATTGTGTGGAATATCTTTTTTCATTCTTTCACTTTCAATCTGTGTGAATCTTTTTTGGTCAGTTTTTTTTTGTATTTGTTATAGGCAGCAAATATATGGGTCTTGTATTGTTATATATTCAGCCATTCTGTATATTATAATTGAATTTATCTCATTTACATTCAAAGCCATTATTGATAACTAACAATTTAGTCTTACCATTTTTTATAAATATTCCTATTGTTTGCTTTGGATTTCCTTGTACTTTTATTAGGGGATTTTCTGTTTTCACATTCTTTCAGAATGATGTCTATTGTTCTCTCTGTGTGTGTGTTGTTCATTAAGAATCATTGGTATCTCTGGATGAGTGGTGACAAATTCTTTCAATTTCAGTTTGTTTTGGAAGATATTTATTTCACCTTCATTAATAAACGAGAGCTTGCCTCATAGAGTATTCTGGGTTAACAGGTTCTTTCTTTTAGGATTTAGACTACGTCTTTCCATTCCCTTAAACCTGAAGGGTTTATGATGAGAAATCAGCTGTTAGTCCAATTGGGGTTTTATTAAAGTAGTCTAGTGTTTTTCTTGTGCACATTTTAGAATATTTTCTTTATGTTTTACTGTTGAAAATTTGATTACAATATGTTGTGGTGAAGATCTTTTCTGATCATGTCTATTAGGAGTTCTATGTATTTCCTGTACTGTGATGTCCTTTTCTTTCCACAAATTAAGGAAAGTTTCTGCTATTATATTTCTGCGTAGGTCTTCTAATCCATTCTCTCTTTCCATGCCTTCAGGAACACTGAAGATGTGTATGCTTGGTTGCTGGTATCCCATAAATCTCAAATATTGTTTTTAGTTTTTCTAATTTTTTCTTTTTTTATTGTCTGACTGACTGAGATGTTTCCAAGTATTTGTCTTCTAGCTTGGATATTCTTTCTTCTGCCTCACCAAGTCTGTTGTTGAGGTTTTCTACTATACTATCCATTTGATACATTGACTTCTTCATTTCTAATATTTCAGTTTGAGTTTTCTTCAACTTTATAATCTGTCAACAAAATTGCTCATCCGGCTGGTGCCATGGCTCAATAGGCTAATCCTCTGCCTGCAGCGCTGGTCGGGGCACCGGATTCTGTCCCTGTTGCCCCTCTTCCAGTCCAGCTCTCTGCTGTGACCCGGGAAGGCAGTGGAGGATGGCCCAAGTGCTTGGGCCCTGTACCCGCATTGGAGACCAGGAGAAGCACCTGGCTCCTGGCTTTGGATCAGTGCAGCACGCTGGACGCAATGCACCAGCCGTAGCAGCCACTTGGGGGGTGAACCAACGGAAAAAGGAAGACCTTTCTCTCTGTCTCTCTCTCTCACTTTCCACTCTGCCTGTCAAAAAAAAAAAAAAATTACTCATCCGTATCATGAATGGATTTGTTTACCACATAAATTTGTTTCCCCATATTTCTGAATAATTTTATGATTATTCTTTTGAATTTATTTTCAGGCATTTAATCAGTCTCTTCATCTTCACATTCTAATTATGAAGGGTTATGTTCTTTTTGAGGAATAATGTTGTCTTCCTTTTTCTTGTTTCTTGAATTTCTGCATTTATTTTACTTTTTTTTAATTTGACAGGCAGAGTTAGACAGTGAGAGAGAGACAGAGAGAAAGGTCTTCCTTCCGTTGGTTCACCCCCCAAAATGGCTGCCACAGCCAGTGGCATGCTGTGCCGATCTGAAGCCAGGAGCCAGGTGCTTCCTCCTGGTCTCCCACGCAGGTGCAGGCGCCCAAGCACTTGGGCCATCCTCCACTGCCCTCCTAGGCCACAGCAGAGAGCTGCACTGGAAGAGGAGCAGCCGGGACTAGAACCCAGTGCCCATTTGGGGTGCTGGCCCCACAGGCAGAGGATTAACCAAGTGAGCCACGGTGTGGCCCCTCTGCATTTATTTTTAAGCATTTGTAGAAACATTTGTTGGTTGATTTATGTTTGAACTATGCCTCTGTGGCTTAGTGAAGTGTCTTCTCCTTCAATGAATACTCAGAGCCATGTGCTCAGTGGGGCTAAGGAGGTCTGGTCAGTTCTCAAGGGTGGGGTGAGAATCTAGGGTGTCACTGAAGTTGGAAGTTCTCCTCTTTTGTCAGTGGTGGGGATTGTGTGACCATGTCTGTTGGCATAATCCCAATCTCACCTCCTTCTTTGTAATCAGTGTCTGGGGTTAGCCCACAGTGGGTACAACCCCTACTCACACGGGTGAATTAACCACATGATTGATCTGGGCAGTCCTCAGTGTGAGCATGAAGCCCTTTGCAATGACACACTCCAGACAGTAAAGAGCTCTGAGCCTCTGATGCCAGACAGAGTGATTGCCCAGAGACCCAACTACACCCTGTGCCCTATTGTGCAGTCACCAAATTCCCACAGTCACAGCACTCAAGGCTCCCACAGTCTTGGAGTGCAAAGAATCCACCCAGCCCCATGGGCCTGCCCTGTCCATGGAGAGAGCAGAGATGTCCTCAGAGCCAGCTGCCTGTGAATGCTTGGTCTTGACATTTTGAGCCCCAGATCCTGTGAGTGGATGGGGGCACCTCACAGTCCCAAGTAGGTTCCCAGCCCCCTGCCAATCCTCCTAGCCAGACTTAAAGTCATTGGAGAAAAGAAAGTTTTCCCCCTCTGGTAAAATTCCCTAATGGCGCTTGCATATGAGAGTCACTGCAAGCTCTGCTGGCATCAAGATGGTGCCTCCTCCACAACGGTCACCAGGCACCCTTGTGGGAGAATGGGGAGAAAGAAACATGCTTTCCACTCACTGGATTAGATGGGTACTCTGCCCCTGGTTATCGTTCCAGGAAGGAATCAAAGTCATTGTGTTCCTTAAAGGTCTCCCTTAGGCAATATCACCAGTGGAAGGGAGACCACTGTCTGTTTGACCTCACTTTCAGAAGCTGGTGTTTCCTGCAGCTCCTGGCTGTGGGAGCTGTGGATGGCGTCCCTGTTTTCTGCTGTGTATTTGAATTTTCCATGTCATTCTGTGGCGTTCCTCTTCTTTGACTGCAAACTTCTCTCCTCCTCTCCCCTGGGAATGCACTACCTCTGCTTTTCTCCTGTTATCTACCCTGGTCAGATATACCATGTGCTGTTCCCATTCAGCCATCTTTATAAGTCATTCAGTGCATTTTTGACAGCTTACTTTCATTTTTAATTTTTAAAATTTTATTTGTTATATAAGATTCATATATATAGATTTAGGGTCATAGTGATACTTCAGAACCTACCCTCCCTCCCACACATGCTCCAACACTTCTTCCACCTCCCTCTCACATTCCCACTCTTAATTTTTTACAACTATCTATTTTCAGTTTAGTTAATGATCATAAGGTTAACCCTACAATAAATAAAAGAATTCAGCAAATAGTGTGAAGAAAAAAAACACTGTTCCTCAGCAGTAGAGACAAGAGCTATAAACATTCATCAAATCTCACAGGGTTCATTTCACTCCAATACATTATATTCTAGGTACTCTATATATTAATTATTAATTACCATAGATCAGGGAAACTATATGATATCTGTCTTTTGAGGGCTATTATACTTATTTCACTAAGTGTAATGGTTTCCAGTTGCAACCATTTTGTTGTAAAAGACAGGACTTCCTTTTTTTTTTTTTTTTTTTTATAGTGGAGTAGTCCTCCATATTGTTTTTCCTTTCTGTGTGTGTGTGTGTGTGTGTATATATATATATATATATATATATATATATATATAAATTTCTTTAAGCATTCATCAGTTGATGGACATGTGGGTTGATTCCATATCTTAACTATTGTGAATTGAGCTGCAATTAACATGGGAATACAGATCACCCTTTCATATGCTGATGTCCTTTGGTTTGGGTAAATTCCCAGGAGTAGGATGGATGGATCATATGGTAGGTCTATATTCAGATTTTTGAGGTATCTCCTTACTGTCTTTAATGGTCGCTGGACCATTTTGATTAGTATATCCTGATGGCTAGTGATCCTGAGCATTTTTTTAACTTTTATTTAATAAATATAAATTTCCAAAGTACAACTTTTGGATTATAGCAGCTGTTTCCCTCCATAACCTCCCTCCCACCCACAACCATCCCATCTCCCACTCCCTCTCCCATCCCATTCACATCAAGATTCATTTTCAATTATCTTTATATACAGAAAATCAATTTAGTGTATACTAAGTGTTAGGTAGGAAAGTCAGTTATGAGCTTATGTGTGTGCGACATAAAGGCCTAAAGAGAAGACATCTATGTCCAGCATATGCTGCATCTCAAAGTCATCCAGATGGTGTTTCAGGGGCAGCCCGGTATTCACATCCTGCCCTGCCCTGCCCCCTTCTACCTGATAACCTGCCAGGTGGGGGGTCCCCACCCCTTTTGCCTGACAAATCTTCCACAATCTCCCAGGTGCTGTCCAGTATCTGCATTTCAAATACCCTGCTCTGGATCCCAATTCTCTACAGTTCCTGCCCACCCTTCCTCCTGTCTGATAACATTTGCATCCATAAAGTCCTTTGTTTCAGACCTTTAAGAGAAGTTTTTCTATTTACATCCAAAAAGCCCTTTGTTCCAAGAGGAGCAGAGGTGGGGAAGCAAAACCCATCTCCTTAAAAAATCCCTAGCCTCAACTGGACTGCGCACTCAGCCCTCTGCCTCTCTGCTGAGCCGCCCGCCTGGTTTCCCCAGGTGTACTCTCACCACTGAACCATATAACCTTGCTCCTTCCCCCCCACCCAAGTCCCAGTGACTGGGCACTCTCTCTCAGGTCCTGTCTGGAGAGGTGCTCATCCGTCCTTATGGATGTCTCTTCCCTAATAAACCTTGCTACTTTTACTTTCCACTACTCTGTCTCATGCCTGAATTCTTTCTTGCGCGAAGACAAGAACCCTGTAATTTCTCCAGTAACATAAGTAAAGATTTCAACACTTTGCACCCACACAGAAACACAAAGTGTAAAGTACTGTTTGAGTATTAGTTATACTGTTAATTCACATAGTTCAACACATTAAGGACAGAGATCCTACATGGGGAGTAAGTGCACGGAGACTCCTGTTGTTGATTTAACAATTGACAGTCTTATTGATGACGTCAGTAATCACCTGAGGCTCTTGTCATGAGTTGCCAAGGCTATGGAAGCCTCTTGAGTTCGCCAACTCTGATCTCATTTAGACAAGGCCATAGTCAAAAGTGGAAGTTCTCTCCTCCCTTCAGAGAAAGTTACCTCCTTCTTTGATGGTCCATTCTTTCCACTGGGATCTCACTCACAGAGATCTTTCATTTAGGCCCCTTTTTTGCCAGAGTGTCTTGCCTGAAATACTCTCATGAGCTTTTTAGCCAGATCTGAATGCCTTAAGGGCTGATTCTGAGGCCAGAGTGCTGTTTAGGATATCTGTCATTCTATGAGTCTGCTGTGTATCCTGCTTCCCATGTTGGATTGTTCTCTCCTTTTTAATTCTCTCAGTTAGTATTAGCAGGCACTAGTCTTGTTTATGTGATCCCTTTGACTCTTAGTTCTATCATTATGATCAATTATGTACTGAAACTGATCCCTTTGACTAGTGAGATGGCATTGGTACATGCCACCTTGATGGGATTGAATTGGAATCCCCTGGCACGTTTCTAACTCTACCATAGGGGTAAGTCTGATTGAGCATGTGCTGAACTGTACCTCTCCTCCCTCTCTTATTGCCACTCTTATATTTAACAGGGATCACTTTTCAGTTAAGTTTAAACACCTAAGAATAATTGTGTGTAAAAAAGAGTTCAACCAATGGTATTAAGTAGAACAAAAAAAAAAATACTGCAAGGAATAAAGAATTAAATTGTTCCTTGACAGTCAGGACAAGGGCTCATCAAGTCTCCGTTTCTCATAGTGCTCATTTCAGTTCAACAGTTTCCTTTTAGGTGCTCAGTTAGTTGTCACCGATCAGGGAGAACATATGATATTTGTCCCTTTGGGACTGGCTTATTTCACTCAGGATGATGTTTCCAGGTTCCTCCATTTTGATGCAAATAACCAGATTTCATTGTTTTTGACTGCTGTATAGTATTCTATAGAGTACATATCCCATAATTTCTTTATCCAGTCTTCTGTTGATGGGCATTTAGGTTGATTTCAGGTCTTAGCTATTGTGAATTGAGCTCCTGCAGCCAGGAGCCAGGTGCTTCCTCCTGGTCTCCCATGTGGGTGCAGGGCCCAAGCACTTGGGCTATCCTCCACTGCCTTCCTGGGCCACAGCAGAGAGCTGGACTGGAAGAGGAACAACTGGGACAGAAATGGCACCCCAACTGGGACTAGAACCTGGAGTACTGGCATTGCAGGCAGAGGATTAGCCTAGTGAGCTGTGGTGTCAGCCAGAGAAAAAATTTCTTTCATGTCATGTGCAGATTTCATTAATTTGTGGATTTGCTCTTGTTTACTTTGAAGTAATCCTACAATCAATTTTTTGAATTCCATTTCTGGCATTTCTACAGTTTCTTAATCTTCACAATCTAGTAATGCTTTGTTGTGTTCTTTTGGGGGCATCTTGTTGTCTTCTTATTTTTGTTTCTTGAATTGCTGCATTTATTATTAGGCATTTGTGGAAATACTTTTTTTTTCCCCCTGTGATGGCTTTTATCTTTGGACTGTGTCTCTGTGGCTTGGTGGAGTGTCTGCTCTTTCAATGAATGCCCAGAGGTGTTTGCTGGGTGTGGTCAGGGAGCTCCTTTCAGTGCTCCAGGGTGAGGAGAGTGTTCAAGGTGACACCAAAGTTGGGTGTGGCAAATCTTTATTACTCTTTACTTTTTTAAAATTTTTTTGACAAGCAGAGTGGACAGTGAGAGAGAGAGACAGAGAGAAAGTCCTCCTTTTCCGTTGGTTCACCCTCCAATGGCCGCCGCAGCCAGCGCACTGCACTGATCCGATGGCAGGAGCCAGATACTTATCCTGGTCTCCCATGGGGTGCAGGGCCCAAGCACTTGGGCCATCCTCCACTGCACTCCCTGGCCACAGCAGAGAGCTGGCCTGGAAGAGGGACAACCAGGACAGAATCCGGCGCCCCGACCAGGACTAGAACCCGGTGTGCCAGTGCCGCAAGGCGGAGGATTAGCCTAGTGAGCTGCGGCACCGGCTATTACTCTTTATTATTATATACTCTTCATTATATATTATTATATACTCTTTATTATTCTTTACACGAATACCTGGCATCCCTTTGAAATACTCTTCCATGAAGACTATTTTGTCTAAATGCTGCTGTCCCTGGCAGGACAGTACAGGACTGTGGGCCAACTCTATGCTTAGCACCAGAATAGCTGGACGTTGCTGGTGAAAGAGACCAATGGAGGTAGAGCCAAGAGAGATTATTGATCGATTATTTTGGAAAGCTATAAGGAAAGGTTAAGGCTGCTTCCTAGGTTGTGGACTAAACCATGTTTGGTGATTGGCTGTGTCATTCACTAAGGCAGAAAGAGTGGAGAAACAGCATGTTGATGGGATGCATAAAGCAAGAATTCAAGGACGGGCTTTTTGTTTTTTTGGTTTTATTTTGGTTAAGTTAACTTTCAGATACCTGAAGACAATCAAATGGACATTTAAGAAATTATTTGGGGAATGAGTTTCAAGATGTGGAAAAGTTTGAACTGAGTTTGAGTTCTCAGTAAGAGACATCAATACTTTGTAGGAAGAGGGAAGACAGTGTCTCAATGACTCTCTCCTTGGCCAAGCTGGAGTGAAGCTCCTCAGAGGCCCCTTCATGACTAGGCTTCATCCTTGCCCTGTGAGAAAGGCAACTTTCAAGTGTTTCTTCCACTCCCTAAGAGCCTTGGACAAGCACAAGCACAGCTTCAACAACTCGAGGGCACAGCCTTAGGAGGATGACCCCTGCACCCTTAAGTTCCTGCTTAGAAAGATCGGTGCTGCCAAAATAATGTGTTGTTTGTTCCAGCCAAAACTGGAATGTAGGCCCTGTTCACACTTTTGTTAGAGCATTTACTTTAGAAAACTTGCAGCTGCAAATCTTATTTGCATTATACATCTTGTTTACATTAACAACAATGACAAGCATCCCTCAGAATTAACCAAGTTATGAAAAGTCTGTAATGAGAATTATAAGGCAATGATGAAGCAAATTAAGAGCACAAATAAATGGTAACACATCCTTCATGGGCTAGCAAAATTAACAGTATCTAAATGTCCATACCTCCAGAAATAAGCTACAAACTGAATGCAGTCCCTATGAAAATCCCAGAGATACTTCTTACACGAGGAGAAACAATCCTAATATTCCCATGGAACCACAGAAAATCATGGATGGATGGCCAAAGAAATTTAGGTAAGAAAAACAAAACTGGCACAATCTCATTTCCTAACTTTAAATTATATTACAAAACTATAGTAATTAAAAAAAAATAATGCTAGGGCCATTGACATGGTGTAGTAGCCTAAGCCTCTGCCTGCAGCAAGAGCATCCTATATGGGCCCTAATTTGTGTCTGTCTACTCCTCTTCTGATCTAGCTCTCTGCTTATGGCCTGGGAAAGCAGTGGAAGGTGGCACAAATGCTTGGGTCCCTGTATCTGTGTGGGAGACCTGGAAGAAGCTCCTGGCTCCTGGCTTTGGATGGGTTCAGCCCTGCACAGTGGGTCCATTTGGGGAGTGAACAGTGGATAGATAATTCCCTGAAGCCCCCATCCTCCTCCTCCTCTAACTCTGCCTTTCAAATAATTTTTTTTTAAAAGAGAATTCAATTAGACAATTGGCAAATGACTTAAATAGACACTTCTCAAAAGAAGTAATTGAGATGGCCAGCAAGCACATGAAAAGGTGCACATCAACATTTCTAGTCATCAAGGATGCAAATTAAAACCACAAAGAAGTATTTCACACCTGTTAAGACTGCTGTTATCAACAGGACAAAAGACAAGTGTTGGTGAGGATGTGGAAAAAGGGAACCTGTGTGCACTGCAGCCATTATGGAAAAGAGTGTAGAGATTCCTCAAAAAATTAAAAATAAGATGAGCAGCTTTTCCACTTTTGAGTATACATCCAAAGGAATTGAAAACAGGATCTCAAAGAGGTGTCTGTACTCCCATGTCCATTGGGAGTCAAGATAGTGAAATGTATCCTTCAATAGATAAACAGATAAAGAAGTGTATATATATATATATATAAAAATATAAAATTGAATATTATTCAGCTTTAAAGAGAGGGAAATCCTGCCATTTGTGACATCATGATTAGAAGTGGAAAACATGTTGAGTGTAATAAGCCAAACTTAGAGAAACACTACATGAGCTCACATGTGAATTCTCTAATAGACTCATAGAAGCACAAAGTAGAATTGCAATTGCCAGGGGCTGGAGGGAAGGGGGAATGAGGTGATATTTATCAAAGAGTACATCATTTCAGTTATGCAAGATGAGCCCAAATGTACAGTATGGAGATGATAATAAAAGATAGTGTATTTTGTATTTACACATTTTATTCAGCAGAGTTTGAGCTCAGGTTGCACTGAGGTTTCTGCACTACTGCAGTAGTGTGGGGAGCAACTGGGAGCAACTCGGACTAGACTAAGTTACTGGAATTAAGACTTATTCTATGCATCTGCTCTCCCACAATATGGCGCTGAGAAGGGAAACAGCTTCTACACAGCTGCCTCCAGTTCAACCAATAAACTGTGGGACCTGCTCCTGATTGGAGGAGAGCAGCGTACTCGGCGTGTGGGCAGCCGAGTTGGGATTGGTGGAAGAGGACTATAAAGGAGGAGAGAGACGGCATGCACCAGGAACATCTAAGGGGAACACCTGTGCAGCCCCCGAGAGAGCCGGCCGGAGGTGTGCCGCTCCCCCGCGGAAGTGGGGAATGTGGCAGGGGGAACCGCCCTTCCACGGAGGTGGAAGGGTCGGTAGCCAACCTGGGAAGAACCAGCAGCAAACCCGGGGAGGGCCGAGCAGACAAAAGAACAGCGCAGGGTCCTGTGTCGTTCCTCCATGAAGAGGGGGAGCGACACAGTAGCATTGAATATAATCTGTCTTGCCATTTTAAACAATTTCTGGTGCAAAGTTTTCTTGAATAGTAACTAATGCAGAGCCCTGAGGTAGAAATATTTAGAGAGTTGCAAAAGAAGAAGGAATAAGCAAAGAATGAGGAAGAGTAACCAGAAAGGTGCAATGAAAACCAGTAGAGCATTTAGTCATTTTGCAGATATGAGGGAAATGTGGAGGGAACAATAGTCAGTTGTGGGCTGATGATGAGAGATAAGAACAGAGAAGTGTCCAATGGTTTTAGCAATATGGAGGTCATTTGAGACCTTGACAGCAGCAATTTCTGTTGAGTGATGGTGTTTGCCAGATTGACAAAAAAGGTGGCATGTATACAGATTCTTGGGAATGGAAAAATGGGACCCTAACTCAATCATAATGTAGAGCTTTTAAAGACGGGAGACTTAAGATCATGTTTGCATGCTGATTGTCATGTATGGATGTCTTTAGTTCATGAATTTGCTTCTGAATGCTTTTGAGTATTCCTATGTTAATCTTTGGAGTTTTGTTTCTGGCATTTCATCAATCTCTGTATCTTCACATTCTAATATTAAAATGTTGTTGTGTTCCTTTGGGGGCGTCATGATGTCTTCTTTATTCTTATTTCTTGAACTTCTGCATTTATTATTAGGCATTTGTGGAGCTACTTGTTGTTTTTTTCCACTGATGGCTTTTACCTTAGAGCTATGCCTCTACGGCTTAGTGGAATGTCTGAACTTTCAGTGAATACCAAGCGGTGTGTGCTGGATGTGGCCAGGTAGCTCTTGTCGGTGCTCCAGGGTGGGCAAGTATCCATGGGAACACTCAAGTCCATTGTGTTAGATCTTCTCGTATTAATAGAAGGGGGGGATGGTCACTTCTGTTGGTGTTATCACCCCCTCACCTCTTCTGCAAGGTGTTCAATGCCTGGTGTTAGCCCCTAGTGAGTTCAACACTTCATCTGTGCTCACAAATGATCTTCACAGTCCGCACTCTGTGCATGGATCCTGCTGCAATGACCTGCCCTAGGCAACCAGGGAGCTTTGAGTGTATGGAGACCCACATAGTGATTGCTCTGACACCTAGCTTCATCCTGCACCCTCTCATGCATCCATCAAGTC
The DNA here is from genome assembly GCF_051225735.1 of Oryctolagus cuniculus. NCBI lineage: Eukaryota > Metazoa > Chordata > Mammalia > Lagomorpha > Leporidae > Oryctolagus > Oryctolagus cuniculus. The sequence goes on along the minus strand of NC_142872.1, from coordinate 157,818,817 downwards.
CCCATAGTCTCAGCACACAAGGCTGCCACAGTCACTGGGTGCAGAGTTCCTGCTTTGCCCTGCCTGCCTATCCAGTCCGCAGAGAGGCAGATGTTCCCTGGGCCAGCTGTCTGTAGATGCTCCACCTCAGCAGCTTGGGACCAGAGCCTGTGGTATGTTGGGAGGATAGGGGCACCTCACTGCCCTGTGTGGGTGCCCAGCCCTCTGTCAATCCTCCCAGCCAGGCTCAAATCAGTGGGGACCACAGATGTTTCCCTCTGCTAGAATCTCTGGATCATATGCACACACGAGAGCCCTCTCCCAGCCCCTGCTGCCAGTACTATCAAGAAAGTGGTATCCTGTCTTAGCCAGTTGCTTTGTACATGCACAAGGGCTTCTGCAGCTGCCACCCATGCCCAAAATGGAGCCCTCTCTTTCTCAGCCAGGTATCTGGTACCATTGTGGGGAGGGTGGGGTGAGAGAGATGTGCCCCTTTTACTTCCACTGAGTCTGCGGGAACCCATTAGCCCCTAGTGCTCCAGGTTGGACTCATACCGCACTCTTCCTCTGGCTGTATCACCACTGGTTGCTGCTGCAATGTAGTCTTTTTTTTTTTTTTTTTTTTTTTTTTTTTTTTTTTTTTGACAGAGTGGATAGTGAGAGAGAGAGACAGAGAGAAAGGTCTTCCTTTTGCTGTTGGTTCACTCTCCAATGGCCGCCGCGGCTGGCACGCTGCGGCTGGCTCACCACGCTGATCCGAAGGCAGGAGCCAGGTGCTTCTCCTGGTCTCCCATGGGGTGCAGGGCCCAAGCACTTGGGCCATCCTCCACTGCCTTCCTGGGCCACAGCAGAGCACTGGCCTGGAAGAGGGGCAACCAGGAAAGAATCCGGCGTCCCGACCAGGACTAGAACCCTGTGTGCCGGCACCGCTAGGTGGAGGATTAGCCTATTAAGCCGCGGCGCCGGCCTGCAATGTAGTCTTTTTATTTATTTATTTACTTATTTAATTATTTTTTGACGGGCAGAGTGGACAGTGAGAGAGAGAGACAGAGAGAAAGGTCTTCCTTTTGTCGTTGGTTCACCCTCCAATGGCTGTCGCGGCCGGTGCGCTGCAGCCAGCGCACCGCGCCGATCCGATGGCAGGAACCAGGTACTTCTCCTGGTCTCCCATGGGGTGCAGGGCCCAAGCACTTGGGCCACCCTCCACTGCACTCCCGGGCCACAGTAGAGAGCTGGCCTGGAAGAGAGGCAACCGGGACAGAATCCGATGCCCCGACCGGGACTAGAACCCGGTGTGCCGGCGCCGCAAGGTGGAGGATTAGCCTAGTGAGCTGCAGCGCCGGCTGCAATGTAGTCTTACATCCAGCTCCAATCTGCCGCCCGCTCCAGTTCTTGACTGCTGGGGTCTTGTGTTGTGTCCTTGTTCATGCTACATGTGTGTACCTTCCACCCAGGTCCATCTGGTTCCTTTTCCTTCAGTAGAATTTCCACCATGTAATAATTATCCCCTGAGAGTGCACTTCCACACTTTATTTTTTCCAGTAATCCCTAGCCTAGTGCAGTCTTGTTGTTCCCTCTTCTATAATCTTGGAATCCAAAAGTCAGTCAGTGCGTTTTTTTAGAGTGAATTTGTGTGTTACAATTCAGAGAAAATGAAAACACAAAATTATGATGAGGAGAAGGGATAATATTATTGAGTGTCTAATGTGTGCTGGAATTGGTGTTACTGTGTTCACAGTATACAGCCTCCTTCTAGGATCCCTCTCTCTCCTACACAGGCTAAAATATTTTTAAATATTTATTTATTTATTTGAAAGAGTTACAGAGAGGCAGAGGCAGAGAGAGAGAGAGAGAGAGAGAGAGAGAGAGAGACCTTCCATCTGCTGGTTCACTCCCCAGTTGGCCACAACGGCCAGAGCTGCGCTGATCTGAAGCCAGGAGCCAGGAGCTTCTTCTGGATCTCCCATGCGGGTGCAGGGGCCCAAGGACTTGGGCCATCTTCTACTGCTTTTCCAGGCCGTAGCAGAGAGCTGGACTGCAAGTGGAGCAACTGGGACTTGAACCAGCGCCCATATGGGATGCTGGCACTGCAGGTGGTGGCTTTACCCGCTATGCCACCGTGCCAGTCCCAACAGGCTGAAATCTTGAAATCTCCAAGTGCAGATATACTTGGAGCTAACATTTGTTCTTTCAACTAGCAGCACTTGAGTAGGATTTGGGAGGTAGAGTATGGCTTACCAGTCCTTTTACCAAGGAAGCGTTGCTTTCTTTTCCAGCCTCACCTTTCATCGTGTTTTTCCCTCTGAGTCTTTACTTGAGCCATCCTAAGTTTTACCCCCATTCCACTATGTGCCTGGTTCTCCTTTGATCCTTTGCTGGAACTTCTACTCTCCTTATCATTTGTTCCTAGACAACTCCCACTACTTTATAAATCAGCTTACATATCACTTCTTCCTGGCAGCCTTCAATGATTCCCACAGTCATGTGCCCTGCAGTGAGTAGAATTTTAAAGATATTCCAAAAATACCACCCTCTAGTTATTCAGTCAAATCTAAGTAATTGCTGAGAAATCACATTGCAGATAGGTTTAAAATTTAATAAGAGGACGTTTTCTGTGTTGGTTTAATCTGTTCACACATATCCTTAAAAGCAGAGCACATGTTTTGATTGGTGGGAGAAGAGGAAGGCAAAGGAGAAAGCAGAGAGATTCAGAGACTGGAATTGGTGTGTTTATGGTTTGAAGATACAGAGAAGCAAGATTTGTAAGCAAGATTTGAACTGATGTCTAGGAGTACATAGCCATCCCCAAGACAGCCAGCAAGGAAAGGGGCGCTACCACCCATGTAATTCAATTCTGTGAATCATCTGAATGAGACTGAAGCAAATATTTCCTCTGAGCCTGCAAAACATAGTCTTGCTGGCAGACAGCTTGGTGTTGACCTTGTGAGATCCTGAGCAGATACTAGCTGAGGCACCTGACCAACAGAACTGAGACACTATCCCTGAGTATTGTTTTAGCCATTAAACTGTGGTAAATTGATACACAGATTTAGGAAATTAACATCCTTGCTCTGGTATCATCCTCACAGTTTTAGTACAAGGGCTTGTTAAGTTATGTCTGACTGTGAGCTTGCCTCGTGGTTGTACTGGGCTTGCTCATACATGAATTCCCCAACACCAACCTCAGTGCTTAGAACACAGAAGGCACTACATGAATATGGATTTCCATGGAGAAGGGTGAGAGGATGCCTTCTGGCCTCAGTAGAACATTTTTAGGGTGACAGTTTGCAGAAAACTTTGCTTCAGTCTATTAATTCAAGATAAATAGCTGTCATACCAACTTAATATTTGAATAATGAAGTTAAGTTGCTGCTTAGCCTTCTATGGGTTCCTGAAGCTAGGTTAGGTTTCTCTTCTTTGGTTTAAAATACTTCTTATGGTTTGGTGTTTGTACTAACAGTTAAATTGCTGCTTCGGATATGTTCCTCACATATCAAAATGCCTGGCTCATGTCCTGGCTACTACAGTCTGATCAAGCTTCCTCATAATGTGCATCATGGGATGCATGGCTTAAGTACTGGGGGCCCTGCTACCCATGCGGAGATCCAGGATCCTGACTGTGGCCTTGCTGTTGGGAGTGAACCAGCAGATGAAAGATCTCCCTCTCTCTCTGCCTTTTAAATAAAATGAAAATAAGTAAGGGATGCTCAACAATTTTCATTGAATAATCGTGAAACTTGAGCGTTTCTACCCCACATAGGACCTCCATGGAACCACACCGATCTTGATGCCAATGTCTGTGGATTTGCCTTCCTGGAACTCCTTAAGTATGACTTTTACCTCATTTCAAGTCAGAATTCCTGGTTGCAAGTGGGCTTGAGTAAAATGTGGGTGTATACTTGTCTGTACCTAAGATATCTAGGGTTGGAGGTTCAGGAATGATTGGATCCAAGGACTCAAAATCCTGGATTTACCTTTACCATCAAATATCAGTTCAGATTTCCTTCTCCCTGATCAGTGACAACTAACTGAGCACCGAAAAGGAAACCTGTTAAAGTGAAATGAACACTATGAGAAACGGTGACTTGATCAGCCCTTGCCCTGACTGTTAATGAACAACTTAATACGTTATCCCTTTTAGTATTTTTTATGTTTGTTCTAGTTAATACTTTTGGTTGCATACTGTAATCAATACACAGTTATTCTTAAGTGTTGAAACTTAACTGAAAAGTGATTGCTGGTAAATATAAGAGTGGGAATAAGAGAGGGAAGAGATGTGCAATTTGGGACATGTTCAAGCTGACTTGCCCCAAACGGTGGAGTTAGAAACATACCAGGGAATGCCAATTCAGCCCCATCAAGGTGGCATGTACCAACACCATCTCACTAGTCCAAGTGATCAATTTCTGCTCACAATTGATCATAATGATAGGACTAAGAGCCAAAGGGATCACATAAACAAGAATAGTGTCTGCAAATACTAGCTGATAGAATAGAAAAGGGAGAGAACGATCCAACATGGGAAGCGGGATACACAGCAGACTCATAGACTGGCAGATGTCCTAAACAGCACTCTGGCCTCAGAATCAGCCCTTAAGGCATGTGGATCCAGCTGAAAAGCCCATGAGAGTATTTTAGGCATGGAAAGCCAAGTCACTCTGGCAAAAAAAAAAAAAAAAAAGACTGACTGAACACCAAGAGGGAAACCTGTTGGAGTGAGGTGGACACTATGGGAAACGGTGGCTTGATCAGCATAGCCCTGACTGTTAATGAACAACTTAATACATTATCCCTCTTAGTAGTTTTTTTATCTGTTCTACTTAATATGAGTGGTTTAGTTCTGTAATTGATGCACAGTTATTCTTAAGTGTTGAAAATTAACTGAAATGTGATCCCTGTTGAACATGGGAGTGGGAATGGGAGAGGGAAGAGATGTATAATTTGGGACATGCTCAGACTGACTTGCCCCAAGTGGTGGAGTTGGAAGCATACCAGGGGATTCCAATTCAATCCCATCAAGGTGGCATGTACCAATGCCATCTCACTGTTCCAGGTGATCAATTTCAGTTCACAGTTGGTCATGGTGGAGGGACTGGGAGTCAAAGGGAGCACATAGACAAGTCCAGTACCTGCTAACGCTAACCGATGGAGTAAATAAAGGGGAGAGTGATCCAACATGGGAAGTGAGATACTCAGCAGACTCATAGAATGGCAGATGTCCTAAATAGCACTCTGGCCTCAGAATCAGCCCTAAAGGCATTCAGAGCTGGCTGAAAAGCTCATGAGAGTATTTCAGGCATGGAAAGCCAAGACACTCTGGCAAAAGGTCTCTGTGAGTGAGATCCCAGTGGAAAGAACAGGTCTTCAAAGAAGGAGGTACCTTTCTCTGAAGGGGGGAGAGAACCTCCACTTTGACTATGACCTTGTCTAAACAAGATAAGAATCGGAGAACTCAGAGGGCCTCCATAGCCTTGGAAACTCATGACTGGAGCATAGGGAGATTACTGATGCCATAGACAGGAGTGTCAATTGTTAAATCAACCACAGGAGTCACTGTGCACTTACTCCTCATGTAGGATCTCTATCCTTAATGTGCTGTACATTGAGATTTAATGCTATAACGAGTACTCAAACAATATATTTCACTTTGTGTTTCTATGTGGGTGCAAACTGTTGAAATCCTTACTTAATGCATATTAAACTGATCCTCTGTAAAAAAAAAAAAAAAGTAATTGTCAACTCCCAACTTGACTCTCACTGGGATTAAACATGACAATAGGTCTTATCTGATTTCATCATCATTTGAAAAAAATCATCTATTATTTTTCACTTTATGTTTCTGTGTGGGAGCAAACTGTTGAAATCCTTACTTAATGTATACTAAGCTGATCTTCTGTATATTAAGATAATCGAAAATGAATCTTGATGTGAATGGAAGGGGAGAGGGAGTGGGAAAGGGGAGGGTTGTGGGTGGGAAGGATGGTATCGGGGGGAAGCCATTGTAATCCATGAGTCGTACTTTGGAAATTTATATTCATTAAATAAAAGTTAAAAAAAAAAAAAAACCTAAATGGAAGATCTCTGTGAGTGAGATCCCAGGGGAAAGAACAGATCATCAAACAAGGAGGTACCTTTCTCTGAAGGGAGGAGAGAACTTCCATTCTGACTACGACCTTGCCTAAATATGATCAGAGTTGGTGAACTCAAAAGGCTTCCATAGCCTTGGTAACTCATGTCAAGAGCCTAGGGTGATTACTGATGCCATAAACAAGAGTGTCAATTTGTTAAGTCAACAACAGGAGTCACTGTGCACTTACTCCTCATGTAGGATCTCTGTCCTTAATGTGTGGTACTTTGTGATTTAATGCTATAACTAGTACTCAAACAGTATTTTTCACTTTGTGTTTCTATGTGGGTGCAAACTGTTGAAATCTTTACTTAATATATGCTAAACTGATCTTCTGTATATAAAGATAATTGAAAATGAATCTTGATATGAATGGAAGGGGAGAGGGAGTGGGAAAGGGGAGGGTTGTAGGTGGGAGGGAAGTTATGGGGGGAAGCCATTGTACTCCATAAACTGTACTTTGGAAATTTATATTCATTAAATAAAAGTTAAAAGAAAAAAAAAAGAAGAAAAGATGAGTCACTGACAATTCTATATGGTGCTTATAGTCCATACTTTTGCAATGGTCTTAATTAAATATCAGCAGAATGTCTGACCTAGTTTGGCTCACAGATCCCATTTCCTTTTGGTCAGCTTCAGTTCCTTTGTCCCTTAGGTGGAATGACTCCAGAGGAAGTTACCAGATAGAGTTGGAAGCGATACCAGATGGCCACAGTAGTGGTGATCACCACACACTCCAGTTCACTTTTGCATCTCCCTATTCACCAACTGTGCTCTTCTGCTCATCACATCTTGAAGTCATTTTGAGTGACTGCACGTTCCCGTCCTCATGGCTTGTGAACTTAGCCACTCTGAGCACTCTCTTTCCTTCTTCTCAGCAGAAGCCCTGCTGTGTCATCTATCACTCCAACTATCTGGGAAACACCTCCTAGACTGTCTTTCCCTCCTGGGCAAAGCCCAGGCAAACAAAGCTTTCTTTAACAACTACGCTTGGAGCTGTAGCTAATTAATTAAGATCCAGGTAAAGGATGTAAAATCTAGAAGAGTAAATGTTGTTAATTTACCTTGAGAAGAGAAAAGGATAAACATTGCTCTTTCTACTACCCCAGGGATGCTAATTGGTAATCTAAAGCTAATGCTATATTGTCTATTTTCCTTCCCAGAGAAAAATAAACTGAGTTGAAAAGGAGACTGAAAGGGGGTAGATGTTCCTATGGAGCATCTGGTAAATGAATGGGATAAGTTGAGGGGACATAAGGGAAAGGGATTGGAATTGGATGGAAGATCTTCAGAGATCTTGGAAGACAAAGCAGGCCTGTGCTATGACTTTCAGGGAGGTACATTACAGCTTTGTACAGGAGCCTTTTCTAGCCATAAGAGATTTCTAACGGGTGTATGAAATGGCTAAAGAACTTTTCATTTTTAAAGGCATCCAAGCAGGGCAGGGTATGAACCTGTCAGGAATGCTGTGGAGGGGAATCTATGGTCCATGAGATGTGATGAGTTTCAAAGCTCCTTGAAACACGTGAATCCTGAGATTTGACATTCAACTTGCGCCCTTCCAAAATGGAAGGCAACCAGAGCTTGTGGCTCATTCCTAGGACTGAGCTGAGAGGGTCATGGAATCATTAATCTGCCATCAAGTCCTCACTGGGGGTAACATCAACATTCAGACCAGAGAAATAAATAATACAATGGTATCATAAAATAGCTTGTGCTTACTGAGTGCATACCGCATGCTGGGCACTGTGTTAAGCAGTTCACATGCACTTTCTTATGTTTGTGCAGTTGAGGAAAACAAGCTCAGAGGGTTTAAAAAGTTTATCTAAGTCTGCCCAGCTGGTAAGTAGTAGACTTAGATTGGGCATCCAGGTAGAATAACTCCAGTTCCAAGTTTTTAGCAACATAGCAAACTTGGGAGATGCTTCTGGATGTGGGGAACTTGGTGATGTAATATCCTATTGGCAAGAATCTAACATAATGGTTACAAGAATTTTGAGCTGGTAGGCTTTGCTTTCAACCTGGCTGTATTGCTTAAGGCTCTGTGAACCCTGGTGTCTTGCTTTACATCTCTGTGTGTCTTGTGTCTTGATCTGTAAAACTGCAAGTGATCTCAGTCAAAGAGAGTTTCAAAAAAAGAGGCATCACTGTGAGTTGAACATTTTGTCTGTAGGTAGACCGTGGTTTCTTGAACAGAAGGATTCCTACTGTGGGGAAGGCAAACAATAGGCCCCCAAAACTACCTGGCCCAGCATGATTGGACTCAGACAGTTTAGAGACTGAGGGGACTGCAGAGGTCAAATGAGGACATTTTGAAGTTTAGTACATTTCTTTCTTTCTGCGTAAGAACTTTGCTCCTTGTCACACAAATGAGAAAAGATCAGTGCCTGCACCTCAGGCAGATATGTAGGAGTTTTTTTTTTTTTTTTTTTTTTTTTTTTTTTTTTTTTAAACACCCCTCACTGCAGGGGTGGGAGCTCATCACGTTTTGCTATTGCTGGGTTTAGTCCCATCACTGTACAACACATGAGTTCTGGGAACACCAGGGTGCAAGGGATTGATGGAGAAAAAGAGGCCAATCTCAGCTAGTTTTCATTTTTCTGACAGACCCAAATATTCCCAGCAATTATGGGTAGCGAGGATGTCTTTCAACATAGGTGCCTGCAAAACTGCTTGGCTCACCCCCATTAGCACAAACACATTTCCTGGGAATCTCTATGGACCAGGCATTGCCCTTGGTATTTCATTTAATTCTGGCAATAGCACTGACAATTGATATCATTTTATAGAATAAGCAGCATCTCAGAGACCAAGGTCACACTATTAGTCAGTGGGGAGCTCAGATGAAACTGGGTCTGTGTCTTCAAAGCACGAGCCTTCTCATTTAATGGGCTGTCCTTCTAAATTATTATGTAATCACTTTCATGCACACAGCTGCATGCAACCCTCGAACAGCAGTGTGAAGTGGCTGTTGCGAAGGAAATCGAGGCTCAGAGAAGTTAATTATATTACCCAAAGTCCCAAATTCATGGACACCTTCCTCTTACATTCAATAAGCAACTCTATTGTACTGGGGTCTGTGTTACTATCATGGTGCCTAGGTGGAGGGAGCTACACAAACATTATCACACAATATACAGTTGTGTGGTAGGGGGTGATGTCTGTACATATTGTGTTGAGGTTAGAATGAGGCAGGAGTTCAGAAAAGACTTCTTTTCCTTTTTTTTTTAGGATTCACTCATTTATATATTTGAAGGGCAGACTTACAGAGAGAAAGAGACAGAGCAAGAAGTTTTCCATCTGCTGGTTCACTCCATAAGTGGCTGCAATGACCGGGACTGAGCCAGGCCGAAGCCAGGAGCCTGGAACTCCATCTAGGTCTCCCATGTGGGTGGTAGTGGTTCAAGCACTTGGACCAACTTCCACTGCTTTCCTGGGTCCATTAGCAGGGAGCTGGATCAAAAGAGGAGTAGCTGGGACTCAAAACAGTGTTCATATGGGATGCTGGTGTTGCAGGTGGGGACTTAACCCACTGCACCCCAATGCCAGCCCCCAGCAAAGACTCTTTGAAGAAGGGACATGTCAGATGAGGCACAGTCAGGAAGAGAGAAAGCAGATGTCATGGAACAACTGTGCACCACCTCCTACATTCATGGCTGGAACCTTGGACACCAATATGATGTGTTTGGAGACAAACCCTTTGTGCGGTGATTGGGTTTAAATAAATTTATGAGGGAGAGGGCCTCATGATGGTGTCAGCATTCTTAGAAGAAAAGGACAAGAGGCATGATCTATCTTTCCACCACATGGGACATGTTAAGAAGGCTTCAACCTACAGGACCCTCACCAGGACCTGAATCTGGTGCACTTCAATCGAGGTGTTTCCAGTCACTGAAACCATGAGAAAGAAGTGCCTAGTGCTGGAGCAACCCCGTGTATGGTATTCTGTTCTGGCAGTTTGAGCCTATTGAAGCTGCAGGCTGTATTTCCTCCCACAGGCACATGCATTTCTGCTGGAGGAGTTAGAGCTATCAGCAATGCATGGGTTTCCTGTTGCTCAAACCTTCCACCCGGGTCTGTGCAGACCTTCCAGGAGTTGTTTAAGAACTGGTCCAGGGACACTTATTTGCCTTCACTGGGGAGAATGCAATACACAGAGCCATTAACTGAAATGGTTTTGGACACTGAGCCAGTCTCTGGGGGAAATGTAATCAGGAAGAATTGGCACCTGTGTGTGTATCTGACATTCACTTCTCTTCCATGGTTCGCAATATAATTTTATCAGTTAAAACTGTTATTTCTCGTTGTGGAACATGCTATTGCCACATAACTGAAGCCCCTCGGGCCTTGTAGAGTGGGGAGTAAGATGGTGAGAAAGGCCAGAGGATACCTTTCTAGTGTGAGTTGTTTTTAAAAGATCCACAGTACACTCGAGCTGCACGGGACATTAGATTTAGCTTAGTCCAACCCTCTTGTACTATGAGTAAGGAAACTGAGGGCCAGAGAAGGGAAGTGACCAGCTGCAGGGCCAGCCTCTCTAGTCTTAGAGCTGAACAATAACCCTGAGCTGCCTGTCATGAAGACAGAGACCACTCAAGGTATTTCAAATACAAAGAGATTTAATAATGGGAATGAGAGGCACACAAAATGATGGGAAATACTGGGGGAGCAAAGGTCGGGAAAAGCTGCTGACCTCCAGCTTCCTGCTGGCTGTGAAATGAGAAGGAACTGCAGTCAACTGCCACCAACAGTGACATTTGCTTGTAGGACCAAAGCAAGTGATTCACAGAGATTTCCATAAAACCTTTCATCTCTGGAAGCCCAGGCATGCATTTGGTTGGTGCAAAGAAGCAACAACATGGCTTCTGTCTCCTTCCCTTTCCAATGTAAAGCTTAAGCCTGGTGCAGTGAATTCTGGGAAATGTTGCTCTCAGACTTCCAGTCCTTATGAACTACAGAACCTAGGAGGGAGTGGAAATGGTGCAAAACTTTTAACTGTGAGACATAGAAGATCTCTTGAATTCTCTCCATGCTTTCTTCTGGGACCCCATCCTCTTTGTCCTTTTTCTTTTATCTTTTTTCATTTCCAGAAGTTCTCATGAGGCATTTAAGGAACTATTCTCGTTTGGGTTGAACTCTGCCTTAGATAGACTAGTAGATGTTTGACTTGAACAATGTCATGCATTTGGTGGGGGAAGGCCATTCCAGATGTTTGCAAACCAGTAAAATCTGTTTTAAATTCTATTTATCTGAGAGGGAGGGAGGGAGGGAGGGAGGAAGGGAGAGAGGGAGAGGAGAGGAGAGGAGAGGAGAGGAGAGGAGAGGAGAGGAGTACAGAGGTAGAGAGGTAGAGAGAGAGAGAAAGAGAGAGAATATCTTCCATTTGTTGCTTCATTACTTAAATGCCCATAACAGCCAGGACAGGGCCAGGCTGAAGCCCAGGGCTGATTCAATTTGGGTGTCCCATATGGGTGGTAGGGATGCAACTACATGAGCCATCCATGCTACTTCCCAGAGTGTACATTAGAAGAAGCTGGAGTTGGGAGTAGAAATGGGATGCAAACCCAGACACTCTGTTATGGGATGTGAGCATTGTAAATAGCATCTTAACTGCTAGGACACACAGTCACTTCATGTAAAAATCTATTTTAAAGGAAATAGGGGCATATTTTTGTATCAACTAGAAGAAGTCAAATTGCATGACACTAAAATGGGCAAGATATAGTACAGGGTCAACGTACACTGATCTGAATATTAGTTAGCTTTGTCTTGCTCCTATTGCTTATCAGACCCTAGGCATTTGAATCAATCTCTCTGTGCCTTGGTAATAAGAGTAATGCACCTAAATCTGTATATATGAAAAACATGGAATTTTTTCACCTTATTTAAATAAAGTTATGAAAAATGATAATTTGTAAGATTTCTTATGAGGGAACATGGAATAATATATGGAACACAATACCTAGTCCAAATATAACTATAATTATTTAAAATTATTAGTAATAACTAATTTTGGGCATTCAGAAGTTAGGGCTCATTTTTGCAGGGGTCAGAATTCATTGTAGTTTGCGTAAGCAGAAATGGCTCAAATACAAAGCATTAAATGGTTTTCAGGATCACTAGAGAAGATAAAGAAGCTGCCGCTTGGGTGCACCCCCAGGAAGACCTTAGAGAACCAGGTCACCCCTTTTCTGATCCAAAAACCTCCTGCTGAATTGAGAAGTTTCTGCCTCACCTGCTGGCTCCAGAACAACTTATTCTGCCAAAAATAGAAGTTCAGAAAGACTGAGAAGGCGTCTGCGAAACTGGAAAACTGTGCTGGTACTGCCTTGAGGCCTATGACACCTCTGCATGGTCAGAAAATAGCCGGAAAGAGAAATCTCCAGAATGGTGCCACAGAAACGGCCTTCATTGCGTTGCCAGCTTCCAGATCTCAGACAAGTACATCTGACCCAAACGGTGTCCAAGGCACTAGCCGGAAGAAGTTTGGACAACGTAGTGCTTAGAGTTCTAGAATATACAACCTGGGAAGACACTCCAAAAGGAAGCTGAGTGCCAATTCACTGTAATAATTATTGGGAAATCTGCTTTTTCTCACTTCTCATGTTTTCCTGGGGAGGTGAGTTCCCAGGGAAGCCCTGCTGGCCCTCCTTTCCAGTCATCACTTCCTCTCGTCCATGGAGCAGGTGGTTCGCCATGAGGTTGGCACATTCTTTCTGGTTTCTTCTTTTTAACTCTGCCCCCCACATTCTCCTCTTCTGCTCATCACAGGGTGAAGGCTCTGCTCCTATGGAGGGTGGAATTGTTAATAAATCTTTCTCATTCGTGGGTAAAGTGTTAGGAAGCCCATTTGCTACACAGCTAAGCCATGGGCCAAAGCAATTTTGTCATGAATGAAGTTCACATTTTGAACTCCAAAAGCCTGACTCATATTCAATGCAACTGATCCCAAACTTAGGAGACGGTGAGTATCACATATCAACTCATTAAATTTCCATTACCCAATTAAGTTTGACCATATGGTTAACAAATGCAACACAAGTAAAAAACAGAAAATGTTCAAACTTATAGGCAATGAAACTCCAGCTCAAAAAGCATAGAGAAAAAATTTCATTTAAAATTTAAAAAAGAAGTTAGTATTTAATGCCTGTGATGATGAGGATTGAAGATGTTGCTATGCATGGTTGGTGGGAATATAAATTCATCTATTTGGGAGAGAAATTTTGTGACAGATATCAAAACCATACAGTTTAACCCAGCAGTCCCATATCTAAGCACGCTTCCTAAGGGGAACAATCATTTATCCCTTTCAGGATCATTCATAATAGTGAAAAATTACCATTGCCCTAAGGTTCTAATATAGTGCACTTATTAAATAGTTTCAGTATAAAGGACGTGGTGCTGCCATTAAAAATGCCTCAATATATGGATATTGATGTCACTGGAAATAATCATGACATAGTATTAAATATATATGTATATATCTATATAAGTGCATATACACAGGATTGTTTATGTGTATCTCTATCTATACACACTTATATGGAGAGATAGGTATGAAAATACAGTCATGAAATATGTGCTTTTACCCCCATAGTAGTAGGAGGGCTGGGGCAGCAGAAATGGGAGAATGAGATACATCTGTGTTTTTGGGTTTGGGTAACTGTCTCTTCGTACCTGTTTCTTTTAACTCTTGTTTCTGGCTTCTGACACACCTGCAGCTTATGAGAAGAGATTTTATTATGCCGATGCTCTTTTGAAGGCCTTATGCTTACTAGAAGTCATGATTATTTTATCATTTTATGTACAAATGACATTAGGACCACATTAACAGAAGTGAAAACTGACAATCCTTCCTGACAAAACTGCCACACTAATAAGTTGGCTTCCTCATATCCTTGTTTCCTGCCTGTTCTAACTCACAGGCATGCAACACTTGTTTCTGTAACAATGTCCTTGACAATATCCTTAGATTGCACGCACACTTTTCTGTTTTATTTTAGCTCTTCTTATGGTCAAAGTGTTTTCTCTGTGGCTGCAAGGTCCCTTCACCTGCCTCTGCAGGAAAACAAACAGCATAAGAGGAAGCTTGCAGATGTGTCAGGGTCCTTGGAGCTTTTCCTTACAGTCTTTGGCAGCACCAGCAGGTATGGTTGATGCTAGCCCAGCCCTGGCTACAGCTGCCAATGGCCAAGCCTGGCTGCAGAAAGCCCTTGGTTAAAGCAGTACTCACACGGGTCACCATCTTCTATGCTGTTCTGTCACTGATTATCTGGGGCACTTCCTGAGGTCAGGTTCTGATGTTTTCTGAAATCCGGCTCAGGATTTAGTCTAGCCTGGGATATGACCTTGACATTGCCTCACATGGATGAGCCCTAAAGAGCAGGAGGGAAACCAGTGAATGTCCAGCATCTCTTATATTCCTGACCCTGTGATCAGTGCCTTGGAGGTAATTTCTGTAGCTCTTCTATCATCCTGGGACTGTATATAGCCTAGGATAAGGTTAAGAATGGAGATTTGGGCACCAGACCTTCTCATGTGTCACATGCCATCTCTGGCACTTTTTTGATTTTTTTTTTTAAACCAATGATTTCTTGCTGTGACTATGACCCAGCCTCCTTATCCACAAAGCAGGGGTAACAACAGTACCATTGTCTTAGGATATTGTGAGGACCAAAGGAGAAACAATATGCAGTGCACTGAGCCCTGTGCCTGAAACAGCTAGAGCCTGATTCGTGTTAGCTATCTTCTTGCCATTACTGACAGCGAGTTCAGTACATGAAGATTATTACCATCAACTTACAAATGAAGATGGCACAACTCAGTGAATTTGGGTATCTTTGGTTTACAGAGATGGCAGGTTGGATGCCTGTGATCAATTGAACATTCAGTTCATTATTTGGACCTTTAAAACCAAGAGAAAAAGTCTCGGTTTTCCAATGATTGCTACCGGCTAGGCAACAGAATAGTTATTCACAGGGAATACAGACCAGGCCTGTACTCAGGGCTTCTCAACCTTAACTGAAGAGGGTCTTGGAACCTGTCAATATCCACATCCACCTCGAAGCAACTACGCCAGCATTTATGGGGGGGGTGAGACCTAGGCACCAGAGTTTTAATTCCTTGAGGGAATTCAGTAGGAAGGCAAGTTTAAGGACACATCTTCCAGCTTCCCAGGTCACTACTCCAGATGGTGCCCAAAAGTAGGGAGAGGAAAAGGAAAGTGAAACTGAGTCAGCACTGGTGCTCAGCTCACTTGCTTAAACATGAGGGTATAGGCTGGTGCTGTGGCTCACTTGGCTAATCCTCCGCCTGCTGCGCCGGGCACCCCGGGTTCTAGTCCCGGTTGGGGCTCCAGATTCTGTCCCGGTTGCTCCTCTTCCATTCCAGCTCTCTTCTGTGGCCCAGGAGTGCAGTGGAGGATGGCCCAGGTCCTTGGGCCCCGAACCCACATGGGAGACCAGGAGGAAGCACCTGGCTCCTGGCTTTGGATCGGTGCAGCACACCCGCTGTAACGTGCCAGCTGTGGCGGCCACTTGGGGGGTGAAACAACGGAAAGGAAGACCTTTCTTTCTCTCTGTCTCTCTCTTTCACTGTCTAACTCTGCCTGTCAAAAAAACAAAACAAAACAAAACAAAACATGAGGGTAATACCCTGTTAATTCCCGTACCTCTCTTGTCACCTGTCAATGGGATGTCTATTTTGAGTAGTCAACAAGATTGTAGCAGTTCCATACTTGAGGATGCCCACCCTCTAGAGGAAGAGACAAACTGGTACACAGACAAGCACGGTCAGTGTGGAAACTGCTCTGATGGTGCAGACATGGCTTTGCTTCACAGCAGGGCATCTCTTCTGGATGGAGTGATGGAAGGTTAATGAATTGGTGACCTCTACATTTTATTTTAGACAAAGAGAAAACAGGTGCACAGTGGGAAGGGAAGAAGCTTTCTAAGTGGAAGTAATCAGCACGCACAGGGAGCTGCAGGGAGGCTGGCTCTGCTGCAGTACAGGATCTGTGGGGTGGGGGTGGGGGTGGGGGCTGGGTGTCTGGTATCCAGGCTCATTTCCCTGATAGATCTCACTGTTACTGTGGGCCTTGACTGTGACCCAGTCACAGACAGTAATGACAATGATTGACAAGTATTGCTGCAGCAATAATAAATGTCTATAGAGTTCTTATTTGTACGTATAAATATTTTACACATTTTCCTCCCTCAAGTCTCAGCAAATTTTGGTGGTGGGGGGGTGGTTTTCATTTTTATCCCCATTTTAAAGTGTTTAATTCTTTAAAATTGGAGAGAAAGAAAGATCTCCTCTTCACTGGTTTACTCCTCAAATGCCCACAAGAGCCAGGAGTGGGACAGGTTAAAGCCAGGAACCTGGAACTCAGTCTGGGTCTCCTACGTGAGTGGCAGAGGCCCAGGTACCTGAAACATCACCTACTGCCTCCCGGAATGCACAATAGTAGGATGCTGGGATGGACAGCAGAGCTGGTACTCAAATACAGACATTCTGGTATGGACTGTGGGCTTCCCCAATGGCAACTTAACCCCTGTACCAGATACTTGGCCTGTTATTCCATTTTACAGCTGACTTTCGCAAGGCAAGGACACAACATAATGCTTTACAGGCAACACCGCTAAATGCAAACGTGCCTTTGATTTTGTGTGTCAACAGAGTCACCACTTTTGGGATACATGTATAAAAATGTGAAATTAGCAAACACATTTGCGTGCCGTGGAATGATTGACAAGTTATCGAGTGAGCAGTCACATACAGGGAGGCCTGCCGTGTGTTTCCCCTCTCACCTGGTATAAGAGGGCTGATCTGGACTGGCCAGCAGATTGATTTGCTCTGGGAGTTCTGGAGCAGATGAAGACCTTGTTAAAGTAGCTGTTGCAATGTCTTCTTTCCCTTTCTCTGCTGTGCAGCATAATCTTTTGCAAAAAACAAACAACAACAACCAAAGAAGAAGATTCGAACTTAAGAAGAATCAAGAGATACCATGGATATTTTTAAACCAATTATCGAGGTATCCCTGCACAAGCAGGCACACGAAATATAGATGTTCTTGCACAAAATTTGATTTATTTCTGAGAGCATTTCTTCATCATAGTTCGAGCTGCATGCCAATGTATTCTGAAAGAGTCAATGGGCAATCAGGACATTCCTAGTTAGCAACCCTGCAGATGGATAATTTACAAGACACGCTATTGCCATTGGTATTAATAACAATTATCAAGAGCACCGTTTTCCTACCTCGGGCTGGGAGCAGGAAGGACTGCTCAGACTCTCCTGCATGACTGGTTAAGAAGCAACTATCTCCGTCTGTCCCTGCTCCCCTCTCAAAGCTTTCATGCAGAGTAGGTCTTAATGGGATTATACACACTGGGGCCATGGTGCCCTTGAAAACCAACTGCAGCTCTGAAGAAATGACACTCTGATGTTTTACAATCTGTAGACTCAGCACCTCCCAATGTAATACTGTGCAGTCAAACCTCAGTGCCTTGTGCAGGGCCCAATGCCCTATGATAGAGATGGCCCATTAATAAGAGCAGGTGTTCTGTCAAACTCATTAACACATAATCATTAAGCTCCTAATTTGTGCTAGGCACTGGAGACATAATTGTGAATCAGATGGACAAGGTCACTGCCCTCCTGCAATTTGGGATGAAGATTTCATTTAACAAGGAACTACAAGGATGGTGAGTGTTATGGAAAGTTATATTTAACCATTGCTCCCTTCTTGTGTTTAATCCAATGGTTCTCAAGGTGTAGTCCCCAGCCCAGCAGCAGCGGTAGCCTCCCTAGGTATTTGTCAGGAGTGAACATTCTCAGATCCTGCCTGCAACCTGCTGATTCAGGAACTCTGCGGTTACCATGCTGTTAACACTGATGCAAGCTCAGACTTGAGAATCACTATTCTAACCCAGTTTAGAAGACACTGTGAAAGGCAAATCAGGATAAAGAAAAACATTAACATGAAGACAAGAAAGTTGCTCAGCAAACCTCACAGTACAAGCTTCAAAGTAAGCTGTGTTGGTGATTGTGGTCTTGTGGCAAAAATAGGGTAACTGGGGCTGGTGCCGTGGCTCACTTGGCTAATCCTCCGTCTGTGGCACCAGCATCCCACGTGGGTGCCGGGTTCTAGTCCCAGTCACTCCTCTTCCAGTCCAGCTCTCTGCTGTGGCCCGGGAGGGCAGTGGAGAATGGCCCAAGTAATTGGGTGCCTGCACCTGCGTGGGAGACCGGGAGGAAGCAGCTCACTCCTGGCTTCGGATCAGCACAGCACCGGCTGTGTCAGCTATTTGGTGGGGTGAACCAATGGAAGGATGACCTTTATCTCTGTCTCTCTCACTGTCTAAATCTATCTGTCAAATAAGTAAAAAAAATAGGGTAACTAATTTCCCCCTACATCCAGACTGTGGCAACTGCCTGTGGAGACAAGGGGGGAGTCTTTGAATTCAAGTAAATCCCAGCCAGTGGTATGCAGCACTGATGCAATGCTTTACCAACTTAGTGGTATGGGACATATCAGGCCTTCACTGTTCATCCAAAGAAAGACTTCAGTAGCTGAGCCCACCAGGAGACAGGAGGTAGGGGGGATACCTTTCTTGTACCCATGATTCAGGCATGAAGGAGAGGCCGAAGGAGGGTACACCAGATATTAATGATGACTTCTTTCACATTAGCCCAGGCTCAGTGAACTGTGCAATAGCTAAGATTCTCACTGATTAACATAACTACTATTTTTCCTGCATGGAGGAGAAGGAACACTATCCTAAGTAAGAGATGGGGCTAAGAATCAGGGCTTCCTGTAAATAAAGGGGAAATAGAAGATGCCATAAGCTGAGGGGGGGGGTATATCCTGGGTGAGAGTAAGGTCAATAGCATTCTGGGGCTATAAAGATTCTCAGTTTCATACAGGTGACTGTGTTATTCCCCACCATTTGTGTTCTTTCATATTTTTTCCTTGGTTATTTTTTCTATGATTCTACCTTTTCTCCCAAACTTTCTCTGTCATAATTCTCCTAAACCATTCCCCTTATTGCAGTTTATTGTTGCTTACTGAGGCTTATGTAAGTTTGAGGAGTCAGAGGACACATGGGAGCTGTTACAGGATCACAGGACTCTATGTCTCTGCCTGGGAGGTCGAAGTGGTCTGGGGAGATAGATTCTGCACACACAGGCCAATGAAAGCCATAGAAACTAAGGAGCAGCTTGCTGGGGGTAGGTGGAGAGGGAGTCGCTTGATGTCCAGGTGGTAGTCCTGGATCTCTTCGTGGGATGTTGAGGGAGAGATAGGAAAGAGCATGAGGACGATGTATCTACCTCTGGAGCACAGTGGAGCAGAATCATGGCCTACAAGAGCCTGGAAGCAGTCTAAGTGCAAGTGAGGAGAGGCCACTGCCTCTGGAAGGGCCGAAACCATACTTGTGTGCAGAATGCCACTTCCTACTCCATGGTTCCAGCTACCACCTTCTACATCAGTGTCCCCTAAATGCACAGCACACACCTGGCTCACTATGCACCTACTCAGACAATCCTGTCCCACACTGAGCTCACCACTTTACTCATCCTGTGGTTCCAAGTGCAGGCACATACAACATAATGGGCTAAGTGCTAGTCAGGTAAACAAAACAGAAATTCCTGGAAAGACAATTCACACACCACGCAGCCGGGTTTGCACGATTACTGAAACTCTCTCAGGTTGTGCAAAATACTTGTACAGCAGGTTGCTTTCTCTACTTGGGTTCTTAATCACTAAAAATGAGGGAAAAATTAGGCAGCAGATAGAGAAATATTCTTTAATTAGTGATAAACATTTGGTTGAGAATGTTATTTAAAGCCAAAATGAGCTTGTTAGCTTCTATAGTCTTTTTATAATTCAACCATTTAATATTTTATTTATTTATTTATGTATTTATTTGTTTATTTTTATTTGTAAAGCAGAGATTGAGACAGAGATAGACAGAGACAGAAAGATGGAGAGAGATCTTCCCTCTTCCAGTTCACTCCCCATATGGTGACAATGCCCAGGGCTGGGCTAGGCCAAAGCCAGTAGCCCGGAACTCAATCGGGGTCTCCCATGTAGGTAGCAGGGACCCAAGCACCTGAGCCATCCATCACTTGTTGCCTCACAGGTTTCACATCAGCAGGAAAGTGGATTGGAAGCAGAGCAACCAGGACTCAAACCAGGCACTCTCATACGGAAGTGGTTGTCTCAAGTAGCGACTTCTCACTAAGCAAATTACCCACCCCCATTGATACACTCCTGGCTTTCGAAGGGTCTGTCCAAGGGAAACTAACTATTTAAAGGAAATGTCTGCCTTCCACTTATGTTTTTGTCTTGGGAGTGAAAGTGCTGCTGCCCCTGTCCTTTGTCATAAGAAGTGGACATTTCCAGTGTTATAGGTGCAAGGCTGGGTCATTTTCTTCCACAAGCAGTTCTTTTGTCTAACAAAGCAGTTCTTGTGTCTGTAGAAGCTGTGGACAACAGAAATGTCCACACAAGAATCATGAACATACAAGAAGTAGGAGACAGACATTTCTGTTTTTCACTGAAGAGGTGGTGACCCTGGTAAGGAGGAAAGAGACTAAGGAGTACTCGGGTGTGCCAGCTGCAGTGTCAGACACATTGGGCAGTTTTGTTCAACACTAGGAAAGCAGGGGATGCTCCTCCCATTATACAGATGAGGAAACTGAACACCAGGAGGGTTTAGTTTATGATGCAAATATTTGTGCTCTGTCCAAGGTACTGCACTGTTCTCTAGAGAAGACTGAAAATTGAATCCCTTATTAATTTTATTTATAATTTATGCACCTCTTCTGTCACACTGAGACATTGGTCTCCTGTTCCCATGGCTTTTGCAAACCTAGATAACATATTCAAGATAGAACTTTAAAGAAATGGGGCTGATGTCCTAATTGATGTACAATTTGATGACAATTCCAAAGTCACCCAATCAATGACACTATTACATTTCCAGAATGCTCAACTATGAGCATTCTTATACCTTCATCATCTATAAGTTCTGCCAGAATCATCATTGCATTATAACTAAAGAAGCTAAAACTTCTTTGAGGTTTGTATTTAAAATTCTAAATTAATATATTCTCCTTAAATATACCTTTTTTTCCAAAGTGAAAATTGGAAAATGAAAATTCTCCAAATTCCTATTAACCACCCCTATAACACCTGGCATTTTTCTTTTCCAAGTTTAATAAGCTATTTTTAGCCAAACCATTCAAATTGTGATTCTTTCATCTGTTAGCTGTGTCCATAGACAGGTGATGTAACTTACCCATTCCTCAGTCTCCTGATACTCCTGTGGTTGGCATGAAGATGCGATGGAATACTCTATGGAGGGTATCCAGTGCAGTGCCTGACACGGGATGGTTCTTTATTTAAAAAATTGTTTACTAATTTCATTTTCTTTGAAAGGCCGAAATACAGAGGGTGGTGGTGGGAAGAGCAATTTCTTCTATCTGCTGATTCACTCCCCCTCCCCACCTCCTTAAATCTTTCTTCTATCTGCTGATTCACTCCCCACCTCCTAAAATACAACATTTGGGGTGAGACCAGGCTGAAGCCAGGAGCCTGGAATCAGTCCACGTCTCCCACAGGAGTTGCAGGACCCACTTACTTGGAAAAACACCTTCCACCTTCCAGGGTGCACGTTAGTGGGAAGCTGGAACCAGAGCAGAATAAGGACTCAAACCCAGGTGCTCCCATATGGGATGTGGATGCCCAAAGCACTGTCTTTTTTTTTTTTCTTTTTTTGACAGGCAGAGTGGACAGCGAGAGAGAGAGACAGAGAGAAAGGTCTTCCTTTGACGTTGGTTCACCCTCCAATGGCCGGTGCACTGCGCTGATCCCATGGCAGGAGCCAGGTGCTTCTCCTGGTCTCCCATGAGGGTGCAGGGCCCAAGCACTTGGGCCATCCTCCACTGTACTCCCGGGCCACAGCAGAGAGCTGGCCTGGAAGAGGGGCAACCGGGACAGAATCCGGCGCCCTGACCGGGACTAGAACCCGGTGTGCCGGCGCCGCAAGGCGGAGGATTAGCCTAGTGAGCCACGGCGCCGGCCCCAAAGCACTGTCTTAATCACTGTTCCAAATGACCACCCCAGAAGTGCTCTTTAATAAACAGTAGCTAGCATCACTGCCATCCAAGTTTAGGGATCGGCTGCAATTGGTGAATACTTTTAGTTGAGTTGGATGGATCTAAGTGGGTCATACTTGAAACTGACAGATTATGAAGCCAGTTTGGACAAGCTTTACCATCCTTAAGAAGGCAGAAGAGATTCACTGAGCTTTCTGGAAACATACATTAGTGCCACATGATACATTCTGTCTTCCTAGAGAACTGACTTTCCATTTGAGAATTTTGATGTTTAAAAATTCCAGAGGGGCCGTTGTGGTGGTGTAGCAAGTAAAGCCTGCAACAGCAACATTCCATATGGGTGCCAGTTCGAGGCCTGGCTTCTCCACTTCTGATCAAGCTCCTGGCTAGTGGCCTGGAAAGAGCAGTGGAAAATGGCTCAAGTGTTTGGACCCCTGACACCCATGTGGGAGACCTGGATGGAGCTCCCTGGCTCCTGGCTTTGGCCTGGTCCAGCCCTGGTCATTATGGCCATCTGGGGAATGAACTAGTAGATGGAAGAGACTTATCTGTCTCTCTCTCTGTAACCCTGACCTTCAAATAAATAAATTTGAACTCTTGTTTCTTTTAGTCATTTCTTTTATCTCTTGCAGGTGCTGAGTAGGTTTTCAGTATTTACTTTTTGAATAACTGTGCAGATAGCCACTAGACAATTTCCAGGAGAGACACACTGTGCCAACATGATGCCTTTCATATACTCATTCATTCTTCAACATTCATTAAATATTTATCATGTTCCTGGCTTTATATCATGTCACTATGGAGAGAACAGAAGTGAATTCGGCTTGGGTTCTGCCCTCTAGGAGCTTAGAGAGTCCTAAGGGAGATAAACCATGTTCTAAATGCCACTATTCCAAGGGAGAAATAAAAAGAGCTGAGATACATACTCAGACAATATTATGGGAGTTTTCAGAAGAGACATCACTTTCAACTGCAGGCAGCAATAACATTTAAACAGACCCTCAAAATTACCTGTATTCTTTGTTAAGTCAGTCAATTCAGGAAAATCACCAGCCATTTAGTGGATGAATTAATTAGATTAGATAATTAGATTCACACACACACACACACACACACACACAGTTAACGAAATTGGCTAACTTAACTAACAGTTGAATCCATCAAAAGAATCAGTCGTGTTTGGGTCCTGATGCTCCTGCACAGATTTCCTTGCTAATGAGAAATTAGCCTGGCTCAGCGTCTTGTCTCAACTTTGCACACTGAAAGTTCTTACTTCAACAATTCATTAAAGCCCTGCATCTGTGCCAAGTTCTCCCTTTCTTCCTTCTCCCTCTCTCCTTCATTAAAAGGGAGCTATTATGCAATCGTATTTCTCTGCCCAGAGCTCATTCTAAAAATGTCCTTTTGCAAACGCTGCTGCTGCTGATTGGCAACAGGAGACAGCCAGAGATGGGAGCAGCCAGCAGGAGCTCTTCTTCTGAGCCCAATTTGGCAAAATGCTTTGTTTGTGATGGGCCATCGGTCACTCCCAGTCCCACCCATATGGAACAGCAGTGGCCAAAGGTGGAGAAAGGTAGGCAGTAAAAGAGAGAAGGTCAAAGTGGTGAGTTGAATGGATGATTCAATGCACTGAGGACAATAAGAGCTCTCAAGAAGCTTTGCTCTCCTGTGGTCTTCTATGTTCATGGAAAAGGGAGAGAAACTGAGGTCCTGCCACAGAGCATGCAATTTTGAACATAGTGCTATAGTTAGCACCAAGCTTTCCCTTCCATACACCCCTGTGTAGTTAACTCCTGAATCAAGTGACAGAACATGAGCAGACTCGGAGTGAGGCCGGGAACTGTCTGTTCACTGGTTGGAACTCTGATTGAAGGGACACATGATGTCTGGAGCCTCAATGCAGCTGATGAAGGGGAAGAGGGAGGCTGGGTTCTTGCCTTTGAGAAACTGGCTCATAAAGAGGAAGGGGTGTGTATGGAGGGTGGGAGCTGGAATGAGGCAGTTGCTCCACAGTGCACAGAAGAATGTGGAGAGCACACTCCCATCAGTGATGGTAGGTGCCATCTTGAAGTCCTCATGCTTCGCTCAACATTTTCCAAAATGAGTAATGGATAGTCACCAAACTAAATCAGAGAGGGCAGCCCCTCAAACTCTGACCTCTCTCCAATACCATCTCCCAAACATCCAAACCTTTACATTCTCTCCCTTCCTTTAGCTGTCTTTCAAACCTCCAACTGCTCAAAAATCTACAGAGCACAGACACACACCCGTGGGGAGTTGTTCATAGTCTGGTTGTGGCTGATTCTCTCCTCCTTGTTCTGAGCTGGAGGGTTGGCTGAGTCGGAGGACTCTGATTCTTCTTCCCTACTCTTTGGGCTCCTGGGTCAGATTAGGATAGGTCAGGCAGTTCCTCTCCTTCTCAGGAGGTGCAGGGGATGAGCAGAGCATTCCTTAGGTCCTGCCCCAGCCTAGCCCTGCCCCACTTGGGCTCAATGAGGAGGGCCATTCTGGGGGCACACTTAACTTTCCTGAGTGCCCACTAGGGAAGAAAATACAGTGTCTGGAAGGAAACAGAATCCTCTCTGGCATCTTTCCCCATATTTTCCCCATGTTCATTCTATTGAAGCTACAGACATTGGAGTAGATGGTGTTAACTCCAGATATGGGAAGGTAATAGGATAAGACAGCTGTTCTTGAAGATTTCTCCAGAATCCAATGTTTATACATCCGTTTGAATACTTTCCTTCATATATATATATACACACACACACATATATATATATATATATATATATTTACCCAATCATGGCAAGCAGGAATCAATTCTTCTAGTTCTTATTTTTCTCCTTGAATGAGAGCAGATGACGTTTATGGGTGCTCATTGGGTACTAGGCACTATTCCAAGTGTCTTATATGTTTCATATGCTCCACATGGTTTTCTAGAGGTCACACTCTTGTCATTATTTCCTTGATAGATCAGGAAATTGAGGCAGGTAAGGGTAAGTAACTTGCCATAAGTTAAGGAGCAGGTCAAATAAGGGTTAGGACAATATTTAAAGGCAGATAGTCTGCCGGCGCTGCGGCTCACTAGGCTAATCCTCCGCCTTGCGGCGGCGCCGGCATACCGGGTTGCCCCTCTTCCAGGACAGTTCTCTGCTGTGGCCAGGGAGTGCAGTGGAGGATGGCTCAAGTACTTGGGCCCTGCACCCCATGGGAGACCAGAAGAAGTACCTGGCTCCTGCCTTCGGATCAGCGTGGTGCGCCGGCCGCAGCGCGCCAGCCGTGGTGGCCATTGGAGGGTGAACCAACGGCAAAGGAAGACCTTTCTCTCTGTCTCTCTCTCTCACTGTCCACTCTGCCTGTCAAAAAAAAAAAAAAAATGAAGGCAGAGAGTCTAATTGCAAAGTGCATTCTCTTGGCAAGCTCTCTTTGTTTCAGTCCTACACTGTGGCTTCAAACATCTTAGAAGCCAAGAATTTAATATAAACATTTCCATAACGTGATTTTCCCATTTACTTTGGTCTGAATGGTGGAGGTCATGGAATTCAAAGTCCATGTAGATGCTGGGGTGGGAAAGGCATCAATTAATCTTTACAGATCTAGTGACTTTACCAATGTAAACATTTTGAGAAAATTAATTTGAAAAACATGGTAAGGGAAGACCATAATTTTCTGGAAATATAGATTCTATCAACTCAGCTTGGGTCTCATGAATTATTTAGGTCTGTCTGGCCACCCATTGCATCTGATGTTGCAGATGAGTAAGACAAGGATGCTAAACAGGACTGGACAGACCAAAGAAGGATGAGGCTCTGAGGCTCATGGGCCCATGCAGTTTCATTCGCCAAACTTTTCTAAATGGCACAGGGCAAGAGATGCTAATACATTGTGTTTGCATTTTCTGGTAAATTCAGATGCATCCTCAGATGTTTCTTCAACCTTCTGTGAACAAAATTACTTCTAGCTGCAGAATGGAGTTGACATATAAGAAAAAATTCATTTACCATGGCTAACTTAAAAATAACAAGAGGGATATAGGGTAGAATAGCACAATAGTAGTAACATGCTTTATAAAATATGGCATGATACCTAAGATGTGGGGAGGTTTCAGCCTACCTCTACCCAACACCTAATCCTTGTGGTGGGTACCATCTCAGCAAATGGTGCAGGAGCACAGCTCAGAATTCTGTACTCCTTGAAATCAGTTCCAAAAAGGCCCGAGACCTACAAAGCAAAAAAAAAAAAAAATCATTTCCCCTTCTCTACTAAAGGTTTGGCTTCCAGTTCTAGACCAACTGTCTGATGCATTAGTAATTCTACCCCACCCACTCCAGGGAATCCCTTGCTTCAACAAGTGTGTTCTAAGACACAGAGGTACGCAAAGATAATGCCATCATTCCATAAAAGGACAGGAAACAGGATCAGGGGAGGGCATCTTAATAAAGCAGTTTTTAGTGTAGCAGAGGTGTCAAATATCAAAAACTCAAGGCCGACACTGTGGCTTAAAAGGTTGAGCTTCAGTCTGCTATGCTGGTATCTCATATGGGTTCTGATTCGTTTCCTGGATGCTCCACTTCTGATCCAGCTCCCTGCTGATGGCCTGGGAAGGGCAGCAGAGGATGGCCTTGCCACTCATGTGGAAGACCTGGATGAAGCTCCTGTCTCTTGGCTTTGTCCCAGCACAGTCCTGGCCTTTGCGTCTATCTGAGGAGTGAACCAACTGATGAAGCACCTCTGTCTCTCCCTCTCTCTCTGTAAATAAATAAATGTTTTAAAAAAATAATAACTAACTCTTACACTAGGCTACCTATGTCCTGGACACTATTCTAAATTCTTTGCACATAACTCATTCTTTGCATATAACTCAAGAAGAATATGTTAACAGTTATATTATTATTGCAGATGGGAGATGCTGAGGCCTAGAGAAGTTACGTGACTTGTCACAGGCTAACTCACCAGTAATTACCCAAATGAGCTTAGGGTTCAAGCAGCCTAACTCCTGAGCTCTGCTCTTCTCACATTACTGGTTATTAGCCTTAGATCAAGAATGACAGAAAGCCCCGACCATGATGACAGCTCATACTAGAGCTGTCTTAGGAATGGAAAAGCTTGCCTTTATCCCTGACCACATGTCTGGACTTGTGCTTGGATTTTTAAAGAGGAATTGATACTGGCACTGCAGGTAGGAAGAATGCATTAACAAAGCACCTGCTGTATGTCAGGGACCAGGTTCAATACCTTCACATTTCGATTTTCCTATTTGTTCTCCTGCAACTGCTATTATTCCTCTCGCCTCCATGATCTCTTAGGAAGAAATCAATCTCCCAATTCCACACAGCTAGACAGTGGTGGAGATAGAACTCTAAGCTCACTGAGTCAGCCTTTGAACTCTGAGCTTTCCATCACACTCCAGACAGTGAACTTGGTGCTTTAGGATGCTGGCGCTTTGCCATTGGAAGGACCCTTCTCATATCCAATCTTGAAGATCGGGCATCATATCCTAGATTCCACAGAACGTGGGTGAGGATTGTGGGAGGCTGGGAGAGGCAGGGGGAGCTTGTGGAATCTTAGCTGTCTTCAAAAGACGATGATTACTATGATCCTGGACTACCTTCTATGGTCCATGAGCTAAACCAGGATTTTGTTAGAAGGCAATTAAATGTTCCAACCTGAAATAAGTTACACCTAAGAAGAGAGAAAGAAATAACAAACTGCCTAAGCCAAAACTCACGATGATCCTTCATTTTTAGCTGCTTTTTGCAGCTGAGAATGAACTCCCTATTTTCCACCTAGTTTCTTGAGACGTGAGTAATAGCTTCTTAGAGGCTCTGAAGTTCTATCATTGTCAGGGTTACCGCCTAATAGTTTAATAAGAGGCAACAGGAATGCTGTTTGCAGGTAGTCCGTGTCTCTGAGTCCTTCTCTGCTTACTTTGGCTTCAACAATCTCTCTCCTTTAGGGTAGGCTCTGATTTCTGCTTGGGAAGATCTCAGTGTTTTCTCCCTAACTATCAGGGCAATCGAGAGGCTGCTTGGCATCTGGTCTTTCATTCTCAGTATTATTATAAATGGGACCTCCAACCCTCTAACTTTCATTGACTTTGTTGATCTAAGTTTCTCAAAGATTCTAGTCAACAGATTGTGGTATTTATGAGAAGAGAACAATTTTTAAAATTTCCTATCCATCCATCTATCCATCCATCCAACCATCATCTATCCATCCATCACAAACTCTTACTGGGAAAGCTGGAGCAATTAAAAATGCAAAGTGCAAAGGCCTGAGCTTGTAACAGTCTTGGCCTACTGAGGGAACAGAGAGGAGACCAATTTGTTTGGGGGTAGGGAACAAGAGGGATATCAGTTAGGGAGACAATGGCAATGTTGAAGATATAGCATTTTAATATAATTACAATAAAATGTTCAGTAATGTTCTAAGAAAAAGGGTGCTCTGAATTGTTTCTTATTTTAAGAAGGTCATTCTAATTTTTTGGGGTATGGAATGGATTATCAGGTTAAATGTATCTGCAGAGGTGTGAAGGCATTTCAACAACCACGCTAAAATGATGGCTTGGCTGGTATTAGAAAACATCAATACCTTCTGGAATAGATGATTATATATATGATATAATTTGCAGGTCATGCCAAGAAGGCTTTCTGACAGATAAGGAAAGAGGGATGAATATCAGATTTTTGGAGAACATCAGATTTTTGGCTAAACTAGGTGAACAACTGGTGATGTTATTGCTTGCAAAGCTGTGAACTGAGGTTTGGAGAAAATTAGGGAATCAAAGGTCTTTGCAGCCTCAACCATCCTTGAACTTCAATAGAAGCCCTAAGTAGATATAATTCAGCCTGCATGTTTGGCTGTTCTTTGTTGGTAACTTGCAGGAATCAAAGGAAAAAGCCTTAGTGGGCACCAAGCCCTAGTGAGGGCACAGAGGACAGGATCTTGGCCTCTGGACTCAGCTTCGTGATGGCCTTGCTGAGCCAGCACAGCCAGCAGCGGTGCTGCTCTCCGAAACTCGGCTGCCTGGTCTAGACCCACATCTCCTTACATCCTTCACTGCCTACAGGGAATCTAGCAATTAATTAAGGATTATCCACAGGAATTTTTAATGTAGATTGGAAAAAAGAGAGACTACCACCACTTTAATCACTTCTTTCTATGTGCTGTTAATAGTTAGTGTATATTTTCACATCCATTATACTATTTGCTTCTTACTGTAATCCAGAAAAAATAGGTTTAATTAGCACTACTTTACAGATGGATAAACTCTTGATGAAATTAAGTTATATACCTAAGAATAGAAAGTTTATGAAGAAGTAGAAAAATAAGGGTACAAGATAATAGATGAGTTAATTTGAAAAAAAAAATTAGGAGTCCAGGGTAGACAGTGGAAAGAGGGCTGATATTTTCTTTTAAAGTTTTTGGAGAGGCAAATATTAGCAAACACACCTGGAACTCAATGGCAAGGCAGGAAGATGCAGCTCACCATAACAAGCTTGACTGACAGTTCATGCTTCCATGCCTCACATGTCTTTGCTTTCTGCCTCCAACAGTTGCTTCCTTTGTCCGTTTTGAGAATGTCTATTCCTCCTTTAAAACTCAGCTTGGATGTTGCTGCTAAGAGGCTCCAGGGTGATTTTGCTACTTCAGAGCTCTTTTCTTCCAGAAATTCCCCTTCCTAGAAGGGGAGACAGCTTCAGATGTCAGAAGTTCATATTAAATTAACAATTGGCAATAGATAATTGGAACTGAAATGGATAGCTGACCCAGCAAGAATAAACCTATTGACCAGCCAGGGAAAATCTCTCTCTCTCTCTCCCTCTCTCTCTCTCATATTCTCCCTTTAATTTGAGCTAAGGACATCCAGAAATGTCATCAGTGGGTGATAAACTTTAGAATTAATAGTCATAGGAGGTGGAGGCAGACCTAGCACAGATTTGGTCTAAGGCCTGTCTCAGTTGATATTATTATGAAGATATGGAACCATGAGAAATTAAATAAAATAAGACCATATTCACTCAATTATGCAAGATTATTTGTTGAATCCAAATTTGGCAAATTCTGCAGTTTAGCTTATTCAACTTCCACCTTAACCACCTTCCAGCATGCTTTCTTTTTCTACACAGGCTAGGGAGATAAACACTACATTTTCATACTCCCCTGTAGCTCTGGGTATGCTTTTTGACCTTGCTACTGCCAAGCAGATGGCATAGGCTACAGACTTGGAAGTGAGCCATGTGAGGTGGCAGTGGGGAGAATGAAGTTGAAGTGGGGAGAATGAATCTTGTGACGCACATGGTAGTTGAGATGTTTGGTCCTCGGGGATCTGGGTATTTATTTACAGGTCTCCAGCATCATAGATGCTAAGTGCTGGGCAGCTGAGATATTTTGGGTTTCCAATACAAAAATATGTCTTCTCCTGCAGTAGGTCCTATTGGGATAGCGTAGCATCTGCACGTGGACTCTAGGACTTTTGCACGTGGACTCTAGGACTTCATACCCTGTAATGAATTCCTTTCATCTTTAAGTAGATAAAGGGACTATTTTCAACAAAGAAATCTGAGTCATTCAAAAATTTGTATTAGGTTTGATTGCAAGCAACAGACCTTTATAGCAAAGAATCTCACCAGGTTGGAAGGAGGGCATGTGGTCAGCACTGGATGGTGGAACACTGGCAGTGAACTGTGGTCAGTAGCTCATTAAATTACCCTGTGTGGCATGGCCCTAGATGAAGAAAGAGCTTTGCTAGGCTTAGTAATTGGTGCTTTGTAGATTATGTTGTAACGACTTTGCTAGAAAAAGTGTGATCCATGGGACATTAGCATCAGTTTTACCTGAGAGCTGTTGGAAATGAAAAACCTCAGGCCCTGTACATGACCTCTGCCAAAGGCGATCTGTAAGACAGAATGGTGGAGGGGCTACCCTAACCCTGCTTTAGCTCTTAAAGAAAGAAGGCAGGCAATATAAAGCAGGGATGGAGTATAAAGTTTATACAACTTAGGCTGCTCTTTATAAGAAGAGCATAAAAATTCTGAATATAAAATTAGATATGTAAATCTATATATATTTAGAAGGAGCATCTGCTGGTGAGGAACCCTGAAGCTTAGGTTTCATTAGCATCACAAAAACTGCTTCTGCTCCAAATTTATAAATTTTCTGTTCAAGGAATTTTTATGACTATTCTAAAATGGTCTTTTATTGCTTTTACTCACAGGGATGGTGTAAAGCAAAAGTCAAATGCAGAGACAGATCCTGTGGGTTGTTCTAGTACAACTGAAGTTGAATCACAGCACTGATTGAGAAAGAGTCAGACCTGGGAAAACAGGATAATGAAATCAGCCATGGTAGGAGAATTTGCACCACAGAAATTGGCAAATTCTACAAAACAGGACTTCTTCCTCTCCTTGGAACCCACTATCAATTGTCAGCCATTTATCACCAAAATACTCATCCACCTATTAGAATTCAGGCTCTGAGTTTTTTTGATATTTGTACCTTGGTACTTAAAAAAGATCTAGTATGCACAATATTACCATGACAGAAGTGATAGATGACTGTTCCATTCTTTCCTTTTTCCTTTGGTATGACACAGACCTTGGTCCAAACGTTGGGCACTGCCTATACAACAGTTGATTTATGAAACTCTGGACTGGTCATGGAGTAACAGTCGTCTCTTAATGGAAAGACAGAAGTTGACCCATGTACTTCAATTATAGTACACTGGATTGCAGCAAAGTACAGTGAGATCGGCTTTGGCCCTTGGCTTTGTGTTGACCTAAGAAAATGGAACAGGAAATGAAACAGAGCAGGACAGAACGGTGTGCTGGCCAAGCTCCCTACTGGCCCATCTGCATGGTGCTTTTAAGAGCTAATGTTGATCCAGAAGATGGTATGTAGTACCTTTAATGTGTTTTCAATCCGCTGAGATAAATTAATGAGGAAAAGTCTATGATATTGATTTGAACAGTCCTTCAGAGAGCTCCAGTCGGACGAATGACAACATATGGGGACAACAAGCGCTGTGATCACAATAGCCACAGGGAACCATGGATCAGAATAATATACGAGTCACACCATCAGCCTTGAGGAACAATAAATAGGGCAGGGATGATTTTCTGTGAAGATGATGCTTAAGGTGAGCCTTGAGAAGCAATCATTCTAGATCAGGTGCTCAAAGACATGCAAGCAGGTGAGGGCATGGCCCCTTTGGACACTAGGTGGACAGTGGGGAGTGGCCTCCCACATGATTGGCACACACGGTATCCCATGAATTCCTATTTCTCTCTTCTAACTGAATACCTAACCAATGCTTGCGATCACACAACTGTTAATCCTGGGGCAGCGGCAGGATTCACAAACAGACTGCAGATGTAAAGCTCTAGTACTCTCTATTCTGCTTCACTCTAGACTAATCCCCTCAATCCTCCTGGCACAATTGAGTCCCCTGGGAAACTTTAAAATGGGCTAATGTCTCAGCCCCATCTCAGAGGCTGTAAGTGGTTTAGGGTAGGGTCTGGGCATTGGCATTTAAAAAGTTAATATCCTCAGACAGGAGAGCACTGAGCTAAAGTATAATCAAATAAAGAGGAAATCTAGTCCTCATGTGAAAAGGTGACATTGCACATTTAAAAACAGTCCCTTGATCATGGTAGGTAAGTATAGAATCTGTGTTACAGTCACTTGTTGACCATCCTTGGTCTGTAGGAACTGACATTCCCAACAAAAACTTTTATTCCCTATCATGAGGGACCAAGCTTTTGAATATAAAGCCTGGGATGTGAGACACCATTATATTAATGGATTACAGATGGCCCCATTGTAGGGGTGGTGTCTCTCCATACTGCTTCACAGCAGACTGGTACTTTAGCTCAGAGTCCACTAGGGCCAAATTTAAATTCTCACACATTGGATTGTGATTAAAATAGAGCTCAAATCAGCTTATATCTAGCCATTTAGGGCCTGCCTGGTTTGCCTACCTCATGAAACTGAACCCAATACCTCTAGCCAAAAATGAGTTAAAACTTGTGACTATAAAAGAACTCAAACCACTCTGAACTTCAAAGCACCCCGACCCAGAGGCTCCCTGCTTTCCTGCTGAATGACTAGAAACCAAGGTTCTTTCCTCAGTTCCCCTTGCCCTCAAGAATCCCCTCACCTTCCTCCCATTCTGGGTGCTGGATCTTAGCAGTTGCTTCTGAGGTCTCCTGCTGTCTTCCTCTCTCATTCAAACCTGTCCAAGCTCAGTCCAATAAAGTTCGTTGCTCAATGCCATCTCATGATCCCCTCTGTATAGGGAGCAGAATTGGTTGAATATGTGTTATTTATTTAATAATATGTGTGAGGGCAGTGGCCAGGCGGTGGCCATCCCTAGTATTATGGCTTTGACTGACACTGAAAAATTCAGATACTGTCATTGACAAAACAACACTGGAATGGGGATAAGTAGAGTCTAAACTGCAAAGAATTCTGTGCTGTCTTCATAGCAAACAGCTGTTATTTCTGTTTCATTACAGGTTTGATGACATTCCTAACATCCCCTCTGAGCTCACTGAGTTCTTTTCTTCCAATGAGATAGAAAGCTTAGGACAATGGACTGTCCCAAATCTTTGGGGTAGAAGCCTATTATAGAAACAGCCCTAGACTGTAAGGGGACTCACTTCTAATTCCTCATTCTATCAATTCCCAGCTCTGTTACATGAATTATCTCAGTTAATCTTTATAGAGAACTGTACCACGGAAAACTTGCTTGATATGGTCAAAAGTGTAAAAAATTCATCATAGTTTAAGCAGCAAAATGAATTCATCGATGGCTGTAACTTAAAGCAAGGCTTGATTCAGGGGCATAAACAGTGTCACCAGAATGTAGTTACTGTCATTCACAGGCTGTGTGTGCTGCAATGCCAGCTTCAGTTTTAGCTTCTGTCTTACCTTTGCTCCCAATAATGCCTAGGAGCACATTGTTTTTACCTTCAGCAATCCCAGTAGAAGTACATAGCCTGTCTCATACCAACCCCAGACCAAGTCTCATGTTGTCAAATTGGCTCTGTGTGGGTCCCATGATTATTTCTAAACCAATAACTGGAGCAGGTACATGTGGCACTCTGACTGGCCAGGACTAAATCATATTCCTACCCTAAGTATCAAAACAGGTATTGGAGGCTGAAGTGGAAACAACTCTTCACAGAAAAAAAATGAAAATACTATCACCAGCAGGGCAATTAAGTGCTCGGGCAATTTAACTGTCATATAATTTGCTAAACTACCTACCCTTTGTCCAGAGGGTATCTATCTATCAATAGATTTTTATAAGGAAGGTATACCAATTATGCAAAAATAAATGAAAAAATGTTCTTATATCATCACCCATCAGGGAAATGCAATACCACAACAAAGGCCCCCAAGTTCTATTTTTACCACTTTCCTTGTTTAATGCTTTTGTTGAACTTGTTTTATGTTTGTTCTTGTGAGGTAAGGAGATAGTATGTGACATCTGTTTTATTCTCTGCATATATGGCAATGGTGGAATGGTCTAAATACTTGTTTTTAAAAAAATGCCCCCTTCCTAACTCTTCTTCATCTTGCTACTTTTTTTTTTTTCAATTTTTCTTTTTACATTTACCTTTTCTTCCTTGTTTTTATCATCAACAATAGAAACAAAATTATTTGGCACCTACTGTGTGACGGGACAGAGAATAAGTCGTAGTATATGCCTTCTGGAACACTCAGATGAGTGGAGGAGAAACGTAGCTCCTGAAGAAAGGAACGCTGCTTCTGCTTGCATGTTCTGTGCCAGCTCCCGGAGCACGCACACATCCAATCCTCATGAGACCCTCTCAGGTGTTACTATTTCCCTACTACAGACAAATAGCTGAATTCATTCATTCCAGGTCACAAATCTAGAAAACAGAGGTTCTGGGGTTCAGAGTGTGATTTTCACATACAACAGAACTTTAACTCAAACTAACTCAAATAAATTAGGAGTGTTTTTTGTCTCATCTGACTTAGAAGTCAAATCAAGTCACACAGTGTGATGCCGTGAAGCCTCAGATCATTAGCATCAAATCAAATTCTATCAGAAGGTGATTTCCCAGTCACTCCATAGGTGGCCTGTTGGCTTCCAGGTAATGAGCAGGGGTTAGGGCTATCTTCATTTAGTCTCTCTTGAAGCCTTTGCCTCTGTAGTGAGCTCATGATCTGCATTCCCAATGAGCAAAATCTTGGGCTTGGCAATATAGACAGAAGGCTCCCTCCTTCTTCTTTTTCTGTCCCTACTTCCTTCTTTGACCCTTCCCTCTTTCCTCCAAGACCATCAAGTCTTGTGGTCCTACTTCCTTTTGCTTCTGTTTTCTATTTATTTATTTATTTATTTATTTTTTTTTTTGACAGGCAGAGTGGACAGTGAGAGAGAGAGACAGAGAGAAAGGTCTTCCTTTGCCGTTGGTTCACCCTCCAATGGCCGCCGCGGCCGGCGCGCTGCGGCCAGCGCACCGCGCTGATCCGATGGCAGGAGCCAGGAGCCAGGTGCTTTTCCTGGTCTCCCATGGGGTGCAGGGCCCAAGCACCTGGGCCATCCTCCACTGCACTCCCTGGCCACAGCAGAGGGCTGGCCTGGAAGAGGGGCAACCGGGACAGAATCTGGCGCCCCGACCGGGACTAGAACCCGGTGTGCCGGCGCCGCTAGGCGGAGGATTAGCCTAGTGAGCCGCGGCGCCGGCTTCTGTTTTCTATTTATTGTACAATGCCACAACAATTAGGAGCAGTAGCCAAAGGCTTTCTCTTGCTAAAAAAGGGGATTCAGTCTGTGCAATCAGGTTTCCTCTGGACACTTTTGATTAGTGTTCCATCTTGTAAATTTTTTGGGGTCTGCTTTTCTACCTGGGCTTGTGTTTCACCACTTGTGTTGAAGATCAGTTTTTAATTTTGATTCAATTTCAGTTTCCTGAAATTGTCTGTCCAACTTACAATTTCTTGTATCTCTCCTTTCTCATATAGATGGAGGAAAACATATATCTGTTACATGTATATCTGAAATATATATACGTATATGAAGCAGAGTGCACACACACACACATATGTATATATATATATATAGAGAGAGAGAAATAAAAGTTCTATATTTTATAGAGAGATGTGAAGTTAATAAAAGAGTAGCCTATATATGTCAATAACTGAGTGGACCTCATTTTGGTCCCATGCCTTAGGATTTTATTAAGATAATTTGTACATCCCCAACATTGCTTTTCTCTGCCCCTCTGAGAGTCTGTACCTGGAGAAAAGATGGCTTCTTAAAACTCCATATCATAGTCACAGCTCTGTGACCTGAAAAGTGAGGCCCCTTTTCTTTTCTTTTTTTCAGTCAATAATCTTTACTAACATGCACATGCCATTTGCCATAAGATATACAGGATTTACTTAGTCCATTTTGGTTTATTTTTTAATTGTTTTAAATGTATGGTTACTCTGGGTAACACACACAAAGTTACCAAAGCTAAGCTTTATTTCTAGCTATCACCTTTACTTATGAAATCATTATGGAGGTTTATAATTGGCATTATAAACCACCAATAACAAAATATAATTATTGAACTTAATACACAATCTTCTATGCTAAAACATGTACCAGTGTGCCCTATAATCTGCAACTGATATTGAACTGCTTTCAATAAACCTGAAAGTATGTTTATGTTTTCTAAGAGGGAAAATTATTTTTGTTTATGGTTTTTGCAGTTGCCAGAAAAACTGGTCCATATTAAGCTAGTCTGAGAGCAATAAGCTCACAACTTAAAATTATTTTTAATGATTTATTTGAAAGTCAGAGTTACACAGAGAGAGGAGAGGCAGAGAGAAAGAAAGAGAGAGAGAGAGGTCTTCCACCCGCTGGTTCACTCTCCAGTTGGCTGCAACAGCAGGAGCTATGCTGATCTGAAGCCAGGAGCCAGGAGCCAGCAGCTTCTTCCAGGTCTCCCACGTGGGTGCAGGGGCATAAGCATTTGGGCTGTTTTCTACTGCTTTCCCAGGCCATAGCAGTTAGCTGGATTGGAAGAGGAGCAGCCGGTCTTGAACCGGTGTCCATATGGGATGCCGGCACTGCAGGCTGTGGCTTTACCTGCTATGCCACAGTGCTGGCACCACAATTTAAATTTATAGGTCCTAAAAAGGCAGCTTTGTTTTACTACTTAGATACAGACAATACTAAACCCGAACTTCAGTGCTTCTTTACTGATACGTAAGCAAAGATGATCTGTCGTGGTTTTTTTTTTTTTTTTTTTTTTTTGCTTTTTTATCTGCTTAATATAAAAGCTGAATGAGTGGGGCTAGTGCTGTGGCATAGCAGGTGAAGCTGACACCTGCAGTACTGGCATCCCATATGGACGCTAGCTTGAGTCCTGGCTGCTCCACTTCCAATCCAGCTCTCCACTATGGCTTGGGAAAGCAGGCCTAAGTGCTTGTGCCCTTGAACCCATGTGGGAGATCTGGAAGAAGCTCCTGGCTCCTGGCTTCAGAATGGCTCAGCTCCGGCCATTGTGGCCATTTAGGAAGTGAACCAGCAGGTGGAAGACCTCTCTCTCTCTCTCTCTCTCTCTTTCTCTGCCTCTGTCTCTCTTTAACTCTTTCAAATAAATCAATACTTTTTGAAAAAGCTGAATGACCTCCCTATGAGCTTGATTTCAGTAGAAAACTCACTGATTATTGGTATTATATTTAAGGGACATATTTTATAAATTAATAAGAAGATAAATCATATACTATAGCTAAATATATGATGTACACTAAATCTCTCCACATGTTTTTTGTATTTTGTAACATTTCAATTGGATGGAGGAAGACTGAAGTAGTTCAGAAAAGTCTAGCTTTTAACATTTGGATAAAGTTTTAATGAGTTTTTAAAAACACATTTAAGCATTCAAAGTGTAGGGGTTGGGGCTGTAATGCTGCAGGTTAAATCCTAGATCTGCAGTGCCAGCATCTCATGTGGGCACCGGTTTGAGTTCCAGCTGCTCCACTTCTGATCTGGTTCCCTGCTAATGTGCCTGGGAAAGCAGCAGAGGATGGCCCAAGTCTTTGGGCTCTCACCCATGTGGGAGACTCGGAAGAAGCTCCTGGCTTTGGATTGGCTCAGCTCTGGCAGTTGCGGCCATTTGGGGAGTGAAGCAGCGAATGGAAGACCTCTCTCTCTCTCTCTCTCTCTCTCTCTCTCTCTCTGTATCTATCTCT
Source organism: Oryctolagus cuniculus (assembly GCF_051225735.1). NCBI lineage: Eukaryota > Metazoa > Chordata > Mammalia > Lagomorpha > Leporidae > Oryctolagus > Oryctolagus cuniculus. Next base: position 157,780,365 of record NC_142872.1, on the reverse strand, counting down.
CTCTGTAACTCTATCTTTCAAATAAATAAAATAAATCTTTAAAAATCAATCAGAAGTGTAAGCACAAGGGATTATGAAGGAAGATTTATAATCAATGAAAGTACAGTACTTCAGATTTCCTAATGCACAATGCACAAGAACTTTAAGTCATGTAGTTTGCTTGTTAACCATCTGGCTATAGTTGAATAGTTACTATTTCTAGTAACCTTCCTGAATTGCTTTTAAATAAAGTTCTTAAGTTATAGCAATAAACAAAGAGACAATATATATTTAAAGAACACTGCAGTTTATCAAAAGACACATAGGAAACTTCAAATCTTATATGAGTTATTAAAAAATTAATGCTTTGGCTAACTTTATGTTACATTTTTGTAATGCAATTATTTGCATAACTCTAGTAATACTACTGGTTGCTGTAAGATCAGAATAGGTTCTTAAAAAACAGTGAAATCATGAAAATGCTTAGCCTCATTATTTTACCTATAGAACATATTCATTTATGCCTAAATTGGATTTTTGGTTTAATTTTCAAAGTCACATCCAAAGGATAAGGTAAAATCATCTATGAATTGGAATATCTGTTTATTTCTGCTTGTGAATATGTCCTTAATTTGTTGATGTAGCAAACAAAATTCAATTCTAATTGCTATGCAAAAGAACAGAAGGTATTCTGCTTTGCAATCTTTTGCTTCATAGCTCACTTGCATAGAGGCAACAACATGCTATATATGACAAAATTGCTAACTGAACTACAGGTAGTAAATACTGGAAAAGTTAGCAGCTTATTATAATTTATTTTATTTAACAATCTAGGAAATTTGCAGCTATCAGCAGTTCCATAGGATTTCAGGTGCAATTGGGAATTCAGGAATCTCAGTGGAGCTGTAAGTGCAGTGAATCTTGTAGGTAAAACACATGCATAGTTTTGATAGCATATGTGAAGGGATCTCTTTACAATAGGCCTCATTGGTTTCATTTTCAGCAAACTGACCTGGGCCACTCAACATGGCTTTAATTGCTCCTGATCTTAGTGTATGCTTTCTTTTTACAATCAATTCATGACCATCAGAAGATACCAACTTGACATACATGGCATCAGGGCCTTCACAGCCACCATAGGTTTTCTCCTCTCCATGCGTTATATTATGAAATTCTACTTTGCTTCCCCAGTAACTTTTTAGTATTTTCCCTCTTGGGTTCTGGGGCAGTTGAAGGAATTACTTCTGACAGCTCAGGACACTTTCAGGGACATGTGGGAGATTGGTACCTGGTGGGTCTGTTGTCTATTTCCATCAGGAGGAAGTGCATTGAGGCCCCTTTTCCTTTAGTCTCCAAACCAAACAGTCCCAAGGACTGATCGTCATTATTTTGTCTCAGCTCCATGCTTACTACTGAACAAAACCTTGTGGCCAAGTGAGCTGGGTCCTGGGTCCTGGGTCCTGTGTCCTTTCTGTCACCTTTCCACTTGCCACAGAGGTAGCGTACTTTAATTGGAATAACAAGATTGGAAGGGTAGAGGAAGTAATACACCAAGTTTCAGGGCTTCTAAAAGTGGAAAAAAAACCCAACTGATGACCAGTGTAACAATCTCAAGTCTCTCGGATCCCAGAACATAAGCACACTCTATTACCTCTACTCCTGCCCTTGAAAGACCATGTGACAGATGTGACAGGGAGGATCAAGGGGGCTTACTAACAAAAACAAGATTAAAAAAATCCTCTTCTTCTTGAAATCTTTTTTTCACTTACATGGTCTTTAACTCTCTCTGAATTATCTATTATCTACTTACCTGTTTACCTTTTTCTATCTACTGACCTATCTTCTTCATCATCTTCACCACCATCATTTATGTATCTATCACTTAATTGTAAAATGGAGAATGGACAAATTAGGGTGTCTACATAGTATCCCCTCATTTTGTTGACCCAGAATCCTCTAGGTTTAGGGGAAGCTATCAAGTTTTCTGCGTTTACCAAAAGTAGGATTTCATGCACTTTGTAGAAGCTGTACTGTTGGTGTCCCTGGGTACGTATATGCTCAACTTTGTGTGGAAACATATTTGGTGCCATCAGTGCATGAATATCTTCATCCATATGGGTTGATGAGGCTTTTTGGGTCTTTGGGAGAAACCTTCTTTGGATACCTTAAGAAAAAGAGAGGCCATTGTGAGAATTTGTGATTGAATTTTTGCCAGGAGCTGCCTGGATGCAAGACTTCTATTCTCTTTCTCATGAATTAGATGGTCTGTCTCTCTGGTCACCTCCTTCATTTTCTTCTTAAAACCAACATTCTCTGCAACAAATTCCAGAGGTGTCTTGTATAATTGGCTTTGATAATTCTGTCTTCCTCTTTCTGGCCTTTGCTCCAGGGTCCTTCAGGGGACACTTGATCAGCTATTAATGGGCTCTCTTGGATCAGGTTTCATTCTCAGCTAAACCAGAATCCTCCCCTGAGCAGACCCTGGTAGTGCTGCTTTCCTGAGCAGGGAACTGCAAGGGGGCCAGGAGTTTGGAGAAAAAGGGTAGGCACTGAAAACGGTACATGGAGTATGGTGAGATAAAGCAAGGTTTGGAATATAGCCTGCAGTTCAGGCATCTGAATAGCTCAGAGGAGGAGTGTTAAACATCTTCCTCATTTGTAATTACTTAAATTTTTATTAATATAAAGAGAATAGATTTCATGTATTTCATAGAACAATTTTAAGAAGATAACCATACTTCCCTCCTGCCCTCTTCCCTCCCTCTCTCAGTCCTTCTACTTTCCTTCCTTTCTTTTTCCTTTCCTTTAATTTTTACAACAACCCAATTTCAGTTTCCTTTATATTTACAGGCTTAATGCACCACTAACCATAGGGACCATAGTATTCATGTGCCTTTTTCCTCTCCCCGTAATTATGTTTGTATTTCTTGGTTTGGTTTCTTTTGTTAAATTTCAATTTAAGGAAGAGCGAAAGACAGAGATCCATTGGTTCACTTCCCCAATTGACACAGCAGCCAGGGCTGGGGCCAAGCTGAGTCTAGGGGCCCAAAACTCAACCTTTTTTCATTTGGCAGACTCTCCATGTGGCAACTTTCTGTTGACTCATATCTAGAACAAGATTTCTGCTTTCCTTCAGTTTTGGCTTGGGCCAGTGTAGATTCCCACTGTGAGGTGGCCACCCAGGGCAGGTGGACTGAGCTTTTTCATTTTATAGGGCATTAGTTCTTGGCACAGTAACTTCTCCAGTACCATTGTCCTCCCAGATCTTATATCACTTGCTAGGTTGGAGGAGGAGGCTATGGTCTGAGGACCCGGATGGATAGAGCCAATTACTAGAGCTGAATTTGTCTGGCAGAAAACTTTCCATTGACTGCTGAGAATCTGACCCGGAGAATCCTTGTTTCAAATGTGATTTTTTTTTCTCCTTCTACAAGCCCTTGCTCATACCCTAATGTCAGAAAGACATAGGGAGATAGGTGAGGGACAAAAGTAGAGGCAGGGAGATATAAGGATAAAGGGAAACAGTCTGTGAAACAGATTGTGCAGTACAAGAGAAAGAGACAGCCAGAGGATCAGAGAGACAAGGATGGAAGTGGAATGATTTAGTGACAAAGGGATCAAGAGGAAAAACAAAGATGGAACAGATGGATGATGCCACAGAACAAAATTTAGAGATTCTAACCAAACCTTCTGTTAGTATTAATCAGATGAATTTCCCAAAATCACCAGGAGTTAAGCAGCAGGGCCAATATCTGAAATCAGAATGTCTAGATCTTGTTTTCGGGAAAGTTTTGGTTCATTGCAAACTAAGCTAGTCAATAGATATTTATTGAGTGATAAATTGGAACTGAGTTGGTCAAGGGACTTCAATCACGTCAAATGTGTTCTACTTAAAGTTGGTTAATAGCCTGGAGAAGGCAGGCTCCAGAGAATATGACCAGGGATTGCCATTTGGAGTGATGATTAGATTTGATAGCTTTGTGCTTTAGGGATCAAACAAGGACCAGCAATTTAAAGCCACAGGTAGATGGATTTGGGGACAAAGAAGTACATGCTTCATACCCAGAGGTTTGGGGAAAAAAAATCTGGATTACTGATTGGTAGGAGTGTTACAAATAGAATGTCTCTCTTCTGGATTTGGAATCTTTTCTTTAGTTGGGTAATTTCTACCAAACTCTGAAGATACCTAATCAATGATCACACATGTGTCCCTTGCAAGTGGATATGGAGGAGTATATGTGTGTTTACTTGGACTATCTGTGATAAATTAAGCACCACCACAGCTTCCTGTCTTGAATAGCTCTGGTTATACTTGAACTTGGGCAAGATTTGGAAGATGGAAGTGAGGAGAAGGTCACTATTTTCTAGAGAGTGTGATATCTCATGCCCACTCACTACCTACTTTATCAGAATATTAAAATTTGAGAAGAAATCTGAAGGGAGCAGTTAGGATCCAGAGCAGAAGTTCTAGTTTTTTTTTTTTTTTTTTTTTTTTTTTTTTTTTTTTTTTTTTTTTTTTTAAAGAGCTTCAGTATTTGTAGTGGGTGAAAAAAAGAAACTCAACATCAACACCAGTAGCAACTCATATCTCCTAGTGAGGGTGCTTTACTATGAGACCTGGGTTTGAATCCTGGATCCTTGTTTACTATCCATGTAATCTGAGGAAAGTCCCTTAGCCTCACTGTTCCTTTTTGGTTCTTTTGTAAAGTGGGGATAGTACTATCAATCTCACAAGATAGAAGGAGGCTCCATTTAATCTTCAAAAATTTAGTGAACACATGCCACATGCCAGGCCATTCAGTCTAAATTACAAATATTACAACTTTTGCCTTTGTTTTATCATGGAGATTTGAAGGTCAGACATAACCATAACCATACTTGTGTGTTTCTGAATCCATAGGCCAATCAGATCTCTTCTATGAAATCGTTAGAAAGGCACCAAGAAAATAATTTTTTTAAAAAAAGATTTATGTATTTATTTGAAAGGCAGAGTTACAGAGAGACAGAGGCAGAAAGAGGGAGAGAGAGAAAGAAAGAGAGAGAGCGAGAGTGAGAGAGAGAGAGAGAGAGAGCTCTTCCATCTGCTGTTTCACTTCCTAGATGGCTGCAATGGCTGGAGCTGTACCAATCCAAAAGTCGGAGCCAAGAACCAGCAGCCAGGAGCTTCTTCCAGGTCTCCCATATGGGTGCAGGTGCCCAAGGATTTGGGTCATCTTCCACTGATTTCCCAGGCCATACAGAGAGCTTGATTGGAAGTGGAGCAAGCTGGGACTTGAACTGCTGCCCACATGGGATGCCTGCACTGCAGGTGGTGGCTTTACTCAGTATGCCACAGCGCTGGTCCCTTTTGTTTTGTTTTCTTTCTTTTTTTTTAAAGACTTATTATTTATTTATCTGTGAAGCAGAATTACAGACAGAGAGCGGGAGTGACAGAGAACAAAATCTTCCTTCTGCTAGTTCACTCCCCAGATGGCCAGAATAGCTGGGAATGGGTTGATCAGAAGCTAGGAGCTTGGACCATCTTTCACTGCTTCCCCAGGCTGTAAGCAGAGAGCTGGTTCAGAGGAGGATCCACCAGTACATGAACCAGAGTCCTCATGGGATGCCAGCACTGTAGGTGGAAGCTTAGTCTACTACGCCTCAGCACTGACCTCGAGAATGATCTTTCCATTGTACTGGTGGTGCCAAGCCAGGAAGATAGTTGTCCATGGGCTGCTGGTACCATCTTTTTTTTTCACATGGAGAAAGCTGAACTGTAGGGTGCATTAAAGAGAAAGATTCTTTTTGCCATGCCATTGGTTGCCAAGAGAAAGGAAATTCCTCTAAACACACTCTTGGCTTTTATCCACCCTTTTCACACGCATCTCAGGGGAGCTGGGCTACTTCTGGCTGGTAGGTGTGGGAAGACTGGCTGGTTAAAGAGAGCTTGACATTTAGCTTTTTTCCTCCTGGGTTAGGGTGGAGAGTTGAAAGACTTCCTTCTTCCCCACTCTTCCTCATCTCAGAAGCAGCTATACACAGAACACAAAAAAGCCCTTCCAAAGCTGTCTTGCCTGGATGAGTAAATCTGCCTAATTGTAAAGCTTAGTCCAGTTTGTCTTGCATACTAAGCAACATCCTCCCACTGAGCTGTTCTCATAATACAGATGGTATTTGCAAACTTCCTAGTAAGTTTTCACTTGTGTGTTTTAATTCTTCATTGATTTAGAATCTCGGGGAGGGAGGGAAGTTGCTCCATTTACTTGAGGGTACTCATCAAAGATCCCTATAGAAATGAAAATATACAGAACAAATATAAGTCAGACAATGAAGAAAAAGAATGTCTTGCAAAATGAAGCTATTTTTCCTGAGATACATTATTTTATTTTCCAAGCTACTTAGGTATCTTATCTTGTGATGTCAGCCATTATATTTAAATTTCAGTTTTCCTGAGATTAGTTTCTTTAAGAGACCAACTACTACTAGTACAGTTAGCTGCTTTCCTCTTTAGAGATAAGTCTATTATTTTTCCAGTTTGGGCCATTATAATAGGTTTGTGATAGTATTTCACTGTTTTTTGAGTTTATAGTTTTCTAACAGCATATGCCTGTTGAATCTCTTTATATCTTATTTGCCATCTGTATATCTTTTGTTGAGATGTCTGCTAAAATCTTTTGCAAATTTTTTTTTATTGTTGAGTTTTGAGTTTCTTGTATACATTGGATACAAGTCCTTCAGACATGTGTTTTGCAAACATTTTTTCTCAGTCTGTGGCTTGTCTTTGCATTCATACATTCTGTCTCAGTAATTTTTAATTTTAATGATATCCAGATTATTGATTATTTCTTTTATGGATCATGTCTGAGTTTTTATCTAAAAGTCATTGCCAAATCTATGTCCACATATTTTTTCTCCTATGTTGTTTTTTGTTTTCTGGGAATTTTATGGTGTCGTGTTTCAGATTTAAATTTATGTTCCATTTGGAGTTAACTTTTGTTAATAGTATGAAGTTGTTATCTAGATTAATTTTTATTTTATTTTACTTTATTTTTCCCCAAAGAAACCTTTTATTTAAGGAATACAAATTTCATGCGTTTCATAAGTACAACTTTAGGAATATAGTGACTCTTCCCACCATACTCACCCTCCCACCCACACTCCCACCCTTCCTCCTCTACCCACTCCAATTCCCAGTCCCATTCTCCATTAAGATCCATTTTCAATTAAATTTATACATAGAAGACCAACTCTAAAGTAAAGAGTTCAACAATTTGCATGAAAAAAAAAAAAAAAACAACCAAACAAACCAAAACTGTTCCTCAACTGTGGAGACAAGGGCTGTTCAAAGTCATTGCATCTTGAAGTTGATTTCCCTTCTTCTTCCTCTTCCTCTTATTCTTCTCAATTTTTATAAACAATTAACTTTAAAGATTTTTATTTTTATTTATTTGCAAGTCAGAGTTACACAGAGAGAGGAGAGGCAGAGGGAGAGGGAGAGGGAGAGGGAGAGGGAGAGGGAGAGGGAGAGGGAGAGGGAGAGGGAGAGAGAAAGGTCTTCCATCCTCTGGTTCACTCACCAATTGGCCACAATGGCTGGAGCTGTGCTAATCTGAAGCCAGGAGCCAGGAGCTTCTTCTGGGTCTCCCACACGGGTGCAGGGCCCAAGGACATGGGCCATCTTCTACTGCCTTCTTAGGCCACAGCAGAGAGCTAGATTGGAAGTGGAGCAGCCAGGTCTCAAACCAGTGTCCACAAGGGATGCCGGTGCTTCAGGCCAGGGTGTTAACCCGCTGCGCCACAGTGCTGGCCACAAGAAACAATTAACTTTAATGAAGCTCCCAATAATGATACATGTTTTGTGAGTACTTAGACATAATTAAAATATAACTCTTTGAAGACAGAGGTCCTGCATGGGAAGTTAGTGTACAGTGACTTCTGTTGTTCATTTAACAATTAACATGCTATGTATGACATCAGTGACCACCTGAGACTGTTGACATGGGCTGCCTAGGCAATAGAAGGCTTTTGAATCCACAAACTCCGTCAGTATTTAGACAAGGGCATAAGCAAAGTGGAGGTTCTCTTCTCCCTTTAGAGAAAAGTGCCTATTTCTTTGATGACCACTGCTTTCCACTGGGATGTCACTCACCGAGGTGACATTTTTTGCTACAGTGGCTTGGCTTTCCTTGCCTGAAATGCTCTTGTTAGTTTTTCACCCAGGAATGCCTTAAGGGCTGATTTTGAGGCCAGAGTGCTACTTAAAGTGACTGTCATTATCTGAGTCTGCTTTGTGGACTGCTTCCTATGTGGGAGCATTCACTCCATTTTAATTCTATCTATTATTATCCCTAGACACTTAATCCTATCCATGTAGTCACAGCTCAATTTACATAGGTTGTATGTGTCCAGAAATCCATCCGTTTCTTCTACGTTTCCCAGGTTGTTGGCATAAAGCTTTTTGTAGTAATTTCTGATGATTCTTTTTATTTCTGTGATGTTTGTTGTTACATTTCCTTTTTTCATATCTAATCTTATTAATTTGGGTGTTTCTCTCCTTTTTCTTTGATTAGTTGGGCCAATGGTGGTCAATTTTGATTATTTTTTCTAAAAACCAGCTCTTCATTTTGCTGATCTTTTGTATTTTTTGTATTCAGTTTTATTGATTTCTTCTCTAATTTTAATTATTTCTTTTCTCATACTGCTTTTGGGTTTGGTTTGCTGTTGTTTCTCTAGATCCTTGAGATGCATTGATAATTCATTTATTTGGTGCCTTTCCAATCTCCTTATGTAGGCACCGATTGTTATTCACTTACTTCCTAACACTGCTTTTGCTGATCCCATAAGTTTTGATATGTTGTATTGTCTTCTTTTGTTTCTGGAAATTTTTTGATTTTTCTTTTGATTTCTTCTATGATCCACTGTTCATTCAGGAGCATGATGTTCAGTCTCCATGTGTTTTCTTTTTTTTTTTTTTTTTTTTTTTTTTTTTGACAGGCAGAGTGGACAGTGAGAGAGAGACAGAGAGAAAGGTCTTCCTTTTGCCGTTGGTTCACCCTCCAATGGCCGCCGCTGCAGCCGGCGCACCGCGCTGATCCTGGCAGGAGCCAGGAGCCAGGTGCTTTTCCTGGTCTCCCATGGGGTGCAGGGCCCAAGCACCTGGGCCATCCTCCACTGCACTCCCTGGCCATAGCAGAGAGCTGGCCTGGAAGAGGGGCAACCGGGACAGAATCCGGCGCCCCAACCGGGACTAGAACCCGGTGTGCCGGCGCCGCAAGGTGGAGGATTAGCCTATTGAGCCACGGCGCCGGCTCTCCATGTGTTTTCATATGTTCTAGAGTTCCCAGCTTCATTGTAATGTGGTCTAAAAAGATGCATGGTATGATTTCATTTTTTTTTTAATTTTCTGCAGCTTGCTCCATTGCTGACAGCGAAGTACTGAAGTCTCCCATTACTGTTTTATTGGAGTCTATCTCTCTCTTTAAATCCATTAATATTTCTTTTAGATAGTCAGATGTCCTGTAATTAGATGCATGTACATTTATAATAGTCGCATCTTCCTGTTGAATTGATCTTTAGTCATCATATAGTGTCCTTCTTTGTCTCTTTTAATAGTTTTTGTGTTAAAGTCTATTTTGTCTGATATTAGATTGGCTACTCCAGCTCTTTTTTGTTTTCTGTTACCATGGAATATCTTTTTCCATCCTTTCACTCCCAGTCTGCGTGCATCTTTGTTGGTGAAATATGTTTCTTGTAGGCAGCAAATAGATGGTTTTTTATTTTAATCCATTCAGCCAGTCTGTGTCTTTTAATTGGAGAATTGAGGCCATTTGCATTCAAGGTGTCTATTGATAAGTACCGACTTTGCCCTGCCATTTTTCCATAAATATCCCTATTTTTTTACTTTGGTTTTCCTTTATACTTTTACTGGGGGATTTTCTTCTTTTACCCTCCTTTGTAGTGATGACTGTGTTTCTGTGTTTCTGTGTGTAGCACATCCTTAAGCATCTTTTGCAAGGCTGGTTGGGTGGTGACAAATTCTCTCAATTTCTGTTTGTTATGGAATGTCTTTATTTCACCTCCATTGATAAATGAGAGCTTTGCAGAGTATACTATTCTGGGTTGACAGGTTTTTTCTCTTAAGACTTGGAATATATCTTGTCATTCTCTTCTAGCAAGTATGATTTCTGATGAGAACTCTGCTGTGAGTCTAATTGGAGATCTGAAATTTGTGGTGTTTCTCTTATGCACATTTTAGAATCTTTATGTTTTACTGTGCAGAGTTTGATTACAGTGTGTTGTGGTTAATGTCTTTTCTGGTTATGTCTATTAGGAGTTCTTGTGCTTCATGCACTTGGATGCCCCTTTCTTCAAATTAGGGACTTTTTCTGTTTTTATTTCACTGAAAATGCCTTCTAATCCTTTTTCTCTTTCTATGCCTTCAGGAACTCATAGCACCTGTATGTTGGGCTGTTTGATAGTATCCTGTAGAATATCAACAGTGATTTTTAGTTTTCTAATTTCTTCTTGTTTTTTGTGTGACTGTATAATTTCCTGTGCTTTGTCTTCTAAGTTTGATATGCTTTCTTCTTCTTTTTTCTTTTTTTCTTTCTTTTCTTTTTTTGACAGGCAGTGTTAGACAGTGAGAGAGAGAGATAGAGAGAAAGGTCTTCCTTTTTCCATTGGTTCACCCCTCAAAATGGCCACTATGGCCAGCGCACTGTGCCAATCTGAAGCCAGGATTGTGTGCTTCCTCCTGGTCTCCCATGAGGGTGCAGGGCCCAAGGACCTGGGCCATCCTCCACTTCTGCTTCACCGATTCTGTTGTTAAGGCTTTCCCCCTGCATTTTTACTTGTTCTATTGGATTCTTCATTTCATTTTGATTTCTCTTGAAGATCTCAATTTCATGGGAGAAATTTTCTTTCATGTCATGCATGGATTTCAGTAGTTTGTACATTTGTTTCTGATGACTTCTATTTAATCTTATGATCAATTTTTCAAATTCCATTTCTGGCATTTCTTCAATCTCATTATTTTCACAATCTAGTATTTAAGTGTTGTGTTCTTTTGAGGGGGGCTTGTTGTCTTCCTTATTCTTGTATCTTAAATTGGTGTGTTTTTATTCAGCATTTTTGGAGATATTCATTGATTTCTTCTTTCTTTTTTTCATGTGGCAGCTTTTACCTCTGTACCGTGTCTCTGTAGATTAGTGGAGAGTTTATTTTCAGTGAATACCTAGAGGTGTGTCATGGATGTGGCCAGTGAGCTCTGTTCAGTTCCCTGGTATGAAGGATGTGTTTAAGGTGACACACCCAGGTTAGGCGTAGTAAATCTCCTCTTTTTTAATATCATAAGGGAGGTTTATTCTGCTCACTGAGCTCCTCTTCTCAAAGGAAACCAGTGTCTGAGTGCTAGCCCCAGTGGATATAATATTCATCTGCCATGCCCCAAGGACCACACAAAGGATCTGTGCAGTTCTCAGTGTAAGCTCAGATTCCCCAGCAATGTTCCTCACCAGGTAACCAGGAAGCCCTGAGTGTGTGGAGCTTCCACAGTGACTGCCCAAAGTCCCAGTCCCACAGTGAGCCCTCCCACACAGCCTCAGTTTTTACAGTTCGAGCACACAGACCTCCCGTGGTCACAAGAACTCTGCCCTCTGTCAGTTCTCCCCACCAGACTCAGGAGTCTCCACTTGGCTAGTTTCTGGGTGTAGACACAAGCTGGCACAGCTGTTACATATGTCCAAATTGGTGTCAATTCTCTATCGCTTTGTTACAGGAGTCATTGTAAGGTGATCAGGAAGAGATAACCTGCCTCTCCTTTTCTTTCTCCTCTAATTTGGCAGGTATCACTAGCCCCAATGGGACTCCAAACTGGATTCCTTCCAGGCTCTTCCTATAGCTTTATCATCAGTGGCTTGGACTACTGTGGTTTGGTCTGCATCACTCTCCAGTGCTGGTGTGGAGGCTTTCAGCTGCTGGGGTCTTGATTTGTGGGCTTCTACACTCTTCACGTAGTTCCACTGTGTGCCTCTAATTTATGTACAGTTTCCTCTGCTGTTTTCTCCCTAACTCTTCCCTGAGACTGCACTATCCCCACTTTTTTTTAACTATCTTCTCCTAGACTAGAGCATTAAGCTCCCTCCCTACTCCCCCATCTTAATCCCCTCCAATTATATTTCTTTTCTTTTTTTTCTTTTTTCTTTTTCTTTTTTTTTTTTTGACAGGCAGAGTGGACAGTGAGAGAGAGAGACAGAGAAAAAGGTCTTCCTTTGCCGTTGGTTCACCCTCCAATGGCCGCCGTGGCTGGCGCACTGCGGCCGGCGCACCACGCTGATCGGATGGCAGGAGCCAGGTGCTTCTCCTGGTCTCCCATGTGGTGCAGGGCCCAAGCACTTGGGCCACCCTCCACTGCACTCCCTGGCCACAGCAGAGAGCTGGCCTGGAAGAGGGGCAACCGGGACAGAATCTGGTGCCCCGACCGGGACTAGAACCCGGTGTGCCGGCGCTGCAAGGTGGAGGATTAGCCTAGTGAGCCGCGGCGCCAGCCCCAATTATATTTCTTTTCAAGCTTTTAAAATTGATTGTCCTAGAATTTACAGTAGTTCACTTACAGTTAAGTCAAGTCCACTTCAGATACCCTTATACTTCTTCATAGTTACCTTATAACAGTATATTCTCAATTTTTCTCTCCTGTCCCTTATAGCATTGCTGTCATTTATTTATCTGGAAAGTATAATAATTTTCTTATAAGTCAAAAAATGACTTATTTTATCTTTTTATTTTTCTAATAATCTTGCATTTATGTAGATATGAATTTCTGACATTTGTAATTTTCTTTTTTTTAGATTTGATTTATTTATTTGAGAGGTAGAGTTACAGACAGTGAGAGGAAGAGACAGTGAGAGGTCTGCTTTCTGTTGGTTCACTCCCCAAATGGCCACAATAGCCAGAACTGTGCCAATCCGAAGCCAGGAGCCAGGAACTTCTTCTGGGTATCTCACGTGGGTGCAGGGGCCCAAAGACTTGGGCCATCCTCCACCACCTTACCAGGCCACAGCAGAGAGCTGGATTTGAAGTAGAGCGGCTGGGACCAGAACCCGCTCCCCTATGGGATGCCGGTGCTGCAGGCAGAGGAATAACCCACTGTGCCACAGTGCTGACCTCTATAATTTTTTTAAAGATCTTTATTTAATTATTTTTACTTAGAGGAAATGGAGAGAAAGGAAAAAGACATTTTTTCTTTCATTGGTTCACTTTCCAAATGCCTGCAATGGTGGTGGTTGGGCCAGGTCAAAGTCAGAAGCCTAGAACTCCATCTGGATCAACTGCTCAATAATTTGAGCCACCTTCTGCTCTTTTCCAGGTTGCTCATTAACAGAAAACTAGATAGGAAGTAGAAGAGCCAGGACATGAACAAAGCACTATAATATAGCATGTGGGTGTCCTATGTGGAGTCTCAACTGTTGCATGAAATCATTGTTCATTTTGAAGATCTTTCACATTTCTCATAAGATGAGAAACATATTCCCTTAAATTTTTTGAGAAAGTATTTATCCTTCTTTTTCAATGTTATTTTTCATTTTATTTGAAAGGCAGAGATACAGAGACAGATATTTTACTCACTGGCTCACTCCTCAAATACCTATCACAGCCAACTGAAGCCAGGAGCCAGGAACTCAAATTCTGTCTCCCTTGCAGGCAGCAAGGCCTTTTACCAATGTGGGTATTCCCAGTGGTGAATTAACTACTATACCAAACACTCTGAAGCATAATTTTGCTGCAAACAGAATACTAGGCTGATGTGTTTTTCTTTCATTAGTTCAGTATTTCACTCCTAATTCTTGCTTGCATGGGTTTTGAGGAGAAGCCAATGTAATTATTATTCACATTCTCTGTAAGTAAAGTGCTTTTCTCTCAGGATTTTTTCTTTGCATTTGACTTTCCAGTTTGAATGTGATGTGTCTAAATGTAGATAATTTTGGTCCTCATTCTTCTTGATGTTCTCTGAACTTCTTGGATCTGTGGTTAGGTGTCTCTCACCTGATTTTAGAAAATTCTGTTATTACTTGAAATATTTCTTCTGTATCTTTCTCTGTTTCCAAAATTTATTTGTATTTTTTAATTCTCATGTTAATGTGACATTAATATAAGAAGAATAGACTTATTATAGTTCATAGAAACAATAAGAATACAATAGTTTCCTCCCTACCTTCCCTCTTTCTCTCTCTCTTTTTTCTTTGTTTCTTTCTTTCTTTCTATAATTCTTGAATATTCTGATCTATTTTTAAAATTATTTTCATCTTTTCAGTTTGGAAAGCTTCTGTTGACATTTCTTCAAACTCAGATCCTCATGGTCCACGCACTACCCATTGAGATGCCAATAAAAGGCATTCTTCATTTCTTTTGTGGCATTTTTTGACCTATAGAATTTAGCTTTGATTTTTCTCCCTTAGTGTTTCCATCTATCTGCTTACACTACCCACCTGCTGTTACTTATGTGTTTTCAAATAAGAAATCTGAGTATATTAATCATAGCTATTTTTAATTTCTAGTGTAATAATTTCAACCTATTTACCATTTCTAAGTCTCTTTCTGACACTTCCTTTGTCTCTTCAAACTTTTTGTTTTGTTTTTTTTATTATACCCTGTGACATTTTATTGAAACTTGGACACTATGTATTGGATAAGAGAAACAGAAGTGAATAAGCCTAAACTGTGAAGACATATTTACCTCTGCCTGGGGTTTAGATTGTGCATACTCTTGCTGTAGCTATAGGTATCAGATGTTAAATTCTCTCATTGTACTTGTTTGTATCCCCTATTTTATTGATTATTCTAGAGACTTCTGCTTGTAGTATTTTCATTATAACTTCCAGTTACTATACATGAGCCTTATTGATGTGGTAATGACACATGGAAGAAGTGGAAGCATTGTATAGTCCTGTCATTAGAACTTTTAGTGACCTTGTGCCCTTGGGCAATATCCTTCACAAGTATCCCTCAGCTGTAACTCCTCTTACGCAACACAGAAAGGCAAAAAGAACCTGGGGTCAGGTGTTTTCTGGCTCCATGCCAGTTAGGTTCTGATAAAATAGTTTTCTTTTAGAAGACTATTGTTAAGGGCAAAAAAATGTTATGGATATATTTCAAAATGTTTATTTTACCTGTCATTTTGCTGAAAAAAATAATGAAATGTTCTCTAATCTGTAACATAGGAACTTGGTGGGGCTTCTTGGGGTGAAACTCAGGAAAGTGTGGGGGCTACTTTGCTTCCTACGACCTTTGAGGTTAAGTTTCAATCTTGTCCACACTGAGCCACCAGAATTTCACCAATTATAGGTTAAGCTTTCCTGCTATGGTACTGGCTCCATCAAAACTTCTCCTGGCTGTAGAGTCCCATAATCTGTGATCTGGTGTATTATTTTGTCTCTCCAGTTCTGGGAGCTATACCTTGATCTGTGATCTCTATTTCCTGATGTATCTCAGAATAGTTATTGATTTAAAATTACATTTTCATTCTTTCTGGCTCTGAGGACTAGAGAGATGAGTATGGTCTCCTTGCATGCTAGATCAGGAACCAGAAGTCTGGGTTATCTTTTATAGGATGACTGATAGCAGACTACCTCGGAAGGTAGAAATGTTGTCTTCCTCAAAGGCAAGAGACAGTTTTGAGCAATAATGTCAATGTCTCCTTCCAGCGAAAAAGAGGAAGCCCTGCTATCTGCCCAATATCAAAGATCCAGGTCCCCTAGTTCAGGGTTTTTCCCTTGCAAAACAACCTGCTACAGATTCAGTTGTCTCTTGCACCACTTTTCTCCTTGTGATGAGACTTGAACTAGAGAACGTGGAGTCTGGTACTACCATAATTGTGAATGATGAAGTCCTTGGTCTTTGGCCAAGGAATCTTGTGTCTTCCATCAACATCAATGATGCTAAATTTGTAAAGTCATGCTAAATTCTTTCCTTGTAAAAAGAATAAAATCTCAGATCTTTCATAGTTGTTGACAATTTATCTCATGTATTTTCCAGATAACATTGGACAATTACATGAAATTTCCAGAGATTTACTTTCTATTAATAGTAACTGTTTTCTTTTCCATGGTAATTCTAAGAAGACTTGGTTATATGTTGCGAAAGATTATTTTTTCTTCCTTTATTTCTTTGCATAATTTCAGTTTCCATATCTGAATAGCCATCAAGTGATAGATGTTGGGCTCAAGGCTTTTGTATACATGATCCAATTTCATTGTCATGGCACTAGAATATGAATATTTTGTCTTACTTACAGATTTTTGGCTTTGTGGGAAGAAACTGAGTCTAAGAGATGCCTGCTGACTCTTTCAAGTTAGTAAGTTGCAAAGCAAGAACTGAAAAGAATGCTTGCCCTGTTGGTTTCATGGACAGCTGTCACTGGAATTAAGATAAGTGTTTTAGCATGGGACAAGGGAAAATCCATAATATGGAGCTCTATATTTGTAACCCAATTTAATCAGACAAAATCCACTATTTTTCTTGCAATCATTGGGGTTCTTCTTCTGAGCATCAATTTGTTTTTTTTTTTAATTTCTCTGTTTTTTTCTCATGCCTATTTCTTTTTTTAAAAGATTTATTTATTTTATTTGAAAGTCAGAGTTACACAGAGAGAAGAGAGGCAGAGAGAGAGAAAGAGAGAGAGAGAGAGAGAGATATCTCCATCCAATGATTCACTCCCCAAATGGCCACAACAGCCGGAGCTGCACTGATCCAAAGCCAGGGGCCAGGAGCTTCTTCTGGATCTTCCACATGGGTGCAGGGGCTCAAGCACTTGGGACATCTTCTACTGCTTTCCCATGTCATAGCAGAGAGCTGGGAAGGAAGTGGAGCAGCCAGGTCTTGAACCAGTGCCCATATGGGATGCCGGCGCTTCAGGCCAGGGTGTTAACCCGCTGTGCTACAGTGCTGGCCCCCTGAGCATCGATTTGTAAACCTGTGAACTCTGGTATTCTTTCCAAAGCTTCTAGAATAAAATCCCTGAGTCAAGGCTGAGTAAGCAGATTTTGGAGCAAGGAAGAAAATGATATTCATTCCTTCATTTATCCCCTCAGTGAGTAGCAATAGGGTGAAAGACGAGTTCTTCCGCAGGTCTATCATCCTCATACACATTGTCAATGCTCCATCCCCTTCTGCTGAGGTCCAGTAAGATTTCATGTTCTAGCAAAATTGAACTGCTTGAAGTCCTGGGAAGAGAACACAATGTTCCACTCATCCTTGTCCTTGCTGGTGTATTCCCTCCATCTGTATTGCCTTAGCACCCACTGAATGATAGTCATCCTTTAAGACTAAACAGAGGCATTGACATCTTGAGGGGGAACTGACTCTTCCTCTCTCTTGTTCTAGTTTTATTTAGAGAACCTCTCATTTCTGCTTCCCATTTCTGTGGGGATTATATGCCTGGTGGCAAATTTGTTCTACAGTGAAGGAAGTGTATCAAGACTAGTTGATAGAAAAGCAGTTAAATTCATCTGTTCGGAAAAAGATCATGTGGAAGAGCCAAGGCTTGGAAAGGGAAAAATGGAATAAGGGAAGCTGAGAAGCATCTAAGTAAGTAGCTACACGGGAATTTAGAGAGAAGAATTAAGACTATTTCATTGCTTTATAACTGATTTTGAAAAGATAATTAACTTTGTATTATTTTAAAAAAAGAGGACCATTTATAAGACAAAATAAAATAATATGTGTATATAGTACTGTAGAGTTACTAAAGTAGTTTCAGAATTTCAACTATGTGAGAAAAAGAGAAATTGGAAGCAAATTCACCTACTCCTATTGTGCAGTTTTTTCAGCTTTTCTCCTCTCCTCTTTTACATAAAGCAATTGCAAACACAACTGACCTCTTGTACCTGTGTGTTCCTTGTCTGTGGATTCAACCACATATATAAAATATTTGAAGAGAAATACTGTATTTGTATCAAGCATCTATAGATTTTTTTCTTATCATTATCCCTAAATAGTGCAATATACTAGTTATTTACTTAGCATTTACATTGTATTAGACATTATAAGTCATTAAGGGATGATTTGAAGTATAAGAGCACATGCTTAGTTTATTTTCAAATATTATGCTATTTTGTTTCTTTTTAAAATAAATTTATCTCTTTTATTTTTTTAAAGTTTTTTATTTATTTATTTATTTTATTTATTTGAAAGACAGAGAGAGAGGTAGAGACAGAGTGAGAGGTCTTCTATCTGCTGGTTCACTCACCAGATGGCTGCAATGGCCGGATCTATGCCAATCCAAAGCCAGGAGCCAGGAGCTTCTTTCGGGTCTCCCGCATGGGCACAGGGGCCCAAGCACTTGGGCCATCTTCTACTGCTTTCCCAGGCCATAGCAGAGAGCTGCATCCAAAGAGGAGCAGCTGGGACTGGAACCCGTGCTCATTTGGGATGCCGGTGCTTCAGGTCAGGGCTTTAACACACTGTGGCACAATGTCAGCCCCGCCATTTTTTTTCTTGAAAAAGATTTATTTATTTATTTAAAAGTCAAAATTACAGATAGGGAGAGAGAGAGAGAGAGAGAGAGAGAGAGAGAGAGAGAGAGAGAAAGATCTTCCATCTGCTAGTTCACTCCCCAGATGTTCGTAATGGCCAGGGTGAGGCCAGGCTAAAGCCAGGAGCGAGGAGCTTTTATCAGGCCTCCCATGACAGGGCATGATTTGAGCTTGGTCCCATCTTCTGCTGCTTTCCCAGGCCATTAGCATGGAGCTAGATTGGAACTGGAGCAGTCAAGACTCGAACAGGTGTCCACATGGGATGGCAGCACTGCAGATAGTGGCTTAACCTGCTACTCTACAGCACTAGCCCCTGTTACGTTATTTTCTGTGATAGACTTGAGCATCCACAGATTCTGGTGTCTATGGGTGGCAGTTTTGTAACCAATCACTTTTGAAAATGATACTATGTGGGGACAGCACTGTAGTGTAATGTGTTAAACCACCATCTGCAGTGCTGGCATTCTATATGGGCCCTAATTTGAGTCCTAGGTGCTCCACTTCTGACTCAACTCTCTGCTAATTCGCCTGGGAAAACAGTGGAGGATGGCCCATGTCCTGGGTCCCTGCACCCACACGAGACCTGAAAGAAGCTCCTGGCTTTGACCTGCATTTCCCTGGTCATTGTGGCCATTTAGGGAGTGAACTAGTGGATGGAAGCTCTCTCCATCTGTCTCTCCCTCTCTCTCTGTAATTCTTTCAAATAAATAAATAAATATTTTTAAAAAGAGGATAATTAACAAATTTCCTGTTAGTCATAGCTTTCTCCAGCTTCACCTATGTCTTGTCTCTCTTCTCTCCTTCACTGTCTATAGGACTTGGTATCACCTTGAAAATGAGAAAGGTCTGGGGCCAGCGCCATAGCTCACTTGGTTAATCTTCTGCCTGTTGTGCCAGCTTCCCATATGTGTGCTGGGTTCTAGTCCCAGTTGCTCCTCTTCCAGTCCAGCTCTCTGTTGTGCCCTAGGAGGGCAGTGGAGGATGGCCCCAGTGCTTGGGTCCCTGCGCCCACATGGGAGACCAGGAAGAAGCACCTGGCTCTAGGCTCCTGGCTTCGAATCGGAGCAGCACTGGCCATAGTGGTTACTTGGGGAGTGAACCAACGGAAGGAAGACCTTTCTCTTTCTCTCTTTCTCTCACTGTCTATAATACTACCTGTCAAATGAATTAAAAAAATTTAAAAAAATGAGAAAGGTGGAATTCCAAACCTATTGAAAGAGTTGCCTATATTTGCTGAGCCAATTTCCTCATTTCTTTATTACCACTGAAGTTATTCCTAGCTGGCATATGGGATTAGAACTCAGCTCTAGTTAAAGCCATTGCTCTAGGATTCATAGTCCCATCAAAAAGCAGGCTACTATTATAGTTATTAAAGATCTTATATTCATGTAAATTGACTTACATTATTTATAATGATACTTCATATTTTGTTACAAGGAATAAATTTGTTCTTGTAAGGACAGCAGGGAAGTGGGGACTGAACTTCCTCTCTCTTGAAAGATGGATGTTATGAAAACCTGAGATCATTGTGTGACCCCTCTTTCTAACTCCCTAACTGCCTCTTCCAAGGGAGGGGTATTGGCTTATATGAGAGATTGATGTCTGGCAATCATTGGGATGCATTCATTAGTGGGCGGGGTCTCAGAAAGACTGTCCACAATTTACTAGAGGAGAGCCTTT
Organism: Oryctolagus cuniculus; assembly: GCF_051225735.1. Classification (NCBI taxonomy): domain Eukaryota; kingdom Metazoa; phylum Chordata; class Mammalia; order Lagomorpha; family Leporidae; genus Oryctolagus; species Oryctolagus cuniculus. Next base: position 157,760,200 of record NC_142872.1, on the reverse strand, counting down.
TATACCCAACCTTTGGCGAAGTGGTGTCACAGGTTCTGCAGACCCTACGCTCCTCATTTCCCTCTAATGAAGACACAAAATTAGCACAAAAATTTGGTTATGCATGAGGAGTAGCAAGTCCCTCTTCAGCCATAGATATACATCTCTTCCCCTACCCAAGTTTCTGTGAAAACTTTGCATCAGATTTCTGGCCATTGGCATAGGCAGAAAAGACACATGCAGAGCATTTGCTGTTACAAAGCACAGAACTCTAGGGTAAGTGGTAGGCATCACCCATCAAATCGGCTCCTGGCAGATCAATTGCCACACACACACACACACACACACACACATCTTGTTGTGGTGTTGTGGTGCAGTGGGTTAAATTACTTGGGACATGCCATACCAGAGTACCAGTTCAAGTCCCAGGTGCTCCACTTTTGATCCAGCTTCCTGCTAATGAATCTAGAGAGGGAATAGGAGCTGCCTCAAGTCCTTGGTATCCTGCCACCAGGTGGGAGACTCGGATGGAGTTCCTGGCCCTGGTTGTTGTGGATGCTTTGGGGGTGAACTAGCAGATGAAAGTAAATAAACATTAATAATAATGTAACTAAAGAGTTGGGAGTATTGTGGAAGACAGTCTATCCCATCTTCCCTAATTTATTGGATATGGGAATGTGCCTAAGACAGCACCAGTGTGTTCTTGGTGAAGAACTTGGTCCCAGGTCTTCCAACCTATATTCAGTGCTCTTTCTCTAAGGCTTAGCCCTTGCAAGAGCTCTGACTCCAATATCTCAGGGACCTCTCACTTCCTGGTCTTCCCCATATCTCTATCTGAAGCTACCCACCCCTGGGTGTGGAAGCAGAAGTCATCAAAAAGCATCTTGCACAATGCCTTAATTTTATCAGACAAGTATAGTACTTGCACTATGTTCTAAGCACACAGAAAGTGCTAATTCAATTATTAAGTGGAATAGAGTAGATTTTATTGCTCAAATTTTACAGATGAGGAAACAGAGGCACAAAGCATTTGAGTGATTTGCTCAATGTCACAGAGTGGGTAAGAGTCAGAATTTGAACTAGGAGAAATCATGACACCAGGGCTCCTGCACAAAGACCACTACACAGTGCTGCTCCTCTGTTTTGTACTAGAAAGTAGGGACCCAGGTCAGGGGAGTGCCTTCCAGAACACTCTGGTGAGTTGGAGGCAGAGCAAGTCTCCTGGTCCTCCAGGCCAGAGCTCTTTTCTTTGCACAGTGCAGGACTTCGAGAGTTATTTTTCCTGGAGTGTTCAGCCTTTATCCTCTTAATTCCAAATAGGAGTCAACCACCAGGAAATTCAGGGTCATTTTTCAGTGTCTCACGTTTACTTATGCTTTCAGGGAAGGAGACTTAAAAAGTCAGCAGTCTGGAAAATGAAACATTCTACCCTTGCCTCCTGAACATGGCCAGGCCAAATTGTAACTCCAATGACTCTTTGTATTGCTTGGTTGTAAATCCCTCCACACTGACTTGGTGCTGAAAGTAATGAGGCAGCAGGGTATGCCCTTAAACCACAGCAAACCACCAAGGAGGTCACTGAGCGTGACTCCCTCCCCTTATTTCTGTTGCTGCCTTCAGGGGAGATGCCTCACTGCTATTACAAAACCCTGCGGCTCATGTCCCTTGCTACAGACTCGTTTGCCCTCCACATTATTTGCGTCTTCCTGACACTGTGGCCAAACAACAAAGGCCATCCCACGTGCGATGAGTGGAGCCCAGACTTTGGGGACCATCTGTCCCCTGGCTCTGCCATGAATTTATTGTGCAGCCAGAGCTAAGGAATTTCTTTGCCTGCAGCATCGATTTTTTCATTCATGGAATTGAAACTGTTGCTGCAACCCTGTTTTCTGAGCTCTACTAAGCCTATTTCTACTTCGGCTGCCTCTAACATTGGGCACAGACTCAAAGCTAATCTGTGTTCTGTATCACTCCTGGACCACAATTGCATTCCTTGACCTGATGCGGTGGTTTGGCCAAAATCACTAAGTGACATGGTGGTGGGGCTGGCATAAACAATTAGTTTCCTAAGTCTGCTGTAACAAATTAACACAAACTAGGTGGCCTAAAACAATGGAAATTCATTGTTTTCATAGTTATAGAGTCTGGAAGTCCACCTCAAGATTCTTGGAAGGCTATGTTATTTCTGAAGGCTCTAGATATAGGCCTTCTGTTACCTCTTTTTTGGTGGTTGCCAGACGTCCTTCGTATTCCTTGGATTGTAGGTGTATTGCAACAGTCTCTGCCTACATTATCACGGGAGTTTGTCTATATGTCCCTTCTGGGTTTTTGTATCCAAATTCTTTTTTTATAGGAACCCTAGTTGTTGAATTTAGGTTCCATACTAATCCAGTATGATGTGTTCTTGATTACAATTGTGAAGAACCTACTTACAAATAAGGTCACGTTCATAGGTACAAGGGATTAGGGTTTGCATATATCTGATTTTGGGAAACCCAATTCAATGGATAGCAGATTAGTACTTACGGCTTCTGGTTCTATCAAGTGTCTGGTCAGGAGGAAGTGAGAAGAAACCTAAAACAAATATGTTAGGAACTATTTTAAGCAGAAGAGCAACACAATTAATGGGGTACCAGATATTTGCGTTGATACGTCTGATGGGTATTTTTGGGCATCATTTCTGTCGCTCCCCCTCTTCGTGGAGGAACGACACTAAACCCTGCGTTGTTCTTTTGTCTGCTCGGTCCTTCCGGGTTTGCTGCTGGTCCTTCCCGGGTTGGCTGCCAATCCTTCCACCTCCGTGGAAGGGTGGCTCCCCCTGCCACTTTCCCCACTTCTGCGGGGGAGCGGCACACCACCGGCCAGCTCTCTCGGGGGCTGCTCAGATGTTATCCGGATGTTCCCCTCAGATGTTCCTGGTGCATGTTGTCTCTCTCCTCCTTTATAGTCCTCTTCCACCAATCCCAACTCTGCTACCCACACACCGAGTATGCTGCTCTCCTCCAATCAGGAGCAGGATCAGCTCCTGCAGGTTATTGGTCGAACTGGAGGCAGCTGTTGCTCCCCACAGTTCCCCCTTTCTTTTTATTCTTTGGCGTTAATACGCACCTGTCTTTGGTGCCCCGCGGTGCACACTCTGCTCTGCCTGCTAGAGTTGCCCACAGGTGCTTACAAGCCCTACCAATCAGGCAAACCGAATCCGGGTCCTCTCTTCACCATGTTGTGAGGAGGTTTTTAGGCGCTGATGTGTGCCTGTGTTCAGTGCCCTGCAGTGCATGCTCTGCTCGAGCTGCCTGCAAGTGCTTATCGCCTTAATCAGGCAGACCGAATCCCAGCTCTCTCATTGCCGTCTTGTGGGGAGACTTATTGGTGTTGATAACGTGCCTGTCTTCGGTGACCTGTAGTGGATATTCTGCTAGCCGCCCACAGGTGCTCACTGCCTCCCTAGTCAGGCAGACTGAATCCGAGCTCTCTCATTGCCATGTTGTGGGGAGGCCTTATTTTTCTCTATTTCTCTATCTCCGGGCATTCCTATTTCTCCTATTTTACTTCTATCTGCCAGCATTCCTATTTCTCTCATTTTACTTCTATACTTCTGTTTCTCTTATCCCCGTGGCTTCCCGGCGCCCACCCCAAAGCAGCTTCTTGGCGCCTCGCCCCGCGGCAGCTTCCCGGCTCTGCGCAGCTTCAGCCCGTGCTTCTCTCATCTGTGTGGCTTCCCGGCTTCGCGTGTGCTCTGTGGTCTCCACCCCCTTTGCGCCCACACCATGGCCTCCGCGCCAGCCCCGAACTTCCTATCTACTCGCGCCCCATGCGCTCTCTTCGCTTGTGCCCCGCGCGCTTTCTGTGCGCTCGGTGGCTTCCGCGAATCACAGCCTAGCTCACGTTTCCGCCATCGGTTGGTTTAGTTTTCAGTCTAAGTTCCCCGGGCTAACCTGATGAAATCCAACCTAGCTTACGTCTCCACTTTTTCGGTTTGGCTTCCCGTCTTTTTCTCCCCGGGCTAATCTGACAGATTCCAACCTAGCTTACGTCTCTGCTCCCGGTTTGGCTTCCTGTCCAACCTAGTTTACGTCTCCGCCCTTCGGTTTGGCTTCCCGTCTTTTGCTCCCCGGGCTAATCCGACGGATTCCAACCTAGCTTACGTCTCTGCTTCTGGTTTTAGTTTTTTGCCTTTTGCTCCCCGGGCTGACTTGACGAATCCCAACCTAGCTTACGTCTCCACTTCGGCCTGCCCCCGCGGCTTCATCCTCCCTAACATATTTTTCTCTACCGGGTATGTTTCCTAACTTTTCTTCCAACAATATTCCCCTCTCATTTCTCCTGGCTTCTCCCCACAGTCTGTATCCGAGTCTAAGTTTCTTCTAGCTTTCACTTTCGCTTTCAATCCTAACTTCTTGCGGCACTTTTTCCATCCGGCTTTTCCCTAGGCTCTTCCCTAGTCTCTCTCTCTGGTATTTTCCCACTTCTTCCCGCTTCTTCCCTCCTAGGTTTCCTATCCCAGTCATGGCACCATTATGTCACTCCCCCTCTTCGTGGAGGAACGACACTAAACCCTGCGTTGTTCTTTTGTCTGCTCGGCCCTTCCCAGGTTAGCTGCTGGTCCTTCCCGGGTTGGCTGCCAATCCTTCCACCTCCGTGGAAGGGTGGCTCCCCCTGCCACTTTCCCCACTTCTGCGGGGGAGCGGCACACCGCCGGCCGGCTCTCTCGGGGGCTGCTCAGATGTTATCCGGATGTTCCTCTCAGATGTTCCTGGTGCATGTTGTCTCTCTCCTCCTTTATAGTCCTCTTCCACCAATCCCAACTCTGCTACCCACACGCCGAGTACGCTGCTCTCCTCCAATCAGGAGCAGGATCAGCTCCTGCAGTTTATTGGTTGAACTGGAGGCAGTTGTGTAGAAGTTGTTTACTCCTCTCCCAGTACCATATTGTGGGAGAGCAGATGCATAGAATAAGTCTTGATTCCAGTAACTTAGTCTAGTCTGAGTTGCTCCCCACAATTTCTTATTTTACTTTCAAAAATACATAATGAGGTCAGTAAGACAGATATTATTATATCCACTTTGCAGGTGCATATGTTTAGATACAGATTGATTACAGACATTTATGTGTGAGGCTACAGGTGGAGAGAATGAGAATAAGAGGGAAGATAAGAGCTGAGGTCTGAGGGAAAAATAGTAGTATGGCACAGAAAGGGTCCTTGTAATGACTAATGGCAGGAGTGTGGAAAGATGTAAGACTGCAATTATTCTAGCTCTTTGGGCTTAACAGTTAATTCCCCAAATAAACCAAACAATGTTCTGAATCCCAGAGTAGCTTATCTAAAGTTAACTAAATAATAAGTAGTAAGATGAGGTTTTTGATCTAAAAATTTTAGATCGGCCCTATTTTACTGCCGACAGTTCTGTAATTTAAATATGAATCACTGACAAAACCAGATTGCATCTGGAAATTTTTTTATGAGATGCAATTTTCAGGTAATTAGATTGTTTTTTTCCTAAGGGCCTCATCATTTTATCACCACGTGATATGCAAACTTTTTGCACACATCTGCCTACGATGCAGCTGGACTCTTCTTAATCAGTGGAAGCAGCTCTCCAGGGCTGCATTATTCTCCACTGACTCAAAAAGGTCAAGGACCATGCTGTTGTAACTGCACTTTTGCTTGCAAAGAGCTTGTGAATTTCTCCAGAGAAGTCTTCTCTGTGTGTGGGATGTTGTTCTCAGCCAGTGCTCTCAGAATCTTTCCTGCACACAAAAAAAGATGAAGCCGCTATTCTTAGAAACACTTGGTTGCAATGTTGGCCCTTGGGGGCATTGGCACTGTGACAAAGCAAGTTATGCCACCACTTGCAATGCTGGCATTCCATATCAGAACACCAGATGGAGTTCTGGCTGCTCTACTTCCAGTCCAGCTCCCTGCTCATGTATCTGAGAAGGCAGTATATGATGGTCCATGTATTTGAGCTCATCACTCACATAGGAGACTCAGATGGAGTTTTGGACTCTTGAGTTTGGTTTGATCTAGCCCTGGCTGTTGTAGACATTGGGGGAGTGAACCTGTGGATGGACGATCTCTCTCTCTGTTTTTATTTTTATCTCCTTCTCTCTCACTCTGACATTTAAATACAACATACATACAAATACTTAAAAGAAGCTAACATTTGATTAGTATTTTGGAATTTGGCTGGTGAATAGCTCGCTACATTGATATAAAATCTTTTGTCAATGATAGGATAAGGGTGGATCCAGGTTTATACAAATAGTGTGGATTTTCCTGAACATCTGCTTTCTTTCTGGGCATCTGGAATTTGGGTACATGCTAGGACTTGAGTATATACAGGATCATTCCTCAGTAATGTTTTTGGTTGCTGGGTCTCCAAAGAGTTCTCCTGGTAGACAACACTTCACATTGATCTTCACAACCTGATCCTGGAGTAGTGAATTATATCTTGTGTGGCTTTGCTAGTAGGACATTGGAATCTTGGGCCTGGTTTCTCCTAGACTTCTCCCCAGGAACATTTTTCTTTAACTACTTTTGCTTTGGTTCCCTTCATCATAGTAAAGTCTGTTTTGAGTACAACTATATTGTGAATTTCATGAGATTAGTCTTGGCACTCCAACACAAAGCTCTTACATCTTCCGACTCTCCCGTGACATAAGAGGATCCACCACTTCATGTGGAAATTTATTCTCCATCTACAATGTTCTATTTTCCTGGAATACTTTTGAGAAAGAGATGGTTCTGTTTGGAATTCCGTCACTACCGATGGTGTCCAGTAGTTACTAGATTCTTCTTGTTAATAGTGCATCTGGGTCATCTTTATTTATCATGTTTTCCATATAATCTGATGCAGTGATTTTTTTAACCTAGAAACATTTTGTTTAAGGGATACAAGCATCATTCATTTCATATATACAAATTCAGGGACATAGTTACTGTTCCCACTCTACCCTCCTTCCTGTCTTCACTCCCACACTTCTCCTCCCTCTCCTATTCCCATTCTTATTTTCTATGAAGATGCATTTTTAATTAACTTTATGCACATAAATTAACTAAGATTTCAATAAATAGTATGATTAAAAACTTGTTTCTAAACTACCAAGACAAGGGTATTCTTTTTTTTAAACTTTTATTTAATGAATATAAATTTCCAAAGTACAGCTTATAGATTACAATGGCTTCCCCCCCATAACGTCCCTCCAACCCGCAACCCTCCCTTTATCCACTCCCTCTCCCCTTCCATTCACATCAAGATTCATTTTCGTTTCTCTTTATATACAGACGATCAGTTTAGTATACATTAAGTAAAGATTTCAACAGTTTGCTCCCACACAGAAACATAAAGTGAAAAATACTGTTTGAGTACTAGTTATAGCATTAAATCTCAATGTACAGCACACTAAGGACAGAGATTCTACATGAGGAGTAAGTGCACAGTGACTCCTGTTGTTGACTTAACAAATTGACACTCTTGTTTATGGCATCAGTAATCACCCTAGGCTCTTGTCATGAGCTGCCAAGGCTATGGAAGCCCCCTGAGTTCACCAACTCTGATCATATTTAGACAAGGCCATGGTCAAAGTGGAAGCTCTCTCCTCCCTTCAGAGAAAGGTACCTCCTTCTTTGATGGCCCGTTCTTTCCACTGGGATCTCACTCGTGGAGATCTTTCATTTAGGTTTTTTTTCCCCCAGAGTAAGACAAGGGTATTCTAACTCATCACATCTCAAAGTGTCAATTTCACTCCATAGTGTTTATAAACCATAATTTCTTTATCCAGTCAACAGTTGATGGATAACTGGACTGAATCCATATCTTATCTATTGTTAATTGAGTTGCAATGAACATGGGGTTACAGGTAACTATTTCAGATGGTGATTTCTTTTGATTTGGGTAAATTCCCAGGAGCGGGATGTCTAGATCATAAGGTAGCCCTATATTAAGATTTCTGAGGTATCTCCATACTCTCTTCCACAGTGGCTGTACCAGTTTACATTCCCACCACCAGAAGTTAAGGTACCTTTTTCACCACATCCTCACCAGTATTTGTTGTTCCTTGATCTCTGCATGAGAGCAATTCTAACTGGAGTGAGGTGACACCTCATTGTGATTTTCCCTGATGGCTAGTGATCCTGGGTATTTTTTCAAGTGTCGATCATTTGAAATTCATCTCTTGAAACATCTCTTGCCCATTTTGTTGTTGACTTTCTTGAGTTCTTTATACATTCTGGATATTAACTCTTTATCAGTTGCATAGCTTGCAAATACTTTCTCCCATTCTGTCAGTGGCCTCTTCCCTTTGCTGAATGTTTCGTTTGCAGTACAGAAGATGTTCAGCTTGATGTAATCCCATTTGTCAATTTTGGCTCTGATTGCCTGTGCTTCTGATGTATTTTCTAAGAAGTCTTTGCCTAAGTCAATGTCTTGCAGAGAAATGGTATGTTTTTCCATTTTTTTCCTTTTTTTATCTTTTATTTAATGAATATAAATTTCCAAAGTACGACTCATGGGTTACAATGGCTTCCCCCCCCATACCGTCCCTCCCACCCACAACCCTCCCCTTTCCCACTCCCTCTCCCCTTCCATTCACATCAAGATTCATTTTTGATTATCTTAATATACAGAAGATCAGCTTAGTATACCTTAAGTAAGGATTTCAACAGTTTGCTCCCACACAGAAACATAAAGTGAAAAATAATAGATGATTTTTTTTAAATGATGATGAAATCAGATCAGACCTATTGTCATGTTTAATCCCAGTGAGAGTCAAGTTGGGAATTGATAATTTCTTTTTTCTTTTTTTTTTTTTTTTACAGAAGATCAGTTTAGTGTACATTAAGTAAAGATTTCAATCGCTTGCACCCCCATAGAAACACAAAGTGAAATATACTGTTTGAGTACTCGTTATAGCATTAAGCCTCAGTGTACAGCACGTTAAGGACAGAGATCCTACATGAGGAGTAAGTGCACAGTGACTCCTGTTGTTGACTTTACAAATTGACACTCTTGTTTATGGCATCAGTAATCTCCCTATGCACCAGTTATGAGTTTCCAAGGCTATGGAAGCCCCTTGAGTTCTCCGACTCTTATCTTATTTAGACAAGGTCATAGTCAAAGTGGAGGTTCTCTCCTCCCTTCAGAGAAAGGCACCTCCCTCTTTGAAGACCTGTTCTTTCCACTGGGATCTCACTATGTTTTTCCATTTTTAATGTCATCTTCTATTTCTTTCTTTAGTGTTTTGTAATTTTCATCATAGATATCTTTGGCATCCTTGGTCAAATTATTCCAAGGTATTTATTTCCTTTTGTAGCTATTCTGAATGGGGCTGATCTTAAAAATTCTTTCTCAGCCATGGCGTTTTCTGTGTATACAAGGATAGTTGATTTTTCTGTGTTGATTTTATATCCTGCCACTTCACCAAACTCTTTTATGAGTTCCAATAGTCTCTCAGTGGAGTCTTCTGGATACCCCATATATAGAATCATGGCATCTGCAAACAGGGATTGTTTGACTTCTTCCTTTCTAATTTGTATCACTTTGATTTATTTTTCTTGCTTGATGGTTGTTGCTAAAACTTCCAGGACTCTAATAAATAGCAATGGTAAGAGTTTGCATCCTTGTCTGGTTCTGAGTCATAGAAGGGACGCTTCCATCTTTTCATCATTCAATAAGATGCTGGCTGTGGGTTTGTCATAAATTATCTTGATTGTAATCAGGGATGTTGCTTCTATACACAGTTTTCTTAAGGTTTTCATCATGAAAGATGTTGTATTTTATCAAATGCTTTCTCTGCATCTATTGAGATAGCAATATGTTTTTTAGTCTTCAATTTCTTAAGGTGATGTATCTCAGTGGTTGATTTGTGAATATTGAACCATCCCTGCATACCAGGGATAAATCCTACTTGATCCAGGTGAATGATCTTTCTGACATCTTGTTGGATTCTATTGGCTAATATTTTGTAGAGGATTTTTGCATCTGAGTTTATCAGAGATTTTGGTCTGTAGTTCTCTTTATCTGTTGTATCTTTTTCTGGTCTGGAAATTAAGGTGATGCAGGCTTCTTAGAAGGAGTTTGGTGGGGGATTCTTTTCCTTTCAATTGTGTCAAATAGCTTGAGATGAATTGGAACTAGTTATTTGAATTCAGCTGTGAAGCTGTCTGTTCCAGGGTTTTTCTTTGTTGGGAGGAGCTTTATTACTGATTCAATCATTGTCTTGGTTATCGTTCTGTTTAGGTTTTCTATGTCTTCTTGACTCAATTTAGATATGTTGTATGTATCTAGGAATCTATTTCTTCTAGGATTCCCAATTTGTTGGCATAGCACTATTTGTTGTAATTACTGATGATTCTTTTTATTTCAGTGATATCTCTTGTTTCATTTCTGATTTTATTGATTTGGGTCTTCTTTTTTTGGTTAATTGGATCACGGTGTATCAGTTTTGTTTATTTTTTCAAAAAGAAACTCTTCATTTCACTGATCCTTGTATGTTTTTAAGATTTATTTATTTGGAATCTAGGAGGCAAGATGGCGGAATAGGAAGGGAGCACACTGATATTCCGGGGAGAGATAGTTTAATAAAAGTGGAGATACTGCAGGTTCAAGGAAGAGTAGGGAAGGAAACAGCAGAAGAAACTCTTCCGGAACGCGTGATTCACAGCGGACCTGTGTGGAGAGCGTGGGAGCCCACAGTTTGGGACACCAGCGGCAGACTCAACACACCAGCGCTGGAACGCGAGGTGAGCCGAACCTCAATAGCCCGAGACACCGGCAGGCAAGCGGAGAGAGGAGACTAGAGGGAACGACCCCCGGCGGGGGGAAGTTCACCAGGCTAACTGGAAGAGAGAGAGAGAAAAAAAAAAGGTGACTGGTACGGACACAGGTTTCTCTCTCTCCGCTCACCTCTCAAGGGTGAGCAAGACAAAGAGCAGGCACCATCTTGGACATACGTCATAAGCAGAGCGACCTCAGGTCTGCACTGGCCCTGAGCCTAGCAGAAAAACCTGACTCTGAGCAGGGCGAATTAACAGGAGGTTAGGACCTAGTAAATTTGTGGTGCTACTGAACTGAGACTGTGAAAAAAGAGACGGTGGGGGAGAGAACTCATGGAATTCACGTGAGCACTTTCCAGAGATGCTACAATTCCGTAACTTTGGCAACCCAGTGGGAGACTGGAGGAGAATTTGAGCCCACTCTGAGGGCCGAACAGATTCCCTGTGTGGTCCTTGGGAAAGAGCTTCTGATCTCTGGCTCCTGTGGGTATATCATTTGCCTGCTAACTACCTCCAACTTTGTTCAGCTGTGCGGAATTACTTCCCTTTTGAATCAAAAAAAAAAAAAAAGAGAGAGAGAGAGAGAGAGATTTACCACGCCTAACCTGGGAGTGTCACCTTTGGCACACCAAACAGAGCTCTCAGGCCACACCCATCTCAAGCCCTAAGGCTCCATCAAAAACAGATAGTCCACTTAATCTAGAGTCATAGTATAACAAGAAAAAGCACCACAGTGAAGAAACCAAATATCTCCAATATGCCAAATAACAAATGCAAAAACCGAGGTAATAAAAACAAGGAAGTCACCATGACACCCTCAAATGAAAAAGACACCCCTATTCAAGATTATGAAGATGATGACATAGAAGAAATGCAAGAAGCAGATCTCAAAAAATTGATAAGAACATTAAGAAGTTCTCAAAAACAAATTCTTGAACTACAGAAATCCTTAATGGACAAGATAGAAAATCTCTCTCGTGAAAATGAAATATTAAGGAGGAATCAAAATGAAATGAAACAACTAGTACAACAGGAAACTGGGATAGTGACTGAAGTGAAGAATTCAATAGATCAAATGAAAAACACAATAGAGAGCCTTACAAACAGAATGGGTGAAGCAGAAGAGAGAATATCGGACTTAGAAGACAGAGAACAGGAAAGGATACAGTCAGACCAAAGAAAAGAAGAGGAAATTAGAAATCTAAAACATATTGTTGGGAATCTTCAGGATACTATTAAAAAACCCAACATTCGGGTTCTAGGAGTTCCTGAAGGCATGGAGAGGGAGAAAGGATTAGAAGGCCTTTTTAGTGAGATATTAGCAGAAAATTTCCCAGGTTTGGAGAAGGACAGAGAAATCCTGGTACAGGAAGCTTACAGAACCCCTAATAAACACGACCAAAAAAGATCCTCACCACGACACGTTGTAATTAAACTCTCCACAGTGAAACATAAAGAAAAGATCCTAAAATGTGCAAGAGAGAAACGTCAGATTACTCTCAGAGGCTCTCCAATCAGACTCACAGCTGACTTCTCATCAGAAACTACAAGCTAGGAGGGAATGGCAAGATATAGCCCAGGTACTAAGAGAGAAAAACTGCCAGCCCAGAATATTATATCCTGCAAAGCTATCATTTGTGAATGAAGGTGAAATAAAGACTTTTCATAGCAAACAAATTGAAAGAATTTGTCGCCACTCGTCCAGCCCTGCAAAAGATGCTTAAAGATGTGTTACACACAGAAACACAGAAACACGGTCATCAATATGAAAGAAGGTAAAGGAAGGAAAGCTCACAGCAAAAGATCTCAGGGAATTCAAAGCATATATTAGAACTTATCTTTGGCAAATGGCAGGGCAAAGTTACCACTTATCATTAGTCACATTGAATGTGAATGGCCTGAACTGTTCAGTTAAAAGACACCGATTGGCTGATTGGGTTAAGGAACAAAACCCATCTATTTGCTGCTTACAAGAAACACATCTTTCCAACAAAGATCCATACAGACTGAAAGTGAAAGGCTGGAAAAAGATATACCATGCCAACAGAAAAGAAAAAAGAGCGGGCGTAGCCATCTTAATATCGGACAACATAAACTTTACCACAAAAACTATTGAGAGACAAAGAGGGGCACTATATAATGATTAAGGGATCAATACAACAAGAAGACATAACAATTATCAATGTATATGCACCTAACTACAGGGCACCAGTTTATCTAAAAGATTTGTTAATGGACTTAAAGGGAGACTTAGACCCCAATACAATAGTACTGGGGGACTTCAATACTCCACTCTCAGAAATAGACAGATCAACAGGACAGAAGATCAACAAGGATACAGTAGATTTAAACGACACTATAGCCCAAATGGATCTAACAGATATATACAGAACTTTCAATCCTACAGCTAAAGATTTTACATTCTTCTCAGCAGTACATGGAACCTTCTCTAGGATTGACCACATACTAGGCCAGAAAGCAAGTCTCAGCAAATTCAAAAGAATTAGAATCATACCATGCAGCTTCTCAGACCATAAAGGAATGAAGTTGGAAATTAGCAACTCAGGAATCCCTAGAGCATACGCAAACACATGGAGATTGAACAACATGCTCCTGAATGAACAATGGGTCATAGAAGAAATCAAAAGAGAAATCAAAAACTTTCTGGAAGTAAATGAGGATAACAGCACAACATACCAAAACTTATGGGATGCAGCAAAAGCAGTGTTAAGAGGAAAGTTTATATCAATAGGTGCCTACATCAAGAAATTGGAAAGGCACCAAATAGATGAGCTTTCAATTCATCTCATTAATCTAGAAAATATGCAGCAAACCAGACCTACATCTAGTAGGAGAAGAGAAATAATTAAAATCAGAGAAGAAATCAACAGGATTGAATCAAGAAAAACATTACAAAAAATCAGCCAAACGAGGAGCTGGTTTTTTGAAAAAAATAAACAAAATTGACACCCCATTGGCCCAACTAACTAAAAAAAGAAAAGACCCAAATCAATAAAATCAGAGATGAAAAAGGAAATGTAACAACAGACACCACAGAAATAAAAAGAATCATCAGAAATTACTACAAGGACTTGTATGCCAGCAAACAGGGAAACCTAGCAGAAATGGATAGATTCCTGGACACATGCAACCTACCTAAATTGAACCAGGAAGACATCGAAAACCTAAACAGACCCATAACTGAGACAGAAATTGAAACAGTAATAAAGGCCCTCCCAACAAAGAAAAGCCCAGGACCAGATGGATTCACTGCTGAATTCTACCAGACATTTAAAGAAGAACTGACTCCAATTCTTCTCAAACTATTCAGAACAATCGAAGAAGAGGGAATCCTCCCAAATTCTTTCTATGAAGCCAGCATCACCTTAATTCCTAAGCTGGAAAAAGATGCAGCACTGAAAGAGAATTACAGACCAATATCCCTAATAACATAGATGTAAAAATCCTCAATAAAATTCTCGCCAATAGAATGCAGCAACACATCAGAAAGTTCATCCACCCAGACCAAGTGGGATTTATCCCTGGTATGCAGGGATGGTTTAATGTGCGCAAAACAATCAATGTGATACACCACATTAACAGACTGCAGAAGAAAAACCATATGATTATCTCAATAGATGCCGAGAAAGCATTCGATAAAATACAACACCCGTTCATGATGAAAACTCTAAGCAAACTGGGTTTGGAAGGAACATTCCTCAATACAATCAAAGCAATCTATGAAAAACCCACAGCCAACATCCTATTGAATGGGGAAAAGTTGGAAGCATTTCCACTGAGATCAGGTACCAGACAGGGATGTCCACTCTCACCACTGCTATTCAATATAGTTCTGGAGGTTCTAGCCAGAGCTATTAGGCAAGAAAAAGAAATTAAAGGGATACAAATTGGGAAGGAAGAATTCAAACTACCCCTCTTTGCAGATGACATGATTCTTTATTTAGGGGACCCAAAGAACTCTACTAAGAGACTATTGGAACTCATACAAGAGTTTGGCAAAGTAGCAGGGTATAAAATCAATGCACAAAAATCAACAGCCTTTGTATACACAGGCAATGCCATGGCTGAGAAAGAACTTCTAAGATCAATCCCATTCACAATAGCTACAAAAACAATCAAATACCTTGGAATAAACTTAACCAAGGACGTTAAAGATCTCTACAATGAAAGTTACAAAACCTTAAAGAAAGAAATAGAAGAGGATAAAACAAAATGGAAAAATCTTCCATGCTCATGGATTGGAAGAATCAATATTATCAAAATGTCCATTCTCCCAAAAGCAATTTACAGATTCAATGCAATACCAATCAAGATACCAAAGACCTTCTTCTCAGATCTGGAAAAAATGATGCTGAAATTCATATGGAGACACAGGAGACCTCGAATAGTTAAATCAATCTTGTACAACAAAAACAAAGCCGGAGGCATCACAATACCAGACTTCAGGACATACTACAGGGCAGTTGTAATCAAAACAGCATGGTACTGGTACAGAAACAGATGGATAGACCAATGGAACAGAATTGAAACACCAGAAATCAATCCAAACATCTACAGCCAACTTATATTTGATCAAGGATCTAAAACTAATTCCTGGAGCAAGGACAGTCTATTCAATAAATGGTGCTGGGAAAACTGGATTTCCACCTGCAGAAGCATGAAGCAAGACCCCTACCTTACACCTTACACAAAAATCCACTCAACGTAGATCAAAGACCTAAATCTACGTCCTGACACCATTAAGTTATTAGAGAACATTGGAGAAACCCTTCAAGATATTGGCACAGGAAAAGAATTTCTGGAAAAGAGAAAAGACCTGGGAGGCACAGGCAGTCAAAGCCAAAATCAACTATTGGGATTGCATCAAATTGAAAAGTTTCTGTACTGCAAAAGAAACAGTCAGGAGAGTGAAGAGACAACCGACAGAATGGGAAAAAATATTTGCAAACTATGCAACAGATAAAGGGTTAATAACCAGAATCTACAAAGAGATCAAGAAACTCCACAAAAACAAAACCAACAACCCACTTAAGAGATGGGCCAAGGACTTCAATAGACATTTTTCAAAAGAGGAAATCCAAATGCCCAACAGGCACATGAAAAAATGTTCAAGGTCACTAGCAATCAGGGAAATGCAAATCAAAACCACAATGAGGTTTCACCTCACCCCGGTTAGAATGGCTCACATTCAGAAATCTACCAACAACAGATGCTGGCGAGGATGTGGGGAAAAAGGGACACTAACCCACTGTTGGTGGGAATGCAAACTGGTCAAGCCACTATGGAAATCAGTCTGGAGATTCCTCAGAAACCTGAAGATAACCCTACCGTTCGACCCAGCCATCCCACTTCTTGGAATTTACCCAAAGGAGTTTAAATTGATAAAGAAAAAAGCGGTCTGCACCCTAATGTTTATTGCAGCACAATTCACAATAGCCAAGACCTGGAACCAACCTAAAAGCCCATCAATGGTAGACTGGATAAAGAAATTATGGGATATGTATTCTTTAGAATACTATACCGCAGTAAGAAACAACGAAATCCAGTCATTTGCAACAAAATGGAGGAATCTGGAACACATCATGCTGAGTGAAGTAAGCCAGTCCCAAAGGGACAAATACCATATGTTCTCCCTGATCGGTGACAACTGACTGAACACCAAAAAGGAAACCTGTTGAAGTGAAATGGACACTATGGGAAATGGTGACTTGATCAGCATAGCCCTGACTGCTAATGGACAACTTAATACATTATCCCTCTTAGTATTTTTTTTTGTCTGTTCTACTTAATATGACTGGTTTAATTCTGTAATTATCACACAGTTATTCTTAAGTGTTGAAAATTAACTGAAATGTGATCCCTGTTAAACATAAGAGTGGGAATAAGAGAGGGAAGAGATGTATAATTTGGGGCATGCTCGGAATGACTTGCCCCAATTGGTAGAGCTGGAAACATACCAGGGGATTCCAATTCAATCCCATCAAGGTGGTATGTGACAATGCCATCTCACTATTCCAAGTGATCAATTTCAGTTCACAATTGATCATAATGAAAGGACTAAGAGTCAAAGGGAGCACATAAACAAGTCTAGTATCTGCTAACACTAACTGATAGAATAAATAAAGGGGAGAGTGATCCAACATGGGAAGTGAGATACTCAGCAGACTCATAGCATGGCGGATGTCCTAAATAGCACTCTGGCCTCAGAATCAGCCCTAAAGGCACTCGGATCTGGCTGAAAAGCCCATGAGAGTATTTCAGGCATGGAAAGCCAAGACACTCTGGCAAAAAGATCTCTGTGAGTGAGATCCCAGTGGAAAGAACAGGTCTTCAAAGAGGGAGGTGCCTTTCTCTGAAGGGAGGAGAGAACCTCCACTTTGACTATGACCGTGTCTAAACAAGATAAGAGTCGGAGAACTCAAGGGGCTTCCATAGCCTTGGAAACTCATGACTGGAGCATAGGGAGATTACTGATGCCATAAACAGGAGTGTCAATTTGTAAAGTCAACAACAGTAGTCACTGTGCACTTACTCCTCATGTAGGATCTCTGTCCTTAATGTGCTGTACACTGAGGCTTAATGCTATAACGAGTACTCAAACAGTATATTTCACTTTGTGTTTCTATGGGGGTGCAAACGATTGAAATCTTTACTTAATGTACACTAAACTGATCTTCTGTAAAAAAAAAAAAAAAGAAAAAAGAAATTATCAATTCCCAACTTGACTCTCACTGGGATTAAACATGACAATAGGTCTGATCTGAATTCATCATCATTTAAAAAAAATCATCTATTATTTTTCACTTTATGTTTCTGTGTGGGAGCAAACTGTTGAAATCCTTACTTAAGGTATACTAAGCTGATCTTCTGTATATTAAGATAATCGAAAATGAATCTTGATGTGAATGGAAGGGGAGAGGGAGTGGGAAAGGGGAGGGTTGTGGGTGGGAGGGACGGTATGGGGGGGAAGCCATTGTAACCCATGAGTCGTACTTTGGAAATTTATATTCATTAAATAAAAGATAAAAAAAAAACCAGAATCTACAAAGAGATCAAGAAACTCCACAAAAACACAACCAACAACCCAATTAAGAGATGGGCCAAGGACCTCAATAGACATTTTTCAAAAGAGGAAATCCAAATGCCCAACAGGCACATGAGAAAATGTTCAAGGTCATTAGCAATCAGGGAAATGCAAATCAAAACCACAATGAGGTTTCACCTCACCCCGGTTAGAATGGCTCACATTCAGAAATCTACCAACAACAGATGCTGGCGAGGATGTGGGGAAAAAGGGACACTAACCCACTGTTGGTGGGAATGCAAACTGGTCAAGCCACTATGGAAGTCAGTCTGGAGATTCCTCAGAAACCTGAAGATAACCCTACCGTTCGACCCAGCCATCCCACTCCTTGGAATTTACCCAAAGGAATTTAAATTGGTAAACAAAAAAGCGGTCTGCACCCTAATGTTTATTGCAGCTCAATTCACAATAGCTAAGACCTGGAACCAACCTAAATGCCCATCAATGGTAGACTAGATAAAGAAATTATGGGATATGTGCTCTTTAGAATACTATTCCGCAGTAAGAAACAACGAAATCCAGTCATTTGCAACAAAATGGAGAAATCTGGAACACATCATGCTGAGTGAAATAAGCCAGTCCCAAAGGGACAAATACCATATGTTCGCCCTGATCGGTGACAACTGACTGAACACCAAAAAGGAAACCTGTTGAAGTGAAATGGACACTATGGGAAATGGTGACTTGATCAGCATAGCCCTGACTGCTAATGGACAACTTAATATATTATCCCTCTTAGTAGTTTTTTTTGTCTGTTCTACTTAATATGACTGGTTTAATTCTGTAATTATTACACAGTTATTCTTAAGTGTTGAAAATTAACTGAAATGTGATCCCTGTTAAACATAAGAGTGGGAATAAGAGAGGGAAGAGATGTATAATTTGGGACATGCTCAAGCTGACTTGCCCCAAATGGTAGAGTTGGAAACATACCAGGGGATTCCAATTCAATCCCATCAAGGTGGCATGTACCAATGCCATCTCACTATTCCAAGTGATCAATTTCAGTTCACAATTGATCATAATGAAAGGACTGAGAGTCAAAGGGAGCACATAAACAAGTCTAGTATCTGCTAACACTAACTGATAGAATAAATAAAGGGGAGAGTGATCCAACATGGGAAGTGAGATACTCAGCAGACTCATAGCATGGCGGATGTCCTAAATAGCACTCTGGCCTCAGAATCAGCCCTAAAGGCACTCGGATCTGGCTGAAAAGCCCATGAGAGTATTTCAGGCATGGAAAGCCAAGACACTCTGGCAAAAAGATCTCTGTGAGTGAGATCCCAGTGGAAAGAACAGGTCTTCAAAGAGGGAGGTGCCTTTCTCTGAAGGGAGGAGAGAACCTCCACTTTGACTATGACCGTGTCTAAACAAGATAAGAGTCGGAGAACTCAAGGGGCTTCCATAGCCTTGGAAACTCATGACTGGAGCATAGGGAGATTACTGATGCCATAAACAGGAGTGTCAATTTGTAAAGTCAACAACAGGAGTCACTGTGCACTTACTCCTCATGTAGGATCTCTGTCCTTAATGTGCTGTGCATTGAGATTTAATGCTATAACGAGTACTCAAAGAATATATTTCACTTTGTGTTTCTATGGGGGTGCAAACTGTTGAAATCTTTACTTAATGCATACTAAACTGATCTCCTGTAAAAAAGAAAAAAGAAATTATCAATTCCCAACTTGACTCTCACTGGGATTAAACATGACAATAGGTCTGATCTGATTTCATCATCATTTAAAAAAAATCATCTATTATTTTTCACTTTATGTTTCTGTGTGGGAGCAAACTGTTGAAATCCTTACTTAATGTATACTAAGCTGATCTTCTGTATATTAAGATAATCAAAAATGAATCTTGATGTGAATGGAAGGGGAGAGGGAGTGGGAAAGGGGAGGGTTGCGGGTGGGAAGGATGGTATGGGGGGAAAGCCATTGTAATCCATAAGTCATTCTTTGGAAATTTATATTCATTAAATAAAAGTAAAAAAAAAATGATTAGGTTTGTGAGCTGGAAGACCTTGCCTTCGCCATTCCCCCATGTGACCTCATGCCCTACCTGGCCACACCTGAGTGCCCACCAGCCAATCAGGTTAATTAACCACTCCCCTTTGGAAGTGGGTTAAAAGCCTGGGACGTGGTGTATTCTTGCCCTTCTCTTTCCCCTGGCCTCTTGCCTGGAGGGGGCTCGCTGTAGCCCTGCACCATCAGAGCGTGTGGCCTCCAGGCCACCCACCCTAAACTTCCTGGCCTAGATGTTCCTCCACATGGCTGGTTCCTGGTGCTTGGTATGAACCCAGATTTACCTCTCTGTCTCAATAAAGCTCTCACTCTCCTATGCAACTTTCTAACTAAATAAATGCTTAAAATGTAAAAAAAAAGATTTATTTATTTGAAAGGCAGAGTTATAGAAAGGGAGAGGGAGAGGGAGAGAGAGATTCTTCCATCCACTGATTGACTCCCCAAATTACTGCAATTGCTGGAGCTGGACCGATCTGATGACAGGAGCCAGTGTCTTCCTTGTTCTTTTTTCTTGAATTTCTGCATTTATTTTAAGGCATTTGTGGATTTAATTGCTCTTTTTCCCCCTGATGGCTTTTATCTTTTAGCTTTTCCTCTGTGACTTAGTGGAATGGTAAAACTTTCAATGAAAACCAAGAGGTGTATTGTGGGTTTGGCCAGGGATCTGTGGTCAGTACCGCAGTTTGGGGTGTGTTTCCAAGGTTTGGTGGTAGATCTCCTCTTGTTAGCATAATGGGGGGAATAGTCACTTCTGTTGCTGTGATCACCCCTTCACCTTCACTTCTCCAGGCTGAGGAATTTCCATATATTAGCCCCTATTGTGTACAGCGTTCATCTGTATCACTTAATGAACTACACAAATGATCTGCACAGTCCTTACTGTGAGCATGGCTCCCCCTGTGATTACCTGCTCCAGGCAAGGAGCTCTGGGCATGTGGAGCTACACCCAGCGATTACCCAGAGACCCAGCTATACCCTGCACCTTCGCATGTAACCACTGAGTTCTCACGGTCTCTGTACACAAGCCTCCCATGATCGCTGGGTCCAGAGGTTTCACTCTGCCCTGCAATCCTGTCCAGTCAACAGGGAGATAGTTGTTCTCCAAGCCAGCTCTTCCTAGGCTTCTTTTTTATTTATTTGACAGGTAGAGTTACAGACAGTGAGAGAAAGAACCAGCTAGAAAGGTCTTCCTTCCATTTGTTCACTCCCCAAATGGCTGCCATGGCCAGAGCTGCTCTGATCTGAAGCCAGGAGCCAGGTGCATCTTCCTGGTCTCCCATGCAGGTTCAGGGGCCATCCTCCACTGCCCTCCCAGGCCACAGAAGAGAGCTGGACTGAAAGAGGAGCAACCGGGACTAGAATCTGGCGCCCATATGGGATGCCAGTGCTGCAGGCAGAGGATTAACCAAGTGAGCCACGGCGCCGGCCCCTTCCTAGGCTTCTTGGTCCCGCTAGGCTGGGGCTGTCTTACAGTCCTATGTCTATTCGTAGCCACCTCCCAGCCAGGCTCAGAGTCAGTGGAGATTGTGGATTTTTTCCTCCATTAGTATCTTTGGATCACACATGTACACAAGAGCCTTTGGCTGAATCTTGTTCTCTCCCCTCATGGCTGCCAGTACTGCTGATTAGATGGCATCCTGTCTCAGCTAGTTGCTGTATGTGTGCACAAAGGCTTCTACAGATCTCATCTAATTGTCTAATTGTGCCCACCTTTTCTCAGCCTGACAGTATGCACTGTTGTGGAGAAGTTGGGTTGAGATAAATGTGCCCCCTCTACTTCTATTGGGTCCATGGACAACCACTAGCAACCACCAGTCCCCAGCGGTCCAGATTGGATTCACGCCATGCTCTCCCTCTGCCTGTATCACTATAGGTTGTTGCAGCCTGGTCTCACCTCTGTCTCCAAGCTGCTGCCTGTTCTTACTCTCAGCTGCTGCAGTTG
Organism: Oryctolagus cuniculus; assembly: GCF_051225735.1. Taxonomy (NCBI): domain Eukaryota; kingdom Metazoa; phylum Chordata; class Mammalia; order Lagomorpha; family Leporidae; genus Oryctolagus; species Oryctolagus cuniculus. Next base: position 157,738,372 of record NC_142872.1, on the reverse strand, counting down.
TGTGTTGTGTTCATGTTTCTGTTGTGTGTCTGCACCCTCCACACAGGTGCATGGTGTTCCTCTTGTTGTAAGATTTCCAGTGTGGTTTTCTCTGCAATTATCCCCAAGAGTGCACTTCCTGCACATCTATTTTAAAAACTATTTATTCCTAACCTATTGCATTATGTAATTCCCAAATCTGTCATCTTGGAGTCTCCCCAGATGATTCACTCTTGCTCTTGTACCTCAGTTGCTGCCTTCCCAATAACTCTACTTCCTATACACATCCCTCTGGAATTAGAGCTTGTCTTGTCCTTGGTTCTGGACTGAGTGGTTGTGGTCTCTTCATTACAAATTTGTTGAGTTTACATTCTTTTTGCCTCCACTATTTTTCTCCTTAAATAAGTCCTTGAAGAGTTCTATTGGAAATGCCAATATGCCCCATTTCTTCTAAAATCTTTTTGTGACTATTTCCCTGAACATTTTTTAACATGTCCTCAATACTCTGAATGTCATGACCCCTGTCTCCCTTCCCAGTTAGGTTTCTCCTCACTCTTAAATCCAGTCACTTTTTCCCATGTTCATTTTAGATGGACTCATTCCTTTCTTTCCTACATATAAAATATGACTTTTGTAGCTTTGCTTATACTGTTGGTATTCTGTATTCTAATCAAGACCTGTTCTTGCTTTAAGAGGAAAAAATAAGCAAACAAGAAAACAAACAAATTAATAAACAAAGAACAGATTATCAACAGTTGGAAGATAAAAATGGTCTTTGGAACATCGCCAGCATATTGTAATGGAGGAAATTGGAGAAACATTTTCAGTTGCTTCTCATGTAAAGAACAAATTCCACTGTGAAAGTTATTCCTACTTACTATCCATCCATCTGCCTATTTTCCAAATAGCAGTCCGATAATGGCTGCAATGATCCTAATATAGGCACCAGACTAAATCCCCCTCTGGTGAGTTGCAGTGAGAAGTGTCATATGGCCTTAGCAGTGTTCTCCTTTTATGGATAAAGAACTGAAGACACAGCTAGTAAGAGTGAACACCTGCATTCAAAACAAACCAGGAACACCTAGTGCCCCAACTCTCATACTTACTTCCACACCTTCTTGCCTCACTGATCCATCATCATGTTCTCAGGACATGTGTTTAGCACTGAGGTATATCTTCAATTTTGCACCAAGGGCCTGTATCTTTTTATCTTTCAGGAAACTGGAAAAGCATCTCAAGAGAAACTAGGGGTGGTGAGAGCACAGTCTCAGGGAAGAGTTAGGGAGACAACGGCAGAGGCATTCACATTAGAGGGACACAGCAGGCCTACATGAAGGGTGTCAACATGCGCAAATCAGGACCCCAGCAACTGAGGGTCTCCACACAGCTTTGGAGAGAGAGGTGAGACCAGACTGTAGCAGCCCAAGCCACTGGCAATAAAGCTCCAAGAAAAGCCTGGACAGAATCCAGCTTAGAGCCCTGTGGGTATAGTGTACCTGCCAAATTAGAGAGGAGAAAGAGGGGGACATGTTTCTCTCTCCCTGATCACCCTGCAATGGCATCCTGTAACAAGCTGACAGAGAGCAGGGGCCAGTTTGGACATATGCAGCAGTTGCACCAGCTTGTGTCCACATCCAGCAACCAGACAGGTGGAGACTCCTGAGTCTGGTGGGAGAGAATGGACAGGAGGCTGTGTGCTCGTGACTGTGGGAGGCTTATGTTCCAGGACTGTGAAACACAGAGCCTGCGGGGCTTTGAAAACACTGAGCCTGCGTGGGAAGGCTCAGATTGTGGCTGGGACTTTGGGCAGTGACTGTGGCAGACTCCACATGCTCAGGGCTCCCTGTTTCCCTGGTGGGAGATATTGCTGGGGAAATCTGCTTACACCAAAGACTGCACAGATCCTTTGTGTGGTCCTTGTGGAAATGTGGGTGAATATTTCACCCACTGGTGCTAGCACTCAGACACTGGTCTCCTTTGAGGAGAGGAGTTCAGCTGGGGCTATGCCAACAGAAGAGAAAAACCTCCCCTTTGATTAAAGTGGAGATTTACCATGCCCAACCAGGGTGTCAGCTTAACACTCCCTTCATCCTGGAGCACTGAACAGAGGTTGCTGGCCAAACTCACCAAACTCCTCTAGGTATTACTTGAAAGCAGACACTCCATTAATCCACACATAATCCAAAGATAAAAGACACCAAAGCGAAAATAAACAAACAAATGTCAATACAAATGCCAAATAATATATGCATCCATTCAAGAATCAAGAAAAAGGAACACAACATAGTGCCCCCCAAAGGATACAATACTTCTATACTAGATAGTGAAGATGAAAATTTTGAAGAAATGCCAGAAATGCAATTCAAAAAATTGATCATTATATTACATAGAAGTAATGAGAAGCAAATGCAAGCACTAATGAAATCTGTACATGACACGAAAGAACATTTTGCCCACGAAATTGAGATATTAAAGAGAAAGCAAAATGAAATCTTGGAAAATGAAGAATTCAATAGAACAACAAAAATGCAGTGGAAAGCCTTAACAGAATCAGTGAAGCAGAAGAAAGAATATCTGACTTAGAAGACAAATTGCAGGAATCCTGCAGTCAGACAAAAAACAACAAGAAGAAATTAGAAAACTATCAAACACTGTTGGGAATCTACAGGATACTTTCGAACAACCCAACATACAGGTTATAGGAGTTCCACAAGGCATGGAATGAGAGAAAGGATTAGAAGATAATTTTAGTGAAATAATAACAGAAAACTTAACTAATTTGGACAAAGAAAGGTACATCTAAGTGCTCAAAACACATAGAACGTTTAATAGACATGACCAGGATAGATCTTCACCATGACACATTGTAATCAAACTCTCTACAGGAAAACATAGAGAGAAGATTCTAAAATATGCATGATAGAAATGCCAGATTATTTTCAGAAGAACTCCAATTAGACTCACAGTAGACTTCTCATCAAAATACCAACAGGCTAGGAGAGAATGGCAAGATATAGTCCATGTCTGAAGAGAAATAAACTGTCAACCCAGAATATTATAACCTAAAAAGCTCTCACTTATGCATTAAGGTTAAAAATACATTCCATAACAAACAGAAATTGAAAAAAACTTGTCGCCACCCATCCAGCCTTGCAAAAGATGCTTAAGGATGTGCTGCACACAGAAATACAGAAACATGGTAATCACTAAAAAAGAAGGTGATGGAAGAAAATCTCTCAGTGAAAGTACAAGGGAAATACAAAGTAAAAACTAGGAATATTTATGGAAAAATGGCAAGGCAATGTCATTACTTATCAATAGTCATTTTTTTAACTCAGATTTTTGTTAGTAATTTTTAATTAATTATTTATTTATTTAATGTTTTTTACAGTTAGAGTTAGACAGTGATAGAGAGAGAGAGACAGAGAGAAAGGTCTTCCTTCCGTTGGTTGCCCCCCAAATGGCTGCTATGGCAGGCGTGCTGCGTCGATCCAAAGCTGGGAGCTAGGTGCTTCCTCCTGGTCTCCCATTGGGGTGCAGGGCCTAAGCACATGGGCCATCCTTCACTGCCTTCTTGGGACACAGCAGAGAGCTGGATTGGAAGAGGAGCAACTGGGACTAGAACCTGGAGTGCTGGCACCGCAGGCTGAGGATTAGCCTAGTGAGCTATGGTGCTGGCCTATCAATAGTCATTTTAAACATAAATGACCCCAACTTTCAAGTTAAAAAAACATAGGCTGGCTGAATGAATTAAAAACCAAAATCCATCTCTTTGCTGCCTATAAGAAACACATCTCACCAACCAAGATGCAAGCAGACTGAAACTGAAAGGATGGAAAAAGATATTCCATGCTAACAGAAACAAACAAACTCAAAGCTGGTGCAGCCATCTTAGTATCAGAAAAAAATAGACTTTAACACAAAAACTATTAAAAGAGATAAATAAGGGCACTATGTAATGATTAAAGGATCATTTAAGCAAGAAGATGTACCTATTATAAATATATATGCACCTAATTAAAGGACACTTGGCTATTTAAAAGAAATGTTAAGGGATATAAAGGGAGACATAGACTCAAATAAAATAATAATGGCGGACTTCAATACACCATTTTCCCCAATGGACAGATCAGCCAGACAGAAAATCAACAAGGAAATATGAGTTAATTGACATAATAGATCAAATGGACCTAACAGATATCTACAGAACTTTCCATCCTATAGTTTCAGAATACACATTCTATTCACCAGTGCACGGTGCTTGCTCTAGGACTGACCACATGCTAGGCCATAAATCAAATCTCAGCAATTTCAAAAAAATCTAAATCATACCATGCATCTTCTAGGACCACAATGCAATGAGCTGGAAATAAACTGATCTTCTGTATATAAAGAGAATTGAAAATGAATCTTGATGTGAATGGAAGGGGAGAGGGAGCAGGAAAGGGGAGGGTTGCAGGTGGGAGGGAAGTTATCGGGGGGAAGCCATTGTAATCCATAAGCTGTACTTTGGAAATTTATATTCATTGAATAAAAGTTAAAAAAAAGACAAAAAAAAAAAAAACCCAAAACCTCTAGAACATATAGAAACACAAAGAGACTGAACAACATGTTCCTGAATGAACAGAAGGTCATAGATGAACTCAAAAGAGAAATAAAAAAAAATTTGGGAAACAAATGATGGGAACAATACAACATATCAAAACTTATGAGATACAACAGAAGCAGTGTTAAGAGGAAAAGATATAGTATTGGTGCCTGTAGCAGGAAATTGGAAAGGCACCAAATAAATGGGCTATCAATGCATCTCAAGAATCTAGAAAAACAAGAGCAAACCAAACTCAAAACTAGTAGGCGAAATAAATAATTAAAATCAGAGAGAAATAAATAAAATTGAAAAAAGAAAACCAATTCAAATGATCAGCAAAACGAAGAGCTGGTTTTTTGAAAGAATAAGGAAAATCGACACACAATTGGCCTAATTAATCAAAAAAAGAGAGAAGAACTAAATTAATAAAATTAGAAATAAAAAGGAAATGTAGCAACAGTCTCAGAAATAAAAAGGATCATCAGTCATTACTACAAAGAGCTGTCTGCCAACAAACTGGGAAACCTAGAAGAAATAGCTAGGTTCCTGGACACATACAACCTACCTAAATTGAGCCATAAAGACATAGAAAATCTAAACATATGCATAACAAAGACGGAAATAGAATCAGTAATAAAGACCCTCCCAATTAATAAAAACCCAGGACTGGATGGCTTCACTTCGAGACATGTAAAGAATAACTAACCCAATTCTTTTCAAGTTATTCAAAACAATTGAATGGAATGGAATCCCCCAAAATTCTTTCTATGAAGCCATCATCACCTTCAATCTTAAAGCTGAAAAAGATGCAAAGGAAAGAAAACAATAACCAATTTCCCTGATGAACATAGATGCAAAAACCCTCAACAAAATTCTAGCCAGTTGAATCCAACAACACATCAGGAAGATCATCCACCCAGACCAAGTAGAATTTATACTTTGTATGTAGTGATGGTTCAATATTCACAAATCAATCAATGTGATACATCACGTTAACAAATCTGAAGAATAAGAGCCAGAAAGGGATGCCCACTGTCACCATTGCTATTCAATATAATCCTGGAAGTTTTAGCCAGAGCCATTAGGCAAGAAAAAGAAATCAAATGGACACAAATTGGGAAAGAGGAAGTCAAATTACCCCTATTTGCAGATGACATGATTCAATATATAGAGGATGCAAAAGACTCCATGAAGAGACTACTTGAACTCATAGAAGAGTTTGATAAAGTCATAGGATTTAAATCAATACATTGTATACACAGACAATGTCATGACTGAGAAAGAACTTCTAAGGTTAATTCCATTCACAATCATTACAAAAAATCAAATACCTTGGATTAAATTTAACCAAGGATGTCAATGATCTCTATGATGAGAATTATAAAACAATAAGAAAGAAATAGAAGAAAATAAAAAAAAATCGGAAAATCTTCCATGTTCATGGATTGGTAGAATCAATATAATCAAAATGTCCATTCTTCCAAAAGCAATTTACAGATTCAATGCAATACCAATCAAAATACCAAGAACATTATTCTCAGATATAGAAAAATTATGTTGAAATTCACATGGAAACACAAGAGACCCTTAATAGCTAAAGCAATCTTATACAACAAAACAAAGTCAGAGGCATAACAATACCAGATTTCAAAACATACTACAGGGCATGCAAAACAGTGGTACTGGCAAAAAAACAGGCATGTAAGCCAATGGAACAGAATAGAAATGCCAGAAGTCAGTTCAATATCTACAAGCAACTTATATTTGACAGAGGAGCTAAAATCCACCCCTGGAGCAAGGACAATCTCTTCAATAAATGCTGTTGAGTAAATTGGCTTTCCACACACAGAAATATGAAGCAAGACCTCTACCTTACATCTTACACAAAAATTCACTCAAAATGGACTAGAGTCCTAAATCTATGACCTGAAACCATAACATTATTAAAGCACATTGGGGAAACTCTGCAAGACATTGGCATAGGCAAAGACTTCTTGGAAAAGACCTCAGAGGCAATAGCAATCATAGCCAAAATTCACAAACAGGATTATATCAAATTGGGAAGCTTCTGTACTACAAAAGAAACACTCCAGAAAGTGAAGAGGCAACATACAGAATGGAATTAACTATTTGCAAACTATGCAAATGATAAAGATTAATAACCAGAATATATAAAGAGATCAAGAAACTCCACAACAACAAAACAAACCACCCAGTTAAGAAATGGAAAATCCATATAACTAAGATCTAGCATTTTCTGACTGTAAAGCATCTACTTGTTTCCCTACCTCTTTCCTTCTCTTCTCCTTCCTGTCTTCCTTTTTCCCCATGCCACATTATCTTAGTGTTGATTTATGAAGAGAAGATGCTTTACAAGTCGTCAAGGCACTATAGCTTCCCAAGTGCTCACGGGACTAAGTTTAAGATCCCACACTTTACAATTATCCTTAGTACTCAGTCCTGTGTCAGTTCTATTCCCCATGTACTCTTGAATCCTGATGCAGCTGTCAAATTGTATTCTTTTCCATTCTCAGAACAGAGTTGGTTTATCTATTTATTATTCTTGGCTTTTCTACATGTATTCCCATCTACCAGGATGCATTAGTGGAGTGACCTAAGCAACTTATAAAAAGACTAAAAAATAAATTTAGCTATATAAGACACAAATGAAATTTTACTCTTGAAACAGTCAGCAGATAAAGGACCAGGTGTTCTTTGCAAGGACATAAGATCACAGAGTTCTCCCATCTCATTGCTCTGCTGTTACCCAGGCTCCTATACTTGCCGTGTGGCAGCAGCTGACCTCTTCATATTCTTACTTCTTCTCAGAGGATTCTGTTATTAAGGAGATGGCTTGGAAGCTGAGCTCATTCCTTGAGCTCATATCTCATTCTCATATGGCCACATCTTGTTATAAGAACGTTGGGTGATGGGGACTCTGCTGAGCAGCCAATTCTCATCCATCATAGGGAAGTTTTATGTTTAAAAGGAAGAAAAGAAGAATGGCTAAGGTTGGTGTTGGGAGCAGTGGGCTAAGCTACCTCCCATGACTCTGGCATCCCTTATTGGAGGGCTGGATTGAGTTCTGGCTGCTCCACTTTGGATCCACTTGCCTGCTAATGTGCTTGAGAAAGCAATGGAAGATGGCCCAAATACTTGTGTTTCTGCTACCCATGTAGAAGCCCAGTATGGGGTTCCTGACTGTTGTTTTCACCTGGAGCAGCCCTAGCCATTGTAGCCATTGAGGAAGTAAACCAGGAGACGGAAAATCTCAATCTCTCTTTCTTCCTCTCTTTTTCTCTCTCCTCCTCCTCCTTTTCAAATAAATAAGTCAATTTTTTAAAACAAGGAAAGAAAAATGGAAACTGGAGGGGAGCATTGATTCTTGGGAGACTCTGCCATACAATTATCTTCTTCCATCTTTTTCACTCATCATCCATCCTACTGATAGGTCACTATGATTACATGAAGCATTCTCTGACCAACCTCTGGCAGATGCTCTCTCTGTTTCTACCCCTAATATAGTATTTTCCAAATTGCTTCAAAACATTTCTGCTTACTGCCTTCCTCACCTCTACACTGTGAAGATTTTGAGAATAGAGACGGTGTCTTATTCATCTTTATGTTATTCCTCTGACAAACTGGCCTTTCCAGGTGGCCAATAGGTTTATATGAGTGAGAATCAACAATTTAAAGTTATCTGAGGAACATCGTGGAACAGAATATTGCTGCAAGATTTCATAAAATAAAATGTTTGCTCAGGGGGCTTTTGATAATGCTAATAACTCATTTTCATACAATACTGAAATGGTTACTAGCAAATTTCCCCCATGCAGTATTTTATTTTTAATCTAAACCTCACAAAACAGTTAACTAAAAGAGCATGTAGTGCTGCCACCAACTCACAGCTCAAGAAACTAAGGCTTGGAAAGTTTGAAGTTTGGGCAGGTCATACAACCAGGAGTGGTTGGGCCAGTCTAGCTGGGAGTCAGATTGTGTTGTTCTAAATCAAGTGTCCTTAAGCTTCAAGAGAGACTGTGTTTCTGGATACACATGTATACCAGGGTGCAAATAAATAAGACGACCAAGGAAAAACCAATAGGCTAGACATCAGTCTCCCACCAAGGACAGTGTTTCTGATCCCTTTGAGATAGTATTCATGGCTGTGTACTCTAGTCAAGAGTTCTGGACTCAGGATAATTTGCTCTGTGCCTTTAAGTAAATTGTGACAATCATCTGAGACTGAATTTTCATTTTCTATAAGATAGAGACAATAATATTCTCAGCTTACTGTGAGGCTTAAATGATCTGTAAGTTGTTTGCCATACAAGGTGTACTCAATTAAATGTAAATTTTCAATCAACTTATTTCCTTTTTGAAAGATGGAATTCAGTCTTAAGTTTCCTCAAATAATAAAATCTACCTTTTATATAGAACCCATTATGACCCAAGCATTTTTTCTTCATTCCACCAAAATTATTTATTTATTTATTTAAGAAAATGTTATTTAAGGTATGCAAGTTCCATTTTTTCTTTTTTTCTTTTTTTTGACAGGCAGAGTTATAGACAGAGAGAGACAGAGAGAAAGGTCTTCCTTCCATTGGTTCACTCCCCTAATGGCCGCAATGGCTGGTGCTGTGCCAATCCAGTCAGGAGCTGGGTGCTTCCTCCGGGTATTCCATGTGGATTCAGGGACCCAAGCACCTGGGCCATCCTCCACTGCCCTCAGGGCCACAGCAGAGAGCAGGACTGGAAGAGGAGCAACCAGGACTAGTACCTGGTGCTCCAACCGGGACTAGAACCCAGGGTGCCGGTGCCGCAGGCAGAGGATTAGCCAATTGAGTGAAGGCACCGGCCTCATGTATTTCATATACACAGATTTAGGAACGTAGTGACACTTCCAACCCTACCCTACTCCCACCAATGCTCTTACACTTTTTCCTCCTCCCTCTTCTATTCCACACTTAATTGTTACAAGGACTTGTCAGTATAATTTATGTTCATAAGGTTAACCCTACATTATATAAAGAGTTCTACAAATAGTTTAAAGAAAAATACATGGAACATGTGGGGAGAACGTTGTCAGTGTCATGTAGTGTTAAAGTAATGACTTCACATTCACCAACAACCAATAGTTAAGTTAAAAATGCCATTCCTATATCACTTGCAGGGTAACCAATGTGAATTTTGCTGCAAAATAAAGCCTTTCATTTTTTTTACAGCTCAGTAATACTCCATAGTGTATATATATACCATAATTTCTTTATGCAGTCATCATTTGATGGACATCTGGGTTGATTCCATATCTTAGCTATTATGAATTGAGTTGCTACAAACATGGAAATACTTATAAATCTCTCAGTGCTGATATCTTTTCATTTGAAAAAAAATATCAGGAGTTGGATTGCTGGCTCATATGATAGCTCTATATTCAGATTTCTGAGGTATCTCCATACTGTCTTCCACAGTAGTTGTACCAGTTTACATTCCCACCAACAGTGGGTTAAGTTACCTTTCCCCCATATCCTCAGGAGAATTTGCTGTTTGTTGATTTCTGTATGAGCGCCATTCTAATTTGGGTAAGGTGAAACCTCATTGTGGTTTTGAATTGCATTTCCTTGATGTATAGTGATCCTGGGCATTTTTTCTAGGGTCTGTTAGCCATTTGAATTTCCACACTTAAAAAATGCCTGTTCAATTGATCACTTGGACTGGTGAGATGGCAATGGTACATGCAACCTTTATGGGATTGTATTGGAATCCCCTGGCACATTTCTAACTCCACCATTTGGGGCAAGTCCGATTTAGCATGTTCCAAATTGTACATCTCTTCCCTCTCTTATTCCCACTCTTATATTTAACAGGGATCACTTTTCAGTTAATTTAAACATCTAAGAATAATTGTGTATTAATTACAGAATTCACCCAATAGTATTAAGTAGAACAAAAAAATACTAAAAGGGATAAAGTATTAAATTGTACATCAAAAGTCAGGACAAGGGCTGTTCAAGTCACTGTTCCTCATAGTGTCCATTTCACTTCAACAGGTTTCCTTTTTGGTGCTCAGTTAGTTGTCACCAATCAGGGAGAACATATGATATTTGTCCCTTTGGGACTGGCTTATTTCACTCAGCATGATGTTTTCCAGATTCCTCCATTTTGTCGCAAATGACCAGATTTCTTTGTTATTGAATGCTGTATAGTATTTTATAGAGTACATGTCCCATAATTTCTTTGTCCAGTCTACTGTTGATGGGCATTTGGGTTGATTCCAGGTCTTAACTATTGTGAATAGCTGCAATAAACATTACGGTGCAGACCGCTTTTTTGTTTGCCAATTTAATTTCCTTTGGGTAAATTCTAAGGAGTGGGATGGCTGAATTGAAAGGTAGGGTTATCTTCAGGTTTCTGAGGAATCTCCAGACTGACTTCCATAGAGGCTTGACCAGTTTGCATTCCCACCAACAGTGGGTTAGTGTCCCTTTTTCCCCACATCCTCTCCAGCATCTATTGTTGGTAGATTTCTGAATGTGAGCCATTCTCACTGGGGTGAGGTGAAACCTCGTTGTGGTTTTGATTTGCATTTCCCTGATTGCTAGTGATCTTGAACATTTTTTCATGTGCCTGTTGGCCATTTGGATTTCCTCTTTTGAAAAATGTCTATTGAGGTCCTTGGCCCATCTCTTAAGTGGGTTGTTTGTTTTGATGTTGTGGAGTTTTTTGATCTCTTTGTAGATTCTGCTTATTAATCCTTTATCTGTAGCACAGTTTGCAAATATCTTCTCCCATTCTCTCGGTTGCCTCTTCACTTTCCTGACTGTTTCTTTTGCAGTACAGAAACTTCTCAATTTGATGCAATCCCAATAGTTAATTTTGGCTTTGACTGCCTGTGCTTCTGGGGTCTTTTCCAAGAAGTCTTTGCTTCTACCTATATCTTGCAGGGTTTCTCCAATGTTCTCTAATAATTTAATGGTGTCCGGTCGTAGATTTAAGTCTTTGATCCATGTTGAGTGGATTTTGTGTAGGGTGAAAGTTAGGGGTCTTGCTTCAGGATTCTGCATGTGGAAATCCCGTTTTCCCAGGACTATTTATTGAATAGACTGTCCTTACTCCAGGGATTGGTGGATTTCAGCATTAGTTTTTCCAGATCTGAGAAGAAGGTCTTCAGTATCTTGATTGGTATTGCATTGAATCTGTAAATTGCTTTTGGGAGAATGGACATTTTGATGATATTGATTCTCCGATGAGCATGGAAGATTTTTCCATTTTTTGGTATCCTCTTCTATTTCTTTCTTTAAGATTTTGTAATGTTCATCGTAGAGATCTTTAAAGTCCTTGGTAAAGTTTATTCCAAGGTACTTGATTGTTTTTGTAGCTATTGTGAATGGGATTGATCTTAGAAGTTCTTTCTCAGTTGTTGCATTGCCTGTGTTTACACAGGCTGTTGACTTTTGTGCATTGATTTTATATCCTGCTACTTTGCCAAACTCTTCTATGAGTTCCAATAGTCTCTTAGTAGAGTTCTTTGGATCCCCTAAGTAAAGGATCATATCATCTGCAAAGTGGGTTAGTTTGACTTCTTCTTTCCCAATTTGTATCCCTTTAATTTCTTTTTCTTGCCTAATGGTTCTGGCTAAAACTTCCAGAAATATATTGAATAGCAGTGGTGAGAGCGGGCATCCCTGTCTGGTACCAGATCTCAGTGGAAATGCTTCCAACTTTGCCCTATTCAATAGGATGTTGGCCGTGTGTTTTTCATAAATTGCTTTGTTTGTTTTGAGGAATGTTCCTTCTGTAGCCAGTTTGCTTAGAGTTTTCATCATGAACGGGTGTTGTATTTATCAAATGCTTTCTCTGTGTCTATTGAGATAATCATATGGTTTTTCTTCTGCAGTTTGTTAATGTGGTGTATCACATTAATTCTTTTGTGAACATTGAACCATCCCTGCATACCAGGGATAAATCCCACTTGGTCTGGTTGGATGATCATTCTGATGTTTTGTTGCATTCTATTGGCCAGAATTTTATTGAGGATTTTTGTATCTCACTAGTCCAAGTGATCAATTTCAGTTCACAGTTGATCATACTGATATGTCTAAGAGTCAAAGGGATCACATAAACAAGAATAGTGTCTGCTAATACTAACTGATAGAACAAAAAAGACAGAGAACGATCCAACATGGGAAGAGAGATACATAGCAGACTCATAGAATGGCGGATGTCCTAAACAGCACTCTGGCCTCAGAATCAGCCCTTAAGGCATTCAGATATGGCTGAAGAGCGAGAGTATTTTAGGCATGGAAAGTCAAGACACTCTGGCAAAAATACAAAACAAAAACAAAACACAAAAAAACAACAACAACAAAAAAACCAACAAAACCTGAATGAAAGGTCTTTGCAAGTGAGACCCCAATAGAAAGAATGGGCCATCAAAGAAGGAGGTACCTTTCTCTGAATGGAGGAGGGAACTTCCACTTTGACTATGACCTTGCTAAACAAGATTGAAGTTGGCGAAATCAAAAGGTTTCCATAGCCTTGGCAACTCATGACTAGAGCCTAGGGAGATTACTGATGCCATAAACAAGAGTTTCAAATTGTTATGTCAACAACAGGAATCACTGTGTTCTTACTCCTCATGTAGGATCTCTGTCCTTAATGTGCTTTAATATGAATTGTTGCTATAACTAGTACTGAAATAGTATTTTACACTTTGTGTTTCTGTGTGGGTGCAAACTGTTGAAATCTTTACTTAATATATACTAAACTGATGTTCTGTATATAAAAATAATTGAAAATGTATCTTGATGTGAATGGAATGGGAGAGGGAGTGGGATTTGGGAAGCTTGCGGGTGGGAGGGAATTTATAGGGGGGAGGAGCCATTGTATTCCATAAACTGTACTTTGGAAATTTATATTTGCTAAATAAAAGTTAAAAATAAATCTAAATGGAGATGAAAAAAAAAGACAAATGCCTGTTCAAGTCCTTTGGCTATTTCATAGCTGGGTTTTGTTGTTGTTGAATTTCTTGTGCTCTTTATCAATTCTGGATGTTAACCCTTTATCAGTCCATAGTTTGCCAATATTTTTATCACATTCCTTTGGTTGACTCTTCACTTTGCTGAGTGTTTCCTTCACACTGCAGAATCTTCTCAACTTGATTTAATTCCATTTGTCAATTTTGGTGTTGATTCCCTGTGCATCTGGGTTCTTTTACAAGAAGTGTTTGCCTATGACAATGTCTTACAGAGTTTGTCCAATCTTATCTAGTAATTTGATGGTCTCTGGTCCTAGATTTAGGTCTCTGATCAATTTTTATTGGGTTTTTGTGTGAGGTATAAATTATTGGTCGTAGTTCTTGTGCATGTGGAGATCTAGTTTTCTCACAACCATTTGTTGAAGAGTCTGTTCCTTCTCCAGTGATTGATTTTAGCTCCTTTGCTAAAAATAAGTTGGTTGTAGATGCAAGGATTGATTCATGGAGTTTCTATTCTGTTCCATTGATCTACATGTCTGTTTTTTGAGAGTACCAGTCTGTTTTGATAATAATTTCTCTATAGTATGTCTTGAAGTCTGGTATTGTGATGCCTCAGGCTTTGTTTTTTGTTGTATAAGACTCTCTTAATTGTATGGGTTCTCTTGGGTTTCCATATGAATTTTGCCATTCTTTTTTCTAGATCTGAGAAGAATGCCATTAGTATTTGGATTGGGATAACATTGAATCTGTAAATTGCTTTCGATAATATGGACATTTTGATGACATTAATTCTTCAATCCATGAACAAGGAAAATTTTTCCAATTTTGAAATGTTATATTGTTTTTTTGTTAATGTTTTGTACTTTTCATTGTAGAGATCTTTTACATCCTTTGTTAAATTTATTCCAAGGCATTTAATATTTTATAGCTATTGTGAATGGAATTGATCTTAGTGGAATCTTTTTGTTCCCTTATGTATAAAATCTGCAAATAGGTATATTTTGACTACTTTTTTCCATTATGTATCTCTTTAATTTTTTTCTTGCCTAATGATTCTTTTTTTATCTGCTTTCAGATATTACTTTTTTCTTTTTATTATTTAATAAATGTGAATTTACAAAGTGCAACTTTTGTATTGTTGTGGCTTATCCCCCCAACCTCCCTCCCTCCTACGGCCCTCCCCTCTCCCACTCCCTCTCCCATCCTGCCTTTCATCAAGTTTCATTTTCAATTACCTTCATATACAGAAGATCAACTTAGTATACACTAAGCAAGGATTTCAACAGGCTGCCTCACACAACCGCACAAGGTATAGGGTATTGTTCGACTAGTAGTGTTGTTTTTAAGTTTCATAGTAAAACATGTTAAGGACAGAGATCCTACATGGGGAGCCTGTACCCAGTGACTCCCATTGTTGATTTAACAATTGGCACTCTTATTTATGGCGTCAGCAATCACCCGAGGCTCTTGCCATGAGCTGTCTAGGATATGGAAGCCCCTTGAGTTCACCAACTCTGAACTTGTTTAGTCTAGGCCGTATCACAGTGGAGGTTCCTTCCTCCCTTCAGAGAAAGGTGCCTCCCTCCTTGATGGCCTGTTCCTTACGCTGGGGTCTTGTTCACCAGGATCTTTCATTTAGATTGTTTTTGCCACCATGTCGTGGCTTTCCATGCCTGTGAGACTCTCATGGGCCTTTTAGCCAGATCCGAATGCCCCAAGGGTTGATTCTGAGGCTGGGGTGCTGTTCTGGGCGTTTGCCATTCTATGAGTCTGCTGTGTGTCCTGCTTCTCCCGCAGGATCATTTTCTCCCTTTTAATTCTATCCTTCATTATTTGCTTACATTGGTCTTGTTTGTAAAATCTCTTTGACACTTATACTTATACTTATCACTTTACCAAGTGCACTGATATTGGTACATGTCTCTGTGATAAGATTGAGTTGAAATTCCCTTTGCCTAATGATTCTTTCTAAAATTTCCAGGACTATATTGAATAGCAATGGTGAGAGTGGGCATACTTGTCTGGTTCCAGATCTTTTTTTTGTAAGATTTATTTATTTTACTTGAAAGTCAAAGTTACACAGAGAGAAGAGGAAGGAGAGGCAGAGAGAGAGGTCTTCCATCTGCTGGCTCACTCCCCAATTGGCCACAATGGCTGGAGCTGCACTGATTGGAAGCCAGGAGCCAGGAGCTTCTTCTGGGTCTCCCACGTGGGTCCAGGGGCCCAAGGGCTTGGGCCAACTTCCACTGCTTTCCCAGGCCACAGCAGAGAGCTGGATTGGAAGTGTCGCAGTCGGGATTTGAACTGGCACCCATATGAGATTCTGGCACTGCAGGTGGGAGCTTTTCCTGCTACACCACAGTGCCAGCTCCTGGTTCCAGATCTTAGTGTAAATGCTTTCAAGTTTCCTCATTCAATAAGATGCTGGCTGTGGATTTGTCATAAATTGCCTTGATTGTGTTGAGGAATGTTTCTTCTATATTTAATTTGCTTCAGGTTTTCTTCATGAAAAAATGTTGTATTTTAACAAATATTTTTGTTGCCTCTATTGGGATTATCATATGGTTGTTGTTCTTTAGTTTGTTTATGTGATGTATCATATTTATTGATTTGTGAGTGTTTAACCATCTCTGCATATGAGGGATAAATTCCACTTGGTCTGCTTGAGTGATCTTTCTGAGATATTGTTGGATTTGATTGGCTAGTATTTTGTTTAGTAGTTTTTGCATCAATTTTCATTAGGTATATTGGTCTATATTTCTCTTTCGCTGTTATGTCTTTTTCTGGTTTAGGAATTCAGGTGATGCTGGTTTCATAGAAGGAGTTTGAGAGGATTCCCTTTCTTCAATTTGTTTTGAGTAGCTTGACAAGAATTAACGTTATTGTTTAAATTTCTGGTATAATTCAGCAGTGAAGCAATTTGGTCTTGGACTTTTGTTTGTTGAGAGGATCTTTATTACTGATTCAATCATCATCATATTTATTTGTCTGTTTAGATTTTCTTTGTCTTCTTTTTTTAACTTTTATTTAATGAATATAAATTTCCAAAGTACAGTTTATAGATTACAATGGCTTCCCCCCATAACGTCCCTCCCACCCGCAACCCTCCCCTTTCCTACTCCCTCTCCCCTTCCATTCACATCAAGATTCATTTTCAATTCTCTTTATATACAGAAGATCAGTTTAGCATACATTAAGTAAAGATTTCAACAGTTTGCTCCCACACAGAAACATAAAGTGAAAAATACTATTTGAGTACTAGTTATAGCATTAAATCTCAATGTACAGCACACTAAGGACAGAGATCCTACATGAGGAGTAAATGCACAGTGACTCCTGTTGTTGACTTAACAAATTGACACTCTTGTTTATGGCATCAGTAATCACCCTAGGCTCTTGTCATGAGCTGCCAAGGCTATGGAAGCCCCCTGAGTTCACTGACTCTGATCATATTTAGACAAGGCCATGGTCAAAGTGGAAGTTCTCTCCTCCCTTCAGAGAAAGGTACCTCCTTCTTTGATGGCCCGTTCTTTCCACTGGGATCTCACTCGTGGAGATCTTTCATTTAGGTTTTTTTTCCCCCAGAGTGTCTTGGCTTTCCATGCCTGAAATACTCTCATGGGCTTTTCAGCCAGATCCTATGGTGTATTGATTTTGCTTTTTTTTTTTTAAACATCAGCAGTTCATTTTATCGTTTTTTTTTTTTGTTTCAATTTTATTTCTTCTCTATTTTAATTATTTTTTCCTCCTCTAATTTCAACTTTGGCTTGTTGTTATATTCTCTAGGTCCTTGATAGCTCATTTATTTTGTACCATCCCAATTTCTTCATGTAGGCACCAATTGCCACAAACTTCTTTTTTTTAACACTTTTTAAAAACTGTATCCCATAAGTTTTTTATTTATTTGAATGAGTTACACAGAGAGAGGAGAGGCAGAGAGAGAGGGAGAGAGAGAGAGAGGTCTTCCATCTGCTGGTTCACTCTCCAATTAGTGTCAATGGCCAGAGCTGTGCTGATCCAAAGTTAGGAGCCAGGAGATTCTTCTGAGTCTCCCATGTGGGTGCAGAGACCCAAGGGCTGGGGCCATCTTCTCCTGCTTTCCCAGGCCACAGCAGAGAGCCATATTGGAAGAGGAGCAGCCAGGACTAGAACCGGTGCCTATATAGATGCCAGCACTTTAGGCCAGAATGTTAACCCACTGTTGCAAATCACCAGCCCCTGTATCCCATAAGTTTTTATTTTTTTTTTATTTTTATTTTTATTTTTTTTTTATTTATTTTTTTTTGACAGGCAGAGTGGACAGTGAGAGAGAGAGACAGAGAGAAAGGTCTTCCTTTGCCGTTGGTTCACCCTCCAATGGCCGCCGCGGCCAGCGCGCTGCGGCCGGCGCACCGCGCTGATCCGATGGCAGGAGCCAGGAGTCAGGTGCTTTTCCTGGTCTCCCATGGGGTGCAGGGCCCAAGCACCTGGGCCATCCTCCACTGCACTCCCTGGCCACAGCAGAGGGCTGGCCTGGAAGAGGGGCAACTGGGACAGAATCCGGCGCCCCGACCGGGACTAGAACCCGGTGTGCCGGCGCCGCTAGGCGGAGGATTAGCCTAGTGAGCCGCGGCGCCGGCCTCCCATAAGTTTTTATATGTGGTATTGTCATCTTCTGTTCCCATAATTTTTTTGATTTTTCTCTTGCTTTTTTCTGTGACTCACTGTTTATTCACGAGCATTTTCTTCAGTATCAATATGTTTAATATTTTCTAGAGATTCTTGAGTTGTTGATTTCCAGATCTATTTCACTGTGATCAGAAAAGATGCACAGTCTAATTTTGATATTTTTGAATTTGTTGTGACTTGCTTTATAGCCTAATATATGGTCTATCCTAGAGAGAGTTCCATGCACTGATGAGAAGAATGTATATTCTGTAACTGTGTGATGAACAGTTTTGTAGATAACTGTTAGGTCTATTTGGTCCATAGTGTTGATTAGCTCTGTTTTTTCTTTGTTGATTTTCTAATTGATCTTTCATTGATAAGATTGTTGTGTTGAAGTTCCCTGTTACTATTGTATTGGAGTCTGTGTCCCCCTTTAGATCCATTAACATTTCTTTAAAATAACCAAGTGCCTTGTAATTCAGTGCATATATATTTATTATAGTTACATCTTCCTGTTGAATTGATCCCCTAATTATCTCATAGTGCCTTTTTGCTGCTTTTAACAGTTTTTGTGTTAAAGTCTTTTTTGTCTCATATTAGGGTGGCTGCATTTGCCCTTTTTTGCTTTCCTTAAGCATGGAATAACTTTCCATCCTTTCACCTTCAGTCTTTGTGTATTTTTGTTGCTGATGTGTATTTCTTGTAGGCAGCCAATAGATGCATTTTGTTTTTTAATCCATTTAGCCTGTCTGTATCTTTTAATTAAAGAGTTGAGGCCATTTATATTCAAGGTGACTATTCATAAGTAATGACCTAGCCCTGCCATTTTTCCATAAATATTCCTTTTGTTTCCTTGGAATTTCCTTTGTACATTTACTGGGAGATTTTTCCGCCATCACGTTTTTTCATAATAATGACTACATTTGTATTTTTCTGTGATTTCAGAAGTACTCACATTTCCTAATGTAGAATCAGTCCTATGTTACTTTTAGAGTGAGATTTTATTTTGAACTATGTTTCCCATTCCTAGGTTATGGTGGAGACCATCATAGTTGGGTGTACTGCTCAGGGTCTCCTATGAGTTTACAGTGGGAAATCCAGAGAACAACCAGTTGGCATTCATGATGGAAAAGGCAGATGTGATAGACAAGCAGAAATGAAGCTTGGCAAAGATGTGTTATCGTGCCCCAGCAGTGGGGAGACCTGAGTCCTTGCTCTGGGCAGGAAAACAGACACTAGGCCCCAGAACTGAAGAGCCCTTCCATGGATTCTGAATGACCTCATTCTGAAAGAGGTTTTGGGTCTACATTTGTCCTTGGCTTCCTAATCAAAGCTGATTTAATTCATTTGCCTATGTTTCATGAGGCATACTGAGGATAGCTTAGCTATTTTTAGGTAAGAGAAAACATACAGGTAGTTGTTAGTATTTTGTAAAGCTAAAGAAAGTGAAATTTATAGAGGCTAGTCATTGCATCAAGACCACAAAGTCAACTAGTACCCAAGATGGGGTTAAATCCAAGGTTTGCTTTTCAACATGGACCAATTTTACTAAAAAATCAAATACAAGTAGAATATCTCTATGTCAAACACATTATCGTTTTCTTTTTAACAAATTTTAAAAATGATATGTCTTATTTTTCCATGAGCAAAAAGAAATACAAAATCAGATTTTCATGGGATAGTTTTTATATAAATGAAGGACAGAAATGTGTCCTGTACTTTGGAGATAGACTTGCCCTATTAAACAAAGAAGCTGAGAAAGCATTATACACTTTAGCAAAACTTATTTAGGGATGCTCCAAGATTCATGGAGCAAAATGATGCTTTGTAAAGGGCTTCTGGGAGCTGACTCCTGAAGAAGTGATTGATTAGTGGTTGGTTACAAATGAAACCCTGTTAACTGGTCGGGGAACCATGAGTTCAAGTTTTAGAAATTTCATTTCTTGAAAAAAGCTGCTAATAAATTATGTGGAAAGAATTAAAGATTTTTTGTGTACAACCAAAATGAAAATAAAAAGAAATCAGAGTTTGCTTGAGAATACTAGTACCAATTAAAGCAAGTAATCATTGAGAAGACTGGAAAGTGTCTTATGACTCCAGTTTTGGATTATGGAGGGCACAATTTTCACTTTGGTAAGTGAAAATATTTAGAATCAGATTCCCTGGGACTGAGTCCCATATTTGCCATCTACCCCCAGCAAGCCTACTTCTTCATAAATAACATGAAGATAAGTATGAGCATGTACCTTTTAATGAGAACAAAATTCATTATTCAATGACTAGGACTGTATTACACAGTACTAGTACTTTGTCCAATGACTAGTACTATATTATATAAATCTCTACAAAATCATGTTATGTTTGGCATTTTCTTTGTTTCTTCATGAGTGAAAGTTGCACCAAAACTGCAAGCCATTCTGGAAATCTCTGTGGCTGTGACTCTCTCCTTGCACCCCTATATCTCTCTCTGATGTATCTGTCTCTCTCTTCTTCTTCATTTCTTCTTTTTCTATTCAGTTCTATTTTCTCTGAAGATGCTCATGTCTTAATGTGGAAAATTTTCAGTACCATGGTCAGCAGGATTCTGCAAGCGTTTCTTGTTCTAGTTTTCGTATCCATTCATGTAAAATAGCTGTTCAAATGATTTCTGTCATTAATTATATATTGATTTTCTAGTTCAGTTTGCAGATGCAATCTTAGTTTCTTTCTCTGGGCCCTGGGGCCTCAAAACTACTATAGGAATTGACCATGGATACGGAAACTAGAACTGTTCTCACCCAATACAAAGCACTAATATAATATTGAGATAAAATGTCTCATGAACAGTTATTTTGCTGCCTAAAGCACAGCAAAGGGATAAAAGGAAGGATCTACAGAAATTTCCAAGCCAAATCCATACATGAAGGAGGATATGGAGAATTGATTCTGGAATTGTTTCAGATTGTGTAAGGATATAAAGATTTTGGAATTATTTTGACTTATCTAAGAATATAAGGGGGTCCTTATTGTGAAGAGGAATACCTTTCATGGTGGTTATGTAATGTAAAAAAATTTGACCTTCATATGATTTTCCTTCATATGATTTCTTGTTCTCCTGCAAGCGATTTCTTGACTTTGCATGTATATAGCCTGTGGAAAGGAAATACATAATCTCACAAATACATGTAAATGTCCAAGTAAGTTAACATATTAAAATGTTGATTAAAGTTTGATGATAGAAGAAGCATACAGTCTACATATTGGTGAATAATTAATTTCTAGTGAAAGGAGTTTCAATGGCTTGAAGAAAGTTTCCTGAACTCCTACATAATTCACTTCATAATTAAAAATCTGGATCATTATTCAAATAGAAAACTGATCATTTGTTCATGTTCTAATGTCTCTTGATTCATTTGACTTATACTATATTTAGTGCTAGGGTCCCTTATTTTAGGTCCAACCAAGTGTAGTCTGAACTTTCACATTTTTCTGTCACTAGAGGAACTTGTAAAGGTTTTGAGCACAAAAATGAACTATGCCTTTGCTTTTTCTAGTGATTTATTTTCCATTGTATTGATTTGAACTTATGTATCATGACAAAGTATTCCTGTCATCTTCCTCTTCAGCAGTATCTCAGTCGTCAGAAGTGCACCTACCCTCCTTAAAGAAGCTTTCACAGATTTTGCCTCATGGGGCTGAAACACTGGCCATTCCCACCACAGCCTGTCAGCCTCTGAGCTGACAGAACTTGACTTAAGCAAGGTCCTTGGACACCCCACTAACTAGTCCTGTGTCTGTAAAGTGAGGATCATGTACTCAGGAAAGTTTTGCTGAGGTGACTTAGCAGCTTTACTTTTTTTTTAGATTTTTATTTTTATTTATGTATTTGATCGGTAGAGTTACAGACAGTGAGAGGGAGAGACAGAGAGAAAGGTCTTCCTTCCATTGGTTCACTCCCCAAATGGCCACAACGGCCGGAGCTATGCTGATCCGAAACCAGGATCCAGGTGCTTCTTCCTGGTCTCCCATGCGGTACAGGGGCCCAAGCACTTGGGCCATCCTCCACTGCCCTCCTGGGCCACAGCAGAGAGCTGCACTGGAAGAGGAGCAACCAGGACTAGAACCTGGCACCCATATGGGATGCCGGCACCGCAGGCAGAGGATTAGCCTAGTGCACCACAGCACCGGCCCCACTTTTCTTTTTTTTTAATTAAAGATTTATTTATGCATTTGGAAGGGGGGTACCCTTCTATTCCCTGGTTTGCTCCCCAAATGGCCACAAAAATTGTGGCTGGAATGGGCAGAATCCAGGATCCAGGCACTTCATCTGGGTCTCCCATGTGGCTGGGTGGCAGGGGCCTTAACACTTGGATCATCTTCTGTTGCTTTCCTATGCACATTATCAAGGAGCTGGATTGTAAGTGGAGCAGCTGGGACTTGAACTGGCATTCATACTGGGTGCTGACATGCCAAGCATCAGCTTAACCTGCTATGCCACAATGCCTCCATTTAGCTTTTCTTGACCATGTCCACGTGCAAACAAAGACACCCCCACAATTTCCAGTTTCCGCCATGAAGTCTAAACTGGGGCTGGTCCCACACTCAGGTCGTCTGCTTCACCATTGCTTCTGTCAAGACTGGTGCCTGTGGTTGCAAACACTTCCACTGTGGTTTTGATTCCTTGGTCCTCTCATCTTCCTGGATCCATCATTACCACTCATTTACCAAGTGGTATTATGCATGGATTCCAGACAACAGACAGGAATCACTATGCTGTCATCAGATGGCTTGCTGACTGAAGTGTTGAGGAGTTATGGCCTCTCATTACCTCATGGGGAACCAACAATGAAGTATCGGCCTTCCTTGGCAGTGACATTATGCTTACTGTCTGGATTTCAGTGATGATAAGACTGCTAAGTTTGTATCAGTGAGCGATGTGCCAAGAACATAAACCCAGTTTTTCAATTTCAGTGCACATTCCTTTTTGTTTATTCTACAACATCTCCTGCTGTGTAAAAGGCCTTTGGGAGATATCAGCAGAAGATGCCATGGATGTCTGGGCTAGATAATATTACCCCCCTGCACACACACACACACAGAGCTGGGAGCATAGCATTAGGGACGGCTGTCTATGGTCTGAATCAGATTCTGCTAGCTGGGCATAGAAGGCAAAAAGAAGAGTCTTAGCCTTTGGCCATTTGCTGTTTGTGTTAAAGCCCAGGGATTCCCCAGCCTGTCATGCCAGAATGACAGCAGCTTCTTTCTCTGGAACTCTGGAGCCCAGCAGTGCACTAATATCTACTCATAATTTTACAAGTCCAAATTTGCTAAAGCAAATACCTAACTGTGTTCTGATTATAGTAGAATTGCAGTAGGGGGTGTGGAATGACTTTATGATTTTGATGGCAGTCCTAAGGAGAACCAGGAAATTCACTTCTTCATAGACTTTGATCTGTATGCATTTTTAGATTTCTTAGTACATATCTAATATTTTGATCTAAATGACATTTTCATTTGGAGTCATTTGAATCTGTAGGAAAACTGGTTCTCTGTAAAATGCCACACTGGCAGTTGCTAAGGACTAAAGTAGGAGAAGAGTCTGTCTTCCAAAGCTTCACTGATCATTAACCAGGAATGAGCTTGAACAAACCTCTACATCCCTTCCAGCCTTTGTCCTTTTGTACTCCACACTTGGAATCTGTTTCTTACTTGTCTTCTTGATATGCTATTTTAGGTGAATTAAAGATATACTAGTTGGTATTTTCATTTTTTCAACATTTAAAGAAAAGAAAACCTACAATTTGAATTATTGATGTCCTGAGACATAGCAAAAGCACTATCTATGTTCTTCATTAAAATTTTAAACAAACAAAGGTATATTTGTTTAGAAAGCATTCTGGCTATCTCCCTCTACATTTTGAAGTCTCCTGAGAGACATTGCTTCTGAATTCCTGCTTCCCAAGTTCTTAGGGATATTGAAGCTGTTTTTAAAATGATTTTTTTTTGTCATTTGTATTTCCTCAGGTACTTGGTTTGCTCCATCTGGAAGACATTCTTGATGGAATTTTTTTGAATCAGAAAAGGTTGGGGCACTGCTGAGAATACAGGGAATATTGGGGGAGGCAGGAGAGGAGTGAATTGAACAGAACTGATTCTAAGCCCTTCCTCTGAAGCCTTCCCACTGCCTTCTTCCACGTCTATGTGCATGCTGTTCCCCTCACTTGTTCCCAATTGGGCTGGATCTCATCCTCAGGATGATTTATTTTGACCAGTATCCACTTCTGATCATTCAACACAGAGATTCACTGCCTGAAGTCCAAGACATCCCCAGCCTGAAGTGCTGTCATCTCTAAGCTTCTGAGGACGAAATTCTGAAAGTGACAGCAGGTTCATGTCGCTTTTTAAAGGAAATATGGAGTATGTAAATGCGTTACATAATCAGTAGGCTTTTTGTCTATGGTTTCAGGTAATCTTTAAGATACTCTACTGTTCATCTTAGGTTATAATCCACCTGTTCTTGACACATATAGCAATTGACACTAAACAAGTACATGAGCACTGAGTGCCCCATTGCTAGTGGGAATCAAGACCAGAACTGAACTCAGTCTTGTCCCTCCTGACAGCACATGCTTTTCCCACTATGCTATGGGAGTATAGTCACTTTCCCCAGATGACGAGCACCCATGCTCCTACTTCCATTGAGTAATGTGAGATCCTCTTCCAGCACTTCTGACATTTCAGGAAGGTGTTGGCAGAGGGCATTCTCCCTCTTCCCAATCTTCCTAACAGACTGTGATGCTCCTTAGACAGAGACACCTCTTGAAGGGGAGATCTGAGTTGTAAGATACTCGTTTTAGGTGGGAGAGAGTTGAATGGAAGAACAGGAGTCAGGGCGTTCCCCAGGATAGCTTAGCCATAGGAGTCTTGTCCAGGTGCTGCTGGATAAGGCTATGAATCTGCTCACTCTGCTTTTAGAAACAATGGCAGGTGAGTTGCTATGAACCTGAAGCTCTGGGGTAAACAAGTCAACTTTTTTCTTTAGTTGAGACAGGGCCTTATAAGAATTTACAAGTGAGAAAGCATTATTGATCTTGACAGGCATCTTCCCTTCTCTGAGTAACTCTATCTCCTTGTGTTTTAATTTCTTTATCTGCAAGATATTTACCACGATTCTTATCTTTTAGATTACATCATGCTTTGGCAAAGACACCTGCTGAATATTATAGGAAATAGACTACTTCAATCCTTAGGAAGATGGCAGCTTGTCACTCGAAGGTATTTGTTAATAATTTTATTCAAAAATTAAAAATGGATTAGAAAGGTCACAAAGGCATTTTATTGCTCTAAGCTGTTCAGAGGTTCCAGTTGAATGGGCTCATCCAAGTTTCTCTTTAAATGAGCAGGATTAAGCTTTTATTTCTGACAATTTATTTGCCATGCACAATTCCTAAAACCTCATTGTGATTCATTTTAACTCTCGAAATTTAGGCTGACTGTGTTTAGTAGTGAGGCAGATTGGCTTGGCATTTTGTTGAAGATCTTCTAGACTCATTGATAAGACATACAGAAAATGGGGTGGCAGCTCATTTGGTTCACCTTTGATGTCTATGGCAGGAAAGTCATATGTCTTTCACAAACAACTTCTTTCTCCAAATTAAGAAATCTTAAGCTGAGGGTTAACTTGTTATAAACATATATAAATATAAATTTGGATGCATTTTTCTTGTCCATTTTGAATGTAGCTTACAACAGAGTATGGAAATCCGCATCTATGAAGCTGCAGCTGAATGCCAGCCAGTCTTCCATAGACCAGCTATGTGGGTTACATATATTGTTTTACTCCTCATCTTGAGGTTCTGCGTTTGGAGAACAGAAGCAGTAATGCCACCTCCATTAGGTTTTCAAGAAATTGGGTGACAGACACTCTCAAGAAGCTTTTTAATATCCATTTGTCTTTTCTTCTGGGTAAAGAATTTGCTTATTTGTTGAGAGCAGCAATACGCCCAACTAAATACTCATATTCAGGCAGCTCTGACTTCCTCCCATAAAGAGGAGCAGAAAGGACTGGTGCATCTTTGAATATGGAAACTTCCTGGAGTTGCAGAAGCCATCTTGCAAGAATGAGGACAGCTAAGGACAGAAGAGCAGAAGATAGCACACTATGGTTCCACATAGCATCAGCAATATAGAGGTAGCAACAACTCTTTCCCAACTATGAAACGGGAAGCATAAACCTTTTCTGTACTAGCTACTCTTACTTACCTTGTACACATATCCAAATGTGTTCCTTACTGATAAATGTAGTATCGTAATTTACACAGTGCTTGGCACACTATGGCAATTTATTACGTCTTACTTCTTCCTCCTGCTGTTACCCAGTGGCTATCTTGGGAAGAGGGTAGAGGTTAATTAATAATCTTTCTTTTTAATTAATTTTTCAGATATTAGTCGTAAATAATGTGCTATGTTTCTTGTGAAGCATTGGAAATACAAAGGTGAGTGAGACTGAACTCTTATCCGTGAGGTGTTCAGAATCTTGATAGAAAGATACTTCAAAACAATTTAAGGCACAGAATGCTAGTGTGGAGAAATGTTTACAAGGCTTAAGGAGCATGGAGTAGGAAAATGAGTGTCCACAACTTCAAGGTAAATGTAGAAGGGAAAGAAATCACTTTTTACCTGGGGAGAGATGGGGGAAAGAGTAATGCACAGGAGGGCACTGGAAAGTCTACTGAGAGATTGCTGTAGATGCCTGTGCCATGACATTGCACAGAATTTGAACATAGGATCCTGCAATAGAACAATGATAACAATAGCCAACATCAATGGGTCATTTCCTTGGAACATCATGAGTATTGTCTCATCTACTACTCACAGTAACTCTGAGGTAAGAAGTAGTATTAGTTTCCATTTTAAAGGAGGAGCTGAGAACTCAGTGATGTTAAGTGTTTTGCCCAAAGCCACACAGAGCTGCGAAACGTGGAGCTAGGATTGAAACCCGGAATGTTCTATCAGCAAAGTCTTCCTCATTAAATACCTTGACAGTGTCTATGCCTTCGGGACTTCTGACTTAATTTGTGACAGTATAACTGTCTTGCCATTTTCTCATCTGGCATCTGCATCTCTGCCTGTGAAACTTAAGTTTGTTCTATTCTGGATTGTTTTTATGTTTTCAATAAACCTCAGAGAGACCTAAAATACTAGGGATGCCTGAGTTAAGACTGAATTCAGAGAAGGATGAGAAGGCTTCTAGAGTTTAGTGCTGGTGGTAGTTTTGGGTACAGCTGAATCAGAGAAGACTCCAAGAAAGGTACAGAATTTGAGCTTATTTATTTGGGTTGGTTTATATTAATATTGCTGTTGGCCAGGCACCACATATAGTGTGGTGATTTAAGGTCCAGCTTTGAAAAGCTATTTCAATATCATGGGTTTATGTGGGATAAGCCGGTTGAGTTTGGAGAATAAATCATATCAGAAAGCCTTTGTAGAACTGAATGACTGTGAAGGGAAAGCTGAAGACATAATATTCTCGGACTCCTATCAAATATTTTGCAATGTTCTCATCTGCACTCTTCTCTGTGCAGTGCATTTCAATTTTATAGGCATGCATGACACTTGACATTTTGTAAAACACTACATATGCAATATTTATTTGAACTTATCAAGAAATATTTGGATTAGATAGAGATTGCTTTATCTATTTTATTCATAAGGAAATTGAAGCTCAGAGAACTAAAATGACTCTCCTGTGGTCACCCAGCTTAGAAAAAGGGACTACAATGTATTGTGTGAACTCCAGGTCCAGTGCCCTTTTCAGCACTCCATGATGCTATTCTGAGAAGTGCACAGGAACCTAGACTCAACCATGCCCCTTGAGCCAGAGACCCAGGAATTCCCTGGCCAGGAAATTCCCAAGGAAACTGGATGCTGTGAGGGAGCCAGAAGAGATGGGGGTGCAGAGCCAGGAGAGTCAAGCACATGATCCAGGAACCTGGAAAGGATGAACATGGGGAGCAGGCAGGGAGTAGAGTGTGAATGCAGAGACAGCTTGCAAGAAGAGCTAGAAGCATGTAACAGCCTGGATGGTGTACTTTGATACTAGCATCCCCTGGAATGTGCAGGCTTTGCCAGGAGGGAGTTCAGGGTTTGGGTTGATTTAGCCCCTATTAATTGAATGCAGGCATATGGTGTGCAATAGGGATAATGTAGAGAGCAAGACCCACTGTCTGCCCTCAAGGAGGTTGCAATCTAGTGTGAGAGACAGACTGTAAAGCAAAGTATGCACAGTGTAGTGTGAGAGGGAGGCACACAGGATGCTCATGGAGATAACAAGAGGGGAATTAACTCAGAACTGGAAGACTGGAGATTAAGAAAGACGTCCAGACAGAAGTGACCTTTAGAATGAGATCTCATGGATAGAAGTTATTAGGGATGAGGAGATTAAATGGAAAGGGATGGAGAGAGAATAGCACTGTCAAAGGAGAGAGAGTTCTATGCTTTAACCTTCTGCCTTTACTTCTTCTGGCTTCATCCTCTTTCAGGAGAATATTTTTCTGATCCCTTCCCACTTTGTTCTTCTGTGCCCTATTCCTCCCACCACTTCTGGCTCCCAGCATTTATGCAGCCCTCTTCAGAATTCCCACCTCCTGTAAATTCACATCACTGCATCTGGACATTTCCAGGCACACTCCCAACAAGGGGTTAAGCATCTGTCTAAGTCTGTGTTGCTATAACAAAATATCTGAGAGTAGGTAAGTTATAAAGAATACATTTATATTTCTCACAGTTCTGTAGGCTGGGAAGTCCAAGATCCAGGTGTAAGGACGTTCAAGGTCAGGTGAAGCTTCCAGTCTCTGCTTCCAAAATAGCTCCTTGAGGGTTGTGTTCTTGCCTGGTGGAAGCAGCACAAAGGCAGTAAGAGACCTCAGACAGTTCTTCCAGCCTGTCATCAAAGTCATGCCTCCATTCATGAAATCAGCACCTTCATGATTTAACCACTTCCCCAAAGGCTTGTTCTTTTGTTGCCATCCGTACTGGGATTTAATTTCAACGTGAATTTCACAGCAACCAAATTCAAGCTATAGCAGCCTCCTCCCTATGGAACTTCAAGCCTCCTGCATTATCGCACTGTATGCCTCATTTCCTACCATATTGTACTGGAATCTAGTGATACGCCTATCCCCCTTTGCCAGACTGTGAGCTCCGTGAGAACAGCGACTCCTGCTTCTCACCATCCAGTAGACTGTACCTAGAACACAGTGATTCTCAATAAACACGTGTAGGGGACAAATGGAACAACCTTTTAATCCCTATCATAGACCTTGTTTGTGCCTGTTCCTTTTTCCTTAACATTTAACATTTCCAACTGCTAGAACCTGCTGCTCATTGCCTGATGGTGTTCCTTTGGCCATCTGAGTAGGGCAGGCTGGAAGTGCTAGGATATTAGCACGGTCTGGATGCAGCCTTCACACAAAAGCTGATGGGATGAAGTAGATTTTCACCTTGAATGTCATGTGCACCTTGTTCCTTGGGAGTCCACATTGGGATTCAGCATCAAGTGTCCATAGTGGTAACTGACTTGACAATACGCTCCTTGATTTTCTTTCATATTTTCCTTGTTTCTGCTATTTCCCTTATACCTGATGTGATACTAAGTACTCAAAAGATGCATCAGCATATTCCACAGACTCCTTAAAAGAATAACCTCAGAGGTTACTCCAGGAAGCTTTAGAGATAGTACTTCTCCCGTATTCTAAATTCAATACAAGCAGGTGCATGTTTGTCTGGTGTATGAGTTGGATATTGAGTTTGTGCGTGGATTTTAATCAAGCAAAGAATTCTACTACTGAGAAATCGGTTAAAAAATTCCTCTACTTTTAAAGAGAACCTGAGGCTCTAAGAGGAGAAGACAATTTTCTGGTATCACTCAGCTATTTAATTGCAGGGTCAGAAATAGAATTCAGCTGCCACTGGGAACTCCTTTAGAGCAGAAACCACCTTATTGTACGTGTGTAGCATGCATCTACTATGTGTAAACATGCATGTACGTGTGTAGCATGCATCTACTATGCCCATTTAATACACATGTCCATTCCTCTGGAAAACACCCTCCTTTTCCTTTGAAACGCAACCCCTCTCTTTGTGGCTTGTGAATTCTGTGTGTCTGCTCCCATCCCCAGCTACTGGGGATGTCCAACACTAGGCCATGGATGTGAACCATCATCCTTGCACAGTTATTAGCTAAGGATGAACATATAACTCAAGTCAATGAAAGATGAATCTTTTCAGGAGTCACACTGCACATAGACGGTAATCTGAGAGTCTAGAGCCATTAGAAACTCTGAAGGAAGCAATTCCGGAGAATAGAGGGAAATGGAGCAAAGAAATGCAAAAGTGAAATTGTTTGACTTTGTCCCCTGGATCGGGCCATGACTGAAGATATCCTAATTCTGGACTTTGTTACATGAGCACAAGAGTTGTTATTTCTTTCCCTTTATTTAGTTTGGTTGTATTTCACTTTGTTTTGTTCCAAGGAGACCTAACTAATACATTAAACATCCTCCCAGAGGGAGAATCCCTGATTATTTGGTTAAGGAGCTTAGGCTTTGTGGAAACTGAATAGTCAGTGATATATTGTGCACATTGTACCTACAGCACCAAAATTTGCCTATTTAAGTATTTGCTGTCTGAAGACCCAAGTCAATTTTCCTCTCTTCCCTGCTCTCCTCCCACCCTCTCTCTTGCTTTTATAGTCAAGCCTACATTTTTCTATCATGATTAATGAGCATTCTAGTCCCCGAGTCTGATAAATCTAATTTTCTGTTTTGTTTGAGACTTCATATTGGCAGCTCTAAGTTTTTTAAAAAAGTACTGGTAGTATCACCAATGCAATTTCAGGTCAAATATGTGGTGTGCCTTGGCCATGGGCAACACGCAGGGTGGAGCCCCTTCCCATCTGTAATGAAATCAATAGATCCACTACTCTCAATTTGCTCCTACCTGAAGTTTCCTCTCACTTCCCCAGGAGGCTTCTGGAGCAGGGAAGGATTATTTCTGGCTCAGACTCACTGCCATATCCAATTCACAGGCTGGCCGTTGTGGGACAGCATTTGGAGACTTGTGCCCAATGGGCAGCTATTCTGGGATGTTTGTTCTTGACATTCACCACAGCTTCCTGGCTGAGTCACCCCCAAGCAGAGCCCTCATTGCGCTGGACCAGGGTGGCTCAGTAGCTTTTGTAAAATCCTTAATCAAAGAGCAACATCCTAAAATCTTGCAGTTAACCAATGCAGAATAGACTGGGAAGCAATTGTGGGCTGCTAAATTTAACCACAGCCACTTTGGAAATGAGATGCTCTGAGATTTCAAGAATAGATGCAGGGGATATTCTTTCTTTTCCTTTTCTTCTGATGCTTGAATTGAAGTGAGTTAAATCATGGCTGAATTATTTTCTCCTGGCTGTGTGATCTTTTGAAAGTGACTTTGCTACGCTGTGCCCCAGTGACTGTCCCCTGCCCCTACCAGTCAAATGATAATAATAGTAAAAAAAAAAAAAAACCTAACAGAGTAGGGTTGTTTACAAGATTAGAGATAATGAATTTATCCAGGCGACATAATGTAGTACCTGGCATCTTGTTGATTACCAGGTCATTCTTTGTTTGCATTAAATTTCTGGTACCTAGCACACAGAGCATGCCGCCTAGTAGGCACTTATTAAATGTTGATAGCATTAGTGAATAAAAGAATGAATGGTTAAGTCAATTAGTGTTGATGTCATAGCACGTGCTCTTTCTCTTTTACTGTACATTAACTATTGAAATAGTCTAGATGACCTGCATCAATGCTACTGAGGGCAATGGCCCATCCTACATCCAAAGATATTGAAAGATTTCTTCCTGACACCATCCATGTCAACTTGTAAATTTCTCCAACTGCCTTTCCTACTGACGTCCTGCCTCAAACACTCCCAGGTATTGACACTCCTCATGGGACCAACTGCCCTGAGATCTGTTTTGCTCATGTACTCTGAGTCTGCCTGACACTGTACTAAGATATGAATGCTTGCACATTTTCTCTTCAGTTAAGACAGACCCATTGCTATCCTGGGATAGCTTCAGTGGCTCAGTTTCTCTCTGTTTCTCTCTCTCTTCCTCACTCCTTCTTTCCTGCCTCTCTCCCTTTGTGGGTATATGACCTTCAGGTAGGGTGACACTACCTCTGAACCACATGTAATGTAACTTTCAGTTCAGAGTCTTCAACTGGAAACTATTACTTTCTATGGTGTGTGTAGACCTATGGGGTTACTGTAGAGATCTCAGTCACTAGAGAAGCCATCACGCCATGGAGACACCCTGTAACTGGTTCCCAAGTAATGGGACCTTTCAATGAACCTTGATCTCTGACTTGGGCGAGGGCACATCTACTGTGCCTTAAGGAGGAGTGAGCTTTCTGTCTTAGGTCCATTCTAGAAAGAGTGATTCATGACCTCATTGTTTTCTTAGCGCTGCATGCAGATAACATCCCATGTGGGGATGAGTATGGAAACATGTACCTCCATCAGTTAATGAAGTCTGGTAGTTTTACCATATGTTCTCAGATTTTAAGTGAGGTATTCTTTGATTTTCATTGCAATGGTAACCACATATAAATCCGAATCTGTTTAAGAATGTAATCACCCTGCAATAAAAGTATAAAACCTGTGACCAAACCAGGCTTTCGGAATAGCTGGTTTAAATCCTCAGTTGGACTTGCTAAATACACTTGAAATTTGACTCCCAATGAGACTGATTACTTTAGTTAATGAGTCTATTAGTCTTAAATTAAAAACAAAAATATTTGAGGCGGGCGCTGTGGTGTAGTTGGTTAAGCATCTGCCTGTGGCACTGCCATCCCATATGGGTGCCAGATTGAGTTCTGGCTGCTCCACTTCTGATACAGCTCCTTGGTGATGACTTGGGAAAGCAGTGGAAGATGGCCCAAGTGCTTGGACCCCTGTACCCACATGGGAGACTCGGAAGAGACTCCTGGCTCTTGGCTTTGGATTGGCCCAGCTCCAGCCATTGCAGCCATTTGGGGAGTGAACCAGTGGATGTAGGACCTCTTTCTCTGTCTCTCCCTCTCTCTGTCTGTAACTATACCACTCAAATAAATAAATAAATAAATATAAAAAACTCTCAAAAACCCAAAATCTTTGACTTTACTTAAAGAAGCAAAGAACAGAATTTTAAACAATGGGGGCCATCTTTGGTCAGCAGGGTCATTGAAAAGCCCTCTTGATGCAGTCATTCAGGAACCACTCTTTTGAATTTGTCCTTTAAAGAAACAAGCGAAGTGGATCTTAACCCCAAACTGCTTCCTTCAATTTTCCTTTGTGTCAGATAAGCTACATAATTACTGATAACGAGTGTCCAAATATTTGTTTAAAGAGCAATTTAAAGTCTCTTATTTATATTCATGAGTTATTAAGTAACTACATAGTTCCTATGCACTTTTTTCCCACTGCATAATGATTAATTGAAGTTTTAATACAGATTTAAATGATATTTTTCCAATTTTCTTGAAATACTGTTTTCTCCAGAAATAACAATTATCTCTGAAGGACTTTGTAAGGGGTAAGGGGGGGGAGGTTTTGGGCTTATGACCCTGCTTTTTTCCCCCTTGGTTGTAATTATATGTTCCAAGGCAAATTTCTAATAGATGAGTTGATGTTTAATTATTGGGACCTGAGTTCTTGAATCCTTAGTCTTTGAGGCATCAGGTAGTGCATAGGGCAGCAGGAGTCCCCACACTAGCTGACTGCATATATAATAATTTATTCTTTACAGTCCCCTGCTGATACACCATCTAAAAATATACCATGCCATGAATGAGGTTAAACATAAGAGTGGGAATAAGAGACGGAGGAGATGTACAGTTTGGGACATGCTCAATCGGACTTGCCCCTAAGGGTGGAGTTAGAATCATGCCAGGGGATCCCAATACAATCCCATCAAGGTGGCATGTACCAACACCATCTCACTAGTCCCGGTGATCAATTTCAGTTCACAGTTGATCACACTGATAGGTCTAAGAGTCAAAGGGATCACACAAACAAGACTAGTGTCTGCTAATACTAGCTGATAGAATCAAAAAGGGAGAGAACGATCCATCATGGGAAGTGGGATACACAGTAGACTCATGAAAAATGCCATCTTAACCCAAAGGAATGCTTTGAAGGGCACATGACTGAAGACAACATTGAAGTTGGTATATGCAATGAAGCTGGGTCTAAGAGGCTCACCTCGAGAAAGGTTAAGGATTACTTGGCTGCCATAGCATAATAGTCAAGTGACTGGGCAATCAGGAATTTCGGATTATCAATCTTCTTAAGCATGCTTGAAGTTATATTTGGTTTTGCAGACTTTTTTTGCATACTTATCATTCTATATGGTTTATGGGCTGATGTTTTAAAAAATGACACTTATAAATTATAATACACTGTTAAATCCAACTTCTAGTTTTTTTTTTTTTTTTTTTTTTTGACAGGCAGAGTGGACAGTGAGAGAGAGAGAGAGAGACAGAGAGAAAGGTCTTCCTTTGCCGTTGGTTCACTCTCCAATGGCCGCCGCGGCCGGCGCGCTGCGGCCGGCGCGCTGCGGCCGGCGCACCGCGCTGATCCAATGGCAGGAGCCAGGAGCCAGGTGCTTTTCCTGGTCTCCCATGGGGTGCAGGGCCCAAGCACCTGGGCCATCCTCCACTGCACTCCCGGGCCACAGCAGAGAGCTGGCCTGGAAGAGGGGCAACCGGGACAGAATCCGGTGCCCTGACTGGGACTAGAACCCGGTGTGCCGGCGCCGCTAGGCGGAGGATTAGCCTAGTGAGCCGCGGCGCCGGCCCCAACTTCTAGTTTTTAAGTAGTAAAATTTTAACCTAGTTGTTGCCTGCTTTTTGTCATAATTGACTTCTTGATACTACTCTGCAAAACAGATTGATGAAATCCCTCATTATTTTTCATTCAGTTTTGCAAATCTTCTTGCCCTCTTTATTTCTAGCTGTTGTCCATGTTTCCAGAAAACAAAATTCTGATTGTGCTTAATGTCACTGCTTCTAGAGCTGGGAGAACCTACAGGCTTTCATGAATTTGTGAGCTAGGAAGCATAGGTGTCATTTGTATTTTAGTTGGTATGAAATCCTGGACTTTTCTTCAAGATTGTACTAGAGCTATGAATAGTGCTAAGCCAAATAAGTCTTCTGTATTGTATAAAATAATGTCAGCAAATAAATAATGATTTGTTGATTTTTGTTGGTTTGCCAACACAAATAGGTAACATGTAAAAAGGAACACTCTAGATTATATTAACTTTTTTTAATTTAAGGATGACCATAAGTGATAGAAATAAAATATGAACACACAAGTGTCAAAACTAAAAACCAAATCAAAGCAAACAAAATAAAACTGCTAAGGGACAAATCTAGTTTCTTATTAGAAGTATCTAAATGATGATCATGGGGGATATTTGGGATGATTGAAAGGTGTAGGGAAGAACACACACACACACACACACAACTGCTGTTCAGTGTCAGATGCCAATGTGTTCTTGAGGACTTGGTCACGGATGCTGAGGAGACAGTTCTGGCTGTAAGTCCAGGGGATGTCATGGGAGAACTCAGGAGAAGACAGTGCAGCAAGGCAGTGCTCTCCTAGGCCCTTTGTTGTATAGACCAGCCAGATGCTCAGTGAACCCATTTCCTTTTCACTCTAAGCATCCAACTAGGCAACATCTGCAACTTTCTCTTGAAGTCAGGGAATTGGTGAAAGCATCAAATTATGCTCAGTGGAACGTAAGGCAGTGAGAGATGCCACTTCCATGTTTGGTTCAGAAAACCCCTTCCATTCTGTATGTTCTTTGGCTATTTGCAGGAGATTCTGGGTTCCTGAGGATGGCGGAGTCTGGATCCCCAGAGCAAGAAGGGACTTTCTCTGAACTCCTCACGCTAAGTCATTAGACTTACATGGGTGGGAAAGATTTTCATTTGTTGACACTGGAACACCTTGGCTCTTGACATCCCTCAGTTAGTTATTAGAAAAATCAACCAATTTTAAAAAGTGACAATAGCCAATCCCAGAATTTCCATGATGCCTGAAGTATGGACAATATTGTTAACTTCACTGCTTCTTATTTTCTTAACTAGTGATCTCAGGTATGAGATCCTAAGGAGTCACATAAAATATGTAAGGAGCTCCTGGGCACCCATTACCCAGTTTCCCTCAGTGGTAACATTTTGCTTGATATAGCACAGTAACAAAACCAGGAAATCCACACTGGTATAATCTACAGAACAGATTTTACCAATTTAAATGTGCACATTTCTGTGTGTGTGCGTGCATGTCTGTGTGCGCATGTTGCTATGCTACTTTATTCCACAAGGGGATTCTATGAGCATTTCTGTGATAAAAACACAGAGCTATTCAGTCTCCATAGGGTCTTGTACTGTCCTTATATGTATAGGCCCATATGTCTTCAACTCCTTTTAGATCCTTTGTAATTTTTCATGCAAGCTCCGTCTCTGTAATTTTGTTATCTAGACGATGTTATATAAATGGAATCCTAGAGTACATAACCTTTTGAGTTTAACTTTGTACACTCAGCATCATTCCCTGGAGATTCATTTAGATGTTCCTTCCTTTTCTTTGCTGAGTAACACTTCATGATATGGTGCCACCACAGATGTGGTCATATCTATAGATCGGTCATCCACTGAAGAGCATATGGATTATTCTCAATGTTTGGCTCTACCAATAAATCCATGGAAACTTAGGAAGTTTCTATGTAAGCATAAATTTATAGTTTTCCAGGATAGATGCCCAGGAGTGCAACCTCTGGGTTATATATGTATATGTTTCATTTTTTATAAATTGCATTTATTTATTTTTATTTGTTGAATTAAAAAGATAGAGGCAGAAACAAGGGTGGAAATAGCTTGTCCTCAGCTTTTTTTTCACTCTCCAAAAACCCACAGCAGCTGAGACTAGTCCAGGCCAAAGCCAGGAGCCTCAAGCTCAATCCAGGTTTCCCATGTGGGTAGCAGAGATGAGACTACTCAAGCCATCACTTGCTGTCTCTAGGGTGCACATTAGCAGGAAGCTGCAGTAGGAAGTAGAGCCAGGGCTTGATCCAGGCACTCCAATGTGGAATGTGGATGTGCCAGCAACATATTTACTACTGTGCCAGACTTCTATCTCCATGATTAGTTTTCTAGAATGTGTACGTGTTTTCTTTTAGCAAGTATAAGTAATCTTAATTCATTTTTTAAATGTATTATAGAGGCATATCTTTTCTAATGTTAATTCTTTTTTATAAAGAATTGAACAGGAGTTTACTGAAAAAATTCATGGTTTCCCCATTCCCCCAAGTCATGCACTTTGTCATTCATAGGATTGTCCACTACATTTCTTGTACATAATTCCAAAAATTCTTTATCCATATGAAATCACATAATATATATATAATATTATTATAATTATATATACTATTGAGGTAAAATTACCTTCAGAAAAATTAAGTAGATCCTAAAAGTAGAGTTCAATTGGAACTGATAACTATACATGTTCATGTAACCTATAACTGAATCAAAATTTAGAAAAGTCCTATTGTATTATGAAAGTGTTTTCTGCCTGTCATTTCCCTCTGTCTCCATAGCTTTTCTTCTTCCCTGACTTGAGGAAATCATGACCTCATAGTACTCTGTACAGAACTGTTAACTTGATTCAGCCATATTTTAAAAAAATGTTTATTTATATATTTTCATTTTTTATTTGAAAGGCAGAGTAAAAACAGAGAGAGCAAGAGCAAGAGAGAAAGAGAACTAGATATAGAAAGCAATCTTCCATCTACTGGATTCAATCAGGATCTCTATCATGGGTGGCAGGGATACAAGTAGCTGGGCTATCATCTGATGCTTCTCAGGATGTATTATCAGGGAGCTAGTTAGGAAGTGGAGGAATCAGCACTTGAACAAGGCACTTCAGTAAGTTATCTGGGTGAGCCAAGAAGTAACTTAATTGCTGCATCACATGACTGTCCCTAGATATTATTTTAAAGAACTCAAACTTTACTTCAAATTCCAGGATGTGATGTAGGTCAAGTTATTGAACCTGGTAGTTCCTAATTTGGGTTCTGCCAATCTTCAGAGAACTTTACTAATGAATTAACACACCTGAGATGATTCCAATGTATTGCAGTGATTAAGATGATCAGTAAACTAAGGGAGAAAGAAGGAGAAATACATCAGAAAATAAATCCTGATCTATGAGCTTGGATAAAACCTGTCCACTTAGGTCTTAAGGTTTGGGTTAGAAGCCCCTTCAGTGATTGCCAGCTTTTGAAGAATTTTTTTTCTCATTAAATTTTATTTTAATGTGTCTCAAAATACTGTGACAGATTTTTGGTGAAATTGTTCCCATTAAAAAGTACTGATTTTAGGCTGGCGCCGTGGCTCACTAGGCTAATCCTCCACCTTGTGGCACTGGCACACGGGGTTCTAGTGCCGGTCGGGGCACGGGATTCTGTCCCAGTTGCCCCTCTTCCAGGCCAGCTCTCTGCTGTGGCCAGGGAGTGCAGTGGAGGATGGCCCAAGTGCTTGGGCCCTGCACCCCATGGGAGACCAGGACAAGTACCTGGCTCCTGCCTTCGGATCAGGCGCGTGCTGGAGGCGGCCATTGGAGGGTGAACCAATGGCAAAGGAAGACCTTTCTTTCTGTCTCTCTCACTGTCCACTCTGCCTGTCAAAAAAAATTTTTAAAAAGTACTGATTTTAAAAACTAATTACTTAAAACTCCTATGCACAAAAAAAGTGGTCCACAAAACATTCTCCTTAGCAGAATACACAGCAGACTCATAGAATGGCAGATGTCCTAAACAGCACTCTGGCCTCAGAATCAGCCTTTAAGGCCTTTGGATCTGGCTACAAAGCCCATGAGAGTTTTCAGGCATGGAAAGCCAAGACACCCTGGCAAAAAAGGGCCTAAATGAAAGATCTCTT
This sequence comes from Oryctolagus cuniculus, assembly GCF_051225735.1. Taxonomy (NCBI): domain Eukaryota; kingdom Metazoa; phylum Chordata; class Mammalia; order Lagomorpha; family Leporidae; genus Oryctolagus; species Oryctolagus cuniculus. The sequence goes on along the minus strand of NC_142872.1, from coordinate 157,699,184 downwards.
TGAGTGATATCCAAGTGAAAAGAATGGGGCCATCAAAGATGGAGGTACCTTTCTCTGAAGGGAGGAGAGAATTTCCACTTTGGCTATGGTCTTGTCTAAATAAGATTGGTTTTGGTGAACTCAAGAGGCTTCCATAGCCTTGGAAGTTCATGACAAGAGCCTCGGATGTGATTACTGATGCCATAAATAAGAGTGTCAATTGTTAAGTCAACAACAGGAGTCACTGTGCACCTGCTCCCTATGTTAGGACCTCTGCCCTTAATGTGTTGTACTATGCAAATTAATGGTAAAACTACTACTCAAACAGTACTCTATACTTTGTGTGTCTGTGTGGGTGAAGTCTGTTGAGATCTTTACTTAGTATATACTAAGTTGATCTTCTGTATATAAAGATAATTGAAAATGAATCTTGATGAATGGGATGGGAGAGTGAGTGGGAGATGGGATGGTTGCGGTGGGAGGGATCCTGTGGGTGGGGAAGCCATTGTAATCCAAAGTTGTACTTTGGAAATTTATATTTATTAAATAAAAATTGAAAAAAAAAGTGAAAAAAAATCCTCCTTTCCTTCTGAAGGTTTCATGATGCAGTGTTATCGTTAACCAGTCTTTTACTATTAACTAAAATGGCCAGTTGAGACAAACAGCTCTGAGACCGTTCTTCCACCACTGATTAAGACTGGGATGGTGGGCATCAGGGCTAATATTCATTTATCCTCAGAGTTCTGTGCAGACATGGTGACCTTGCCAGCTCCAGCAGCTTTCTTGTTCACCTGAAGCCCCAGTTTGGGATTCCGTTGTGGGGTGAATGAACAGTGGTCTGTGAAGATGGCTAGTGTATTTTTAGTTAGGAAATATGGATTCAAGGATAAAGCACCCTGCAGTAATAATTCTGTGTTAGGTTTTAATGGGATGTCATCAGAGACCAGGGTGATATTTCTCTAGTGCCTTGATAAAGCACCTTGCTGTATTAACTCTGTGCTAGTTGTTAACAGGACCTCATCAGAGACCAGAGTGATTTTTCTCTGATGCCTCGATAAAGCACCCTGCAGCATTAATTTGTGCTATTTGTAAACAAGACTTCATCAGGGACCAGGGATGATTTTTCTTTGACACCTAATTGAGAAGAGACCTCAATTTCAGGTCAATTCACAGACTGCTTAGAATGACCTTGTGACAAAGCTGGGTCTATCTGTTAATGGTAATATTGGGTATGCTCACAGAGTTTCAAAATATAATGGTGGTTATCAGATGCTAGGAATGGAAGTTGGGAGGGAGTGTTGGGTAAATGTTCATTGACTGGTACTAAGTTATACTAGATAGGAGTAAGAGGCTGAGTCGTTGTATTATACAGTGGGGTGACAATACTTTTCCCTACAAAAAAACTAGAAGAGAGGATTTTGGATGTTTTTGTGATAAAGAAATATTAAACGCTTGAAAGGATAAATATATTAACCTAATTTAACATTGTTTAATGTATACATACATAGTACTATACATATATGTAATATATTTTCTGTCAAAATTTTTTCACAACTTGATATTTTGTTATTTGCAGAGGAATTTAAAATAAAAATCCACTGGGTCTGCAGCAGTGTTTTTCCTAATTAATTTGTTAAATCATTGAAGTGTGCAATTAGCAAAACATTTCTATATTCATTCATTTTCTGAACTTATAGCTTCCTTTATGATTTTTTAATCTTTTAGAAGGAATCTATTAATACAGTATATTTTCAGGATCACAGCAAATACATAATTACTACAACACAATTTTCATCAGTTCGCATGTTAATGTGATATTAATACAAAGAGAACAGTTTCAGTGTAGTTCATAGATACAATTCTAAGAATATGACACTTCCCTTCCTCCCTCCCACCCCCTCTCTTTCTTTCTCTCCCTTTCTTCAGTCCTTACACTGGCAAACAAAATAGCTTTCATAATACTCCTAAGTTGATCAAATTTCAGGCATGCTGACTGAACAAATATCTCTGTTAGCCATGCCTCCCACTTTTGCAAAGGCACTAATCTCTTCATGAGGCCTCAGCTTCATGATCTGCTTTAGGGTCCCATCACCAAATGCCATCACATGGCGTGTCCTGCCTTCAGTGTGTGAATTTGTGTGACTATGCAATCCAGTTCATGACATCTAGGAAACAGAAATATTAAAGCATATGGAAATGATCCTGGTGACAGATGGCATTGATCAGAAGAATGGGGTACCTTTTTCGGAAGAAAGGATCTTAGAATTTTTTAATTTTAGGCTGGTCTGGCTCTACAAACAATCATGAATTGGTCTGAGAAATGTTTATGTTCCTTTTTTGGACATTATTTTCTTGTTTTCAGAAAGTGTTTTCCTTAGTACATTAGAAAATTTTTGTTGATATTCACTATTCTTAATTGCCATCAGTCACTTTTATGTCTTTGATGGATAAAAGGAATATGTATTATTATTAGTTATTATTTCACTTGATTTCAAGGTGATTTTTTGGGGGGAGAAACACGCTAAGTTCTGCTTTTAGAAAACTAATAACTATATCTATCAATCTATATCTATGCATATTATAGAAAGATTAGAAAATTTGAAAAGCCTCATATTTATATATCGTAGAGATAAGTTATTGGCTCATGTTTTTTTCCAGTCTGTCTTTTTGTTCTACAGACATTCACACTAGGCATAGGTTGGGTTTTACTGTATATATGACTTTGCATGCTAATTATCTTTGCAAAAAGGAAAATATTTATTTACTCACATTTCATGTTATTTTCCAAAGGTCTTAAGTCTGCTCAGCAAAATTCATATACCACAAAAGAATTGTTTAACATTATTTCACAAATAAAATAAAATTGGGTTAAGAGTAATCGTGGGAAAATTCCAAAGCACATCATATTATGTGTAAGGTGCTCTAATGGTGGAAAACTCGGGACCCACTGAATTTAATTGCATCTCAGTTTATTTACCTGCAAATGAAGATAAAACTACCAATTCTGTATTATCCAAAAGATCATTGTGAGTGTTGTATAATCATATATAAATATGCAAATATGCTTTGAGACTATTAACAAGTTATTTTAAAAAGGGATATAATTTCTGCTTTAGGGGTTGGAGGAGGAAGACTGAAGGATTTTGATTTGCAAGTTGATTAAGGTACAATAATAAATGGTGCTTAAGTCTGCCTTTACAAATAATTACTCTGAATTCTCTAGTCCTCCAACCCTGGGAGGCAGGCAGTCTAGCAATTTGTCAACTTAATGAAGCTGTTTTCCTTTTTATTCTTAAAGAATGATTTTTTCCCAGCCTTGGGTGAAGGATGACCTTCTGCTTGCTAGAGGGAATTTAGTGTTCAGTCTGTTGTGGAGAAACTTGCGTCTTTCTCCAGCAGTTGTGGTAATGGGTGTCAAAATCAACAGAGCAGACAGAATGTGCCAAAGAAGACACAGAGGGAATCAGGAAAGGAGGGGGTTCCAACTGAATAAGTGGTGCATAACTGGAAGAGAATATATCCAAAATCCTGCAGAAAAACCTCAAGGCCTTAATAAATTAGTGCAATGGACATACACACACACACACACACAACGTGGATGCACTGGAAAAATTTTATGCATCGTGGCATTTCCTGTGCCTAGCATAGAGCAGGGGAAATCACTTCCTTTGCTTGCTAAATAAATGAATGGAATAACAAATGAATGATGAGTTATATTTGGAATGGAATTGGCAGAATGGATGAGATGGACCCATCACATGTTGAATGCCTCTGCTATGCTAGACATTATGATGAGCACTCTAGAGACACAAACTTTGAGGCTTAGGGCAATTTGTGGAGATTGGTATTTTTATACATCTCTATGGTTGATGCAACTGAGGTTAAGCCCTTTGTTCTTTGCCCCTTTCACAGGCATATGGTAATACATATCACTGGAGAGGATTTTTCAAGCCATGAGGATATTTAAGTGGTGTTACTTGAGCCAGCATCAACTTAATATGCACAAAAACTCAAGGTAGTAATGTTGGAAACATATTAAACTTAAGTGGCCATTATGTAAAGTCAATGTTTTATTTTATTGTAAATTATATTTAGTTATTATTTCAGAAGTGGTGGGGTGAGAGAGAGGAAGAGAGGGAGAGAGATATCTTATCTGCTGGTTCACTCACCAAATGCCACAGTGGCTGGGTCTGGGTCTGACCCAGAGCTAGATCAAGGAGGTGAGAACATAATCCAGTGTTATCACCACTGTGTCCCAGGGTCTGTATTAGCAGGAAACTGGAGCCAGGAGTCAAACAGAACTGGAAGTTGAACCCAGTAATTCCAATGTGGCCTGTTCATTGCTAGGCTAAATGCCCACTCCCTTTAAAAAAAAAAAAACTAGTTTGTTAAAGGATCAATGAAATCACAAGCAACTTGTATATGTTACCTACTTAACTGATAAAACAAAGCTATTCAATAGAAATAGTTTTCAATATTTCACAGATAAAGAGTGGTCAGGCAACAAGCCTAAGATAACTTAGTATTGACATAATTTAGTATTGGAAAGGTGAGCTTGAAATTTTATTTTTGTGCCTAGAAAATTGTATTCTTACATAACTGTACCATACCCCAAAATACAATAACAGCCATCATCTGAACACTCGTGAAGTTCTGGGCACAGTGCTCAGTACCTCACAAATTATCCCAGATTGTGGGAACACTGCTGGCTATTCCATTTTATAGAGAAAGAATCAGAGGGCCAGAGAAGTAAATTGGTGTTTCAAGATCACCAGCTGGTGGGACGTAAGGTTATATTTTTGTCCCAATAACAGAGGCACTGTTGAAACCCTAGGAGCCCTACAGGGTCCTAGATCATGCCCTGCTGTGATCTCTGCACGGAAAGGCATCAACTGGAGGACTGGACATTTGCCTCTGGACAATCAATCCTGATGACTTATAAATTATACAGCTGGAGAGATGGAAGAATGGAAGGAAAGGCAATGGCGATTGCTGGGATAATCAGTTTTGTATTTAGGCATGAGGGAGAAAATGTGGGGATAATCAGCCAGCTATCAGAGGAGTAACAGAAGAGTGACAACAAAGGTATAGGGCAAAAGTCTTGGGGGGAGACTCTGAAGGTGCTGCATTAGTTGCAAACTCCATGAATTCCTTGCAACAAAGAAGCAAAAAAAAAAAAGCTATTTTGCATCTTGACTAATCCTTGGATACCTGCTTTCCTGTCACTGGTAGTAATTTGTGTGAGTTTTGGTCTTTGCAACCAAGAGTCAAAATCATATACACAGCAAAGTATTACCTTTTTTTAAGGCTCATAATGAGTAAGCGAATGGAGATCTTCAATTTGTTTGTTATTGTTGTAAAACATGTAGGAAAGCTATAGAAATCAAGATACAACTATTTCTCTCTTTGTTGCAATGGTGAAAAAAATTCCCCAAAGGGAAGTTAGGGCATTGTGATAAATAAGTAAACAAGCAAAAAAACAAAGCAAAAACAAATCTGTGGAGAGAAAACAACAGATGCCCACCGCACAGTTGATATTTCACTACACACTATTGCTTCCATCTCTTAACCTGACTCTGTCTACCCTCTGGACTGGCAGTTTCTTGCCTGGTATTGGACCCCTGACCTTACCTGACTGTCATTGCCCCTGCCTCTACTGTCAGGATCCTGCAATGTACAGCAGACAATATCGCATGCAGTTATGTGACCTCTTCTTAGCCTACCCAGCTCCTTTAATGTTTCCCTGTGGGTAAAAGTGTGAGTTTCTTTTTTTTTACTTTTATTTAATGAATATAAATTTCCAAAGTACAGTTTATAGATTACAATGGCTTACCCCCCGTAACGTCCCTCCCACCCGCAACCCTCCCCTTATCCACTCCCTCTCCCCTTCCATTCACATCAAGATTCATTTTTGATTCTCTTTATATACAGATCAGTTTCACATACATTAAGTAAAGATTTCAACAGTTTGCTCCCACACAGAAACACAAAGTGAAAAATACTGTTTGAGTACTAGTTATAGCATTAAATCTCAATGTACAGCACACTAAGGACAGAGATCCTACATGAGGAGTAAGTGCACAGTGACTCCTGTTGTTGACTTAACAAATTGACACTCTTGTTTATGGCCTCAGTAATCACCCTAGGCTCTTGTCATGAGCTGCCAAGGCTATGGAAGCCCCCTGAGTTCACCGACTCTGATCATGTTTAGACAAGGCCATGATCAAAGTGGAAGTTCTCTCCTCCCTTCAGAGAAAGGTACCTCCTTCTTTGATGACCCGTTCTTTTCACTGGGATGTCATTCGCGGAGATCTTTCATTTAGGTTTTTCTTTTTTTTTTTCCCCCAGAGTGTCTTGGCTTTCCATGCCTGAAATACTCTCATGGGCTTTTCAGCCAGATCCGCGTGCCTTAAGGGCTGATTATGAGGCCACAGTGCTGTTTAGGACATCTGCCATTCTATGGGTCTGCTGTGTATCTCGCTTGCCATGTTGGATCGTTCTCTCCCTTTTTGATTCTATCAGCTAGTATTTGCAGACACCATTCTTGTTTATGTGCTCCCTTTGGCTCTTAGTCCTATCATTATGATCAATTGTGAACAGAAATTGATCACTGGGACTAGTGAGATGGCTTTGGTACATGCCACCTTGATGGGATTGAATTGGAATCCCTTGGTATGTTTCTAACTCTACCATTTGGGGCAAGTCAGCTTGAGCATGTCCCGAATTGCACATCTCTTCCCTCTCTTATTCCCACTCTTATATTTAACAGCGATCACTTTTCAGTTAAGTTTCAATACTTGAGAATAACTGTGTATTGATTACAGTATTCAACCAAAAGTATTAAGTAGAACAAACAAACAAAAAAATTCTTAAGAATTGACTGGCTCAGGATTGTGTATATAATTTGTAAGATCCATATATAATTTATACAGATGCATATATAATTTATACTAATTAATTAGATATTTAAGCAATATTAACTCTTTCAATCTCTGTGCTTGGAGTATCTATTTATTTGTGTCCACTGGATGTAAATTGGTACATTCACTATAGAAAAGATTATGAAGATTTCTTAAAAATTGAAAATAGAGTGCTATTTACTTTATGATCCAGCAATCCTACTTCTGGATATATATAGTTAAAATGAATTAACTTCCGATCTTGAAGACATATCTGAACCTCTATGTTTGTTGCAGAAGTTTTCACAATAGCTAGAATATGAAAGCAAACTATCTGTCAGTAATGAATGGAAGAAGAACTGTGGTATAAAGGCAAAATGGAATATTATACAGCCATGTAAAACAAGGGAATTCAGCCATGTATAACAACATGGATGAATCTGAAGAGCATTTGCTAAGTTAAATAAGCCAGATAAAGAAACTGCATGTTCTCACTTGTCTGTGGAACATGAAAAGATTGAGCTTGTAGAATCAGAACAGTTCTTGCCAGGGATTAAGGGTGTGGAGAAAATGGGGAGGTATTGATCAAAGGGTCTCATTTTTAGTTATAAGATTAACAAGCTCTGGAAATCCACTGTACACCATGGATGATGATGGATGTGCCAATTGGGTTGTGAAAAAGCTTATAAAATGGGTATGCATATCAAATCACTGTATCTTATATCTTAAATATATACAATCTTTGTCACCAACTACATATTTAAGTAAAGAAAGATTGGTGGCCGGCGCTGTGGCTCAATAGGCTAATCCTCCACCTTGCGGCGCTGGCACACCGGGTTCTAGTCCCGGTCGGGGTGCCGGATTCTATCCCGGTTGCCCCTCTTCCAGGCCAGCTCTCTGCTGTGGCCGGGAGTGCAGTGGAGGATGTCCCAAGTCCTTGGGCCCTGCACCCCATGGGAGACCAGGAGAAGCACCTGGCTCCTGGCTTCGGATCAGCGCGGTGCGCCGGCCATGGCGGCCATTGGAGGGTGAACCAACGGCAAAGGAAGACCTTTCTCTCTGTCTCTCTGTCTCTCTCTCACTGTCCACTCTGCCTGTCAAAAAATAAATAAAAAAAAGAAAGATTGGTTATCTCACGTTGAGATTTGTGAAGTATACATTACACTAGGTTCTTCATTAGTAAGCAGCTCACCTGTTGTGTACTCAGAGGTTTGGAGGGTCTTTATCAACCGAAGTATTGATTAAAAATACACAGAATGAGAATTTCTAGACACATAATTATAGTGCCAGGAAAAACGTTGCCAAATAATTAGAATGAAAAATTAGTCTGTTTGTGTATTTGACAGCTACCTAAGTGTAGTGTTCATTAGGTAGTGGGAAAATTGCTCTCTCTGCTTTCCATGTTGGAAGTCAGTATAACTGCAGTAGATGTTTTTTATCTGAATGTTTCCCCCCTTGTCTTGCAGTTAACTGCTCTCCAGAGGTTCTTGGCATGTTCTCTTTGCGTTACAGGTACACACACAATGTCCATTCACATTAATGAGAGGTGGGGGTTCTGAGAAAAGGAGAGCATAGGAAGATTACATGTAACCATTTCCTCCAGACCTGTGGTTCTCAAGCCTGGCCATAGAGTCTCAATAACTCTACTAATGCTAGATTCTACCCTAGCCCAGTTGAACTAGAATTTTTTGGTACAGGATCTAGGCTTGAGTATTTTTAAATGTTCCCCAGGTGATTCCAAAGTGAGGTAGGATTAAGAAATGCTAACAAAGTGACAAACACATACATGGTCCTGCAAGGGATATAGGAATGGCATTCTTAACTTATCTGTTGGTTGGAGGTGAATGTGAATTGTTATTACTTTAACACACTTCATGACACCATTCTCCCTACATGTGCAGTGTGGTTGTCTTCAAACTATTTGTAGAACACTTTACTTGCTGTAAGGTTAACCTTACAAGTATTAAGTAAACAGAAAATAGGTATTTTTCTTTTTTTTTAAGATTTTATATATTTATTTGAGAGGTACAGTTACAGAGAGAGGGAGAGACAGAGAGAAAGGTCTTCCATCTGCTGCTTCACTCCCGAAATGGCCACCATGGCAAGAACTGTGCTGATCTGAAGCCAGGAGTCAGGAACTCCTTCTGGGTCTCCCACGTGGGTACATCTTGGCACTTGGGCCATCTTCTACTGCTTTCCCAGGCCATAACAGAGAGCTAGATTGGAAGAGGAGAAGCTGGGACTAGAACTGGCACCCATATGGAATGCTGGCATTGCAGGCAGAGGATTAACCTACTCTGCCACAGTACCAGCCCAGAAAATAGATCTTTATAAAAATTAAGAGTGAGAACAGGAGAGGGAGGAGGAAGAAGGATTGGAGTATGGCGGGGAGGGTGGGTAGGGCGGGAATTATCACTATGTTTCTAAATCTGTATATATGAAATACATGAAACTTGTATAACTTAAAAAAATTAACAAACACAAAAAAGAAAAAAAATTAAAACAGAGAAAGCAATATAGTTTATTTAAGAAGAAAAATTAGTAATAAAATTAGTAAAATAAATAAATAAATAAACTAGAAAGAAATGAAAGTCTGGTACATGCTACAACTGGGACATTAAGTGAGAGAAACCAGACACAGAAGTACACATTTTGTGTGATAGCTTTTATATGAGATCCCAGAATAAGCAGCTCTAGAGGCAAAAATTAAATTAATGATTTTTAGAGGGTGCAGATGAATGGAGGTGGCTGCAAGAGGATATTAGATTTCCTTTTAGGGCAACAAAAATATTCTAAAAGTATGCTCATAGAGTGGTGTTTGTTGCAAAAGTAGTGGCTTTACTAAAACATTGAAATGTGCAATTTAAAAAGATGAATTTTATGGTATGTTAACTGTATCTCAATAAAGCTGCTATATAAAAAGAGAAAGCACATACACAGGAATTATACCATTTGCCCAATTAACTTACTGGAATTCATTTACATTGTCAAAGAAAGAAGCAAAATGCATTTTTGTGCAACTCAGCTCCAAAATATGAAATCATTTTTCTGATTTTTTAAAGAAACAGGGTTCTATGCAGTACAGAAGGAAAAAAATTCTTATTTTTAGAGAAATGAACAGTATACGAAGCCATGCATATGATATTTTGAGTGATTTAAGAGGTTTTCAAAGTTAATTTTGTTTTCTGTCTTATCCACAAACTTCAGAAATGTACCACTTTTTTTTTAATTTGAGAGTTACAGAGAGAGCAAGATAGACATATATAGAGCTCTCCTGTTATCTGCAATGGCAAGCGTGGGGTGAATCCAAGGACCAGAAACTCAATCCAGGTCTCTGGAACCAGAAATGGGACTCATACTCAGGCACTCTGATGTAGGATGTGGGTATCTTTTTTGAAGCTTTATTTAATAAATATAAATTTCATGGGTACAGATTTTGGAATATACCAGTTCTTCCTTCCATACCCGCCCTCCCATTCCCACTCCTGACCCGCATCCTACTCCCTCTCCCATCCCATTCTTCATTAAGGTTCATTTTGAATTATCTTTATATACAGAAGAATTCTATACAAGTATAGAGTATAGTAAGTATAATTTTTAATTATCTTTATGTACAGAAGAACTATATACTAAGCAATGATTTCAACAGTTTGCAGGATGTGGGTATCTAAACTGGTGGTTTAATCCATAGACCAAATGCTTGCCCTCTGCCACTTTTAAGATCCAACTACAGCATGTGAGTATTTTCCATTGTGAAGATAAGGAGCCTGCAGTAAATTAAGATTGTGTAAATTGATGCTAGAAGTACTACTAGTAAGAAAAAAATGGATTTTTTAATTTTAATTTTTACTTATTTATTTATTTGTTTTAAAGAGTTATTTATTTATTTGAAAGGCAGAGAGAGAGAGAGAGAGAGAGAGAGAAAATCTTTCATTCATTGGTTCACTCCCAAATGGCTACAATGGCCGGAACTGGGCCAGTCAGAACCCAGGAGCTAAGAACTTCTTCCAGGTTTCCCATGCAGGTACAGGGACCCAAGGAATAGAGCCATCTTCTACTGCTTTCCCAGGCCATAGCAGAGAACTGGATCAGAAGTGGAGCAGCCAGGACTAGAGCAGCACCCAAATGGGATGCCAGCACTGCAGGCAGTGGCTTTACCTGCTATGTCACAGCTCAGGCCCCAAGAAGAATGTCACAGCTCAGGCCTCAAGAACATGGATTTTTTACTGCAATCCTCTGAACTCCAATCTTATGATTTTTGCATTCTGCTACATGGCTTTTGTGACAAGGATTTTATCTTATATTACAAACTAAGTAGTTACCTATTTTCTGTAAAATTTTCCTATATATCCATCTAGTCATGGACAAAATGTTTGCTGTGTAATACTATGCCATGAATGTAGTGGTGGAAATGGCCATGCATTCTCTCAAAGAATTCACTGTCTAGTGGAAGAATTCATGTCATAATCATGTCATTAAAAAACATTGTGCATATAAATTGATAATCAATGGTGATTTGGAAAAGCAATAGAATATTTGTCAGTGTTGATCATAGATTGGTAGCAGTTTACATTTTTTCCTTTGCAACTCTAAACATGAGAGCTGCCAGAGTTTAGGGTTTTCTTTGTAAATGAGGAATAATTGTGTTGGAAATGGTAACAATCAATGGAGGGGCAGGTGCTGTGGCATAGCGAGTAAAGCCTCAGCTTGCAGGACCAACATCCCTTTTGATCCCTTCTGATCCAGCTCCCTGCCAATGGCCTTGGAAGGCAGCAGAAGACGGTACAAGTACTTGGACCCCTGCACTTCTTCAGGTGAGAGGCCTGAAGAAGCTCCTGGCTCCTGGCTTTATATCAACCAAGCTACAGCCATTGTGGCTATTTGTTGAGTGAACCAGTGGATGTAATATCTCTCTCTGTCTCTCCCTCTCTCTAACTTTTCTTTTCAAATAGGTAAATATATCTTCAAAAACACCAATCAGTGGATAGACCAATGTATAGGGAGCTATTATCATATTAGAGGTTTTATTCTCAATGTTGGTGATAGCCTGGTTGTTGCATTGCTTCCAGATATCCGATTCGCTATTGGGTGAAATACTTAGAATCTCTGCCCCTAAACCCCTTAGGTGGTCAAGTGTGGTCATTGGAAAATAATCCTTTATGGCATATTGATTTTCAAACATTTTAATATAAAACATAAAAAATCTCATGTAAATCAAGGAACATATATACTTCACAGACTTTTGATGAGTAAGCAAACTAAGAATCTGAATTTTGAACTTAGTAACCATTACACCACACGTCTCTACCTTATAGATATTTCGTTCCTTTGAATTGTTATGTTATTCTTTGCCCAGGAAAATTATGGTTGGGCCTATGTTACTGGCATGGTAAGGCGCCAGGGCTCATTTGTTGGAGGCAGCAAATTTATTTCGTAATCTAGGCTCTAGTCCTCATATTCCTTACACATAAAATGAGAACAAGATCAGTATTCATTCCATACCTTTACGATGAGCACAGAATGAGGCCATCTGTGAAAAGTGCTTAGCATATAGCATAGCTCTGGAAATCACACTTTTATCATTGCTGTTGTTTCGGGTATTTTTGACCCTGACTCCATCCTCTGGTGCTCTGGGATTGGCTTGAGGGTATGCGGTGCAGAGCTTTTCTTGGATAAGAGTGCTCATTGCTAGCTTTATAATTAGAATTAGCTGGGATGCATTAAAGATTCTTATTAACACATTCATATGAGAAAGTTCAAAAGGTTACACAATGAGATGTAAATCTTCGTTTGCTAACATAGACCTTTAATTTCCTGGATACTGATGAGTAAATGCTGTCAGCAGAGTCTAGGCTATTTCTGAAGTGTGAAAGATGCATGCACACTTCTGATACATCTTGTATGTGTATGGTATGCACACTGTTTTGTTTTGTTTTATCCTTAGCAATCTGACTTTGAGAACATTGTCTATCAATACACACAGAATATAGTGGCACACTGTCCCACTGCCTGGATGTTCCAAAATTTTGTGGACTAGCTCTCTGATTCCTGAAATTGAATCTGTGAATTGCCTGATTGATGGTCATTTAAGTTTATTCCAGACTTTGTTAATAGAAACAAAATTAAAACAAACACTCATCTGTGTATTTCTTTGAGCACCTGATGTATGATAAATTTCTTGATTGAATTGCTGGATTGACAAGTTTCTGAACTTTTAATTTTAGTATATATTTCCTGATTACCTTCCAAAGATATTATACTGATCTACTCTTTCATTACTAAGTCCCTGTCCATGCCAACTTCATATGTTTGTTTCTGTTATAAATAAAAATTATTATTACATTAATGTTTTAATTACATTTAAAAATTATGATGAACAGTAACCATGTGCTCACATGTTTCAAAGAAAAATTTATTTATAAGGATATTTCAAAAAGTTAATGGCAAAGTGTAACTAGAAGGTGATTTTAGGTTGGTGCTAATTGTGGAAGTGATATTGTATTTTGAACTTCATTCTTTCTCTTCTCTTTAGGTTTTGCTTTATGACTTTGGATATCACACATTTTGATTCATTAAAACTTTTACATAATGAATAAGTAATATAATAATTATTTATCTCACAATAGCTCTTTATTTTAATATAATGCCCCATTTTATCCAATTTAATAACTTTTAGTCTGAATTAAAATATATCTATTATTATTTATCACACCTTTCCTGTCTTATTTAAAATTTGCATTTGCTTGCTCTTCTGCCCATTTTTTTCTTGCAGTTTTGCTGGTTCTTTTCATTTCAGAAGCGCTTCTTAAATGTAAGATATGGTTAGATTTGCTGCTTGACCTAGCCCCAGAGTCCTTTCCTTTCCACAGCAACTTTTTTCTAATCACATTTTCTCACTTGCCAATGTATCTCCTTGCTCTGTCCTTTTATTATACTTTCTGTAGTATTATCTTTTGTTTTCAGTGCATTTCGTTTATAAATTCAACCTGCAGCATGCTCACCTACTTATTTTATGAATGTTTTCCTCTCTGTCAGCCCAACCTCAGGAGCAGGGGCAGGGATTCCCAGGTGAGTGGACAACCATCCTGCGCGTTAGGACAGAGGGACTAGAGTACGTGCCCTTCCCATCCAGAAGAAATCGTTGACTCATCTCACAAGTAGAATTATTGATCTCATTTTTCTCCCAGTGAGCAAATAATCACACAAGCCTTTTTACTAATAGAAATACTGAGACATACGAGGGTCAGGTAGAATCTCTTCTTGACCATTCAACCTGAGTCTGCATTTCACTGGGGAACATGAGGATTGAAATATAGGGCATCTAACACTTCCTCCTAATTTTTTATACAATTGTTTGCTACTAGTATCAAGTATTTCCATGGTACCATTACATGGCTTGAACATCAAACAATTTTAAATATGTAAACATTTTAATTACATTGCGAAATGTACGACAAAAGCACAAATCACATTTCTCTAGGTTTATGCATTTTTACAAAGGAAATGCACTGGTTAAGTATCCCCAAGATGAGTAAACAAAATATTTTGTTCACCTACAAGTCTTCTCACAACCCACCAAGACTTTTTTTAATTTTCATGGAAGTATGTTGTTACAACGTATAACCATACCACAATTTTATCTATCCTAGTTTTCATGGAATCTTGTTTTTTTTTTCCCCAGTCTGTAAGATATTGTGAAAATGCAAATTTGAACAATCTTAAATATGTCTTTGTATTCTCATGCCAACATATACTATCTCATTTGGCTATGTAGCTAGCAATGATATTTCTGCATTATTAGAATTGTTTTTTCCAACCATGACTAATAATGCTAATTCTCAATGTGGTTATGACTATATTCACAACAAAAGACTGCCCATTTCCAGATTGTCTATATTTTCACGAGCATGATATTTTCATAAATTTGAAATTTTAGTCATTCCATTATGTAGGTGGCTGTATATCATTGTGATATTAATTTGTATTTCTCTAATTATTGATGAATTAAGCTCATTTTCATGTTTATTGACTATTTGAATACCTTCTTTGGAAATGCCTATCAACATTTTTTTAAGGATTTGTTTATTATTTATTTGAAGGGCAGAGTTACAGAGAGGCAGAGGCAGAGGCAGAAGCAGAGGCAGAGAGAGAGAGAGAGAGAGAGACAGACAGACAGAGAGAGAGAAAGGTCTTCCATTCACTGGTTCACTCCCCAGATGGCTGCAATGGCCAGAGCTGCACCATTCTGAAGCCAGGAGCCAGGAGCTTCTTCCAGGTCTCCCAGTGGGTGCAGGGGCCTAAGGACTTGGGCCATCTTCCACTGCTTTCCCAGGTCATAGCAGAGAGCTGGATAGGAAGTGGAGCAGCTGAGACTCGAACTGGCACCCTCATGGGATGCTGGAACTGCAGGCGGAGGCTTTACCTGCTACGCCACAGCACCAGCACCAACTATCAAAATTTTTGCTCTGTTTTCTACAAATGCTTGTTTTTTATTGATTTATAAGAACTCTTTATTCTAAAAAAGAGCCCTTTGATAGTCATCTGTCAATATCTTCTCTCAGTCTTTGGCTTGTCTTTTTTATCTCCTAATGTTGTCCTTTGAGGATCAGAAGTTTTAAATATAAGAATACTACCTGTAATAGTTTTCTTTTTTAGAACTTTTCACATCTTTGTAAGAAATTCATTAGATAGAAGAAATCCAGAGTGGCATCCTAGCCAGCCCAGTGGTTGAGTTTGTTTCCCAAGCACCTGGAGGTCATAGCTGTAACTCAAGAAAGGAAAGCTATGAGACAAATAAGTCTGGCCAGGGAGAAGTGCCTTCCAGTCCCCAGGAATACATAAGTCATGGTGTGCATTGGGCACTGTGATTCCAGGTTGATTGGAATTCAATCAGAATTCAACTCTATCAGTTTGGACCTTCCCTGAGTTAGTATCCTGAAAAATTCATCTTTGATTTCCTTATGCCCAACACACAGGACTGCTGTGGGCAGATACAATTCATGTGTGTCAAAATAATGTATAAAGTGCAGAGCAAAATAAAAATTAAGCTTTTGATTTTTTGAGAACCCAGTGATGGAGAGAAATACAGACTCTAAAAATGAGCAGCGGGAATTAAATCCACTGATTCCTTAGTAGATGAATTACCATGGCGAAAATTAGCATTTCAGAGTCTTATCTATGAAGGAATTATAGCTCAAGACACCACCATCACAAGGAAAAGTACATGCATTTTCTTTCTAAAATGTTAATTTTATCAATATTTAGTTATTTTGGATTGTCTTCCTGTTCTTTCTCCTCAGGCTCTAAAAGAGAAAGACGGATTAGATCCACTTGCATGTTGGTTATAGAATCTGACTAATATGTTTTTGTTTCGATATTTCAATCTTATGTATATTCATGAAATTAAGAGAGGAGAAAATTGCTTCCTGCCCAGCATATTCCAGTGAGGAGTTTAATAAGCAGAACAATCATTTAATTGGTACATTTCTATTTCTACTAGTGTCAGGCTAGGACAAGGTCTGCTTATGCAAATCAAGAGGATTGGGAAAATCGATGCTGAGTTATAGATTGTCTAATGATAAGTAAGCATAGTCTCTGACCTTGGAAATTCAACTCAAGAGCAAGTTCAGACGCTAGCTCCAAAATGAGATGATACAAAAGGGGTGGGGCCAGGATGGAGTGATTGAATTCTAACCCATTTATTACTATCAAACATGATTTCTACAGAATATTACTGTAATTTATTGTTAGAACTGTGTTCTCTCACAGTTCATCTGTTGAAGTTCTAACCTCTAATGTGATTGTATTAGGAGGTTATTAAGGTCAGCTGGGTCATATGGAGAGGGTCCTAAATTTATGAGGCCTCTTTTCACACACAAGCATGGAGGAAAGGCCATTTGAGGATGCCTTAGGAAGGTGGTTTCTGAAAGCCTGGAAAACAGCCTCCACTAGGTTCTCACTATGCTGGTATCTTGATGTTCAGTTTCTAGCCTTCAAAACTGTAAGAAGATGTATTTTATGTTTTGAGCCATTGTCTTTGTGATACTGGATTACTTCAGTTAGAGTAATACCCTCTAGTTTTACCCATTTTGTTGCAAATATTATTACTTTATTTTTTTAAGCTGAGAAATGATCTTCTGTGTGCATATGCCACATTTTTTTTGACAGGCAGAGTGGACAGTGAGAGAGAGAGAGACAGAGAGAAAGGTCTTCCTTTGCCATTGGTTCACCCTCCAATGGCCGCTGCGGCCAGCGCACCACGCTGATCCGATGGCAGGAGCCAGGTGCTTCTCCTGGTCTCCCATGGGGTGCAGGGCCCAAGCACTTGGGCCATCCTCCACTGCACTCCCTGGCCACAGCAGAGAGCTGGCCTGGAAGAGGGGCAACCGGGACAGAATCTGGCACCCCGACCGGGACTAGAACCTGATGTGCTGGCACCGCAAGGCGGAGGATTAGCGTAGTGAGCCGCGGTGCGGGCCTATGCCACATTTTCTTTATCTAATCATTAGTTGATAGACATCTAGGTTGATTCCATTTCTTTGCGATTGTGTATTGAGCTGCTATAAACATGGTAGTGCAGGCAAATTTTTATATGCTGATTTCATTTGCTTTATTATTTAGACAGGCAGAGTGGACAGTGAGAGAGAGAGACAGAGAGAAAGGTCTTCCTTTGCCGTTGGTTCACCCTCCAATGGCCGCCGCGGCCAGCGCGCTGCGCTGATACGATGGCAGGAGCCAGGTACTTATCCTGGTCTCCCATGGGGTGCAGGGCGCAAGCACTTGGGCCATCCTCCACTGTACTCCCTGGCCACAGCAGAGAGCTGGCCTGGAAGAGGGGCAACCGGGACAGAATCCAGTGCCCTGACCGGGACTAGAACCCGGTGTGCCGGCGCCACAAGGCAGAGGATTAGCCTAGTGAGCCGTGGCACCGGCTTCATTTGCTTTAGATATATTCCTAGGAGTGGGATAGCTGACTCACATGGTAGATCTATTTTTAGCTTTCTAGGAATCTCCATACTGTTTTCATAATGGTTGTGCTAATTTGCGTTCCCACAAACAATGTATTAGAGTATTGTTTTCACAAATGCCATCAGTTTTAATTTTTTGATTTTTTTGATAATAGCCATTCTAACTTGAGTGAGGTGACACCTCATTGTGGCTAGTATTTCTGAGCATTTTTCATATGTCTGTTGGCCATTTGTATTTCATCCTTTGAAAAATGTCTCTTCATGTCCTTTATTGCTGAGTTTCTTTATCTCCTTATATATTCTGGATATTAATTCTTTGCAGGATGCATAGTTTTCTAATATTTCCTCATGTTCTGTTGGTTGCCTCATCATTCTTTTTTTTTATGCATCCCTTACATGTTGTAAAGGGGACAATTTTGGATAGGATTCACTAGGTCTCTCTGACATAGGGTAGAGTATAGCACTATTTCCATGAGCTAGCCAGAGTAAGTAGAATCTCTTGTATGTTACTATTTTGCAACCAACCTGGTATCCTGGGTGAAATCAGTCTGGGAGCAACTGTAGTCTCACAGCTACAGGCACTCATATTTTAGTGATTATCCTAATATTATTACATTGTAGCTGATTTGGATGATGTCTGATTAACTCTGCAACAAGGCATCTTCTTCCTGGTGTTTTAATAAGTCTTTTTTTGTGTGTATCTTGGGAACTTGGGGTTGGAAGAGCAAATAATTTCATTTTTAGGTTCAATGTGCTGAGAGCATTATTTACATCTGCTGCCATTAGGCTCAGGTATATATCAATATTTATTGCTAATTCAATGTCAAAATTTGGCTTTACTCTTTAAAGTAAATATGTGCTTCTTAGAGATATAAATCTGTATAATCACCAGAGTTTAAATCAATACCTGTTTATTATCTATTTATCAACTATGAGTCAACCTTTCTGCATTTCAGATACTTAGCAAAGTTGAACACCAGGCTTCTAGGGATGGAGCATCGCTGAAATGACCACTGAGATTCAAAAATTCCAATATTACCTGACCTTAACATTTGCTACAAGAACCGAAATAAAAGCAATAAAACAGAAAAGACCCACAAAGTAGTTTCTGGGCCAGAAAATTGTTGAGTTATGAAATACTTACAGCTGAAGATATATGAAAATGTATTTAAGTGTATTCTAATGTTATATCTTTAATACTGGAGCGAAACGTAGGTCAAATTACCTATAAACACACTTAGCCAACATACAACACAAAAATTGACTTTTCCCATCCTAATGGTCTTGGTTTTGTTGTGGGAGACATTTTTTAAAGATTATTTTATTTATTTATTTTTTTGACAGGCAGAGTGGACAGTGAGAGAGAGAGAGACAGAGAGAAAGGTCTTCCTTTTGCCGTTGGTTCACCCTCCAATGGCCGCCGCTGCAGCCGGCGCACCGCGCTGATCCGATGGCAGGAGCCAGGATCCAGGTGCTTTTCCTGGTCTCCCATGGGGTGCAGGGCCCAAGCACCTGGGCCATCCTCCACTGTACTCCCTGGCCATAGCAGAGAGCTGGCCTGGAAGAGGGGCAACCGGGACAGAATCCGGCGCCCCAACCGGGACTAGAACCCGGTGTGCTGGCGCCACAAGGTGGAGGATTAGCCTATTGAGCCACGGCGCCGGCCAAGATTATTTTATTTGACAAGCAGGGAGAGACAGAGAAAATCTTCCATCTGCTGATTCACTCCCCTAAATGACCACAATGGTCAGGGCTGGGCCAGGCTGAAGCCTGGAGCCAGAAATTCCATTCTGGGTTCCACATGGGTGACAGGGGCCCAAGCACTCGGCCATCTTCTGCTGTTTTCCCAGGCACATTAGCCAGGAGCTGGATTGGAAGGGTAGCAGCCAGCACTCAAACCCATGTTCTTATATGAGATACTGGTGTCGCAAGTGGTGGATTAACTCACTGCCCCACAACATCAGCTCCTGTGGGAGATATTTTAAGTACAGAATCAGATGCCAATGGAAATTCCTTCTTCAGAAGCCAGCTGATGGCCTCGTCAGAGATGGGGTTCAAACCCAACGTCTGGTTTGGGTGAGCAGTGGGTCACCAAGAGGAGTGAATCAGTGGTGGCATCAGCTATGCTGCCTGTAGCTAACCCTCAGCCCTATCAACCTCTCCCTGAAGAGGACTCCTTTGTCTCCTTCAGGGGATTTTCAGGGCTTGGCCAGGCCAAAATCAGGAGAAAGGAACTCCATCTGGATCTCCCACATGAGTGGCAGAGATTCAAGTGCTTGAACCATCATCTACCACCTTTCAAGGCTCATTAAAAAGAAGCTGGATCGGAAGTAGAGGAGCTGGAACTCAGACTGGCACTCTGATGTGGGACGCAGGTATCCCAGGTGGGGGCTTAACCCTCTGTGCCACAATGCTGGCCCCATTATCTCCTTTCTAGAATTCCTTATTTCAGTTATGTACCTTTTATTTATAAAATGGTCAATAGATACTTTTCAATAGATGCTTTCTCTCTGTTAAAATTCTCCATGATTTTCTCGAGGTTTTTGACCATATAAATCATAGTCCTTTTAAAGTCTGATATATGATAGCTCCAATATCTAAATTGTTTCCAGTGTTCATTTTTTTTTCCTGTAGACATGTTAGTCATTTGGTGCTGTGTCCCGGCATGCCTGGTAATCTTTGTACTCAATATCCATGTGTTGTGTATGAAATAAATGCTGGTTCTCTGGGTAACATCTTCCTCTAGGGAACAGCTGGGCTGTGGACAGATCACCCTAATCAAGGTGAGGCTTCCTTGGGCTTTGCTGCACCTGTTCCCAGTAGCCTCTTACTCTTAAGGGGTGGCTCTCATTCCTGCTTGTCTTCCTTGGGTCTTAGTGGGGATCTGCTGTGCTCACCAGGACATCTTCAGGATGTGCTGCTCCTTGACATCATGAGCCTGAGGAAATCTCTGCTTGGCAATCATCTCCATTAAACAAAACGAACTTGACCCTGGAGGGTCCCTGTAACTTGCATTCTTGAGTCCTTCCAATAAAACTGCAATCCAGCCTTTGTACCTCAGCAAGCTCAAACCGTAAATCAGGAGTGAGTTCCAGCCAATCACAGCAGCTGAGCTTCAGCCAACCCCAGGCAACCAGTCTCCAACCCATGTTCAAATAAGGCAAATACGAAACCAGAACTAATCCAGTTTTCTCTAAATGTTTTTACAGACTCCGTTGTGAGTGGGAGTCTTCCTGAATCTCCTCTGGCTCTGAGCACTGCCCAATGCTCCCATCTTTCTGTATTGAATTAAGCATTGTTAAATGTAATTTGTCTCGAGTTTTTCCTTTTAACACCTCAAAGGGAAATCGCAAGCAGAAGTTCGGCCTCAGTTTTGTGTTTCTGGCATCTCCAAGATCTTTACTTCAGTCTGTGTCACTATGGAAGCTCCCAAATTCAATCTTTCTAGCCCCAAATTCAACAGGGAGCCTGCTGCTTCCCCTGCTCAGACTCCCACGCTGAGGACTGGTCAGAGTCCTGGTAAACCATGACACTTACATGCATTGTCTCCTTTCTTGGAGCGTTGCCTCTGGCTGCCGGGGCCATGTTGTCCCATGTTTCCTTTTTTTATTGTATTTTTTTCAACTTTTATTTAATGAATATAAATTTACAAAGTACAGATTATGGATTACAATGGCTTCCCCCACCCCATAACTTCCCTCCCAGCCACAACCCCCCCTTTCCCTCTCCCTCCCCCCTTCCATTCACATCAAGATTCATTTTCAATTCTCTTTATATACAGAAGATCAGTTTAGCATATATTAAGTAAAGATTTCAACAGTTTGCACCCACGTAGAAACACAAAGTGAAAAATACTGTTTGAGTACTAGTTATAGCATTAAATCACAAAGTACCACACATTAAGGACAGAGATCCCACATGAGGAGTAAGTGCACAGTGACTCCTGTTGTTGACTTAACAAATTGACACTCTTGTTTAAGGCATCAGTAATCACCCTAGGCTCTTGTCATGAGTTGCCAAAGTTATGGAAGCCTTTGAGTTCACCAACTCTGATCATATTTAAACAAGGTCGTAGTCAAAGTGGAAGTTCTCTCCTCCCTTCAGAGAAAGGTACCTCCTTCTTTGATGACCTGTTCTTTTCACTGGGATCTCACTCGCAGAGATCTTTCATTTAGGGTTGTTTTATTTTTTTTTTATTTATTTTTTTTTTTTTCCAGAGTGTTTTGGCTTTCCAAGCCTGAAATACTCTCATGGGCTTTTCAGCCAGATCTGAATGCCTTAAGGGCTGATGCTGAGGCCAGAGTGCTGTTTAGGACATCTGCCATTCTATGAGTCTGCTGTGTATCCCACTTCCCATGTTGGATTGTTCTCTCCTTTTTAATTCTATCAGTTAGTATTAGCAGACACTAGTCTTGTTTATGTGATCCCTTTGACTCTTAATCCTATCATTATGTTCAGTTTTGAACTGAAACTGATCACTTTGACTAGTGAGATGGCATTGGTACATGCCACCTTGATGGGATTGTATTGGAATCCCCTGGCACGTCTCTAACTCTACCATTAGGCATCAGTCCAATTGAGCATGTCCCAAACTGTATATCTCCTCACTCTCTTATTCCCACTCTTATATTTAACAGGGATCACTTTTCAGTTAAATGTAAACATCTAAGAATAATTGTGTGTTAATTAAAGAGTTCACCCAATGGTATTAAGTAGAACACAAAAATACTAAAAGGAATAAAGTAGTGAGTTGTTTCTCTACCATCAGGAAAGGGCTGATCCAGTCACTGTTTCTCATAGTGTTCATTAACTTTATCAGGTTTCCTTTTTGGTGCTCAGTTAATTGTCACCGATCAGGGAGAACAAGTGGTATTTGTCCCTTTGGGACTGATTATTTCACTCAGCATAATGCTTTCCAAATTCATAACAGGGATCACTTTTCAGTTAAAATTTAAACACCTAAGAATAATTGTGTTTTAATTACAGAATTCACCCAATAGTACTAGAACAACAAAAATACTAAAATGGATAAAGTATTACATTTTACATCAACCGTCAGGACAAGAGTTGATCAAGTCACTGTTTCTCATAGTGTCCATTTTACTTCAACAGGTTTCCCCTTTGGTGCTCAGTTAGTTGTCACCAATCAGGGAGAACATATGATATTTGTCCCTTTGGGACTGGCTTAATTCACTCAGCATGATGTTTTCCAAATTCCTCCATCTTGTTGCAAATGACCAGGTTTCATTGTTTTTGACTGCTGTATAGTATTCTATAGTGTACATTTCCCATAATTTCTTTATCCAGTGTACTGTTGATGGGCAGTTGGGTTGGTTCCAGGTCTTAGCTATTGTGAATTTAGCTGCAATATACCTTAAGGTGCAGGCAGCTTTTTTGTTTTCCAATTTAATTTCCTTTGGGTAAATTCCAAGGAGTGGTATGGCTGGGTTGTATGGTAGGGTTATATTCAGGTTTCTGAGGAATCTCCAGACTGACTTCCATTGTGGCTTAACCAGTTTGCATTCCCACCAACAGTGGTTTAGTGTCCCTTTTTCCCCACATCCTCTCCAGCATCTATTTTTGGTAGATTTCTTAATGTGAGCCATTCTCACTGGGGTGAGGTGAAATCTCATTGTGGTTTTGATTTGCATTTCCCTGATTGCTAGTGATCTTGAACATTCTTTCATGTGTCTGTTGGCCATTTGGATTTCCTCTTTTGAAAAATGTCTATTGAGGTCCTTGGCCCATCTCTTAAGTGGGTTGTTTGTTTTGATGTTGTGGAGTTTCTTGATTTCTTTGTAGATTCTGGTTATCAACCCTTTATCTGTTGCATAGTTTGCAAATATTTTTTCCCATTCTGTCGGTTGTCTCTTCACTCTCCTGACTGTTTCTTTTGCAGTACAGAAACTTCTCAATTTGATGCATTCCCAAATGTTAATTTTGGTTTGGACTGCCTGTGCTTCTGGGGTATTTTCCAAGAAGTCTTTGCCGGTACCTATATCTTGCAGGGTTTTTCCAATGCGCTCTAATAATTTGATGGTGTCAGGTAGTAGATTTAAGTCTTTAATCCATGTTGAGTGAATTTTTGTGTAAGGTGAAAGGTAGGGGTCTTGCTTCATGATTCTGCACGTGGAAATCCAATTTTCCCAGCACCATTTATTGAATAGACTGTCCTTACTTCAGGTATTGGTTTTGGATCCTTGATCAAATATGAGTTTGCTGTAGATGTTTGGGTTGATTTCTGGTGTTTCAATTCTGTTCCGTTGGTCTATCCATCTGTTTCTGTACCAGTACCATGCTGTTTTGATTACAACTCCCCTGTAGTATGTCCTGAAATCTGGTATTGTGATGATCTGGCTTTTTTTTTGTTGTTGTGCAAGATTGCTTTAGCTATTCGAGGTCTCCTGTGTCTCCATATGAATTTCAGCATCATTTTTTCCAGATCTGAGAAGAAGGACTTCGGTATCTTGATTGGTATTGCATTGAATGTATAAATTGCTTTTGGGAGAATGGACATTTTGATATTGATTCTTCCAATCCATGAGCATGGAAGATTTTTCCATTTCTTGGTCTATTTCTTTCTTTAAGGTTTTGTAATTTTCATCATAGAGATCCTTAACGTCCTTGGTTAAATTTATTCCAAGGTATTTGATTGTTTTTGTAGCTATTGTGAATGGGATTGATCTTAGAAGTTCTTCCTCAGCCATGGCATTGCCTGTGTATACAAAGGCTGTTGATTTTTGTGCATTGATTTTATACCCTGCTACTTTGCCAAACTCTTCTATGAGTTCCAATAGTCTCTTAGTAGAGTCTCTGGGTCCCCTAAGTAAAGAATCATATCATCTGCAAAGAGGGATAGTTGAGTTTTCCTTCCCAGTTTGTATCCCTTTAATTTCTTTTTGTTGCGTAATGGCTCTGGCTAGAACTTCCAGAACTATATTGAATAGCAGTGGTGAGAGTGGGCATCCCTGTCTGGTACCAGATCTCAGTGGAAATGCTTCCAACTTTTCCCCACTCAATAGGATGTTGGCCGTGGGTTTTTCATAAATTGCTTTGATTGTATCGAGGAATGTTCCTTCTGTACCCAGTTTGCTTAGAGTTTTCATCATGAACGGGTGTTGTATTTTATCAAATGCTTTCTCTGCATGTATTGAGATAATCATACGGTTTTTCTTCTGCAGTCTGTTAATGTGATGTATCACATTGCTTGTTTTGTGAACATTGAACCATCCCTGCATACCAGGGGTAAATCCCACTTGGTCTGGGTAGATGTTCTTTCTGATATGTTGTTGCATTCTATTGGCCAGAATTTTATTGAGGATTTTTGCATCTATGTTCATCAGGGATATTGGTCTGTAATTCTCTTTCAATGCTGCATCTTTTTCTGGCTTAGGGATTAAGGTGATGCTGGCTTCATAGAAAGAATTTGGAAGTCCCCCAGTACTATTGTATTGGGGTCTAAATGTCCCTTTAAGTACCTTAACAAATCTTTTAAATAAATCGGTGCCCTGTAATTAGGTGCATATACATTGATAATTGTTATATCTTCCTGTTGAATTGATCCCTTAATCATTCTAGAGTGTCCCTCTTTGTCTCTCATAACAGTTTTTGTGGTAAAGTTTATGTTGACCATTATTAAGATGGCTACGCCTGCTCTTTTTTCCTTTTTGTTGGCATGGTATATCTTTTTCCAGCCTTTCACTTTCAGTCTGTATGGATCTTTGTTGGAAAGATGTGTTTCTTGTAAGCAGCAAATAAATGGGTTTTGTTCCTTTACCCAATCAGCCAATCTGTGTCTTTTAACTGGACAGTTCAGGCCATTAACGTTCAATGTGACTATTGATAAGCAGTAGCTTTGCCCTGCCATTTGCCAAAGATATTTTTTGATATATGTTTTGAACTTCCTGTGATCTTTCTCTGTGAGATTTCCTTCATTTACCTTCTTTCATAATGATGACCGTGCTTCTGTGTTTCTGTGTGTAACACATCTTTAAGCATCTTTTGCAGGGCTGGACGAGTGGCGACAAATTCTTTCAATTTCTGTTTGTTGTGAAAGGTATTTTTTTCACCTTCATTCACAAATGAGAGTTTAACAGGATATAATATTCTGGGCTGGCAGTTTTTCTCTCTTAGTACCTGGGCTATATCTCGCCCTTCCTTCCTAGCTTGTAGAGTTTCTGATGAGAAGTCAGCTATGAGTCTGATTGGAGATCCTCTGAGAGTAATCTGACGTTTCTCTCATGCACATTTTAGGATCTTTTCTTTATGTTTCACTGTGGAGAGTTTAATTACAACGTGTCGTGGTGAGGATCTCTTTTGGTCATCTTTACTCGGGGTTCTATGAGCTTCTGGTACTAGGATGTCTCTGTCCTTCTCCAAACTCAGGAAGTTCTCTGCTACTATCTCACTAAAAAGGCCTTCTAATCCTTTCTCCCTCTCCATGCCTTCAGGAACTCCTAGAACCCGAATGTTGGGTTTTTTAATAGTATCATGAAGATTCCCTACAATATTTATTAGATTTCTAATTTCCTCTTCTTTTATTTGGTTTGATTGTATATTTTCCTGTGCTCTGTCATCTAAGTCTGATATTCTCTCTTCTGCTTCACCCATTCTGTTTTTAAGGCTCTCTAATGTGTTTGTCATTTGATCTATTGAATTCTTCATTTCATTATGATTTCTCGTCACTGTCACAGTTTCATTTTCTACTAGTTGTTTCTTTTCATTTTATTCCTCCTTAATATTTCATTTTCGTGCGAGAGATTTTCTATCTTGTCCATTAAGGATTTCTGTAGTACGAGAATTTGTTTTTGAGAACTTCTTAATGTTCTTATAAATTTTTTGAGATCCACTTCTTGCATTTCTTCTATCTCATCATCTTCATAATCTTGAATTAGGGTGTCTATTTCATTTGGGGGCATCATAGTGTCTTTCTTGTTCTTGTTACCTCGGCTTTTGGTATGTTTGGCATATTGGAGATATTCTTTGTTTTTTTCTCATTATACTGTGACTCTAGATTAAGAGGACTGTCTGCTTTTGATGGATCCTTAGAGGCTGTGATGGGTGTGGCCAGAGATCTCTGGTTCTACAGGGTTAAGGGTGTGCCAAAGGTGATTTACCCTGATTGTTCTCTTGCTTGCTCTTGCTCTCTCTATCTCTCTTTTTGACTCAGTTTGGAAGTAATTCCACACAGCTGAGTGGAATTGAGATTAGTGGATGTATGAAATCTAGCCCCTGTGGGTATTCGTTTGCTTACCAGAGTCAGGTTTTTCTGCTTGGCTATTGAGGGGCACCCGCTTTACATATGCAAAATGGCGCACACCGCTTTACTTACGTAAAATGGCGCCTGCCTTTTGTCTTGTTTGGCTTTGTTAAGGTGAGTGGAGAGAGAGGCTAAATGTCCATGCTGGTTCCCCTTATTTATTCGATTTTTTTCTCTCCTCCAGCCAGCCTGGTGAACTTTTCCCAGTTGGGTTTCAGGCCTCGTTCTCTGCAGGTTCTTTCTGCCTTTCCCCGCCAATGTCTCAGGTTACCGAGCTGTTTTTGTCTCACCTCCCCTTCTAGTGCTGGCGCGCAGACTCTGCAGCTCCGGCGGGTCCGGCGGGTCCAGCGGGTCCAGCGGCCCCGGTGGCTCCCGCGGCTCAGCTTCCACGCGGTGGGTGACCTTGCTCTCCCCATAGGTCCTCCGAGTCACAGCCACTAGATCCGGAAGAGTTTCCTCTGCAATTTTTCCCTGATCCTTTTCCTGAGGCTACTGTAACTCCACTTTTATTAAACTATCTTTCCCCGGACTATTGGTGCGCACCCTCACTATTCCGCCATCTTGGCTCCGCCCGAGTTCATCATTCTTAATTATTTCCTTTGCTGAACAGAAGCTTCTTAGAGTGATTTAATCACATTTATCTATTTTAGCTTTTATTGCCTGTATTTTGGGGACCTTACCCAAGGATTATTTGCCTAAGGCATCATTTGTTTTATGTTTTCCTTCAATAATTTTATGGTTTCAAATCTTAAGTTTTATATTATTTTGATCCATTTCAAGTTATTTTTTTGTATGGTATAATGTAGGGATCTTATTTCAAACTACTGCATGTGGAACATGTTTTCCAAACACTGTTTAACAGACTGTCCTTTCACCAGGAATGACTTTGCTTTGCTTTATACATTGTGTGCCTGTGTGGGTGTTGACTATTGAAATCTTTACTTAGCATAGAGTTGATCTTTTTTGTATAAAGATAGTTAAAAATGAATATTAATGAAGAATGAAATGGGAGAGGTAGTAAGACGTGGGACAGTTTGGGGGTGGGAGGGAGGATATGGGGAGAAGAACCAGTATATTCCAAAAGCTACACCTCTGAAATTTATATTTATTAAATAAAAGATTTCTGATAAAAGTAATTGGAATAAAAAAGTTTTTCACCAAATATGAGAAATTTTAAGCTGTTACTTCTTTAAATAATTTTCTCCCCTCTGCTTTTTCCTTTTGATTCTCTCACTATTGATATGTTGATACCCCATAGTTCCAGTAAGCTCTGTTCTTTATTCTTCATTCTTTTTTTCTTTTATTTCTTACTGTAAATATGAAGTTATCTTCAAATTCACGGATTGTATCTTCTGCCAGCTCAAACATTCTGTTTAGCTTTTGTAATGAAATTTTTATTTCAGTTAATCTAATTTTCTTTTTCGCTTTTGAATTCTCTAGCATTTATTGCTATCTTTGTGTTTGTGTGTGGGAAGAGATTATTTAACACAGTTTTTAAAATAGGAAATACATTTGCATATTTCCAAAGCTAACAAATACACAATGGTGACAGCATATTTACTTGACTTATAAAAGTCTAGTGATTATATCCTTCCAAATTACTTTTTTTTTTTTTTTGACAGGCAGAGTGGACAGTGAGAGAGAGAGACAGAGAGAAAGGTATTCCTTTGCCGTTGGTTCACCCTCCAATGGCCGCCACGGCTGGCGTGCTGCGGCCGGCGCACCGCGCTGATCCGATGGCAGGAGCCAGGTACTTATCCTGGTCTCCCACGGGGTGCAGGGCCCAAGCACTTCGGCCATCCTCCACTGCGCTCCTGGGCCATAGCAGAGAGGTAGCCTGGAAGAGGGGCAACCGGGACAGAATCCGGCACCCCGACTGGGACTAGAACCCGGTGTGCCTGTGCCGCAAGGCGGAGGATTAGCCTAGTGAGCCGTGGTGCCAGCCCCAAATTGCTTTTAATAATAGCAAACTCTATAGGTCTAAAGCTACCTTTTAGGATACGGATTTCTAGGCTGATTTTTTTCTTAGTTAATATACTTTTCTTTTTAAATTTTTTTTTCTTTTCAACTTTTATTTAATAAATATAAATTTTCAAAGTACTTTTGAATTATAGCAGCTTTCTCCCCCATAACCCCCTCCCACCCACAACCATCCATCTCCCACTCCCTCTTCCATCCCATTCTTCATCAAGATTCATTTTCAACTATCTTTATATACAGAAGATCAACTTATTATATACTAAATAAAGATTTCAACAGACTGCACCCACAAATACACACAAAGTATCAAGTACTGTTATTCTTTGTGTGGACCTTGGGACAGAGCAGACAAATATTATAACCACTGGGGCTAATCCACTTTTCAAACCAAGAATTTCTATTTAGATTTTTAAAATAATTTCTGTCTTCTTTGATAGTATCTTTTGATGATACAGTGCTCTGCTGTTTTTCTGTATTTATTTGTTTTCTCTAGTTTTCAAAAAAATATTTAGAAGCTGGCATTGGCGAGGAACAGGTTAAGCTGCCACTTGCAATGTGAACATCCCATGTCAGAGTCTAATTTGAGACTCCGTTACTCCTGTTCTCATACAGCTTGCTGCTAATGCTCTCAGGAAGGCAGTTGAAGATGGCCCACGTACGTAGGTCCCAGCCATGCATGTGGAAGACCAGGATGAATTCTTTGCTCTTGGCTTTTGCCTGGCCCAGCCCTGGCCGTTGCAGCCCTTTAGGGGAGTGAAAAAGCTGATAGTGGAATATTCTCTCTCTCTCTTTCTCTCTCTCTTTCTCTCTCTCTCTCTCCCTCCTTCCCTCCCCCTCCCCCTTCTCTCCCTCTCTCTGACATTTTGCCTTTTAAAAAAATAAATATGACTTCAAAAATATTTACGGGGATAATTGAAAGTCTTTGTCTAGTAAGCTTAACCTTTGGGCTTCCTTGTGTTAGTCTCTTTCTAGTTCACTTATTTTTGGTTGAAAACTTGATATTTAAGATAATAGCACATACTAACTTTGGTAATCATATGTTCTTACCTCCCTAGGATTTGTTTTTGCTGCTTCTCTTTGCACCTCGTTGTTTTGGCTGGTGCTGTTTGTTTGTTTAGTGCATTTCCTTAACCAATTCTGTATCATCTATGTCTCCTTTGTGGTATGCAGCCATTGAAACTTTGGTTGGTTTAATTTTGTGGTCAGAAAATGATTGGAAAGATATAACTTTAAATTCCTTAAACAATCAGTATCTCCTTGGCCAACAGGTTCTGTGTTTGTTTGTTTGTTTTGTTTTTGTTTTTGTTTTGGTACATACATTCTAAGGTCTGGCCATTGGTAACTCTACCTGCTTGCGTAGAGCTTTAATGCCAACTAGAGGTGACTAGGGCCCTGTATAGGAAAGTGGAGCTTTTCAAAAGTCCTGTGGGGCCAGAGCTGTGACATAGCAGGTAAAGCCGCTGCCTGCAGTGCTGGCATCCCATATGGGCACCAATTGGAGTCCCTGCTGCTCCACTTCCAATCCAGCACTCTGCTATGACCTGGGAAAGCAGTAGAAGCTGGCCCAATTCCTTGTCCCCTGTACCTGTGTGGGAGACCCAGAAGAAGCTCCTGCCTCTTGGCTCCTGGCTTCAGATAGGCGCAGCTCTGGCTGTTGCGGGAAATTGGGAAGTGAACCAATGGATGGAAGACCCCTCTCTCTCTCTTTCTGCCTCTCCTTCTCTCTATGTAACTCTGACTTTCAAATAAATGAATAAATCTTTAAAAAAATCCTGTGGGCATCTTATTTTTCATATTTTTGTTATAAATTTTTTGGCCAGCTTCACCATTGCCTCAAGTGGTATTTCTGCTTCAGGCAGCTGTAATTTTTTTTCTCTTTTAAAAAGTTTCTTAAAATTTACATAAATGGACAAATTTCATATACAAATTTAGGAGCATAGTGATACTTCCCACCCTATTCTCCCTCTCACCCATGCCCCCGCACTACCTCCTCCTTCCTGTCTTCTTTTTTCTTTTAATTTTTATAATGACATACTTTCAGTTTATTTTAAAATCAAAAGCTACAAATGTGCTGTGAGTATGTCCTTTTGTGAGCTCTGAGTCAGATCAAATAAAGATTCGTTGCATGAGTGGGGCTTTTGTAGGGCTTTCCCAGGTAAGTAAAATAGTGATAATTTTCTGGGTATAGAGGTTTTTGGTGTGTCTGAATGTGTGTTTGTATGTATGTGTGTGTGAATCATTCTAAATCAATTTTGCCTCCTCTGGTGGCCATTAATTCTGCTGGTTCTCACAGCTTCCTTGGTTGTCAGCTTTTTTTTCAAGGCTTCAGAGCTGGGGAAAAAGTGATGGAAATAGGGCAATTTGAAAATTCAATAAAGATCACATTTCTTAACAGAATTCAGGAATTTTTTCTTGAATATGCTTGCTGCAGTATTGCACAGCTTTGGTTAATTATAGTCTTCTATAAGATCTTAGATTTTTTTGTGTGTTATTATTGTCTTTATGGAGGTGTGTGTTTTCAGATGTCCTCATTCTGCCATTCAGAACAGCTTCTTATGTACAAGAAATGTAACTCCTTTGACAGCGTTAAAACTGGACTGACAAAATTCTATTTGTTTTAAATTAATCATTCTGCTAGTTTTTGAAAGATGGAATGTGAAGGAGGCAGTAAGTCATGTTATAAGGCTTGGCAGCCACTTAGGTAAAAAGTAACATGGACTGGAACTAAGCAATGTTGCTGATAAACACTGTTGTTTTTATGAGTGAGAGGTTAACAAAAGACTACTACATGAAGATTCGATCGCCAGTTGGTTGTTTTATTTTATCTTCTTTGTATCCAGTAAGGATATTGTTAGGCAATACTTATTATAGTAAGTATATCCACTGAATGGTAAGCCGCACTTGGGAGTGCTAGACATACCGGCTTAGCACGTCAGGAGCTTCCCTGAGTAGGATGCCGTGAATAACTGCACACATCTATGTGATGACCAGGAAGCCATACCTTTTACTAAGAGATACTGGTCCACATGGGACACGACATTTTAAAATCAAATCTTTACCTGCTCAAAGCAGAGCTTGTTTGTTGATATCTGATTCATCATCTGGAGGGTCAAAGAGATAGCTCTCTCCTGCAGAAAACAAAAGCTTAGTACTTCTGGCAGGCTCTGTTCCTTTCCTCTATCATTCTAAGCAAATGGGAGTATTTTATCCTAGGATGATTTTAAAGTCTTAACATTTTAATGGTCCCAATAAGGCACCATGGTAAGCTTTACAGAGACCCTTATAACCTGCTTTGGCATTTCTATAGCTGGAGGTGGACTGCATCCCCACCTGCTGCTCAGGCACCTGTGCTGCTGGGACACTTGGAAACTGCTGTGGATCATGCTTTCTTTCCATGTCACTTTGCTTCATTTTGTTGAGTGTGTAATAAATAATATTGTTTTCATTCCAGTTCACTCTGGTTGGTCAAAAATATAATCCCTTATTAATAATATTCATGAAAATCCATTGGATTTGATAGAGTTAGGATATCATCATTTCTCAAACACCACTGGGTTGGCATCATTGTCCTCACCACATATTGGGGAATCCAGGTCCTAAAATATTCAGTGGCTTGGCCAGTGAGTTGGATGATTGATGGCATGACTATGACCATACCATGGTCCTCCAGCTCTCAGTTCCCTGCCATAGGAAGCAGAAATTGTTATCCATGTCACAATGAGCTGTAGTGCCAAGGGAAGCTGATCTAAATTGGTTTGTTTTAGGTGGCTGTTAGAGAGTGAGACATTCGCCCACAGAGCCAACAGGAAAACATGCCAGATCGTCAACCTTGCTGTTGAAAAGGGAAATTCTACTTCCTTGTCGCTTAACACCCATGTCACAGTTTTGGTGAAGCCTTGTCACAACTGGCAACGTTTGTTTTTCAGCTGAAAGCTGCTCATGCATATTCAGAAATGCACTTCAGAATGTGCACCCTGAACTGGAAAGAAGTTAATAACCTGTAATAGCTACTTCTGGCACTCCAGGGCTCGTGTGTCTTCATTAAGCAGTGGCAAGAGAGGGTGGTTTCTCATGGAGACCAGTTCTGTCTTTTGATGTGTGGGTATCCAAAATACAATGGTTTATATTTTTGATAAAGATATGGTTACATCTTGTGCTATTATTGTTCATCTGAAATCTAAGAGATTAAGAAGGTAAACTTATGCTCTGCAAATAATGGGATCTTAGGACTGAGACTCATGTTTAAACACTCTTCTCATTTTATTAGCCAAGGAAACTGAGTCCCAGAGAAGCAATTTTTTTAAGCTCACCTCAGCCCAGTTAGGAGTTCTTTGGTCATCATTTGCTTTTGCTCTCTGTGTTCATCCAGTTATTTTGCATTTGGGTCACATCATCATTTTTTATAATAATAAAAAATAACACACTGAGGATTTATTATGGACAATGTTTGGGTCAGCTCTTCAGAATGCTGAGATACAGAGACTTGTAATTAGAGGGAGGAACTAAAGTGCAAATTCACATTCATGAGAATAAGAGTTTTAGGAGGATACATCTACTGTGCTTTAGGGGGATACTTCTATGATTATTTGATTATTTTCTATTTCTGGAATATGTATTTCATACAATTCAATGTAACATGCTACAGAAACAACATGAGTGAGACATACATAGTTCCTGTATATACAGAACCTCTGATTTAACAAAACATAGAGCATGTAGACAAATATGTTAATGCCCTGACTTAATTACACACACAAACATACATGCAAACACATAGTATCAAGACTATGAATGACTTAGTCCTACACTGTTTACACATCTCTTATTACATCTTCTCCGTATATAAGTCATTTTCCCTGTATCAGCCATTCTAGTTACACATCCTTCTCTGGTCATGCCATAGCCTGAGACAGCCTGGTTCAGTGTGTAAGCGTGTGGATGCTGGAGCAATCCTGCCTTGTATCCCAGACCTGCTGCTTACTAAGAGGATCCTGAGTTAACCTCTGGTCCTGCTTCTTCATTTGTAAAATGGACACAGCAACATCATTCACTTCATAGAACTTGTGAGGAAGAAATAAGTTGTACATGCAAAGATTTTAGAAATGTTTCTGGACCAAACTTAGCACTAAAAAGTCTTAACCCTACTTTCATTGCCTCAACACACCCCTCAAGATTTGATTTAGATGTTTTCTTTGCCACATATCTTTTCTTGATCCCAATTTCCCCCTAATTTCCTTACTCTGTATACATAGAAATTAAATTAGACCCTTATCTCAGAATATGTACAAAAATCAATTTAAGATGAGTTAAAGATTTATATGTTGATGTGAAACATAAAATTATTAGAACAAAATATAAGAGAAAATGTCTTGACATTGTTGTGCCAAAGTAATAACTTTAGGCATCACTCCAAAAGCACAGGCAAAAAAAGCAAAATGGACACATGGCTTGTATCACAATGCAATGCATCTGCACAGCAAAAGAAACAATCAACAGTATCAAGAGACAGACTGTGGAATAACTGTTTTTTTTTTTTAAAGATTTATTTATTTATTTATTTGAAAGGCAGAGTTACAGAGAGGCAGAGGAAGAGAGAGAGAAAGAGAGAGAGAGAGGTCTTCTGTCCACTGGTTCACTCCCCAAATGGTTGCAATGGATGAAACTGTGCCAATCTGAAGCCAGGGGTTCCTTCCAAGGACTTAGGTCATCTTCTACTGTTTTTCCAGGCCATAGCAGAGAGGTGTATTGGAAGTGGAGCAGCTGGAACTCCAGCCAATGCCCATATGGGATGCTGGTGCTGCAGACCAGGGCCTTAACCTGCAATGCCATAGTGCCGGCCCCTGGCATAACTGTTAATAGCAGTTAAGACACCTATGTCCCCCAACAGGCTCCTGATTTCAGCTTCCTGCCAATACATACTCTAGGAGGCAGACATAGTTCAAGTTGTTCAACTAGTTCAAGTAGTTGGGTCTCTGTCATCAATTTAAGAGACCTAAACTGAATTTCTGGCCCTTGGCATGAGCACAGCTCAGCCCTAGACATTGGTAACCTCTGGGGAGTGAAGTAACAGAAGGCAGCTCTCTCTTTCTGTCTTTCCATTGGCCTCTCCAACAAATTTCAGTAAATGCTAAATTTTGTAAATACTTGAAGTTTCTTAGAACAGTATTCTATAAAGGGAAGTGCTTGCACTTTAAGCAACATATATGGAATTCATAAGCATATATGGAAATATTGGAATATTTACTGCATTTTTATTCATAAAAAAGAAATTAAGCCATGCTAATAACTTAGAAGTTAATACCAGCATCTTCCTAGGCTGGTGGGTGAGAGGAGAGGTGTCAAACATGGTGCTCTAGGGAAAGATGGATGAGGCCAACATCCATACTTTTTTCATTGTATTCAAAAGGCTCAGGTTTATGTGCACTTTCTTTTTTTTATTTTTTTATTTTTATTTTTTATTTTATTTATTTATTTTTTTGACAGGCAGAGTGGATAGCGAGAGAGAGAGACAGAGAGAAAGGTCTTCCTTTGCCGTTGGTTCACCCTCCAATGGCCGCCGCGGCCGGCGCGCTGCAGCCGGCGCACCGCGCTGATCCGATGGCAGGAGCCAGGAGCCAGGTGCTTTTCCTGGTCTCCCATGGGGTGCAGGGCCCAAGCACCTGGGCCATCCTCCACTGCACTCCCTGGCCACAGCAGAGAGCTGGCCTGGAAGAGGGGCAGCCGGGACAGAATCCGGCGCCCCAACCGGGACTAGAACCCGGTGTGCCGGCGCCTCTAGGCGGAGGATTAGCCTAGTGAGCCGCGGCGCCGGCCATATGTGCACTTTCTATTCCAGATGTCAGTGTGGCTAATTTATCAAAACCCACAACACCCTTACAAAAAAAAATCTGATACAACACTGAGTAAGAGGCAGAACTGGACAGTCATATTCTTTGGCATCACATACATCAGTGGTTATCTCATGGCCAGCAAACTTAAGACTGGGGTAAGTATTTTCTCTTCATGGGGTAAGTATTTTTCTCTTCTTGGGGTAAGTATTATTCTCTTACATAAAGAAGAGAGAAACCCCATAAAATGTAAAAAGAAAAAAAAACACTATAAAAGGGAAAGCAAGAAATGATCAAAACAGCAACATAGAAAGGATTCTAAAAGTTGATGTTTCAGCGAAGCATACACTTGTGTATAAAAAGGTGTTTGCACTTTTTCTATCAGTATATGCTTTTATGAAGAAAAATTAATGTAAAACATCAAACTCTGGAAAATAGAATTTTCCTACCCACTTAAATATATGAAAATTAAACATTTTTTTACAGAGCTAGAAATAATTTTTTTAAAGATTTATTTATTTATTTGAAGGCAGAGTTACAGAGGCAGAGAGAATGAGAGCGAGAGTAAGAAAAGAGAGAGATCTTCCATCTGCTGGTTCACTCCCCAGATAGCCCCAATGGCCAGAGCAACACAGATCCCAAGCTAGGAGCTAGGAGCTTCCTCTGGGTCTCCAGCGTGAATGCAAGGACCAAGGACTTGGGCCAACCTCTACTGCTTTCCCAGGCCACAGCAGAGAGGTGGATCAAAAGTGGAGCAGCCAGGAAATAAAAGAGCTGTCTGCACCTCAGTGTTGATTGCAGCTCAATTCACAAATGCTAAGACATGGAATCAACCTAAATGCCCATCAACAGAAGACTGGATAAAGAAATTATGGGATATGTACTCTATAGAATACTATACAGCAGTTAAAAAAGGAAATCCTGCCATTTGCAACAAAATAGAGGAATCTGGAAAACATCATGATGAGTGAAATAAGCCAGTCCCAAAGGGACAAATATCATATGTTCTCCCTGATTGGTGACAACTAACTGAGCACCTAAAAGGAAACCTGTTGAAGTGAAATGAACACTATGAGAAACAATGACTTGATAAGCCCTTTCCTGACGGTTGAGGAACAACTTACTACTTTATTCCTTTTAGTATTTTTGTGTTCTACTTAATACCATTGGGTGAACTCTTTAATTAACACACAATTATTCTTAGATGTTTACATTTAACTGAAAAGTGATCCCTGTTAAACATAAGAGTGGGAATAAGAGAGGGAGGAGATATACAGATTGGCACATGCTCAATTGGACTGACGCCTAATGGTAGAGTTAGAAACGTGCCAGGGGATTCCAATACAATCCCATCAAGGTGGCATGTACCAATGCCATCTCACTAGTCAAAGTGATCAGTTTCAGTTCAAAACTGATCATAATGATAGGATTAAGAGTCAAAGGGATCACATAAACAAGACTAGTGTCTGCTAATACTAACTGATAGAATTAAAAAGGAGAGAATGATCCAACATGGGAAGCAGGATACACAGCAGACCCATAGAATGGCAGATGTCCTAAACAGCACTCTGGCCTCATCATCAGCCCTTAAGGCATTCAGATCTGGCTGAAAAGCCCATGAGAGTATTTCAGGCATGGAAAGCCAAGACACCCTGGCAAAAAAGGGCCTAAATGAAAGATCTCTTTGAGTGAGATCCCAGTGGAAAGAACGGGCCATCAAAGAAGCAGGTACCTTTCTCTGAATGGAAGAGAAACCTTCCACTTTTGACTATAGCCTTGTCTAAATAAGATTGGAGTTGGCGAACTCAAGAGGCTTCCATAGCCTTGGCAGCTCATGACAAGAGCCTCGTGTGATTACTGATGTCATAAATAAGATTGTCAGTTGTTAAATCAACAACAAGAGTCACTATGCACTTACTTCTCATGTAGGATCGCTGTCCTTAATGTGTTGTACTATATGAATTAACTGTATAACTAGTACTCAAACAGTACTTTACACTGTGTTTCTGTGTGGGAGCAAACTGTTGAAATCTTTACTTAGTATATACTAAATTGATCTTCTGTATATAAAGAGAATTGAAAATGAATCTTGATGGAGAATGGGATGGGAAAGACTGTGGGAGATGGGATGGTTGCGGGTGAGAGGGTGGTTATGGGGAAAACCTCTATAATCCAAAAGTTGTACTTTGGGGATTTATATTTATTAAATAAAAGTTAAAAAAAAGTGGAGCAGCCAGGACCCAAGCCAGCACCCTTATGGGATTCTGGCACTGCAGGCAGTGGCTTTACCTGCTAAGCCACAGTGCTGGCCCCTAGAAATACATTTTTTAAAATATCAAAAACAACATATTTTGTTTGATTTCAATAACAACTGGTTGACACCAGGGAAATGAAAGGTCACTAAGCAGATTTCAATGGAAATACTTGCAGTTTGTTGGATGGGTTTAGAAAAAAAAAAACAAACAAACCATGAGGGGTCTGTGCTTTGGCTCAGCAGGTAATGCCACTGCTTAGAACACTGCCATCCCACTCATAGAGGCACTGGTTGCAGACTTGGCTGCTCCACTTCCAAAGCAGCTCCCTGCTAATGTGCCTGGGAGAGGAACAAAGGCTGGCCCAAGTTCTAGGGTCCCTGCACCTGTGCGAGAGACCCAGAAGCTCCTGGCTTCTGGCTTCTAATGGCCCAGCTCTGGGCATTGTGGCCATCTGGGGAGTGAACCAGTGGATAGAAGATCTCTCCCTCTCTGTGTAAACTCTGTCTTTCAAGTAAATACATAACTCTGGGAAAAAAAACACCATAAACTATAATGCATAATCAATTGTACAGTTCTTCCACTTGGAGGGTCAATCTCACTGTGGGTATAACATATTATGCTAAAATATATTCAATATATGGGGCTGTTGCCATAGCGCAGTGGGTTAATCCTCCGTCTGTGGTACTGGCATCCTATATGAGCGCCAGTTCTAGTCCTGGCTGCTCCTTTTCCAATCCAGCTCTCTGCTATGGCCTGGGAAATCAGTAGAAGATGGCCCAAGTGCTTGGGCCCCTGCACCCAACTGGTAGTCTGGGAAAATGCACTTCGTTCTTGGCTTTGAATAGGTGCAGCTCCAGCCATCGCGGCCATCTGGGCAGTGAACCAATGGAAGGAAGACCTTTCTCTCTGTTTCTCCCTCGTACTGTCTTTCAAATAAATAATAAAATCTTTAAAAATATATATTCAATATAAGTGCTAGCAAAGTATTTTAATGTAATCAAAATGGTTTTGCACTTAGTAATTAAGATAGAATATATAATATATATTGAATATATTTTATGCTTTAGAATTTTTGTTTCAAAATTTTTTATACAGGCCAGTGTTGTGGTGTAGTGAATTAAGCTGCTAACTGTGATACCACCATCCCATGTGGGTGCCAGTTTGTGTCCTGGCTGCTCCACTTCTGATCCCGCTCCCTGATAATGGGCCTGGGAAAGCAGCAGACGATGGCCCAAGAGCTTGGGTCCCTGTACCCACATGGGAGACCTGGAAGAATCTCCTGGCTCCTGGCTTCACCCTGACCTAGCCACAGCCATTGTTGCCATTTGGGGAATAACCAATAGATGGAAAATCTCTCTCTCCATCTCTACCTCTCTCTTTGTAACTCTGCCTTTCAAATAAATATACACATCTTTTAAACATTAACTAAAAAAAATAGAAAGAAGTTATGAAATAATTGCACAACAGGACATGTATATAATATATAAGCTTTACATGGGCATATGCATTGGGGGAATGTACTTCTGTTTAGAACTTACATTAGTGCTCAAAAACATTTGATGATAATTACTTGCAGGGGTAGGGAACTATTTTTCAGCCAGATGCTGTTGGGATATTTATAGCATCACTCAAGGACCATACAAAATTATCAACTGAAACACTAGCCTGCTACAGATTTGCTGAATTTCAAGTCCCACCTGCAGTTGCTTTGGCCGGGCCAGGACAGATGATTTTAGTTGTACAGCCGCAGACCAGATGTTCCCCACGCCTGCAACTCTGTCAATTCTGTGGTTGTTCCTTTAGAAACCAGTGTTCAAATTTTTTCTTAGAATGTAATTTTTTCATATGAAAGTAAAGATTTTATTATAGAAAATTTTGTAGTTGTGGTTAAAGAAACAGAAAAAAGGTATATATCTTATTGTCTTACTCACCCAACTTGACAATTTACTAATTTACATGTATAGCATCGTTATGGAATGTATGTATTTGTGAATGCATTTGTGGATGTGTGTGCATTATTTTTGAAACTACATAAACACAGTGCTTCCTAATTAATGCTCAATAAATTGAAAGAGAATGTTATTTTGTAAAGATTGACAAAGATATCAACATTTTTACATATTATAAAATTTAGTTCTAATCTATGATTTAAAGCTATGAAATAGTCTGTTGTAGAACTGGAATGTCTTTTTTTGAAACCAATCCCTCCATTTCTTTCTGCAATAGCAAAACAGACTTTCATAAAAATCTTGTAGATGCATTTGTAAACTGAGATATTTGCCTATCATAAATTCACCTTTTAAATGGTAAAATGAGTTTTATTCTACACAAAGTTCTGCAACCACTTAGAAAATTTTCTTTGTTTTTTATAATATTTATTTATTTGAAAGGCAGAGTCACAGAGAGTGAAGGAGAGAGAGAGAAATCTTCCATCTGCTGGTTTACTCCCCAAATGTCTACAACAGACGGGGCTGGACCATCCCGAAGCTAGGAGCTATGACGAGGGGTCTCCCATGTCAGTGCAGGAACTCAAGCTCTTGGGTCATCCGCTGCTGCTTTCCCTGGAACACTATCAGGGAGCTGGATAGGAAGTGGAGCAACCGGGAGTGGAACCTGTGCTCATACAGGATTCTGGCATTGCAGACAATGGCTTAACTCACTATGCTACAAGGCCAGGCACTCGGAACACTTTTATCAGACTCTGTGGAAGCCACACACCCGTGAGCAGTCTCTCCTTTCTCCCTGTCTCTGGTCTGGGAAACTAAAAATCCTCTTTCTGTTCCGATGGATTTGCCTGTTCTAGACAGAGCCTATAAAAGGCCTCACATAACGTGTGTTGTTTTGTGGCCTATCTCTTTCATGGAGCATGCTATTTTTATTGTTCACTCATATTGCAGTATGAATCAGAAGTTTATTTTTTTCTAGGGCTAATATTCCGTTCTATGGATAACCACAATGCATGTGCAGTCAGAGGTACAATTTTGCCATTTGG
Organism: Oryctolagus cuniculus; assembly: GCF_051225735.1. Taxonomy (NCBI): domain Eukaryota; kingdom Metazoa; phylum Chordata; class Mammalia; order Lagomorpha; family Leporidae; genus Oryctolagus; species Oryctolagus cuniculus. The sequence continues at coordinate 157,658,026 of NC_142872.1, read as the reverse complement.
AGAGTCAAATAACTTCCAAATATATGTAGTATAAATATCATTAAAGTATCTTAGTATAAGTAAATTGATTATTATGCCACTAATAAATGTTTGGTATATGGTTTGTGATTGACTAATTTGTTGTATCCCATTGAAGCAGATTTGAGTTGTTCCATATTTGGGCTAGGAGAATATTGCTGCCATTTTACCACAATTTTTATACAAATTTTTGTTTAAATAACTGTTCTAATTTTTTTGGTGTATCCCTAGGAGTACATTTGCTGGATCCCATAATTCCATGAGTAACTGATTGTGGAACTCCCAATCGTTTTACTTCACTTTTGTATCTGCAAAAAAATAGAGTTTAATTTCTCTATTGTCCTTTTTTTAAGCCTTAAGGAATAATTTTAAGATTTCTTGTAAGATAGACCTGCTAGCTATTTCCTAAGTTTTTATTTTTTAAATTTGAGAATTTCTTAATTTTGTTCTTATATTTGAAGGATAGATTTGCTGATCGCAAATTTCTTGATTGACTGTCTTTTTCTTTTGAATGGTTTTTAGCTGTTTTCTCTAACTCCTTTTCTTTGTGCAGCACCGTATGTAGATGCTGGTATACTTGGCAGGGTTTCCCATGTCTCTAGACTTTGTTCCATTTTCTTTTTGTTTTTCTTACACTTCCTAATCTCTATTGACCTATATTTAAAATATTTTGATTTCTTCCACTTTCCTATATCTGCTTTGAGCACTTCTAGTGATTTTTTAAAAAATATTTATTTATTTAAAAGGCAGAGTTACAGAGAGGCAGAGATAGAGAAAGGGAGAGAGAGGGGTCTTCCATTCACTGGTTCACTCCTCAGATGGCCGCAACAGTGGGAGCTGAGCCGATCTGAAGCCAGGAGTCAGGTGCTTCTTCCAGGTCTCCCACGTGGATGCAGGGGATCAAGGACTTGGGCCATCTTCTATTGCTTTCCCAGGCCACAGCAGAGAGCTGGATTGGAAGTGGAGCAGCTGGGATTCAAATGCGCCCATGTGGGATGCTGGCACTGCAGGCACACTTTTACTCACTATGCCGCAGTGCCAGGCCCTCTAGTGAAATTTTCATTTCAGTTGTTAGGATTTTAAACTCCCTAATATTAAAAAAATAGATTTATTATATTTGAAAGGCCAAGTTACAGAGAGAGGAAGAGAGAGATCTTCCATCTGCCGGTTCACTCCTCAAATGGCTGCAATGGCAGAATGGCTGGGGCTGAGCCTGACTGAAACCATGAGCCAGGAGCTTCATCCGGGTCTCTCATGTGGTTTGCAGGTCCCAGGGACTTGGGGAAGCCGGGGATTGAATTGGCAGTTGTACAGGATGCTAGTATCTCAGGTGGTAGCTTTACTTGCTACACCGACCCCAAAACTCCATAATTTTTAAAACATATGTTGGCCTCTTTATTGGTATTCCCTGTGATGATACTTCTCTCATAAACTCCTAGTATCTTTGGACATTTTGACTTTGGTTCTTTGAACATACTTTAAATCACTCTTTAAGTCTTTGGTAAGCAAAATGTCTGGACTTCTTCAGTGACAGTTTTTACTGAAAATTTAATGAGATGACGCTGGCTCCTATCTCCTCTGGGTTTTTGTTGCTGTTGCCATTTGCTGTTTCTTTGATAATTTCTGTTTATTAATTCTGTGAAATATATGTTTCTTGTCTTGTGTGGCCATTTGAGATCCTGCTCAGTCAGCCTAGGGTCACCTAATCATTAGAAAAGTATTTCTTCAGATGCCTAAATATTAGGAAGGCATTTCTTTAGGAACTTAAAAGTCTCTGATTCTTTGCAATAGACTGTGTGGTTCTTGGAGTACAGCTTCAGTAGTCAGCCAGGCCATTTCTAACTCCACTTTTGATGCCGCTCTTGTTTGTGTGGAGTTTCAAGGTTAACCGCAGTGGTGTGCTCAGGGATTTCCAAGGTCTCACTCAGCAGGCACACGGCCCTGGAAATGTCCACAGGTCAGCAAGTACACGTGAACTTTCAGCTTCCCAGGACTGTGTTGAAGCATTTCAAAGCCACACAAATCCATATCCCTCAGATTTTCCTCTTAATATATTAGCCCATGGTCCCAACTGTTGCCCACCAATTCAGGGAGCTGCCTTGTAAAACAATTGTCTCTTTGTTTCCAGCTAAAATCACTGGAGGGTACACAATTTTCACTGGTCAGACTCAGTGGATTTCAGTGAGGGTGGCTTGGAGATTTGTCTTTCCAGAAACCAGCAGACAAGTCAAATAATTTAAATTCTCTGAGAATAGGGCTTTGAAGGCAACCTGTGTCCTGCCTGTTCTTACGGCTACCAGGATGCTGGTTTTCCTTGTAATTGGACTTCTGACATTCACCATGCAGGTACCACAGAAAGGATGAGAATGAGGAGAGTTTAAATTCCATAGACATCACCGATCCCACACATATTCAATACTTCTTCCATAAGTGCTTCCCTCAACTGCTGCAGACCTGTGTTTTATTTCCAGAGTATTGAAAAAGTTGCTATCTGAAAATTTTGCCATGATTTCCACTGCTTTTCTTTGGCAGACAATTTTCAGAAGTCCTAGTTCTGTCACTTTCACTGTTATCTCCCTGTTAATCTCCTTTAAGCTTTTAAAGCCACATGAAACAAGTTCCTTTTAAAAAGTTGTTCCAATTTCTATTTACATCAGCAACCATGATGGCACCCAAATAACAGTATATTATAGTTTTGATGATTTTTGCCGAAGATATTTTGTTAAGGTATGAATATTAAATTATTAGAAAGTTAAGAGAAAAGCACCTGAGGCATTAAACTTGAAGCAAAGTAGCACATTTGCTTAGTACTAATTGTAGATGAGTGGCTCAGTGGCTAAAGTACTGTTTCCCAGGTGCTGGATTCTCTATGCACAATCAGATTCTTCCTGCTGCACACGTTGCAATTGGAGGCATGGAGTTAAACCAGAGAACAAAGTAACTTTTATTAGTAGAACATCTACCATGTTCTAGTTGACAAAATATACAAATGAGCCTGTTGCCTAGAGAGTGAGATAGAGAATTAGGTAGAAATTTAGAATGCTGTGTAATTAGTGTTTTTTTTTTTTTTTTTGGTCTGTGTTGATAAAAATTAGATTTACTAAGCATTTATTTTGCTCATGATTTTTTTTGCAATATCCCAATTAATTCTCACAACAAGCCTATGAGATAAATGTGCATTCCGAATAAAAATGGATAGATTAAAACCAATTATCTTCCATCTAAATGGTATCTAATACTGATAAACTTTTTTCTCATCTTTAAGCTGCATTCTCAACTGAAAGTTACAGTAATAGAATTATCTAACTTATAAACTTTTTGAGTAGATTAAATGAAGTTTTATATTTATAAATTTGAATATTAGTATAGAAAAGGTGCTCAATAAGCATGAGCTATTGTTAATATTGTGTTTTTTTTTTTTTCTCTTTTTAAAGATGGGAAACTTAAAGTTCAGAGAGGTAAAGTAACTTATTCAAGATAGTTGGGTCACACAGTATGAGGCAGAAACATTTTGAACTCAGGTTCAGCTTTGCAACTTATTCCACTATGAATTTTCTAAGGGAAAATCACTTAAGGTTTTAAAATTTGCATTTAATATGATCACTTTGGAAGCATCTAGATGTAAATGTGTTTTCACATTTACTTGGAAAATATCTCTTGAGTATCTATTAATAGTGAATGCTGTCCACTAATTAATTCAGGTGATTAACTGATACAGTAGTTTCAATGGAGAGAGTGAGGGGGAGAGAGAGAGAGAATTCCTGCATCTCAAGAACTCACTATTTTGTGGGAAATACAACTTTTATGCAGTTTCCTGTAGAACAGCACAAAATTATCTTCAGTGAGAACCACAATGAAGCAAAAGTTAAGTTTAAAAACTGTATTTTGTCTGTGAAACAAAAAGTAGGGTGGTACAATACATTCCTTTTAAATCATCTAGATCCTAATCTTACAAATTTGAAGAGTGGACAAATACCTATGGGGCAGGCTCATGGGTTTTGTGCCCTAGATTCTTGTTCACTGTGATTAGTGTTTGCTTTGGAGTGTAACACACAAAACCCAATTCTGCTATTACCAGAGAAAAAATCTGCAAGATCTTTAATGCAATCAAAAAACACAATCCCACATGACTTTCTTTGGAAGAAATAATTCTTGTGTTAAAAAGAAGCTATATGATAGAAGTTAAGTGTGAAATTAGTATAAACCAGGTATTTGATAAAGATGTTTGTATCCATTCTTGCATTTAATTCTTATAGCAGCATTGAGAAAATGTCCTGTTTCTATCCTCGTTTTCCATTTGCGTTGACCCAGAGTCAAGCTGGTTGTCACTTTGGAAGACGGAGCTGAGTTGGGCCATGAAATCAAATTGGAACTTTTCACAGGGGATCTTTCAAAGCAGTTCCAGAGAGGGAGCCAGACTGACGTTTTTCATATCAGTCCCCTCCTATCCACCCAGAGATATTCCTTCATAAAATTTATTACTTTATTACTACCTTAGTTCCTGATTTTAAATAGGTGTTTCTTTAATATTTGTGAAAGAAACAAATTTTAGAGTAAAAAATGACTCTAAAGTAAATGACACCCTTGGCATTCATTTCACAAAATGAAAAATTGTACTCACATAAAAAGAACTATACATGAATGTTTAGAGCAGCTGTACCTGCAACAGATCTGAACTGTAAACAATCAACATGTCATTCAGTGGATGAATGTTTAAACAAGCTGTGTTTTGTTCAAACAATACAATGAAAACAAAACCCCCACTACTGATGCAACAACTTGGGCAAATCTCAAAGGATTTATGCTGAGTAAAAAAAAAAAAAGTTAATTTCAAATGATTACATTTAATATGAACTCCAGAGATGACAAAATTATAGAAGAATAGATTGGCCGGTGCCGTGGCTCAATAGGCTAATCCTCCGCCTTGTGGCGACGGCACACCGGGTTCTAGTCCTGGTCGGGGCGCCGGATTCTGTCCCGGTTGCCCCTCTTCCAGGCCAGCTCTCTGCTGTGGCCCGGGAGTGCAGTGGAGGATGGCCCAAGTGCTTGGGCCCTGCACTCGCATGGGAGACCAGGAGAAGCACCTGGCTCCTGGCTTCGGATCTGCGCGATGCGCCGGCCGCAACGTGCCAGCCGCAGCGGCCATTGGAGGGTGAACCAATGGCAAAAGGAAGACCTTTCTCTCTGTCTCTCTCTCTCACTGTCCACTCTGCCTGTCAAAAAAAGAAGAAGAAGAAGAATGGATGATGCGATTCAGCAGGGAGAGACGTGGCTGCACCTACAAAGGAATAGTGTAAGGAATTCTTTGATGGAACTGTCCTGTGTGTTGATTCTGGAGTGGTCATGCAAAGTACATGCAAAGTACATATGTGGTTAAACTGCATATAGCTAAGTTCATACATGCACACGTGAATACATATAAAGCAGATACAATCTGAATAAGGTTGGTGGGTTCTAGAAATGTCAGTCTCCTGGTTATGACAGTGAACTAGCTTTAGCTGTGTTAGCAATGGAGAGAATGGGTGGAGGGTAGAGAGGGTGTCTTTATATTATTTCTTACAGTTGGTTGGCCTTTATTGGTGTAGGTGTTTACTACTATGAAGTAAACATTTTTTTAAAAATCTCATTTATATTATTTATTTGAAAGGCACCAAAAGAATGACAAATACAAAGAGCTCACATCTGCTGATTCACTCCCCATATCCCCACAAAAGCTGGGATTGGAGTAGGCTAAAGCCAGCAATCAGGAACACAGTTCACATATCTCACATGGGTAGCAGGGACCCTACTACTTGAACCGGCATCTGCTGTCTTCTAGGGTGTGTGTTAGCAGGAATGTGGTATCAGGACCTGCACCTAGGAACTCTGGTGTCCAATGGGGGCTTCCCAAAGCAGCAACTTAATTTCTGCCCCAGGAGCTCACCCCTGTTGTGAGATATCTTAACAGTGTCTTCTGCCTTCTGAGGAGCTGCTGCCTGTCGTAAAACTGAAAGATCTGGTGAGACCCCAATGCATTCATAGTGCTTGCAGAGAAGGTTGAGGGAATGGGAACAAAGGTAGTGAGGATATAAGTGAGGTGAGGGGAGTTTAAAGGAATTCTCTTTTACTTGTTTCTGTTTTCTTAGGGGCATGGGAGGCCAGATGAAATCTATGGAGGAGAAGGTTCAGATATGATGATAGGGAAGGTGTGCAACAGTTTTGAAAATGATTGGGAATGTGAAGCACCCACAGAGAATAGTAATAGGACTGCTCTCACAACTAGGAGCCTTCTTTGGGGGAACGACTTTGGCATTTTAAAGTATTTTTATATGAATATGTATGAGCATTTCCCCCAGCCTAGCTTGTTCTGAAACTTAACAAATGGGGACTCATTTAACCAACATGATTTGTCCTTCAAGGACTTTGATGAAGGAGCAGGGAGGCAAAGGAGTTGAGGACTGCTGAAGGCAGTTTTGATGATGAGCCAAGGACTCTACACTGGGAAGGAAGGTAGTAGATAGTGGGATGAGGGTAGGAGAGTAAAAAATGGCAGTCTTATGGAATGTGGATCCTAATGGAGTCAAAGAATTACCAGAGTTTTGGGAACAGAGGAATGTTCTGGAGATTAATTCATGGAGAGGAAAGGAATTTGGGGTATGGCCAGTGACTTAGTGGGATTAGAAGGAAAACACAAATTATTGATGGGTGAACAATCAAGAAAGTGAGAAGCAAGGGTGAGGGAAATGCTGTCCTAGTGGATGTTCAAATCACCAAGACAAGACTAATATTGGAGAGAGTGACCATGACCCAGGAGTTTCATGCCCAAGGATGAATACCACTGCCATCTTCATGATAAGGCTGTGACCAAGGTCTACTGAGTATCATTGTGCAGAGTACTTAACTGGGACTCTCAAAGATAAAACAGTTAGCCCAAGATTTTAGATACATCAGACAACCAGGAGTTCAAGGAAAATTTTTTTTCTAGAAAGAAGACATTTCATATTTTAGAGCTTGGCAGGCTGTGTCAATTCAGTAGAAATAAAAGTATTCCACTAGGGAATATGCTGGAGATGAGAAAGTGCTTCTAGTTAGCTCTGAGGCTTCACAGTAATTCTCAGAGATATACCTCATACCTTTCTACTCTGCAAGACGGTCAGCTTTGCCTACCTTCGAAAACAGAGCAGTTACTCCTGGATGCCAGGACTGCAGGGTTGAAACATGGCTTATCCACTTCATCAGTAATCAGAAGGCAGGCTCACCTGCTGGAAACTGTTCTTTTTCTTTTCTTTTCAAGGTTTATTTATTTATTTGAAAGGCAGAGTTACAGGGAGAGAGAGAGGGAGGGAGACAGAAAGGGAGGTCTCCAATTTCTCATTGTTTTACTTCCCAAATGGCTGCAATGGCCAGAGTTGATCCAGGCTGAAGCCATGAGCTAGGAGCTTCTTCCTGGTCTCACACATATGTGCAGGGGCCCAAGGACTTGGGCATCTTCCACTGCTTTCCCAGGTGCTTTAGCATGGAGCTGGATCAAAAGTGGAGCAGCTGGGATTTGAACTGGCATCCATACAGGTACCAGCACTGCAGATACAGCTTAACCTACTACATCACATCATCAGCCGCAACTATTCTTTTTCTAAGCACCTTCTCCATTAGGGGCAAACAGAGAGAAGTCCTGATCCCCCAGAAGGAGGTGGCTGCCTGCAGGAGGCTGCATAGGTGGATAGAGCAAAGGTAGGCATCATGAGATTCTGGAAATCACTCTTCTCAGAGGTCTGTCATGGAGTGGTCATGTTTGTTGGAGCTTTATGTAAGCCTGACTTTGAACCAAAACTGGATGATTTTCCTGAGTACTCTTTCCAATGAAATTAAGTTAAATTAGTACACTTTAAAGCAAATTAAATGAATTCCACTATGCTTCCCCACTAAAATCTAGAAAATCATTTCAAATGGTAGAGGAGTACTTATCACCTAAAATTTTTCTAATAATAACATATTCAATTAACCTTAAAATATTACATATGCACAAAGAGAAATAAACAGACTTCATAACCAAAGAACCAAATTCTAACTCTGCCTCTCTTGGGTGGGGACTATTCAATGGTTACATAACATACATATGCTTCCACATTGTCTTCCACATAAAGCGATTCTTGCTTCACATTCACAGTATTGTTTGGAGAAGCAATTGGGAGGAACAGGCAAAACATACAACTGTGTACACAAACGGACATTCTCTTCTCTTCATTTCTGTCTCAAATATCTCAGTTACTCAAAGTCTCAATGTAAAGGCTCTAGAACACCCAGCCACGGAGAATCAAAATGATGATATGATGATGACAACAGTCAGCACAGGAGCCAGACTGTGTTGCTGGATGCTTTACATATTTACCTTACTTCAAGTTCTCATCTATGCCAAGAAGCAGATATTATCCCATTTGTAGAACTGAAACCAAGGCTGCACAGTTAAATAACTTCACTAAATGATGTACACTGTGGAACTAGCTTGATGATCTGGTATTCTGTGGGAGCTTCTGTGTTGTTATCAAGTGTTTGATGACCAGCCACTAACCATCAGGTGTGAGATTAATACATGGGAGGTTGTTTCCTTAGGGAAAAAGTCCTAACACCTAGGTCATGTCCCTTCCATCCATGCTTCCTCCTTACCCATATTCCCAATCCTCTTGTTTCTCATATCGTACGAGATATCATCTGTTTCACACTCTTTCCTAGCAGTGTTAGCAATCTTCACCTGCCTGTCATGATCTCAGGTGCCTCAATAGCTGTATAATATTAGAAAAGTCAGCTGACCGTGCCAAAGGAGAGAAAAAAAGTGAAATAAAAGAGAGAAGAGAGAAGAAAGGAGAGAACAAGGGAGGACAGAAAGCACAGTCCTTGCTGGGAAATTTATATTTGTTATCTCATGTAACTTTTCACACCAAGAAGACAGCAAAGAAGTTACAGTATTACATAATTAACAGCAAGAGTTTAGTTCTAGGGTGGAGAAAGATCAATTAGGTCATGATTCAGGGCTGAGACTGATGTCAGAGATGGAGCATAACATGGAACAAGCAGTGTGCATGTATCACCAAAAATGATGTGTGTGCAATTGTGTGAATGTCCTAAGGTCTTCATCAGAGAACCTGGGGAGTGGTATTCCCACTCCCCTTTGCCATGAGCAACTTGTCATTCACTCACAGCCCTGGCCACTAACAGTCAAGGACCTCATGCAGCAGGTGTAGTGAGAGGTAGACAACAAGCAGTACCCACATTGTAACAGGCCATGATTTACTCCAAACTCAAAGCTATACCCTAATCAGGAACCACATGGTAAGATGAATTAATGTATGTGTTGTTAAATGCTGAAAAATAACGAGGAAGACAGTTGATAGGATTTAAGCAGCTGGGTGGCTGTACCCCTGGGCTATTGAAATGCTTTGGGGGAGGCAGGTGGAGGCACAATTTCAAATGGAGAATTTGTTTAGAAGGAATCAATCTGCTTTCAAAGGATTTCAGATCAAGTAGAATAAGCACACTCATACAGCTGAGACCCAGTCTATGACTCTCAGGAGATGAAGGTGTTGGTGACAGATCTTTAAGGGTGGAAAATTGCTATTCCCAGTGACCACATTTGAAAAACCATGGCCCACTGAATAGGTCTGAGATTCCCAATGGAAGCTGACCTTCCTGAACATTTGAGGTAAAACCAACCCCTTTTAATCTGCAACTTCCAGAGAGGTTGTGCCCTTTATATTTATGAGACACCAACTGGGAGGGAAGGAATCATTCACAGGGCTCATAGAAGGAATAATAAGATAGAGTCACAGTTTTGAGGGAGAGTAAACAAGGAAAAATAGCTATCAAAATTCAATCGCTACTACAAAATACATGCGCACACACACACACACACTTTGGGAAAAACAGTTGTTTTTATTTCACAAAGTTGAAAAGATATCAGTATTTTACAAGCTAACAGCACTGTGTCATCACAAATATTTCCGGAATAACTTTGTAGTACAATTGGTATAAATAGTACAATCTGGCACAACAAGAGTTTTTAATGATAATGTTTAACTGTCAAGATAAATCAAGTTAAATAGGGTTGTTTTCTATTTAACATGGTAGCAAAGTATTAATACTTTTAAGATATATTTCTTCCAAATTAATTTATTTAACAAATATTTATATTGCTCACCTCTGTGCTAGGCATTGGGAATATGACTGTGGTTAGAGACAAAGCATTCTTGCCTTTACAGAGTTTATTGTTTGGATAAAGAGAGAAGGAAGCTGTGGCAATACCCTGAGATGACGTCTCCAGCTGGGGAGAGAGGCTCCGAGAGGGCATTGGAGGAGCTCCGTCTCCATTCTGGGACGAGTGTCTAGGGAGGACCCCAGTGATCCCCGTCTTGTCTTCACACCCTTGAGCACGCTCCCCTCCTGAAGTGTGGGCTGGATTACTGACCACCTCTGATTAACAGAATACCGCAGAAGCAAAGGTTTTCCATTGAGCTTAGGTTGAAAACAACTGTGTTTTCCTTTGCGGATGTATTTGCTGTCTCTTTTCCTCTCTCTCTTTCTGCTTGCCCTGAGGGCGGCTAGGTGCCAGCTAGTGAAACAGCCCTGCTGAGAGACCCTCATGGCAAAGATCAAGGCCCATGAACAACCACAAGAGTGGGCTTCCCAGCATCCACTCCCCCCCCCCCAAGTCAAGAGTCAGATGAGACAGCTCTTTGCTGACAGCTGCACGGCCTCAGGGAACATACCTGCTCTGTGATAGGAATAAAAACGGAGGAGACCTCCTCAGAGCTTCCCTGCGCCTTCAGGCTCTGTCTACCCAATCCTCTTTCCCCCTTCTCCCCTTTCATAGGCCTCAGGCCCCTGCACGCTCTGAAGGCTCTTCTTCTCCTTTTGTTTTTCACAGATGTTTCCTCAATAAATCTCCTGCACATGAAGTCACCCTTGTCACCTGCTTCTCTGGAGGATCCAAACCAATGCAGCTCCTGGAACCTACCTGGATGAGTCTCAGATGGCGGTGCAGCTCTGAAAGTCATGGCTGGGCTCCGGGCGATGTTTGAGCAAAGATTTCATCGTGGAACAGTCCCTCGTCCTGCGTAAATCCCACAGAGCCATTAGCAACCATTATCTTACTGAAATAAGCCAGTCACCCAAAGACAGAAATCGTATGTTTTCCCCTATCTGCGGTAACTATTAGTACAAAAAAAGCAATGTATCATAGCAAAATTGGCATTTTGAGATTTGGTTATTGCTTCCCTGTCTCTACCGTTGAGGAAGAGTGTTTTTTTTTTCTTCATATTTTCTGTTGAATTCTTTACTTACTGGGGGGTTAAGGTTATGATTATAAAATAAATGGAGAGTATGTCATTGTAAAAATGAAAAGAAAAAGAAGAAAAGGAGGAGGGAGGGTAGACAGGGAAGTATCACTGTGATCCTAAATCTATATATGTGACATACATGAAAATTGTACCCCTTCTATAAATAAAGCAATCAAAAATCACCCAGAACTAGTACCCCTGCTGGACTCAGCCCTTGGCGAGGAGCACACTGGGGGAGGTACGGCCTTGGTGTGAACACCAAAGGATGGCAGAAGGAAAGAGGGCCCCAGTTACTGCACCATTTATATAATTTGTTCCTTTCTAGCGTAGCACAACAGTCAGAAATGATAGTAATGATGACAACTATAATGTATCATGACTATTATGAAAATACTCATAAAGCACTCATGAAATGCAAATAAAGCAAAGTTCTAAATCCTTCTCATATTGTTATCTCATTTAAGTCTCTTTATTACCATATATTATAAGGTTGTTCCCAGTTTACAGGTGATAAAATCGAAGCATAAGCTGGGTAAGAAAAGGGGTAAAGTCAGGTTTTGAGCCCAAACCACGCTACCTCTAGAATCATGTCCTTACCCATCAAATCCAGTTCAATCTGCTTTATAAATATTATCTGTTGGGGCCAGTGCTGTGGCATAACAGGTAAAGCTACTGCCTGCAGTTATAGTCCTGGCTGCTCTCTGCCATTTCCGATCCAGCTCTCTGCTATGGCCTGGGAAAGCAGCACAATATGGCCCAAGTGCTTGGGCCTCTGCTCCTGCATGGGAGACTCGGAAGAAGTTCCTGGCTTCCTATTGGCCGGCTTGCAGCCATTTTGGGAGTGGACTGGAAGATTTCTTTTTCTCTCTTCCTCTACCTCTCTGTAACTTTACTTTTCAAATAAATAAATAAATAAATCTTTTTTGTTGAAAGCATTTATTTAATGAATATAAATTTCATAGGTACAGCTTTTTGGAATATAGCAGTTCTTCCCCCCCATACTCGCCCTCCCACCCCAACTCCCATCCCACCTCGTACTCCCTCTCCCATCTCATCCTTCACTAATATTCATTTTTAAATATCTCTATATACAGAAGATCAACTCTATATAAGTAAATATTTCAACAGTTTGCACCCACACAGACACAGACACAGAAAGCATAAAGTACTGTTTGAAGACAAGTTTTACTGTTAATTCCCATAGTACAACTCATTAAGGACAGAGATCCTACATGGGGAGCAAGTGCACAGTGACTCCTGTTGTTGATTTAACAATTGACACTCTTAATAAATAAATAAATGTTAAAAATTACTATCTGTTATTTAATTTCCATACTAGTCCTGTAGAAAATGGATATGTTTTGGTGTTACACATTAACTGGGGAGAAAGGTGAGCCTCAGAGAGTTTTGCTACATGTGAACTTCACACAATAATACTGATGCTTATATACTTTCTATAACATAACCCTTCCTTTGGAGGGAAGGAAAGAAAGAAAAGAGGTAAGGAGGGAAGGAAGGAGTGAAGGGAGGAAGGAAGGGAGGGAGTGAGGGAGGAAAGGAGAAAGGAAGGAAAAGAGGGAAGAAGGAAGGAAAGAGAAAAGGAGGAAGGGAGAGATTTTTCTAACACAGCCAGTTTATGTTTCTATACTGCAAGTTTGAGATCCAGGTGCCTTCCCATTGATAGAGTAGCCCTTTTATTTATCCCATGAACTGATGTGTTTTTTGAAAGCAAAGGAGAGCATTATTACTAATTTAATTGAGCAATAGATTCAAATTCAGACCAGCTGGGGCGTACTGTCACTTAACACTTCATAGGTCAAGCTTGCATCTCCAGGTAGGGACAGGGATGGGGGAAGCATCTGTGACACAGAGTCCAAATTCATCAGTTGGCTCAAGGCAGAAGGGTCTACATCAGTGAAGAGGCATGTTCAGGACCACTGTGAGTGGTTAACACAGGCTGGGGAAGGAAGTAGATGGTGGGCAGGGAACAGTTCACAGGCAGGTTCAAGTTTATAGCTTAAAGAGGAGTGAGAGGTACTAATGTTCTGTTACAATGTAGAGTAATTATAGATAACGTCAAATTACTGTTTGTTCTGTTAAACAAAACTGGAAGTTAAGATTTTGGATGTTTTCATTATAAAGACATGTTAAATGATAGAAAGGCAAATATATTTACCATAATTGGACTTTATACAATGTATGTGTGCAATGAAAATTCACATAAGGCCCCATAAGTATGTACAATTTTTATGTCTTAAGTTTTTTAAAGTTTCATTTAGAATTTGAAAAGAAATGCTTATATGAATTTGAAGAATGAAATAAAAACCTTTCAAAATAGATCACAGAATCTACCTTTAATGATGTATAGCTAAGAATAATGCTGATTAAGGCAATAAAGAGCAAAAATAGCCAATGTACACAAGTTATGCAATAAAATAAGAATTTATATGCTGCTTATAAATAATTGGCAATAGTGAAATTTAATATAGCTGAACTTGTGCCCAAGTTGTACAATGAAACAATGATAGGTCTTTGTTAAAGTACAGTATTAAATAAAAGTGATCTACACAAATTCAAAAATAACTCCATTAAATTAATTGGACATTGTGATCATATTGCTAAACATAATTGATTCAATAGCATTTAATTATCCCTATTAGTAGGCAATAGAAAATAGTAAATGTTTTAGAAGCTATATTAGAATGAAATTGACTGTAACCAGACTTATTCTTAATATTATGATTTGACAGAATGTGTTTTAACTGCCTAGTGGAATAATGCACACACAATTTTGAAAAAGTCACTTAAATTTTTATTTGGTTTCATCCATTAGGACTTGAAAATTATTAGTCCCCGAACACACCTCAATTGTATTTGAAAGAATCAGCATCATTAATCTGTCTTGTTTTGTTTTCCTTTCCAGGTGATGATGTCTTTAGAAGTTGAAGGTAATTGTTTATATTTACATAAATGAAAAATGCCATTTATGGTGTTCCACATTTCTTCAACAATATGTTTATTCCCTGTGACTTTACCAGATCAACAGAGTTTTACAACAATAGTTTGGAGATGGAAGAGATGAAATCCAGATCATGAGAGGCAAATCACCATTACTGACACCACCAAAACTCTTCCTGCCTTCCAGATATGTCAGGAAGACATGTTCTGAAAGCCTGTCTTGCTCTTTACAGAAAAAAAATGTACAGGGACTCCATGGTGAATGTGAATTTGGGTGCTGTTATGGAGTGTTAAAGGAGTCTTCCTGGAAAATGCTATTTTAATCTATGGCTCTATTGTTTTATTTGGTGCCCTGGCAGAGGTTACATGAGGAGCAGCTCTGCATACTGAGATTCTGGATAACTGAGGGCCATGACTGGCATAGGTACAGTACGAGATGAATGACCGTGAAGAGTGTGGTGGAAGAGGAGGTGCCGCGTGATACTATAAAGTGCTTGCACAAATGGTGATTTAGTCTTAGCAACTGATTTCCAATTTAAGTAGTAACTAAACATTTCATGGAAAAATTTAGGGAAAGGTAGGGCAGTTGAAGAACATTACATTAGATAAACTTTAGGGTCTCATTTTAGTTCTAAATCATTTTTATAACCTAGATCTTTTATACAAAGAAATAGGTCCAAGTAGGGTTAAATGACTTGACTAAATTTCTATACCCATTTTCCCCATGATGTTTGTTCTGCTTCATTTATGCTACTAACCAGCATGGATTCAAACTCTAGCCTGATTACTTTCCTGTTGTACTACTCTGGGAAAATTATTTAACTTACTGGATCCTCAGTTTGTGTATCTTCAAAGCAATGATAAATGCATTCCCAATTACAATAGTTCTACACATTAAATGAGACAACACATATAAAATTTTGAGTAAACAAAATGTGACTAAGAAGTACTGAGTTTTCACTAATTCTCATGTCCTTCTCTTACAGTATGTCTGAAATATCTTTCTTTTCCCATAAGAATGTCATTTTGTTGAACACATACTGCATGTTATATTTCCCTTTGTATAACTCTCAGTGCTTTCCTCAATACCTAACTCAAGTAAATGCTCCATAAATATTAGCTATAATAATGGAAATCAGGATTCTCTCTCTCTTTTGTTTTTGAAGATTTATTTATTTATTTGAAAGGCTGAGTTACAGAGAGACAGAGACAGAGGGAGAGAGAGAGAGAGAGAGAGAGAGAGAGAGAGAGAGAGAGGTCTTCCATCTGCTGGTTCACTCCCCAGATGACTGCAACAGCCAGAACTGAGCCAATCCAAAGCCAGTAGCCAGGAGGTTCTTCTTGGTCTCCCTCATGGGTGCAGGTGCCCAAGGACTTGAGCCATCTTCTACTGCTTTCCCAGACCACTGCAGTGAGCTGGATCTGAAGCGGAGCAGCTGGGACTTGAACTGGTGCCCAAATGGGATGCTGGTACTGCAGGTGGTGGCCTTACCTACTGTGCTACAGCACCGGCCCCAAGGATTCCCTTTTGAAATTAAGATAGTCTGGGAGTGTAGTGAGATCCCCTTTGATGGTTTAATATTTCATTGCTATCAGTTATTTTTTTAAAGATGTATTTATTTATTTGAAAGGCAGAGTTTCAGAGAGGCAGAGTCGGAGAGAGAGAGAGAGAGAGAAAGAGAGAGAGAGAGAGAAGCCTTCCATCCACTGGTTCACTCCCTAGACAGCCGCAATGGCTGGAGCTGTGCCTATCTGAAGCCAGGAGCCAGGAGTTTCTTCAAGGTCTCCCATGCAGGTTGAGGGGCCCAAGGACTTGGGCCATCTTGTACTGCTCTCCCAGGCCATAACAGAGAGCTGGATTGGAAGTGGAGCAGCCTGGGGTCAGACCAGTACCCATGTGGGATGCTGGCACTGCAGGCAACAGCTTTACCTGCTATGCCACAGCGCTGGCCCTGCTACCAGCTATTTCTTAGCTTAAATTACTTGATTGCATTGTTAAACTTGGGAAAGTTATCTAGAAGGTGAATGCCAGGCAATGTAGGTACAGGTGTGGTACAAAATTGAATCGTTCTGGTCTTTCATTCCATCATTCATTGAATGAATAAGTAATGAATTCCTACTCTGTGCCTTTGTGTATGTGAGGATAAAACAAGCAGCACAATTGGACCATAGGGTAGAGTAGGCTGTACCGCTAACGTAGAAGTAACGTCCTAACTCTTGGAAATGTCTAACAGGTAATAAACAACCTTCTAAATGCTTTGTTCATTGACTCAGTTATCAGGAACTGTTATGCTTAGTGAAATAAGCCAGTCTCCAAAAGAAAAATATCATATGTTCTCTCTGATAATGTGGTAGTTAATATAGAATATAAAAAATGTGTAGGAATGGACATCTTATGATTCGATTGCTATCTTTTAGCCCTTGTTTATATCCCTGTGGATCTGTGATCTTTCTATTTTTTACTTATTGAATATTATGGTTAGTGGTGCATTAAGCCTGTGGTTATAGAGAGGAGTGAAATTGTTTTTGCAAAAACTGAAGAAACAAAGAAAGGAAGGAAGGAAGTAGCTTGAAGGAGGGAGAATAGGAAGCAGGGAAGTATGGTTACCCTCTTAGAATTGTAGTTATGAGATACATGATCTGCTTTATTAGTATAAATAAAGATTAAAATAGAAAAAAATCTCAGTAAGTTCTGTTAGTGTTTCAATTTTTGCAAAGAAAAACATGTTATATAACTTGCTAATTATTATACAGTAGCAGCCAGGGTAGGGCACTGAACCCCGGTGGTTCCAGATCACCTCTTCATAAAAAATCTAATTCTAAGAGAAAAGATTCCATTGAAGACTAGGTTAGGAAAGCGTCATGGAAGGGCAAGTGGTCGCACAGTTAGTAAGGTAGTATAGATAGTATAGATTAGTGATTTAAAACAGAGCCTCTGGATTGCAAATCCAGGATCTGAATCCCACCTCTGCCTTTAGTAACTATATCTCGGAGATGAGTTACTTGCTGTTCCTATGCCTCAAATCCTTCAACTAGAAAGTGAGGCTAATGATTCATAACTTGCAGGATTTTATATAAAGATAAGACAAATTGAAGTGTATACAGTGTCTCAAAACCGAGATCAATAAATTACAGCCATAGATGGATTTGTAAGTGCAGATATAGATTAGATGTCACATCTTAGTGGCAAGGAAAATCAATAACCAAGTCATGGTTGCAGAAAGAAAATAACTTGGTGCTCTGGCAAGCAAAGAAAAGAAGGTCTCATTGGATCTCTCACAAGGTAAGAGCAAGGTGACCCTCAGAAACCTTTACCTGTTCCACAGGTACCTTATTGTTGGCCTGGCAGTGACTTTTTTTCTGAAATGGTCATAATCATATTGGACTGTAATATGGTGCAAGACTGAGTGAAGGAGAGAATCCAGCACCTCAAATGGTCTTGGTTGAATCCATATCTATCATGGTCATAAGCTTTGTGGGCCTATGAATTCCTGGCCATATCTTTTTGAAGATTCATATCTTCTGTTCCTTTGGTGTCATTCAGAGGACTTCAGTCAGTTTCAGTGTCATTGGTTTGCAGTGCAGGAAACCAAATTAATGCTTCTTCAAAGCTGGAAAATTATATGGTTGCTCTCAGTGCTGGTGAAGTGGCAGATTTGACCAACTATTGTCAATAACCCTGGAGGCACTAAGTGTGCATTGAGCGAACACAAAGTGTGAAAGGCAAGCTTCTTCAGAAACTGGCACACCACCAATTAGAATGGAATAGCATTGGTGCTCAATATCAGAGAATAGGAAAGTCTGTAGGAGTTTATGCCCTCATTCCTGCTTTACTGTCATTCAGAAGGCACAGTGAAGCTCAGAGATGCCAACTTGATTCAGTTAAATGTACTTTCACTCAACTTGTTTCTTGGCCATGAAGAAATCGGATCACATAGTATAAAAGTGAAATGATAGTATTAAATTCTGAAATTAGGAAGCATACAGCAAGAACAGTGAACACAGACTGGCGCAAGGAGGCTCTGGGGCATATCTTCCTTTTGGTTCTTTTTAATTTTAATGATTCTAGTTTTTTGAGGTATATATTTGAAAATGTGTATATATTTAGGTATATAATCTGATGGTGTGATATGCACATACATTGTATAATTATTGCCACAATCCAGGTAGTTAACACACCCAACTAACATAGCTTACATTTTTTTTAGTAAAAATGTTACATTGATTAACATGCTTGTTGTCATGATGGTTTTATATTGTTTTGAATACTACAGCTAGATAATATAGTTTAAAATCAAGAAGCATGATGCTCCAGTTTTATTCTTCTTACTCAATATTTCTCTGGCTATTTGGGTCTTTTTGAAGTTCCACACAGAATTTAGAATAGTGTTTATTCTTTCTGTGAAAAATGCCATTGGCATTGTGATAGGCATTGCATTGAATCAGTAGACTGATTTGGGTAGTATAGGCGTTTTAGCTATATTAATTTTTCCTATCCATGTAAACAGGTGATCTTTCCATTTATTTCAGTCTTCTGCAATTTCTTTAATCAATATGTTATAGGTTTCACAATGCAGATCTTTTACTCCTATGGTTAAAAGAATTTTATTAAAAGATTTTATTTATTTGAGAGGCAGTTACAGACAGAGAGAGACGGAGAGAGAGAGAGAAAGGTCTTCCATCTGCTTGTTCACTCCCCAGTGGCTGCAATGGTGAGAGCTAAGTGGATCTGAATCCAAGATCTGGGGGCTTCTACTGGGTCTCCCATGTGGGTTCAAGTGCCTAAGCAGTTTTGGCCATCTTCTACCAATTTCCCAGGCCATAAGCAGAGAGCTGGATCAGAAGAGGAGAAGTCGAGATTTGAACTAGAGCCATTAGAGGATGCTGGTATCGTACATGGAAGCTTAGCCTACTATGCCATAGCACTGGCCCCTCCCCTGGCAAAATTAATTCTAAAATTTTTATGCTAGGCCGGCGCCGTGGCTCAATAGGCTAATCCTCCACCTTGCGGCGCCGGCACACCGGGTTCTAGTCCCGGTCAGGGCGCCGGATTCTGTCCCGGTTGCCCCTCTTCCAGGCCAGCTCTCTGCTATGGCCAGGGAGTGCAGTGGAGGATGGCCCAGGTGCTTGGGCCCTGCACCCCATGGGAGACCAGGAAAAAGCACCTGGATCCTGGCTCCTGCCATCGGATCAGCGCGGTGCGCCGGCTGCAGCGGCGGCCATTGGAGGGTGAACCAACGGCAAAGGAAGACCTTTCTCTCTCTGTCTCTCTCTCTCACTGTCCACTCTGCCTGTCAAAAAAAAAAAAAAATTTTTTATGCTATTGAAAATGGAATTTTTTCTTAATTTGCTTTTATGTATAGTTTATTATTAGTAGATGGAAACAACTGATTTTTGTTTTTGATTTTGTATCTTGCAACTTTACTGAATCCCATTATTAGTTCTAAAAGGTTTTTTGGTGGAGTACACAAGGTTTCAATATATAAAATAATGTCATCTCCAAACAATTCAAGCTCTCCCTTTTAAGCTGGTTAATTTTTATTTATCTTTTCTTGCGTAATTGCTTCAATTAGAACTTATAATACCGTGTTGACATATAGTGGAGAGAGTAGGCACGCTAGTATTGAGCTTGATCTTAAATGAATGTTTTCATCATACCCTTGAACAGGATGTGAGTGGCCAGCTTTTTATATTTAGCCTACATTTCATCAGCTGGTGCACTCCCCAGAGTGGCTTCAATGGCCCAGGGCTGGATGACACCAAAGCCAGGATTCCATCCAGGTCTGCCATGTGGGAACAGGGGCCCAAGAATTTGAGTCATCTTCCTACGCTTTTCCAGGCACATTAACAGGGAACTGGATTGGAAGAGGCACAGAAAGGGCTAGAACCAATGCTTTGATATGGGATTCTGAGGTTGCAGGCAGTGGCATAAAACCACTGTGCTTGGCCAGCACCGCGGCTCACTAGGCTAATCCTCCACCTGCAGCGCCGGCACCCCAGGTTCTAGTCCTGGTTGGGGTGCCGGATTCTGTCCCGGTTGCTCCTCTTCCAGTCCAGCTCTCTGCTGTGGCCCAGGAGTGCAGAGGAGGATGGTCCAACTGCTTGGGCCCTGCACCCTGATGGGAGACCAGGAGGAAGCACCTGGCTCCTGGCTTTGGATCGGTGCAGTGCACTGGCCGTAGCGGCCATTTTGGGGATGAACCAACAGAAGGAAGACCTTTCTCTCTCTCTCTCTCTCTCTCTCTCTCTCATTGTCTAACTCTGCCTGTCAAAACAACAACAACAACAAAAACAAAACAAAAACATCACTGTGCCACAAAGCTGGCCACTGGAATGCTCTTCAAGGATTGGAATCCATTATACTTTAAATGCTTGGTAGAATTCATTTATGAAGCCATCTGGTCTGGGCTTTCCTCTTTGAGAGGTAATTTTTTTATTACTATTGTTTCTATCTTCTTACACATTATTGGTAAGTTCAGCTTTTCTAGTTCCCATGATTGGACCCTAGTATTTTGCATCATTCTTGTAATTTTTCCACTTATTCTAGGTCATCCAATGTGTTGGTAAATTATTTGCTCAAAGTCTTTTACGAACATTTGCATTTTTGTCAGATCAGTTGCAATTATTGATTTTATTTATTAGAGTCCTCTCTTTTTTTCTTTGCTAGCCAGCTAACAGTTTATCAATTCTGTTGTATTTACTCATCACTAAGATATAAAATTCAGTTATTGTTTGGGATCTTTCTTTAATGTAGGCAGTTATAGCTATAGATGTTCCTCTTAGAGTTGATTTTGCTGCATCCCAAACATTTTTATATGTTGTGTTTCTAATTTAATTTATCTCAAGATATATATTTAAAATTTCCCTGTTGATTTTATCTTTGACCCATTGGATTTTTGTGAGTTAAATATTAACATGATCATGAAGGAAGGAGGGGAAGGAGGGAGAGGAGTAAGGAAGCAGGCAGAAGGAAGGGAAGGAGGGAAGTATCATATTCTTAGGATTGTATCTATGAACTACATTAAATCTATTCTATTTATACAGATAAAAATTGTTTTTATTTTATTTGAAAGGCAGAGAGAGGAGAGAGAGGTGAAGAGAGAGTGAGATTTTTCATCTGCTATTTCATTCCTCCAACAGCTAGCTGGACAAAGCCAAAGTCAGGAGCTTGGAACTGAATTCAGGTCTCCCATGTGTGTGTCAGGGACCCAGTACTTGAGCCATCACCTTCTGCCTCCCAGGATGTGCACTAACAGGAAGCTGGATTTGAAGAGGAGCTGAGACTCAAACCCGGCACTCCAATATAAAACGTGGGTACCCAAAGAGACTTAAGCATTGCACCAAATGTCTGCCCCTTCAAATCTTTTTGATGAACTGAACCTTTTATAATTGTAGAGCGTATAGAGTGTCCGTAGTGACAGATTTTCACTAAACATCTGATTTTCTGATGATTATTACCACACCTATTGTCTTTTGATCATGATTTCATGGACTTTTTCTATCCCTTCACTTTTGAGCTATGTGTATCTTTAAAGCTAAAGTGAAACTCCTGTAGGCAGCATAGATTTTTGCTGGATCTTTCTTTTTAAATCTATTTAGGCATGCTGTGTCCTTTCATTGGAGAATTTAATCTACTTACACTTAAAACACCTATACTGCTGCCATTTTAAGCTATTTTTTTTTACTTTTCCAGTTTCCTTTCTTCCTCTGTGTTTTCCATTATCATTTAGTGATTTTTTCTTTGTATGTGGGTATTAGTATGCTTTGCTTCCTTTCGCTTTATCTTTCTGTCTACACTAGAGGATTTATTTGTAGATACTGTGAGGTTTACATAAATCTTTTTGTAGTCGCAAAAGTGTATACAAGAATTCCCCCTTGTCTGCAGGGGATATGTCCTAAGATCTCAGTGAATGTTTGAAACCACAGAGATATTGAAGTCTCACATATTTTGCTTTTGCCTCTACATACCTATCTAAGATAATTTAACTTTTAAATTGGGCACATTTCTGAATTCACAATGAGCAAATTAGATCAGGGCGTTAACAAACAAATGAGGAACCACCGTGAGGAAAAAAAAGAGTTAGATAGCAAGGATAAGATTTGGAACTAGCATATTTTCCTTATTTTGTGAAAGCAAAAATAAACAAACATGGATAGGATAAATTGGATATTATTTGAGAGAAGTCATATATAAGTGAAAGAATTTATTAGGAATGGCTTCAGAAGACAGACCCCGTATCAGTTAATTCCTCTGCCCCTTTTAGCGACTTAAGCCTTGCATATCCATCAGATCTTAAGTCAATATCATTTCACTTTGGTAGGGATTTCTTTACTATCATGCTTCTAAAGAGCATTCCTACAGCTGATTATTACCTTTGTCTGATTATATGACTAATGTTCATCTCACCACTCAACTGTAAACTTCAAAAATGCTGAGACCACTCCTATTTTCCAAATCATTTTATCTCCAGCTCTTGGCATGACAACAGACACAGGGACATTCCTCAAATAGTTGTTAAATATGTTTCCTGTCCCTAAGTCTTACAGTTTTTTCAGTGGGACTTCACATGATTCACTGATACTTCCTGCTAAGGTTTTGCAACCTCAATATGGGTAAAAAGAAGAGAGTTCATATCCAGATATCAGCTGTGGTCCAGTCCCCTCTCCCAACTCTGTGTACTTAATAGGATCTACATCTGAACACTTGGCCATATTGCTGAGAGTTAATGGAGAGAAATAGCTTTGCGCATCTAAGGACAATTTTGGAGTTAATGAAGTGGAAAACACAGAGCAAAACAAGATCACAGTCCAGACACAGCTTTCAGGCAAGGCAGCCACAGCAGGCACCTGAGGACAAGGGGCTTGATTTGATTGGGAGGACATTTTGGTCATGCAAATTAGTGGAAAGGAAGTAGGGAGGGGTTATCTTGGTGATGAACGATGATGACAAGAGACTGGAGACATATGGCAAAGGAGGAAATGCGAAGTGTGTCAGCTTGCTGCGTTTCATAAGTAACAGCAAGAGGTCTGTGAAGGCAGATTGTAGGCATGGAGGGCGTTATGTAATTATGCCCCAGTGACGCATGAAGGCATTGTGCACTCTAATGTGCACAGTCTGACACGCTTGCTCTGCGGATGAAGCCTGGGGTTCTGCAGCTTGAAGATACAGTTTGTGTCACTCAAGAAACATTTAAAAGAATGACTTTTTTCCTAGTGGTTTCATTCAATTTTGGTTAAAGCTCTTAAGTACCACTAGAAGCATTCACAGTACCACCAACACTCTCTACATTCATTCACGCATTTACTTATTCAGCAAGTTATTTAGTGTTTACTTTGCGCCAACCTTTGGGCTAGGAGGTATGTTACTTCCTACCACCACTGCTCATGTTCAGATGATAGTCATCTCTCTAAGAGATTATTGCAATAATCTCCACATTCATCACCTCTATCCTGTCTTGTCTGTGTCTAATCCTTTATTCAGTCTTCAGATAGGTTGATCATTCATAACTGTGATGCTGAAAGTGCTTCTCTCTTGTTGTAGCATAATCCTTCCATCTTCTATATGCAGCATCCACACATTGTACATCCTCTACCTCATCCACATTTTTGACAATGTTTCGTAAGAAATCTACCTTTTATAAGTTGCACTTCCCACTTTGATTCCAATGACTGGTTAGAGGGTGGACCTATGACCTATCTATGCAAATCAGAGTATTCTCTTTACCTTGGATTCAGTGGTTGGTTCAGATTTAGGCACATACCATACAAGGGCCAATGAGAATATTTTTCTGAGAACCTACAGAGTGGAAGCAAGTTTCACGGCACAGACTCTTTGTGTTACTTTTCTCTTGCTACA
Organism: Oryctolagus cuniculus; assembly: GCF_051225735.1. Classification (NCBI taxonomy): domain Eukaryota; kingdom Metazoa; phylum Chordata; class Mammalia; order Lagomorpha; family Leporidae; genus Oryctolagus; species Oryctolagus cuniculus. The sequence continues at coordinate 157,633,885 of NC_142872.1, read as the reverse complement.
TGAAATATTTCCACAAACTTAGTGGCTTAAAACAATACTGGTTGATTAGTTCACACGTAACTAGATGAGTAGTCTGACACAAAATGACTAAGTTTCCTGCTCAGGATTTCACAAGACTGAAATTAGTGTTCTTGTCAGTCTGCATTTTCTCTGGAGTCTGAAGAATAATTCACTTACAAGGTCACTCTTGGAGGCAGATCACAGTTACTCAGTCCTAGGACTGAACTCCCAGTTTCCTTGCTGGATATCAAAGGGGAGGACTAAGGGAGGGGACACTTTACCTGCTAGAAACTGTTTGTATTATTTACCAGTGTATCCCCTCTAGCTTCAAGCCAACAATAGCACGTCAAATATGCCTCATGCTTTGGATTTCTAAATTCTTCTGCCAACATTTGGAGAAAATATTCAGCTTTGGAAGAGCTCACACAGGGCAGGCATTTGGCTCAGCAATTAGGCTGCCACTTGGGATGCCAAATCCCATATTACAGTGCCTGTTTTTAGTCCTGGTTCTCATCCACCTTCCTGCTAATGGGCACTTGGGAGGCAGCAGATGATTGTTCAAATACTTGGATCCTGGGCATTCATGGGGGAGATCCAGATTGAGTACCAGGATCCTGGCTTCAGCCTGGCACAACTCTAGCTGTTGCAGGCATCTGGGGGAATGAACCCATGGATAGAAGATATATATATATATATATATATGAAACTTGCTTCATCCTCTTTCTCTCTCTGTGTTTTCTCTGTCTCTGTGTCTTTCAAAATGATATTGCCAATACAATTAGATCAAGCCTCTCTTGTCTATTCTTCTATCTTTAGGTCAAACTATGCCATATAACATAATCTAAAAAATGTGAATTTTGCCTATTTCATTATCCTTCTTCTAGTAGCTATTAATACCTACAAAATACTATAAAGTAAAGTTGTTGGGCTGGTATTGTAGTGCAGAATATTAAGTCCCACCTGCAACTCTGGCATCCCATATGAGTGTCTGTTTGAGTCACCACTGCTCCACATTTTTTAAAGATTTTATTTATTTGAAAGTCAGAGTTACAGAGAGAGGGAAACACACACACACACACACACACACACACACACACAGGTCTTCCGACTGCTGGTTCACTCTCATCACAATTGCAATGGCCAGGGCTGGGCCAGGCTGAAGCTACTAGCTTCATCCATGCCTCCCATGTGGAGGGTGGGGTCCAAACACTTGGGCCATCTCCCACTGCTTTTCCCAGGTCATCAGTAGGGAGCTGGATTGGAAGTGGAGCTGCTGGACAGGAACCAGCACCACATCCCTATGGGATGCTGGCATATCAGGCAGGGACTTTATCTGCCATGCCCTGACTTCTCCACTTTTGATCCAACTCCCTGCTGGTGTATCTCGGAAAGCAGTAGAAGATGCATGAAGTGCTTGAGTCTCTGTCACCCACATGCGAGACCCAGATGGAATTCCAGGCTCCTGGCTTTCGTGTGGCCCAGCCTTGGCCACTGTGGCCTTTTGGGGGAAAGAACCAGAAGGTGAAAGAGTTCTCTCTCTCTCTCTAACTCTGCATTTAAAATAAAAATAATTATTTTAAACAAAAAGGTAAGACTGTAGTGTGCATGTCTCTCTCATATAAAGAAATGCTGACAAAATAGAGACGGGAAACCAACAGGCAAACAATGAAAGGAAAAAGTAGAACTTTATCATCACATAGTTATTTTGATTCCTTTTAGACCTGTTTATTCATTTGCTCTTGATATTATGAGTCAGTTCCTTCTAGTAACTGGTTTGAGTGGGGTTAACTGTCATTTGCTAAAACTCAATTCTTTACAAATCAATGTGCTGAAAAACCAAAAAGTCTTCCTTGCTTTGGGTACAAAAAGTATTTTGTGCAGGGCCATTTGGGACCTGGTCTGTGGTTACCTAACCACCTTTGTCTCTCATTGCTCACTTCCTACACATGTATATGAATGTATCAATGCATATGGAGATGCATCATGCACATCACATGCACTGAACTGTAGTTATACTGAATAAAATACACGTTTGTGCCATGCTTCCCTTGGTGTCAGCTTTTGCCTAAAGGATTCTCCTAAGCTCATCTCACCAAATTGATTCTTACTTTACATTATGCTCCCAACTTAGATATTAGTTCCTTGGAGAAGATTTCCTTTATTTTCCAATAGAAGTCTTGGGGCCTTATCTAGGATTTCCACAGTACCATATACCTTCTTTGTAATAACCCTTGTCACATTGTCCAGTGAATGTTACTTTCCTCGTGATTTCTCCTAATGGACTTGAGGTTGCATGAAGGAAACACACTTTAGAATTTACAGTTGTACCTCTTCAACTGAACACAGTGTCTAAACATAGTAACCACTGAATACATGTTTGTGGAATAAATGAAAAATTGGGGCATCCTACAGCTAGCACCCAATAAAAAATAAAAATCTCACCATTTTAGATCAATGCACATTTCACCCTGAATTCCCTCACTATATCCTAGTTTGGACTCTTTTCTTCAATTTTCTGCTGTTCTTGACATTTTGCCTGAACCCATGATTATGGGCTTAAAAAGTCTTTTGGACCAAACAGCCAGTGTTATTCTGTGTTTACCAACCTTCATATGTCCCCTCTTGTTTTTGCATTTTTGTTTGGGACCGGCTCTGGTTTCTCTGGAAATGTCCCAGAAACATCACAGCTGGTGTCTCTGGCTTAAAGTTCTAATGTTGGGGTAGATAGCATAGCTTCCAACCTGCCAGTTTGACTTGACCTTGGCAATGGGTAGCCAGGCATCAGCTGTCAGCCCATCATTTCCAGCACTTTTCAATCCAATCATTTATTTCTTTCTACTTGCTTAGTTCCAACCAATTTCCAGCCAGTTCTCACCAGGATAGTAGTACATAATCTATCCCAGTCCCTTAGTGGGCAAAATCTGGAGATACTATCACTGCTGAAAACTAGGTAGCCATTTAACTTGAGGTGAATTCATTTGACTATCAAATTATAGCTTTTTTTTATTTTTTGACAGGCAGAGTGGACAGAGAGAGAGAGAAAGGTCTTCCTTTTGCCGTTGGTTCACCCTCCAATGACCGCCGTGGCCAGTGAGCTGTGGTCAGCACACCCCGCTGATCCGATGGCAGGAGCCAGGTACTTATCCTGGTCTCCCATGGGGTGCAGGGCCCAAGCACTTGGGCCATCCTCCACTGCACTCCCTGGCCACAGCAGAGAGCTGGCCTGGAAGAAGGGCAACCGGGACAGAATCTGGCGCCCCGACTGGGACTAGAACCCGGTGTGCCGGTGCCGCAAGGCAGAGGATTAGCCAAGTGAGCTGCGGCGCCGGCCCATAGCTTTTTACTACCCAGTTGTTATTAACTAGATTCATACAAATAAATGTAACTCATCAGTTGGTCACAGTTCTCTTCCATTCTTTCTACTATATGCCAGTTTCACCTCTACCTATTCATGCCAAATCCCTAACATGTAATGCAAGTTTATTGCTGGGCCATGCTTATGTCTCAGAGCAGTTTGATCCAATTCTACTTCTCATTACTATGTTCTCAGGTAAAAGCTTGCTGATAACAAAGATCCGTGCAACTGTTACCTTTCTAACTGCACTTGAAATTGACAACTACTTGGAGCAAACTTTGGTTGACTAAGTCTCTCTAGGAGCTATCATCAGGCTCGCAAGTACTTCTTCACACATCCCTTTCTCTGACCACCCCCAAGGACTGATGCTACACTGCGTTAACTGCCTTCCTCCCTGCTTCAATATTTTACCCTCTTCTTTCCTAGTAGGAATGTAGTTAAGGACCCAGGTCATCCAACATATGAACATAAATTAGTTGTGACAGTTATTTTGTGATTACCATTGTTAAAACAACTTTCTTTGAATTTTATTTTTCCCACCAGTAAAAATGACATGTTTATACCGAAGAATCTCTCATGATCCTGCTGGCTGTTGATTCCTAGTTCCATTTTCATTTTTCATAGGTGTGATTTGTCATCCATCTTCTACTTTCATCAATTGACTATTTTACATCCAACCTTATTTCTATTCTCCCAAAGATTTTTAGGCTCCAGTGATTGATGGAGAACCATTTCTGTCTTATCTAATGGAATATAATAGGTATTGAAAAAATAGGCTTTCCTTTCTAAGCAGTCTCTAGTTTGATTTTGTTCCCTTGTTAACTAAGTATTTGGAAATTTCTGGGTATGTATGTTTTATTTCCTTAAAATGCTTAAATGAAATGTCTAAATGAAAACAATAGAGCTAAAGCAGCTAATTCTTTGAAAATATAGAAAAAATTGATGAACTTCAAACCAAGATAATCAAGAAAAAAATTGAAGGATGTATGTGCACCAGACACATTGTGGACATTAAAAAGGACAGTAAAGGAATAGTATGATAAACTTATGACCACAGGTTTCATCAGTAGATGAAAGGGACCAATTGCCTGAAAGGCACAACTACCAGAGCCTAGAGAAGGATAAATAATCTAGATAGGGCTTATATCAATTAAAGCAATTAAATCAATAATTTATAACATTCAAAGATAAAAAATAAGTCTAGTGGTTTTATTGGTGAATTCTACCAAATATTCAATGTAGAAATGCTATCATTTCTTTTCACTAAGATTCTCTATAATCTCTTTTGGGAAACTGAAAGAATGATGAGCCTGTGGTGTGATAATGAAGCATGGCTTAGAGCACCTCCATCTTATTTTGGAGTGCTTGCATTCTGGTCCTTGCATTCAGATACAGTTTCCTGCCTATATGATTTTGGGTTCCTGCCACCCGCTCGATTGAGTTCCTGGCTCCTGGTTCCCACTTGGCCCAGACCCAGCTAAAGCTAGCATTTGGGGAATGAATCAAAAGATGGAAGATCTTTGTCTGTTAAGTCTCTCTCTCTCTGCTGCTCTGCTTTCTGAATAAATAAATAAAACAAACAAACAGAAGAAGAAGGAATATTTCTTAAATTATTCTGAAGCCAGTATTATAATATCAAAATTAGATAAATGGGGCCAGTGTTGTATAACAGGTAAAGTTACTGCCTGTAATACTGGCATTGCATATGGGCGCTGATTTGAGTCTCGGCTCCTCCACTTCTGATCCAGTTCCTTGCTAATATGCCTGGGAAAGCAGTGAGAGATGGACAAATGCCTGGTCCCCAGTACTTGCGTAGGAGACACAGAAGAAGTTTCTGGCTCCTGGCATTGGCCTGGCCTAGGCTTGGTTGTTGTGTCATTTGTAGAATGAACCAGCAAATGGAAGATCTCTCTCTGGCTCTCTCTCCTCTGCCTTTCAAATAAATAAATCTTTTTAAAAATAGTAGATAAAGGGGCTGGCACTGTGGTGCTGTAGGTTGATTCTCCTCCTGCAGTGCTGGCATCCCATATGGGTGTTGGCTCTAGTCCCGGCTGCTCCTCTTCCAATCCAGCTCTCTGCTGTGGCCTGGGAAAGCAGTAGTCCAAGTCCTTAGTCCCCTGCACTGACATGGGAGACTGAGAAGAAGTCCCTGGCTCCTGGCTTCAGATTGGCACAGCTCCGCCTGTTGTGGCCATTTGGTGAGTGAACCAATGGCCGGAAGACCTTTCTCTCTGTCTCTCCCTCTCACTGTATGTAACTCTACCTCTCAAATAAATAAATAAAATCTTTAAAAAATAGTAGCTAAAAATATCATAATAAAGGAAAAGTACAAACTGATTATGTTTCATATTGTATGTATAAAAATCGTTAAAAATATTAGCCAATCAAATCCAGTGTGTAAAAGAATAAATAACAAATAAGTGAGATTTATTCTAGATATGTAAATCTGCTTGAATATTCATAAGTCATGAAATGTAGCACCAATAGTATATAAACAAATAGCATATAATTTATCAATTGTTGCAGAAAAAGCATTTAGTTAAATCCAATTACTACTCATAAAACATACAGAAAAGTGGGGACAGAATGAACTTTGTCAACTTGATAAAGAATATCTATATAACAGCTACATTAATACAGTAAATAAAAGTGATAACTGGATGCTCTCTCACTAAAATTGAGGATAAAACAGGGAGCCTTCTTTCGCTTCTCCTGTTGAACATTGTACTAGAAGTCTGATTTAGGGAAAGAAAATTACAAGGAGTACAGGTTAAGAAACAGTGAGGAGAGTGAAAAGACAACCGACAGAATGGGAAAAAATATTTGCAAACTATGCAACAGACAAAGGGTTAATAACCAGAATCTACAAAGAGATCAAGAAACTCCACAAAAACAAAACCAACAACCCACTTAAGAGATGGGCCAAGGACCTCAATAGACATTTTTCAAAAGAGGAAATCCAAATGGCCAACAGGCACATGAAAAAATGTTCAAGGTCATTAGCAATCAGGGAAATGCAAATCAAAACCACAATGAGGTTTCACCTCACCCCGGTTAGAATGGCTCACATGCAGAAATCCACCAACAACAGATGCTGGAGAGGATGTGGGGAAAAAGGGACACTAACCCACTGTTGGTGGGAATGCAAACTGGTCAAGCCACTATGGAAGTCAGTCTGGAGATTCCTCAGAAACCTGAAGATAACCCTACCGTTCGACCCAGCCATCCCACTCCTTGGAATTTACCCAAAGGAATTTAAATTGGCAAACAAAAAAGCAGTCTGCACCCTAATGTTTATTGCAGCTCAATTCACAATAGCTAAGACCTGGAACCAACCTAAATGCCCATCAACGATAGACTGGATAAAGAAATTATGGGATATGTACTCTTTAGAATACTATACCGCAGTAAGAAACAACGAAATCCAGTCATTTGCAACAAAATGGAGGAATCTGGAACACATCATGCTGAGTGAAATAAGCCAGTCCCAAAGGGACAAATACCATATGTTCTCCCTGATCGGTGACGACTGACTGAACACCAAGAGGGAAACCTGTTGGAGTGAGGTGGACACTATGGGAAATGGTGGCTTGATCAGCATAGCCCTGACTGTTAATGAACAACTAAATACATTACCCCTCTTAGTAGTTTTTTTTATCTGTTCTACTTAATATGACTGGTTTAGATCTGTAATTGATGCACAGTTATTCTTAAGTGTTGAAAATTAACTGAAATGTGATCCCTGTTGAACATGGTGGTGGGAATGGGAGAGGGAAGAGATGTATAATTTGGGACATGCTCGGGCTGACTTGCCCCAAGTGGTGGAGTTGGAAGCATACCAGGGGATTCCAATTCAATCCCATCGAGGTGGCATGTACCAATGCCATCTCACTGTTCCAGGTGATCAGTTTCAGTTCACAGTTGGTCATGGTGAAGGGACTGGGAGTCAAAGGGAGCACATAGACAAGTCTAGTACCTGCTAACGCTAACTGATGGAGTAAATAAAGGGGAGAGTGATCCAACATGGGAAGTGAGAATCTCAGCAGACTCATAGAATGGCAGATGTCCTAAATAGCACTCTGGCCTCAGAATCAGCCCTAAAGGCATTCGGATCTGGCTGAAAAGCCCATGAGAGTATTTCAGGCATGGAAAGCCAAGACACTCTGGCAAAAGATCTCTGCGAGTGAGATCCCAGTGGAAAGAACAGGCCATCAAAGAAGGAGGTACCTTTCTCTGAAGGGAGGAGAGAACCTCCACTTTGACTATGAGCTTGTCTAAACAAGATAAGAATCGGAGAACTCAGAGGGCTTCCATAGCCTTGGAAACTCATGACTGGAGCATAGGGAGATTACTGATGCCATAGACAGGAGTGTCAATTGGTAAAGTCAACAACAGGAGTCACTGTGCACTTACTCCTCATGTAGGATCTCTATCCTTAATGTGCTGTACATTGAGATTTAATGCTATAACGAGTACTCAAACAATATATTTCACTTTGTGTTTCTATGGGGGTGCAAACTGTTGAAATCCTTACTTAATGCATACTAAACTGATCCTCTGTAAAAAAAAAAAAAAAAAAAAAAAAAAAAAAAAAAAAAAAAAAAAGAAATTATCAATTCCCAACTTGACTCTCACTGGGATTAAACATGACAATAGGTCTGCTCTGATTTCATCATCATTTTAAAAAATCATCTATTATTTTTCACTTTATGTTTCTGTGTGGGAGCAAACTGTTGAAATCCATACTTAATGTATACTAAGCTGATCTTCTGTATATTAAGATAATCGAAAATGAATCTTGATGTGAATGGAAGGGGAGAGGGAGTGGGAAAGGGGAGGGTTGTGGGTGGGAGGGACGGTATGGGGGGAAAGCCATTGTAATCCATAAGTCGTACTTTGGAAATTTATATGCATTAAATAAAAGTTTAAAAAAAAAAACAATAAAATAAAAAAAAAACATCTAGAAATAACAAGTTACTACAGGAATGTAGCAGGATAAAAGATTATTAAAAATGCAACTGGTTTCATACAGGCTAGCAACAAACAATTGGGATTTTATATTGGCAAAATAATATTTACAATATCACCAAAAATAAAATAGCAAGTATAAACCTAACAATGCATATATATTATTTATATATGTTAATATACAGAAATATGATGGAAAACTCATGCAACTAACAAGCTAAATTAATGGAGAAATATTTCATGGTTGCTAATTACAAAGACATCATTAAGATGCCAACTATTTTCAACTGATTTGTAGAACCAATGAAGTCCTAATCAAAATCTTAGCAACCTGTGTTTCAGATATTGATAATGGATTCTGGGGCCAGGATTGTGGCGTAGTGGGTAAAGCCACCACCTGTGAAGCCAGCATCCTATTTGGGCACCAATTTGTGTCCAGGCTGGTCCACTTCCAATCCAGTTTCTTGTTAATGGCCTGGGAAAAGCAGTGGACAATTAAAAGCAGTGGACGATTATGCTACTGTTTGAGCCCTTGCCACCCATGTGGGAGACCAAAATGAAGCTCCTAGCTCCTGGCTCCTGCCTGCCAAGGCCATCTGGATGAACCAGTAGAGGGAAGATCTCTCTCTCCATCTCTCTCTCTCTCTCTCTCTCTAATTCTGACTTTGAAATAAATGAATAATTTTTTTAAAAGAAAATGGATACCAAGCTGGATGGAATAGTAAAATACCTAGAATGGCCAAATGATACCACAAGAGAAGATTAAATTTGGAAGATGCACATTAATTAACTTTAAGGCTTACTCTAAGGATACAGTAGTCAAGATAGTGTGTTTGAAAGCACATATATATAGATTGATGAAACAGAAGAGGAAATTCAGAAATAAAAACACACAAATAAAGTCAACTAATATTTAACAAAGCACCAAGGACAAGTCAATGGGAAAAAGGGAGTCTTTTTAATAAATGAGGTTGGAACAAGTGACTATCCACACTCAATAAAAAGTATGTAGCACAGACATCTTTCACAAAAATTAACTCAAGATGGATTTGAACCTAGATGTCAAAAATAAAACTTGCAAAAGCAAAATGCATAATGCAATCTCAGTATCATTGGCTTTAATGATGGAATTTCATGTACAGTATTATCTGTGAAAGAAAACGTTGATTATTAAATTTTATTAAATCTACCTCTTTGTTCTACCTGTGTCCACCTAATTTTTCTTTGGGAATTAGAAAATGGGTGAGCAGACCAATTTTTACAACCCCATCCATCACTCAACCCATTCCTTGAGGTGTCTATAAGTACTAATCACTTGTCATATTCCACAGACAAGTATGTAGGAGGTATTATTGCGCTGGTGCATGCACTTTGAAAGTGACACTTATTCTATGTCATACCTTTTCCCGGTCTCCAAAACTACAGATAAATCTGTTTAATATTGATTCAATATAAGATGGATTTTTTTTCTATTTCCCTGTACCTAAAATTGCTTCTGAGTTGAATGATGAAATAATGCTAGAATATACACAAATTATGTTTTTTAGCATTGTTGATAACTACAAATATCTTATATGAATTCACATAATTAACAAAGCTGTGTCTTCCCACTATCTGCTCCCTTCAAAACAGAAAGTACCACTTGCTTTCACCCTTTTAGCTATCCATTGGCCCTAAAGTTAAGGAGAACTTCAGTATTGATGAAAGTAATTTTCAGAAATAGCAGAATAATTAACATTCACAATCCCAAAACATGGCAAAATGATGTTTAATGCATATGCTGCAGTCAGTCTGATGATGTAAGATACCGATGTCAAATTTCTAGTCTGTCTAAAATCCTAGGCACTTTTATGGTACCCATTAGCATGAGGAGGTTGCAGATCACTTTGCTGACAACAGCAGAGGGAGATTCTAGAAAGATCTATGCACATTTTAACCTCCAGTAAACACTTCTGACGGAGTATCTGACTCATCAAACTGCTTTAATGTGGCTTTAATGTATGTACATTCACTGGAACATTTTTGAGGAAGAAAAGAACAACAAGAAAAATTTGCTTTAATCAATACTGAAGCATACAATAAATCAATGAGGATAAACATATTATGACATAGCATAGAAATAGTAGAACAGGTCAATTTAATGATTAGAAAGCCCAGAGTTGAATTAAAATATAAATTAGCATATTAAATGCAGTAAAATCTATTTTCAAATAAGAAACTAAATTATCCAAAATAAGACTTGAATATTATCTGAATGTAAGACCTTTTAATATATCGATCCATCTGTGAATGAACATTTGGATTGTTTCCATGTTTTTGCTGGTGTGGAAAGCGTGCTTCCCATAATGAGGAACCACCATAGACTGACTAGAATGGCTACACACACACACACCTACACATACACACATACATACAAGAATATAGCAAATATTGGCGAGGGTGTGGAGAAATTGCAATCTCAAATACATCCTTGGTTGGTGTATAAAACAGGACAGTTGCTATGGACAACAACTTGGAAGTTTCCCATTGAGTATAGAATTACCCTATGATTCAGCATTTCCACTCTTGTGTACATATACAAAAGAATAGAAAACAGGTGTTCAAACTAAATTTTGTGAGCGAATAGCATGAATTGATGAATGGCTCAATAAAACACGATATTTTCAGACAATGGGATATTATTTAGCCATAGAGAGCAGGAAGAATGGATACTTGCTCTAACAGGGCTGATATTTATAGCATTATGCTAAGTGAAAGAAGTCAGACACAAAAGACCGCTTGTTGTCTGACTTTCTTTATATGGCATATACACAATGGGTAAATCCACAGAAACTGAAAGCCGGTGTTTGCCTGGAAACCTGGGGAGTGGGAGTAGCTGCTGTATTGTTACAGGGTTTCCTATCAAGTGAGGAAATCATCTGACAACTAGTTAGTGGTGATGGTTGCACAACGTTGTGAATGTGCTAAATGTCATTGACTCTTAACAATTCAAACTTTATATCATCTGTACTTTACCACAATAAAAATATTGAAAAAGAAACTATGAATATTATAAGAAAAAATAAGTTTAATACTTACATTTCCTAAGATTGGGGAAGAACTTTCTATATACAAACTCCTGAAGAAACAGAGAAAGAAAGAAAAGATATAAATTCTTAAAAATTTAATTTGTTTGGTATAATATATAATATTATTTATGTCAGATTTGAGATATATTTGAAAACCAAGGTTAATATATTTTTCAAATATTATTCATTTTAATTTTATTTGAAAGAAAGATCTTCCATCCACTTGTTCATCCCCATATACCCATAACAGTTGGGGATAGGTCAGACCAAAGTTGGGACCTGGAACTCCATCTGGGTGGCAGGAACCCTAGTACTTGAACCATCATCAGTAGGGTGTGCATTGGCAGGAAGCTGTACCAGCAACAAAGTTGTGAGACATGATCCAATCATGGGATGGTGGGCTTCCCAAACAATGACTTAGCTGCTGCACAAAATGCCTGCCCCCTAAAGTTAATATTTAAAGGAAAATTTAAAATTATGTCCTACAAATCTATGAGAAATACTCTATAGTGAGATGCTCAACTACCACTAAAAATAATGAAGTGGAGTTGATGGTGAAGGACCCAATGGGAGGGCATCCATGATACACAGTTAGTTGTGAAAAGAAAGCTGTTTACCATTTACAGTACAATCTCAAACCTCGGCAATGGAAAGGTTAGACTGGAGAAGAATTTCATTTCTTGTTTATATACTTTAAAATCAATTTTTTGATTTCTATTAATTAATTTTTAAATTTTAATTAACTCATCACGATTGAATTTGCATTTGCTTGCTTTTTTGCATATTTTGTAATTTTCTATGTAACTCTGTATCTACCTCCTCAATTTTGAAAATGATTTATTTTTTTCTAGGCTAGTCATTGCTATTCCAACCTTGTGCTTAGAACAGTGGTGGAGTTTTCATATTCTCTAGATCCTCTGTGCACTGGCAGGCAACTATAGGCTTTCATGATGTCAAGAGGAATTTGCCATTTCCTGCCCTCCTTTCTTGACTTTCAGTAGATGTCTTGCAGCTGATAACATTTCCCAGTCTTCACACAGGCTAATGGAAAGATCAGCTCTGGGTTATTATCAATTGTTACCCCATTTAACTTGGTACTTTAGGGCTGAGGTTTGCATTTATAATTTTCCAATTTGTAAATGAGCTGCTAGAAATTACAAAATCTTTCTTGGGGCACCTGGAGTCTGTTTTCAGGATCTGGAATTTAAATGCACAAAATCAAGTTACCAGGTGCCACACATTCTCTTCACCTCATGTCCTTTATGCCACAACTTTCTCAATTGTCTGTATTTATTTTTTTCCCTCCATCTTTTATTCCTATCCTCTTCTTCATCCTCATCTTCATACACACTTGATTTTTGTAAGTTTAGGGATTCCTTAAAGGAAATAGCATCCTGTTTGCATGATAGCTCAACACATGTGATAGCTAGAATCAGGTCTAATTTGAGTAACTGGAGAAAAAGGCTCAACAACCTTCTGTTTCACAGATATGTTCTACCAAGACCAGAAATATAGGAAAGAGAAGAGAATCATCACTCCCATTCTGCTCATGTCCTTGATTTCTCTTTGAGATATTTAGGCTGGATATATTCAGATCTGGGCATGGGAGAGATGTGGGCTACAGAGTTACCAGCAAGTATATCTAGGGTCAAGATCACCCGCAAGTAAGTGTCAGAGATCAGGTTCACACTCAGGCTGTGTGACCCTGAAACTCTGTGCACAAACAATAAGAAATACTTCTAACTTCTTAGGTGACCCCAGAGTCAGAATCAAAGTATGATGTTAAAGATGATATTAATTTCAAAGGTGACAGTCCCTGCCTCATTCCACACCCTTAAAGCGTCTCAGAGCAATCCTGCATTTTCCCAAGCTCTTTAATCTGGATTTGCAGAAATCGGCTTTAAGCCACTTCAGCTTCAATCTGACAGCTTTTTGCAAGTACTAAGCTCACACTGCCAAATGTGAACAGTTATCATACTCCAGCTAAATATGTTGGCTTTCCATCCATCTAGGAGCTAAGTGTACTGAGTATCAAATTAGAGTAAATTTATTGATTGATATTTCTTAATTAATATAAGAGAGAAGAAAAGCAACCTGCTTTGAGTGTCTGGTTTCCTCAGTTATTTGATGGATTAAGCAGTTTGGTGCAGTTTTTTAAGTCTTGAGTCTTGATTTTAAATTGTCACCTACAGTCATTTGCCAGAAAATCCAAGCTTCATTTGAGGGATATGATTGGGTGCTTCTAGGTGATTTGTTCTTCAGGTGTCACTTTGTAGATGATGAGAAAACTGACCGAGAAATGTGAGTGATTCAACCAAAGTCAAACAAACACGGGATGGCAGTGGAACTCTCTTCACACTTCAGAATGTAGGTGCCTGTAGTCTCAAGCGTAGGTGGAAATTGTAGTATAATTCTAAAGTCATCTTAAACCTCTGATCCTTGGTATCCTCCTGTGCAGAACTCCAATGACAACATTTATTGGATAGACCAAAACAACTGCTTCATGGAAGACCAAGCCTTTATTTCTTGGTTAGAAATTCAGAATTGAAAAATACTTCCAATTGTCTTCTTTTATACAGTTAACAGAATAGTTGATCCTTTACATGAGAGCAATAGGAAGCTTACCTGGCAATAGAATTGATCATATCATCTATCAGATGTTACCTCTGAACACTTGATATTTAAAAACCGCTTGACATTATGTAGCAGCCTGTGGTCACCTTGGTTAGGGGCTGTGTAATTTTTGTGGAAATGACTGAGTCCTCAGAACCTTGGTTTTAAATTTGCTAAGAGCAAAATCAAGTACTTGAGCCCCTGCCACCCAGGGACAGGCTCCTGGCTTTCACCCTGGTTCAGCTCTGGCCTTTGCAGCCATTTGGGGAGGGAACCAGCAGATGGAAGATCTGTCTCTATGTCATTCCCTCTCTCTATGTAACTCTTCCTTTCAAATAAATAAATAAAAATTTTTTAAAGAAGGCTGAAACTGCCTATTGCTCCTAGGACTATTGAGAGGACTTAATCAGATGATGCATGAATAGCTGTTAGTTCAGTGCCTGAAGAGGTTGATAAAAGGCTGTCAGAAAATGTGCTTCCTGAAAAAAATTGCTATGTCTCTGAGGTAATGTGTTATGAAAAAAGCCATCTTTTAAAAAATTCTCAAGAAATGACTAAAATTGATGTTAGGTAATAAAGTGAGAATTATGATACTTCATTAAAATATTTTCCCATCTATTCAGGAAGGCTCATTCCCATTTCTTGAAGCCAAAAAATTTCTTGTAGTCATGCTTTATAATTGCTTTAGTCAGTATTTTCACTTATTCATTAATTCAAAAACAATTATTTAGCACCGTTGTCCTAGATCATACAAATACAAACAGTTGCCACTTTCTTGCCTCTGAGTGCCCACACATTCGGCATTTTGCTTTCTGTCTGAATAGCAAGGAATTGAAGTGCAATTTAAAATCATACAGTCCCAGATTTGAGGCTGACCTTTGTGGGCATGTACAATTATTATTTCCATAATAGGAATTTGCTATATAGTATCTTGGAGAAGTTGCTACACATTCTTGCCAGTAACACCTGAGGAACATTTACATTTCAACAAGGAACCATGTCTATTGCTGTACAGTTCTAATTTCTGCTGTGTTTTTCCTTTTTTGATTGTTTAACCTAGTTACTTTGGTTTTTCAACCAGCCTTACCTATATATCATTATCTTTATATAATAGAAACAGGAGATTCAGAAGAAGTTAGATGATTTTATTTGCTCTTTCATTGAGAATCTATGTGAGGATGAGCAAAACTTTGATTACCTGAGCCTGTTTCCTAATTAAGAATGTGAACAATTCTATGCACCTGACACTGTTAAAAAAAAGATTAGGTGATGAAGCTTAGGGTCTGGCACTCTGCAAATGCTTAGAAATTGGTCACTACTTTTCTGCTTCTTCTTACTGATGGGCTCGAGAACACATATATTCCTGTTTAAGTACTCCTCTGGCTTGATTAAACACCACTAGGTGCTTCTACAGTTCTTCCAGGGAGAAGACTTATTTTTCTTGCTATCTTTTCTCTGTCTGGATTAAGCTTGTCGATGTTCTCAATGGAGTCCAGGATTGAGTTTAATGCTATAGATGTTAGCAACAGGTTACTATATCCTAAATTAGAATTAGTTATTCCATTTTCCTTGACATAGTATTTTTGTAAACATTTTAGGTAATTTCTTGCTTACCATAAAATATGACTGCTGATAAAGTAGTTAATTTTAGTGTATCTACACAGTTGAATTGTTGCTACATATTAAGTTTAGCTCTTGAGATGGCTGGCTCTTACCCTTGGATCCTCAGTGAAGGTAAAGGGGCTTACTTACTCATGTATGGATGAACTATACACTGTTCCTCAAATCAGTTACTGCTCCTTATCTCCTTCAGCCCCTGAAAGACCAGATTAACCCACCAAGCATTGATAGCCACTGAAATATGCCATATGTTATTGGAGTAAGTGAAAGAGAAAATGTTTTGAGTTTTCTAAATTAGGAAATAGGAAGTACAAGATATTTATTCTTTTTTTTTTTTTTTTTTTTGGACAGGCAGAGTGGACAGTGAGAGAGAGAGACAGAGAGAAATGTCTTCCTTTGCCGTTGGTTCACTTTCCAGTGGCCGCCGCGGCCGGTGCACCGTGCTGATCCGATGGCAGGAGCCAGGTACTTCTCCTGGTCTCCCATGGGGTGCAGGGCCCAAGCACTTGGGCCATCCTCCACTGCACTCCCAGGCCACAGCAAAGAGCTGGCCTGGAAGAGGGGCAACCGGGACAGAATCCGGCGCCCCGACTGGGACTAGAACCCGGTGTGCCGGCGCCGCAAGGCGGAGGATTAGCCTAGTAAGCCGCGGAAAATATGATTAGTAAGGGAATGGTTAACTCTATGCATCAACATGGCTGGGTTCAGATCTTTGGTTTAAGGCAATTCTATGGGAGTGCCTCTGGATGACATCAACATGTGCATCAGTAGACTGAGTAAAGAAGATTTCTCTCCACAGTATGGGTGTTTCTCAATCAATCTATTAGAAGACTGAAGAGAACAACAGAGGTGAAGGGAGGGCAATGTGCTCTTTCAGTCTTTGAGACGGGACAAGGGTCTTGTCCAACCTTTAGATTTAGACTGGAGTTCACACCATGACTGCTGATTCTCAGGCTGTCAGATTCAATCTAGAGCAACAATATTGTTTCTCCTGCATCTCCAGATTGCAGAATGCTCATCCCGGGACTTCTCACCTTCTGTAACCAGGTGGGGAATTTCTTATAACAAATGTATGTGTATGTGTGAGTGTGCGTGTGTACGTACACACACCTTGGAGTTCCCTGTTTTTTAATTGGAGGTTTGTGTCCATAATTTCTAGATCTGAAGAAACAGAATGATCAAAATTCGCACTTATTACTCTCAGCTCAGTCATACATCTAAGTATGCACCATGAATTGGGTTCTGAATAGGCACTGGTAATACCACATGCAAGAAAAACCAGAATTGGTACCTGGCATCATGGCGCTTAGAACACATGAGGAAGACACTGATCAAAAAAGGCATGTCAGCTATTAATCGATTTGCCAAAGGTTCCAATGTTTGCATTTTTTTTTTTTTTTGGACAGGCAGAGAGGACAGTGAGAGAGAGAGACAGAGAGAAAGGTCTTCCTTTGGCGTTGGTTCACCCTCCAATGACCGCCACAGCTGGTGCGCTGCGGCCGGCGCACCATGCTGATCCAAAGCCAGGAACCAGGTACTTCTCCTGGTCTCCCATGGGGTGCAGGGCCCAAGCACCTGGGCCATCCTCCACTGCACTCCCTGGCCACAGCAGAGAGCTGGCCTGGAAGAGGGGCAACCGGGATAGAATCCGGCACCCCGACTGGGACTAGAACCCTGTGTGCCGGTGCCGCAAGGTGGAGGATTAGCCTAGTGAGCCGTGGCGCCGGCCCAATGTTTGCATTTCTAACTCCCCCCTGTCCTAGTCACTCCTCTGGGAAGGTTTTAAACTTTAAAGCCTATCACATTCTTTGACACATGAAAAGTGTTACAAATATAAAGATTTGTTGTAAGAAAGAAATCCATTAATTTATTAAAAGAAAGATGGGCAGTATAGAGGAGGGTGAATGGAAATACACAGAAGTTCACTTTAACAATTTATAGCTAGTACAAGTTCTACTTATTGTCATGATTTGAAGAGTGAATTTTAACAGAATCATATTTTATTTCTTTTTGTTGAATATTTGTTGAACTGATACTACATACCAGGCTTTTCTAGGCATGGGAAGATACGTATGAAAAGATTAGAGACTTTGTACTGTAATAGATCAGAGTAGAGCATCTTCCCTAGGGTGATGAGGAGGGGATAAGACTGAGAAGACAAGCACAGAGAAGTCTCGTGCAATTCATAAACACATTTGTCTACCTTACTGAATTACTTACTTAGGTTCAATTTATAAGGAAACTCCAATCTCAGTGAGGAGGTCTTTGAAAATCCTTGGGGCAAATAACTAGTTTTGCTTTTAACCTTGGAATGACAGATTTTTGATAATATTTAATTATTGAATTTTACCTTTCTCTTTAATGAACTACTCCAAGCGGCACTCCAGGGAAATTTCTCTAGCTTTTATGTAACTGACCCTTATATTCAGTATTGAAGACACAACAGGTAGAACAGGTTTGGCTGAATCTTGAGGGATTTTACGGCCCACATTGCACCTCCCACGGCACAGAAGTCAGGCCATATCCTGGCCAATACTGACTTAGAGAGAAAGGCTTTTACAAACAAAACATTTCTTTTTACATTGGTAGCATAACACCTCATGCTTACCTCAAATCCTCCATCTCCTGTCACCAGTGACTAATCTGTCACTGTACACTGACCCTCTCACATCTATAGGTAGGTATGGGTTGAAGGCAGGAATGAGACTGAACTTGATACTAGGTCTTTTGTCTTTACTCTGAGATATTTGTTTTTTGGTCTTCTTGTAATGTCATAAATTTATCATTAAATTCTGGCTTTACTAAAAGCATGGCAGCTGTGATGCAAAACAGAACCTGATACAAATGGATATAAAAGCTACAGGAGATGTAGAAAGTGCTTTGATAATGCTATGTTCAGACACAGCCTGAGGGCATAAGTAAATGTCACCAGGATCTATACCCTTCTTGAATCCTTTACCTGCCTTCCTCTGGGTTGGTTTCAACCTGAGTTTGATTGTATCTTATAGTCCAAAAATTGCTGCCAATGTTTTCTTGAGTACAAGCTCCATGAGGACAAAGATTAAGTCTATCTTGGGAAACTGTTTTTGACCACAGAGCACAGTTTAGGGAAACTACTATGGTTGAATGAATAATTTAGTGACCACATGTTAGCCTGCGATTCAGAAGGCTAGTGCGTTCACATGTTAGGGAATCTCTAAGAATGCACTCATACAACAATGAATGCTCAATGGTGGAGGGACCAGAGAAGGCAGTAACATTATTATGGAAAATTATTTAAGATCTTTTCACGATACAAATCTGTGATATGTAATTCAGAATTGATTCAATATACAAAATCTATCCAAGATATTAAATAACAAAGTGAAGTGACTGAAAAATAACAACTTAAACTCAGCTGTCTGAGACTTAGGTTCAAGAGATAAATGTTGATATAGTTAGCACTCATATAAATTTAAGCAATAACCAAACAAACAAAAAAAGCTTTCACATCATTAGGAAAGCTCATGAGAATGACATTTGTTTTAACTTAACTAAGGGCATGAGTTGCTTATTTGAATATTCTTATGTGCACTCTGATATATTTTGCTAAGATATAGGAAGATACAGCTAAATATGTCATTCAGTGTCACCAATAAATTGTGTCTGTTGTCTTGAGGCAGATGAACCGAGCCTTTTAAACATTAAAGTCAGTGTGGAGCTGATGAAAGCTGAGTCCTAGAATCTATACAACCAGACAGATACCGAGTATAGACAGGCATGTGCGTGGAAGTAGTCAGGGAGGTTGGGAAGAGAAAGAGAAAGTTGAGGTGTGGTAGGACTTACTTATCAGTGATCTGGGTGAGGATGCAGGAATTATCAAGAAATATTCCTGGACACCGATTTTAGGAACTGGAAGTACAACTCCTGTGGACTTGCTGAGCTCTTAAGGCATAGTTTCTGTAGTTCTGTTTCAGTGAGTGACCCTATATCTTGTGCCACCCTACAGCTGGGAGCCTGTGTTCAAATATTGTTTCTATTCCTCAGAAACTATATAACCTTAGATGGATTCTGCAACAGCAACAGGCCTCTGTTTTCTCATCTAGAGACTAGAGATAATAGCAGGTTATCATGTGGGACGAGTGGTCAACACACAGAAGCATTCAACAACATTGACTGGAATTAGTTACGGCATGCTGTTGACTTTTCATGCTTAGAACCAGTCCCAGGCACATAGTAAATCAACTCACAATTTACTGAGTGCTTCCTCTGTAGCTGACTCAGCTTGGCAGGGGAGTAGACATAGGTGACATCCCCCATTCCACCATGAGAAGTTCCAAATGGCTGAACCACTGCTAGACATGTATGCCTAAATCCTCTTCTGCCCTGGGAACAGCCATTTCAGATTCTACAGGAGGATATTTTTCTTTGTTTCAAAAGACAGCTGGGCTTTTGGTTGTTGAGATGAGTTGAAACTCAACCATTTGGTGAGGAAATGAAGGGGGTCTTTATAAATAGCAAACAAGTGGGAGGAAGTTGTATTGGTGGAATAAAAAAAGCACCTGGATATCTCCAAAATAGTGCAATTTCATAAGAATGTTCTACTTTATAGTGGATTGCCTGAAGTGATTTGACCCTGATTTAGAAAGTTTCATCCACCACAAAGAAGAGAATTTGAAGAAGAACTCCAGCGACCTTTTCCTTTTGCCTTTAGTGGAACAGAGAGCTCAACATTTTTTTTTTTTTAATTTTCTCTCCTATCTATCAAAGGAAAGAAAACAGAGAATTTTCAAAGGCAGATAGGCAAGCATGAGTTCATTTTGGTGGGCACTGTTTTAACTAGACTACTGTGGAAATAAAAGTTTATTGGTGAGAAATGTACTAAAAAGTTGTGTGTGTGTGTGTATATATGTGACCTCATGTTTTTCATAAAACTAGGGGAAAGAAAACAGAGATAGAAGTTCATTTAAGTTCAGCTCCATGGCTGAGACATTTCTGGTATTTGGTCTAAATTCTTTCAACCTGCAGGAATTCTTTGAGTACCTGTTTTTGTTACTAGCCATAAAGCAAGGGGAGTCAATAAAGATTAAGCCAATTAATGTCACTTCTTGAAGGCACCTCAAACTCAAAATGGGTCCCAAATACCATCTAAAGGGCAGCCTCCTCTGAACTTCAAAAATACCTGGTAACTCCCACCATTATGTTCCTTGTCACCTTGGTTGAAGAAGCATCGCTGAGGAATTCAGTTACATCCGTTGTAACACCCCACTTTCCTAATCATTCTGTTTGTTCATCAGTACTATGCTAATGGAGTTCCAACATCTTCATCTCATTTACTGTAGATAATCATTGTATCCAATACTGATGAGCCAACTGAGGCAATTATTGGATATTCCTTCCTAGACTATAATTCTCGAATTACAGATGAGTTCTCCAAGTCTACTCTGATATATATTAGTGACTGCTGCATTGATTTGGTATATATTTCTTTTATCCTGGAGAACAGATTATGTGTCTTCACTTAGATTGAGCCAAGATCAAATCCTCATTATTGGCTTGGAGGTAGTGAGAAAAAATAGCCATCTTGTGAGGCATCTAATTATGGTAAGGTTATTGCATGTTTTCAGGCAAATGGAAGAAGACATAGTATTCTGGCAAGTTGAACGAGGTCCCATGAGTACAGTCTAGCCATTATGCAGATGAGCAGTCTCTTCCAGGTGGTTCTCTACATGTGGCTCATTGTAGTGTTGGCCATGGTAGCTATAACAAGCTGGCTTGCCACCAAGGGGACCTAGCAAACCATTGCTGCTTCTGCTATGACAATAAGGGTGGCAGGTGTGTTTGTCTTGAATGATGAAAAAATCAAACTCAATAGAAAACCTTTAATTGATATTATGCCAAAGAAGTTCTGGCACTTCTACTTCATTTTACTGAAAGCCACATTAAAGTCTGGGGCTTAAGGAGTCAACAATTCCAGCCAACTATGTGGATTACTCCTGGATAACGAATTTCAAGTATTAAGTAAGTACTCTCATGCTAGGGAATTCTCTCTTCTTCAGTATTCTATTTTGCTAAACTGGTTTAACACTATGAAGAATTGAGACTTAGTCTCATCTGTGTTATTGCAGTTTCTGCCAGGACATATCGGCTAGATCTTGCAAGTCCTTCAATGTGCATTTCTTACCTACAGATCTCTGATGGACAGGACTGCAGTTATCAAGCAGCGTATGGAGAGAGGAAGGAGGGTGATATGAGATCAAGTATCATCATGCAAAGCACAAGTTTCAGGAAAATCTAATGCATGGTTTCCAGGCAAAGGAAAATTTCTCACTTGGAAAATAACATAAAAAGCTTCTTATTCCATGAGAGGTGTTCAGAGAATTATGAGGTTCAAGATTCTCATGCTTCTTAACCCAACTATTCTTATGCCTTTTTCTATCTCATCTAGTCAGGAGCCAAGATTCCATTTTTTTGCATATCAAGGTGCATATCAAGGGTCTGATTTTTACATGAGATTTGTTGAGACTTTTTTTTTAACATTGGCAATTCTCTCACCCCCATTTTACTGTACAGTCTGGTGTCTGGAGGCAAGGCTTAAACATTTCTTTTAGTTTATCATGGAGGTTTCAAGCTTTTAGATCATGCTTTAAGCTGGCAATTAACATCATTGGACTATTTGTGGGTTTTTGTGTATGTCATTTTTTGGGTGCCATGCCCCACTGCCCATAACAGAAAATCTCAATCTACCTCACAATTCTTATATGTTCTCATGCTACCAAATTGACCAAGCTCCATGGTAACCCAGTCTCCCAAAACTTCTTCTTCTCCCCTTCATCCTATGTAGGATCCCAGGTACTCACAGTGCCAATGAATTGCACTTACCACCTGAAATAGAGTTTAGACTTCCTTCAGACCAGTGGGAAACCCAATTCCCAAACACTGTATGAGAATCTTGTGAGACTATGCCTGTGAGCAAGAGCCTCAGGAAAGATTTTTCCAGAGACAAATTCTGAAGTAGAAATTAGGCATTGAGGATTAAATTGGGGAATACAATATGAGAATGGCAAGAGTGAGAGAAAAGTGAAGTAACGCAGAAAAATGTATGCACTAATACATGGAACACGCTGAGTGGCCTCTATTGTGATGGACCAGGTAGAGATCCCATTGGTTTCTACAAAGATGCTTCTACCTGGCTATGTGGAATTTTTTTCTTTTTGACTTTTCTGCACACACAGAAAGAAATAGAGAAAATTCACAGTGGGCTTTTCCCTTTCCCCGGCCCCCTCTGTCAAACTCTGCAGCGCCAGGAATTACTTTAATGCATTTCTGAATCAGTCCTTTCGTCAACTGATGAAAAACTCAAGTCCCACGACCTACAGTGTGGTTTTTCACCTGAAATAAAAGAGATAGGAAGAGCCAGACTGCAAACACGCAGTCTGTGTTTACCTGGAGCTACGTGGGGTCAGTGGGTCATAGTGATTGCTGAGGAAAAGCTAGTGCGTGGAGGTTTGGGAGATAGCGGAGGCTGAGACTACCTGGGATGATACACGGATATGTTAAATGCACTAGCTTCCGTGAGAATAAGACAGTCTATTCCTATGGGAACAGCGGTGCAGCATATGAACCAATAGATTACTAGTAGTTTTTCCTAATTTGCCTGCATTGGAATCTGTATATAGCTGAAAAAATTCTGCCATGGACTATAATCAGAGTATATACTTCTGGAACATATACAGTGTGTTAATCATTGTTCTAGACACTTACTTACATGTTTCACCTATTTTTGTCCTTACAAGATCTTACAAAGCAAGTGCTGTTCTTAACTCTATTTTCAGATTATGAAGCTGAAGCTTAAACATTTGAAGAAATTCTGATTGTCATGTTTCCAGCAGTTGACAGAGCCAAGATGCATGGCCACAACCACCTGATTCTAAATCCCACCTTTTAAACTAAAAATGAACTCTCTTGAAGGTCAGAATCTAGTTCAAAGAGTTTCTCCAGGTGTCCTCCTCCTTGCATGCAAATATATGTCAGGAGCTCTTATTGCTCATTCAAACATCTAGTTTTGGGATTAAGAATATTAGCTCCAAAGCCACCTTCATCTAAAGGCATGAAAATTCAAGGAAGGTCTAGCGCAGGCCCATTGGACAAATTGCATGGTGGTCAGCACCCCTGATTTCTTAGGTTAAATGCCCATTTAGAAGAGACTTGGATGCTGGACTTAGGCAGAAGCTCATGGTATAAATTTCTGATCCACTATCCAGAGGGAGCAGGGCCTATTTTAGTAAGAAGTTGGACCTCACAGACTCTGCCCATTGAATGCATTGCCAGGGTGATCAGACTCCATGAAGAGAGAGCAAAAATGGACTCTCTCCTTTGATCCAAGAGTGCATATCTGCACAGCAGTTTTCCAGTTCAGCAGTCTGAATTTTGGTGTAATACAGTTAAAGTTCAGTGGCGACAGATCCCATTAATTATAATCATCACAGGCTCTTTACTGTGAGTCAAATATTGTCCATTACTGTTTTATCCATGAAACCCAGAGACTATGGATGTCTTTTAATTTTATTTTAAAAGTCATTACATTTTGGGGTTGAAAACCCTCCTTGATTTCCTAAAATAAACTAAAAATTTGGTCTTATTGCATTCTATTCAATAATCATTTATTTCTCCTGTTTAATAACTGGAATCCATTACTTTTGTCTACAGTCACTTGTCTCATAAATGTATTCTCCCATCTGTTAGATTATAAATTCTGTAAAGTAGGGAACGTTGTTGTCTTCTCTTCTGTCACAGTCCCATTTTTTGGTACAGTGCCAGCTATACAGTAGGTGCCCCAAAACATTTTTATTTTTGAATGAATAAATGACACTCTACCTCTTAAAATTTGAGAATTAAAATAATTCTTTGGGTTATCCCTGCATTCTGAATCTGGCTTTTCCTTCCTAAATATTGGGCAGTCATTAAAGTTTTAGGTCCCTGTCTTGAAGATTTTCTTCTGTAGTCTAACTATTATGTGTGCCTCAGTTGAACAGGAATTTGTTTAGATCCCAACTTGTTTAGTTTAAGATTTATCAGGCACAGACAGACCTGTTGGAATGAAAGGGGTTCTCTAAGCCTGAGAGGACAGCTAAGTCATCCATGCCAAACGTGGCTGGTATGTAGATTGATGTCTTGATGATGCCCTTTTTCACCTCTAGAAGAAATACATACTTTTGGGCTGACACATAATTAACCATAATTATGCTAGTGAGCAGAGCGCAACTTTTTAAATATTACACTAATGATTATGTTCATGATTATCATTCTAGCTATGATTTAATGATTAATTAGGATGTTTATTGTAATATCAATGGGAGAACAGTTTTATAGAGATTAATTAGGAGTAAACTTTAGAGAGGCTGGAAGGTATAACATAAAAAGAAGATGAGACACAATTGTAAAGTGGAGAACATTAATTCTGGGGAAATGGATTGGGCTGATTGATTGATACATGCATTTATTTTATATATATATATATATATATATATAACATTGGCCTTCTACTACATTCCAGATACTCTTCTCTGTTTTGCAGGCATAGCAATGATTAAAGGAAAAGTTGTTTCATTCTCCTGAAGCTTACATTGTAATAGAGGTTGATTGTGACCCCTCCCCACCAAATGTCTATGGTGTATCTTTACCTACAATCCTTGTGATGTGACCTTAGTTGACAATGGAATTATTGAAGATGCAATAAGATGGTTTCATATGGCAGGGTGTGAGCTCCTCATCCATTGCTCCTTATAAAAGGAGCAAATTTAGACAGAGAGACAGACAGACAGACACACACACACACACAAGGAAAATATTACATGAACATAGCCAGAGATCAGGGTCTGCTGATGCAGCAACAGGCTGAGGAATGCCAAGATCGCCCTCCGCCCACCAGACACCCAGAAAGAGCCATGGAACACATTCTGTCTCACAGCTTCAGATGGGGCCAGCATTGACTCAGTCTCAGCCCTCCAGCCCCAGAACTCAGACAATGCATTTCTGATGTTTAAACCACCAGGTTTTTAATTTTTCATTAGAGCAACGCTAGTATAGTAGTAAACACTGTACTAGGGGATGCAGACTTCAGAAGAAAACACAAGAAACAAGCAGAACAAGTTTCACCTCCCAGTGTTTTATCTTCTCGGCTTCAGTGTATGGTGTCTTTTGTGAACAGAAGATGTTCAGTACCATGTAGCTCAATAGATCAAAATTTTATAAAATGATTTCTGTTTTTTTTTAGAGTTTAATAAAACATATCTCCTTATCCAAATATACAGATATTGTTCAATACAACTCCCAATTATTTTAGAGCTTTGGTTTTCATAGTTAGGTCTTTAAATGACTAAAGTTAATCAACTTATCAACTAGTTAAATATTATTTTACATATGAAGACTACAATTCTCAGAATAGTAAAAGCTGCTATAGAAGTAGGTTATTCAATTGTGGCTATTTAACAAAACCCTGGAACCCAGAAAATATCTCCATGAACATTATCTCGTTTCCTCAGGATACTACATCAGTAGTAACATCCACATGTATAGGAGAGAAGCCAATTTATGGAATACAGTTGATATTTTGGGATATTAGGGTTTACTTCTCTTAGCGAAAGGTCATTGAGAAAGACCATGTCAAAGGGGAGATAGGAACAGAGAATTCCATACTAGATTTTTTCATTTAATGTGGATTTGGCAGGTGGAAATCCAGATCTGAAGCTTAAGGGTGGATGAGGCTGTATATAAAGTTCCTGGGGTTTCCTGATATTTCCTGGGAAATAATGGACCTAGAACACCTGAGAGCCAGGTGGAGGTGGGTTGACTATGAGGTGCAAGAGAATCTAGCCACGTGTGCCTTAATGGAAGAGCAATTCTTGAACAGAGCCGGGTGTCTGTGCCATCTCAACCAGGTGAGAACTGGAGAAGGGATTGAGCAATGTGGACCATGCCTACAACTGGCGACCTCCATGAGCAGGGTCTGGAGGTCAGATGACCATGAGTTATCTCAGAAAATGGGAAATGAGGAGGTGGGGCAAGAAGCAGGCATTGCTTCATGATTTGTAGATGAGGACTTACTTATTCAAGGTCCCACATTTCATCTGCAGTTGAGACCTGATGGCAATGTTCATGCCTGGTTCTTCTAATATCTGAGCATGTGCCAGCTGTGTGCCACTTAAGATTCTGAGGCTTCCTTGCCTCCCACTCCTTCCTCATTGCTATAGGCAGCTCTGAATGGGCTCCTAGTGCCACATCACAGACCTGGCCTTGTACACAATGCAGCTCTCATGTCCTGCCCCAGGATCCTAGATACAGCTTCATACCTGCACACATACACCTCAGATTGAAGGATACAGAATGCTTCTTAACCAACGGAAAGAGCTATGAATCCATGTTTATCTTCATGCCCCACTGCCCCAGGTATCATCCTGAATGGCAGCATCTCTCCAGAAGGTCCCTGGCTGCCAAATTGATTTGGAATCTTCATCTGAATCACTTTTTTCCTTCTCTACCTCACTGTACTTTTCCGTCACTTCTGTTCCCTGGAGTCCCTGGAGTTGCGTTCAGTAATAAAGTGATACCGCAGATGAGCCATTGTTTCAGGCTTTTCTTCTCTGGGGAATCCACACAACAATTACATTTTATTATATTCTTATTTTATGATGTTGATCAAGCTCTGCCCCACACTTGAAACTTTCAAATGTGTTATTTCCTTGCTTGGAACACACATCTCCTTTCCACTGTTTTCCCAGTTGCTCCTATTCATTCCTTAGGGCTCAACTTCAATGTTATAGCATCATGTTCTCAATCCACGGGCCTTCAATATACATCGTATCCATTTGCTAGTTTTTCTTCAAGACATTCAACAACTCTTAATAATCTGTGTGTGTGTGACTGAGTAATGTGGGTTTCCACCTTAGACTATAAGGTTCATGGGACAGTGTTTGTTACATCTGCATCTCTTAGTGTATATGTCAGTATCTGGTACTTTGTATGTACTCAATAAATATGTATCAAATGAAAAATGATCAGTAATTATACCCCCTTATTCTTTCCTACCTCCTCCAACTCCTCAGGTTCCATCACATTGCAACTGTGGGGATGGGTGGAGATGGAAGAAATATAATAGCATGGTTAATTTCTGCCCCCTCCTACCAAGTTTAAATCCCTTTTGGTCAAAGATTTAAGGGTTAAGACAAGCCAACTGTTTCTTCTCCTCTTAAGCACATCAAAGACATATTATCAAGCACTGTAGATATAAGAGGAGGTGTCAGACTTAGTTTAACCTCAGGATAGAATGAGTTCAGAATTGAAGGCTGTGTCATGAGATATCCTTCATACTTTTGATTGTCTTGAAAATTGATTGATTTACCTGCCCATCTTCTTGTTTGGCAGGCCTTGGTTCACATTTGACATTTTCTGTTCTTGTTAAGATGCATTCAGGTTCCAAATGCTTCTATGTGGATAACACAGAGAGGAAGGGTAGTGGTCTGCTGATTGTGTTCTATTTTTTCCCTTCTTTTTTCCCAGAAAATGTGCTATTCTGAATTAAGCAGCTATAAAAATGTACTTTTCTCAGGAACTAGCTGAGAAGAGAAAAGCAACCTAGTAGGAGAAATATTTTTTAAACTTTTATTTAGTAAATATAAATTTCCAAAGTACAGTTTATGGATTACAATGGCTCCCCCCCCCCACTAACTTCCCTCCATTCACTTCAAACAAAAAGTATAAATAGATCGAATGTGGTGAAATTAACATCAAGTAGAAATATTTTCTTCATCCCATTATTTACTTATCCAGTCATTTCTACTGACTCATTCATTCATTCATTCATTCACTCACAAAGACCAGGTACTGTGATCGTGTTTGGAAACACAATAATACACAAGGTTGTCACAATCAACAACCCCAGGAGCCTACGCTGTAGACAAGGAGCCACATGAGCCACATGACATGCAATAAAAGCAAAATGTTAGAAATACTAACATGATATCTAAAGAAAAGAATGCAATTGCAGGTAAAGGACTCTACAATATCGACTCATGGAGAGTCCTGGGATCGAATCCTATTTCCCTTCTAAATAAAGGATCAAGAATTCATGTGATTAAATTAAATCACATGAATGCAAGTTTTGAGATGAAAGTGTAAGTACACAGAAATGTGTCTCAAACATCAGAGTACGAAAAAACAACTGAAAAGCTTCTTTAAGTAGGCAGATTCCAAGGCACAAGCCCTCATTTTCCATGATGCAGGAGGATGGATGTGGGGTTCAGCAATTTGTAGTTTTTAGGGCACTGCAGCTGATTCCAGTGGTGGTGAAAGGCTTTAAGACTCCTAGAAACGTTTGTCTAAGGTACCTGCTGAGGAATATTTTTAATATTCTTTTTTTAACCTGAAAATAAACTCTGTACCTTTGTATCCTTTCATCCTTTCAGGATTCTGGACCATCCTGTCCTAAAATATGATTCTGTCAGGAAATGATAATGTTACTGTACTCATATTGTCATTTCTATCTCATTTTATAATTTATAGATTAATTCATCCATAATTCATTCACTCATCAAACCTTTATTGAGTGCCTATGCAGCACCAGAATTTATGGTAAATTCTGTGAATTCAGAAGGGAATTGTATTTGGCCACTGTCCAGGCACTCATACATCTGAGAGTGAGAGCAAGATGTCAGGAAACAGGTGCAGTGTGGAACCCTTGACACTGTGAAAAGCAGGAGAGGGGAAGGAGAGAGGGGCCATTTTTTTCTCAGGGGTGGGAGAGAGGCATGGGCCAAGAAAGGCTTCTTAACTATTTAATGGTCATCATTATAATTATTGTTATTATGGGAGTGGTAGTATTGGAAGTAATGGTGATAGAAATGATATTTTCAATATTCCTTGGGTAAAAGTATAGTAAATATAAGTCACCTTAGGATTTATGGAGCCTTGTAGAAATGTTTTTGGTGGGATCCTTGTCTGTACATGCAATTTTATTAAAAATATATTATAGAACTAATTGCCCCAAGAGAAGCACTGTATTTTATGCATGGTGATTTAGAATAATGGGCAGAGATGAGGTACTTAGGTATTTGTTTATTATTCAGTCATTGTGCTTATATAGGTTCATAGTGTCTGGGCATCTTTTTTTGTGTGTTCAAGTTCAAGAGTTTCTCCATGCTGTTCATTGTCAAATATACCAGCATTGTTCAAATTTCATATTTCACATTGCAAATTAATGAAGCACTACTTATAATACCATGGCTCTTTGTAATCTGTTTGTGTCAGAACAACATAGATCTCCTTGGGTCAGCAGCTCCCTAGCATTATTTGTCAGCAATCATCAATTATAACATTGCTCATGACACAGTATCAGCCTTTAAGTCATCCATGGATACCTGTTTCCTGTGACCCTAATGCTCTGTTGATGATGGCTGCAAATGGCCATCTAACTCAAAATATGTAGAGACATTTGAATGATAGTGTATTTTCTAGTCATATTATATTAACTACTTAGAATTTCACAGTCTGAGAGTAGAACCATATAATACTGCTCCAGTATGCCTTCTATTGAACTCCTAAGGCTATAATCACTGCACTCAGTAAAGTGCTTTCTCTCCCAATTTTTTTTTTCTCTTTCTTCTTCCCTCCCTCATTCTCTCCCTTCCTTCAGCAAAAATGAGAAAGACAGAAAGAGACAAGTCTCCCATCTTCTCGTTCACTCCTTTAGTTCTTTTTACAGGTGAGGCTGGGCCAGGCCAAAGCTGGGAGCTGGAAACTCAGTGCAGGTCTTCCTACATGGATAGCCAGGACCCAGAGAGCTGACTGATCACCTCCTGCCTCCAAGGGTGATATGAGCAGGAAGTTGGAATTGACAGTGGAGCTGAGACTCAAACCCAATCACTTTGATATGGACTATGGACATTCTAATCAACATCTCTTTCAATGTTGAACATATTCCTGCCTCTCATCTACTGTCACCAGCATGGAGAAATGTGAGCAGTAGAAAAAAAATTAATATACTTCATGCAAGAAAAGTTCATCACACATTCAGCATGACTTAAGACCAACTCTGGGGAAAGCATAACATCACTCAATCAGTCAAACAGAGGCATCCAATTAGAGGGCTCATTGATTTTGATCAGCTGTGTTCTCCAAAGACCTCATAGGATACAGGTATAGCCAACTTCTGAGTCCTGCCTTCCATATGACACTTGCAGTATAGGAGGTGGCCCCCCTGGGTGTCAATGGGAAGGAGTGTGCATGGTAAAACACACGTGCCTCTATACTACCACCCTAAGGTGATGTAGATCAGAGTTGGCACCACACTTGTATGCAGATGGATGAGAACTGATGCATTGATCTATACTTGTAGTTCTAGCCTGAGGGTTAGCAGTTGGCTGCTGCTATCCCAGAGCCCTGAACTTGTCCTGTGACCAGTGTGAGGGAGTCATCCTGAATCTGCATATTAATACATTCTGGTAACTGAATCTTGCCATATCCCATGAAAGAAAAGCCACACTGGCTAGAGATAATGATCTACTCCCCAGTCCATACTCCAGGAATTAGGGCCAGGCCCTGTAATAAACCCATAGACAGAAATCCTGGTGCTGCTTTGAGGAGGGGCTGAAAAGTCCTGAGCCCAATGAGACACAGGGATCATGCAGAGGCATCCTTGCAAGAGTGTAAGCATGCTACTTGTCAATATTTCCATTGTTACTTTACAAAAAAAAAATCCTATGGCTAAGAGGCAAAATAACTAGATCCAGATCATACAAATAGGGAAATGGGCTGAAATCTGGGTTCAAATCCCCAAATACATACCCTTTCCAGCAAACAGCCGGGGAAATTAACATCCGCCTCGTGAAGCCAAATCTGAAGGACAATCTGTTGGCAACATAAATTTTTTTCTGAGTAATATAAACCAAAGCCAACTAAAATGAACTTTTAGCAGTAGGCATTCAGCCTAGCTTTTGAGAAGCTTACATCCCATATTAGAGTGCCTGGGTTATTCCTGGCACCTGACTTCAGCTCTAATTGGTTCTCTCTCTCTCTCTCTCTCTCTCTCTCTCCCTCTCTCAAACTAAAAAAAAAATTGAACTTTAAGTTATTTACCACTCCAGTTTATGTGGGAGAGTATACCCCTTTAAAGGCAAAGATTCTAATGTTCTTCAAAAAATATTTTCTATCTTCATAGGCCTTTATCTCACAACATCCCTGGGAGTTAAGTAGGGCAGCATACAGCACTTCTTTCCAGCTGGGGAACATGCAATTCAAAGAGTTTTATTGTTTTGCCTAAGTCTTACAACTTTCAGTGGTGGGGTATGGATGCTAACCCAGTTTCTTTGACTCCAATACACAGGCGTGACTACTAATTCCCTCGGTATTTTACACATACTAGTTTCTTACTCAGCGTTCTCCAGCTTTACCTATTGCTGATTACTACCCTCTTGGTTTCTTCTATTTTCAACTCACATCCTGTTCACAGTGGGTTACTATGGAGACATGACATATTATTGGTCTCTCTGTGGGACAG
This sequence comes from Oryctolagus cuniculus, assembly GCF_051225735.1. Taxonomy (NCBI): domain Eukaryota; kingdom Metazoa; phylum Chordata; class Mammalia; order Lagomorpha; family Leporidae; genus Oryctolagus; species Oryctolagus cuniculus. Next base: position 157,601,730 of record NC_142872.1, on the reverse strand, counting down.
TGACCTGGCATATTTAAAAACGTTCTGGGTTTCTTAGCAACTCAGCCAACATCATGCATTTTTGCCTCCATGAACTGTTCTTTTGCTGCAGTGAAAGAAACCTGGATCATAGGCCAGCTTCCAGGGATGAGAGAGACTTTAGAAAGGGACTCAAGATTAAACACATCAATAGAGACTCCATTCCAGTAACGCCTGTTCCTTTCTGTTAAGGCATTTTTGAACATGACTATCAATGATGAGGGGTTCAGAACCTCAATTGGTATCATTTCTTTTGCTATTCCAACACTGAATGCCACTATTCATCCCCACATACTGAGCCCAAGTTTTCTCATTTCTGAAATAGGGATTAAGCACATACCTACCATCAGAGCAAAGATTGTATATGAAAATGCTCCACAAATAATAAAGCCTTGAGTTACTACTTCTAATACTGATTCACAGGCTCATTCCCTGTTTCCATTTCAACTAAATATCTGTGATATGCAGAGCTTTATGTTGCATACCAAGGGGATAAAGAAAATATGCGATGCTTGCAACCAGAGGACTCACCATCTAATTAGGAGGTGAGGAATGAAAGACGCATCAATCATCAACTTGTTCAGTTCAAGGGATGTGGGTAGATTATGGGGAAGTAAAGGGCCAACCCACAAACAGTGAGTACTTGGGATTTAACAAGTGGAGAGTGATACAGTCAGAGTAACCAGAGAAGCGATTCAGAATGTTCAGACACCTGAGAGGGACATAAAAATCCTCTGTGACTGTTCCTTATATGCTTTCATATTCATTAGTATCAGTCACTCCTACAGGCACACAACTGTGATTGAATGCCTAGATTTTTTTTAACTTTTATTTAATGAATATAAACTTCCAAAGTACAGCTTATGGATTACAATGGCTTTCCCCCCCATAACGTCCCTCCCACCCGCAACCCTCCCCTTTCCCGCTCCCTCTCCCCTTCCATTCATATCAAGATTAATTTTTGATTCTCTTTATATACAGAAGATCAGTTTCGCATATATTAACTAAAGATTTCCACAGTTTGCTCCCACACAGAAACATAAAGTGAAAAATACTCTTTGAGTACTAGTTATAGCATTAAATCACAATGTACAGCACATTAAAGACAGAGATCCTACATGAGAAGTAAGTGCACAGTGACTCCTGTTGTTGACTTAACAAATTGACACTCTTGTTTATGGCATCAGTAATCACCCTAGGCTCTTGTCATGAGCTGCCAAGGCTATGGAAGCCCCCTGAGTTCACTGACTCTGATCATATTTAGACAAGGCCATGGTCAAAGTGGAAGTTCTCTCCTCCCTTCAGAGAAAGGTACCTCCTTCTTTGATGACCCATTCTTTCCACTGGGATCTCACTCACAGAGATCTTTCATTTAGGTTTTTTTTTTTCCCCCAGAGTGTCTTGGCTTTCCATGCCTGAAATACTCTTATGCTCATCACACAGACGAGAAAATTGAAGCAGAGGGACACAGATCTAGTTAATTGTTGGAGTGGTGATTGGACTTTAGAGATTTTTAAAAGCTTAAAATCTAAAGTCCAATCACCACTCCAACAATTAACTAGATCTGTGTCCCTCTGCTTCAATTTTCTCGTCTGTGTGATGAGCATAATAAAAAAAAAACATAACCAAAGAGTTACTGAGTAAGGCATAGGGCAGTGCCTTGAACACAGTATGCGTCCCAAAGTGTCAGCTCTTATTATTAGCAGCAATTCCTTGTATATATTTTGCTTTCTGAGTTTTGTGTCTTCGCACACATTTGTCCTCCTGACTAGACATCTCCTGGTCTGTGCAGTGATGTTATTATTCAAGGTATGTCTCTTAGGCACTTCTGGGAAGGCTTTCCCGATCTCCTTTAGTTCTCCCTAGAAGATTTCTTTCCCTGATACATGTGTGTGAGCACCACTGTATCTTGTCCATTTTAAGCTGAGCACATTGCACTGCAGACTTCAGGTTTGCATATTTGCCTCTTTAAGTTTCTTGAAGGAAAAGAACGCAGTTTTAGTTGTGTTTGTGTTTCCAATAGTTAAGATGGTAATAGGTGGATGCTTGTGTGCTAATGAGTGGATGAAATAAAGAGAAAAGAGGAAAGGGGAGAGGAGGAAAAGGAAAGGAGTATGAAGCAGAGGAAGGAAACCTTTATGGTGAGCCCAGAGATGGCAACTGAGTGGAATAACCGGGAAAGCACTGAGCAAACTGGTTAGAGAGGAGGCAAAGAATCCTGCCAGTGAATAGTGGGGAGGCAAGTGGGTTTATAACTGCCAGACAGACCTCACTCAGCAAAAAAAGTCTGTCATTTAGTGGTCTGAAGTTAAGAAGGGTGGAGAGTTAAGAGGGTGGTGTTATGGCCCAAGTTAAGCTGCCCCAGGCAATGCAAGCATCCCATATGAGTGCTGGTTCAAATCCCACCTGCTCCACTTCCGATAAAGCTCCTTGCAGATGTGCCTGGGAAAGCAGCAGAAGGTGGTTTGAGTGCTTGGGTCTCTGTTACCCATCTGGCAGACCAGGATGGAGTTCCAGGCTCTGGACTTTAATCTGGCCCAGCTGTTAATGTTGTGGCCATCTGAAGAGTGAATCAGTGGGTGGAAGATCTCTCTGTCTCTCCCACCCTCTGTGACTCTGCATTTCAAATAAATAAATAACTCTTAAAAACACAGAGAAATATGGCTAGAGGAAAAGGCAATACGGAAAATGCATTCTGCCATGGATGGCAAATGGTGCAAAACAGTCATAGTGATAAGACTAAACTTGTCTTGAAATATGCTGCAGCTTTATTGGGCTTCCGGAGATAATCTAATATCCTCTACTGCCTCTCTTGGGAGTCTCATCTGTTTTCTGAAGATCTCCTATTTTGTAAATTTGGAAAAATGATCTTTTGTGGTGTGTAGTTGGTGCTGACTTGGCTGAGGAATATGGATCTGAATGGAATATCTTCCTGCACATTTCTCCACAATGTGTTCTTGGGCAGATAGGAATGTTGTATTAGCTAATTCCAGACCAGCAAGGTTCTCTGGCCAAAATACGGAGAATCTGTGCATCAGTAACTCTGGCCTATGTACAATAGCATTCACATACTGAAGACTCTGAAATTCTTGGTGTAAAAGCTTCATCAGCGTCCTAAAAATGCATTCTTACCAAAGTTGGCTTCCACAAAACCTTGTTTTAGGAAATATCTCATATTATAAAATCCTTTTAGATATTGCTGCTTTAAAATAAACATTAACTTCATGGAAAAATTCTAGAATGTGTCTATATGTTTTTATACCTGGCTCACTGCAGTATTTTTAAAAATTGTGATTAATGCTATAACTAGTACTCAAACAGTATTTTACACTTTGTGTTTTGGTGTGATTGCAAACTGTTGAAATCTTTACTTAATTTATACTAAATTGATCTTCTGTATATAAAGATAATTGAAAATGAATCTTGATGCGAATAGAATGGGAGAGGGAATGGGAGATGGGAGGGTTGCAGGTGAGAGGGAAATTATGTGGGGGAAAAGCCACTGTAATCCAAAAGTTCTACTTTAGAAATTTATATTTATTAAATAAAAGTTAAACAAAATTGTGAAGTCTTAAAGTCCTTAATAATATTATCTCTTTTGACTTTCAAAAATTTCTAGTAAGATGATCAGAGAAGTATCATTATTCCCATTTTATAGCTGAGGAAACAGAGGCCCCCAGAGGGATTCTCATGCATGAAATGAATGAGAAGTAAGTGAGCAGATGTGTGAACCACACATGTGTGAGTGAGTGGGAACCTTCCTTAGGCTTCTTATGTCATTGACTTGATAAATACATTAATTTAAAAATGCATTCTCTGTCAAATGAGACATTTTGCTTGGAGTCCACAAAATTAGCAAGATGAAGTCTCCAACCTCATAAAGCACTGAGAATCTACACACTCAAACACTAAGCAGAAGTCTATGCACTGCAATCAAGGTAAGTTCCAAGAATTTATAGGCGCTAAGGGGAGGACAGTCACCATATGAGTTTTTGTTTAAACTAGGAAAAGGGATCTCTTCAAGAGGAACCAACTGTGGGAGTGGAGGGCTTGGTGAGCAGGGAATCGCATGCCTGAAAATAATGCTTGGGGAGAAGCACTAGGTGACACCCAGGTACTTTCTTCCCTTACACAGTGTATACTGTGCCTTCAGCATGGCGTCATCACCAAACTTTGGGCTCATGGAAAGTATTGCTTGGAGTGGAGTAGCAAATACAGAAGGGATCCCAGAAGATTAACCATGAGCTGGTTCTGGAAGCACAGTTAAGTACTAATGAAGCACATGAGAGGATTTGAGTAGCGTGAGGAACACCATGGATGAAGGACCGGTGGCAGTGGCTGTTTTGGTCTTCCTGGGACCTGCACTGGAGGGGTAGGGTACTGCTGAGGATGAATGCAAAGAAGCCAGAAGATTCCTTCAGGGGAAGAGGTAAGGGGACTTTAAGGGAGCCATAGGAGAGTCCACTTCTGCTCTCCAAAGATGGGTAAAGTACTAAGTACAGGGTTAGCACTCAAGAATGTGTTGGATAATTTTTATGAAAGGGAAAGGTAACTGACAACCAGAGCAGCTGCTCTTGTTAATCTTGGATGTGTTAGCGAGTCACCAAAATTTCTTTTGAGATACCTTACAGTATCATATATTTATGTAACAGCTAGAATTAGCCACAGCCTTAGAAACAGGCACGGTGATGATAGTACTGTGAGGTAAGGGAAGAACAGAGGTATTTCAGGGTAGAAAGAAACAGCATCCCACCCTGTAAACAGTGGTAACCTGGCCGGATCTTAGAGAATAAATAGACTTGGAGAAGTGACAGAGCTTCTTCCTCCAACAGAAGCCTTCCTTCAAAATTAGAAAACTCATTCTCTATGAGAAAATAAATAAAAAAATCACACACACCCCAAATATTAACTAGATAAGGATGTCCTTACCTCCAAGATATCACAATCCTGAGACATTATGGATTTCAGCTCCTAAGCCGTCACTCACTGGTAAGGACCCGCACAGTCATTACCCCATCTCAGTGGAGCTGTATGAAGAAAGGCATTCTAGAAAGTGGGAGCACCAGGAAAAAAGTAGTCAGGCCTGGAAGAAAATGCAAGGGACTTGGGAAGCAGGAAGGTTTTGATGAGGCTAGATAGGGTCTATGATAAACCATGGAGATGTGGGATATGAGGACAGAACACAGATGAAAGATAGACCATGTTGGGTCCTGGCTTATTGTGCTGAGGAGTCATGGACTTATGTTGCAAGCCATTGTGGCTGACAAAGACAATGAAATTTATTTCTGGGGCACTGCTTTGGAATTCCTAGGGATGCTAATTAAATATCATATTTATGACTCCAACAGATATGTGCCATATTGGAATCTCTGAATGTGGGCCCCTGGCATGTGTGTATAACAATTTACCCAGGTGATTGCTACCCACGTGACAGCTTGAGAATCATGCCGCGATAGCTAAGAAGTTACAAGCAGAGAGGAGCCTTGTTTGATTTATATGTTGGAAAAGTTGGTCTAGCTGTTATGTGGATGTGGCATTGGTGTGGTGAATGCTTGTAGCAGCAAGACAAAAGAGCAAGTCAATGAAATAACTGGACAAGGTATAAAATAAGTATCCATTAATGACATGCCTTAAGAAAACCTACTCATATAGGATCCTTATACCCTCTTTAGATGAATCACAATATGACAATCATGTACATTCATGTATTCTTCAAACTGGGTCCCATCAATATGATTCCACATGTATACTGGGCTCATTAATTTCTTTATAACACCAGCACATATAAAGATGATTTTTTTTATAATAAAGCATGTTATAAAGGCTCAATATGACCCTTCCTCTTTGCACAGGCAATATACATGATGCAAATATTATTCAAAAGTACTTAAAAGATTTATTTTTGTCTATTTTCTTACTGTCAATGGATTTTTATTATGTCCTTTTATTCATCACGTAATGGAGCTGTTTTTGAGAAACTCAAAACCATCCTTAATTGCATTGAGTTCTAATTTCAATAATTAATTGATCCAAGACACTCAGTATTACACCTGGGTGTACAGTGCCTATCACTGGTAGAGCAGTGGCAGTAGTTAGTTATGAACAATCTGCAGGCTGCATGTGCTAATGAATCTAAAAATCAGCTGGAAATGTGCATTTCCATGATGGATCATTGAGGTTATTTTTTAAATAACTTATACACATTCCATGGATCTATCTGCCAATCCATGAGACTCAGTCATTTTTGGGACATCTTAGTAAAGGAAAATCTCTCTAACAAGTTTGAGGAAAAGTTATTGTGTTCGATTTTGGGAGTTTTGGGAAAGAATCATCCAGAAAGCCAGCATAAGAAGTTAAATGGGCTCACTGGAACTACAAATCATTACATATCTCTTTCTATTTCTTTCCCTGGAATAGGAATTAAGATGTTTTTTCTGTGAAAGTTTGCTCCATTTTACCCCTGTAGACTATAATTTTTGATAAGACAGTTTTTCTGATTCTGTGTCATGTCAGCTTTGGTTGAACACTGTGTGAACTCCAAGTCCAACTCTATCTCTTCTTCACTTCCCAAATCAGAGTGGATGTTCATGAGTTCAGATTCTTGCACGGGGCCCCACTGTAGGATACAGTTCTTCCTTTCATTCAGCTTGGCAAGGGTGAGGTGTAATCTGGTATGAACTGAACTGGATGTTTAGCAAAATAATCTAACAGGCAAAGGTCCCAAGAGCACTATCTTAGATGTCTCATCTACTCAACTTATGAAATTTATTATCTATGAGGAATGATATCTCACCTTCCTGAACAATGAAACGTCACTCCTTTTGTCTGCTCTCATCCCACATCGTGTTCACTGGAGTCTGGAGGAACACTACTACCACTAGTATCTTGGGGAAGGCATGAACTTCCCTATGTCTCCTACAGCTTGGACTCTGGGATAAAGGAGAAACTACTGTATTTTACATGGTTTTGGCTCAGAGGGAAGATAGATACACACAGGATTTGAGACATGAGGTAGAACTGAAGTGAAAAAAAAATAACTTAATGAGCCTTATAATGAAAACGAGAGTTGAGTAGAAAAAAACTTCATATTGTAGACCATACATTGGAAGTTTATGTCATGAGGCAGGCCTTGTATGCATGTGTCCTCGCACCCCCCATCATTGACACATTTTTCTCAGGTCATGGACCACTAGACTGATTTAAGAGTAAAGGTGAGAAACCACTGATTATCCTGTATTATTCAGCAATGCCAAGAGTGAAGTCATCAGCTTTGACTCTGTGTCTTTTATTTTAGGATGGGCCACCTGTGAACCATGTCCCTACAGAACTGTTGGAAAATCCCGCTGAATCTTCATTCTGACTCCAACTGTTTCCTTGGATCTTCTTGCTTGGATTTTTTTTTTGTTGTTGTTGTTTTTAACTTTTATTTAATGAATATAAATTTCCAAAGTACAGCTTATGGATCACAATGGCTCCCCCCCACCATAAGTTCCCTCCCACCCACAACCCTCCCCTTTCCCTCTCCCTCCCCCTTCCATTCACATCAAGATTCACTTTAAATTCTCTTTATATACGGAAGATCAGTTTAGCATATATTAAGTAAAGATTTCAAGAGTTTGCACCCACATAGAAACACAAAGTGAAAAATACTGTTTGAGTACTAGTTATAGCATTAAATCTCAATGTACAGCACATTAAGGACAGAGATCCTACATGAGGAGTAAGTGCACAGTGACTCCTGTTGTTGACTTAACAAATTGACAATCTTGTTTATGGCATCAGTAATCACCCTAGGCTCTTGTCATGAGCTGCCAAGGCTATGGAAGCCTTTTGAGTTCACCAACTCTGATCATATTTAGACAAGGTCGTAGTCAAAGTGGAAGTTCTCTCCTCCCTTCAGAGAAAGGTACCTCCTTCTTTGATGACCTGTTCTTTTCACTGGGATTTCACTTGCGGAGATCTTTCATTTAGGTTTTTTTTTTCCCCAGAGTGTCTTGGCTTTCCATGCCTGAAATAGTCTCATGGGCTTTTCAGCCAGATCCGCGTGCCTTAAGGGCTGATTCTGAGGCCAGAGTGCTGTTTAGGATATCTGCCATTCTATGGGTCTGCTGTGTATCTCACTTCCCATGTTGGATCATTCTCTCCCTTTTTTAATCTATCAGCTAGTATTTGCAGACACTACTCTTGTTTATGTGCTCCCTTTGGCTCTTAGTCCTATCATTATGATCAATTGTGAACAGAAATTGATCACTGGGACTAGTGAGATGGCATTGGTACCTGCCACCTTGATGGGATTGAACTGGAATCCCCTGGTATGTTTCTAACTCTACCATTTGAGTTAAGTCAGCTTGAGCATGTCCCAAATTGCACATCTCTTCCCTCTCTTATTCCCACTCTTACATTTAACAGTGATCACTTTTCAGTTAAGTTTCAACAATTGAGAATAACTGTGTATTGATTACAGTATTCAACCAAAAGTATTAAGTAGAACAAACAAAAAAATACTAAGAGGGCTAACGTATTAAGTTGTTCATCAACAGTCAGGGCAAAGGCTGATCAAGTCACCATTTCTCATAGTGTTGTTTTATATTCAATTCCAAAACCCAATCAACCTTGGAACCTCTTAGCTTTGTGTCAATTTCAAGTCCTAAGTTCAAAATTGATAACATTCAACTTCCTCAACTTTGACTCCAAGAACTGGTTGGCATGCTGTTTATTGTGCCATTCTCTGGCTTTTCCCACTTTGAGATAACTGAACCACTGCCTTGCTAGGTCTAATTCTAGACTGGTGGGGAACACCTTAACCCTCTTCATAAACGAACCTGTCCAGGAAGAAGAGCCAGGTACTCTGCATTTAGCCTGTAGTTCCTGGAACATGCTTGTGGCTACAGCATTTATCAGACCTGGAATTTAGCTTTTATCGTTATTACCTTTACAGTAGATTCTACAAAGCTCTGTTCAATAACTACCCTGGTGCTATCTTTCCCCCATCTCATAGAACTTCTCCCAGTGTTTATGACACATGAAAATCCAAGTTCACAATGGCAACGATGTATGAACCGGGGTTTCTCATGGTCCTCCAGACCTGAACACAATACATGTAAATGAGTCTGCCTGCTTATCCAGAAAGAGCCCAAATTCCATATTCATCAAACTCAATCTGGTGAAATGGCTATGCAATAGGAGAAAGCTTCAGTTGTTCATTTAATTAGTACCATGGAATAGGTTTCCCAATTTAGAGGAAAGTCCCAAGAGATAGTCTGCATTCGCATATTAGAATAGTTAAGCCAATCATCCAACAAAATCTCTGAGCCTCCATGAGTTAGACCCCAGCATGAAAAATCTTTGTGTTGAGTATGAAAGAAATTGCTTCATTCTGCCCCTTAAACACACACACACACACACACACACATACACACTCTTCCCATGATTTTTTTGCTTAATGGGCTGCCTTGAAGAGAAAATATTTAAATCTTGAGAAGGTAGACTTGTCATTGATTATACAAGGAGTTTGTTCTCTGTTGCATGCAGTGTCTGTGTAATGTACAATTATTTGTTGGAGAGGGATATTATTTCATCTTTAGTAAATTGAATTCCAGTAGAAATGATAAATACATGACTATTAAACAAATGACAGTGCAGTAAATAAGGGTTAACAAGTAGAGAGAATTGAAAATGGAGGAATATTGGGATGCTCACATCCCATGTTGAAGTGCCTGGGTTGACTTTTCAATTTGACTCCTGATTCAGTTTCCTACTAGTGCCCACCATGGTAGGCAGTGGTGTTGTCTAAAGTATCCTTCTCCCTGCCCCTCATGTGGGAGAACTGAACTGAATTCCCGGCTCCCAGCTTCAGTCTGGCCCAGGCCTAGCTGTTGTGAGTTTCTGGGGGGTGAATCGGTGGACAAGAATATAGTATCTCTCTCTCTCTTCTCTTTCTGTCTGTCTGTCTGTCTCTGTCTCTCTCCTTCTCTCTTTCTACCTCTTAAATTAGTTACTAATTAAACCAGAAAAAAGAAATGATGGGGACACAAAGTAGAAACAGGACAATAAACTCTAGGAGCCAAATTCAAGAACAAATTGAGATTACTTCTCTGATTTTAAACAGTGGGAACACATGAAATTGCTCAGGACAACTTTAAAATGAACAATGCTAGGGTGCCATCAGAAACCAGCTAAATTAATATATCCATATATGGGGCCAAGGCACTTGTATTAAGTTGACCTGAGCAAAAGAACAAGTCCTGAGAGAGCATGATAGGTTGTATGGCTTCTCAAAGAGTCCAGCATGAATGGGATGTCATTGCTTATTGGCAGAGCTGGGATTTGAAGAGATAGACAAAGACAGGCAAAAAAAAGATGTGAATGCTGCACTACCAAGTGTTATCTTCATTGTGTGAATCAGCATTTTCATGCTGTATGCTAGGAGTTTTCTATTTTAGAATCAACTGACGTGGTCTCTGAACCTTCCTGACATCTAGAGAATCAGGACTGGGAAGCTCCCCAAGGGTTGCTATGCCCACTAATCTGGGGAGTATTGCTGTAAGCTATGGAGCCTCATTGAAAGGCTTTATGAAATGAGTGAGACACCAGAGACAGTTGCTACATTTCCCATCACAAATTGCTATGACTTATGAGAAGTAACTAAGGTCCAATCTACTTATACTTCCACCAGTTAGAACTAGGGCATGCAATTTACTTTTGGGGGAAATTTGATGATTTACACTGCATAAGAGTGAAATCTAGTTGCTCAGGTTGCCTTGTGGACTCTACTCCCTTTCATTAGGTCTATTTCCTATTGACAGCACACTCAGGGATATGAGAGATGATGACAAATACTTTTGGAGAGGAAAGATCTGAGAAACTGAACCCCTATTTTACTTCCAGATATTTGAGCTGGGTCAATCACTTTACCACTCTGAGACAATATTTTTCTTGACAATAACAGGGAGATGAAAAATAAAAATTAAATAATATATTTGTATGTGGCTTATACCTTGTAAATTGTTAGATATCTATACGGACTGTAACTAATCCATTTTCAATGGGTTTTTACAAAAAAATCAAATTTTTAATAGCTGTTTTCTATTCAGAACTTAACATATCTAGCACTAAATAGAGTACTTTCACAAGTTAGTTAATCTAATTAAATTTATAATTTAACCATGGGATGTAGGATTCCAAAGCACAGACAGTTAAAATGTGTTGGGTAACTTTCTCTAAAACCCACAGCTGGTACATGTTCAAATTTAAACCTAGATCTTGCTAACTCTCATCATGGACCTTTCTTGCTGGAGACAGCAAGACATCTATTTTTATCAACTTTACTTATTTTTACTTCTGTTTACAGAAAATATTGCTGTATTATTATTAGGATTACTTCTTAGAGATTGTCTGCTCCCATCAAGGATTAGTGAATAGTTTGTTATGACAGGAAAAAGAAAGTTGGTTATGGGAGACTGAATATATTGAAAACAAAAGAGAACAACAAAACGTGATGTGAAATCTGATTTACTTGATGATGCATTGGAGCAAAAGTTTTAGATAACAGAACAAGCACTGTTTATTTCCATGGAAGTTAGGATAAAAGTGTGAGACAATAAGTTCTGTGGGCATCTTTTCACAAGTCATAGAAACTTGGAATCAGACATAGCTCAAATGTGTTACCCTAATCTGTGAAAACTATTAGAAGAATTATTTCACTGTGTTTCTCCATTTTCCCTCTACTCAGCTATCCATTTACAAATTTATCTACCCATCCATCATTTATATATTCATTTCAGTTGTATTTTTATATCATTATATCACTCATCATCAATTTAATAAGTATATAGAGAGTGTTCAGCATGCACTTTAACTCAACCATGCTCACTGAATGCCCCATGTACACTGTTATCATGTATAGGAGAACTTACACAGGTATCTCTTCAGCCTAGTGCCTGGTGCTTAGTAGTGATGAAACAAATACAAGCTGTGTTTGAGAAAGCTACCTGCTCTTAAGTGATTACGAAGAGGGCAAGGCACTGTCATAAAACATGTAACTGAGAAAACAAAGCTACTCCTTCAAAGACAGAATTATACTATCATGCAGGAAAGAACATGTTTGTGTTCTAAGTAAATGTCTCTGAGAGCAAACGTTCCTGAATGAAAACAAGAGAAGTCAAGGCTCCTCATGCTCATGGGCTTGGCTCAAACACTCCTTCCTCTGAGAGTCCTTCCCCAGGACCAAACCTATCTCAGTCCCTCTGATGTGCATTGTATCCTTTGTCATTCCTCTTTTCCCCCTTTTTTTCTACTTACATAAAGTGAACAAATTTCATGTGTTTCATATATACAGTTTTAATAGCATAATGATGCTTCTTACCCTACCTTAACTCCCTCTTCCACTCCCATTCAACCTTCTCCTTCCTTTCTTACTATTTTTTAATTTTTAAAATTATGCACTTTCAATTTACATTGTAATCACAAGCTTATCCCACCACTAAATATAGAATTCAACAAGTAGCAAGTAGAAAAGCCACTGTTTCTCAGGAGTATGGCTGCCCTATTCCTCTTACCGCACCTACAGCCTTAATGTTCATCTTTATGGTATTTTATCAGAGAGTGAGGTGGAGCAGAGGAGCAGAATATTTAGGAAAATATAACTCAGATTACAACATCATCTCCCAGTTTTGTCATATGGGATATCTAAGACAGTGACTTTACGAGTTAACTCTAACAAGCACGGTTTTCCCATCTTACTGATCACTTTACATTTCTGATTTTGTTGTCAGGACATCTTATCCTTGTATTTTAATTCTGTTGCTATTTGCATTGTGCAAATATGGAGGATGAGGCTTAAGTTCCCAAATTGCTCTCATAAGTGGCAGAGAATAGTTTCGAGGGATTGTTTCCGAAACATGTTTGAAGAAAACAAACCCAATAATGCAATTTAATTTTCTTAATCACTGTTCATTTTAATCTCTTCCTCTGTAAATATTTAGTCCATAGAGTTCTAACATTATATAGTCTAGTGTACTATGTTTACCAGGAAATAGGTGGACTCCATTCCACTCCAATTCAACCACATCTCATAAGAGCACAGTCATTTCATTGTTTGATCTCTCCTGATGGCTCTAAAACAGGCCCACACCCTCACTTTCTGCAATCTCTGAGCTAATTCTAATTGCTAGCTTCCAATCTTTTTTATTGCTGTTATATATTTCTATTTTTTGGTTATACATTTACATGACTATTGTTTATTTAGAATTAGTTAAGTAATTTATTTTTATTTCACTCTCTTTCATTAACTGAATATACATTATTTTGCTTTTAATGATTACCCTATGAACCAAAACACAAATAGTTTGTTAGACTGTAATAAAAATTAATTTGACATTCTATGACAATGTAAAATCCTTGGGATAGCTCAGTTTGTTTATTCACTCCCAGTTTTGTATTATTATTCTATTTACATTCTGCATATAGGGCAAGAGTTTGGAGCCATGTGTAAATGTCACTTGGAACTCTTAATCCCATATCTAAGTGCCTTGGTTGGAGTCTCAGTTCTGCTTATGACTCTAGCTTCTGCTAATGCAAACTCTGAAAAGCAGCAAACAATAGCTCAAGTAGTTGGGTCCCTGCCATCCCCTTGAGAGACCTGGTTGGAATTACCCAGTTCCAGCCTTCGGTTTGGTTCAGCCTCAGCTGTTACAGACATTTGGGGATTGAGCCAGCAAATAAAAGATCTATGTCAGTCTTTGCCTCTATGCCTTTCAAATGAATGCGAATAATAAATAAGTAAAATTAAATTATACATATATTAAAACCTATATGATGTGATTTTTACTCCTTCAAAGACAGAATTATCATGCATTTTAATTAGACTATTTTTACTATTTTTTACCATTTTCATTGACTCTTTAAATCTTTTTATTAGGATCTATTTATTTATTTGAAAGGCAAAATCATTGAGAGAGAGAGAGAGACATAGAAAGAAAGAGAGAAAGAGGGAGAGGGAGGGGAAGAGGGGAAAACTGGGGAGATAGGGGAGGGAGAGAGAGAGAGAGAGAGAGAGAGAGAGAGAGAAACTTCCATCCATTGGTTCACTCCCTAGATGACTGCAATGGTCATGATTGGGCCAGGTAGAAGCCAGGGCTCTGGAATTCCATCCAGGTCCTCATGTGCATGGCAGGGGCCCAAGAACTTGGGTCATTTTCCACTGCTTTCTAAAGCACATCAGCAGGGAGTTTGGATTGGAAATGGAGCAGCTGGAACCCAAACTAACATCACGGGTGGCAGATTAATCCATATACCACAATGCCAGCCTAACTCTAAATCTTGAGAGCAAAGATACTTCATTTTACTAAGGAATGTCCAGGTAAAAAATCAGTAGTTGAAGATATAAAGGAAGTCAAACTGAGAAGGAAGTTAATAATTATCAGCCTCTTGCTACAAATACATTTATATGGTAGTATATGTACATATTTGTATAATGTATATGTGTATATGGTATTGTTATAAGAGAATTAAACAAGTCTTGTAAAGAGCTGGAATTCAGTCTTAGAACTTTCTTATTTCAGACACTATACTGTGATATACAGCACTACAGTTATATTTCTCATCTAGTTGGTTTCCAATGGCTGTTGTAAAATGCTGGTTGTGTGTGGGTGGAGGGAGTTAAGTGTTTCTTAGAACAGGCAGCCTTTTATTCTTGTAGTCCTTTCTGTCACTTACGCTTCTCAGCACTTCTTAAGGGCCACCAGCATCACCAATTTAATTAAGCCTTGATGGAAATTTCCAATAAATAAGAGTTCTTTTGCAAGGGAGAGGTCACTTGATCACCTGATCATCACGTGATCATTATATTCTGAAGTCTCAGTCTCTCCACTCAGGATCAGAAAACTTGATTATATTTGCAAGCATAATAAGGATTAAGGATGTATTACAACGGAGCAAAACCTGGAAGATGGTTCTGAAGTTTACTTGTCTTTTTGTTTTTTTTTCACAGCAAGTAAGAAAATGGTCAGTCTTCATCAGAGAATGATTCAGATTCAAGTTCAGCTACCTTAGAGTCAATATCTGTCATAATAATATAGCTTTAATATGAGATCTATTGCTAGATGCCTAATTATACTGGTGACACCTCATGCCTGCCCACATGCAATCCAGCCTGGGGCTTCACTTCTCTCTGATGCTATAACTTTGTTTTTACTTTTAAAATATAATATAAAATATGCAATTATTTTATTGAAGGATACTGACAACTTTGGAATCACAGTCTCCCCTAAAGTGCAGGGAAAGTGCTGCCACTTTCACTTGGCCTACTTGGGGGAGTGACATGACGGCTAAACACCCCTTTATTCTTTAACTATGGATAATACCAGATCTTGGAGCCAATGTTCAATTTGTTGAGTACGTGAGTTTGATGCCTGGTTCCAGGTGGTCCTGACTCTGGTTTCTTGCCAATGTAGACCCAGAGAAGCAGCAGTGATAACTCAAATTCCATGTGGGAGACCTGAATTACATGTCCAGCTCTTGGCTTTGGACTTTACCCAGCTCTAGCCCAGTCCCAGCCATGGCCAGCATTTGGGAATTGAACCAATGGATGGAAGCTCTCTCTTTCTCTGTCTGTCTATCTCTGTTTCACCTCTTTCTGTGTCTTTCTTCCTCTCAAATAAATAAATAAAATTTATAAAATTATCTAAGTTATCTTAGAAAAGTTCATGTACATATTTTTAAAAAAGCAACTGTCTTTATTAGAATTTATTGTACTTTGTACTTCATAGCCTTGCTCTGTGAGGTGTCTCTCTTTCAGAAAGCACTGGGGTGTAGCCCCAGCTAGGATCTGTCAGTCATCTCAAGACCTTCTCCCAGTTCCTTATGAAGGATTGATCCATGAAAGAGAGAGATTAGAACAGAGTTTCAGCTATGGGGGATTAATCCAGACTTAGTCAGCAAGCCTGACTCCCTAGTCTTAAGACTGGCAGCCGCACTAACTGCTTTTAACTGGCTGACAGGGACTGGGTGCTCTTGAGAGAGGGAGAGCTGCTATGGGGGAGAGCAAGGCTCTCCAAAAACAAAGGCAGGAGCAGTCCGTTTGCTCACCCATCTGGTGATATGATCTGAGGCTGATCTGAGTCAGATTCAAGTTAAATCCAAGTCACATCACCAAATTGTTGTGGGAGGGTAAGGACGAGGGCAATCTTGGTTCTTGACTCACATCAAAGAAGAATTTCTGCACAGACAGTGAGCAAAACAAGATGTATAGAAAGTGACAAACTTCTTGTCACAGCAGTCAAGAGGAGGGTTCCAAGGGAAGAGTTGCCAGGTAAACTAGTGGAGGTTGTCCTTTTTACCTACAAAATGACTCTCTCTGATTGACTTTTCTGAATATCAAACCTGGATTTTACCAGTTGGGGAAGAGCAGAATGAAAGCTAATCAGAAGGCAGGTGTTAAAATCCTGTCTAGCTTTAAGAAAAACTAAGTTTAGTTTACTGACCTAACTGCCTTCCCACTGGACTAACTAACTGCCCATTTGCACATCTAACTCCTCCCATCTCCTTCTATTTCAATATTGTTGCAGGAGCCAGTAGTTCTAGCCATTATGGTTTGTGTCCCATGACCATGAAGAATGAGGACCATGGACAAAGAAGGGTGAGCAGAGAAACATAGTTTATTGATGCAAAGGAAAACTGTCACGGTGGGAGGGGTCTCTGAGCAAAGATACTCTTCAGGGGAAATTTTCTAGGAATTTATATTCTTTGGACTTTAAGGAAGTTCATACAGGGTTCTGTACAACCAACATTGTTGGGGATTCAACATCTGGAACAGAACGGATAGACCTGTAATTGCATCCGGTTTTGTTTTTAGTCTCTCTCTCTCTCTCTATCTCTCTATCTGTTTTTAGTCTCTCTCTATCTCTACCTCTACCTTGATCTCTATATCTTTTTTTTTATTTTATTTATTTTTATTTATTTTTTAACTTTTATTTAATGAATATAAATTTCCAAAGTACAGATTATGGATTACAATGGCTCCCCCCCCATACCTTCCCTCCCACCCGCAACCCTCCCCTTTCCCTCTCCCTCCCCCCTTCCATTCACATCAAGATTCATTTTTGATTCTCTTTATATACAGAAGATCAGTTTAGCATATATTAAGTAAAGATTTCAACAGTTTGCACCCACATAGAAACACAAAGTGAAAAATACTGTTTGAGTACTAGTTATAGCATTAAATCTCAATGTACAGCACATTAAGGACAGAGATCCTACATGAGGAGTAAGTGCACAGTGACTCCTGTTGTTGACTTAACAAATTGACACTCTTGTTGATGGCCTCAGTAATCACCCTAGGCTCTTGTCATGAGTTGCCAAGGCTATGCAAGCCCCCTGAGTTCACCAACTCTGATCATATTTAGACAAGGTCGTAGTCAGAGTGGAAGTTCTCTCCTCCCTTCAGAGAAAGGTACCTCCTTCTTTGATGACCTGTTCTTTTCACTGGGATCTCACTCGTGGAGATCTTTCATTTAGGTGGTTTTTTTTTTTTTTTTTTGCCAGAGTGTTTTGGCTTTCCATGCCTGTAATACTCTCATGGGCTTTTCAGCCAGATTCGCTCTATCTCTATCTCTATCTATCTCTATCTCTGTCTCTATCTCTATCTCTGTCTCTATCTCTATCTCTATCTCTCTATTCCTTCCCTCCCTCTGAGTAGTTGGGGAGTTTGTTTTAGATACATTGCTTTGCACATTAGGCTTGAGTCTCTTGGGCCTTTGTGTCCCTGACTATCTGCCTAGGATTACATCTTACCCTCTTAAATCTCTATCAATTCCCCCTCTAAAGAGGTATTTTTAACTGCCATTAGGGAACAGGATGATAACTGCTTTAACTACTTTATGCTGGCAAGGGGCAGCAAGGTGGGTCAGTGAAGAGAAAAATCTCTCAGGGTGGTCCAGGGGCCCTGAATAGAAGGAATTCTTTTCCATGGCTCAGGGTGAAGTATCATTTGTAGTTGGATTGCCTGTTTCTTGGTTTATTGTTTTTATTGTTGTTGTTGTTGGCCTATTAAGGCTGTAAAGACAAGTACAAAGCCATGGGGGATGGGTCCACTCGGGACTCTCATCTCATTGACTCCTGAATGCAATATAAAGATTAGTTAAATATGCCATGGAAAATCAAGCAAGCATTTTTTTTTAACTTTTTAGATACAGGTCTAACTTTAAAATAATTTCCTATTACTCTTATCCCCCAGAGCATTTAAATTTCTTTTATTTTTTTTTAAAGATGTATTTATTTATTTGAAAGGTCAAGTTACAGGGAGGCAGAGAAGGAGAGAGAAAGAGAGAGAGAGAGAATCTTTCATCCAGTGGTTCACTCCCCAGATGGCCACAATTTAGATATGGGCAGGACCCAGGAGCTTCTTTTGGGTTTCCCACATGAGTGCATGGGCCCAGGGTCTTGAGCCATCCTCTGCTGCTTTCCCAGGCCATAACAGAAATCTGGATCAGAAGTGGAGCAGCCATGACTCAAACTAGCACCCATATGGGATGCCAGCACTGCAGAGCAGGGCTTTGATCCGCTGTGCCACAGGACCCACCTCAAGCATTTAAATTCCACAAATTTTACAAATCTTTCTTTCATTTTTTCATCTTAACAATACATTTTTATGAATTCCATTTCTTAATTTTTTCATAAACAATACATTCTCAAGTTTATAGCTTTCTCTACAACTTTTTCAAATCTCCCACAGCATTTAATTTTTATAAACCTTCTAAAACATACTTTTTTCTTATTTTTATCTGCCTGAATCTTTTTCATCATGAATAAATTTTCATAGCTTTCTCCATAACCTTTTTCCCACCTACTGGTTCCTTTAATTCATATTCTGAAATAGTCTTCTAACACCTGTGAATTAGGAGAAAACATCTTTTATAGCATTTTAACCCATGGTTGCTTTAGAGTAGCTTTTGTTTTTGATTCAGTCTGGGCCCTCTGATGGGGTCTCCTCAGGTCCTGTCTGGTGGAGTTGTTTAGGAGAGTTACCTGTTCACAATCCTGCTCTAGGCTCTTCATTTCCGCTGGGAGAACTGTAATGGGAGAGGAGCAAGTCTTGAGCTGGAGTGCAGCGCCTTTCCACAGGAATGCCTTGTATTTGAGAAGGTGAATGTCTTAACCAGAGGCTTCCACTTGAGGCTCTCAACCCTGGCACATTATGGGAAATGTACATAATTAAATATTTCTCTAAGGCCAATTTGGTGGTTTCAGGGACCCAGAGGGCTATGGCTCCCACCACTCAGAGGCAAGATGGCCACCCTTTTGCCATCAGATCAACTTTTTTTAAAAGATACATTATAGACTGTTTATCTGGTTTTTTAATCTAGGTCAAAACCCCTCAATCTATCCCTTTTCTTTTTGGTCTCTATAGAATGAAGGTTTTGCTCAATGGGAGCTGAAAATCCGGGCTTTGGGTAAGGCCTTGTTAAGTTGAATAAAGGTCCGTAGGACCTCTGTACTTCATGTAAAAACACGGGCCCCTTCTTTTCATAAGTTGGTGCAGAGGATGGGCTATTTCCCAGGGACCCAGAGTCAGCAGAACCTGTAGTGCTCAGGAAGCCTCTAAGCTGGTTAAGGGTTTTAGGAAGTGGGAATGTGGCTATCGGCTTGATTATATCTTCTTCCCATGCCAAAGTTTTGTTTTTAAGATTTATTTATTTTTGCTTGAAAGTAATAGTTACATAGAGAGAGAAGGGGGGGGGAGAGAGAGAGAGAGAGAGAGGTAGGTACTCCGTCTGCTGGATCACTCCCCAATTGGCCATAATGGTTGGAACTGCACTGATCCGAAGCCAGGAGCCAGGAGCTTCCTCTGGGTCTCCCATGCGGGTGCAGGGGCCCAAGGACTTGGGCCATCTTCTACTGCTTTCTCGGGCCATAGCAGAGAGCTAGATCTGAAATGGAGCAGCCAGGACCCGAACCGGCGCTCACGTGGGATGCTGGCACTGCAAGGCAGCATCCTTACCTCCTTCTCCATAGCACCGGCCCACAAGTTTCTCTAGATAAGTTGAAACCTAGATATTTTACAGAAAGTGAGCAGAATAAGGCTTTGGATTTTGAGATCTTGTAGCCTCTCTCCACCAGGAAATTGAGAAGAGCCTTACTGCTCATTTGGGAATCTTCCTCAGATCAAGCACTGTGACAGAGACCTGTGGATGCAAAAACTCTGACAGGTCTTTGGACAAGACCTCTACAAACAAATAAGGACTGCCCCAGAACCTTTGTGGCAGCACAGCCCAAGTTAACTAGGTGGACTGAGTTAACAAGTCTTCAAAAACAAACATGTATTTGGACTCAGGGTGTAAGTATATATTGAAAAAAATGCATCTTTTAGATCTAAAATTGTAAACCATTTAGTTTATTCATGAATCTGTGACAGTAAAGTGTAATATTAGGGAACACCAGTGAATGGGGACTGCAGCCTCATTAAAGAGGTGAATTTCCTGTACTAATCTCTATTCTCTATTTGGCTTTTGGACTCCTGAGATTGGGTGATGCAGGTACTATTCCATGGCTTTAAAAGACCCTGTGACTTTAAATTGTCTTCTATGACTTTTAAAAATTGCAGTGTCTCTGGCTTGCAGGGATATTGTCTCTGATTAGGGAAAGAGGAGAGATCTTCGAGATGAATCCCTACTGGTTAGGCAGTTATTGCTTAGTCATTTTTTCCTTGAATTGCAAAACCCCTGGATTAATGTTTTCCCCAATTAGGGGAAAGCATAAAGATTGCCCTGGAGCAGTGAGGACGGTGGTTCCCATCCAGGCTAAGTGATCTCTCCCTAGTGGTGTTGTTTTGCTCTCCAGTATAATCAGAAGGCATGGGTCAAAAATAAATTATTACACTTAGTAGATGGGTGAAATATCTAGCTCGAAGCTTTCCCAAGACAGTTCTCATAGTTCTGTTAAAGGAAGAGGACAAGATCATTTTAGATATAAGGCAGTAAAGATGATTCCAGTATCCAGGGGGAAATCTACTTCCTTCACCCTGACAGCTAGGACAACATGGGGTTCCTGAGTTCTGATGGTCTGGGTGGTGGGAGCCTGTAGAAGCCTTGGGTCCTTTTAGACCTGTTGGTCATCCAAGAAAGGGGACCAACCTCAGAGGACTTAGTTTCCAAGGGCGGTCATTCTTCCAATGATCCCTATTGCAAATAGGGCAGCACTGTGTATGGGGGAGGGGTAGGAGGTGGTTCCAGCAATGGGAATGTGGACATGCCTTATGGCAGTATGGAAGTGTCCTACCTGATCACAAACATGGCACTTGGAGATCCCTGGGAACCCTCAGGAAGCTGTGGCCCTAAGACCTCTACCAGAGCTGTGACCTTTTTCCTATACCTTTTGTTGTTGTTGTATCTCCTCCTGGTGCCAATTGTAAAAGACCAAAATGGTGAACTTAAGCAGATTTTCTGATGTATTTTCAGATCCAATGGCCTGTTTTTAAGGCCATTGAAAACTGAGGCTGACTGAGGCTGACTGAGTAATAAAATTATACTTTAGGATTGTTTGCCCTTCCACTGAGTTGAGAGATCAAGAAGTTTGCTTAAAGCCTCTTTCAGTCTCTCTAAGAAGGCTGAGGGACTTTTTCAGGGACCTGGTCTATCGTAGATAACTATGAGTAATGTAACAGATTGATCCTGGTCATCAGTCCTCCCAAGACACAAGCAATTAAATGCTTTCACTCCCAGTAATCTAAAGGATCATCTGGTTTCCATTTAGGGTAGGCTCCTCCTGAGAGACAGCCTGCTTTCCTGTAGGATATAGCAGCCATTGGCCTCCTTGATCAGGTGAAGATGCAAAAGCCATGTAAAGTTCACCCACAAAAGTTTATACAGCTTGGAGAGCAGACTGTTTCTCAGTCCTTGTTGGGTCTGATTTAGGAGTGACATTAAATCTTTCCAAGAGAGTTCATAAACTCAATTTAAAGTCTGGAAATCCTCTACATAAGTATCAGAGTCACTGAAATTTTACCCAAGTATCCCTTTGTCTGTGTAAGGTGGTGCAGAGAAAGGGGATCTGGACACTTGGGAGGCCTCCTAGCCTTCCAGGAATCTTATGGGTTGGGTAATATACAAGTTAGTGGGCTGGTGTCCTGCATGCTAACAGTCGAGATGGAGGCACGAAGAAGGGGAGTTGTGGTGGAGGGATTGGTGTAGAATGTGCATCAGGTTCCAGGTAGAGGGGGGAGACAGGGTCTTGAGGGTCACTGTTGCTTAAAAGTGCTAGGTATATTTTATAGAATTGGCAAAGATGTGACTTATCCTGCAGAGCAAAGAATGACTAGATGAAAGGGACCTCCAACCATTTTTCTGCCTTATGAAAGAAGTCTAGTTGGAAGATGGCATTATAGTTAATACCTCCCTCTGGGAGCCAGGTCTCTCCATCCTTCAGATTTATCCTGATCATGACCATGTTATGGTGATGAAAAATACCAGCTATTTTTTCTTCATGGTTTGAGAATCAAAAGAACCCCAGTGCCGGACAGTGCACTCCAAAATGGTGCATGGCAAAGATGACCTATTGCCCATCAGAAATGAGATGAAAAAACAATGTTTTCCCTAAGTTTTTGTCTCTCTCCACTTGAGGCATCTCTCAAGTTCCTTGGCTGTGGGAACATTCTGTCATGGAACCCACTGCAGGGAGAGATGAAGGAAGTAATGGACAGTCTTACCTGTCTCTCCACCCTTTCCTTGATTCCCTGGAATGTGAACACCCTTCTTACGTTACCTTTTGCTTTTCCATAACTGGAAGGCTATGATCTGAAACTAGGCCTCCTGAAAAATCTTCTCAACTGGGACTCTTAAAGAAAAGAGTTTGCAAGGAACATAAGTTTCCTTGTTGCAAGGATAATTTGACAAAAACACTATCAGGAAGAAGGGTTCAGGAGGAAGAAAGACACTTCCCCCACAGGCCTCTAAAGGGTGAGATATAAAGAGAACTTGGTGGAAGTGAATCCTCATGGTCCTCACACTAGTACCATCCAGGGAATGACAACAGAGAGTTGGGTGAGTATGGGGAGTCAGGTGACTGGTGTCTAGGGAGACAAATAGAAGGAACTGATGATCTTAGCCTACAGATTGGCTAAGTTTTGTCTGGGTTAAGTAAGGCACCCCAGAAGAGAATGATTAAGAGAAGGTGGAAGATAGGTCAAGAGAACTTGTTGGAGGAACAGCAGAGAGGTTTCAGGGCAAAGGGAATGGCTAGAAATCATTAGGAGAGTAAGGCATGGAGACAAGAGGAAAATTGAGAAAGTGGTTGAGTAGGAATCAGCAGAGGATAGAATTTAAACTTCAGGAATTGGAGTGTGGGTTCAGTCTGACAGTCTTTGAGTAATGCTGGGGTGTTATCTTGGCCTGAAATCCTTCAGTCATTCCCAGACTCTATCTCAGTCACATGTGTTAGACAGATCTCAGCAAAGACCCCAGAAGCAAGGCAATCAAAGCCAAAATTGACAAATGAGATTACACCAAGCTGAGAAGCTTCTGCACTGCAAAAGAAACATTCAGAAAAGTGAAGAGGCAACTGACAGAATGGGAGAATTATTT
The DNA here is from genome assembly GCF_051225735.1 of Oryctolagus cuniculus. Classification (NCBI taxonomy): domain Eukaryota; kingdom Metazoa; phylum Chordata; class Mammalia; order Lagomorpha; family Leporidae; genus Oryctolagus; species Oryctolagus cuniculus. The sequence continues at coordinate 157,578,139 of NC_142872.1, read as the reverse complement.
GTAAACTATACAATTGATAAAGGATTAACATCTAGAATCTAGAAAGAGTTCAAGAAGTTCAACAACAGAACAAACAATTCAGCTAAGAAATGAGCAAAGGCTTTGAATAGGCATTTTTCAAGACAGTAAATTCAAGTGGTCAACAGACACCTGAGAAAATTCTCATGATCTGTAGCCTTCAGCAAAATACAAATCAAAACCATGGTGAGGTTTCACCTCACCCCAGTTAGAATGGCTCTCACGTAAAAATCAACAAACAACAAATGCTGGTGAGGTTGTGATGAAAAAGGTACCCTGGTCCACTGTTGGTGGAAATATAAACTGCTGCAGCTACTGTGGAAGACAATATGGAAATACCTCAGAAATCTGAATATAAACCTACTATATGATCCAGTCATCCCACTCCTGGAAATTTACCCAAACCAAAAGAAATCAGTATAAGAAAGAGTTATCTGTACTTTCAGCACTATTCACAATAGCTAAGACAACAATCATGTAAAGGCAATGGATGTGGACCAAGAGGAGCGTTAGGTTCAGGATGCAGCTTGAAAATTGTAGAATTAGGCAGATGATCCTGGGATTTCAAGCCTAGTAGGAGCACTTTCCATGAGACTTACATAGAGTGTCCTGATAGATTATGAGTGTTCTCAAGAGAGAATCCTATCTACTAACATCCAGGTTAGTCTGAGCCTTCTGTCTTTTGGCTGCCAAAGTGCAGCACATAATTACTCAGTCAGTATTGGCTAAACACCTTAAAAAGATTTATTTATTTATTTATTTATTTATTTATTTGAAAGGTAGAGTGATGGAGGGAGAGGGAGAGGAAAAGAGACACAAAGGTAGAGAGATATCTTCCATTCACTGTTTGACTCCACAAACGGTTGCAATGCCTGAGGCTGATCCAGTCCAAAGCCAGAATCCCTGAGCTCCATTTGGGTCTCACACTTGGGTGGCAAGAGCCCAAGAACTTGAGCCGTTTTCTGTTTCTTTCCCAGGCTCATTAGCAGGGGATGAATTAGAAGCACGGCAGCCGAGACTTGAACAGACTCTCCAGTGTGGGATGGGCACGTTGCAGATGGCAGCTTGAACTCAACAGCACCACAACTCTAACCTCTCACCTCCATGCCTTTTTGATGGCAGTCATGACAGCATGTTAATTTCTAGTTTACCCAGTTATCAATACAAGACTGTTCTCTGAAGAAAAAGTGTCATTTGTGAATATTTTATTGTTCTCTTTTGTGAATAACTTCTATAGATTGCCTGACTACCAACCAATCCCTTAGAAACTGTGCATCTTCTTACATTTTTTTTTTTGACAGGCAGAATTAGACAGTGAGAGAGAGACAGAAAAATCTTCCTTCTGCTGGTTCACCCCCCGCCCCCAAAATTGCTGCTACAGCCGGCACGCTTTGCCGATCCGAAGCCAAAGCCGGGTACTTCCTCCTGGTTTCCCATGCAGGCGCAGGGCCCAAGGACTTGGGCCATCCTCCACTGCCTTCCCGGGCCACAGCAGAGAGCTGGACTGTAAAAACAACATTTCTTTCTAAACCAGTCCACCTTGAAAGATGGTCCGGGTCCTCTTATACCTCATGGCCTTTGCAGATTCAAGACTTTTGTAAACTAGCTTGTTGAAGTATGGTTGATGTATAAAAGCTGCAAGATATACACACTGCAAGATTCAGTGTACTCAGCTTGTACATCACTGAAATCAATGCCATGTGAGTATTATGATCTTCAAAAGCATCCTCATCTGTAATAGTGACACTTCACGTAAGAGCTATCATAGTGTGGTAAGACAAGCCTGACACAGGACAGTTACCACGTGATCCTACCAATACATGGAAATGCAAACAACCAAACTCGCTGCAGCAGAGAGTAGAATGTTGATCTACATCATCCGGGAGGTAGAGGAAATAGGAATGTGACCATGAAAAGGTACAAAGTTTCAGTTACAACATGAATGAGAACTAAATGTCTGCTATCAAGAATAGTGTTTATAATTAATAATATTGAATTGTACTCTTAACATTTACATATTCATGTCTTTTGCTAGTTACATATTTATTGCTTTTATTCCTTTACCCAACTGGCAAATTCCAGTTTTTGTTAGTGGTAGTGGTGGCTTTATTTCGGTAGGTGCTCAATGAACACTCTTGAGCTCTTTGTTAACTTTCTGATATGATCAAGAAATGGTTCTAAATTATTGAAAAACAACATTTCCCAGTCTTATCAACAAATAACTGGTACATTAAAGACTGCACATGCTTAGGGTTCAGAATTGTGGCACAGCAGGTTAAGTCACTGCTGGCTATGCCAGCATATCATATTGGGGTGCTGGGATGAGGCCTGGCCACTTTGCTTCCAATCCAGCTTCTTGATAATGCTCCTGCTAAGGCAGAAGAAGATGGCCTAAGTGCTTGTGCCCCTGCCACCTGTGTGGAAGATCAAGATTGAGTTCCTTCTGGCCTCAGAATCAGCCCTTAAGGCATGCGGATCTGGCTGAAAAGCCCATGAGAGTATTTCAGGCATGGAAAGCCAAGACACTCTGGCAAAAAAAAAAAAACCTAAATGAAAGATCTCTGTGAGTGAGATCCCAGTGGAAAGAACAGGTCATCAAAGAAGGAGGTACCTTTCTCTGAAGGGAGGAGAGAACCTCCACTTTGACTATGACCTTGTCTAAATATGATCAGAGTTGGTGAACTCAAAAGGCTTCTATAGCCTTGGCAACTCATGACAAGAGCCTAGGGTGATTACTGATGCCATAAACAAGAGTGTCAATTTGTTAAGTCAACAACAGGAGTCACTGTGCACTTACTCCTCATGCAGGATCTTTGTCCTTGGTGTGCTGTACATTGTGATTTAATGCTATAACTAGTACTCAAACAGTATTTTTCACTTTATGTTTCTGTGTGGGAGCAAACTGTTGAAATCTTTACTTAATGTATGCGAAACTGATCTTCTGTATATAAAGAGAATTGAAAATGAATCTTGATGTGAATGGAAGGGGGGAGGGATTGGGAAAGGGGAGGGTTGTGGGTGGGAGGGAAGTTATGGGGGGGAAACCATTGTAACCCATAAGCTGTACTTTGGAAATTTATATTCATTAAATAAAAGTTAAAAAAAATTAAAAAAAAAAAGATTGAGTTCCTGATGTCTAGCTCCAGCCTGGTCCAGAACTGACTGTTGCAGCCATTTGGGATGTAAACTAGTAGATGAGATCTCTTCCCCCACACTTCTGTATTTCTGTATCCATCTCTGGCACTCTACCTTTCAAATAAAGAATTATATCTTTTCTTTGAGAAGTATAAAACTACAAAAACCTGCACATAATTAATGTATACAATGTGGTGAGTTATATAGCCATTGCCACAACCTCAGTAATAAACATATCCATCACTCCAAAAGTTTCCATGGGAGGCTTTTGTTTTTTGGTAAGAGCATCAGTCTACCCTGCTGAGAATTTTTAGTCCACAATACCTCATTGAAAAACATAGGCACTATACTATACAGCAGATACCTGGAACTTACTCATATAACTTTAACTTTATACGTACTGCCTCCCTACCCATCCCCTAAATCCCATTCCTTGGTAACCGTCACTCTGTTACCTGTTTCTAAACCTTTTACTATTTTAAATGCCTAATGTAAGGGAAATCATACAGCATTTGTCTTTACGTGACTGAATTACTGCATTTAGCTTAAATATCTTCCAGATCTATCATAATGTTGCAAATGGTTTTTTAAAAATGCTTATCTATTTATTTGAAAGACAGAGTGAGAGAGAGAGAGAGAGAATCTTTGATTTGCTGATTCACTGCCAAAATGCTTTCAACAGCTGAGAATAACTCAGTCCAAAGCCTGGAACTCAATTCCATATAGGTTCTTCTCTTGTGTGGCAGGTAGCATGGACTCAAGTACTTGGGGCATCATCTGCTGCTTCTTAGGGTGTCATTAGCAGGAAGCTAGAAGGGAAATGTAGTGACTGGAACTCAATCCAGGCACTCCAGTATGGGATACGGGCTTCGCAAGTGGTGGTTTACCACACTGTGCTAAAATGCCCTCCTCTCCTAACCTGCCACAGTTTTCTTGTGTGTGTGTTTTTTTTTTTTTTTTAAGGTTATATAGTTGAAAAGGTAACCTACAGAATGGGGGAAAGTAATTTAAAACCACATATTTGCAAGGGTCTAATTTCTAAATGTGTAAGGGTCTCCTAAATCTCAGTAGACAAAAATGATTAAAAATTAGGCAAAACACTCAAACAGACACACAAATGGTGAACAAAGCGAAAATATGCTCAACATACTAGTAATCAGTGAAATGTAAATCAAAACTACAGTGCACAATGACTGCATAGCTCTTAGCATAGCCATCACTAACATGCTTGCCAGATTGTGGAGAAATTGAAAGCATTGTACATCATTGGTGGGAACTGCAAAATGGTGCATCTGCTATGGAAAACAATATGTAGGTTTCTCAAACAATTTAATATAAGACTATCGTATAATCTAACAATTCTACTTCTGGATAGATATCTAAAAGAATTGAAGTGCATATATCTGAGAAATGTGTAACTAGATGTTCATTGTACCATTATTCACAATAATGAAAATATAAACCCAGTCAGAATGTCCATTGACAGATAAATAAATTAAGAAAGTATGCTATATATGTACACTGGCCTAGTATGCAACTCTTCACTTAGTTCAAGCCTCACATACTCAGTCAAGAAATGTTTGCTACTCCCAAGTTTTGCACTTTGTTTTTACATTCATTATGCAAAGTTTCTATTGATCATGCTCATTTGTTTTCTCACATTTCAACTCAACCATGAATCAGGGATAGAAAATTGATTCTAGGGGGGCAGCATTGTGGCATAGCAGGTAAAACTACCTCCTGCAGTGCCGGCATCCCATATGGGCACCGGTTAGAGTCCCAGCTACTCCACTTCTGATCCAGCTCTCTGTAAGGCCCGGGCAAGCAGTAGAAGGTGGTCCAAGTCCTTGGGCCCTTGCACCCACATAGGAGAGCTGAGAGAAGCTCCTGGCTCCTGGCTTTGGATCAGCACAGCTCCAGCCATTGCAGCCATCTGGTGAGTGAACCAGGGGATGGAAACCTGCCCCCTCTCCCCCGCCTAACCCCGCTGCCTCTGCCTCTCTGTAACTCTGCCTTTCAAATAAATAAATAAATCTTTAAAAAGAAACTTGATTATATTACCATACTAATTAATCACTTGTAAGACTGATTTCTTTTTGTTTAAATGAGGACTGATACTATACTTCACAAGCTCACAAGAAATGTCTTGTTTCCACTTTATCCAACCCTTTCAGACATCCTGTTCATATTGTTTTGGATATATTCTGTGGCTCCATTACAGCTTTCTTTCCATTTACAAGAATGTTCATTTTTAGTTTTAACAGAATGATGCATTAATGTATTTTCTCATGAGAAGTGCCCTTGTTAATATTATCTTGAATGGTAAGTGTAGAATTGGATTACACAGTAAGAGTGCATTCAAGTCTTCAATTATTAATAATGAGTGACCGTGCAATTAACAAGTCAAGGTACATTTGCTAGGAAGTGAATGATGGCAATATTTTTATTCAGTAATCAGAGCAGCAATTTCTAAATTTCATCTGACCATCCACAAATATCCCTGTGGCATATCACCATGATCCATCTTAACACTCAGTGAGGCTTAACAATTTATTTTGGAAACCAAGAGCTCTCAGTTGATATTTTATTGGCTTGCACTGACTCATACTCCAGGCGATGTTAATAGCACCCTCAACAGATAGCTTGATTCTGTGCAACACTGGCACAGGAGCTGGTAAATATTTACTAACCCCACATATGGAGGGAGCTGAAATTTTTACTTCATGAATTGTTACTCCGGATGCATGCACATGGAAATTTTGTCTTATTTTGATATGGCTGAAAAATTAATGAGTTTATAATCTTTATTGGGGGTTTCAATACTAAGTCCATTCAAGACAAGTAAAATAGAATAACTGAGGGAAGCAGGACAAGTGTAACTCAAGCCAATAGTAGTCAAAGATGACGGTGGGAATACCAGAGAGTGTATGTAATGTATGACCCTTTCACAGGGGCAACTAACGCTAAGCATGAGGGAGAATTTGGACACTTGAATGAGTCTAATTTTTCTCACATATGTTTAGTGTTGGCAGCTAATTTGATTTGGTTTTTGAAACACTGTGTGGAACAAACAAAACATCTTTGCAGGCTGGATATCACTTTAAGCTTCAAGCCTTAAATGCACAGATGATATAGTGTGTCTATTGTTATTGCTTTGTTGAGAGTGAAGAGAAAAATTTCCTTTCCCATAAAAAGTGGGTGAAAATATCATGCACACAGTTTTATCATGAGGATTGAATAGGATGATGCGGGTGAAATTGTTATCATTGATCATAATATATACATATATATATACACATATATACAGGGTTTTTGCTTTTTAGTAATTATACTTTAGTAATTTATATGTTCAAAATATGTCTAATTTCTATAATTTTAGATGAAGGACCAGCAAACATTTTATATAAAGACACAAATAGTAAGAATGTTTAGGCTTTGGGGCCAGATAATCTCTATCATAGCTACTGAGCCCTTGTAACATAAAAGCAGCCTTACATAATATGTATGTAAATGAGAATAGGCATGTTTCAACAAAATTTTGTTTATGAGACCAAGGAATAGACTAGGTTTGTCTACTGGGCCAATATTTTCCAACATTTGCTTTAGATCACTGATCCTCATGGGTAGATAAAATCCTGCTCACTAACAACACTTCCTGATTGCATGGACCAGGGTAAGCTTCTTGTTATACATTCATATTGCCTGCTATAGTTTCCTTTTTATATTCTTCATTATTAAAGTTTGAAAATAAGGTGTGTAACATTTGATTTAATGTTATTTGCCTTGTGAGACACTAAGTATTTTAAGATCAAGGACTTTGTTTTTCTTCAGTTTTGCATATTTAGCAAACAGCATGTTATAGATGTATAAGTGATGATTGTTTTATCAAGTTATTAACAAATATTCAACCATAGTTAAACCAGGAGTGGCCATACTCTTTCCCTAATATCTATAGTCATTCCTATTACAATGTTTATTGATACCTAGTGCTCAATTTAGACATGGACATATTAAAAAAAAAAACTTGGATCCCACTTCCTGGTGTTTTTTTTTTTTTTTTTTTTTTGACAGGCAGAGTGGACAGTGAGAGAGAGAGACAGAGAGAAAGGTCTTCCTTTACCGTTGGTGCGTTCGGCACACTGCAGCCAGCGCACCACACTGATCCAAAGTCAGGAGCCAGGTGCTTCTCCTGGTCTCCCATGGGGTGCAGGGCCCAAGCACTTGGGCCATCCTCCACTGCACTCCCTGGCCGCAGCAGAGAGCTGGCCTGGAAGAGGGGCAACTGGGACAGAATCCAGTGCCCCAACCGGGAATAGAACCAGGTGTGCCAGCACCGCAGGCAGAGGATTAGCCTATTGAGCCACGGCGCTGGCCTCCATTTCCTGGTTTTTAAGAAGGAGGTGCCTTTCTCTGGAGGGAGAAGAGAACTTCCACTTTGACTATGGCCCTGTCTAAATAAGATCAGAGCTGGCGACTCAAGAGGCTTGCATAGCCATGGCAGCTCATGACAAGAGCCTCGGGTGATTACTGATGTCATAAATAAGAGGGTCAATTGTTAAATCAACAACAGGAGTCACTGTGCACTTACTCCCATGTAGGATCTCTGTCCTTAATGTGTTGTACTATGGGAATTAATGGTAAAACTACTACTAAAACAGTACTCTATACTTTGTGTTTCTGTGTGGGTGCAAACTGTTGAAATCTTTACTTAGTATATACTAAATTGATCTTCTGTATATAAAGAGAATTGAAAATGAATCTTGATGAAGAATGGGATGGGAGAGGGAGTGGGAGATGGGATGGTTGTGGGTGGGAGGGAGGTTTTGGGGGAAAACCCGCTATAATCCAAAAGTTGTACTTTGGAAATTTACATTTATTAAAAAAGTTAAAAATTTTCCATTATTTATGCTATTATTCTTTATATATCATCCATTCCACTGGATCCCTTATGACAAAGGGAGATGTAGTCATTGAGAACACAGAATGGTATTTTAATCAAAAGCCACATCAATCAAATATCTCTTTTCCCTCACTGATTTGTCTTCTGTCTTTATCTCTGGCTTGAGGAAGGAAGAGAAATCGGTATTTACTGGGTGCCTTACAGGTACCATTTGCTGTACAAGCAATATGTGTGTCTGTCTGTGTGTGTACTTCATTCACTGGTTTGTTCTTTAAGTCATTCATTCACCCAGAAATAAATAGTGCTATTTTAAGCACTGGGGGCTTAAACAAAGGAGAAAACAACAATATTTTTGCCTATGGCACAGCCATGCTATTAGAGGGGCAGATAATAAATGATATAACTAAATAAATTATGCAATAATTAAAGTGATAAATAATATAGGGGAAATGAAGCAGATAGGAGAATGAACAATGTCAAAGTAGATGTAGGAGAAAGAGGTGCCATTTTCTTCTTCCCGCATCTGTTCTCAAACAGGCATGATTATTCTCATTGTACACATTAGGCAGCTGAAATTCATTTTCACGGATAGAACCAGGGCAGTTGAGTTTCAGACTCAAGTCAACTGGCTAGATTTATTTTAACTAAGCATTTGAGGAAAATGAATGAGTCCCATTCATCCCTCTATCATTGCTGTTTTGTTTTAAAATTTTTTTCTTACTCTTTATCCTTGAAGAACATGCCAGAACAATGTGGGATGACTGAAAACAAAGTAGGATTATGATGGATTGAAAACAATAACAAAGAGTGAAAGAGAAGTTGTGGGTGGAAGTGGTGCTGACTTCATCACTGTGCCATCAGGCTCAGAAATTATCTTCCACATGTTCAAGATTTTTATCAATTCAATTAACGGAAATGGGACATCAACTGCTACTCATCAGGCTTATGAAGTACAAAATGTAACTTATTAATACCCATATATTTAATGTCATACCAACATGTAAAAAGTAACTTCTATAGGCTAGAACAGTACATTGAAAAATTATAGGAAATTGAAAATGAAATAAAAATTCAGGTTACAGGTTACAATAAAATCTCACAAGAGCTGGTTGCATGAGGTTTAGCTTATAGTAACTCATGTGGAAAAATCCAGAAATTTTCATCAATTCCAAAGTGACTCAGAGTAAGTAGGATAGTGGAGCTATTCCTTGCTCCTGTGTCAAAGGACATGTTGGGCTCATCTATCTGGGAAGACACAGACATATATTGTCATCATCAGTGGGAAACAATACCTGAAGTTACATGTTTTATGAAAAAAGTAACCAATTGTACCTGCAAAACCTTATCTTAAACAAAAGTTAAATAAATAAACTTGGAATATTTTATTTCTAGATGAGTGGATGTAAATCTTTTTCTAACCTTAGAATCATTTTCACATGTAAGAAAAGTATATGTGTTCTTCATTTTTCCAGAGAGCAGAATTGAGAGCATAAAGATAAAAGTGACTAGAGGCAATTTTGGCACAATAGAATCTTTTGAAAGCCAAAGCTATCTGTCAAGGGAATGAGCTGCATAGTAGATTGTATAGAGCAGAGTCTTACTTTTTCCTTTGTATGCTTTATATGCATACATTATTATTATTTCCTTTTTTCAGATGAGATAAATTATGTTAAGCTGATTTATTGAAGTACACACAACTGGACAGAGGCAAAATATGAATTTAGAGTAGAATGGCTCCAAATAGGACCCATGAAAAAATGTTCATCCCCATAAAAGAAATGGAAACACTGGCAAAAATTGTCAGAATGAACCTGTACAGAAATCCAGAAATTAATAAAAGGCAGTGAAGCAACTTTTGTGGTGTTTGAGCTTGCCCTATGTCCATAACCACCTATTCTTTGTTTTTTTTTTATAATTTTTTTTACTTTTATTTAATGAATATAAATTTCCAAAGTACGGCTTATGGATTACAATGGCTTCCCCCCCATAACGTCCCTCCCACCCACAACCCTCCCTTTTCCCACTCCCTCTCCCCTTCCAATCATATGAGGATTCATTTTCGATTCTCTTTATATACAGAAGATCAGTTTAGCATATATTAAGTAAAGATTTCAACAGTTTGCTCCCACACAGAAACATAAAGTGAAAAATAATAGATGATTTTTTAAATGATAATGAAATAAGATCAGACCTATTGTCATGTTTAATCCCAGTGAGAGTCAAGTTGGGAATTGATAATTTCTTCTTCTTTTTTTTTAACATAAGATCAGTTTAGTACACATTAAGTAAAGATTTCAACAGTTTGCACCCCCATAGAAACACAAAGTGGAATATACTGTTTGAGTACTCGTTATAGCATTAAGTCTCAATGTACAACACATTAAGGACAGAGATCCTACATGAGGAGTAAGTGCACAGTGACTCCTGTTGTTGACTTTACAAATTAACACTCCTGTTTATGGCATCAGTAATCTCCCTATGCACCAGTCATGAGTTTCCAAGGCTATGGAAGCCCCCTGAGTTCTCCGACTCTTATCTTGTTTAGACAAGGTCATAGTCAAAGTGAAGGTTCTCTCCTCCCTTCAGAGAAAGGTACCTCCTTCTTTGAAGACCTGTTCTTTCCACTGGGATCTCACTCACAGAGATCTTTCATTTAGGTGTTGTTGTTGTTTTTTTTTTTTTTTTTTTTTTTTTTTTTTTTGCCAGAGTGTCTTGGCTTTCCATGCCTGAAATTCTCTCATGGGCTTTTCAGCCAGATCCGAATGCCTTTAGGGCTGATTCTGAGGCCACAGTGCTGTTTAGGACATCTGCCATTCTATGAGTCTGCTGAGTATCTCACTTCCCATGTTGGATCACTCTCCCCTTTATTTATTCTATCGGTTAGTATTAGCTGGTACTAGACTTGTTTATGTGCTCCCTTTGACTCTTAGTCCTTTCATTATCATCAATTGTGAACTGAAATTGATCACTTGGACTAGTGAGATGGCATTGGTACATGCCACCTTGATGGGATTGAATTGGAGTCCCCTGGTATGTTTCTAACTCTACCATTTGGGGCAAGTCAGCTTGAGCATGTCCCAAATTGTACATCTCTTCCCTCTCTTATTCCCACTCTTATGTTTAACAGGGATCACATTTCAGTTCAATTTCAACACTTAAGAATAACTGTGTATTAATTACAGAATTAAACCAGTCATATTAAGTAGAACAGACAAAAAAAACTACTAAGAGGGATAATGTATTAAGTTGTTCATTAACAGTCAGGGCTATGCTGATAAAGTCACAGTTTCTCATAGTGTCCATTTCACTTCAACAGGTTTCCTTTTTGGTGTTCAGTCAGTTGTTACCGATCAGGGAGAACATATGGTATTTGTCCCTTTGGGACTGGCTTATTTCACTCAGCATGATGTGTTCCAGATTCCTCCATTTTGTTGCAAATGACTGGATTTCGTTGTTTCTTACTGCGATTCCATAACCACCTATTCTGCAACACAGGGGTCTCTAAAACTGAACCCTGAACTGGCGTTTTATCCGATAGTTAAGACAAAACTTGAGATGACCACATGCTATATAAGAGTGTCTCAGTTTGCATCCCAGCTCTATTTCTGATTTCAACTTCCTGCTAATAACCACCCTGGGTAGCAGCAGATGATGGCTCTAGTACTTGGGTCCCTGATACATGGAAAACTTGGACTGAGATCCTGGAACATGCTTTGGCATGACCCAATCCTGGTTACTGTGGGTATTTGAGTTGTGGGTATATCAACTAGTAAAGGAGAGATCTCTGTCTGTCTGTCTCTCTGACTATCAAATAAATAAGTACAAAAAACCAATCTGCAACCATATTGATAATCAGCATTCTGAAAGAAGGCTGGTCAATGAACTTAATAATCACATACTTTCAATAGGCTATGTGAAAAAGGAACCCACAGCATGGGAAGAGATATTTTAGAATCATCTCTTGCAACGGAATTGCATAAAGATAAATTGCATACAGTTATAAATTGCATTTATAACTCAACAAGAAGATGACAAATAATTCATTTCAGAAATGTCCTTTAAAGAAGATACACAAATGATCAATAGACACACATAATGATGTTCATCATTATTGGTCAATAGGGAAAAGCAAATCAGAGAATAATGTCTCTTTAACATTTCTATGCAATGGAAATTTGCAAAAGAGTAGATTTTGTGTTATCTCAGAAAAAATAAGTACAATAATGTACATGTTGATATAGCATTCAAGAATATATTCATATTTAAAAACATCCTGTTATGTTCAATCTTCATATTTCAATTAAATTGTTTAAATTTTATAAAGAATGTGATATTACTTTATACTAGGAAACTATACTTAAAATGTAGATGGTAGACAATACAGATATTCAAGATTTCAGAATAGGGGGGAAGATTACTGCTGTAGGCTAGGGAAAGATAGTTTAAAAAATGGAGACAGAGAGGCCGGCACCATGGCTCACTTGGTTAATCCTTCGCCTGCGGTGCCGGCATCCCATATGGGCACTGGGATCTAGTCCTGGTTGCTCCTCTTCCAGTCCAGCTCTCTGTTGTGCCCCAGGAGATCAGTGGAGGATGGCCCAAGTGCCTGGGCCCCAGCACCTGCATGGGAGACCAGGAGGAAGAACCTGGCTCCTGGCTTCGAATTGGCTCAGCACTGGTCATGGTGACCATTTGGGGAGTGAACCAATGGAAGGAAGACCTTTCTCTCTGTCTCTCTCTCTCTCTCTCTCTCTCTCTCTCTCACTGTCTAACTCTACCTGTCAAATAAAAAAAAATATGGAGACAACATGCATTCTCATGGAGAGAGTTAGGAAGAAAACTGGAGTGGAAATTATACTAAAGGAAGAGGTACTCCTGGATCTATGTGGAGGGTGTGGATGTGCAGCACAAACATGGACACAACACAGGACCCTAGCAGCCAAGAGCCTGAGAGAATACCAGCTATGGAGAGTAAGGTGAGATCAGACTGGTGCAACCCATCCCACTGGCAATATAGCCGGGGAGGAGAGCCTGGCATGAATCCAGCCTAGAGCCCTGTGGGGGACAGGATACCTGTTGATATGGCAGAAAGAAAAGAGAATGTTTCTCCCTCCTTGTCCTCACCATAAGGGATCCACAACAACTGGTTGAGACTGGGAAGGTACCATTTTGGGTAGCATAACAGCTGCACCAGCTCTTGTGTGCTTGCCCAACAACTGGCAGAGATGAGACAGGTGCCATCTTGTCAGTAGCTGTGGCAGTGGCTCAGGGGCTGTACACCCACAACGAGGGGTGAGAAAGCACCATTTTGAAATGAGGATGGGCTCCAACCATGGAGCTTGTGTATGCATATTTTCCAGGGATTTTATCAGAAGGAAAAATATACGTTCCCTGTTGAATTTGAGTCTGGCTAGGAGGATTAACAGGAACTGGGCATTCATGTAGGACTATGAGGTACCCCCAGTGTCCTAACATATCACAGGCCCTGGGGCTTAAACCACTTATGTAGAGCACTCACAGGCAGCTGGCTCTTGAAACATCACTGCCTCTCTGTGCATGGGACAGTCTAGTTGGGCAGAGTGAATCCTCTGTCCTGAGACTGTGTGAGTCTGTGTGCTGAGACTCTGAGAACTTTGCACAAGAATGTACAGATTGTGGTTGGGTCTCTGGGAAGTCCCCAGGAGTAGCTCCACATGCCAACAGCCAGCTGGTTAACCAGAGTGGGTCATTGCTGCAGGATCCGTGCTCACATTGAGGACCACACAATCCTTTGTGCAGTTCCTACAGCAGTGCATATGAGTGTTGCACACGCTGTCTGCTAACATCCGGACATTGATCACCGTGAGATTGTGATTATGCCAAAAGGCTGATTGAATCTTCCCTTCTGATTGAAAAATTGGATAGAGCCAGGTAGAACGTTGATACTCATTCTATCCTGGAGCACTGACCAGAGCTCCCTGGCCACACCCAGCACACACTTCTTGATATTCACTGAAAGAGCAGACATTCCACGAAGTCACAGAGGCATAGTCACATATAAAAGCCATCAGAGGAAAAAAAACAACAAGTATCTCCATAAAGCCCTAAAAATAAACTCAAGAAACAACACTAAAGAAGACAACATGATTTCCCCCAAAGGAACACAACACTTTAATATTAGAATGTGAAGATGGGGCTGGTGCCGTGGCTCACTAGGCTAATCATCCACCTGCAGCGCTGGCACACCGGGTTCTAGTCCCAGTCGGGGCGCCGGATTCTGTCCCTGTTGCCCCTCTTCCAGGCCAACCCTCTGCTGTGGCCTGGGAGTGCAGTGGAGGATGGCCCATGTCCTTGAGCCCTGCACCCCATGGGAGACCAGGAGAAGCACCTGGTTCCTGGCTTCGGATCAGCGCGATGAGCCCGCCGGCATGGCAGCCATTGGAGGGTGAACCAACAGCAAAAGGAAGACCTTTCTCTCTGTCTCTCTCTCTCTCTCACTGTCCACTCTGCCTGTCAAAAAAAAAAAAAAAAAGAATGTGAAGATGAAGAGATTGATGAAATGCCTGAAATGGAATTCAAAAAATTGAACATAGGATTACTCAGAAGAAATCAGAAACAAATCCATGATTAAAGAAATCTAAACATGACATGAATGAAAATTTTTCCCATGAAAATGAGATTTTAAAGAGAAATCAAAATGAAGTACTGGAAATGAAGAGTTCAATAGATCAAATAAAAATGTGGTGGAAAGCCAAAACAAATGACTTGGTGAAGAAGAAGAAAATATCTGAACTAGATGAAAAATCCTTGGAAATTTTAGTCAGACCAAAAAAGATGAAACTAGAAAACTTAAAACACTGGTTGGAGATTTTTTGGATACTACAAAATGGCCCAACATACAGATTTTAGGATTTCCTGAAAGTGTGGAACAGAGAATGGATTAGAAGGCCTATTTAGAGAAATAAACAAAGGAACCACTCCCAATTTGGAGAAAGAAAGAGATTTCCAGGTACAGAAAGCATGTAGAACTCCTAATTGACATGACGAGAAAGATCTTCATCATGACACATTGTAGTCAAATTTTCAACAATAAAACATAAAAGATTCTAAAATGTGCATGAGAGAAAACCAGATTACTTTCAGAGGATCTCCAATTAAACTCACAGCTGACTTCTCATCAGAACCCTACAGGCTAGGAGAGAATGGAGAGACATGGTCCAATTCTTAATGGAAAAAGTAAATCAACCATAATATTATACCCTGACAAGCTCTCATGTATGAGTGGGGGTGTAATAAAGAACTTGCATAGCTAACAGAAATTGAAAGAATTTCTTACCACCTGTCCTGCCTTACAAATGATCCTTAAGGGTAGCTACACTCAGAAACACAGAAAGATACCATCATTATTAAAGAATGTGTGGGCAGGAAATCACCCAGTAAAAGTATAAAGGAAATCCAAAGTAAACAAAAAGAGTATTTATGGAAAAGTGGCAGGGCCTTCATTATTTATTAATAGTCACCTTGAATGTAAGTGGCCTAAACTTCAGCCAAAAGATACAGGCTGGCTGAGTGGGTTACAAAACAAGATCCATCTACTTTCTGACTTCAGGAAGCACAAATTAGCAGCCAAGATACACACAGATTGAAAGTTAAAGATTGGAAAAAGATATTCCATGCTAATGGAAAGCAAAGAAGAGCAGATGCAGCTATTGCAATATTAGACAAAATAGACATTTAAAAAAGTGTTAAAAGAGACAGAGGAAGGCATTATGTAATGATTAAGGGATCAATCAACAGGAAGATGTGACTATAATAAATGCATATGCAATCAATACAGGGTGTCTGGCTATTTAAAAGAAGTGTTAATGGTTCTAAAGGGAGACAAAGACTCCAATACAATAGTAATGGGGGACTTCAACACCCTCTTTCAGCAATGGACAGATCAATCAGAAAGAAAATCAATTAAGAAACAACAGAGCTAATCGACACTACTGACCAAATGGACTCAACTGATATTTACAGAACTTTTCATCTTCCAGTTGTAAAATACATATTGTTCTCACTGGTACATGGAACCTTCTCTAGTATAGACTATATGTGAGGCCATAAAGCAACTCTCAGCAAATTAAAAGTAATCAAAATCGTACTATGCATATTCCCTGACCACAGTGGAATGAAGCTGGAAAACAACAATTTAAGAATCTCTAGAACATATGCAAACATATTGAAACTGAAAACATGCTGCTGAATGGACAGTGGGTCTTAGAGAAATAAAAGGGAAATAAAAAAATTTCTGGAAATAAATGAAGATGACATTGCAACATATCAAAACTTATGGGAAACAGCAAAAGTGGGTTTAAGAAGTAAGTTTATAGCAACTGGTGCCTACAATAAGAAATTGGGAAGGCACCAAATAAATGAGTTGTAAATGCATCTCACAGGGCTGGCGCTGTGGCGCAGCAGGTTAATGCCCTGGCCTGAAGTGCCAGCATCCCATATTGGTGCCAGTTTGAGACCACCCAGCTGCTCCACTTCCAATCCAGTTCTCTGCTATGGCCTGGAATAGCAGTAGAAGACGGCCCAAGTCCTTGGGCCCCTGCACCCTTGTGGGAGACTTGGCAGAAGCTCCTGCCTCCTGGCTTCAGATGGTGCAGCTCTGACCATTGCAGCCAACTGGGGAATGAACCAATGGATGGAAAATCTCTCTCTCTTTCTCTCTCTCTCTACCTCTCATCTCTTTGTGTAATTCTGACTTTGAAATAAATAAATAAATCTTTTAAAAATAAATGCATCTCAAGTACCTAGAAAAACAACAAGCCAAACCCAAAATTTAGTAGGAGGAAAGAAAAAATTAGAGAAGAAATAAACAAATTCAAAACAAAAAAACAAAAAATGTACTGAAATTAAGAGCTGGTTTTTTGAAAAAATAAAGAAAATCGATACACCTGGAACCTAACTAACCAAAAAAGATGAGAAGACCCAAAATCAATACAGTCAGAGATGAAAAAGGTAATGTAACAATACATACCACAGAAATAAAAAGAATCATCAAGAATTACTACCAAGAGCTGTATGCCAACAAATTGAAAAATCTAGAAGAAATGGATAGGTTCCTGGACTTATACTACCCAAGAAAGCAACTGAGCCATGAAGACAAAAAAAGTAAACAGATCAATAATCAAGATGGATATTGAGTCAGTAATAAAGACTTGTACAACAAGGAAAAGCCCAGGACTGGATGGCTTCATTGCTGAATACTATAAAAAATTTAAAGAAGAACAAATTCCAATTCTTCTTGAGCTATTCAAAACAATTGAAAGGGAAGGAATACTGCTAAATTCCTTCTATGAAACCAGCATAACTTTAATGCCTATCCAGAAAAGGATATAACAAAAAAAAAGAACTATAGATCAAGATCCCTGATGGACATTGACACAAAAGTCCTTAACAAAATACTACCTAATCTAATCCAACAAAACATCAGAAAGATCAGTCACCCAAAGTTTGATTTATCCCAGATATGCAAGAATGTTTCAACATTTGTAAATCAATATATGTTATACTTCACATTAACAACTTGAAGAACAAAAAAAAATGTGGTTATCTCAATGGGTATAAAGAAAGACTTCAATAAAACACAACATCCTTTCATGATGAAAACCTTAAGCAAATTGGATACAGAAGGAACATACCTCAACACAGTTAAGGAAATCTGACAAACTCATGGCCAGCATCTTACTGAATGGAGAAAAATTGGAACCATTCCCACTAAGATCTGGAAAAAGACAAGGATATCCACTCTCCAAATTGCTACTCAATATAGTCCTGGAAGTTTTAGCCAGAGTCATTAAGCAATAAAGAGAAAACAAAGGAGTACAAATTGTGAAGGAAGAAGTCAAACTATCCCTGTCTGCAGAGGACATGATTCTATATAAGGGGAATCCAAAAGACTCTACTGAGAAACTATTGGAACTCATAAAGTTTGGTTAGTGGCAGGATACAAAAATCAACATACAAAAATCAATAGTGTTTGAATACACAGACCACATGGTAGCTGAGAAAGAAATTCTAAAATGAATTTCATTCACAATAGCTACAAAAATTTAAATATATTGGAATATTTTTAACCAATGATGTTGAAGATCTCTATGGTGAAAATTATAAAACATTAAAGAAAGATATAGAAAAAGACACAAAAAATGGAAAAATCTTGCATATTCATGAATTGGAAGAATCCTTATCATCAAAATGTCCATTCTACCAAAACTAATTTACAGATTCAATGTGCTCCCAATGAAAATACCAAGGTCATCCTTCTCAGATCTAGAAAAAAAAATGATGCTAAACTTCATATGTAAATGCAGGAGACCCCAAATAGCTAAAGCAATCTTACACAACAAAAACAAAGCCTGAGGCATCACAATACCTGATTTCAAGATGTACTACAAGACAATTATAATCAAAATAGCCTTGAACTGGCAAAAACAGGTGTATAGACCAATGGGACAGAAAGAAACTCCATAAATCAATGCACACACATACAACCAATTTATCTTTGACAAAGGAGCTAAAAATCAATTCCTGAAACAAGGACAATCTCCTCAACAAATAGTCCTAGGAAAATTGGATCTCCATATACAGAAGTATGAATCTAGATCCCTACCCTTCACCTTATGTAAAAATCCACTCAAAATGAATCAAAGACCTAAATCTATGGCCTTGATACCATAAAACTACTAGAGAACATTGGGGAAAACCTACAAGACATTGGCATAGGCAAAGACTTCTTGGAAAAGACCTCAGAAGCATAGGCAAACAAAGCCAAAATTGACAAATAGGAATACATCAAGATGAGGAGTGTCTGCATTGCAAACGAAACTCTCAGCAAAGTGAAGAGACAACTGACACAATGGGAAAAATATTTGCAACCTATGCAATTAATAAAGGATTAATATCTTGAATCTATAAAGAGCTCAAGAAACTCAACAACAACAGCACAAATGATCCAGTTAAGAAATGGGCAAAGGACTTAAACAGGCATTTTTCAAGAGAGGAAATTCAAATGGCCAACAGACACATGAAAAATGCTCAGGATTACTAGCCATCAGAGAAATGCAAATCAAAACCGCAATGAGGTTATACTTCACCCCAGTTAGTTGTTCTCACACAGAAATCAAGAAACAACAAATGTTGGTGAGGATGTGGTGGAAAATGTACCCCAATACACAGGTGGTGGGAATATAAACTGATGCAGCCATTGTAGAAGACAGTATGAAGATATCTCAGAAATCTGAATATAGACTTACCATTGGAGCTAGCCATTGCACTTCTGGAAACTACCCAAAGAAAATGAGATCAGCATCTGAAAGAGTGATTTGTATCCCGATGTTTATTGCAGTTCAATTTACAGTAGTTGAGATATGGAATCAACCCAGATGTCCTTCAATTAAAGATTGGATAAAGAAATCATATTATATATTCACTATGGAATACTACACAGCAGTAAAAAAGTGAAATCATGTCATTTGCAACAAAATGGATGCAACTAGAGACCATTGTACTCAATGAAATAAACCAGTCCCCAAAACACAAATACCATATGTTCTCTCTGATCTGTGGTAACTGATAGTTTATCTAGAAAGTAACCTATAGAAGTGAAGTGGACACTTTGAGATGTGTTGATTTTGAATGGCTCTTTCTTGACTGTTGAGAAACAGTGTTTTTTTTTTTTTATCGTTAGTGTTGAAGAATAGTGTTTTCTTTTCATACTATTTGTTGAGCTCTTTACTTAGTGTAATCTGAGGTTAATCTTATGAGTATAAAGTTAACTGAAAGTAGAACTTTGTAAAACATAAGAATGAGAATAGGTGGTGGAATAAGGATGAGGGGGAGGGTAGGTGGGTAAATATCATTATGTTCCTAAATTTGAATATATGTAATGCATGATGCTTATATACCTTAAATAAAATTTAAAAAGAAATATCTAAATGAGAAAATTAAATAAAGACATATAGCAACAAATCTTGCAGATGAAGAGAGGGAATTAAAACTCTCAAACGTTGTTGGGAATGCAAAATGGTGAAGCTGTTTGTAAAAGAGTTTTAAATTTAAGCAAGAAGTTAATATGTCACCAAACAAATCTATTCCTAGATAACAGGGGCCTTCAGAATATTCTTGGAGAAAAGCATACAATGAAAAGCCATGCATAGTTTCCAACACTTTTTTCACATAGAAAACTGACCTTTCAATTAAATTTTTCAAAAAGCAAAGTTTTTCAAGTTCCCTTGAATATACTCAATAAAATTAAAACTATATATCCAAATAAAACCTGTATATGAACATTCCTAGCAGCATTACTCATAACAATTAAAAAGTACCAAAAACTCAAATACCTATAAACACAATAATGGATGAGCAAAATATGATACATTCAAATCATGGGATATTATTGAGTCATAAAAATTCAATTCATAAAGCACAGATGCATAAAGATACATGCAACAACAGTATGAGCTTTTAAAATATGGCAAGTCAGAGAAGTTAGACTGATAAGTGCAGTGCTGTATGTGTTTATGTAACAGTCGTAAGAGATTAATTTTGTCAAATGATTCTGGCAGTTCACAGTCCAAGGTTATGTGGGCCCCAATGGTTCATTCTCTGGTGTTGGGGTCCTTGGTGGCAGACTGCCAAGGTGTCACAGGGTATCACAGAGCAAGGGACAGGGAACTCCTGATTCTCTGTAGTCTTATACAGCCACAAAATCCAATAATGGGAGCTCCACCCATTGACCTGATCAAATCTAATAACTTCCACCAAACTTCACCTCTAGACATTTCAAGTGTACTAAGTGTCCACCCTTTTAGTACTGTTAACATAACACTTTGGTGCCCACACTCCCTCATGAATTCAGGGTACAGAAGTTCAGAATAATCAAACCCATGGGGGCAGAAAGTACATTTTGGTTGCAGGGGCTTTGTGCAGGAGGGGATGGGCAGTGACTACCAATTGGCACAGTTCCGTTTGCATTGAAGAAAATGTTCTGTAATTATATAGTGCTGATGACTACAAAACTTTGTGAATACCCTAAAAACACTGAATCGCATATTCTGAAAGGTTCGATTTTATAGTGTGTGATAATATCTCATCAGTGAAAAAAAACTAAACACCTGCATTGAGGATCATTTCATAAAATATATGATTGCAATTATCAAAATTGTCAAGATCACCAAGAGCAAGAAAATTCTGGTAAATGGTTACAACAAACATGAACCTAACCATGCACAAAGACTAAATTTAAGTGTCAGCCTGAGTGGTACCATGTGTGGAAAGGATATTAGAGAAAAACTGAGGGAATCTGGATAAAGTATAGATTGACTGTAACTATGTATACATATTGGTTCATTAATCATGAAAAAATACCATATTAACCTAAAACATTAATAATGGAAGTGAAACTCTAGAGTATATCAGAACCATTTGTCTTATTTTCAAAAGAATTTTGTGGGACAGGCACTGTGGTGCAGTGGGTTAAGCTGCCATCTGCAATGCTGGTATCCCACATGAGCACTGGTTCATGGCCTGGCTGCTCAACTTCCAATCCAAATCCCTGCCAATATGCCTAGAAAGGCAGCGGAAGATGGCCCAGGTGTTTGAGTCTATGCATCCATGTGGGAGACCCAGAGGATGCTCCTGACTCCTGGCTTTGGCCTGGCCCATCCCTGGCTGTTGCTGTCATTTGGGGAGTGAACCAGCAGGTGGATGATCTCTCTCTGTCTGTCTCCACCCCCCATCTCTATAACTCTGCCTTTCAAATTAAAAAAAATCTTTATTTTCTATAGAACATTTTGGGTTTTTCCCACAGATTTCTTATGATGCATTTAAGTTTAGAGATATTGGCCACATCTGGCAGAAGGTAAAATAGAGTCTGGTGTTAGTGAATAGGTTTGACTTCAAAATTCATAAGCCTGAACTATTGGCAGAAGTCAAGCCCAGATTTGGACATGAAATACTGAATGGTTCATTGTCTTACGTGCCAAGTTCCTAAATAAAATTTGGAAGTCGTTTTGATTTTGATTTTTAGCTTTCACTCCAGCAATGCAGATGTCTCCAGTCATCTTCATTATGTTTGTCAGCTGTTGGTGGTTTATGACATTACATTCACCTCAACATTTTTTTTCCATAGTCATGCTTGTTTCATGTCTGCACTCAAGCAGGGGTGAACCGTCAGGCTGGTTTCCACACTGGGGATGCTATTTACTAAATTAGTCTGAGCTTACCGTCTTCTCACTTTTTGCGTATTAAGGGAATTGCACTCACTAAATATGCTGGTTGATCTTTTCAGATTCAATCTATATGGGATGGAAGCTTCCTCTCGCTCCTGGTCTGTTTCCAGATCTGCATAGAGTACATTGTCTGTAAGCCTACTTGTCTTAATTACCTGTGTCCCACTGGCATTTATGTTTATTCTGGTAAATCATTCTTACCTGCTCGACACCTAGCCCAGCACATTTGGAGAAGGAGCCAAGAGTACTCCTCACCATTATGTAGCAGTAATTATCTGTGGCAAGCGATAATGACCTTGGACCCTGTTGTTTCTGTTCAGTAATTAACAGGTGGCGAGCCTTGACTGCAACGTTTTCCACAACAATTACTGCAGAATACACTGGCATCTGGGTAAATAGATTAAATATTGAAACAAAGACTCTGAGAGAGCCTCTTCGCTGATCCTGCCATTAGCCTGTGCCTGCCAGATTTCAAACTCTTACCTGAATGATATAATTTAGTACTGGGATTTAGGGAATGCCTTTTCCAGGCAGTCCATTTGCATCCAAATGCTGGTTCTACCTTTTTCTGACATATAATCTGCACAAGTGTTTGCTCCCATTATTATCTTATTGCTGGAGGTAACTTGGGGGTGCTTTTACTTCCAAGTTTTTAACATGGCATTTACATCCATTCATTGTCTAGTCCACAACCATCTCCAACATGGTGCTATCTCCAGACATTTGGGACTACTTACCTTTCTCCAGATGTGTCCAACATACCAATGCTTTTTAACAAATATCATTTCAAGTACTTTCTTCCTATTGTTGGAAGCACCTCATGCATTCTGTCTTTCCCCTCTCTCAGTTCCTATACCTCTTTTGACTTGGACACACCCTTTTCTGGTTTTATGGCCTTATCCATGTCCCAGAACTTCGGTGTCTTGCTCAGTCTTAGTTGGCACCTTGAAAACCAACTAAGTGCTTTCCACTGAGGCTCAAGACCAGCTGCATTCTTCTCTCTTCAACCTACTCCTGGACGTGGAATATCAGGTCACAAATTGTGGGATCTGCCTCACGGCAGCTTCAGAAAAGCCAAGAGGATCAGGAGAGTAAGTTGCTTCTTAACATACTTTGAAGGAATCTGGAATGAATCCAACAGGTAAACTCTTTTCTCTTCCTCTCTGTTGGGCCATGTCAAATATATCTTTTTACCATAGAAGAGGCACACAGTGTGGCAAGGAGGGACAACAGAAATCGTGGGTTAGGTCTCTCCAGGGGTAGCCACGAAAGAGTGGCAAGTGTGGCATGATATCATTTTGTGTTTGCTTCTTATTCTTGCTTGCCTCATTTCCTGTTTGCCTCACTCTTGCTTCTCTGGTATTCTAGTTTCCAGTAAAGCAGTAGCACCTTAAAAAAATTTTAATATTTAATGCTACCCGCAAATTTCATATTTTTATGGGGCATCATGTAGTGTTTCAGTATCCATAAACACTGTGTAACACTCAGAGTACAAATATCTATTTCCTCTACATTTATTATTTTATGGTGAAAGCGTACACAATTTTTCTCAGCTTTTTTAAAAGAAAAATATGCAGTATATTATCATCTATGGTAGCCTTATTGTGTGACAGAACATCAAAACTTCTTTCTCCTAACTAGCTATAACTTGGTATCTATTAATGAAGCTTCCCAATCCTTCTCTCTCCCAGACTCTCCTGAGCCTCTGATAACTATCATTCTACTCCTAACTTTTATGGGATCAACTTTTTTATATGCACACAAAATCAGTTGACACTTGTCTTTCTGAACCTGGTTTATTTCATATAACATAATGACCACCAGTTCCATTTATATTGTTGGAGATGACAAATTTAATCCTTTTTTATGGCTGAAGAGTATTCCATTGTGTACATGTACCATATTTTCTGTATTTCTTAGGTGATGGACATTTTTTTTAACTTTTATTTAATGAATATATGTTTCCAAAGTACTGCTTATGGATTACAATGGCTTCCCCCCAATAACGTCCCTCCCAACCGCAACCCTCCCCTTTCCCATTCCCTCTCCCCTTCCATTCACATTAAGATTCATTTTCGATTCTCTTTATATACAGAAGATCAGTTTAGCATACACTGAGTAAAGATTTCAACAGTTTGCACCCACACAGAAACATAAAGTGAAAAATACTGTTTGAGTACTAGTTATAGCATTAAATCTCAATGTACAGCACACTAAGGACAGAGATCCTACATGAGGAGTAAGTGCACAGTGACTCCTGTTGTGATGGACATTTAAATTGTCTCCATGTATTGATTTTTGTCAATAGTGCTATAGTAAACCTGGGAGTTCAGGTGTCATTTCAAAAGATTTCTTTCCTTTCTTTGGAATCATAACGAATAGTGAAATTGGTATATTAGATAATTTTTTAAAATTTTTACTTAAATTTTTAATTTGTTTTCAAACAATTCAGTAAGAACACAATTATATTCCCTTCCTCAAACTCATGCTCCTTATTTTCCCTTTTTGTCTTTTATAGTTGTGAGATAACATATTTTATTTTTTTTGGAATTGTATATATTTTTTATCTTTCTTTTTTATTATAAACATTTTTATTTAGCAAATGTAATTTTCCAAAGTACAGTTTATGGATTACAATAGCTTTTTTCTCCCCATAACTTCCCTCCCACCCGCACCCCTCCTGTTTCCTGCTTCCTCTCCCATTCCATTCACATCAAGATTCATTTTCAATTATCTTTATATACAGATTGATTTACTATATATTAAGTAAATATTACATCAGTTTGCACCACACAGAACATAAAGTGTAAAATATTGTTTGAGTACTGGTTGTGGCATTAATTCACATTGGACAACATATCAAGGACAGAGATCTCACATGAGGAGTAAGTACACAGTGACTCCTGTTGTTTTTCTTTTAACTTTTAATTAATGAATATAAATTTCCAAAGTACAGCTTATGGATTACAATGGCTTCCCCCCCATAACATCCCTCCCACCCGCAAACCTCCCCTTTCCCACTCCCTCTCCCCTTCCATTCACATCAAGATTCATTTTCGATTCTTTTTATGTACAGAAGATCAATTTAACATACATTAAGTAAACATTTCAACAGTTTGCTCCCACACAGAAACATAAAGTGAAAAATACTGTTTGAGTACTAGTTATAGCATTAAATCTCAATGTACAGCACACTAAGGACAGAGATCCTACATGAGGAGTAAGTGCACAGTGACTCCTGTTGTTGACTTCACAAATTGACACTCTTGTTTATGGCATCAGTAATCACCCTAGGCTCTTGTCATGAGCTGCCAAGGCTATGGAAGCCCCCGAGTTCACTGACTCTGATCATATTTAGACAAAGCCATAGTCAAAATGGAATTTCTCTCCTCCCTTCAGAGAAAGGTACCTCCTTCTTTGATGACCTGTATTTCCACTGGGATCTCACTCACAGAGATCTTTCATTTAGTTTTTTTTTTTTTTCCCAGAGTGTCTTGGCTTTCCATGCCTGAAATAGTCTCATGGACTTTTCAGCCAAATCCGCATGCCTTAAGGGCTGATTCTGAGGCCAGAGTGCTGTTTAGGACATCTGCCATTTTATGGGTCTGCTGTGTATCTCAATTCCCATGTTGGATCATTCTCTCCCTTTTTTATTCTATCAGCTAGTATTTGCCGACACTAGTCTTGTTTATGTGATCCCTTTGGTTCTTAGCCCTATCATTACAATCAATTGTGAACAGAAATTGATCATTTGGACTAGTGAGATGGCATTGGTACATGCCACCATGATGGGATTGAATTGGAATCCCCTGGTATGTTTCTAATTCTACCGTTTGAGGTACGTCAGCTTGAGCATGTCCTGAATTGCACATCTCTTCCCTCTCTTATTCCCACTCTTATATTTAACAGCGATCACATTTCAGTTAAGTTTCAGCACTTGAGAAGAATTGTGTATTAATTACAGTATTCAACCAAAAGTATTAAGTAGAACAAACAAAAATAAATACTAAGAGGGATAACATATCAAGTTGTTCATCAGCAGTCAGTGCGAGGGCTGATCAAGTCACCGTTTCTCATAGTGTTCATTTCACTTTAACAGGTTTCCTTTTTGGTGCTCAGTTAGTTGTCACCTATCAGGGAGAACATGTGGTATTTGTCCCTTTGGGATTGTTATTTCACTCAGCATAATGTTTTCCAAATTCCTAACAGGGATCACTTTTCAGTTAAAATTTAAACACCTAAGAATAATTGTGTGTTAATTATAGAGTTCAACCAATGGTACTAGAACAAAAAAAAATACTAAATGGGTAAAGTATTACATTGTGCATCAACCGTCAGACTCCTGTTGTTGAATTATCAATTTGACACTCTTGTTTATGGTATCAGTAATGACCTTAGGCTCTAGTCATCAGTTTCCAAGGCTATGGAAGCCTCTTGAGTTCGCTGACTTCGATCTTGTAATTACAGAGTTCAACCAATAGTATTAACTAGAACAAAAAAATACTAAAAGGGATAAAGTATTAAATTGTACATCAACGGTCAGCACAAGGGCTGATAAAGTCACTGTTTCTTATAGTGTGCATTTCACTTCAACAGGTTTCTTTTTTTGTGGTTGGTTAGTTGTCAGCTATCAGGGAGAGCATATGATATTGTCCCTTTGGGACTGGCTTAATTCATTCAGCATAATGTTTTCCAGATTCCTCCATGTTGTTGCAAATGACCAGATTTCATTGTTTTTGACTTCTGTATAGTATTCTATAGAGTACATGTCCCATAATTTCTTTATCCAGTCTACTGTTGATGGGCATTTGGGTTGGTTCCAGGTCTTAGCTATTGTGAATTGAGCTGCAATAAACATTAAGGTGCAGAAAGCTTTTTTGTTTGCCAATTTAATTTCCTTTGGGTAAATTCTAAGGAGTGTGATGGCTGGGTTGTATGGTAGCGATATATTCAGGTATCTGAGGAATCTCCAGACTGACTTCCATAGTGACTTTACCAGTTTGCATTCCCACCGACAGTGGGTTAGTATCCCTTTTTCCCCACATGCTTGCCAGCATCTGTTGTTGGTAGATTTCTGTATGTGAGCCAATCTCACCAGGGTTAGGTGAAAACTTGTTGTGGTTTTGATTTGCATTTCCCTGATTGCTAGTGATTTTGAACATTTTTTCGTGTGCCTGTTGGCCATTTGGATTTCCTCTATTGAAAAATGTCTATTGAGGTCCTTGGCCTATCTCTTAAGTGGGTTGTTTGTTGTGATCTTGTGGAGTTTCTTGATTTCTTTGTAGATTCTGGTTATCAACCCTTTATCAGTTGCATAGTTTGCAAATAGTTTTCCCATTCTGTCAGTTGCCTCTTCACTTTCCTCACTGTATCTTTTAAAGTACAGAAACTTCTCAATTTGATGCAATCCCAAATGATAATTTTGGCTTTGACTGCCTGTGCTTCCGGGGTCTTTTCCAAGAAGTCTTTGCCAGTACCTATATCTTGCAGAGTTTCTCCAATGTTCTCTAATAATTTGATGGTGTCGGGTCATAGATTTAGGTCTTTAGTCCACATTCAGCGGATTTTGTGTAAGGGGTAAGGTAGGGGTCTTGCTTCATGCTTCTGCATGTGGAAATCCAATTTTCCCAGCACCATTCATTGAATACACTGTCCTTGCTCAAGGAATTGGTTTTAGATCCTTGATCAAATATAAGTTGGCTGTAGATTTTTGGATTGATTTCTGTTGTTTCTATTCTGTTCCATTGGTCTATCCATCTGTTTCTGTGCCAGTATCATGCTGTTTTGATTACAACTGCCCTGTAGTATGTCCTGAAATCTGGTATTGTGATGCCTCCAGCTTTGTTTTTGTTGTACAAGATTGCTTTAGCTCTTCAAGGGCTCCTGTGTCTCCATATGAATTTCAGCATCATTTTTTCCAGATCTGTGAAGAATGTCTTTGGTAACTTGATTGATATTGCATAGAATCTATAAACTGCTTTTGGGAGAATGGACATTTTGATGATGTTGATTCTTCCAATCCAGGAGCATGGAAGATTTTCCATTTTTTGGTATCCTCTTCTGTTTCTTTCTTTAAGGTTTGTAATTCTGCTTGTAGAGATCTTTAACGTCCTTGGTTAAGTTTATTCCAAGGTATTTGATTGTTTTTGTAGCTATTGTGAATGGGATTGATCTTAGAAGTTCTTCCTCAGCCATGGCGTTGCCTGTGTATACAAAGGCTGTTGATTTTTGTGCATTGATTTTATATCCTGCTACTTTGCCAAACTCTTCTATGAGTTCCAATAGTCTCTTAGTAGAGTTCTTTGGATCTCCTAAATATCCCTCTGCAAAGATGGATAGTTTGACTTCTTCTTTCCCAATTTGCATCCTTTTAATTACTTTTTCTTGCCTGATTGTTCTGGCTAAGAAATCCAGAATTATATTGAATTGCAGTGGTGAGAGTGGACATCCCTGTCTGGTACCAGATCTCAGTGGAAATGCTTCCAACTTTTCCCCTTTCAATAGGATGCTGGCCACGGGTTTTTCATCCATTGCTTTGATTGCATTGAGCAATGTTCCTTCAGTACCCAGTTTGCTTAGAGTTTTCATCATGAAAGGGTGTTGTATTTTATCAAATGCTTTCTCGGCGTCTATTGAGATAATCATATGGTTTTTCTTCTGGAATTTGTTAATGTGGTGTATCACATTGATTGTTTTGTGGACATTGAACCATCCCTGCATACCAGGGATAAATCCCACCTGGTCTGGGTGGATGATTTTTCTGATGTGTTGTTGCAGTCTTTTGGCCAGAATTTTATTGAGGATGTTTGCATCTATGTTCATCAGGCATATTGGTCTGTAATTCTCTTTCAATGCTGCATCTTTTTCATTTTTAGGAATTAAGGTGATATAAAGTCTTTATGTGTAGGATGAAAAGTTCTGTAGATATCTCTTAGATCTTTTTGGGCTATAGTTTTGTTTAAATCTACTGTCTCCTTGTTGATCTTCTGTCCTGTTGATCTGTCTATTTCTGAGAGTGGGGTATTGAAGTCCTCCAGTACTATTGTATTGGGGTCTAAGTCTCCCTTTAAGTCTGTTAATAAATCTTTTAAATAAACTGGTGTCCTGTGATTAGGTGCATATACATTGAAAATCGTTATATCTTCTTGTTGTATTGATCCCTTAATCATTATATAATGCCCCTCTTTGTCTCTCCTAAGAGTTTTTGTGTTAAAGTTTATGTTGTCCGATATTAAGATGGCTACGCCCGCTCTTTTTTCATTTCTGTTGGCATGGCATATCTTTTTCCTGCCTTTCACTTTCATTCTGTATGGATCTTTGTTGGAAAGATGTGTTTCTTGTAAGCAGCAAATAGATGGGTTTTGTTCCTTAACCCAATCAGCCAATCTGTGTCTTTTAACTGGACAGTTGAGGCCATTAACGTTCAATGTGACTATTGATAAGTAGTAGCTTTGCCCTGCCACTTGCCAAAGATATTTTCTGATATCTGCTTTGAACTTCACGTGATCTTTCGCTGTGAGGTTTCCTTCCTTTACCTGCTTTCATAATGATGACCATGTTTTTGTGTTTCTGTGTGTAATACATCTTTAAGCATCTTTTGCAGGGCTGGGTGAGTGGCGACAAATTCTTTCAATTTCTGTTTGCTATGAAAGGTCTTTATTTCACCTTCATTCACAGATAAGAGCTTTGCAGGATATAATATTCTGGGCTGGTAGTTTTTCTCTCATAGTACCTGGGCTATGTCTCACCATTCCCTTCTAGTCTGTAGGGTTTCTGATTAGAAATCTGCTCTGATTCTAATTGGGGATTCTCTGAGAGTAATCTGACGTTTCTCTCTTGCACATTTTAGAATCTTTTCTTTGTGTTTCACTGTGGTGAGTTTTATTATAACATATCGTGGTGAGGATCTCTTCTGGTCATATTTATTGGTGGTTCTGTGTGCTTCCTGTACTTGGGTGTCTCTTTCTTTCTCCAAATTTGGGAAGTTTTCTGCTAGTATCTCACTAAAAAGGCCTTCTAATCCTTTCTCTCTGTTTCTCCATGCCTTCAGGAACTCCCAGAACCTGAATGTTGGGTTTTTTAATAGTATCCTGTAGATCCCCAACAATATTTTTTAGATTTCTAATTTCCTCTTCTTTTCTTTGGTTTGTCTGTATACATTGCTGTTCTTTGTCTTCTGAGTCTGATATTCTCTCTTCTGCTTCACCCATTCTGTTTGTAAGGCTCTCTAATGTGTTTTTCATCTGATATATTGAGTTCTTCGTTTCCTTTTGATTTCTCTTCACTATCACACTTTCCTATTCTTCTAGTTTCTGTGTTTCATTTTGATTCCTCCTTAAGATTTCATTTTCATGAGAGAGATTTTTTATCCTGTCCGGTAAGGATTGCCATAGCTCAAGCATTTGTTTTTGAAAACTTCTAAATGTTCTTATAAATTTTTTGAAATCAGTATGTTGCATTTCTTCCATCTCATCATCTTCATAATTGGTTTGGGGTGTCTTGTTCATTCAGGGGTGTCATAATGTCTTCCTTGTTCTTGTTTCCTTGATTTCTGCATTTGTTGCTTGTCACTGTGGAGATATTCTTTGGATTTTTCTTCCCTCACTGTGGTGTTTTTTTTTTTCTTGTTATACTATGACTGTATTAAGTGGACTGTCTGCTTTTGATGGAGCCTTAGAGGCTTGAGATGGGTGTGGTCAGAGAGCTCTGTTTGGTTCCTCAGGGTTAAGGGTGTGCCAAAGGTGACACTCCCCAGTTAGGCGTGGTAAGTGGTAAATAGTTCTCTCTCGCTCTCTCTTTTGATACAGAAGGAAAGTAATTCCACACAGCTGAGAGGAATTGAAAGTAGTCAGCCTCCAATTTCTGGCTCCTGTGGGTATAACATTCCCCTTCTCTTTCCAAGGACCACACATGGAATCTGTGTTGTCCTCAGTGTGGGCTCAAATTCTCCTGCAGTCTCCCACTGGCTTGCCAAGGTTTCCGAACTGTAGTGTCTCTGGAGAGTACTCATGTGAACTCCGTGAGTTATCTTCCCCACCATCTCTTTTTTTCACAGTCTTAATTCATTAGCTCCACACATCACTAGGTCCTAATCTCCTATTATTTCGCCCCCATCCTGAGTCAGGTTTTTCTGCTTGGCTGTGGGTGGGCACAGCCCTGAGGTCACACAGCTTTTATGTTTGATCAAAATGGCGCCTGCTCTTTGTCTTGCTTGCCTTTGAGAGGTGAGCAGAGAGAGAGAAACTCATGTTTGTACTAGTCCCTTTTTTTTTTCCTCTATCCTCTGGTTGTCCTCGTGAACTTTTCCCCACGGGGCTTCAAACCTCTTTCCCTCTAGGCTCCTCTTTCTGCTTTCCTGTCAGTGTCTTGGGCTATTGAGGTTCGGCTCACCTTGCGTTCCAGCGCTGGTGTGTAGATTCCACCGCTGATGTCCCGAGCCATGGGCTCCCACGCCCTCCACACAGGTCCACTGTGAATCACTACTTCCAGAAGAGTTTCCTCTGCTGTTTGTTCCCCAACTCTTCCTTGAACCTGCAGTATCTCCTCTTTTATTAAACTGTCTCTTCCCAGACTATTAGTGTGCTCCCTTCCTATTCTGCCATCTTGACATCCATATTTTAAATTTACATTAAAGTAAAAAGGCTTAATACTTCACCTAATAAGTTTAAGAAGTAAAAAGTGGGCTGGCGCCGCAGCTCACTTGGCTAATCCTCTGCCTGCGGCGCCGGCACCCCGGGTTCTAGTTCCAGTTGGGGCACCGGATTCTGTCCCGGTTGCTCCTCTTCCAGTCCAGCTCTCTGCTGTGGCCTGGGAAGGCAGTTGAGGATGGCCCAAGTGCTTGGGCCCTGCACCCACATGGGAGACCAGGAGGAAGCACCTGGTTCTTGGCTTTGGATCAGTGCAGCACGCCTGCTGTAGCGGCCATCTAGGAGGGTGAACCAACGGAAAAGGAAGATCTTTCTCTCTGTCTCTCTCTTTCTCTGTCTAACTCTGCCTGTCAAAAAAAAAATGAAGTAAAAAGTTAAAAGACCCTAGTTTAGTTGGAATATAGGCAAAAGCTATAAACATTAATTAAATGGAAAAATGACCATTTCACCCATATACAGTAAATTTTTTAAAGTAATCCCAGATCATTCAAACTATAGTAGTATGATATTCTTCATCACTGGTTTGACAAAAGTACAAAACGAAGTTTTAAGAACCATATTTGCAGCAATATTGATATACACATAACTCTGCTTTTAATTATTTTGAGAAATATCCATACTGTTTTCTGCAATGACTGTACCAATATGCATACCCATAAATAGTATTTAGCGGTTCTCTTTTCTCCACATCCTGATCAGCCCTTGTTAATTTTCATTTTTTTTGATAATAAACTAGAGTGAAGTAATATCTCATTGTAGTCTGATTTGCATTTTCATGATGATTGGTAATGTTGAACAGTTTATTTTATATTGTTGACATATATGTCTTCCTCTGAAATATGTCTGTTGAGATCTACCACTAATTTTTAAGTATTATTTTATGGGTTTTGGTATTCAGTTGCTTTAGTTTGTTAAATATTCTGATGTCTAATCCCTTGTTAGACCAATAGCTTGCTGATATTTTCTTTCCTATCTCCAGGCATAAAACAATCTGCTGAAGCTTGGAGAACTTTAAGGCAATTATTGAAAGAGTTCTGGGTGAAAATACATATCTAGAGCTTTTTGCGACAAATACATTTTCTTTCAGTCTGAGGGATTCCACTTGCCTACTCACTTTCTATGTAACACAAGACAAGTCTGTAAATCTCTCTAGTCTGCAATTCTCTCACCTAGAATGGAGAAAATAAAATGGACTATTATGATGTTGTTGTGATGATTTAAGTGAAATGCTACATTTAGAACACGTGGTATGGTGATTAGTACACAATTGATAGCCAAATATTAGTCATTTTAATTATAATTATTTCCTTTTGTACTATAGTCAAATAGGTACAGTAAGCAAATGGTTATTATTGATTTCACATGAGAGAAAGGACTGCTTATGTCACCAACCCCACAATACTTAAAGAGTTGGTCAGAACTTGGTGGCTTTTTATACAGAGTTTGCGCAAAACTAATATTTTCTGCTCTCTATAAATGTATCTTTATTTATTGCTTCTGATGTTTGCACTGCACAATAGCAAAAAGAAGAAACATCAATGTCTCTGAGCTACTTGATATTCAAACATTAACTGTAATAAGTGATTGAATATTTGTTTACTCTTTCTGCTTATCTTCTGCCTTTCTAAGACTGAGACAAAAAATAATTTCCATGGATATTTACAAATGTAAGGGTAGCAGTAATTGTGATGTCTAGAGTTTATCTCATACATGCATGTGCCAGGTACTTTACACATAGTATCTGTGCACTGAAATGATCCAAATTATTATAGAATTATAAATATTGCACTTCTTTTGTTCTTTCAATCTCCACTTGTATTCGCTACCAGAAAATCCAGTATCTATCAATTGAGTGTCCTCCACACTCTGAAATTTACAATTACCCTGAGATCCTGCGCAGCCCCAAGATGCCAGATCTGTTGCAATCATGTACAAAACCAGAAAGTCTTACACATACATGAAATGCGTATCTTTGAT
Organism: Oryctolagus cuniculus; assembly: GCF_051225735.1. NCBI lineage: Eukaryota > Metazoa > Chordata > Mammalia > Lagomorpha > Leporidae > Oryctolagus > Oryctolagus cuniculus. The sequence goes on along the minus strand of NC_142872.1, from coordinate 157,544,201 downwards.
TATAGTCACCTGGTCCTACCTCACCTTGCCGTCTGCTGCACTGATGCCTGGACTTATCTCTTTCTCTGTGCTTCCCACTGTGGTATTATTCCCACATTTTCAGTTATCATTCCCAAAGCATAGTACTGAGTCAAGGTCCAGAAGATCTCGTGGCCCATCTTACATGATGTGAAACACTATGTGCTGGAGTTGAACATGAATTAGAAATGGAGACCTGCAGTGTCCCCACTCCCCAGGAGAAATTATGGAGTTCTTTCTTGCTGATTAACTACATTTAGAATATTCTAATTGAGCAACAAAACAATTATTACAGTATTGACTCAGGGGAATGAACGTAAAATCTCAACCTCCCTTTCCCTGGGTATTTTTAATCCTTAACCCTATACTTACACTAAAAAATGGTTTAAACATTAAATCAAACAACACAAAAAAGATCGTTCACCTGAATGAAGTGGAATTTATCCCTCTTATGTAGGGATGGTTTAACATCCGCAAATCAATCAATGTGAAACAGCACATTAACAATTAAAGAAAAAAATATGATTATCTCAACAGATGCAGACAAAGCATTTGATAAAATACAACATCCTTTCATGAAGAAAACTCAGCAAATTGTGTATAGAAAGAATTTTCCTCTACACAATCAAGGCAATTTGTGACAAACCCACAGACAGCATCATATTGAATGGGGAAACATTGCAAGCATTTCCACTGAGATCTGGTACCAGACAGAGGTACCCACTATGCTCATTGCTATTCAATATAGTCCTGGAAGTTCTAGCCAGAACGATTAGGCAAGAAAAGGAAATAAAAGGGAAATAAATTTGGAAGGAGGAAGTCAAACTATCCCAATTTGCAGATGACATGATTCTATATATAGGAGATCCAAAAGACTCCACTAATATTATTTGAGGGGTTAGCACTGTGGCTTAGCAGGTAAAGCTGCCACCTGCAGTGATGGCATCCCAAGCCAGTTCAAGTCCTGGCTGCTCCACTTCCGATCCAGCTCTCCGCTATGGCCTGGAAAAACAATGAAAGACGGCCCAAATCCTTGGGCTTCTATACCCAAGTGGGAGACCCAGAAGAAGCTCCTGGCTCCTGGCTTCCAATCAGCACAGCACCGGACATTGCGGCCATTTGGGGAGTGAACCAATGGATAGAAAACTCTCTCTCTCTCTGCCTCTCTCTCTCTCTCTCTGCCTCTCCTGCTCTCTCCGTGTAACTCTGACTTTCAAACAAAATAAATAAATCCTTAAAAAAAGATACTATTGTAACTCACAGAAGAGTTTGGTAAAGTAACAGGATATAAAATCAATACCAAAAAATCAATAGCCTTTATATACACAGACAATGCCAAGGCTAAGAACGAACTTCTAAAATCAATCTCATTCACAATAGCTACAAAAAATCAAATAGCTTGGAAGAATTTAACAAAGGATGTTGGCCGGTGCCATGGCTCAATAGGCTAATCCTCCACCTAGTGGCACCAGCACACCAGGTTCTAGTTCCAGTCGGGGCGCCGGATTCTTTCCCAGTTGTCCCACTTCCAGGCCAGCTCTCTGCTGTGGCCAGGGAAGGCAGTGGAGGATGGCCCAAGTGCTAGGGCCCTGTACCCCATGGGAGACAAGGAAAGGCACCTGGCTCCTGCCCTCGGATCAGCGTGGTGCCCCGCAGCATGCCAGCTGTGGCGGCCATTAGAGGGTGAACCAATGGCAAAAAGGAAGACCTTTATCTCTGTCTCTCTCTCTCACTATCCACTCTGCCTGTCAAAAACAGAAAAACCTAGCAGAAAAACCTGACTCTGGGCAGGGCGAATTAACAGGAGATTAGGACCTAGTAAATTTGTGGTGCTACTGAACTGAGACTGTGAAAAAAGAGACGGTGGGGGAGAGAACTCACAGAATTCACGTGAGTACTCTCCAGAGATGCTACAATTCCGTAACTTTGGCAACCCAGTGGGAGACTGAAGGAGAATCTGAGCCCACCCTGAGGGCAGAACAGATTCCCTGTGTGGTCCTTGGGAAAGAGCTTCCGATCTCTGGCTCCTGTGGGTATATCACTAACTACCTCCAACTTCGTTCAGCTGTGCAGAATTACTTCCCTTTTGAATCAAAAAAAGAAAGAGAGGGAGAGAGAGAGATCTACCACGCCTAACCTGGGAGTGTCACCTTTGACACACCAAACAGAGCTCTCAGGCCACACCCATCTCAAGCCTCTAAGGCTCCATCAAAAACAGACAGTCCACTTAATCTAGAGTCATAGTATAACAAGAAAAAGAACCACAGTGAAGAAACCAAATATCTCCAATATGCCAAATAACAAATGCAAAAACCGAGGTAATAAAAACAAGGAAGTCACCATGATGCCCTCAAATGAAAAAGACACCCCAATTCAAGATTATGAAGATGATGACATAGAAGAAATGCAAGAAGCAGATCTCAAAAAATTGATAAGAACATTAAGAAGTTCTCAAAAACAAATTCTTGAACTACAGAAATCCTTAATGGACAAGATAGAAAATCTCTCTCGTGAAAATGAAATATTAAGGAGGAATCAAAATGAAACGAAACAACTAGTACAACAGGAAACTGGGATAGTGACTGAAGTGAAGAATTCAATAGATCAAATGAAAAACACAAAAAAGAGCTTACAAACAAATGGGTGAAGCAGAAGAGAGAATATCGGACTTAGAAGACAGAGAATAGGAAAGGATACAGTCAGACCAAAGAAAAGAAGAGGAAATTAGAAATCTAAAACATATTGTCGGGAATCTGCAGGATACTATTAAAAAACCCAACATTCGGGTTCTAGGAGTTCCTGAAGGCATGGAGAGGGAGAAAGGATTAGAAGGCCTTTTTAGTGAGATATTAGCAGAAAATTTCCCAGGTTTGGAGAAGGACAGAGAAATCCTAGTACAGGAAGCTCACAGAACCCCTAATAAACACGACCAAAAGAGATCCTCACCACGACACGTTGTAATTAAACTCTCCACAGTGAAACATAAAGAAAAGATCCTAAAATGTGCAAGAGAGAAACGTCAGATTACTCTCAGAGGCTCTCCAATCAGACTCACAGCTGACTTCTCATCAGAAACTCTACAAGCTAGGAGGGAATGGCGAGATATAGCCCAGGTACTAAGAGAGAAAAACTGCCAGCCCAGAATATTATATCCTGCAAAGCTATCATTTGTGAATGAAGGTGAAATAAAGACTTTTCATAGCAAACAGAAATTGAAAGAATTTGTCGCCACTCGTCCAGCCCTGCAACAGATGCTTAAAGATGTATTACACACAGAAACACAGAAACACGGTCATCAATATGAAAGAAGATAAAGGAAGGAAAGCTCACAGCAAAAGATCACAGGGAATTCAAAGCATATATTAGAACTTATCTTTGGCAAATGGCAGGGCAAAGTTACCACTTTTCATTACTCACATTGAACATGAATGGCCTGAACTGTCCAGTTAAAAGAGACAGATTGGCTGATTGGGTTAAGGAACAAAACCCATCTATTTGCTGCTTACAAGAAACACATCTTTCCAACAAAGATCCATACAGACTGAAAGTGAAAGGCTGGAAAAAGATATACCATGCCAACAGAAATGAAAAAAGAGTGGGCGTAGCCATCTTAATATCAGACAACATAAACTTTACCACAAAAACTGTTAAGAGAGACAAAGAGGGGCATTATATAATGATTAAGGGATCAATACAACAAGAAGATATAACAATTATTAATGTATATGCACCTAACTACAGGGCACCAGTTTATCTAATAGATTTGTTAACGGACTTAAAGGGAGACTTAGATTGCAATACAATAGTACTGGGGGACTTTAATACTCCACTCTCAGAAATAGACAGAGCATCAGGACAGAAGATCAACAAGGAGACAATAGATTTAAACGACACTATAGCCCAAATGGATCTAACAGATATATACAGAACTTTCAATCCTACACATAAAGCATTTACATTCTTCTCAGCAGTACATGGAACCTTCTCTAGGATTGACCACATACTAGGCCATAAAGCAAGTCTCAGCAAATTCAAAAGAATTAGAATCATATGATGCAGCTTCTCAGACCATAAAGGAATGAATTTGGAAATTAGCAACTCAGGAATCCCTAGAGCATACACAAACACATGGAGACTGAACAACATGCTCCTGAATGAACAATGGGTCATAGAAGAAATTAAAAGAGAAATCAAAAGTTTTCTGGAAGTAAATGAGGATAACAGCACAACATACCAAAACTTATGGGACGCAGCAAAAACAGTGTTAAGAGGAAAGTTTATATCAATAGGTGCCTACATCAAGAAATTGGAAAGGCACCAAATAGATGAGCTTTCAATTCACCTCAAGGATCTAGAAAACCTACAGCAAACCAGACCCAAATCTAGTAGGAGAAGAGAAATAATTAAAATCAGAGAAGAAATCAACAGGATTGAATCAAGAAAAACATTCCAAAAAATCAGCCAAGCGAGAAGCTAGTTTTTTGAAAAAATAAACAAAATTGACACCCCATTGGCCCAACTAACTAAAAAAAGAAGAGAAAAGACCCAAATCAATACAATCAGAGATGAAAAAGGAAATGTAACAACAGACACCACAGAAATAAAAAGAATCATCAGAAATTACTACAAGGACTTGTATGCCAGAAAACAGGGAAACCTAGCAGAAATGGATACATTCCTGGACACATGCAACCTACCTAAATTGAACCAGGAAGACATAGAAAACCTAAACAGACCCATAACTGAGACAGAAATTCAAACAGTAATAAAGGCCCTCCCAACAAAGAAAAGCCCAGGACCAGATGGATTCACTGATGAATTCTACCAGACATTTAAAGAAGACCTAACTCTTCTCAAACTATTCAGAACAATCAAAGAAGAGGGAATCCTCCTAGATTCTTTCTATGAAGAAGCATCACCTTAATTCCTATGAAAATTACAAAACCTTCAAGAAAGAAATAGAAGAGGATACCAAGAAATGGAAAAATCTTCCATGCTCATGGATTGGAAGAATCAATATCATCAAAATATCCATTCTCCCAAAAGCAATTTATAGATTCAATGCAATACCAATCAAGATACCGAAGACCTTCTTCTCAGATCTGGAAAAAATGGTGCTGAAATTTATATGGAGGCACAAGAGACCTCGAATAGCTAAAGCAATCTTGTACAACAAAAACAAAGCTGGAGGCATCACAATACCAGATTTCAGGACATACTACAGGGCAGTTGTAATCAAAACAGCATGGTACTGGTACAGAAACAGATGGATAGACCAATGGAACAGAATTGAAACACCAGAAATCAACCCAAACATCTACAGCCAACTTATATTTGATCAAGGATCTAAAACTAATTCCTGGAGCAAGGACAGTTTATTCAATAAATGGTGTTGGGAAAATTGGATTTCCACGTGCAGAATCATGCAGCAAGACCCCTACCTTACACCTTACACAAAAATCCACTCAACATGGATTAAAGACCTAAATCTACGACCTGACACCATCAAGTTACTAGAGAACATTGGAGAAACCCTTCAAGATATTGGCACAGGCAAAGAATTTCTGGAAAAGACCCGGGAGGCACAGGCAGTCAAAGCCAAAATCAACTATTGGGATTGCATCAAATTGAGAAGTTTCTGTACTGCAAAAGAAACAGTCAGGAGAGTGAAGAGACAACCGACAGAATGGGAAAAAATATTTGCAAACTATGCAACAGATAAAGGGTTTATAACCAGACTCTACAAAGAGATCAAGAAACTCCACAAAAACAAAACCAACAACCCACTTAAGAGATGGCCAATGACCTCAATAGACATTTTTCAAAAGAGGAAATCCAAATGGCCAACAGGCACATGAAAAAATGTTCAAGGTCATTAGCAATCAGGGAAATGCAAATCAAAACCACAATGAGGTTTCACCTCACCCCGGTTGGAATGGCTCACATGCAGAAATCTACCAACAACAGATGCTGGCAAGGATGTGGGGAAAAAGGGACACTAACCCACTGTTGGTGGGAATGCAAACTGGTCAAGCCACTATGGAAGTCAGTCTGGAGATTCCTCAGAAACCTGAAGATAACCCTACCGTTCGACCCAGCCATCCCACTCCTTGGAATTTACCCAAAGGAATTTAAATTGGCAAACGAAAAAGCGGTCTGCAGCCTAATGTTTATTGCAGCTCAATTCACAATAGCTAAGACCTGGAACCAACCTAAATGCCCATCAACGGTAGACTGGATAAAGAAATTATGGGATATGTACTCTTTAGAATACTATACCGCAGTAAGAAACAACAAAATCCAGTCATTTGCAACAAAATGGAGGAATCTGGAACACATCATGCTGAGTGAAATAAGCCAGTCCCAAAGGGACAAATACCATATGTTTTCCCTGATCGGTGAGAACTGACTGAACACCAAAAAGGAAACCTCCTGAAGTGAAATGGACACTATGGGAAACAGTGACTTAATCAGCATAGCCCTGACTGTTAATGAACAACTTAATACATTATCCCTCTTAGTAGTTTTTTTGTCTGTTCTACTTAATATGACTGGTTTAATTCTGTAATTAATACACAGTTATTCTTAAGTGTTGAAAATTAACTGAAATGTGATTCCTGTTAAACATAAGAGTAGGAATAAGAGAGGGAAAAGATGTACAATTTGGGACATGCTCAAGCTGACTTGCCCCAAACAGTAGAGTTAAAAACATACCAGGGGACTCCCATCAAGGTGGAATGTACCAATGCCATCTCACCAGTCCAAGTGATCAATTTCAGTTCACAATTGATCATAATGAAAGGACTAAGAGTCAAAGGAAGCACATAAACAAGTCTAGTACCTCCTAATACTAACCGATAGAATAAATAAAGGGGAGAGTGATCCAACATGGGAAGCGAGATACTCAGCAGACTCATAGAATGGTGGATGTCCTAAACAGCACTGTGGCCTCAGAATCAGCCCTAAAGGCATTCCGATCTGGCTGAAAAGCCCATGAGAGTATTTCAGGCATGCAAAGCCAAGACACTCTGGCAAAAAAAAAAAAAAAAAAAAAAAAAAAAAAAAAAAAAAAAAAAAACAACCAAACAACAAACCTACATGAAAGATCTCCACGAGTGAGATCCCAGTGGAAAGAACAGGTCTTCAAAGAAGGATGTACCTTTCTCTGAAGGGAGGAGAGATCCTCCACTTTGACTATGACCTTGTCTAAACAAGATAAGAGTCGGTGAACTCAAAAGGCTTCCATAGCCTTGGAAACTCATGACTGGAGCATAGGGAGATTACTGATGCCATAAACAGGAGTGTCAATTTGTAAAGTCAACAACAGGAGTCACTGTGCACTTACTCCTCATGTAGGATCTCTGTCCTTAATGTGCTGTACATTGAGACTTAATGCTATAACGAGTACTGAAACAGTATATTTCGCTTTGTGTTTCTATGTGGGTGCAAGCTGTTGAAATCTTTACTTAATGTATACTAAACTGATCTTCTGTAAAAAAAAAAAAAAAGAAGAAATTATCAATTCCCAACTTGACTCTCACTGGGATTAAACATGACAATAGGTCTGATCTGATTTCATCATCATTAAAAAAATCATCTATTATTTTTCACTTTATGTTTGTGTGGGAGCAAACTGATGAAATCTTTACTTAATATATGCTAAACTGATCTTCTGTATATAAAGAGAATTGAAAATGAATCTTGATGTGAATGGAAGGGGAGAGGGAGTGGGATTAGGGAGGGATGCGGGTGGGAGAGACAATATGTGGGGGAAGCCATTATAATCCATAAGCTGTACTTTGGAAATTTATATTCATTAAATAAAAGTTAAAACAAACAAAAAAAGGATTTCAAAGATCTCTATGATGAGAATTATAAAACATTAAAGAAAGAAATATAAGAAGAAGATACAAAAATTGGAAAAATATTCCATGTTCCTGGATTGGAAGGATCATTATCATCAAAATGTCCATTGTCCTGAAAGCAATTTACAGATTCAATGTGATACAAATCAAAAACCAAGGTCATTCTCAGATATAGAAAAAGTGATGCTGAAATTCATATGGAGGCACAGGAGACCTCGAATAGATAAAGCAATCTTGTATAACAAAAACAAAACCAGAGGCATCACAATACCAGATTTCAAGATATACTACAGGGCAGTTATAATCAAAACACATGGTACAGGTACAGAAACAGATGGAAAGACCGATGGAACAGATTAGAAACACCAGAAGTCAATCCAAGCATCTACAAACAACTTATGTTTGACCAAGGAGCTAAACCAATCCCTGGAGCAAGGATAGTCTCTTCAACAAATGGTGCTGGGAAAACTGGATCTCCACATGCAGTATGAATCAAGACTCTTACCTCACATCTTACACAAAAATCTACTCAAAATGGAGTAAAGACCTAAGTCTATGACCCGATACCATCAAATTACAGAGAGCATTGGGGAAACTCTGCAAGACATTGGTATAGGCAAAGGTTTCTTGGATAAGAGTCCAGAGGCACAGGTAGTAAAAGCCAAAATTAACTAATGGGATTACATCATATTGAGAAACTTCTGTAATACAAAAGAAACAGGAAAGTGAAGGGGCAACCAACAGAACGAGCAAAATTATTTGCAAATTATTCAACTGATAAAGGATTTATAACCAGAATATATGAAGAGATCAAGAAGCTCAAACAAAACAAGTAACCCAGTAAGGAAATGGGCAAAGGATTTAGACAGATATTTATATAGAGAGTACTGTTTGAGTAGTAGTTTTACTGATAATTCCCATAGTACAACACATTAAGGACAGAGATCTTACATCAGGAGCAGGTGCACAGTGACTTCTGTTGTTGATTTAACAGTTGACACTCTTATTTATGATGTCAGTAATCACCTAAGGCTCTTGTCATGAGATGCCAATGCAATAGAAGCCTGTCAAGTTCACCAACTCCAATCTTATTTAGACAAAGCCATAGTCAAAGTGGAAGTTCTCTCTTCCCTTCAGGGAAGGGTATTGCGTTCTTTGATGGCCTGTTCTTTCTACTGGGATCTCACTCAGAGAGATCTTTCATTTAGGTCATTTTTTTTTCTTTGCCACAGTGTATTGGCTTTCCATGCCTGAGAAACTCTCATGGGCTTTTTAGCCAGATCAGAATGCCTTAAGGGCTGGCAAGGTGTTATTTAGGGCATTTTCCATTCTATGAGTCTGCTGTGTATACTGCTTCCAATGTAGAATCATTCTCTCCTTTTTTAATTCTATCAAATATTATTTGCAGACACTAGTCTTATTTATGAAATCCCTTTGACACCTAATCCTATCTTTTTGATCAATTATGAACTTAAACTGATCACTTTAACAAATAGGATGGCATTGGTATATGCCACCTCAATGGGATTTAATTGGAATTCTCTGGCACATTTCTAGCTCTACCATTAGGGGTAAGTCCGGTTGAGCATGTGCCGAACTGTACTCTTCACCCTCTCTTATTCCCTCTCTTATATTTAACAGGGATCACTTTTCAGTTAAATTTAAACACCTAAGAATAACTGTGTGTTAATTACAGAGTTCAACCAATAATATTAAGTAGGACAAAAAATACTAAAAAGAATAAAATAGTAAGTTGTTCCTTGACAGTCAGGACAAGGGCTGATCAAATCACTGTTTCTCATAATGTATATTTTACTTCAACAGATTTCCTTTTAGGTGTTCCGTTAGTTGTCACCGATCAGGAAGAACACATGATATTTGTCCCTTTGGAATTGGCTTATTTCACTCAGCATGATGTTTTCCAGATTCCTCCATTTTGTTGCAAATGAACGGATTTCATTTTTTTTTTTTTACTGCTGGATAGTAATCTATAGAGTACATATTCCATAATTTCTTTATCCAGTCTTCTGTTGATGGGCATTTAGGTTGATTCCATGTCTTAGCTATTATAAATTGATCTGCAATAAACATTGAGGTGCAGATAGCTCTTTTATTTGCCAATTTAAATTCCTTTGGGTAAATTCCAAAGATTGATGGCTGGGTTGTATGGTAGGGTTATGTTCAGGTTTCTGAGGAATTTCCAAACTGACTTCCATAGTGTCTTTACCAGTTTGCATTCCTATAAATTATCCCAGTCATGCCCCCTCCAACTCCTAGGACTTGTGTGATGAGTCCTATGTTGCAGCAATGTGTTTATTTGAAGTTTCCAGAAAAATCCTTAATATCTCTCATGCTCTGCTCTAACACACCCCTAGACATTGGATTCAGCAACTTAAAATCAGCAATTCCTGGCACTATGGTAGCAGATTCTAAAGTAAGAGTTTCACTATCAGGACGTGACCTCTTCAAGGCCAGGATGCTATTGAAAAGAAGAATCCTTGCAGCTGGCGCTGTGGTGCAGCAGATTAAAACCTGGCCTGAAGCACCGACATCCCATCTGCATGCTGATTCGAGTCTCTTCTGCCCCTCTTCCTATCCAGCTCTCCTCTATGGCCTGGGATAGCAGTAGAGATGGCCCAAGTCCTTGGGCCCTGGAACCCATGTGGGAAACCCATAGGAAGCTCCTGGCTCCTGCCTTCGGATTGGCACAGCTCCGGCCATTGCAGCCATCTGGGGAGTGAACCAGCATATGGATGACCTTTCTCTCTATCTCTACCTCTCTCTGTAACTCTTTCATTCAAATAATAAAATAAATTCTAAAAGAAGAGAAAAGAACAATCTATGTATTACCATTTGCCCAGCAGTGCCTCATGCTTTGGAAAAAAATCAGAAAACGTGATGATTGAGCAGTCATGGTTCTTTCTTAGGAGATGTTTAATGGAGAACATTCTGTTGAGAGCATTCTAATTGGAGTCTCCAGACCAACACACAACATTCAGCCTTTACAGCATGGGTCAGCTAATGATAACCCTTGGAGGAAAAAAAAAAAAAAAAAAAAAACAACCTCCTGTTTAATTTTTTAAATAAAGTTTTGAAAAAAAAAATAAAATGAAATCCAGCCATTTACAATGAAATGGATGAATCTGGAAAACATCATACTTAGGGAAATTAGCCAGTCCCAAAGTGATAAATACCATATGTTCTACCTAACCTGTGATAACTAATAGAGCACCTTAAAATGCAACTTGTAGAAGTGAAATTCACATTTTGAGAAGCAATGTCTTGAACAGCCCTTATCTTGTCTGTTGAGGAACAGTTTATATATGTTGAACTCTTTACTTAGCTTACAGTTAAACATATATGTATAAAATCAATTCAAAATAGATCTCAGTAAAAACATAAGAGTGGTAAAAAGAGAAGGAGGAGGAAAAGGGGTGGGAGTATGGGTAGGAGGGCAGGTATGGTGGGAAGAATCATCATGTTCCTAAAGTTGTAATTGTAAAATGTATGAAGCATGTAACTGTAAAGCTGTATTGTTCTGTAAACTTTCCTAAAAACTTACTTCTAAGGGTACAATTTAAAAACTTGCCATGGGAATTCAAATCCCCTTAAGCTGGGTGGTAAAAATAGCATCTTAGGTGTTAAAATGATCACATGGATAGGATTAAGTGTCTGGCAATAATAATGGATAGAATTGCAAAGGAGTGAATGCTCCAACATGGGAAGCAGTCCACACAGCAGAGTCACAGAATGACAATAGCTTTAAATAGCACTCTGACCACAGAATCAGCCTTTAAGGCATTCTAGTCTAGCTGAGAAGCCCATGAGAGCATTTCCAGAATGGAAATCCAAGACATAGTTGCAAAAAAAAAATGTCCTACATGATAGATCTCTGTGAGTCAGACCCCAGTGGAAAGAAGTGGCCATCAAAGAAGGATGTACTTTTTTTCTAAAGGGAGGAGAGAACTTACATTTTGCTTATGGTCTTGTCTAAATACTGAGAGTTTGTGGATTCAAAAGGCTTCCACAGCCTAGACAGCTCATGTCAAGAGCCTTGGATGACTTATATCATACATAAGAATGTTAAATTATCAAGACTCACTGTGCACTAACTTCCCCATGCAGGACCTCTGTCTTCAAAGAGTTGTATTATAATTATGTCTAAGTGCTCACAAAACACGTATTATTTTTGGGTGCTTTTTAAAAGTTAATTAAGTTTCTAAAAAAAGAAGTAAAATTAAATTTAAGATGCAATGAATTTGAACAGCCTTTTTCTCAATTGTTGAGGAAAAGTTTTTATTGTGTGTGTGCAAATTGTTGAACTCTTTACTTAATATAGAGTTGTTCTTCTGTGTATAAAGTTAATCAAATGGATCTTAGTGGAGAATGGGACTGGGAATGGGTGTGGGAGGAGGTGGAGGGGTGGGAGAGTGGGTAGAAGGGCAGGTATGGTGGGAAGAACCACTATATTCCTAAAGTTATACTTATGGAATTATGAAGTTTGTATTCCTTAAATAAATGGTTTATTTGGGGGGAAATAAATTAATTAAAAATGGCTTAAAATATTTCAATAATATTGGGAATGCATAGGTTTTGTCAAGAACTTGTATGCTCCACCCAGGTCCATGTGGAATGATTTCATTTTATGATTGCCTAAGAAAACAAATGTAGTAGACAAAGATCCAAGTTCACTTTTGTTCCATACTAGAAAGTAGCTAGAAGTTTCTATTCATTATTGTCCTTTGAGTACTGACTCCTAGGCAACCTCATCTGCTTCAGACATAAGTCTGAGCAACTATTGTGGGTAGTTATTATTTCCTTCATTTTGTGTAGGATGAGTGTTCAGAGAGGTCACTTCCCTTCTAGTCACACTGCTAGAGAAAGACAGAAATGGGATTCTAACTCAGAGTGACCTGCCTCTAAGCCTCTGGCTCTGCTATGGTGTCCACACTTGTCACAGAGTCCAAGGGCAGCCACATCTTTGTTTATCTTAAACTTAAAAAGCTCATTTTCAATTTCTCTTTCTCTTGCTGCACATACATGCTCCTGACTCAGAACTTTGTCCAGAATTGGAAGTAAATATAAAGTCTAAATGTGGATATTTCTCTGTGCTCCTCATGGACAAATTCTACCCTCTTCTGAGACCTGGGAGAGACAACAGAGTGATCAATCACACCCCTTGCACACAGTTCCAGTAGTCATTCTCTTCTGTATAGTCAGGGAGACAGAAATGCTAGTTACCCTCATTTGATCATACATATTGTATACTTGTATTGAAATATCATGCAAAACCCCATGATGTGCAATTACACATGTTAATAAACATTTAGCATTATTTAGGAAGAAGGAAATGCTAACTGCCCTGGTTGGTGATTACACAAAGTATAAGAATATTGAAGTATCATACTGTACCCCACAAAAATGTAGAATTAACAAAGTTAATAGATAAAGCTTTGGATTACAGCTACATCCATCTTCAAGGGGACTTTTGCTATTAATTTTCCAAATGGCTCCAGATTTCTTACCACAAATGTCCACCCACAGGACCCCTAAAATAATCTGATGGATTAAGCTAGTCCCAATCAAACTGTAGAAATGACTCCTTCAGTCTTTTCAAGCGAGACTAGGAAGGTAATTGGATCGACCTCTAAAAGCAAATCCCATCTCCCATTGGAAAGCAGGGCAAAGTCTTGATGCAGAATACCTGTTGCTGAGACTGCTGTGCAAGCTGCTGCCAGTAATCATAAATCTTTTACCAACCTTCCTTGAAAGCCTGTCACTCCCCTGCCCTTTCACTTGATGAATGTGCCTGACTCTATGTACTATAAATGTTGAATAGATTCTCATTGGTTATTTGAGACTAAGAGCTACCATAAATGAGACTCAAGGGGTAGATTTATTGATGGAGTTTTAATTTGCAAGTACACTTAAAAACAGGAATCATGGCATAATGAATATTAAGCAATATTTAGAAATAATTTAAATAGAAATACATATTAATAGCATTGATCATTACTTATAGCATGTATCTTTTGAATATCATTTTAATTATACTTTTAACTGATAAAACTATATTTTGTGTACAAGATGATCTTTCTAAATAGCTATACATTATGAAATGGCTAAAGCAAGCTGTATAACATATTTATTACTTCATATACTTGTCATTTTTAAGTGGTGAGAATACTTAAAGTCTACTCTCTTAGCAATTTTCAAGCACACATTATTATTAGCTACAGTCAATGCATGGCATAATATTCACAGATTTCTTGAACTTATTCATTTTTTCTAACTGCAATTTTGTATCCTTTGACCAACATCTTCCCAACTTCCTGTTTTCCAGTCCCTAAAAACTACCATTCTACATCTTGCTTCAATTAAATTGACTCCTTAAGTTTCATAAAGACGTGACATCATATGATATTTTCCTTCCTGTGCCTGGCTTATTTCACTTAACACAATGTCCTCCTGGTTCACCCATGTTATTACAAATGACAGAATTCCATTTTCGAAGCTGAATACAATTTCATTGTGTATAAATATCATATTCTCTTCATTAATTTTTATTGACACATAGGTTGTTTCCATTTCTTTGCTACTGTGCATAGTGCTGTAGTGAACATGTGAGTGAAAATATATCTCCTACAAACTGATTTTATTTTCTTGGGATAGACAACAAGTAGTGAAATTACTGGATCATATAGCAATGTGGGGCAACAGAGTAAAAACACAGAGAGACTTTTGAGGTCAAATTAGGAATCTTTATTAGCCAGATGGCAACTATCCTCTCACAGAGCAAGTCTGGAGAGGGCAGTCCTGAGTTGCAGTGTGGGGGGGTTTAAAGGCAGAAACTACATTTTGTTGGCTTTGGCCATTATCAAGCAAGCAAGCAGAAGTACTGAAGCCAGAAATATGCCAGCTATAATGGATGAGGAGACTGATATCCATAACTTATTTATCTCAAAGGAGCAGTCTCTCTGAAGCAACCAAGCAAGATAACCTATAACACCCAGGCAGGCTATATCCTGTGGGAAAATTTTAAACTTAAAGCTACCCTGTAACATTCCCCACTGGTTTTGCTTGGGATTCAAACCATTGACTCTCCTTGAGGCTCTACTTCTTTTTCCTGACTTAGTTGTTGGTTGTGAGTTCAGAGCACAAAAAATTTGACTGTAGCCTATATTCTGGTAATATACCTTGAGAAACAATTGAGGATTCATGGCCCCATAAAAAGTCTTATAAGAACAAGGGCCAGTGGTCCAGCCAAAACTGAAATAAGTGTTGTCAGCCAAGGTGACCATGAAAACAAGCTTTGGTACCAATTGTACCAATTAACCAATTATCCCTGCTTTTTTTGTTGTTGTTGAAGTCAATTTATTTTTATTTTTTTCCTTAATTTATTTAGTAAATATAAATTTCCAAAGTACAGTTTATGGATTACAATGGCTTCACCCCGCCATAAATTCCCTCCCACTTGCACCCCTCCCATCTCCCACTCCCTCTCCCATTCCATTCACATCAAGATTCATTTTCAATTCTCTTTATATACAGAAGATCGATTTAGTATATATTAAGTAAAGATTTCATCAGTTTGCACCCACACAGAAACACAAAGTGTAAAAATACTGTTTGAGTACTAGTTATAGCATTAATTCACATTGGACAACACAATAAGGACAGAGATCCTACATGAGGACTAGGTGCACAGTGACTCCTGTTGTTGACTTAACAAATTGACACTCTTGTTTATGGAATCAGTAATCTCCCTAGGCTCTTGTCATGAGTTGTCAAGGCTATGGAAGCCTTTTGAGTTCGCTGACTTCGATCTTATGCTGATAGGGTCATAGTCAAAGTGGAAGTTCTCTCCTCCCTTCAGAGAAAGGTACCTCCTTCTCTGATGGCCCCATTCTTTCCACTGGGATCTCACTCACAGAGATCATTTATTTAGTTTTTTTTTTCTGGCTTTCCATGCCTAAAATAATCTCCTGGGCTCCTCAGCCAGATCCGAGTGCCTTAAGGGCTGATTCTGAGGCCAGAGTGCTATTTAGGACATCTGCCATTCTATGAGTCTGCTGTGTATCCCACTTCCCATGTTGGATCCTTCTCTCCCTTTTTGATTCTATAGTTAGTATTAGCATACACTAGTCTTGTTTGTGTGATCCCTTTGACTCTTAGGCCTATCAGTGTGATCAATGGTGAACTGAAATTGATCACTAGGACTAGTGAGATGGCATTGGTACATGCCACCTTGAAGGGATTGTATTGGAATCCCCTGGCAGTTTTCTAACTCCACCATTTGGGGCAAGTCAGCTGGATCATGTCACAGATTGTGCATGTCCTCCCTCTCTTATTCCCAATCTTATATTTAACAGGGATCACTTTTCAGTTAAAATTTAAACACCTAGGAATAATTGTGTGTTAATCACAGAGTAAACCCAATAGTACTAGAACAAAAAAAATACTAAAATGGGTAAAGTAGTAAGTTGTACATCAAAAGTCAGGACAAGGGATTATCAAGTCACTGTTTCTCATAGTGTCCATTTCACTTCAACAGGTTTCCCCTTTGGTGCTCAGCTAGTTGTTGCTGATAATGGAGAACATATGATATTTGTCCCTTTGGGACTGGCTTAGTTCACTCAGCATAATGTTTTCCAGATTCCTCCATCTTGTTGCAAATGACCAGATGTCATTGTTTTTGACTTCTGTATAGTATTCTATAGAGTACATGTCCCATAATTTCTTTATCCAGTCTACTGTTGATGGGCATTTGGATTGATTCCAGGTCTTAGCTATTGTGAATTGAGCTGCAATAAACATTAAGGAGCAGAAAGCTTTTTTGTTTTCCAATTTAATTTCCTTTGGGTAAATTCCAAGGAGTGGGATGGCTGGTACTTGTATGCCAGCAAACAGGGAAATCTATCAGAAATGGATACATTCCTGGACACATGCAACCTACCTGAATTGAACCAGGAAGACACAGAAAACCTAAACAGACCCATAACTGAGACAGAAATTGAAACAGTAATAAAGGCCCTCCCAACAAAGAAAAGTCCAGGACCAGATGGATTCACTGTTGAATTCTACCAGACATTTAAAGAAGAACTAACTCCAATTCTTCTCAAATTATTCAGAACAATTGAAAAAGAGGGAATCCTCCCAAATTCTTTTTATTAAGCCAGCATCACCTTAATCCCTAAGCCAGAAAAAGATGCAGCATTGAAAGAGAATTACAGACCAATATCCCTGATGAACATAGATGCAAAAATCCTCAATAAAATTCTGGCCAATAGAATGCAACAACACATCAGAAAGATCATCCACCCAGACCAAGTGAGATTGATCCCTGGTATGCAGGGATGGTTCAATGTGCGCAAAACAATCAATGTGATACACCACATTAACAGACTGCAGAAGAAAAACCATATGATTATCTCAATACATGCAGAGAAAGCATTTGATAAAATACAACACCCTTTCATGATGAAAACTCTAAGCAAACTGGGTATGGAAGGAACATTGCTCAATGCAATCAAAGCAATGGATGAAAAACCCGTGGCCAGCATCCTATTGAATAGGGAAAAGTTGGAAGCATTTCCACTGAGATCTGGTACCAGACAGGGATGTCACTCTCACCACTGCTATTCAATATAGTTCTGGAAGCCTTAGCCAGAGCTATTAGGCAAGAAAAAGAAATTAAATGGATACAAATTGGGAAGGAAGAACTCAAACTATCCCTCTTTACAGATATTATGATTCTTTATTTAGAGGATCCAAAGAACTCTACTAAGAGACTATTGGAACTCATATAAGAGTTTGGCAAAGTAGCAGAATATAAAATCAATGCACAAAAATCAACAGCCTTTGTATTCACAGGCAATGCCATGGCTGAGGAAGAACTTCTAAGATCAATCCGATTCACAAAAGCCACAAACACAATCAAATACCTTGGAATAGACTTAACCAAGGACGTTAAAGATCTCTATGATGAACAATACAAAACCTTAAAGAAAGAAATAGAAGAGGATACCAAAAAATGGAAAAATCTTCCATTCTCATGGATTGGAAGAATCAACATCATCAAAATGTCCATTCTCCCAAAGCAATTTATAGATTCAATGCAATACCAATCAAGATACCGAAGACCTTCTTCTCAGATCTGGAAAAAATGATGCTGAAATTCATATGGAGACACAAGAGCCCTCGAATAGCTAAAGCATCTTGTGCAACAAAAACAAAGCTGGAGGCATCATAATACCAGATTTCAGGACATACTACAGGGCAGTTGTAATCAAAACAGCATGGTACTGGTACAGAAACAGATGGATAGACCAATGGAACAGAATTGAAACACCAGAAATCAATCCAAACATCTACAGCCAACTTATATTTGATCAAGGATCTAAAACCTATCCCTGGAGTAAGGGCAGTCTACTCAATAAATGGTGCTGGGAAAATTGTATTTCCACGTGTAGAATCATGAAGCAAGACCGCTACCTTTCACCTTACACAAAAATTCACTCAACATGGATTAAAGATTTAAATCCCTTCTTTTAAAAAAATTTTCTTTTAATTGTTTTAAACTAGTGCTTAACTGTTTTTAATCATCCCTGATTGGTTAGCATAGAAACACCAAGTTTCTCCCATAGCCATGCATAGCCCTCCTTGTTTTAGGAACAAAAGATCTAAGTCCCTTCAGTTCTGTAGGTCTACCTCTACCAAGGAGGTAGAGATTCAAACTGCATTATAGATGTTTTAACTCTGCTAGACTACAATTTGCCTTCCTGCTCAGGGTCTTGAAATTTTGTTGACCTGTGACAAGGGCCGATGTTCCAAGTGCAGTTGAGCCTGGAATCCCTGATCCAACTAGCAGAGGATCAGTATCAGAGTAATCTTTTCTCAGTGGAGGAATTCCAGATGTTCCCTTCCACCTTCTCCAGAATAATAGCACACCTGGGGTATTGTGTGTACAAGTACATGTAGTTCTCTCTGATTTGACTTATTGAGTCTCACCTTCAAGAAGTAAGGAATAATTCCCAGGGTGCATGCAAACCAGGTTCCCTCTGTGGCTATAAGGCAGTTTTGATCTTCAAGGCTGGAGGGGTTCAAGGACGTAGATTGACTATATAGATCCTGATAGGGAACATGTTGTACTTGAAACCCTCTAATCAAGACAGTAGCCTTTACTTCTGATATCACCAAGAGTGAGTTTTGGTATTTTTCCCCAATGGTAAAGGTTTTGTTGATGGGCTTGACTGGCAGTGATGTTCCGAATGTCAGAAGAATTAATGCCCCCAGAAGCATTAGTTCCCACACCTACATAATAAGGGGGTTTTGGGCTTACACAGTCAACAATCCTGGGTGTCATTAGGATTAGTTTCATTTAGGAAGGTAAAAACAGAAGTCAGCATGTCCAGTAGGAGACAACAGGATTTGTTTAATTCCATCTGCTTTGTTGGCCTCTCTATAACAGATGTTAAAGATGATGTTGGCAGAAGGGTCGGAGAGTTACCAGGTGTGGGTTGGGGGGCAAGAAGGAGCCTTGCAGGTGGTAACTATAGCTTCATCCCCCTTCCTGGTCCAATGGGGTAACATTGAATGGTGAATTCTATTCCTGAGTCATATCCAGGTACATACAGTCTAAGACCCCAAATGTGCCCAGTTGCCCACCCCTTTCCATGTCCATCTTTTACTTTTATGATAATGGGATTATACCAGCCCTTTTGGCACCATTTTTGGGGCCCTTAAGGGGCTTGTAAGGTGATTTCTGTTAGCCCAGTCTACTGCGGTCTCACAACCCCAGCTAGCACAGTGATATTGGTCTGTTCCCTCACATTCAGGACACTCTTGGGGACAGACATAGACCTGGTTTGTTGAGAGATTTTGTTCTACCCAATTTTCCCCACAATACAGAGCCAGTGGGTAGGGTCCCACCAAGTTACATAGGCTTGGGTTTGACCCAGGATAGCAAAGTTTCTCACTACCAGATCCAAAGAGTTTAAAGAAATCAAATTGAAACCAGTGAGATGTGAAGGAGGAGTTTTTTTTTTTTTTTTTTTTTTTTTTTTTTTTTTTTTTACAGGCAGAGTGGACAGTGAGAGAGAGAGACAGAGAGGAAGGTCTTCCTTTGCCGTTGGTTCACCCTCCAATGGCCGCCGCCGGCAGCGTGCTGTGGCCAGCACACCGCGCCTATCCGAAGCCAGGAGCCAGGTGCTTCTCCTGGTCTCCCATGGGGTGCAGGGCCCAAGCACTTGGGCCATCCTCCACTGCACTCTCTGGCCACAGCAGAGAGCTGGCCTGGGAGAGGGGCAACCGGGACAGAATCCGGTGTCATGGCCGGGACTAGAACCCAGTGTGCCGGTGCTGCAAGGCGGAGGATTAGCCTACTGAGCTGCGGTGCTGGCCGAGGAGTTTTTTTTTTAACTTTTATTTAATAAATATAAATTTTCAAAGTACAGCTTATGGATTACAATGGCTGCCCCCCATAAATTCCCTCCCACCCGCAACCATCCCATCTCCCGCTTCCTTTCCCATTCCATTCACATCAAGATTCATTTTCAATTCTCTTTATATACAGAAGATCAGTTTAGTATATACTAAGTAAAGATTTCAACAGTTTGCACCCACACAGACACACAAAGTATAGAGTACTGTTTTAGTAGTAGTTTTACCGTTAATTCCCATAGTACAACACATTAAGGACAGAGATCCTACATGGGGAGTAAGTGCATAGTGACTCCTGTTGTTGATTTAACAATTGGCACTCTTATTTATGACATCAGTAATCACCCGAGGCTCTTGTCATGAGCTGCCAAGGCTATGGAAGCCTGTTGAGTTCAGCAACTCCAATGTTACTTAGACAAGGCTATAGTGAAAGTGGAAGTTCTATTCTCCCTTTGGAGAAAGGTAGTGCCTTCTTTGATGGCCCATTCTTTCTGCTAGGATCTCAATAACAGAGATCTTTCATTTAGGTCATTTTTTTTTTTTTTGCCACAGTGTCTTGGCTCTCCATGCATGAGAAACTCTCATGGGCTTTTTAGCCAGATCCAAATGCCTTAAGGGCTGATTCTGAGACCAGAGTGCTGTTTAGGGCATTTGCCATTCTATGAGTCTGCTGTGTATCCTGCTTCCCATGTTGGAATGCTCTCTCCTTTTTAATTATATCAGTTAGTATTGACAGACACTGGTTTTATTTATGAAATCCCTTTGACACCTAATCCTATCTTTTTGATCAATTATGAACTGAAACTGATCCCTTTGACTAGTGAGATGGCATTGGTACATGCCACCTTGATGGGATTGAATTGGAATCTCCTGGCACATTTCTAACTCTACCATTAGGGGTAAGTCTGAGTGAGCATGTGCAGAATTGTACCTCTTGAAGGAGGAGTTTTTCACAATAACAGTGCCATTCCTAGTCCTTCACAATTCCCAGGAATAGCTTACTAATTGGTGTAGATGAGGTATGTTCACACTCTCCCCTGTTGATAGCATGTTAAACACCAAAATACTTATAAAGTGCTGGAAAGTCTTATCTTTAGCGGGTCTCTTGTAGAACTGGCCATCCATCACTCTGAGGCTTTAGATGATGAGACTCTTCATCTGAGTATGGTGCATCCGATGGCATTTTCCCACTACTTTCACTGCTGTTAGTGTGCTCAAGATTACAGGCAAGGGTCCAGTCCACTGTGCCTCAAAGTTTGAGGGATTGTGTTTCTTTAACCACACTAGTTCTCCAGGTTTAAAGTTGCAGACGTCAAAACCAGGGGTTCATTGGGAAAGATCTGGCCACATGGCTCTCAGTAGAGTGTGGGTTTGATGGAGGGCCATCTGAAGAGCCTGTAAAGACTTAAGAAGGGAGTCATTATCCAATTCTGCCAAAAAATCCTCCTCTAGTTTTGGGAGTAGGGGTGGCAGTCTTCCAAACATTATTTTATAGGGAGTTAGACCTCTTGAATCAGGAGTACATTGTGCCCATAATAGGGCGAAGGGAAGGAGGCTCATCCAGTTTTTGCCAGTTTCTAACTTTAATTTTGTTTTCTTTCTAACTGTCCCAAACTCTGGGATCTATAGGTCAAATGTAGCTTCCAATTTATTTTTAACACCTAAGCTAGTAATTGAGTCACCTGAGCGATGAATGCAGGAACATTGTCAAACCCCATTATTAGTGGAAGGCCAAATCTGAGGAAAATTTCAGAGACTAATTTCTTTACTACTACTTGGGCTGTTTCTGTCTTGGTAGGGTAGGCTTCTACCCACCCAGAAAATGTATCAGCAAAAAAACAGAAGATAATGGTAACCATATTTTCCAGGTAATATCTCAGTAAAATCCACTTCC
Organism: Oryctolagus cuniculus; assembly: GCF_051225735.1. Classification (NCBI taxonomy): domain Eukaryota; kingdom Metazoa; phylum Chordata; class Mammalia; order Lagomorpha; family Leporidae; genus Oryctolagus; species Oryctolagus cuniculus. The sequence goes on along the minus strand of NC_142872.1, from coordinate 157,521,983 downwards.
CAATGTTCTCCAGGGGCCTCTTCCCACAGCTGTATCCCTTGACCAACTCCCTCTTAATCCTTGGTTAACCTGGGTGCAGCTACAATGTTGGGATGAGACTTAGTGCTTCTGCTAATCCAATCCAGGGATATAATAGTGGAGTTGCAGTAACTCGGTTAATTTTGTGCTTCCTAGATGGGTGCTACAGTAGACTTGTTCTATCAGTCTTTAGCTGACTGCCATTGGGAGGAGCGGCCTCCCATCAGGAAGGCACATCCATCCCTCATGGTCTATTGTAGCCCCCAGTGACTGTCCTTTTACTTTTTTCCTCTTCCATATAGATGAGGGCCTTTGGCAAAGTTTGGATGGGCACAACAGGGAGAATCTGAAGGGGCCCCACTGGTTTTAAGGCAGCTTTCCAATCTGCTTTATTGGAGAACACATTTCCCTTCACCACCAGAGAGCTGAAGTTTGCTGCCCTCTGTCATGAATGATGGCCACTTTTCTTTGGCAACCACACTGCCTCCAGAAGGGCTAGGATCTAGGACACATTTTTGATCCATCTTTCCCCAGATGTTAATGGTCCATAGTCTTGATACAGGGTTCTGTGGACATGGGCAGTGGCAAAAGCACATCAGCTGTCCATGTAGATGTTAACAGATTTAATTTTGCTTCGCTGTAAAGCCTGGGTTAGTATTACTAAGTCAGCCATCTGAACAGAAGTTCTATGTCCCAATGCCTGGGCCCAGATAATTTCTGTGAAGGTGACTACAGTTGTGCTTGCATACCTCACTCCCTTGGAGATTAAGCTACTCCTGTCAGTGAACAAAACAGCTTTTGGGTCTTCCAGTCAATCAGATCTGCCCCCATGTTGGTTGAAGACTCCAGCACCTCCTTGCAATCATGGATGGGCTCTGAAGGATCATCATCAGGAAGCAAGGTGGCAGGATTTAAAGCAGAAGTTTTTAGACTTGATTCTTGGTGGATCAAAGAGCAGTAGCTGATATTGGGTGATTCTTGCATTTGAGAGCCACCTATCTGGGGGTTCCACAATAAAGCTTCCACTGAGTGGGGCACCACTATTTGTAAGTTCTGACCCAGAGTCAGCTTTGAGGCTTCCTTGGTGAAAATAGCCTTAGCTGCCACAGCCCTCAAACATCCTGGCCATCCAGCAGCTACATAGTTCAGTCTTTTAGATAGATAGGCCAGAAGCCTATTCCATGGTCACAAGACTTGGGTTAGGACCCCCTTTGCAATATCCCAAACTTCTGCCAAATACAACTGAAAGGGCTTTGACAAGTCTGGGAGGGTCAGGGCCGGGGCATTTGTGAGGACCTTCTTTAAGGCTTGGAAGCCCTCAGTCTCAGTCTCAGTCCAATGGAGAGTGTCCTTTCATCCCCCAGTGCTTACATATAGGGGTCAGGCCATTTCTGCAAAATCTGGAATCCAAAGGCGATAGTAGCCTATGGCCCCTAAGAACTCCCTCACCTGATGTTTTGTTTTGCTTGGGGTATTTTAAGAATGGCCTCTACGCAGCTGGAAGATAATGATCTCTGCTTTGTGTTTAGCTCATATCCCAAGTAGGTGGCTGTGGGCATACAGAGTTGAGCCTCCTGAGCAGATACGCAGTATCTTAGGCCCACCAATTCTTGGAGCAGGTCCTCAGGGGCACTCAGCCTCAGCTTTTGCTGCCAAGAGGAGGTCATCTATGTGCTGTAGCAGTATGACCTCTGGGTGTTGTTGCCTGAAGTGGGTCAGTCTTGGCTTAAAGCCTCATCAGAGAAGGTGGGGGAATTTTTAAACCCTTGTGGCAATCTAGTCCATGTCAATTGTCCCAAAAAAACCTTTTTTAAGGTCTGTCCACTCAAAGGCAAAATAGGTTGACTTACTGTGTCCAGAAGAAGACTGAAGAAGGAATGCTTTAAATCCAGGATGAAGTACATCTGGTGGCTAGGAGGCAAGAGACTTAGAAGTATATATGGGTTAGGCACTGTGTGGTGGATGGTCTTGACCCAATTGTTGACTTCCTGTAGAGCTTATACTAGCCTATAATCAGAGGTCCCAGGCTTTTGGATAGGTAACAGATATGTATTCCATGCTGGCTGGCAGGGAACAGGGATGCCTGACTTCCGGAGTCTGTCAACGTGAACAGCTATCCCTCTCTTTGCCTTTAGGCTTATTGAGTATTGTTGAACCCAATTGGTTCAGCAGAGCTGGTTTGTTGGACAATATGGGGGGCCTGGTTGGTGGCCAGCTAAGGGGGATTGTCCTCTGCCCAAACCTCAGGGATTTTGTTTTTCAATCTCTGGCAATAATCAGTGTTTTGTGAAATATATTCAGTTCCAGTCATCAAAAAAGACTCATCAGACAGGCAGCGTGTAAGCAAGATGAGTTAAAAGACAGTTCAGGGGCTGGTGCTGTGGTGGTTAAAGCCACCCCCTGCAATGCTGGCAACCCATATGGTCACCATTGGAAACCCAGGTGCTCCACTTCTAATCCAACTTTCTGCTGTGGCCTGGGAAATCAGTAGAAGATGACCCAAGTCCTTGGGCCCCTGCACCCAAGAGGGAGACCGGGAGGAAGCTCCTGGATCCTGGCTTCAGATTAGTGCAGCTGCTGCCATTGTGGCCAATTGGGGAATGAACCAGCAGATGGAAGACCTCTCTCTTTCTGCCTCTCCTTCTGTCTGTGTAACTCTTTCAAACAAATAAATAAATCTTTTTTAAAAAGTAAAAAAAGGTTCAGCCAATATTCCATGGAAAGATATGGTAGCCTGCAGTTTTCTGAGCTTGCCCCTACTTCTAACATGACCATGGGCTCCTGGGGGCTTAAAGGTATGGAGCCCTGGCCCCATCACATTCTTCCACCAGAATTGGGGCAGGCTTTGATCCTTGCTCCCTTTGCTTTCTTTTAGGGCACTTTTTTTCCAATGTCCATCTTCCTTGCAAAAGGCACACAGATATTTTTTAAGGGCAATCTTGCCCTAGTGGGCCCTTGTTGGGCCCAACCTCCAGGGTTTCTTTCCTGTTCTTTAAAGGTTACCACCATAATTCTGGCCATCTTTTTTGTCTGAGTAGTAACAGAGTCATCTCTATTATTATAGAACCATTGAGCCACCTCTACCAATTCAGAAAAAAGCTTTCCCTCGAACCCTTTCAGTCTTTGTAACTTATGACTAATATTGGGGGGGTGACTGAGATACAAACACCACATTAATTGTACAACTATTTTAACGGGCTTCGGGGCCTATGGGAGTATACACATGGTAGGCTTCAAAAAGGCGCTCAAGAAAAGCTGCCAGGGACTCCTCTGGCTTTTGTGTGGTCTCTCTTACTTTAGATAAAGCAGTTGGCTTGTTTGCTGCTGCGTGTATCCCCCCTTATGAGTATCTGGCAATACTGACTGAGAGCCTCCTTACCTCCATCACCATTTGGGTCCCAATCAGGGTGGCTAAGGGGAAATACTCTCTCCCGTCTGATGGGTTCAGAGGAAGGCTGTCCATCAGGGCCCAAGGCCAGTTTTTGGCCCTCTTTCCAGATGCAATTTCTCTCCTCCAAGGTGAAGAGTCTGAAGACACTGCTGGCAATTGTCCCAAGTCAGTTGGTGAGTGATGAAAATAGACTTAAGAAGGGAGATTAGATCCTGCGGTTTTCCCGAGAAAGAAGGGTTTTGCTGTTTCCAGTTATACAATCGCTAATGGAAAAGGGAACATACACCATGCAGGGAGGTCTGCCTTCTCCTAGTGGGGAGGCAACCTGATGTAAAGGAAGGACTGGGGCAAGGGGTTGAGTGGAATCCTGAACCTCTGGCACCTGTGTGTAAAGCTTATACCTCGTCGCACTCCGCATGTGTGGAGGGCTAATGAGGCCGGTCTCCTCCTGTCCCTGATCAGGGGATGCTCCAAGGTCCTCAGAGTTACAGGTGTCTATGGGTCTGCAGTGGATGTTGAAGTGGAAGAGTCAGGGGCAGTCAGGGTCGTCAGCACAATCCCATATTGGGGAGGGTCTAGGATGTCTGAATCCTCCAGCAGACTTGGAATGATTGAAGGGAGTGGTTTATCCTTTCCTCGGGCCTCCAAAACACTCTTTCCTTATGATGACCTTACCTGTTTTTTTAGGCTGGCTTTTAGCTATGTTGGGGGCTTGAAGAGAAAATCCATCCAGACCTCAATATATGGGGCCTGGTCAGGATGTCCTGGTTTCCAGAAAAATCACCCTTTGTATCTGTAAAGTTATAGAGAAATTAGTGGTTCCTTACGGTGGCCACCCAACACCCACTCACAAAAAAGGTGGAAATCAAGAACATTTATAGCATATCCAATAGATTCAGTTGCATGCTTTTTGACTTCATTAAAGTTTTTCAGGAAGAAGCCCAATGAGGGGTCATCTGGAAGAGTCCTTACTGAGTAAAACATCGAGTATGCAAGACACAACAGTGAACAAACAGACAAAGATGACTCTTAGGAAAATTGGACTTAACTAAAACCAGAAGTTTTACACAAATTAGACTTAACCAAAACCAAAGAACCAAAACCAGAGAACCAAAATCAGAGGCCCAAAACCGGAGGTCCAAAACCGGAGATTTGAGATGATGTCTCAAACTCAGACCTGGTTGTGGAAGTAATGCTTCGTCCAGCCTTCTGACAACCCCGGATGAATAGACCCACAGACCAGAAACCAGAAGAAATAAAAATAAAATGGTTTCTACTCACTGGTGAGGCACCAGATGACTCCGTTGATTTATATTTAACAGAGACTTCAAGAAACTGTGCCGAAGTACCAGAAGTCTCTCAGCAGCCACCCCCTGAGCCGCCTTCTTGGGCTACCGCACAGTGTTGGAGCTAGCCCACCTATCCCAAGAAGGGCAGGGGAAAATCTTACTGGACCTCCAAATGTTGTGGGGTGCACAGATCAAAAACACAGTGAGATTTGAGGTCAAATTAAGAGTCTTTATTAGCCAGCTGGTGACTGTCCTGTCACAGAGCAAGTCCAGAGAAGACAGCCCCGGTTGTAGTGGTGGGAGGGGTTTAAAGGCAGAAACTACATTTTGGTGGCCTTGGCCATTATCAAGCAAGCAGGCAGAAGTACAGAAGCCAGAAATGTGCCAGTTACAGCTGGATGAGCAGATGGATATCTGTAACTTGTTTCTCTCAAAGGAAAAGTCCCTGCTCTGAAGCAACCAAGCAAGATATCCTATACCACCCAGGCGGGCTATGTCCTGCGGTAAAATTTTGAACTTAAAACCACCCTGTCACAATAGCAGTTTATTTTTAATTTTCAAGCAGCCTTCACTTTGTTTTTCACAATGGCTATATCAATTTCCATTTCTACCAACAGTGTAAAGGTTCCATTGTCTCGACATCCTTGACAGCACTTGCTATCTTTTGTCTTTTTGATAAGTTATCTTAAGAGACATGAGATGAAATTGCATTGCGGTTTTAATTCACATTTTCCTGATAATCAGTGATGTTGAGTACCCTTATACACATCCATTGGTCACTTGTATATGTTCTTGTGACTAATATTTATTCAGGAACCTCGTCCATTTTAAAAATTAGGTTATTTGCTTTTGCTATTGTTATTTTGATTCCTTACACATTTTAGATATTAACCCTTTTCCAGATGTATGCTTTGTAAACATTTTCTCCCACTTTGTAGATTGTCATCCTACTCTCATTATTCCTCCACTCTACAGAAGCTTGTGAATTTGATGCAATCCCATTTTTATTTTTCTTTTGCTGTCTGTGCTTTGGGATAATCGAAAAAAATTTCCCAAACCCAGGCCATGGATATTTTCTTTCTATGTACTCTTCATGTAGTTTTAAATCAAGGTCTTACTCTTAAGTCTTTATTCTACCTTACTTTTGTTTTTGTATATAATATGCAATGAGAGTTTAATCTTCATTCTTCTGTATGTGAATACCCAATTTTCCTGGCACAATTTATTGAAGATACTGTCCTTTCCTAGTTTTTTATGCTTGATACCTTTGTAGAGCATCAGTTGATTATAATGTGTAGTTATGCTGTTCTCACATATTGAAAAAAATAGTATTTTAAAATACAAATGCTACACAAAATAATCTACAGATTCAATCCTCTATCAAAATACCGAGTGCATTCTTCACAGAAATAAAAAAAATCTTAAAATGTATATAGAATCACAATAGCTAAAGTGAGCTTGAACAGCAATAAAACAAAACCAAAAACAAAGCTAAACTATCACACTACCTGATTTAAAAGTATGCTGTAAAGTTATAGAAACCAAAAAAATCATCATGGTGTTGGTATAAAAATATAGTCCAAGGCAATGTAAAGAAGAGCTCAGAAATCATTCTACACATTCATAGTCAATTGATATTTTAGGATTTATTTATTTATTTATCTATCTACCTATCTGAAAGGCAGGGGGGTGGAGAGAAAGAAAGCAAGAGTGAGTGAGAGAGAAATTTTCTACCCACCCAAATGGCTGCAATGTCCAGGTTTGGGCCAGGCATAAGACTGGAGCCAGAAATTTATTGGTTTGGTGACACTGAGGACACAATTATTATTTCTTTTTTTGTAGCCAAAGACTTCATGTGAATCCTTGCATACAGAAGAGGGGTGAACTCTTTCTCCAAATAGCACATTCATGTTGGCCACATTGAGAGCTCAATACAGTCACTGGGAAGGTATACAAGCTCATGAGCACCAGTGTCCTCAAGCCAGCTCCTGTGAGTAGATACCAGGTCAGTGGTGGGGCCCTCAGCCTGGACTGATGCACAGAACTGAAGGTGGAGAGCTTACAGGACATTCTCAGAGACATTCAAGGGATGTTGGAAGCAAATAGAGACCCCCTTCAGAAAAGGTGGGTAGGCCAGGGCCCTGAAAACCATTGTGGTTTTGACAGGGATGATTGTGCTCAAGCTCAGTGTATTTTGGAACCTGGGATGCTTGGATTTCAAAGTGAAAAATAGCCACATCCCTGGGATATTTGCACTGCAATTGGAAAAATGTAATAAGCACATTCTCGCTATCTCTCTTTTTTAAGATTTATTTTATTTATTTGAAAGAGTTTCAGAGAGAGGTAGAGAGAGAATGAGGTCTTCCATCTGCTGGCTCACCTCCCAGATGGCCATAGTGGCCAGAGCTGCACCGATCCAAAGCCAGGAGTCAGGAGCTTCTTCCAGGTTTCCCACATGGGCGCAGATGCCCAAGGACTTGGGCCATCTTCTACTGCTTTCTCAGACCATAGCAGAGAGCTGGATCGGAAGAGGAGCAGCCGGGACTCGAACTGGCACTCATATGGGATGCTGGCGCTTCAGGCCAGGGCTTTAACCCACTGCACTACAGTGCCAGCCTCAAGCACATTCTCTTAAAATTCAGGGAAAATGGAGGGGCAAAGCCAAGGTGGCAGAACAGTAAGGGCGCACACTGATAGTCCAGGAAAAGATAGTTTAATAAAAGTGGAGTTACTGTAGCCTCAGGAAAAGCTCAGGAAAAAAATTGCAGAGGAAACTCTTCCGGAACTAGTGGATACAACACGGAGGACCTACAGGGAGAGCAAGGCCACTGCATGGAAGCCCAGCCGCAGAGTCTGCACGCCAGCGCTGGAAGCGGAGGTGAGACAAAAACCTCGGTAACCCGAGATAGGCGGGGAAAGGCAGAAAGAGACTAGAGGGAACGAGGCCTGAAGTCCCACTGGGGAGAGTTCACCAGGCTGACTGGAGGTGAGAAAAAAACGAATAAATAAGGGGAATCGGCATGGACACTAGCCTCTCTCTCAACTCACCTTACAAAGCTGAGCAAGACAAAGAGCAGGTACCATTTTATGTATGTAAAGTGGTGCCCATATTAGCCAAGTAGAAAACCCTGACTCTGGTGGGGAGAAATAACAAGAGGTTAGGACCTAGTGAAAGTGTGGTGCTAGCGAACTGAGACTGTGAAAATCTGAGGGGGGGGGGCGAGAGAACTCACCGAGTACACAAACTTGGTAACCTTGGCAACTCGGTGAGAGACTGCAGAGAAATTTGAGACCACACTGAGGGCTGCATAAACTCTTTGTGTGGTCCCAGGGGTAGAGCAGATGAATACCCACAGGGGCCAGATTTCATACATCAACTACCCTCAATTCCACTCAGCTGTACAGAATTACTTCCCAACTGAGTCAAAAAAAAAAAAAAAGAGAGAGAGAGAGAGGGAGAGTGAGCGAGCAAGAGAACAATCTGGGTGAGTCACCTTTGGCACACCCTTAACCATAAAGAACCAAACAGAGCTCTCCGGCCACACCCATCACAGCCTCTAAGGATCCATCAAAAGCAGACAGTCCACTTAATCTAGAGTCATAGTATAACGAGAAAAAGCACCACAGCGAAGAAACCAAAGAATATCTCCACAATGTCAAGCAAACGCAAAAACCAAGGTAACAAGAACAAGGAAGACACTTTGATGCCCCAAATGAAAAAGACACCCCAATTCAAGATTATGAAGATGGTGAAATAGAAGAAATGCAAGAAGCAGATCTCAAAAAATGATAAGAACACTAAGAAGTTCTCAAAAACAAATTCTTGAACTACAGAAATCCTTAATGGACAAGACAGAAAATCTCTCGCATGAAAATGAAATATTAAGGAGGAATCAAAATGAAATGAAACAACTAGTAGAACATGAAACAGTGATAGTGATGAGAAATCATAATGAAATGAAGAATTCAATAGATCAAATGACAAACACATTATAGAGCCTTAAAAACAGAGTCAGTGAAACAGAAGAGAGAATATCAGACTTAGAAGACAGAGCACAGGAAAATATGAAATCAAACCAAAGAAAAGAAGAGGAAATTAGAAATCTAAAAAATATTGTCAGGAATATTCAGGATACTATTAAAAACCCAACATTCGGGTTCTAGGAGTTCCTGAAGGCATGGAGAGGGAGAAAGGATTAGGAGGCCTTTTTAGTGAGATATTAGCAGAAAATTTCCCAGGTTGGAGGACAGAGACATCCTAGTACAGGAAACTCACGGAACCCCTAATAAACATGACCAAAAGAGATCCTCACCACGACACATTGTGATCAAACTCGCCACAGTGAAACAGAAAGAAAATATTCTAAAATGTGCAAGAGAGAAATGTCAGATTACTCTCAGAGGATCTCCAATCAGACTCACAGCTGATTTCTCATCAGAAACCCTACAAGCTAGGAGGGAATGGCGAGATATAGCCCAGGTACTAAGAGAGAACAACTGCCAGCCCAGAATATTATATCCTGCAAAGCTCTCATCTGTGAATGAAGGTGAAATAAAGACCTTTCATAGCAAATAGAAATTGAAAGAATTTGTCGCCACTCGTCCAGCCCTGCAACAGATGCTTAAAGATGTGTTACACACAGAAACACAGAAACACGGTCATCAATATGAAAGAAGGTAAAGGAAGGAAACCTCACAGCAAAAGATCACAGGAAGTTCAAAACATATATTAGAAAATATCTTTTGCAAATGGCAGGGCAAAATTACTACTTATCATTAGTCACATTAACGTTAATGGCCTGAACTGTCCAGTTAAAAGACACAGATTGGCTGATTGGCTTAAGGAACAAATCCCATCTATTTGCTGCTTACAAGAAACACATCTTTCCAACAAAGATCCATACAGACTGAAAGTGAAAGGAGGGAAAAAGATATACCATGCCAACAGAAATGAAAAAGGAGCGGGCATAGCCATCTTAATATCGGACAACATAAACTTTAACACAAAAACTGTTAGGAGAGACAAAGAGGGACACTATATAATGATTAAGGGATCAATTATCAGGAAGATATAATGATTATCAATGTATATGCACCTAATTACAGGGCACCGGTTTATTTAAAAGATTTGTTAAGGGACTTAAATGGATACTTAGACCCCAGTACAGTAGTACTGGGGGACTTCAATACTCCACTCTCAGAAATAGACAGATCAACAGGACAGAAGATCAACAAGGAGACAGCAGATTTAAATGACACTATAGCCCAAATGGATCTAACAGATATCTACAGAACTTTTCATCCTACACATAAAGCATTTACATTGTTCTCAGCAGTACGTGGAACCTTCTCTAGGATTGACCACATACTAGGCCATAAAGCAAGTCTCAGCAAATTCAAAAGAATTAGAATCATATGATGCAGCTTCTCAGACCATAAAGGAATGAAGTTGGAAATTAGCAACTCAGGAATCCCTAGAGCATATGAAAACACATGGAGATTGAACAGCATGCTCCTGAATGAACAATGGGTCATAGAAGAAATTAAACGAGAAATCAAAAATTGTCTGGAAGTAAATGAGGATAACAGCACAACATACCAAAACTTATGGGATATAGCAAAAGTAGGGTTAAGAGGAAAGTTTATAGCATTATGTGTCTATATCAAGAAATTGGAAAGGCACCAAATAAATGAGCTTTCAATTCATCTCAAGGATCTAGAAAAACTGCAGCAAACCAGACCCAAATCTAGTAGGATAAGAGAAATAATTAAAATCTGAGAAGAAATCAACAGGATTGAATCCAAAAAAAAAAACAAAAAAAATCCAAAAAAAATTACCAAAAAATTGAACTTAGAAAATTGACACCTCATTGGCCCTACTAACTAAAAAAAAGAAAAGACCCAAATCAATAAAATCAGAGATGACAAAGGAAACGTAACAACAGACACCACAGAAATAAAAAGAATCATCAGAAATTACTACAAGGACTTGTATGCCAGCAAACAGGAAAATCTATCAGAAATGGATAGATTCCTGGACACATGCAACCTACCTAAATTGAATCAGGAAGACATCGAAAACCTAAACAGACCCATAACTGAGACAGAAATTGAAACAGTAATAAAGGCCCTCCCAACAAAGAAAAGCCCAGGACCAGATGGATTCACTGATGAATTCTACCAGACATTTAAAAAAGAACTAACTCCAATTCTTCTCAAACTATTCAGAACAATCGAAAGAAATGGAACCCTCCTAAATTCTTTCTATGAAGGCAGCATCACCTTAATCCCTAAGCAGGAAAAAGATGCAGCATTGAAAGAGAATTACAGACCAATATCCCTGATGAACATAGATGCAAAAATCCTCAATAAAATTCTCACCAATAGAATGCAACAACACATCAGAAAGATCATCCACCCAGACCAAGTGGGATTTATCCCTGGTATGCAGGGATGGTTTAATGTGCGCAAAACAATCAATGTAATACACCACATTAAGAGACTGCAGAAGAAAAACCATATGATTATCTCAATAGATGCCGAGAAAGCATTTGATAAAATACAACATCCTTGATTCTTTATTTAGGGGACTCAAAGAACTCTACTAAGAAACTATTGGAACTCAAAGAAGAGTTTGGCAAAGTAGCAGGATATAAAATCAATGCACAAAAATCAACAGCCTTTGTATACACAGGCAACACCATGGTTGAGGAAGAGCTTCTAAGATCAATCCCATTCACAATAGCTACAAAAACAATCAAATACCTTGGAATAAACTTAACCAAGGACTTTAAAGATGTCTATGATGAAATTACAAAACCTTAAAGAAAGAAAAAGAAGAGGATACCAAAAAATGGAAAAAATCTTCCATGCTCATGGATTGGAAGAATCAATATCATCAAAATGTCCATTCTCCCAAAAGCAATTTATAGATTCAATGCAATACCAATCAGGATACCAAAGACCTTCTTCTCAGACTGGAAAAAATGATGCTGAAATTCATATGGAGATACAGGAGACCTCGAATAGCTAAAGCAATCTTGTATAACAAAAACAAAGCCAGAGGCATCACAATACCAGATTTTAGGACATACTACAGGGCAGTTGTAATCAAAACAGCATGGTACTGGTACAGAAACAGATGGATAGACCAATGGAACAGAATAGAAAACCAGATATCAACCCAAACATCTACAGCAAACTTGTATTTGATTAAGGATCCAAACCCAATCCCTGGAGTGAGGACGGTCTATTCAATAAATGGTGCTGGGAAAATTGGATTTCCACATGCAGAATCATGAAGCAAGACCCCTACCTTACACAATAATCCACTCAACATGGATTAAAGACTTAAACCTATGACTCGACACCATCAAGTTATTAGAGAGCATTGGAGAAACCCTGCAAGATAGAAGTACTGGCAAAGACTTCTTGGAAAATATCCCAGAAGCACACGCAGTAACAGCCAAAATTGACATTTGGGATTGCATTGAGAAGTCTGTACTTCAAAAAGATACTGTCAGGAGAGTGAAGAGGCAACCAACAGAATGGGAAAAAATATTTACAAACTATGCAAACTATCCATTCACTTCTCTTTACAGTAACCATAAGCAAATGTCAATATACTCATCAAGGTAAAGGAAGCTAAAGAAGGTTACATAGCTTTCCAAGGTCTAACAGTTCCCCAAATATACAAACTCGTTTTTTTCTTTGTTTTAGAGCTTTCACATATTTCGTATTTCTTATCATGATTATTAATACTTAACTCTTAGTCATCCTACTAACTTGAACTTAAAGGTTTCCCTGCATCAATTTATTATAGTGTTGTTGTAGGCAAGCATATGGAACAAAACTGATCAGGTTTGTGTGCTGGAAAACCATGCCTTCACCAAGCCCCTGTGTGACCTCATGCCCTACCTGGCTATAGCTGTGCACCCGCCAGCCAATCAGGTTAATTAACCACTCCCCTTTGGAAGTGTATTAAAACCTGGGGACATGGTGTGCTCAGCTTTTCTTTCTTTGGTCCTTTGCCAGTGTGGGCCTGTGCAGCCCTATGCCTCCAAGGCGTGTGGCCTTCTGGCCACCTGCCCCATGCTTCCTGGCGTAGATGCTCCTCCATGTGGCTGACTCCTGGTTCTCGGTATGAACCCAGATTTACCTCTCTCCTTTTAGATAGGATGCTCATTTTCCCATGCATCTTTCTCACTGAATAAAACCTTAAAAATGCATCATGATGCCTCATTCATCTATGCTGGTATTCAGAATTCTTCTCTGAATATTAGGCAAGAACCCATTCAGACTTATCAACATTGGAAATTTATTAATAATCACTTGGTTATATCATATGGCACCCCAGATGGGACTATTAGGGGGCCATATTCAGTTGTGTTTTTTTTTTTTTGACAGGCAGAGTGGACAGAGAGAAAGGTCTTCCTTTGCCATTGGTTCACCCTCCAATGGCCGCCATAGCCGGAGCACTGCGCTGATCCGATGGCAGGAGCCAGGTACTTACCCTGGGCTCCCATGGGGTGCCGGGCCCAAGCACTTGGGCCATCCTCCACTGCACTCCCTGGCCACAGCAGAAAGCTGGCCTGGAAGAGGGGCGACCGGGCCTAGAACCCAGTGTGCCAGTGCTGCAAGGCAGAGGATTAGCCTAGTGAGCCGCGGCACCGGCCCCATATTCAGTTTTCATATATTAGGGCCAATTCCGATATCAGTCTCAAGAATTCTATTTTTCATTTTGTATAATGGTCATAAACTTAATTACTACTCTTTATGCTTTTAATGTTGTTAATATAAATTTCTATGCTAAATTTAAAGCTTTTTAGGGGCAAGAAGTGTAACTTCTTTGTTTATCTCTGCATGTTAAGCACATGATATTGTTGTTCCCCGTCTTCATGGAGGAACGACACAGGACCCTGCGCTGTTCTTTTGTCTGCTCGGCACTCCCCGGGTTTGCTGCTGGTTCTTCCCGGGTTGGCTACCATCCCTTCCACCTCCATGGAAGGGCGGTTCCCCCTGCCACTTTTCCCCACTTCCGCGGGGGAGCGGCACACTGCCGGCCGGCTCTCTTGGGGGCTGCACAGGTGTTCCTTCAGATAGATGTTCCTGGTGCATGTTGTCTCTCTCCTCCTTTATAGTCCTCTTCCACCAATCCCAACTCTGCTACCCACACGCCGAGTATGCTGCTCTCCTCCAATCAGGAGCAGGTCCTGCTGTTTATTGGTTGAACTGGAGGCAGCTGTGTAGAAGCTGTTTCCTCCTCTCCCAGCGCCATATTGTGGGAGAGCAGATGCATAGAATAAGTCTTAATTCCAGTAACTTAGTCTAGTCCGAGTTGCTCCCAGTTGCTCCCCACAGATCCCCCTTTCTTTTTATTTTTGGTGTTGATACGCGCCTGTCTTTGGTGCCCCGTGGCACACACTCTGCTCTGCTTGCTAGAATTGCCCACAGGTGCTTACAAGCCCTACCAATCAGGCAAACCAAATCCGGGTCCTCTCTTCGCCATGTTGTGAGGAGGTTTTTAGGCGCTGATGCATGCCTGTGTTCGGTGCCCTGCAGCGCATGCTCTACTCTGCTAGAACTGCCTGCAGGTGCTTTCAAGCCCTATCAATCAGGCAAACCGAATCTAAGCCTTCTCCTTGCCGTACTGTGGGGAGACTTGGTGTTGATAATGTGCCTGTCTTCGGTGACCTGCAGCGGGTAAGCTACTAGCCGCCAGCAGGTGCTTATCGTCTTACTAATCAGGCAGACCGAATCCAAGCTCTCTCATTGCCATGTTGTGGGGAGGCCTTTCTATTTCTCTATCTCTGGGCATTCCTATTTCTCCTATTTTACTTCTATCTGCCAGCATTCCTATTTCTCTCATTTTACTTCTATACTTCTATTTCTCTTATCCCTGCGGCATCCCAGCGCCCGCCCCGAGGCTGCTTCTCGGCACCTTGCCCCGTGGCTGCTTCCCGGCTCTGAGCCGCTTCCCAGCTTGGCACACTCTCCGCCGTCTCCATGCCCCTTCGCGCCCGCACCACGGCCTTCACACTAGCCCCACGTTCCCTATCTATTCGCGCCCCGTGCTCTCTCTGCACACGGCGGCTTCCGCGAATCACACAGCCTAGCTTACGTTTCCACCACTGGTATTCAGTCTAAGTTCCCCGGGCTAACCTGGCGAATTCAACCTAGCTCACGTCTGTGCCTTTCGGTTTGGCTTCCCGTCTTTTGCTCCCCGGGCTAATCTGACGGATTCCAACCTGGCTTGCGCTTCCGCCTCTAGTTTTAGCTTTTCGCCTTTTGTTCCCCGGGCTGACTTGACAATCCCAAGATAGCTTATGTCTCCGCCTCGGCCTGCCCCCGCGGCTTCATTCTTCCTAACATATTTTTCTCTACCCGGTATGTTTCCCTAACTTTTCTTCCAACAACAATATTCCCCTCTCATTTCCCCTGGCTTCTCCCCACAGTCCGTATCCAAGTCTAAGTTTCTTCTAGGTTTCACTTTCGTTTTCAACCTGCAGTCCGTATCTAAGTTTCTTCTTGCTTTCACTTTAAATCCTAACTTCTTTCCCACAGTCCATATCCGAGTCTATGCCTAGGCTTTCAATAGCTTCTTCCGGCTCCTTTTCAGTCCGGCTTTTCCTAGGCTGTTTGCTAGTCTCTCTCTCCGGTATTTTCCCGCTTCTTCCCTCCTAGGTTCCCTATCCGAGTCACAGCACCATTATGTCGCTCCCCATCTTCGTGGAGGAACGACACAGGACCCTGCGCTGTTCTTTTGTCTGCTCGGCCCTCCCCGGGTTTGCTGCTGGTTCTTCCCGGGTTGGCTGCTGGTTCTTCCCGGGTTGGCTACCGTCCCCTCCACCTCCGTGGAAGGGCGGTTCCCCCTGCCACTTTTCCCCACTTCCGCGGGGGAGCGGCACACTGCCGGCCGGCTCTCTTGGGGGCTGCACAGGTGTTCCTTCAGATAGATGTTCCTGGTGCATGTTGTCTCTCTCCTCCTTTATAGTCCTCTTCCACCAATCCCAACTCTGCTACCCACACGCCAAGTATGCTGCTCTCCTCCAATCAGGAGCAGGTCCTGCTGTTTATTGGTTGAACTGGAGGCAGCTGTGTAGAAGCTGTTTCCTCCTCTCCCAGCGCCATATTGTGGGAGAGCAGATGCATAGAATAAGTCTTAATTCCAGTAACTTAGTCTAGTCCGAGTTGCTCCCAGTTGCTCCCCACAGATATAGTGCCAGACTCATGGAGAACCCTCAGCAAAATAGGCTGATGCAATGCCTGATGCCTGAGCTACTTGGAACGCTAGAAATAAGTAGAATTTCATATGGACACATGCAAAACAAAGGGTTCTATAATGGGCATTAAAGGAAATTTAAATTGTAAAATGGTACTAAAATGTAGAATATAGTGGATCAGGAGTTTGGACTTTGTTCTGTAGACATTGAGAGCCACCAATTATTTGGATTATGTGAATGCCTTCATCAGCTTTGTATTTCTGGGAAAATCTTCTGGAAGCTGCATGCATGTTGTGTCATAATAGTAGAGAAAGAGACACCCATTAGGTAGCTCTAGCAATAACTGAAGTTGGAAATAATGGGATCTAAAGTTTACACAATAGAAAGAATAGAAAAGAGAGTAGGATATGAGCAATTACAGTCAGATGACTGTCAGGGAGACAAAAAAAAAATAAGATGGGCAAGAAAGAACAGTGTCAGAAAATTTCTGATTTTCAATCCTGGATGTTTAGACAGATAATGACAGAAATAAGAAAATTTTGAATGTAAAATAATGAGTCCATGTACTATTGGTGCTTTATGGATTTGTCCTTGGTTGTTTTCTCTACCTTCTACTTCTAGTCTTCTTCATTGTTTCATTTCATCTCAAGACTTCATAATGGAAAACTGGGGCCAGGGTTGTGTCTTGGAATGATGGGAAACTTGTGTTTTGCAAGTTTAACATGTCCAAGTCCAAATCTAGGTTCTACTACTTTTCCACTCTGTAGTCTTTGGTAAATCAGTTAATCTCAGATATCTTCAGTTTCCTGATATATAAAGAAGGTATAGAGTATTTCCACAATGGAACTATTACCAGAGCTACTGTTGCTGGATCATAGCACTTTACACGTAATTGTTCAAAACATCTTAGCTGCATTATTGAATAAGAATTTCCAGTGCTCAAAGAGCCATAAATAGCAATTCATGAGGAGATCTTAAGATCATCAATATTGTGATCAGATGTTAAATAAATGAAGTTTTGCACATTGCCTTAGGTGCATTTTTCCCTCAAAATGATGAATTGTCATGCTAAAAATGTTTCAATGACTGCACATGTAAACATTGTTAATATCAAAATTAATATTAAAAAATAGGTGCTTAGTATGTGGAAGGTAGGCTATAAGCAACATTTATCCCTTAACATTTCTTTATATTTCTATTTGACATATGATGTAAAGTATATGTCAGTAGTTGCTGCATAAAAATCGTCATGTATTGAGTTAATAATTCCGTGAGTCAGCACATTTGGCTGTGTTCAACTGCACAGATGGATCAATCTTATTTGAACTGAGTTTGATTCACTCATGTGTCTCGGGTTAGCTGGTGGGTGGGCTACAGCGAGCTATTCTGAAGTAGTATGGCTGCTAGACTGCTAAGATGGCCTTTCATGAGCTATATTACAGATTTCCTTTTTCCCCTCACAACTAATCTGAGATGCTCTTGACAGTTGCTTAACCATTAGAATTAAGAGGAAGTAATGATGGGTTAATTTGCGGTCTAAGACTTATGAAGCTCTGACAGCTCCCATTTTTGCCCTTTTGACATCCTTCAGCTGCCACGTTGGAAATATTATGTGAAGAAGTGACAGGAAACTGACAGGGAGAGGCCTTGATATGAGAGACAGACAAGAGGAGACAAAGAGAAGGAAAGGAGGAGGATCCTGTGTCTCAGTATTCCACCCTTCCCTAATCAACCACACATCCAGACATGTGAGTGAGTGACCTATCTAGAGTTTCCCAATCCAGCAGAACTCTCAAATTTCTGAAACCCCAGACAACAATTTGTAAAACATAGGTAGAATGCAAGTAAGCCAAATCAACACAAAAAAATTCCAAGAAATAATTAATTTTTAAAATGTCACTAAGTTCTTGAGTTGTTTACCACCACAGATAACCAAACCCTGATGGCCTTATCATATATCCTCTAGATTGTTGGCTGTCAGCTGATAGGGTGACAAGAGTGAGTGGGATACATACCTGTTCTCATCCAGCAGAGTATTTCAAGTTTGTTCCCATAGTGACATCAGGGTCCCAAAAGAAATATATGGGTCTCTTTGAGTTTTGGGCTCAGAACTGGCTCACAGTGCCTTTCTTAAGATTTTATTGTCTAAAGAAATCTGTAGGGCCACGTGGATCCAATAGCAGAGAAATTGATTCTATGCTCTAACACATAAAAATCACATTGCCAAAAAAAAAGGTACAAATACAGGGAAGATGGAAAACTGTAATCATTTATACAGTCTACCACCACACAGGGCAAAGATCATTTTAACCATCTCTAAAAATGATAAATCAAGGCACAAAAGAGGTTAGGTGGCTTGCCCAAGGACACAGAACTTGTATGTCATAGGATTAGGATTCTCATCTAGGTATGTCTTCTGTAGAGTTCAGAATCTAGTTCTTCTACTCGGTATGCATAAGTGACTCATGTATGTAACTAATTTAGCTCCAGCAGTCTTTCACCAGTGAATTCAAGTGTTTTCTATGTCTTTTGGTGACTTTTCACAATTTAAAAATGAGAAATTCTGGTTACGTTTCTGTAATTTCAAACTTGCATGCTGAGTGCATGCATTAACCTTTAAGTCAGAACTGTCCAGGGAGCTACTGATTTCCCTGTTGAGCAGCTGGGCTTGTCACTGAACTACTCTATGAGTTACTCATGAAAGTTTTTTAAAATCTGCTGAAAACTGGTTCCAAGTGGAAGTTTATAGAGTTATTACTGAATACTTACAAGGAGCCCTAGAGACTGGAAATCTTTCTGATGAGTTGTTTGCCTCCTTTATATCATATTCTATGTTCATTTTTATGGCACAACTAGAATTTTCTCAGATAATGAAAAAATAATTTTGTCTAAGGTAGCCATTATTACAGTTTTGTAATGACTACATCTGTTCTTAGTGTGTTATAATTTGTAACAATGATTTACAGTAATTATCTTTCATTATAATGCTATAATAATATTATTTCTATATGATGAATCATTACTCATAGCTTTATAATAGATAGATTAAGTCATGAGACGACCTCATTTTCCCTTCAGGGAGAACCATGACTCACATGAAGGACTTGTGGTTCTCTAACACTTCAAAATTTCATGAAAAATGAAATTAAATTGTGTTTATTTTGGTGCAGAAATTTTTTAAGTCCATGTATAGATTTATTTCAAGTATGCATTTTCCTTGAACTTTTTGAAGGACTCTAAGATGGGATTTCTTCTTTAGTCACTTCTGGAGGATTACTTGATAATGAATTTGAGTTTGGTCAGATCCCCACATCTCCAAAATCTTTCCAGTTTCACCCTTATGTGAGTCTTTTCAAGAGGACACGGTGAAGATGAGACAAGACATATCTAGTTTTGCTTTGTATCATAAGGCTCTTGGTCCACTTCCATCCCAACCCAACAATAAAGGAGGCTTATCCCTACCTAATTCTCATACTGGAAGAAAACCAAGCTTCTTCCAATACCTTCCTCCCTCTGCTTCATAGAAGTAAACTTCACTAAAGAACAGCAGGTTGTACCTTCAATAAAAGTTTTCCGGGAGAAAAAACAACTAACAAATTGATGAGTCTGATTTTTGGTCTACTGAAATTTCATTCTCTGTCACTTCCTACCTAGCTTGTTTCTGGCCGGTCTAAAATTATAATGGAGAACAACTGTGTTTTTATGTGTAGAAATCCAAGAAGACCACTGGATGGGGTTGATTGATTCCTTCCACTCTTGGTTGAAATGATCATGTTCATGTCATTCTTGACCATGCAGATATGACCAGAGAATTCTTGTTTCCTTATTTGTTGTTGTTGCTTTTTGCTTGTGAGTTCATGTCTATCTTAGATAGTTTATCTGTTGTTTGAGTCCATCACTTAATGGTGTCTCTATTTGGACTAAGATTGGTGGAATTTTCTGACTAAAACACAAGAGGTTAAATCTGTGCAGAAAAGGCAAAAGAAATTAATACCATATGATCTGGAAAATTTACACATGATTCACACAAAACATAAAGGGAACATAGGATAAATATAATTGTACAGATCTACTCACGAGATGTTGAAGTAGTATGGTTAGCTTGGCAATAGAAAGCCACATCAGATTTTAGAGGTTGTAAGAGGGCAGTTCCTGGTTCTCAATCAATGTTATCTGGTAGCACTACTTTTTTAATTATTTTTTAGGGTCTTACTTTCCATTGGTTCACTCCTCAATGGCCACTATGGCCTGTGCACTGCGCCGATCCGAAGCCAGGAGCCAGGTGCCTCCCCCTGGTCTCGTATGCGGGCACAGGGCCCAAGGACTTGGGCCATCCTCCACTGCCTTCCCGGGCCACAGCAGAGAGCTGGACTGGAAGAGGAGCATTCGGGACAGAATCCAGCGCCCCAACCGGGAATAGAACTCCGGATGCCAGCGCCACAAGCAGAGGATTAGCCAAGTGAGCCATGGCGCCGGCCGTCTGGTAGCACTACTAATAGCAGTAGTCAAGAACATATTGCTTTAATAAGAGTAGTACCATTACAAGTATCATTGCTTTAATAAGAGTAGTACCATTACAAGTATCATTGCTTTAATAAGAGTATAATAGCAATGTCGTGGGATGGTAGTAGCACCTGTGGTTATCTCCTTTGTTATTCCACACACAGCTCCCACCTCCCTGTCTTCACTCTTGATGTTCCCTCCCTCACACATCCTCTTTCCTTTTAAGATAGTGAAGATTAGGTGTTTTTTATCATTCACTACAAAAGCCACCTCTTCCAGAAGTCCTTTCTTGATTAAAGTTAGAATGAATAATTTTTTATCTGTCTTCCAACAGCACTGTGCTCGTACCTGTCTTAAGAGTTACTACTTTAATTTTAGGCATGGAAAGCCAAGACACTCTGGAAAAAAAAATACCTAAATGAAAGATCTCTGTGAGTGAGATCCCAGTAGAAAGAACGGGCCATCAAAGAAGGAGGTACCTTTCTCTGAAGGGAGGAGAGAACTTCCACTTTCACTATGACCTTGTCTAAATAAGATTGAAGTCAGCAAACTCAAAAGGCTTCCATAGCTTTGGCAACTCATGACAAGAGCCTAGGGAGATTACTGATGCCATAAACAAAAGTGTCAATTTGTTAAGTCAACAACAGGAGTCACTGTGTACTTACTCCTCATGTAGGATCTCTATCCTTAATATGTTGTTCAATGTGAATTAATGATATAACTAGTATGGAAACAGTATTTTACACTTTGTATTTCTGTGTGGGTTACTTAATATATACTAAATCGATCTTCTGTATATAAAGATAATTAAAAATGAATCTTAATATGAATGGAAGGGGAGAGGGAGTGGGAGATGGGAGGGTTGCGGGCGAGAGGGAAGTTATGGGGGGGAAAAGCCATTGTAATCCATATACTGTACTTTGGAAATTTATATTTACTAAATAAAAGTTTAAAAAAAGTTATCACTTTATAATCTGTTGACTGAGGTAGCTTCCCATTTGTGTTGTAAAGGTTGGATATGTCTTCTAACTTTTCTGTGTTTAAAAAATTACTTGGGGCAATCAGTAACCCAAATGTTTAACAAGATTTTTTCAATGAATGAATAAACAAATGCAAATTGAATCCAATAAAGGATAAATAACAGAAAAAGGAAAGTTTTAATAGTGAAATTTCTGATGCATCTGGTATGTTATTTCAATATGCAGCAGGATTCTATGTTACAGATTCTGATAATTAATATTACATATTTATCCAATTATGACTTGAATTATTCAATATGAATACATAAACACAGAGCTCTGGCTCACATTAAATCTTGCCAAGGACAAGCACAGATTTTTAAAATCATGCTAAGTAGGTGTCATTTTTATTCTAGCTATTGAAGTGCATGGATCATAACTCGGTTAGTGTATATACTTTTGCTAATGATTCACAAGAGTTAATATTAGTTACATGTTTGATTGAATATGAAGAGGATGATTAACACTTGCCAAAATGTTCTAGCTTAGAACTGTTCCTTTAATAAGAGCCATTTCTGTATGTGAGTATTCAGAAGCCTTCCAGAAATTAATGCTCTAAATAGAGATTTCATGTCTCTATGAAACTCACTGAAATATTCCACATACATTCAGCATATAAATGATCTGCAGTGTTTAAGGTAAAATACTTTATAGAATAAAGAAGAGGAGTGAATGCAGCTGATAATCAGAGGTTCATAATAAACATTTATAAAATGATGCATTTGCTTAAATTTTTCCTGTTATTGAATAATTTGCCTGGACTGTAAGATTATATAAAGTACAAGAAAATATATGTGGGTGAATTTAAATAAAATGCAAGTGAGAAAAAAGAGTAAATGAAAGAAAATATATGACATAAAGTAGGAATAAATATAATGGACAGCTGGCCTCCAAGAAGGCACAATATTTGTTGCTGCAAGTATAGAGAAGAGAAACACACAGGGCTCGGAGGATTCTACCATAGTACAAGAAAATAATTCTGAGTCTTTGTGGTCAAAATGTTCATAATGCTCCGAGAGATGTGAAAGATTCAGAAATGGGCACTGGAAACTAATGGATAGTATCTTCAATCCCATCTCTATAATAGATACACCAAGGAATTTGATAAAACTATATCACAGAGCATCTTCCAATGTGGGCCATAGTATTTGGTCCCACACACTGAAATGGAGCAATCTAGCTATAAATTGTTTTTCGATCAAGGAAACAAAGAGTGGCACGATATAGTGTGAACACTGCTCTTGCACCAGGATACCTCTATTCCAATCATATTTATGCTTTTCATAAACTGTGTGACTATAGAGGATAAAAAAATAATAAAACTAAAAACTGAGCCTACGTCTGGTCAATCTGTTTCCAATATTTGTTATGAAAGTCAAAATGCAAAAACATTTGCAAGGCATAATACAAACTGTAAAAATAGAATGGCTTAATTCTAAATAGGACAAAATAATTATTTGTTTCCTGAGAGGATTCAAGGATTTTATTCCACTTAGATAATTAGGTAAAATAGATATGAAGAGGCTCTAATCTCCCAGGATTTCTGAAAAACGTATTTAAATTAAAATATTTATTGACCACCTCTCTTGTGCCAGATGTTGAGCTAGGCATAGGTAACAACTTATGTGGAATAAACCTTCCCAATCTATCACCTTTGTCTTCATTTGAATTATGAAGACTGGAACACTTCAATTAAACATTTCCCACCTGCAATATGATTTATTTATACTTTCAGGCAAGAGGCTTTTCTCACTAGGCATCCCATTCCTTTCTGAGGAACTTTTATTAGAAAATTCTTACTGTGACGTTTTTCATTAATCCTGATTTTTCCTTCTGCCCAATTCTACACCCTTTCAGATCCTCTAGCAGATCGTCTGATGTCCTTTCCTAAAAAAAGACTGAGCCCGAAAAATATGATATAAAGCAAGACAGAGGTGGGACACATCCTGCTCTGTTCCTGCCCCTTACCTGGTGAAGATCACCACTCTATCTTCCAGAGCAGCCAGATCCTAGATTCCCAATGAGAATTATTCACTGTTGGGATCCTCTGGTCTTGCCTCTCTCAAAGCTGACCCAGGATAAGAACTGTATGTCCATCCAGCTTATACTGCCATTTTCCTGAGGAGTAGCCTTCACTATTAGAACTAGAGTCAGGGGCCAGCACTGTGGCGCAATGGATTAAAGCGCTGGCCTGAAGCACTGGCATCCCATAAGGGTGCCGGTTCTAGTCCCAGCTGCTCCTCTTCCGTTCCAGCTCTCTGCTATGGCTTGGGAAAGCAGTAGAAGATGGCCCAAGTCCTTGGGCCCCTGTGCCCACATGGGAGACCTGGAAGAAGCTCCTGGCTCCTGGCTCCTGGCTTCAGATTTGCACAGCTCCAGCTGTTGTGGCCACCTGGGGAGTGAACCAGCGGATGGAAGACCTCCTCCTCTCTCTGTCTCTACCTCTCTCTGTGACTCTGTCCTTCAAATAAATAAAATAAACCTTAAAAAAAAAAACTAGATTCATATATTTAATAATCTCATTTTTCCTGTCTTCTGGAGCCAGGTGTTGAACAGTGACCAGGAACTGAGTTTCACCCCTCAGAGATATCTCCACTTGATTAACAGGATACATTTATCTAACATTCCAGTCATCTAGTATGTATCTATTGACTATGGACCATGGGTCAGGAACTGCAAACAAGACAAGAATAACAAGGAAGTGATACATCAGAGGAGCCAAAGAAGGAATTGTAGCAGTGCAAGAAATGCTACTGGGTAGTAGTCTCAGTTGCTCCTCTTCCAGTCCAGCTCTCTGCTGTGGCCCGGGAAGGCAGTGGAGGATGGCCCAAGTGCTTGGGCACCTGCACCTGCGTGGGAGGCCAGGAGGAAGCACCTGGCTCCTGGCTTCAGCTCGGCGTAGCTCCGGCTGTAGCGGCCATTTGGTGGGGGGGGGGTGAACCTACGGAGGGAGGACCCTGTTCTCTGTCTCTCCCTCTCACTAACTGTAACTCTACCTCTCAAATAATAAATAAATAAAAAATCTTAAAAAAAAGAACAGGTATGGATTCAGTCGAAAAGGAACCTAAGGAAGGATTCTCTGGAAGGAGTTACATATAAACGAAGATTTGAAGGCTGCAGGAATTAGTTAAACCAAGAAATTTCCAACTGGAAGGAGCAGTACATGCGAAGAAGCTATGAAACAGAAAAGATCTCTGCATATCCACAGGACGGAGAGAAGCTCAGCATGGTTAGATTGAAAGGGGTGGAGTCTGGAGGCAAAGCAGAGGTGAGTTGGTATTAAATTTTGCTGTGCCTTTGATTCTTGGCGGCCAGAATGTGGTCTGTGCATCAGCTGCAGGGAATATGTTAGAACTGCAGAATTTCAGATCCTACATTACATCCCCTGAATCAGAGTCTGCATTGCAACAAAATCCCAAGTGGTTCTTATACACGTTAAAATTTGAGAAATGATGTCCAGGAAATTCTCAAAATTTTCCAGCAGGTCTCAGAGGTGTAACTGGAAGTCCTAAGCATAGGAATGGCTTTATCACTGCTGCGCTTTAGAACGACTTTCTGCTTGCAAGGGAAATGGATAGGACAGGAGTGAGGTCTAACGACTGTTCTGAATCTTCAGCTCTAGACCTCTTATTCTCACTGCAATGTTTGCCAGCTTCACATAGCATCAGAGCTGGGGATCCAGGGATGTCTCTTCCCTGTGAGCAGTCCTTGAAATGGCTCCATCAGTCAGGAGGTGGGGCATTAGCTCCTGCATTCTCTCCTGGAAATGGTTTCTCAGGTATAACCCCTTCTCTCTATTCCCTCTCCTATGCCCTCAGTCAAGGCATCTCTTCTTTCCAGTATCTTTGCTATTACCTTCCTCAAAAGCAGTGATGTAGCTGAGATTCCATTGATCTATTGTAAAAATCTCAGGTACAAAGTATATCTCAAACAGTTCATGAAAAATGGTAATAAAATATAGTGCAGAGGCAACTGTTGAAGCTACTGCTTTGGATGCCCGTATCCCATATCAAAGTCCTAGACTGGAGTCCCAGCTCTTCCAGCTTCCTGCTAATAATGTACCATGAGAAGCAGCAGGTGATGGCTCAAGAACTGGCTTCTCTCAACCTACATGGGAAATCGGGATAGAGTTCCTGGCTCCTGGCTTTGATTTGGACCAGCACTGGCTGTTGCAGGTATTTGGAAAGAGAATCAGCAAAAGAAAGATCTCTGTCTCAGTCTCTGCAACTCTTGGGATTTCTTTCTGTTTCTTTCAAACAGATTTTAAAAATTAAAAGATAATTCATAATTTATGTAAACTTTTTGAAGTATCCTCCTAAGTTTATTTACTGTTAAACTTTGCCAAGTTATTCAACTCCGAGCCTTGGTTTTCTCAAAGTAAAATGGAAATGCTGACAATTATGTTGACTTGGAATTTTTTTCTGTGATGATGGTTATTCAAGTATAGCAGCTGATCTACTTTTATGCACTGTTATTCTTTTTCTGTCAATCTCAATGCTGATATCAATTATTTACCAGGACACACCTGTTGCTTGCATGCAAACTGGTTTCCTGTGTCTCTGATGTGGGGAAGGACAGTGCCACAGATTGCAGAGTGTGAAACTGAGGAAGATCTGATATAATATTGGGAGTCCAAGTTCAAATGTGGCCAAGCAGTCAGTCTAGTAACAGCAGTTGCCATGAGGGGACTAGATAAAAGAACATTAACCAGGTAAGAGAACAGAACCTTGAGACTCCAGGCCAGGACAAACATTTAGCACAAAAGGGAAGAGGAAGTTAGGGCTGAATGAGTTTATCTTAAAATGCTGGAGAGTAGCAGTTATTGTTCTTTGAAAAGAAGGAAGAGTGTATTAAAACAGCATATTTATGTGGAGAGCCATAAAGATATCCTAAAAGTCAAATCTTAGGAGGTTTCTCTTCTATCTACAACCCGCCAGGGCCCCCATGGTATTCCTGATAATGAGATGTAGGTTGACCCTGCACCTCTCTTCGTTATGTCTCAACACTGCTGACTGCACACTTAGGACTCTAGACATATGAAAAGAATTGCAAATTTCCCAATTTGTCCATATTTTTACATACTTCTGCCTTTGCTGTGAAATCTCTCACTGCCCAAGTATAGTCCCAACAATCCCTCAATGCTAAATTCAAAGACAAGCTTCCCTCTTAGAAGACTTATTCCTTTCTGGAAAAAATAGGTTGCTTCCTAATCAGTATCCTCTTTAGAGTTCACACCTTGGTTATTTTAGAGCTATGGTCAATCACTCTGTGTGTATGTGTCTATATTCACAGACACACACGTGTAATTTTGTGTAGATATGGATAGGTCTGTGTATGCTTTTTTAAATTTGAGAGAGGGAGAGAGAGAGAGATCTCATCTGCTCGTTCACTCCCATGATGCCTGCAGTGGGACTGAGCCAGGCCAAAATCAGAAAAGTCAGGAACTCTGTAACAATCACATAGGTGGTAAGGACCCAAGTTCTTTAGTCATTACCTTATGCTGGAGCCGATATTGGAACCCAGCCACTCCAATATGATTATGATCGTCCCAACCAATGACTTAACCACTGCACCAAATGCTCACTCCTATATGTGATATTTTAGTCCTTTTCCCTTTAACAAGCAGAGGAATCTTCCATTCTCCAAGTTTTACTCTAGTCAAGGTGATGTGTAGACTCGTTTCCAAAAATTGGTACGGTTGTCTATAAATAGAGGATAAATTATTTTAACAGACCTATGATCGTCATTTCAAAAATATTTTTGATAAGATGAAGAAAGAAAGAGAAGGGGAGAGAAAGTGGAAGGAGTGAGGGATAGAGGAATTAAGAAGGGAGAAGAGGGAGAAACAGAACAAAAATGAAGAGAAAAGCAGGGCTTATTTGATTGTGTAGTATCGAACACTCAGCTGGAATCTGGATTCGCAGTGACTGACCGCTAGCATTTCTGATTGGCAAGCTGAAAGGTAGTGCTGTCTTTTCCCTGTGTTCCCTATTGTAAACTGTAGCTTGGAAGCTGACAGAAAAGGAGGCAGCCCTCGGTGTTGTTTAAGCAGAAAATAACATCTTCCTCCACTGTTAAACAGCTATGCATGCAAGGCAAGTTGGCAGCAGGGTTTGGGCCCATTACTCTTAACAGCTCACCCATTCGGCATCCTGAGAGCTGGGCGAGGGGTGTTTCCCCTCCTCAGTTCCAAACTAAGTCTTTTTTTTTTTTTAACTTTTATTTAATGAATATAAATTTCCAAAGTACAGCTTATGCATTACAATGGCTTCTCCCCCCATAACTTCCCTCCCACCTGCAACCCTCCCCTTTCCCTCTCCCTCTCCCCTTCCATTCACATCGAGATTCATTTTCAATTCTCTTTATATACAGAAGATCAGTTTAGCATATATTAAGTAAAGCTTTCAACAGTTTGTACCCACACAGAAACACAAAGTGTAAAATACTGTTTGAGTACTAGTTATAGCATTAAATCACAATGTACCTAAGGACAGAGTTCCTACATGAGGAGTAAGTGCACAGTGACTCCTGTTGTTGACTTAACAAATTGACACTCTTGTTTATGGCCTCAGTAATCACCCTAGGCTCTTGTCATGAGCTGCCAAGGCTATGGAAGCCCCCTGAATTCACTGACTCTGATCATATTTAGACAAGTTCATAGTCAAAGTGGAAGTTCTCTCCTCCCTTCAGAGAAAGGTGCCTCCTTCTTTGATGACCTGTTCTTTCCACTGGGATCTCACTCGTGGAGATCTTTCATTTAGGTCATTTTTTTTTTTTTGCCAGAGTGTCTTTGCTTTCCATGCCTGTAATACTCTCATGGGCTTTTCAGCCAGATCCACGTGCCTTAAGGGCTGATTCTGAGTCTTGATTCAAAACTCACCTCATGGGAGCAGATCCTCTGACTTAACAAGCCACTTCTTTGGTTCCAGTTTTCCTTTTGCTGCCGCTGGGCTCACCAGTTGCAATGCATCCTCAGCAGTATAGAGAGGGAGATAAATCTTTTCACATAGTCCCCCGTCTCTCCCCCAGGCAGTCTTGAATGTTCTTACAGTAACCCAATCCAATACAAGCCGAGGTCTTTCTATCCCTCTAGACAAGTTTTCTGGCTCTTGTAAACAGATTGCCTGGCCTCACAAAACTAACCAACCTTAGAGAAGATGACTAGCCACCACTGCTGTTGAATCTGCATTCATAGTACATTTTCTAGGATACGGGAGGTAGTATGTATATCTGTTTATTTCAGAAATGAATAGGTTCTCTGTAGAATAGAGCCTATTACAACATTAATTTTGTATCTTGATAGGTGCTGTGGCTCAAAGGAAAAAAGAGACCTTAGTCTTTTTGCCTGAAGTGTTTCACAGTCTAGTAAGGAATGCAGAAAAATATATAAGTAGCTGTAAATACTCTGTGACAGAGATTAGCATCTGGTGATAAACATTTAAGATAAGAGGCGGGATGGGGCATCAGAAAGAAGACAGTTCATGTACAGGAGGTCGGCAGTCAGGGAGGACAGCCTGGACATGGAAGCATGCTTGGGCAGATCCTCGCAGTGAATCACAATTAGCCAGGTAGAAAGTTACAGACACACATCTCAGCAAAGGAGGCAGCTGGAGCAACATTGTAGGGAGCTGTAGAGAGGTTAAAACTCTTTTTTTAAATACTGATGCTTCATTAAATCTAGATACAAGATTCAAATCAGGGAGTGTCTGAGAGGGAGATAAAACTGACTTATGTATGATACCTATATACATGAGATGCCCTTAAAAAGTTCATGGAAAATACATTTAATGAAACAAAAGTGTTTGGAACCAAAATAAATGTATCTTTTAATTCTGTTTTTCCTGGAGGTTTTTGATGTACCTCCGTGTCTTAGATAAGGAAGGGCAAGGCAATCTGGCACAGCATTCCAAGCAACGCTCACCAGGGCCTGTGTGTCAGGAATTGTCCGCAGGGGGTTGACATCCTCTCAGAAGCATCATTACTCAGGTGAGGCTCTCAGAATCTTTGCCTGGTGTGATTGGCTGAGCAGCAAAGGTGCATATGTCATTCATTGGCTGGCTTTCAGAAGCATGTTCCCTGAAGCCAGTGGCCATTAGCAATTAGACTCAGGAGAATTGTCCCGTTACTTACATGACCATAGTCTTCCTTTGGTAATGTTTAGGTATCTTGTTGGCATTTGTCTTTGTGGACAATGAGGAGTCACTGGAGGATTTTGAAAGGGGTGAATAGATTAACAATTTGGAGAGATTATTTGGACATAAGAGAGAATGGAGGGTTGAAGCATGGTGTCCAGGCAGGAGCTCTTCTAACAGAGGAGGCCTGGGGTAGGGTGAGATCTCAGAGTGATTGGGAGCTGCAGCCTGAAGAATGTTAGTGCACGAGACAAACCTCAACAAACGTAAAAGAATTGAAACAGTTACAGGTTAGACTCAATCATTGACAGAATGATGATAGGAAAATCTTGTGGAACTTAAACAAACACTTTGCAATGACCCATAGGTTAAAAAGGAAACCTTAAAGGAAATAGAAATTAAATGACACTGATTGAAAATAAAAACATTGTATCTCAAAGGTTAGAGGATGACAGCAGTGTCAAAAGGGAACTGTATAGCACTATTTATATTAGAAAGAAGGAAAGAACTGAATCAATAACCTAAATGCTTACCTCCAGAAACTGGAGAAGAAATAGTAACATATAACCAAAAAAGAAGAAAAGAAATGATCAGTATTTAAAAAAAAAACAGAAATTAATGAAGTTGAAGATGGGAACTCAGTATAGTTTTTCAAAAGAAATCAATCAAATTGATAAACATCTATCAAAACTGAAAAAAATGAACAGACTCAGGTTACTGATATCAGAAATGAGATAAACATTATTAGTATCCAACCACATCCATTATACAGGTAAAAAAGGTAAAATACGAGCAAATTCATACTCAGAACTTTCAACAACTTGAAAGAAAAGGCAAAATTTTCAACCTTAATGGATGATTTTTACCTCCCTTAAGTTTATATGAGTCATTCTACTCTCCTCTGGCCTCCATTCCTTTTGATGAGAGTTTGGGCAATTGTTCTACTCTACATATCATGTTCTTTTTCTCTCACCACATTCACTATTTTCTCTTCAGCTTTTTTTTCAGCAGCTTGACTAAAGGAATTTAGGTTAGGTTTTCTCTGCTTTCATACTCCTTGGGACTCATTGAGATTTCTGGGTATGTTGATTAGTAACTTTTATTAAATTTGAGATTTTTTTTTACCATTATATTTTTCAATTTTCACAGATATATTTGTTTTTTTAAAGATTTATTTATTTATTTGAAAGTATGAGTTACACACAGAGAGATGAGGGACAGAGAAAGAAAGAGAGCGAGAGAGAGAGAGAGAGACCTTCTTCCATCTGATGGTTCGCTACCCAGTTGGCCGCAATGGCTGGAGCTGTGCCGATCTGAAGCGAGAAGCCAAGAGCTTCCTCTGGGTCTCCTACACAGGTGCAGGGGCCTAAGGACTTAAGCCATCCTCTACTGCTTTCCCAGGCCATAGCAGACAGCCAGATCAGAAGTGAAGCAGCCAGGACTAGAACCAGTACCCATATGCGATGCCAGCGCTTCAGGCCAGGGTGTTAACCTGCTGCGCCACAGCACCAGCCCCAATATATTTGTTTTAATTTCAACTTCTGAATGTTTTTGATGCTTAATTCTATTTATATTTTATATTTTTAAAATTTTGTTTGTTATGCAAGTTTTATGTATTTCATATATATATATAGATTTAGTAACATAGTGATACTTCCCACCCTACCCTCCCTCCTGCCCATGTTCCAAACCTTCTTCCTCCTCCCTCTCCCATTTCTACTCTTAGTTTTTACAAAGATCAACTTTCAGTTTACTTAAGGATCATAAGTTTAATGCTACACTAAGTAAAGAAATCAAGAAAACTATGAAGAAAAAAAACACTGTTCTTCAACAGAAGAGACAAGGGCTTTAAGCAATCATTGAATCTCAGAATGTCAATTTCACTGCAATACATTACATTTTAGGTACCCTGAGTTACCAAAGATGAAGTAAAACATATGACAAAAAGATATGTTTCAAAAAAACCTGTCTTTTTGGGACTGGCATATTTCACTAAGTGTAATGGTTTCCCGTTCAATCAAAATGGTTGCTTCTGGTTTTTTTTTTGTTTGTTTTTTTTGCAAACAAAGCAGTTGCATTCATTTTGTTGCAAATGAAAAGATTTAATTTTTTTACTACTGTGTAATATTCCATAATGTACATATATCATAATTTCTATACCTGGCCTTCAGTAATGGACATCTGGGTTGATTCCATATCTTAGCTACTGTGAATTGAGTTGCAACAAACATGGGGGTACACATAATGCTTTCATATGCTGATTTAATTTCCTTTGGGTAAATTCCCAGGAGTGGAATGCCTGAGTCACATGTCAGGTCTATATTCAGATTTCTGAGGTATCTCTATACTGTCTTCTATAGTGGGTACAGCAGTTTACATTTCCACCAACAATGGGGTAGGGTATCTTTTTCCCCATATCCTTGCCAGCATTTGTCATTTGTTGATTTCTGTATGAAAGCCATTCTAACTAGCATAAGGTGAAACCTCATTGTGGTTTTGATTTGCATTACCTTGATGGCTAGTGATCCTGAGCATTTTTTGATGTGTCTGTTGGGTATTTGGATTTCCTCTTTTTTTTTAACTTTTATTTAGCAAATATAAATTTCCAAAGTACAGTTTATGGAATGGCTTTTTCCCCCCATTACTTCCCTCTCACCCGCAACCCTCCAATCTCCCACTCCTTCTCCCATTCCATTCACATCAAGATTAATTTTCAATTATCTTTATATACAGAAGATCGATTCAGTATATATTAAGTAAAGATTTCAACAGTTTGCACCCACACAGAACATAAAGTGTAAAATACTGTTTCAGTACTAGTTTTAGCATTAATTCACATTGGACAACACATTAAGGACAGAGATGCTACATGAGGAGTAAGTGCACAGTAACTCCTGTTGTTGACTTAACAAATTGACACTCTTGTTTATGGCATCAGTAATCTCCCTAGGCTCTAGTCATGAGTTGCCAAGGCTATGGAAGCCTTTCGAGTTCACCGACTTTGATCTTATTCCAACGGGGTCATAGTCAAAGTGGAAGTTCTCTCCTCCCTTCAGAGAAAGGTACCTCCTTCTTTGATGGCCCATTCTTTCTACTGGGAACTCACTCGCAGAGGTCTTTCATTTAGGTCCTTTTTTTGCCAGAGAGTCTTGGCTTTCCATTCCTAAGATACTCTCATGGGCTCTTCAGCCAGATCCGCATGCCTTAAGGGCTGATTCTGAGGCCAGAGTGCTATTTAGGACATCTGCCATTCTATAAGTCTACTGTGTATCCCGCTTCCCATGTTGGATTGTTCTCTCCCTTTTTGATTCTATCAGTTAGTATTAGCAGACACTAGTCTTGTTTGTGTGATCCCTTTGACTCTTAGACCTATCAATGTGATCAATTGTGAACTGAAGTTGATCACTTGGACTAGTGAGATGGCATTGGTACATGCCACCTTGATGGGATTGAATTGGAATTCCCTGGCACATTTCTAACTCTACCATTTGGGGCAAGTCAGCTTGAGCATTTCCCAAATTGTACATCTCCTCCCTCTCTTATTCCCACTGTTATATTTAACAGAGATCACTTTTCAGTTAAATTTAAACACCAAAGAATAATTGTGTGTTCATCCAATAGTATTAAGTGGAAAAAAAAATACTAAAGGGGATAAAGTATTACATTGTACATCAACAGTCAGGACAAGGGCCGACTAAGTCATTCTTTCTCATAGTGTCCATTTCATTTCAACAGGTTTCCTTTTTTTACTCAGTTAGTTGTCACCAATCAGGGAGAACATATGATATTTGTCCCTCTGGGACTGGCTTAATTCACTCAGTATGATGTATTCCAGATTCCTCCATTTTGTTGCAAATGACCGGATTTCTTTCTTTCTTTTTTTTTTTTTTTACTGATGTATAGTATTCTATAGAGTACATGTCCCTTAATTTCTTTGAAAAATGCCTCTTTAAGTCCTTTGTCTATTTCTTTACTGGATCTTTTGTATTGTTGTTGTTGAGTTTCCTAATCTCTTTATATATTTTGGGTTGTTACTCCTTTATCATTGAAGAGTTTGCAAATAATTTCTCTCCTTCTGTCAATTGCCTCTTCAATTTCCTGAGTGTTCCTTTTGCAGTACAGAAGCTTCTCAATTTGATGTAATCCCATTTGTTAATTCTGGCTTTGATTGCTTGTGCCTCTGGGTTCTTTTCGAAGAAGTCTTTGTATATACCAATGTCTTGCAGTGTTTCCCCATATTCTCTAGTAATTTTATGTTATAGGGTTGTAGATTCAGGTCTTTGGTCCATTTTCAGTAGATTTTTGTATAAGGCATTAAGTAGGGGTCTACTTTCATACTTATACATGGGGAAATCCAGTTTTCCCAGCACCATTATTCTAAGAGACTGTCCTTGCTGCAGGGATTGGTTTTAGTGCCTTTGTCAAAGATAAGTTGGTTGCAGATCCACAGATTAATTTCTGGAGTTTCTATTCTGTTCCATTGGTTTACACATTTTTTTTCTTTTTTGCCAGTACCAGGCTGCTTTGATTATAACTGCTCTGTAGTATGTCTTGAAATATGTTATTTTGATGTCTAAGGCTTTGTTTTGTTGTTTAAGATGGCTTCAGCTACTAAGAGTCTCTTGTGTTTCCATATGATTTTTAGCATTATTTTTTCCTAAATCTGAGCATAATGTCCTTGGTATCTTGATTGGGAGCATATTCAATTTGTAAATTGTTTTTGGTAGTATGGATATTTTGATGATGTTGATTCTTCCAATCCATGAACATAGAAGATTTTTCCACTTTTTGTGTCTATTTCTGTCTTTAATATTTTATGATTCTCATTTTAGAGGACTTTGACATCCTTGATTAAATTTATTCCAAGGTATTAAAAATTTTTGTAGCATTTGTGAATGGGATCCATCTTAGAAATTCTTTATCAACCATGGCATTGTCTGAGTATACAAAGGACAGTAATTTTTGTGTGTTTATTTTATATCCTGCCACTTTACCAAACTCTTTTATGAGTTCCAATAGTCTCTTAATGGAGTCTTTTGGATCCCTTACATATAGAATCATGCCTTTGCAAACAGGGATAGTTTAACTTCCTCCTTCCCAATTTGTAGCCTTTTGTTTTATTTTTATTGCCTAATGGCTATGGATAAAACATACAGAACTATATTAAATAGTAATGGTGAGAGTTCACATTCTTGTTTGGTTTTAGATCTTAGTGAGAAATGTTCCAACTTTTCTCCATTCAATAAGATGTTGGTTATGGGATTCTCATTGATTGTCTTGATTGTCTTGAAGAATGTAAATTCTATAACCAATTTGCTTAAGTTTTTCATCATGGAAGGATGTTGTATTTTAACAAATGCTCTCTTGCATCTGTTGAGATAATCATATGGTTTTTGTTCTTCAGATTTTTAATGTGATTATTTGATTTCTGGATGTTGAACTATCCCTGCATACCAGGGATAAATCCCACTTGGTCTGGGTGAATGATCTTTCTTGTGTGTTGTTGGATTCAATTGGCTAGTATTTTGTTTAGGATTTTTGTAGACACAAAAATTTCATCAGAGAAATTAGTGTATAGTCTCTTTCTCTGTTCTTTCTTTTTCTGGTTTAAGAATTATGGTGATGAAGACTTCATAGAAGGACTTTGGAGGAATCCCTCACTTTCAATTGTTTTGAATAGCTTGAGAAGAATTGGAATTAGTTCTTCTTTAAATGTCTGGTAGAATTAGGCAGTGAAGCTGTTCAGTCCTGGGATTTTCCTTTTTGTGTGGTCTTTATTACTGATTCAATTTTTGTCTTGGTTACTGGTCAGTTTAGGTTTTCTATGTTTTCATGGCTCAATTTTAGTCGGTTGTGTATGTCCAGGAACCTTTCCATTTCTCTTAATTTTCATGATTTCTTGGCATTTGTAGTATTTCCTGATGATTATTTTTATTTATAGGGTATGTGTTGCTAAATTTCCTTTTTCATCTGTAATTTTATTGATTTCATTCTTCTCTCTCTTTTTTCTTTTTTTTCTTTTTTAACTTTTATTTAATGAATATAAATTTCCAAAGTACAGCTTATGGATTACAATGGCTTCCCCCCCCCCATAACTTCCCTCCCACTCGCAACCCTCCCCTTTCCCTCTCCCTCCCCCTTTCATTCACATCAAGATTCATTTTCAATTCTCTTCATATACAGAAGATCAGTTTAGCATATATTAGGTAAAGATTTCAACAGTTTGCACCCACATAGAAACACAAAGTGAAAAATACTGTTTGAGTACTCGTTATAGCATTAAATCACAAGGTACAGCACATTAAGGACAGAGATCCTACATGAGGAGTAAGAGCACAGTGATTCCTGTTGTTGACTTAACAAATTGACACTCTTGTTTATGGCATCAGTAATCTCCCTAGGCTCTAGTCATGAGTTGCCAAGGCTATGGAAGCCTTTTGAGTTCACCGACTCTGATCATATTTAGACAAGGTTGTAGTCAAAGTGGAAGTTCTCTCCTCCCTTCAGAGAAAGGTACCTTCTTCTTTGATGACCTGTTCTTTCCACTGGGATCTCACTCGCAGAGATCTTTCATTTAGGTCATTTTTTGTGAGATTAGGTTATTTACATTCAAGGTTGTTGTTGATTTATAATGACTTGGCCCTGCTTTTTTTCCATAAATATTCCCATTGTTTTCTTTGGATTTCCTTCGTACTTTTAGTGAAAGGTTTTCTGCCTTCACATATTTCATAATGATGACTTTTTCTGTGTGTATCACATCCTTAAGCATCTTTTGTAAGGCTGGATGAGTGGTGATAAATTCAATTTCTGTTTGTTACCTAAGGTCTTTATTTCACTTTCATTAATAAATGAGAGCTTTTCAGAGAACGTTATTCTGGGTTGACAGTTTTGTTCTCTTAAGATTTGGACTATGCCTCTCCATTCTCTCTTAGACTGTAGGGTATCTGATGAGAATCAGCTGGGAATCTAATTGAATATCCTCTGAAAGTAAGGTGTTTATTTCATGCAAATTTTAGAATCTTTTCTTTTTGTTTTACTGTGGAAAGTTTGACTACAATGTGTCATGCTGAAGATCATTTCTGTTCATTCTATTAGGAGTTCTATGTGCTTCCTGTACTTGAACCTCCCTTTGTTTTTCCACATGGGAAGTTTTCTGTAATTATTTCATGAGTGTCACTCAACTTTTT
This sequence comes from Oryctolagus cuniculus, assembly GCF_051225735.1. Lineage (NCBI taxonomy): Eukaryota > Metazoa > Chordata > Mammalia > Lagomorpha > Leporidae > Oryctolagus > Oryctolagus cuniculus. Next base: position 157,485,222 of record NC_142872.1, on the reverse strand, counting down.
AGGCAATTTGCAATCCTATGTAGCCCTCTGTCATGTGGATTTTCATAGAAAGTACTCTTCCTCTCTCTCACTTTTTTGTGGAAAGACTTATTCCTTTCTTTATTTGGAAGGCAGAGTTACAGAGAAAAAGAGAGAATCAGAGAGAGAGAGGGTCAGAGAGAGTCAGAGATACACACACACACACACACACACACACTGAGAGAGAGAGATGTCTTCCATCTGTAGGTTCATCCCCTACGACCACATTAGCCAATCCTGGGTCAGGCTGAAACCAGAAGCCTGGGATGCAATCTGGAATTGGGCCATCTTCCATTGCTTTCCCAGGCACGTTTACAGGGAGTTAGATCACAAGTGGAGGTGGAGCATCTAGGACTGCAACTGACACTCATATGGGAAGCCGGTCTTGCTGGTGGCAACTTAAGCCACTGTGACATAATGCTGGTCCTATCACTTTTTTTCACTTAGAAATTTCTTTTGAAGAGGAAATGTGCTTAATTTTGATGAAGTCCAGTTAATCAAATTATTCTGTTCTGCTCATTTTTTGTTCCTTCTTTTTTAATTACGTAATTTTTGCTTATTATTGGGTCAAAATATTTTTCTCCCATATTTTATTCTAGAACCTTTGCAGTTTTCACCCTTATATTTAGATCAATGACTCATTTCAAGGTAGTTTCTACATGTAGTGTGATGTAAAAGTAAAGGTTCAATTTGCTTCCTTTTTATAAATGAATATTCAATCATTCTAATGTGCTTTGTTAAGTAGATTATCCCATCTCCAACAATTACCTCAGACAGTCTATCAACAGTCAATTGACCATGTTTATATGGGTTTACATCTGCATTCTCTTCTGTGTGTTTATGGTTCTGACAGTGCCATGTTGCTGAGGGCAGTTATTGTTTGTTTTTAAAGATTTATTTTATATATTGGAAAGGCAGAGCTACAGAGAAAGAGAAGGGGAGGGGGCAGATCCTCCATCATCTGTTTCATGCCCTAAATATCTGCAATAACTTGAGGTGGGCCAGGCCAAAGCCATTAGCCAGCAGCTTCTTCTGGTTCTCCCATGTGACTGCAGAGACCCAAGGACATGGCTATCCTCGGCTGTCCTCTCAGGCACACTACAGAGAGCTATATCAGAAGTGGAGCAGCTGGGACCTGAATGAGCACTCACATGGGATGCCAGCACTGTGGGCAGTGGCTTAAAACACCAGGCTACAATCTTGGCCCTGGAGTGGTTTTAACAGCAAGAAGAACAGGGTTTCACTCTCACACATAGCTCTCTGCATAGGACTGCAATTAACTTCAACATGCTGTCAACATTTCAGACAATCACTTTCTAGAGCTAAGGCAGAGTAGTGTCTTTTTACAATGATCTTTCTCACATTTCTCACAGGTTTTACCTTGCAATTCTGTTGGAAAACATTGAAAGGGGGTTGGGGAAAGCAAGTCTAAGAAAATTAAAAAGGTACAAAAGAATATTTGCAGGTATAGTATCAAAATGTGGTAGCTATTTTTTCCCATCCTGAGATGCTTGGTTGGCTTCTCTTTCTAGTAGCTTTTGATCAAGAGATCATACATATTGAAGCCACTCAACAAAAACTTACTAAATGAAGAAATAATTGATCAATTGTTCTTCCTGTTTTCTCAAGATATCATAAATACTGCCTTTTCTCATGAGGCCAGCCATGTTTCTTGACATGTTTCTTCCTCAAAATAGTGACAGTAATTTAATTCAGTTGATTTTAAAAAGTCGAGTAGAATATTTTTTTTTTTTTTTAATTTTTGACAGGCAGAGTGGACAGTGAGAGAGAGAGACAGAGAGAGAAAGGTCTTCCTTTTGCCGTTGGTTCACCCTCCAATGGCCGCCGCTGCAGCCGGCGCACCGCACTGATCCGATGGCAGGAGCCAGGATCCAGGTGCTTTTCCTGGTCTCCCATGGGGTGCAGGGCCCAAGCACCTGGGCCATCCTCCACTGCACTCCCTGGCCATAGCAGAGAGCTGGCCTGGAAGAGGGGCAACCGGGACAGAATCCGGCGCCCCGACCGGGACTAGAACCCGGTGTACCGGCGCCGCAAGGTGGAGGATTAGCCTATTGAGCCACGGCGCCGGCCGAGTAGAATATTATATAACATAACTAAGAATATATTTAAATGAAAACTTTAAATCAACAGCTATTTGATTATTTGAATATGAGAATGTCAAAACCAAAATGGAAATTAGGAAAAGAATAGTCACTTTCATTCATTTATGGAGATAGATACAATGAAAACAATAGCTGTAGAAACACTCTAAACACTTTGATTTGCAATAAAAATAATAAGGCAAGTGATTCCTTCTTATATTCACTAAGAAATTTGTAGTTTAAAAAGGAATTGCAAGTCTACAATTTTATGGATCTTAATGAAAATAGAGTACAAATGTATTATTTTTCCATTTTTCTGGCAATAATAAAAGTTCATGTTATAGGATGTTTACCTTGTGCAATGCATTTTTCTAATAATTATAGGTGAATTAACACACCTTGCAATTGCAGAAGATAATCACTTAGTTTCAGTTTTTAAAATGAAGAAAATAAGGTGTAGAAAAATTAAGTAACTCCACTTTTACAAAAAAAAAAAATGACCTAAATGAAAGATCTCCGCGAGTGAGATCCCAGTGGAAAGAACAGGTCATCAAAGAAGGAGGTACCTTTCTTTGAAGGGAGGAGTGAACTTCCACTTTGACCACGACCTTATCTAAATATGATCAGAGTCAGTGAACTCAAAAGGCTTCCATAGCCTTGGCAACTCATGACAAGAGCCTAGGGTGATTACTGATGCCATAAACAAGAGTGTCAATTTGTCAAGTCAACAGGAGTCACTGTGCACTTACCCCTCATGTAGGATCTCTGTCCTTAATGTGCTGTTCCTTGTGAATTAATGCTATAACTAGTACTCAAACAGTATTTTTCACTTTGTGTTTCTATGTGGGTGCAAACTGATGAAATCTTTACTTAATATATGCTAAACTGATCTTCTGTATATAAAGAGAATTGAAAGTGAATCTTGATGTGAATGGAAGGGGAGAGGGAGCGGGAAAGGGAAGGGTTGCGGGTGGGAGGGAAGTTGTAGGGGGGAAGCCATTGTAATCCATAAGCTGTACTTTGGAAATTTATATTCATTAAATAAACGTTAAAAAATTAAAAAAAGAAAAATTAAGTAACTCACCATAGTCACCTAGTTAATGAAGACTAGTAACAAATTCAAATCTATTCAGTCTCTATTTAAGGGGCTAATATAGAAGGCTGTGTTAAAAACACTGCTGAGCAACTCTTTGGAAGGAAAAAACAGAAACCTGCTAAAGAATTAGCAACATTCTCTTGGCTACCTTGTAGCCAACCAAAGATTTTCAACTCCAGTTGTCAGACTGCAGCATACCTATGCCTTCCACCTCACCAAGGAGAGAATGAGCTTCAGTGGATGTGGGATAGGATGAAGTGATTCGTCTTACTAAGTTTTTTTTTTGCAGATATCCAGGAATTTGAATCAAAAATCCAGTATTATCTTTAATTTCTAAGATAATATTCTTAGGGTAACTATTTACTCAGTTTTTGTAATACTGTAGCACACTCTGGGATCAGTAGCTAAATTTGCTAAATAGAACAGATATGCCATTTGTTTGTAGTGCTATTCTTGGCTAAAGCATGACCTGGAACTCTGGCACCATTGGGGGTTCTGAGAGAGTTTCACTGAGCATCTTCATTTCATTACCTTCCTCACCCATGCAGCAAGGACACTGTCTCGGAAATAGAAAAGTGATGCCTGGGTCTCAGAGAAAATGAATTCACACTGTGCTGCACAGAATATGGCTAAGGAAACAGTTTTATTTTTATTTTTTTTAATTACAGAGTCAGTCATGTGCACAGAGAGAGAGAGAGAGAGAGAGGGAGGGAGGGAGAGAGAGTACTCCCATCTGCTGGTTCATGTAAATGTCTACAACAGACCACAGCCAAGAGCAGAGAATTCAATCCACACCTGCCAAGTGGGTGGGAGGAATACAGTTACTTGAGCCATTACCTATGCCTCCTAAGATCTGCATGAGCAGGAAACTGGAGTCAGGGTAGAAAGCAGGCATCAAACACAGGTTTTCTAATAGGGATGTAGTAATCCTCATCAGTGTCTTAGATGATAGGCTAAATGCCTACCTTTCAGGAACTGTCCTGATATTAGGTTTGTCTTTTAGAGGTTCTTACTTATCCACAGTCAGATTTGGTCTAGGAATCTTGTTTTCCAAATAAGTCAGAAGAAAATTATCATAATAATAAATAACATAACTAAATAGTAACTGCCATGTCTGTGTTCCTAAGTTATGTGCTATTCCTCGGATGAATGTCTTACATTCATCTCTGAGAAACCAGATCCTAGTATTATCCCTGGTGAGTGTAAATCCCCACTGAATATTTGATGATAGGTGGAGATGATCAGGATACAGCGTCTGAGCGACTTTATGTAGTTAGGTTGTTGGTTTAGGTATTAGGTTATTGGTTCAGTGGGGTGGGTGGAATTACCCCTTTTTTATATATGAATTAATCTCAGCAAGGTGGTCTGATACAAACCCATACAACTCCATGGAGTTAGCACTGAAAGAAAAAGCAAGAATGGACAAGAATACAGGGAGAAAGAAGTCAAAAAAGAAAGGGGAGGCCGGCGCCGCGGCTCACTAGGCTAATCCTCCGCCTAGCGGCGCCGGCACACCGGGTTCTAGTCCCGGTCGGGGCGCCGGATTCTGTCCCGGTTGCCCCTCTTCCAGGCCAGCCCTCTGCTGTGGCCAGGGAGTGCAGTGGAGGATGGCCCAGGTGCTTGGGCCCTGCACCCCATGGGAGACCAGGAAAAGCACCTGGCTCCTGGCTCCTGCCACCGGATCAGCGCGGTGCGCCGGCCGCAGCGCGCTGGCCGCGGCGGCCATTGGAGGGTGAACCAACGGCAAAGGAAGACCTTTCTCTCTGTCTCTCTCTCTCTCACTGTCCACTCTGCCTGTCCAAAAAAAAAAAAAAAAAAAAAAAAGAAAGGGGAATTGGGACATTTGTAGACACTTCTTTGGTCAATAACTACAGGTACATATCATTTGCTCTAGTCATTCTTCTAACTCAAGAAGACATATTAGTGATTCCTTATACTATTAGATAAAAACCAATATTTACAGGAAAAAGTAGTTTCCCTTTGACTTGAGCATAATTTCACTTCTGTGTACTAAACTGCAGATATTTGGCTCTGGTAAATTTCAGAATCATTTACTGACACAGAAACACACAAATACACACGCATAAAAAATTAACCAGCCTGGTGCCGCAGCTCACTAGGCTAATCCTCTGCCTGCAGCGCCAGAACCCCAGGTTCTAGTCCCGGTTGGGGTGCCGGATGCTGTCCCGGTTGCCCCTCTTCCAGTCCAGCTCTCTGCTGTGGCCTGGGAGGGCAGTGGAGGATGGTCCATGTGCCTGGGCCCTGCACCCCATGGGAGTCCAGGAGGAAGCACATGGCTCCTGGCTTCGAATTGGCACAGCGCGCCGGCTGTAATGGCCATTTGGGGGGTGAACCAACGGAGGGAAAACCTTTCTCTCTGTCTCTCTCTCTCACTGTCTAACTCTGCCTGTCAAAAAAAAAAAATCAACCAACTTACACTTGCTTCTTAAAATAGTGCACATAGTCTGCAATTGTCACTAAGTTATTGAAGTGGATTTTTTAGCAAAAGTTTCATTTTCATGTTGCAGGAATCTGTCTCCATTTGCATAATCCTTTGTTAATTTAGTATTTTTCATTCAATGTTCTGTGTCAGGCATGAATGAACATAATATTTACAAACAGGCATCAAGACAGCTAAGCCAACGATAGTTGTAAAGCCAATGTATGCTGTGATAGTGAAGTTTTAGAGAGAAGAGAGGTACCTAAGGAAATGAGAATTAAGGTAAGACCTGAAGTTTAAGTGGAAGGAAGCAAAATTTTGGCCAGGAAAATGAAAGTCTTTAAATCTGGGACCCCATAAGAGGAAGTGTTAAAGTTTTTGATGCACATTTTGGAGATGAATATGTTGAAGATGCCTCATAGCTGATTAGTTGTTTGAATTTGAAGAATGGACACTGAAAAACTCCTTTGAAGCGCTGTGCCTGTGAGATGGGTTAACCTACTGCAGAGTTTCAGTAGAGTGATGAAAATCACTATGTGTTTCCTGCCTGTAGGATTGGAAGAGTCTGACAACCTTCTTTCATTCTGTTCAGACTCTGTCTCTTCCAGTCCAAGTTTACAATATCCCTGTTGTGTACCATTCTTAAAAATCCTGTGAGCATGCCACGTCTGTCACTCATATTTTCCTGATTTAATAAGTGAGTATCCACAAGTCCTTCCTGAAGTCATCCTCTGCACCTGAATCTGCTAAAATGCTTTGGAGTCCATGAGTCACATTCCTAATCTCTTTAGATCCGGATTATGCAACTATACTTGTAGAGCATGGTTGTCCATCAGTGAATTTACTACTTTTAGCATCCTTTGAAATACAGACAAGCAGGAAGCTCCCAAGTCATCAAGTGCTGATTCTGTTTTGCTTAATGATCCTTCTGCAAATATCTCTTTCCCCTCAAATTTTACTCTAAGTAACAAGGAGAAACAAGGTCTAATTTTAAACGCATTGCTTGGGAATATCATCAGCTATTGTGCATTCCATTCTAAAATAGAACACAATTCAGTGAATTTTTATGCCACTTTATAACGAGGATTCTTTTCTCCAGTTTCTGATAATGTATTACTCATTCATTTCTACAGCCTCACCAAAAGCAGCTTTTACATTAATATTCCTACCAACATTCTGCTCTTTGCAATGTGTGCATTCTCTAAAGCAATAGGAACTTTCTCTGTGTTCTTTACTTTGCTTTGAATCCACCAGAATTACCTATTATCTCTACATTTCTACCAATCAGCTGTCTCTTCCTGGTAGTCTAAGCTTTTTCTCACGCCTCAAAATTCTTTCAAGTCTACCTATTACCCAGTTTCAAAGATATTTCCACATTTTTAGGTAATTGTAACAGCAGCATCTGACTTCTCAATGCCAAACTCACTGAGACTGACCTCTTCCTAGCACAAACTCTTCTCTGCAAGGCCTGTAGGTTTCTGCAGAAACTCATATATTGAAACTGCATTTTCAGTATTTAGGGGGAAAGAGTTCCCCCAACCAAATATCACTCTTTGATGCTGTTGCTCCCCCTGCCCCATTTATTCTGCCTGCTCTCCTTGAGTCTCAAGATTCTCACTCCCAGTTTTCTTCCTTAAGGGCTGGTAGGGGTGGTGGGATACGGGATCCAGCGTCACATACTTTCAACTGTAAGCCCCATCACCTCTGACTTTGGTGATGCTCTGGACCACACAATTCTAAATCCAAATGTGGTTTCTGGGGGTGATGGGGGCACCCTTACTTACTACTCTCTTGAGCCACCACACTGCAGCTTCCTCATCTCTTCTCCTGCAGTCATTGCTTCTCCATTCATCATGTTTCCAAAGCGTGGAAAAGTTTCTCATCCACTGACCCCCAAATTCTGTCTTTGCCTTTTTAGATTCATCAATCTTAAAAAATAAGCTGTTATCATTTTAAGAAGCTTCAAGGGAAGTGGAAATGGATTTATGTGGTTAATTCAGTATGTTGAACAGAAGCCAATAACTTCTAAAAATCATAAATACAGTATTGGCTTAATGGCACAAAAGATTTAAAGAAGAAAGTTTTCACTACCAGATAAAGTAAAATACTTATTTTAGCATGACAATTCTCACACAAGCCTTGTTGGAATTCTTGCAGATGAATATCCTTACAAATGATAAGAAAAAAGCCACCAAGGCCAAAGTACACTCAAGCTGATGCAACTAGGATTCACAGTCAAGTCTGACTAAAAGTTATTATCTTTATTTTCTACCATATTCGGGTTTGTGTTCTCTATTGGGTAAACAAAATAAGTGTTCGAGGCTCCTGCAAAGTTGGAGAGTGCACGCACTCAAGCACACACATAGTGTTAATTCTGGTCCTTTAGGAGCAGATATACCTAAATGTGCAGGGTGTTTGCTGGGTGCCACCCCAGTGAAAGAGAAAGGGAAGAGAATTGTAGCATGTGGGAAAGTTTCCAGACTGCAGCACAGATCTGAAACCCTTGAAAGAGAGAAGGAAGTGAAGTCTCAGATAGCAATGCAATTTCAAGAAAGAAATTTGCTGAGTTGAAGGAAGTGTTCAAAGCAAAGTCACTAACTTTAGGGGTCCCAATGAACCTGGATCAGTATCTCTGTGATGCTCAGTCACTGACTAAACTTGATATTTGTTAATAAACAGTGGTGGGTCTAGTCTAATTAAATACGATAGATATCTTAGGGACAAAACCTGGGGCCATACACTATCTGTGCTCCTTGGATCAGGAGATCTGAGGGTCACATTTTAATGACTATCTGATACAACAATTTTTAAAAACTAGATATCTGAAGTTTTGTGTGAAAATCCAGATAATAATCATGAAAAAATAAAAGCAATATTTTCATCTTTCTTACATCTTTTTATACTCTGATTTTTTTTTCACTTACATAATGCTAGAGTGAACTCCATAGTTTCTTTAGCTCTTAAAATCTCTTTTGGAACAAGACTGCACTGTGGGCAACAAAAGTCACTTTGCTCTCTTTCTTCTGTGATTTTGTCGCATGTCTGTTGACAGTATTTCTTTGCCAATAATAGTGTCCAGTATTAGGGTATTTATATCATCTCATTAACATATGTAAAGGCAACATAAATATGATGAATTATGTAGGGTCGACTTAATATTCTGATATCTGACTATGCTTAGTTTGATAACTGGAAGGGAAAAAATTATAGCTTTTGATGAAAAGATATGAGAAAACTATAGCTTATCAGGCAGAACAAAATAAAGAGGATAAATATTTTTTATCTCTAAGAGGGAACTTTTTGGCGTTTTCATGTCTTTGACAATGAGAAGAAAAATTAGAATTACACATATTCCGTATGTGACCTCTGAATTAAATTATCTGAAATTGCAGTTAAGACTCATTTACTCCAGGGACAGGCTGCCTCTCTGACTGCGTCTATTCTCTGCCTCTGTCGCACTGGACTTCCAGTGAGGAGGGACATCTGGCGTACTGCAAAGCAGCACATATTTTTAGCCAGTGAAGAGCGGCAGTTGTGGAATTTTTCAAAATCTCTGCTTCACATAACACAAGGAGATGTGTCAGTCTCCCCATAGCCTGCTTTCTTCTGCCAGTGAAACACTGTTTATAAACTCAAGTCCGGAATTCTCTCTTGGAGGACAATTTGGACAACGCTGCCAGAAATGAGGTCCTGAGGGAAATATCTGGATTGACAGAGTAATTTACTTGGTCTAAATATTCCCTTTTATGTTGCTGTGCATAGAAGAGGTGACACAAAGCACCTCTTTAATAATTCAGAGAGAATATGTCATTTCTTTTTGATGTTGATCACTTGTTCTGCCATTTATTTGTTTATTTGTCCATCTCCCTAACTGGACTGTTGGTGCCTTGAGGCCAAGAACTGTGTTTTATTCATCATGCACTCACTGCACTAAGCACAGTGCTAGATGGAGACCGACTCCACAGGACTATCTCAGCCTTTATGTTCTTTACATTTATAATTGTAGAGAAAACATTAAATATGTATCCAATCAGTTACTTCTTGAAATTGTTGAGTATGCTACAAAGGAGAAGTCAAGGGCACTATGACGAAGTATAGCAGACTAACAAAACAATATAGGCTGGCGCCGTGGCTCACTAGGCTAATCCTCCACCTGCGGCGCTGGCACACCGGGTTCTAGTCCCGGTCGGGGTGCCAGATTCTGTCCCAGTTGCTCCTCTTCCAGTCCAGCTCTCTGCTGTGGCCCAGGAAGGCAGTGGAAGATGGCCCAAGTGCTTGGGCCCTGCACCCCATGGGAGACCAGGAGAAGTGCCTGGCTCCCGGCCTCAGATCGGCGCAGCATGCTGGCCGTAGCAGCCATTTGGGGGGTGAACCAATGGAGGGAAGACCTTTCTCTCTGTCTCTCTCTCTCACTGTCTAACTCTGCCTGTTCAAAAGAAAAAAACAATATTGAGTAGGAAGTAGCTAGGGGTCCTTGAGGAAAATTATGTGAATTGATTGTTGACGAATAAATGAGAACTAGTTAAGTGAAAAGAAAGACAAAAATCATTGTAAGGCTTTTGGATAGAGAGAAACTTCAGATTAGCCACTCACCTAGCATTTCATTAAAAGTTTAAAAAATTGAAAATGTCTGGATTGAGGCATAACTCATGCTGTCACAGTCAAAGCCTTTTTCTGCTGAAATCTCACACAGGATGTATTTGCTGGTTTGCCTGTTGGTTTATTTGTTTTAAGGAATTAATTTAAGATAGTGAGTATGACTACTTATGATTCACATTATATATTTCTTCCTTGACTGTTCCCTTGAGTATAGCCAAACTGAAACATCCACTGCCTGGTGCAAGGGGAAATGCATTCCTTTTATTGAGAGAAGGCAGGGACTTTCCCCTGTTTAGTGTCATTACAATGTATGTCTCCCCTCAGTATTCATTAACCATTGTTATACACTTTGTTGTCCATATCCTTGCCTTCCACATCCCCACAACCCCAGATTCAACCAACAGAACATAGAAAATACTTTAATTACATCTTTACTGAGCATAGACATATTTTTCTTGTCGTTATTCCTTAACAATACCGTATTATAACTCATTACATAACATTTACATATTTGATATATCCTAAGCAATCTAGAGATGACAAAGTATACATGAGGTTGTGTGTAGGTTACATGCAAATATAATGTCATTTTAATAAGCTATTTGTACATTCTCAGCTTTTGATATGCAAGGAAAGTCCTGGAAGCAATCCCCCAAAGACACGAAGGGACAATTGTATATGCATTGCTGCATTCAAGTGACTTCTATATCTTAGGTACAGATAGTGGAAAGTGTAGGTAACATTGGCCATTCACCTGCTGGGAGAAGTGTGAAAATAATTGTGTTGGTTATTTAAGATGTAAAGTATATGATTAACCTGATATGTCGGATATGTGGTCCCTTTGTGTGAGACCCTCAGCTATTGGGCTAGAAGAGTGATGGCACCTCTTGACATGAAACACCAGAGACAGGCCTGCCCAATCAGTATGTCTGTTTATTAGCAATCAGACACAGACTTATAGCGCAAGAGGGGAAGAAAATCCTAGGGTAGTAATAGCAATTCTATAGGGCAGAAGGGGCAGCGTGCCAAAAGACCCCTAACCAATTGACTTATAGTTCACGTAGGCCACGTAGGCCTCTGGGCTCCTTTGTACAATCAGCCTACATCTGGAACGTGGGAGTTGCTTAGTGGCTCTCTGTTTATCAACCCTGAAGGCACAGCCACAAGGCTTCCAACAGGTAAGGTAGATGGGCGAAATGGGCCTGCCAGCAGCCAGGCTCTGGGGCCCCTCCCAACCTCCTGCATGAGCTGGGCAGCCAGTCCCATGGGATCACCCACACTGATGTACTTCAGGTAAGAGAAAAATGCTCAGAACTAGAACTCTGGGTGGCTTGGTAGCTGAAAGGACAGAGGTGAGTCAAAATGTTCTCTAGCCTTAATTTCCTCGTCAATAAGGAGACATACCATGTGCATGCTTGGGACATCCAATGGAGTAACAGATAAACTGTTTTAGAAATTGTCTTGGAGAAATGTAAATTCTACAGGAGTACAAATTATTCTTGACCGTAAAGGCAAAATGTAATTATGGTTGTATTCAAGGGTGTTAAAGACAAGTATAGAATTTATTCAAACATTAACTTATAGGGTAAGCATTGTTGCATTGTTGGTTAAGCCACTGCTATGGACACTGAGATCCCATATGATCCGATTCACTTCCAATCCTGCTTCCTAAACTGAACATGAAAAAATGGTGAAAGATGGCCCACGTGATTTTGGCCTCTTAACACTCACGTGGGAGACCCAGATGGAATTCCTGGCTTCATCCTGTCCCAGCACTGGCCATTCTGGCCATTTGGGGAGTAAACTAGCAGATGGAAGTTCTCTCTCTCTCTCTCTCTCTATATATATATATATATCTTTCTCTCTTCCCCTCTCAGTCCCTCTCTCTGTAACTTCCCTTCAAATAAATAAATCTTTAAAAAATTAACTTACTTAGTTTTCAAAATCTTATGAGTTATATATTCACAGCCCACTCTTACATACAAGTAAACTAGCACTCAGAATTTAAGGTACGTGGCCGAGTCATGTGGATCGTAGAACTCAAGCTGATCAGATCTGCTTGAACTCAGGCCTTGACAAGCTCATTTCCTTCAGTCTCTTTAATTTTCAAAATGTCTGATGAAATTATGGTTTAGATTTGCAGTTAATTTAAGGTTCCTTTTCTCCCAAGAATATCAGCTCATGTTCTTTGTGCCCTGATATTTCCAAGGAGCAGTAAATATATTGATTCATCAGGTAGATGCATGTACACTTCAGTATTGGCTTATTGACGTGACAAGGGATCTACTTGCATCTGAATTTCTTCAGTGCCTTCCAAAGGGCTAAGCTTATTCAGCAGCACCAGATGGCAGTAAGAACAAGGCTCATTTCCACATCTGGTTAGAAATCTGCCAGGCCTTGGTAGGACAGAAATCGGTTCTTGCATCAGAAGGACCTCTGCTTGAGCTCAAATCCACAGTATCCCAAGTGGAATATAGGAGGACTTGTAGCAGAGTTTAATCTCACAGAGCTTGGCTTCTCCATCTGTAAGGTATTCATCTTTAAATAAATCCTCTGTGTGTGTGTGTGTGTGTGTGTAAATCTAATGTGATACCACATGGATGGAGTTGTTCTTAATGTTTATAACCTGAGAAATCATGTCCCACAGCATATCAGCTCAGGAAGTTGTTATCAGAAAGCTCATGTTCTGTTTAAAGAAAAATTCCATCCATTTATCTTAGGACAAGTAGGGCACTTTTATAGCCCTTGACCGTTACTGAGAGATTAATTCTGTTAGATACTGATTATTTCAAATCCATGGGTCTGAGATTCTCATTCACTAGATTCCAGTAAGTGGTTACTGTCCTGGGCTATTTTTCATCTTTCTGAATACTTCTCATCTTGGGGAAATTGTTCACTTACCGCAAAAAAAAAAAAAACTGTCTTGTGTTTTAGAGGAGATACATGATTGATACTACATTCCTTCCCTAAAATCCCATGGAAAATAATCCATCCAAAGCCTCTGCTTGTAGAAGTTTGTCTTGAAAATATCCCCATCTGCTGATACTCTGCTCTCAGAATGGAACCAGAACCTGAGAATCTCATAAGTTTCACTTGTGTCTGCTTCTGTCTGCTGACACAAAGAGAGGAAAAATTATCTGTTCTGTTAGGCCAACTCAGTAGCCACGGAACAGATAAAAGGTGATCAGGTATCTGCTTTGGAAAGATGATCTGACCTCAACATAGCCAGAGTAGAGGGAAGGTGACTTAGGTGGGAAGGGCTTAGGGCCCTAGCTCCAGTTCTTCTCCCTACCTTCTTCTCAGATGCCTAGGCTGTTTTCTACAGTGTCATACATTTTGCTACCTTTGAGCTTTTCATGCTTGATTGAGCACTAAACGCAGGAACTAGAATTTAACTAGCTGTTAAATAGATGTTGCAGAAAGGGCTTGACTTTTTCCATTTATGTGTCTCTTTCCATTTCTCTTTGGAATTTCAAATCTCTGTTTCTGTCTCTCTCAAATCTACCACCATTTTTCAGTAAGTCAAGCCTTTTCTACCTCTCTTTATCCTATTGATTTTGCCTTAGTTTTTCTCTTTCCAAATCCACGGTCACCACCCTGGCTTGATGAAGTTTTCCGTATGTCTCCTGTAGGCTAAAATATCTGGCCTACTCTTTAGAAGACTCCAGGTTCAGAACAGTTAGCCTTCTTTAGGAAGATCTTATTGGAAAACACATGGAAAATATCACCAGAAGAAAGTGTTGGAATTTGAATTCTTTTGGGGGGCTGTGGCAGCTAACTTATTACCACTCAGTCTGCCAATGTCTCCCAGACAGAGCACATGTTTGGAAGATAAGCCTGTCTGACATATGTCAGCTGAAATGACTCATGCCAAGAAATGATTGACATATTATCCTCATTTTGCAGATATATTGAAAAGAAGAAGTCAGGATTATGAAAAGACATATAGCTTTGAAGGAGAATCAATTTTGGATGATATAGGCATGCAAATTCAATTAAGAATGCCATAATTTAATCATCAGTGAAACCCAAATTATAAATGTTCTACGTGTCAAGCTCTACTAGGTACAGTGGAAACACTGATGAATAGCATGCCCTGGCCAACAGATGTCCTTCCAGCATGCCAGTAGACAAGCTTGTTGGGAAAATCAGCATTTCTAACATACTGTAATAAGTTCCATCCAAGAAGAGGGACTGGTTTTACACCAGAGTACACCTAGATTCATCTCATTACACACCAGATACAAACCCTTTAAAACCCTCAGGTCATTGTCTTCAAAGGAAATTGTTAGGTGGCATAGTCTCCCTTCCCAGACTTCTAGTAAATTCCTGAAACTGAGGGTAAGCCTTCTTGCCATGAAGTCATTTTCAGAAATTTAACACGCAGAAAACACTCTGTGACACCTTCTTAAGCACTACCTGAGCAGACTGCTTGAGGTTCTTGGAGACTCAGAATTTCTGGGTGGCCTAAGTCTGCCTTCATTGCTTTATTTTTCCTCCAAGTGGTCTAAGAGCTGTCGTTTGTGCTGTTTTGGTGCATAGCCTTCCAACATCCGATGTCTCATCACATGCACAAAATCTTTGACGTATTCCTTCTTGTGCTCAATTTCAGGGAAAAAACCTCTTTTGTTTCCATCAGTAGGTACTGGTCTCCCTGTCCTGTCCCCTGTGTTGTGCCCCAGTGTCCTTGGAGCAGGGAAAATTTATTTGTTATTTTGCTTCCTTCCCCCTTGCCCCATCCCTTTTCCCTTCTCTTTCTTTCTTTGCAGATCCTCTAAGGAGGAGCACTGGATATCCACAGAGATTCTAAGACCCTCTTGAGGGTCCAACTCCTTGTTCAAATGTTCCTGTTTTGCATTCTTTCCACATTACTTTATGGTTTGCTTGTAATACTGTGGATCTATTATGTTCATCAAAACAAAGAGTTGGTAGGTAACCAATGAAACAACGAGAAACTCAAATTTAGAGAAATTTAAAAAGTTTTCAGGAAAGCTTTAAATATCTTAAACATTTTTTCAGTTATGATAATTAACTTAAAAAGTTAAACTCAGCACAGTTTTTTGGGGGAGGAGCTAAAAATTGGATGCCACTTCCACTGGAAAATAACTCGTCCCTTAGCTGTTATTGGGCACTATAGCAATAGTTTCCAAAGACTATTAAAGTAGCTGGTCGTTTTGCTCAGTTGAAGTTTTACTGGGGAGCTGTCAGTGCAGCACAGAGGAAAGCTACGATTATATGCTAACGTTGAGGCAGATGACCTCAGCCCTCTGCATTTTGAGCTCCATGCATCCATCCCCCAAATGTGCCAATCAGAATCTGCTAAGAGGTCCACTGACCAAGAAGTCAGTCCAGTCTTGTTATTTTTCTGATGAAGATGCTGAAATTCAGAGAAACACAGTGGTTCCTTATGTGTTTAAAAGATGTCCAAGAGCCAGGACATCAAGTCATAAATCTTGTCCAATGCAGTGCTAAGAAACATGAAGCGTTATCCAAACTACTTCGAGAGTCACCCCTGACCTTTTTCTTACTCCCACTTGGTTGTAGTCTTCAAACTGACAAGGTTCATTGGGATAAATGGTCAGATCGATCTAGGAACACTCTAAAGCCATGACTTTGAAAGGAGCAGATTTTCTTGCTGCTTTTGTTATCTTCTTAAGGAAGAGATGATGAGCTGTGGTGATGTCCAACCATATGTTCATGACCTTATTGGAGCTTGATCAATGAGATGAATCTTTTTCTTCATTACATTGGAAATGTAGTTTCTAACAGAGACAAGTATTTCCAATGTTACATATTTTTAATGCTTTGTTGAAATAGGCATAACTTATCTTTTCAGAAGGGCCATCTGGAGCTTAGTGAGTGAGATTTAATTAAGAATAATTGGCAATAGTCACAGTCTGGCAATTCAATTTTCCTTCCTTGTCTTTTCCGTCCCTTTCTCTCTTTTTCTTTCCTTCCTTCTCCCTCTCCCTCCATTCTTTCCTTCTCTCCTTCTTCAAGAAAGCCCATACTGAAAAACTTGATGCAGGTTCTATAGGACATGCAAATTTCTGGAATGGGTAGCCTATTCAGTGATTCCCAACCTCTTACGGGCATGCAGTGCTGCCATTTTATCCACTCTTTCGTTTCCTCCATCATTGTGATGGAGGGTAGAAAAACCAAAAGCACATTGAGTGTCTACACAAAGGAAGCATAGTAGTCTCTACAAATCAAGATCTACTTGCTTATTTGCTCCCTAAGTTCAAAGTCATGTATTATAGTGCCTTCTGACTGATGTCCCATGGCCAACTTGTGTGTCATAAGTGTCTGATAGTTAGCTACAAGATGTGTCTCCTCAGCATTGGGAAAAGGGAGATCTCTTTGGGTTGTGGTATCTGACAGATGAAGATTTTCAGAGCACAACACCTTTATCTGCTTATCCCAGGTGCCATACAAATGTTAACATATTCTGCATGTACCATGATGAGACAGATTGAGAAACTTGAGGAAAGCCAAAAGAAATCAGCTAGCAAGCAGTGGATTGTGCTCTGCCCACCCTATGTTGTCTTTTCTGTCCAAAGTCTGACTCCTTCTCTTCCAACTACCTGTTCAGACCTCTCCTTCCCTTTTGTATTCCACAGACCTGCTTTCCTTCTTTGTCTCCCACTTCATTGCCAATTTTCAAACTTCAAACTCTTGGATTTCATCCTATTCTATCAATCTCTGAAGGCAAGGTGTAGGGATCAACTCTTCGGTTTATCTTCCTCCTTGACCTCTTCCACACGGCATCTTTCCCTGTTCAAGTCTTCACTCTCTGTTGTCCAGATAGTTACACAACTTCTCTGTTTCTTACCTCTGCTATTCACCCTCAGCATCCTGCCAGTTACTTCTCTAAAAGATAGTACTTCCTTCTACAGAAGCCTCCCAAACTCCAGGTAATTTACTTTACATAAATTTCAAGATTTTAAGTATGGTAATTAGGACTCTCTATGATCCTGTCTCAATCCAGTATTTTAGTTCCTCTTTTTTCTTTGATGGATCTGAATTCTAAAAAGTTTATTGTTCTTCAGTTTGGCTTTCAGTTCCTTTTCTCTGTTTATACACTCACTTGTAATCCTATTTCTCTTTTCCAAAGAGTGAAGATTATTTCGTCTTAAGTCAAACGCTGCCTTCTCTGTTGACTCTTCTGTGACTATTAGTTTAAAAAAAAAAAGTTCATTTCACACATCCACACCATTTGAATGTTACCTTCAATTAGCATTTACCTTTCCCCCTCTTTTGTATTTATCTAGATTGTAAAAATACTATTTATGCTATTAAGTTATGCATTCTTTCAGTACACTGTCTTACATGGTTTTATGTCCTTACAAGGACATCTGTGATGTCTTACAATGGCCAGGTGTTCAGGGCTTATTGATTGAATGGACCCAATTTTAATGAATGAGGTATTCTGTGTATGAGACTTGTTACTGTTGAATTTGGGGCACGATAAGTGTAGTAGCTGAGTATATGTCTCTGGGTTCTCAGGATGACATGATGGCTAAGAACATTAGCTCCAAAGAGTTGGCCTGATTTTAGATTTCAGCTTTGCCACTTTCTACCCTTGTACCTTTGGAAAATTTATTAAATTCTATGTGCTTCAATTTCTGCAACTGTGGAATGAAGATCATTCATTTATTTATTCAGCAAATATGTGCCTAATAGTGGCTAGGGGTACAAAAGACCACCCTCTTGCCTTAATGAAGCTTCCACTATTTTGAGGAAGACAGACAATAAAGGAGTGTATAATATAATGCCAGGTGTTTATATATATATATATATATATATATATATGTGTGTGTGTGTGTGTGTGTGTATATATATATATATATATTTCAAAGTCAAAATATAGTAAGGTAAGGGAATACGGGAGCGTGAAATACTGTTTTAATCCTAGTGTCTAAAGAAGGCACCTCAGACACCTAAATGGCATAGATTTGAGCCACGTGAAGATTGGGGAGAAAAACATTTTAAGAAAAGAGAGCTGATTGTTGACAGCACTGATGTTATACTCGTTGGTGCTGAGAATTTTGAAAATTAAATGAGTTAATAAATAGTTTGAAATGTTGGCTGTTAGTATCTGGAATGGTTTTTAAACACATCATAGCATCTTTAAAATATGTATTAAATATACGCATTATTAATTAAGAAGAAAAGTAACATGCTAATATTTGTGAGGTTCTAAGTCAAGCCTCTGTTTTCTAACATATTCTAAAAGGTTAGACTAGCCATATGCTATGGTTCAATACTTGAGAGCTGTACTTTTCAGGGGTCATGTCTTGACTACTTATGAAGGATCTTCAAAAATTTATGGAGAGCCCATATTAAGAAAACAAACTGCATGGGATTCAAAAACATTTTGGAGCATTTTTTAAAATAAACTTTTGATGAACTTTCATGTTTAGTGTGTGGCCCTGAGGAAGAAATTTAATCTATTGTTACCCAATTTCCTCATTTATGAACTAGAGGTAATAATATTATCTGTATCTTCTTTGTGGAGCTGTTGTAAGGATGAAACAAATTAATTTATATGAAGCCCTTACAAAAGTGCGTGCCACCTGTAAGCCCTCTCTATTGGTTTTGCAACCATTATTTTATAGGAGAGGATACCATAGACCACATGAGTTAAGAAATTAGTCCAAGTCAACCCAGCTAATGAATAGGGGCAAAGAAATGCAAAGCCAGGTCCTTCTGATTACACAATCCATGTGATTTCCTAAACACACTGCCAGTGGCATAGGAATCGGGGCAATGAAGAACCACACAGTATCATGAGCTTCTTCTTCCTCCCTCTCCCTGGACGATGACCCTGATTATAGAATCTCAAGAATAACACCTTCTCAGTAGCATTTTTCCCAGCTGGATTTCTGAATTAGCCTTGCTCTTTTAAAATAATGCAACACACACATCATGAGTGGAGTCTTCAGTGGGAGGCTATGTTCAGCTCATAAAATTAGCAAATCCTTCAGGACAAGTGTTATTAATTCCCATCCTCAGTAAAGTGTGATTTTCACGTGGAATATTCTTTTTATTAGCTCTAAATATCCCCCACATTTATTGTTTGGTTGTCACAGGATTTAACTTTCACACTTGGAACCACACCCACCCACCTGCATACCAGGGCCTTAGCAAAGGGTTTTGTACTAAATTCTTTAACTCTAACATATGTTACTTAACTATTCCAAACGACTTTGGCCTTTAAGTTGCAGTTTCACTGTGCTGTTTTGTCTCTGCAGATGGCAAACAGACCATTCTTTCTCCATCTGGAGCTGGCATTGTGGCTATTCCTGGCTTGAAAGTTCAATTAAGGGGTAACAAAACTTTGATTTCTGTCAATCATTATCATTCTTACCCTTCCTCTGTGTTTTCTCTTAATTTACTCATTTTCTGCTGTGCCTTGGTTCACACATGCCAATTTCCAATGTCCTTGGGTCTGGGATCTGTGTTATCCTGGAGCAGCAGCTTTCTGGTAATAATTCCCTACCAACAGACCAAAGGAAAGGCAGGGAAGGAGAAAGAGAGGAGAGAGACATATAAGGACAATTATTTGAGAAAACAAATATCTCATGATAACATATTTTGTTTGTTCCAAATTGGTTTGGAGTTAGTTTACTCATTAAAATGCCAAAAAACAAGTGGAACAACATAAATCTGAACACTAAGTTTGCATATTTGCAAACACACTAGAATGTGTTCTGGCTGTGAGGGCACACACTTCCCGCCTACTCATTACAATATAATTTGTCCCAGAAAATTATCCTTTTATAAGCGCATCAGCAAATGAGCTGATAAGGATCTGTGGAAAGGATTGGATGCTAGAATGAGGAAGCTATAAAGGAATATCGAGATGGTCTAAACTGAGACCCTCGTTTCACAATTGACAACCCAAACATTTAATTATTTGCCCCAAATCTCAGCAGCTATGATGTGATGTTCCCATGGCTAAAACCCAGCCTGTGACCTAAATTGTGCTGGGTAGGTACATTTAAATTAAGCTATGTGATAAACAGAATTTTTATTTTTTCAAGAATGGGGAGCTAGTACATAAGTTAAGAAAAATAAGACCCAAGCGACCTCAGGGGCAGAATGGATGAAGACATTGTCTTCTGTTGTGAACCAGAAGCTTCTCAATGTGCTCCATGAGGTTGTGGCACTCTGTGAACACACCTCAGAGAAGAGAGGAATGAGCAGGAGGGTCTTATTGGCTGCAGCTCTAGCAAATCTCCCCTGCATCTGACCAGCACCTACTATTAAATTGGAGCTCTGATTTTATCATCCATACTGTCTTTTTATGATTTTACTTCATTAAACATATGCATCAACTAACGAATATTCAGAGGAGCTGACTGAGTTCAACTTGCCTGTGTGTAGAGAAGCAGAGAAATTATGTGATTTTCTCAAAGTCATTAATTGAGTTCATGGCAGTGCATTAACTAGACCCTATGTCTCCAAAATCCCATCCAGTAAATTTTCACTCAGAGTGCTTCAAAAGAACATTTGACGGGAGCACAAGAGTAGAGAAAGATGGGGACACTGAATCTTAGAGTTTGCCTTCTCTGGTCCAGTGTCAGCGGCACAGTATACCAGGCATGGCAGTCAAGGAAATGTAGCCACATTTTAACCTGTTAAAAAAGCACTGCATGTAAGTGAAATAAGCCAGTCCCAGAGGGACAAATATCACATGTTCTCCCTGATTGGTGACAACTTGTTGAAATCAAATGGATACTATGAGAAACAGGGTAACTCGGCCCTTGTCCTGACTGTTGATGTACAAATTAATACTTCATCCATTTCAGTATTTTTTTGTTCTACTTAATACTATTGGATGAGCTCTGTAATTAACACACAATTGTTCTTAGGTGTTTAAATTTAACTGAGGCCCTAAATGAAAGATCTCTGTGAGTGAGATCCCAGTAGAAAGAATGGGCCATCAAAGGAGGTACCTTTCTCTGAAGGGAGGAGTGAACGTCTACTTTGACTGACCTTGTCTAAGTAAGATCGATGTCTGCAAACTCAAAAGGCTTCCATAGCCTTGGCAACTCATGACAAGAGCCTAGGGAGATTACTGATGCCATAAACAAGAGTGTCAATTTGTTAAGTCAACAACAGGAGTTACTGTGCACCTAGTCCTCATGTAGGATCTCTGTCCTGAATGTGTTGTTCAAAGTGAATTAATGCTATAAGTAGTACTCAAACAGTATTTTTTTCACTTTATGTTCTGTGTGGGTGCAAACTGTTGAAATCTTTTCTTAATATATACTAAATTGATCTTCTGTATATAAAGATAATTGAAAATGAATCTTGATGTGAATGGAATGAGAGAGGGAGTGGGAATTGGGAGGGTAGCGGGTGGGAGGGAAGTTCTGGGGGGGAAAGCCATTATAATCCATAAACTGTACTTTGGAAATTTATATTTGCTAAATAAAAGTTTTAAAAAAAGCACTGAATGTGAAAGATTATTGGGATGAGTTTTTCTCTACTCTGCAGAATGGGAAGGCAAAATATGTCCTAAAAGAGATAAGAAACCTTGAATCCATTCTAGGAGATATTGATTCATGAAGCATTGGTGTATCGGATGCATAGGAGTGACAGGGTCTCAGAATTAGGAGCACTCGATGACAGTAGTGGTGGTGGCAAGGGTGCTAACAAAGATGGTCACTGAAATTAGGGGAAGGTGATGGAAGGTCAGTTGCCTGGCACCAGGAATTAGTAGAAGGTCTCCTGAGTACTCAGCTTTTACGCAATTTCTTCAAGCTTCTGCGTGCACAGCACCCATGTCTCAGAACCTTCTGGACAGTTGCTGCAGCTGGGGGCTGGTCACTTGCAAAACCTCACATCTGAGCTCTCACTGTCATGTGGACAGCCTGTTTTTCTAAATATTGACACATACTTAGAGATTTTCCAGTTCTCTCCACTTCTCTGCAATTGGCACCTAAATATTAAGGTGCAGAGTTCTTGGACATTTTTATTTTTTTAAATTGCATTTCAAAACACTAATATCGAACTCCCCATCATCTGCAGGACCCAAGGTGCTTCCTTCCAGTGTCTCACCCAAATTCTGGGAGACCACAAAATATCAGAGGGAATGTGATTGATGTTCAAGTATAGAGGCGGCAACTTAATCTGACAAAAAAATAAAAAAGAAAAAAAGAAAAAAAAAACATATACTGAAGGACCAATCAGGAGCATGTACGTGTTTAGTCAGCTCAAGGTAGGTTTAAAGGGAAACACCCTTTTGTTTCACAGCCAAAGTAAAGTCCTTGATAAGAGTGCCAGACAGTCTGTATTTCTGGCTTTCTCCATACAACATAGAAAGAGAATGGTTGCCACAGTCTACACCCAGCAGTTCCACAAGGTTGAGAGTGAGAATCACAATTAGCATCTCTGTAAAAAAGACTAATATAAATACTACCAATGCAAAACTCCAGAAGCAGAACTGTGTGGCATCCTGGTTAATGCCCATGAAAATATTCTTACAAAACTCTTTTGAAAAAAACTTCTTGGACTGATCATTTGGCATAGTGGCTAAGCTGTCACTTGTCAGAGTGTCTGGTTCTAGTTCATGCCCCTCTCCTGATTCCAGCTTCCTGCTAGTAATGTTCCCTGGTAGGCAGTGTGTGATGACTCAAGTGTTTGTGTCCCTCCCATTGTAAGTGAGACCCAGACTGAGCTGGGCTTGGCCTGGAGCATCCCTGGATATTTGAGAATGCCTGGACATTTGAAGAATAACCCTGTAGATGGGAGATACCTCTTTGTCTCTGATGCATCTCTGTGCCTTTTAAATAAGACATCGGGCCGGTGCCCTGGCTCACTTGGTTAATCCTCCGCCTGGGGCGCCGGCATCACATATGGGCACCGGATTCTAGTCTCAGTTGCTCTTCTTCCAGTCCAGCTCTCTGCTGTGGCCTGGGAGAGGAGAGGAGGATGGCTCAAGTGCTTGGGCTCCTGCACCTGCATGGGAGACCGGGAAGAGGCACCTGGCTCCTGGCTTTGGATCAGCGCAGTGCCAGCCATAGCAGCCATTTGTGGAGTGAACCAATGGAAGGAAGACCTCTCTCTCTCTCTCTCTCTCTCTCTGCCAAAAGAAGACATCTTCAATTATCTTTATAGAACACAAGTATATCTGGATATATGGAATATGGTCTTAATAACTGTTTAACTGCCAGTGAATACTAATTGTAATATCTGTGCCAGTTCTGATTGATTTAGATATAATGATTTTTCTTTTTCATATGGGAAAATTCCCTTGCTTTTCTGAATGGTTGTAATCTTTTATTAAATTGCAAACATTCTGAATTTTACCTTGTGGTCTTTCTTGGCGTGTGTGTTTGGCATTTGGTATATTTATTCCTATAAATATTCTTAAGCTTTGTTCTTGGGCTCAGAATAGACATTGCAAACAGTTTAATTCATTTCTTTCAAGAAAACAGTTTCTTGCTTTTTAAGAATTTTTTTTTTGACAGGCAGAGTGGACAGTGAGAGAGAAAGACAGAGAGAAAGGTCTTCCTTTTCCGTTGGTTCATCCCCGCAGTGGCCGCTGCAGCTGGCACACCATGCTGATCCGAAGCCAGGAGCCAGGTGCTTCTCCTGGTCTCCCTAGCAGGTGCAGGGCCCATCCTCCACTGCACTCCCTGGCCACAGCAGAGAGCTGGACTGGAAGAGGAGCAACCGAGACAGAATCCGGCCCCCCGACTGGGATTATAACCCGGAGGTGCTGGCGCCTCAGGCAGAGGATTAGCCTAGTGAGCCTCGGTGTCGGCCTTGCTTTTAAGAATTGTTAGGTGTGGGTGGGGCAGTGGTTTGTCTAGTGTACATCATTTCCCACCAATGAGGCAAAAGTGTTTTGTGCACTTTATTCAGTGCCCCTGCATCCTGAGGTTCCCCAGCGTGGCTGGAGGTTCTATGAACTATTCATTTTCCTGTGGGCAATAGGCAGTGTTACCATTACTCCTTCCATATGTTTTTTTCCCCTGTCCTTACAATGATGTTCTCAGATACACGTGCTGGCCAATACCCAGCTGAAGAGTTACAGAAGATCCTTGCAGATGAGGGGGCTAGAGGGCTCTCTGCATTCAGTCATTATGCTCTCTGGATCTCTCCAGAAATTTCAAGGCATCTTCATCTCCCCTGCCTCTTTGTTCTGCTTCCTCAGCCCAGCAAGAGTGCCTAGCTCTAGGTTCCTCGTGTCTGAGAGCCAGAAAATCTGTCAAGATAACAAACTGATGCAATCATGGCCAATCTCACCTGTGCCTCCTCTCAGAAATAGCTGTCCTTCCACTGCATGTCTTGAAAAAAATGTAATATATATGAATGAAATTGACATTTTGAGATCCAATGATTGTTTACAGCTTTTCTCTCTATTGTAGAGGAATAGTGTTTGCTTTCCTGTTATTATTTGTTGAATTCTTTTCTTAGTGAATGGTTAATCTTATGAATATAACATAAACTAAAAATGTAAAAAATAAAAGAAAGAATGTGAAAGGAAAGAGGAGGGAGAGTGGCAACATGAGCAGGAAGGGTAGGATTTGAGTATCACTATGCTCCTAAATATGTATATATGAAAAACACAAAATTTGTCCACCTTGACATTTTTTAATTAAAAAAATAAAATTAGTTTTCATGTTTTGTTCCCATTTTTTGCATGTTAGATACAGGAGGGTAATTTTATCCAAGCAACTTCTTGGCAGAAGTAACATTTTAGAAAAAGCTTTTGAGAACTCGTTTGTGGCTCCCTGCAAAGCAGATACAGAGGTGGAAAGAATGCAAACTTTGCAAACTCGAATCTTGGCTTAAATTTTAGCCCCGCTGCAGGTATCTTAGAGAGGGCACCTTCAAAGCCTCCGTTTCCTCATCTATAAAGTGGGGATCATAATAGCATCGACACTGTGGAGAGAAATGGGAGATCATGTGAAAATCATCCATAACACCAGTTGCCAGCGTAGACCCTGGAACACTGACTTCCCTCCCCTACGACCATCACTCCCCCGTCTTTTGCCTTCATTCTACTCTTACCAGCAACTCAACTTCTTTTGTACTTTGGGTGTATCAAGCATCACGCTAAGCTCTTTATACATCTATCAATTCAACAAACTTCAAAGAGCCTTAGCTCATAGGCGCTATCTGTGTTGAGCAGATAAACTGCTGCTATCATTGAAATAAGTGACTAAGTTAACAGCCTTGCGACCAGTCCCAGGGACACTAGAGAACCGTGACAGGCAATAATAGGTGGACAGTTTCAGCCACTAGGTTTTGCAGTAATTTATTAGTAGGTGACCAACTATTCCTATTGGCTGAAGATTGAAGGTTTCTGTGGAACAAGAGACTTTCAGTGCCCAAACCGACAGTGCTGAGCAAGCCAGGTTGGACAGCAGCAGATGATCAGCACAGACCTCAGAGTGTTAAGGAGCTGTGTCACTGTCACCATGGTCGTGTGGAGATTATGCAGCAGCGACTTGGCACGCCTCTTCTGGTGACCTACACTGTGCTGTTTGTTCTGTCTCAAAGTTCAATCACAATGTTAGTGTGATGAACCTTCATTTGCTTCCCAAACCTAAAATTCTATACCTCTCATGATCCTTACAGGAGAGAATAGTATCGACATTCTTTATACTAATTCCTCCGTTCCACAAGACCGTCTTCCTCCTCTGGACCAGTGGCAATGCCTGTGACACCCCACATTATATTGCAATCATCTCTGTATTGCAATTGCTTTATTAAAATGCGTTTGCACCCTAGGTTGAGTTCACTATTGAATACTCAACACCCAACACATTGTTCATTATGTAGAAAATGTCACTTGGACATTGGTTAAAATATAACAGAAATCTTAAAACTCCACATATTGATTTGAGATTTTCTTTAAAATGTGAGAAAATTTGACATTTACCAGGATTTTAGGAATGATTGGGTTTGATTTTACACCATCTACCATACGCAAGATAGATAGCAAAACATAAATTGGTCAATTTCTATTCTATGTCATGGAGTACAAACTCATTATAAAAATAGACAAATGACATCTAAACATGATAAGGAAAAATTGCATGTTTAAATATACTTCAAGTCGGCCAGCTAATCCTAGGCTCACTAGGCTAATCCTCCGCCTGAGGCGCCAACACCCTGGGTTCTGGTCCTGGTTGGGGCACCGGATTCTGTCCCGGTTGCTCCTCTTCCCGTCCAGCTCTCTGCTGTGGCCCGGGATGGCAGTGGAGGATGGCACAGGTGCTTGGGCCCTGCACCCCATGGGAGACCAGGAGAAGCACCTGGCTCCTGGCTTTGGATCAGCGCAGTGTGCCGGCCGTAGCAGCCATTTGGGGAGTGAACCAACAGAAGGAAGACCTCTCTCTCTGTCTTCTCTGTCTCTCTCTCTCTCTCACTGTCTAACTCTGCCTCTCTCTCTCTCTCTCTCTATATATATATATATATATATATATTTCAAGTTGAATATTTGAAATGACCAGACTTACAGAGTATTGCAGTTTCTGTTATATTCTGTGATCTATTGTTATGTTTAAATTGTTATTTTTTAAACTCTTCACATGTTTATTTCATTGTGTGTGAGATATTTTGAATGACCTTTTTCTGATTAAAATATTGAACTCTGGACTATATTCCATTATTTCTCAAATCCTATTTATGACACCAAAATCTCAAGGAAACAAGAAGAAAAACAGTTAAAATGAAATCATTTCCATGCCCAAAAGGAAGTTTTGTTTATATCTTGACATCAAGAAAATTCACTTTTTGCCTCTCTGAGAATCCAGAATCAATTAAACTAGCCAATTTCAAATGACTAATTAAAACATAGCTTTTAAAATGAGTACCAGGGTAGGCCAAAATAATCCTAAATCAGAAAATTGAGTTGTAAATATGAAAGTGCAACAGTCCCTGTTTTCTGTGAAGTTTAACAAGGCCGGTTTTTGCTTTTCTAGACCTAACAAAGTCATAGTTTACTAAAACAGAGAGTCATGTGTTAATTTTTTCATTGAAATAATGTTGCTTTGGGGCCCTCAAGTATCATCTACAACATCCCTCCTATCTTACAGGTGGGACAATGAGCCTAGAAATGGAGAAATTTGAATGGATCTTTCTCCAGATAGCTCAGGGAGTGAACAGATGCCAGAGCTAAAACTGATGAAGCCAGGTGGGCCAGTTCTTAGCTCAGTATATTCTATATTTGGTCTTCTAAAAAATGTTAGGGTTTCTATCTATTTATTTTGTTTTTATGGCTTTAGAGAAAGGAAGTAAGGAAAAAGAGAGCTAAAAGTATGCATTTACTTTCAGAGTTTTGCCTTTACATCCTTATTTATGGCCTTGGGAGCATGTTTAATTTGTAATACTGCAGCCTACTTTTTAAAATGATAATAAAAACACTTTTTATAGCTTATAAAATCTTTATACATGTCATCTTTGGTGGTTATATAGTTTTCTATTGAATAAAGTGCCATTACCATAAAGTAACTGTCGTTTTTGTGGGTTAAAAATGACAAACATTAGCAATTTTATATAATTCACATTATAACTATCCGTTCTAAGTCACAGGACACTTCTGAGTTTGCAAGTCACCTGCAGTGGATATCTGGAGGGAAAGTGATATTTGATTTCCTCAGTCTTGTTGCAAACATTGTGCATGTGCCGGTGGTATTGCCAGTGTGTTCTGAGGCACAGGAAGCCTTGTAGCCAGCATCTCTTGGATGGTTGGAAAGCGGCATTTATACTCCTTACCAATCTCACCCCTACCCCAAAGAATGGCAGAAGGAGTTTTCCAAGGAGCCCAACACTCTCAACACTTGAGCCTGGAGTAAGCGCTTTCTTTGTGGGTCTCCAGCCAGACCAGAGAAGCTAGGTCCTCTAACTCAGAGCTACAGCACCTATGGTCTTTGGATTTTAAAGGAAAGAACAGCTTGCCTCCTAGTCCTCTTCCTTTGGATCTTTGGATGGACGGTTTGTTTATATAAGCATTGGGGTTTACGTTCCAAGCAAAAATAGTAGCTTGGCTTTTTACTATGGGTTGAGCATCCCTAATTCAAATATTCAAAATTCAAAATGATCTAAAATTTAAAACCTTGTGAGCACTGATAGGATGTTAGCAGTGGAAAATTTTATACCATGAAACTTTTTTTCATGGTATAAAATTATGAAAAGGATTTTCTTTGCTCTATGTGTTTCAGATGCATAGAAATACAAAAGAATTTCATATTTAGATACGAGCTCCATCTTTAACATACCAAATTATGGATGAGAAGCCTTCAGAATAATCACAAAAAATGCATATTAAGAAAGACTATGCTTGTATTTCAAAACATTTTAACCAAGGGAAACATACCTTTTAATTCTATTTTCCATGAACTTTTTAAATCATATCTGAATTCAGCAATGCTTGAGTGACTTGTTTAAAATTTTGCCTTTAAATTTGGGATATCAGTGGTAGTTTTAGAAATGGAGGACAGCATACATGATTTCAGTCATCACTGATCCCATCAGCTAATGCTGATTTGATCATGTCACTTATGTGCATGTATGTTTTCTGGATCCAGTGAACTATGGACTAGAAAGAAGCTATTGACATGACTCATATGTAAGGCTAAATGTGCTGCATCGCCTGGGAAAGTAGGCAATAACACGCAGTGGTGGGAAGAATTGGGGAGGTGAAATGAGACTTCCTGTGGTTGAACTGGCCTCTGGCCATTAGTCGTGCATGGCTCTAGAAAAGGCACTTTTCTGTACAGACTCCCACAGCTCTTAACCACTGAATGTGATGTGGCTGGCACAGTGCCTGAAATCCTGAATGTAAAATACCTGGCATATTGTAGGAGCATGCAAATGCTAGGGAGGCAGCACGCAGTGTGGTGCTGACTTTCAGCACACAGCTCTCAATGAACATATTATCCCAATTGGATTAATTTATCTAAACTCAGGGTTCCACTTTCTCTACTTGGTGAACTAATGATAACTGCACTTAGGGTTGTTGTGAAAGCAATTGAGATATCTTATGTGGATTGTTTAACCTACAACCTAATATATAGTAAAGGCTAAGTGAGAAGTGGCTGTTTGCATTGTTGAGTTATATTTTCTCCTACTCTTCATTTGTCAAGCAATTGGAACGCAGCCATGAATTCCTTTTTGAGTCCAGCTATTAATATGTGCCCCAATGTGCTTTCCAAAATCTAGCCGCTTGTCAAAAAATGAATATTCTGTGTCACTTTGATCTACTGTTCTTTTCAGAGTGCTTTCACGGTGGCAGGCTGATATTTTTGTGTGTGTATGTCACAAAAATACTTAATAATAGATGCTAATCCATAAGGTGCTTTTTCTAGAAACAACATCCCAATGCTTATTTTCTAATCCAGTTTCTTTTGGATGCTTTATGAAAATTCTTCTTTTCACCAGCTGAGTGATTGACCTTGAAAACAAACAAAAAAAAAAGACTGAAGACTGTAGGCATGTATATATACATGCATGCATGCATGTGATTCTGCTATATGTGTCTACAAAGATAGATAACGTATAGAGAAACACAGATGACATATGAATAATGGTTCCATTCCTACTCCTGGGGCCTAGCTAGATATCCCCAAACGACAGAGAAACTGGCTTATCTCTTTGGGAAGATGTAGTGTGAAAATATATCCCCAGATTAGAATGGCTGTCATACAGAAATCAACAAGCAACAGATGCAGGCAAGATTGGGGTGGGGGAGGAAGCATACTAACCTACTGTTGGTGGGAATGCAAACTGGTAAAGCCACTATGGAAGTCAGTTTGAAGATACCTCAGAAATCTGAATATAGCCCTACCAAAAGACCCAGCCATCCCACTCCTTGGAATTTACCCAAAGGAAATTAAATTGGCAAACAAAAAAGCTGTCTGTTTATTGTAGCTCAATTCACAATAGCTAAGACCTGGAATCAACCTAAATGCCCATCAACAGTAGACTGGATATAGAAATTATGGGATATGTACTCTATGGAATGCTACATAGCAGTAAAAAACAAATGAAATCTGGTCATTTGCAACAAAATGGAGGAATCTGGAACACATCATGCTGAGTGAATTGAGCCAGTCCCAAAGGGACAAATATCATATGTTCTCCCTGATCAGTGACAACTAACTGAGCACCTAAAAGGAATCCTGTAGAAGTGAAATGAACACTATGAGAAATGGTGACTTGATCAGCCCTTGTTCTGACTGTCGAGGAACAGCTTACTATTTTATTCATTTTACTATTTTCTTTTTCTACTTAATACCATTGGTTGAACTCTTTAGCTAACACAGAATTATTCTTAGGTGTTTAAATCCAATTGAGAATTGATCCCTGTTAAAAAAAAAATAGGAGTGGGATTAAGTGAGCAAGGAGATGTGCAGTTTGGCACAAGTTCCCTCAGATTTACTCCTAAGGGTAAAGCTAAAAATTTGCCATGGTACTCCAAATCCTATTAAGTTGGCAGGTACCCATGCTTTCTTATTAGTTAGAGTGATCAGTTTAAGTTCATGGCTGATCATAAAGATAGGATTAAGTGTCAGGGGGGATCACAAGGATAAGACCAAGTGTCTACAAATGATAATGGGTGGAATTGAAAAGGAGAGAACAACCCAACCTGGGAAGCGGGCCACACAGCAGACTCACAGAATGACAAATGCCCTAGACAGATCTCTGGCCTCAGAATCAGCCCTTAAGGGATTCAGATCTGCCTGGAAATCCCATGAGAGCATTTCAGGCATGGAAAGCCAAGACACTCTGGCAAAAAAAAAAAAAAAAAAAAAAAAAAAAATGACCTAAATGAAAGATCTCTGTGAGTGAGATCCAGATGGAAAGAAGGGGCCGTCAGGGAGGGAGGTGCCTTTCTCTGAAGGGAGGAGAGAACTTCCACTTTGCTTATGGCCCTCTCTGAATAATGTGGAGTTTGTGGACTCAGGAGGTTTCCATAGCCTTGGTAGCTCATGACAAGAGCCTCGGGTGATCACTGACATCATAAATAAGAGTGTCAATTGTTAAATCAACAACAGGAGTCACTGTGCACTTACTCCCCATGTAGGACCTCTGACCTTAATGAGTTATACAATGAGAATCAACAGTGAAACTGGTCTTCAAACAGTACTTTATATTTTGTGTGTCTGTGTGGGTGCAAACTGTTCAAATCTTTACTTAGTATAGAGTTGAACTTCTGTATTAAAAATGAATCTTGATGAGGAATGGGATGGGAGAGGGAGTAGGAAGTAGAAGGGTTTGGGGGTGGGAGGGCAGGTGGGGGAGGAAGAACCACTATAATCCAAGAGTTGTACTTATGAAATTTATATTTATTAAATATATGAAGTTTCATTAAACTTTATTATTATATTACAAATAATATATTTATTATATAATATATATAATATTATTATATTAAACTTTATTAAATATATATAAAGTTTTATTAAATATATATAAAGTTTTCTATAAAATATACCTCCTTGATTTCCTTCACCTTCTGTCTTGCTTTGCTGCCTTTCTTCCTATTCTTGTTAGACTGGAATGAATCTCCTAATAAGGCAGCAAGATTGAGGTTTCTTTTTGAAAACATTTTTTTAATTTTATTTGAAAGAATTACAGAGAATGAGAGAGAGGCAGACAGAGAGAGAGAGAGGTCTTTCATTGGTTGGTTCACTCCCCAAACAGCCACAATGCCCAGACCTGGGCCAAGCTAAAGCCAGGAGCCAGGAGCCAGGAGCCAGGAACTTTATCAAGGTCTCCCACATGGGTACAGGAGGCCAAGTACTTGGGCCATCTTCCAGATTAGCAGGGAGCTGCATCAGAAGTGGAGCAGCCAGGACCCAAACCAATGCCCATATGGGATGTCAGTACACCAGGCAGTGACTTTACCTGCTCTGCCACAGTGCTGGCTCAAGGCTTCTTTTTAAAATATTTTTTAAAGATTATTCAATTAGAAGGAAGAGTTAGAGAGATGGAGGGAGATATGGGGATGGGGGGAAGATATCTTCCATCTGCTGGTTCTGTCCCCAGATGTTGGCAACAAGCCAAACTGTAGCCAGGAGTTCCATCCTGGTCTCCCACTTAGATAGCTAGAGCCCAAGTATTTGGGCCATCTTCTGTTACTTTCCTGGGCACATTGACAGGAACCCGGATCAGAAGCAGAGTAGCTGGCTCTTCAACTGGCATTCTGATATGGGTTGTTGGTGTTGCAAGTACTGCTTAACCTGGTGCACCACAACGCTGGCCCCAACATTTATACTTTAATTCAGTCTGTTTTGCAGGGAAACTAGAAATAGGCAGTTGTTTTTGGGAGTAGTCCTGAAAAGCAGGCCTATAGTTTTAGATTTTGTGCAAAGGTTGAATCTGTGTCCAGAAACAATGGGTACCCTGTTTTTGCAAGTGAATATAGTGTTAGTATACTCTGGCATGTATGCATCACACTTATTAGAATTTCTATCTATGAATAATATGGGGAGTTATAGGATAAGACCAAGTCATTGCAAGATCAAGTAGGCACTATATTAATCTACATGAATAGAATAGCAATTAAATGATTATACAGTATGATAACTCCTTTTGATCATATTGGAGGCTGCATGAGCAGAAAATGATAGGTTTAATGCAGTTAATAGTCAATATAACTCAGAAAATCAGAAGGCCATTATAACAGCTTTAAAAAGACCATTATCTCCTATTACCACAGGGCAGTGTGTTGCAAGATAATACTTGTTATTTTGACAACTAATCTAATCACCATTTATTGCCTCCAAGACAATCAGAGTCAAGTCTCAGCAGAGACCACAAGGAAATTATAGTTCCTTCACAGGAATAGTCTATATGTCACAAGAATCATAGGTCATAGTTAATAGATACAAGGAGATAAGGAGGACATATGGGAATGTATCCTGAAGGTGCCATACCCAAGAACATGGACTCTAACACCAGGTTGGCATTCACTGTCAAGTGAGCACTAACCCCTTTCTTGGGATTTAGTATTTTGGGGGAGGATATTAGAAATTATCACTAGAAGCCTTGAAGATGGATCCAAAGCCTGAAATTTTTAATAGTTGATGATGGAAACTCTAAAATGTCCTTATTATATGCTAGAGAAGGATTCAGAGATCTTGAGAGGTAAAAAATGATAGAATGAGTTTATTATGTTATTTGAATATAACATACCCATCACTTGAATATTCACATGTTCCCCAGAAATAGTAGAGCCATCTTTTTTATTAGGACAATAAGGAATCCACTGGTGAGAGGTCTCAACAGAACACACCTTTGAGATACACCATAGTGCCTCTCTTCTGCAGGTCATGGTTGAGAGTGGTGATCCTACCATGAAATTAAATATCACAGTATCTGAGAGATGATGGGATTCTGTAACAGCAGAAGCCAGCTTGTAAGACTTAAACATCATTCATGAGCAGGAAGGATATGTTGGGTAGGAAGGTAGACATTAGCCTGTGTGTGAAAGGGTAGATGGGAAAAGAAAGAAACTTCCTGCAGGGAAGAATGTGGCAGCCTTGCAGCTCAGCATTTTACACATGGAAGTCCTGCCCACACCCCCATAGCTTTGTTGGTGGTCCCCACCATCAGCCTTTAGAAACACCCTAGGAGAATCTTCCTGGGTCTGGGTGTTACCGATTTGCTTATTAACAATTTGCATTGTTAAAAAGCCTTGTAGGATCTTGCCTCATATTCAGAGAATTCTGAATACTGGCACAAATAAACCAGGCAACAAGATAAGTTTTAAGCTTTTTATTCAGTGATAGAAATGCATAAAAAGAAAAGAAAAAAATCTGGATTCATACAGAGCTGAGGAGCCAGCCACGTGGAGAAGCATGCAGGCCAGGAAGCATGGAGCAGTTGGGCCAAAGGCCATGCATCCCGAAGGCCCAGGATACCAAGAGGATTAAGGGCCAGGAGAAAAAACAAGAGGCCACGCAAAAAAAGGGGGGCCAAGCCCACCGTATTTCAAGTCTTTAAACCACTTCCAAAGGGGAGTAGTTAATTACCCTTATTGGCAGGTGGGCACACAGGTGTGGCCAGGTAAGGGCATGAGGTCACACAGGGGGCAAGGTGGAGGCGTGGTCTTCCAGCTTACAAACCTAATCAATTTTGTTCTATATCCCTGCCTATAACATGGGCTCCGAAAGTATCACCAGTCTGGTAACATTGGGCAATAAAATCTTGGGAGAAATTTCACAAATTTCATAATCTGGAAGACTTTTGTCCCAAGAAGGAGAGGGAGTAACTGCACACCATACCCATATACACTGCAGTCTGAATGGAGTGGGGCCAATCTGTCCAGCCCATCTGAGGAGTTACCCGTTTGCCCTCTCTGACATACAGGCTCCTTACACTTCGCTACCTTGCTTACGGCTTCTCTCCATCTTGTATCTGAAATTCTTTTCTTACAGAAGACAATGATCTCTATTCATGACATCTGTGCTAATAGGTAAAGTGGCCTTTGGGCCACCTGCCCTAGGCTTCCTGGCCTAGATGCTCCTCCACGTGGCTGGTTCCTGGTGCTCAGTATGAACCCAGATTTACCCCTCTCTCTCTTAGATAAAGCTCTCTCCTACATATCCTTCTCACTAAATAAAAGCCTAAAATGTACCATGCTGCCTCATTTATTGATGCCAGTATTTAGAATTCTTCTCTAAATATTAGGCAACAACCCTCTCAGGCTTGTTAATATTGGGGATTTATTAACAAGCATATGGTGATATCGTATGGCACCCCAAATTCCAGTAGCATATGTGGCACCTCAGATGGCACTTCTGGGGAACTCTAAGGGGCCACATTTTGATATAGATTTTAGGAGGTCATTTCCAATATCAATAGTACATAATACACTTACCCATAGGAATTTATGGCTTTGGTTAATAGACATTACTGGAGACAGATGAAGAGATACTTAACCAGGTATTACTTGGTTTTCCAAATTAGAAGGAGTATAGACTTGGGGAGATAAAGGCTGACATCAGTCACCAAAACTGAAAATAATGGACCCTCATTCAGTCATCCAGTTTAAGAGTTAAAAAAAGAAAGAAAGGAGGGGGGAGATAGAGGGAGGGAGAAGGGAAAGGAGGGAGTGGTGGTTATCTTCTTAGAACTGTACCTATGCAACATGAAATCATTTCTCTTTTTATTGTTAAAATTTTTAAAGGCTCCTATGTTCCATCAAATATACATAGAGTATATATAATAGGGTATCTTCCAAACTTTCCCCATAAAAATGCGCCATATGTTGAGTAATATCAAGACTAAACTGACATTTTAGGGCAGGCACAGTGGCATAGTAGGCTAAGCCTCTGCTTGTAGCATGAGCATCTCATATGGGTGCTGGTTCATGTCTCAGCTGCTCCTTTTCCAAACCAGCTCTCTATTATGGCCTGGGAAAACAGTAAAAGATGATGCAAGTTCTTGGGGCCCTGCACCCAAATGGGAGACCGGGAAGAAGCTCCTGGCTCCTGGCTTCTGATTGGCACAGCTAAGGCCATTGTGGTCATTTTGGGGAGTGAATCAGCAGATGGAAGATATCTCTCTCTCTCTCTCTCTCTCTCTCTCTGTCTTTGCCTCTCTGTAATTCTACCTTTTAAATAAATAAAGAAATTCTTTTTAAAAAATATAAACTTACATTGTGAAACTAAAATGCAATTTTAGTCCTCTTTTTTTAATGTGGTCCTCTTTTTAAAAAAAGACTTGAGAATAAATAATCTGTATGGTAAATTAGACTGGCTCTGATATTCCTCAATATGGATACAGTCAGTCTACACATTCATACTGTGGGGAGTCAGATGGGTTAATAAGAAGTCAAGTTGGTCTCTGTGGAAAATGAGGATGCGAAATGCTTGCTTCCCCAAAAGTTACATTTAGCAAGGTTAAAAGTACCCACCCCATTCTTTAGGAATTTCCAGTTTTACCATGAGAATTGCATCATTCTGAGTTCACAGCTTACTGCAAAGCAAGTTAGGTATCCCAAGCTTCCGGGTGGCTTTTTTTTTTTTTTATCATGAACAAACAAAACAGGGTAAATAAGATTAAAAATCAGGTCTTTTGATGAGTTTGCTCCTACCTTGTACTGATTGACAGTTTCTTCCCCAAAATAGTGCTTAAAACCCCACTACAACCAACCCCATGAGTTTCGCCTCTCTTGAAGCCCCACGCCTCCAGGCCACTCTGGCTGGAGTTCTCTGAATTAAATAAATCTTGCTTTTAAATACATCTTGCTTTTCTCTTCGCATTGTCCAGTTAGAAGTTCTTTTTTCTATGTGAGACAAAGAACCGAGTTAATCTTTTCTCCTCCTGCCATTTCACCAGTAAGAATACTATATGTATTTTCTCTCATCATTTCCTATACTTACTTATCTATACCCTAGATGAATAATTGGGATTTATAATAGCCTCATGACAGGAATAAACAAGTGGAGCCCTTGAAACTGCCCTAAAACTAAGTACCAAAATAGTAATCCTGGATGACTGATTTAGAGGTTAGTGTCTATAGTTGTCATGTCCAGCAGCCAACCACAGCCTTTAATCTTATCTGTGGTGGAAAGATGCTGTCTGCAGGGACAGTGTCACACCTGCAGCCACTCCCATACTCATTCCTCAGGCAAATGAAACCTGGAGCCAGGTGAGAGAGAAGTGAGCACTCACACAGGCAATCCTGGACCAGTGAGCCTGGGTGTTGGTGTGTAAATGCTCCAGGCTTTGACTGCTTGAACGGAAAGTCCTGAAACCCATTCTACAGAATTCCTTAGTTCCTCCCAGGTGATTGATCTCTAATACTGTGGATTAGCTCAGTCGCCCAAAGCTTATTAGCATTTCCATCTTTGTAGCCCTACTTTTTTCTTCTACCTCATTTTTAATTGCTGTGATAACTTCCCCAATAAACTATCTGAGTTGAAATCTTAGTCTCAAGCTCTGTTTGTGGCAAAACCCCATCAAAACCAGTGCTGCCGTCAAAGATATGAAAGATCCAAAAGGTTTTAGTCCCTCAAATTCCTATTAAGTCCCCCCTCCACAAGGCCTGAACTATCATGGTAGATGACAATGGTCTACAGACACCAAGCAGGTCAAATCCTTTGTTGTAGTGGCTGTGTACATTATCTTGGCCAGGGACAAGCAACAACTAAATAAACATTTTTCTTTTTTTTTTTCTTCAAATACAGATTACCTTTGCATAGCAAGAAGGTATATGTTTACTCTGGCTTCAGAAATGTGTGGACATGCAGGGATTCAACCACATGGGTTTCTACTTACAGAAGCTGATTCGTGTGCTGCCAGCAATGGAGACTGATGTTGAGCAGTAGTTAAGAGGTTGTTTCTCATGGCAATCAGCCAATCAGTGGATGAAAAGTTGATTATATTTGATCTCTTACAACATTGAAGGGAACAGCTATTTTCCTAAAAGAATGCATGCATATTCCACATATGGAAATATAGCAGTGTCAATGTCCTTGGTATTATCATTGATGAATGACAGATAAGAAAAAAGAGAGGGCCATCAAGTGAACATCTCTCTTTGTCTTCTCTGAAGGACTATTCTAAGACAACATTGTTAGGTGCAGTCTACACCCTGGTCTACATCCTAGGCCCTAGCCCCCTCCGCCATTGCTGAAAGCCAGGTGGCCACATGGCCCAACCACCAGTGTCAAGCTCCACCCCCAACCTAATGGGATTCGCTATTCCTACTTCCCTGCCTGCCCCCTGGAAAAGGGATATAAGACCTACTTTCCTTCTTCGCCCCTTCCCTCCGATCTGCTGGGTTTTCCCCAATAAAGCCTTTCCCTTACTCTGGTGTTTGCTGTGTTTTGTGACAGTCTAACATGTTTCAGTTGGGCCTGACTGGAGCTAACATACATATCCAAATGACTGATTGTATTTTTATTGATTTGTGGCTATCTTATAAGTGAACTTACTTTTGTCTGATTTCTATCTTCTTTTCTCTTCACTTATGTTCCCCTCGATCTTACACTCTGAACTGCCTCTCCTGATAAGTTATTAGCACTTGAATTTTGCAGTTGGATTTGTATATTAGGGAATCTAGCATAACTCGAAGTCTTCTTTAATGAACAAAGTTTCACAGAGCTTTATTCAATATAACATTTTTCACCAGTGCCAAGTAAATCTTTAAATTTAAAACTTGAAGAAGAGGCAAATACACTGGATGATTTAAGATCAGAGCAGAAGGGCAGTTTAACATCTGAGTCCTAGGTGACACCCTAGTTGGACATGGTGATCTCCTTTATTGTCAGCAGGGGAAAGGGTATGATCATATTTGCAACCTCACCTCCTCTCTTCCAAGGTGATCAATGCCCAGGGTTAGCCCACAATGGCTACAGCCCTCCACCCTTGCAGGTGCATGAACCACATGATGGATCTACATGGTTTTCAGTATGAGCATGGAACCCTCTGCAATGACCCAGTCCAGACCACCGAGGAACACTGAGCCTCTGAATCCAGACACAGTGCCCAGAGACCCAGCTGTATCCCGCACACTGTTATGCAGTCACAGAATTTCCACAGTCATAGCATGCGAGGCTCATAGTGACAGGTGCAGGGAATCCACTCTCAGCGCCATGAGCCTGCCCCATCCACAGAGCTGGTGCTCTCAGAACCGGCTGTCTATGGGTGCTCTGCTTTGGCAGTTTGAGCCGCAGAGCCTGTGATGGAGTCCAGGCATGGGATCCCCTCATAGACCTAAGTAGTTGCACAACCCTTTGCCAACACTCTGAGCCAGACTCAAAGTCAGAGGGGAATGCAGGTTTATCGCTCTGGTAAAATCCCCTAGTCATGTGCACTAGAGCTTCCAATGCCTCTACTGGAGTTAGGATGGTGCTTTCTCCCTGCTGGTCACCAGGCACTTTTGTGGGGGGATGGGGAGGAAGAAATGTGCTCTTCCTTCCCAGGGTTAGGTGGGTCCCCTGTCCTGGTAGGGCTCCAAGCAGGACTCAAAGTCAGTGTAGTTTGCATGGTTCTTCCTCAGGCAATATCACCAGTGACACGGGGCTGACATTGTCTGCTCTACCTCACTTTTAGAAGCTGGCATCTCCTCCAGCCCCCGGCTGTAGAAGTTTGGGTAGTGTCCTTGCTCACTGCTGCATGTTTGTACTGTTCACACTTTCCACAACGTTTCTCTTCTTTCTGTAGAATTTCTGTGAAATCAGTGTATACTTTCCTTCTTCAGCCATCTTGGAATCTCAGTCATTCTCGTCCTATTTGTAGAAAAGTTTATCCTTTCTACTTTTAAATGCCTTTGAAATTTTTAAAAAAGTAAATGGATTATGTATGTATGAATCTTTCTTGGCTTTTCTATTATATCCTCCATATTTTTTCTTTTCTAGTATTACATAATCTTGATGATTGAGCTATATAGTAAGTCTGGTTATTAGGTAGTGCAAGTCCTCCAATTTTATTCATCTTCTTTCAAAATGTTTTGTCATCTAATTCCTTCATCTTTTCATGTACTTTTTAGGATTTCTGTTGGAGCTGTATTCCATTTGGATAAAATTTTTTGAAGAAGAAGATTGACATCCTCAATGTAATCTTTTAATCCATGAGTGTAATTTTCTTCTCCAATCAGTTAAGTTTCCTTCATCAGCGTTTTGCAGCTTGCAGTATACAAATCTTGCACATATTTTGGTATATTTATAAATAAGCATTTTATATTTTGGGTGCTGTTACAAATGACCCTTTTTACTGAATCTGTAATTCTGTTTTATCCATATAGGCAAGTATTTTTTGCATATTGGACTACAACCTTGTGACCTTGCTGAGGATCCTGTTAACAATACTTCCTTTACTTTCTCTTCTTCCTCTTTCTCTCTCCCCTCCCTTCTTTCCTTTCTTCCTTCCATCCTTTTTTTCTATTTTACATATGTTTATGCAAGCTTTCCTATATGTTAGGGACATTTTTCTAAGAATGAAGCAATAGGGAATTATACGAAAGGAGAAATCATTGACTTTGTGATTAATGCCTTTGAGCATTAGTTAGGTATAGGCAACAAATAAGTGATGCTGATAAGTAATATCAATAAAAATAATCAGACAATTGTGTTATAGAGCATTTGTATAGAAGGTGGTGGCTAGCTAAGTAGTATGGCTATAGAAGGTACTACCTTTATAGTAAGATGGAGTGAACACTTGAAGGAGATGAGGGAAAGATTCTTCTTGGCCATGAGTGATGAAGGGCTTCACCAGGCAAGTGTGCTGAGAATGGAGAGACAGAAAGTGAGCCAGTGGCTGGGAATTCTCTTACTTTCTCTGTCTCTCTCTTCTTCTCAAAATTTTTTAAAAATTATGTTGAATGACAAAATGTTATTGCTGGCAGGCACCACGGCTCACTTGGCTAAATCTCCACCTGTGGTGCCAGCACCCTGGGTTCTAGTTCCAGTTGGGGCGCTGGATTCTGTCCCAGTTGCTCCTCTGACAGACCAGCTCTCTGCTGTGGCCCGGGAAGCCAGTGGAGGATGGCCCAAGTGCTTGAGCCCTGCACCCGCATGGGAGACCAGGAGAAGCACCTGGCTCCTGGCTTCGGATCGGCACAGTGCGCCAGCCGCAACGCGCCTGCCATCACGGCCATTTGGGAAGTGAACCAACAGAAAAAGGAAGACCTTTCTCTCTGTGTCTCTCTCTATCACTGTCTAACTCTGCCTGTCAAAAAAAAAATGTTATTGCTAAACACAAGGGAAGATAAGTTGATATTCATTAAAATAATTTAATGTATTAAATAGACATTTATAAATGGATTTGTAAAATATATAGAGGTAAATAGCTCAAAGGACAGGAGGAGTGAAAGTAAGTATGCAATATGTATTTTATATTATACATGCAGTAGTATAATATTACATCAGGTTAAGTTGCTATTGTGCAGATATAAATATTACGAACTTTAGGATAGTAGTCCACTCAGCATTTTCTTTGGCAAACTGAGCTTAACTCCTAGCCACAAAACAACCTCAATAAATTTTAAAAATTTCAGTTTATACAAAGTGTATTCTCTTATAGCAATGGAATTAAAGTAGAAATCAATAACAAGAGATCTCAAGAAGCAAATCCACACTAATTAGAAACTAAAGAATATTCTTTTAAATTACAAATACATAAAAAATGTTATGAGAGAAATTAGAAAGCATATTTTAAACTGAATGAAAATAAAAATAAATATAACATATTTTGTGAGATATATTAAAAATTACATGGAAATTTATAATATGAAATGACATATGGAATATCTCAGATTAATAATCATGCTTTCTCTTTAAGAAATTAGGTGGGGCAGCACCATGGCTCACTTCTCTCTCTTTCTCTGTCTCTCTCTCTCACTGTCTATAACTCTATCTGTCAAATAAAAAAAAATTAAAAAAAAGAAACTAGGAAGGAAAACATCAACTTAAATAAAATTATATATGGGAGGAAAAAAAAACAACATAGACCACAAGAGAAATCAGTGAAATAAAATTTAAAGA
The DNA here is from genome assembly GCF_051225735.1 of Oryctolagus cuniculus. Taxonomy (NCBI): domain Eukaryota; kingdom Metazoa; phylum Chordata; class Mammalia; order Lagomorpha; family Leporidae; genus Oryctolagus; species Oryctolagus cuniculus. The sequence goes on along the minus strand of NC_142872.1, from coordinate 157,443,501 downwards.
AATAGAGAGTTAATTAAATTAGAAGCTGGACCTTGAGATCTATAAAACTGAAATGGCTAGATATATTTATCAGGAAAATGAGAGATGATACAAATTGTTAACATCAAGAATGAGAGAGATGAGATTGATGTAGGCAGGCAGATACGATTCATCTGATTAGATATGTGAGCTGGAGACCATGCCTTCCCCCAGCCCCTTCTGTGATCTCATAACCCACCTGATCTCACCTGTACACCTACCTGCCAATCAGACTAGGTAAACACTCCCCTTTGGAAGTAAATAAAAGGCCTGGAGCATGGTGGGCCCCTTCCCTTGTTGTTCTGTGCCTCAGCCTTTTGGCCACTGCTCTGCCTCTGCTTTCCTGCCTGCATGCTTTACTCAACGATGTGGCTCCTGGCCGGCTCTCTGCCTGGTATGGACCCCGCTTATGCTTCTAGACTTCTTTCTTCCCTAAATAAAGTCCTCACTTTCCTGTGCATTTCTTTCACTGAATAAATGTTAAAAACTTACCATGTCACCCGGTTTATTTGAGCTTATATTCAAAATTTTTATCTGAATAGACAGCAAGAACTCTCAAAATATTAATATTAAAAATTATTAATAAGGCTGGACAATTTCAGTATCGGTATAAATTTCTCTCTATATATATAGATACAGAAGATAATGATGGAATATTTTGAACAATGTTATGGCAATGATTTTGACAACTTGTATAACATGAATATCATCATTGAGATACACACTCCTCAACCCACCAAATCGATCTAGGAAAAAAATCACACACATTTAGGAAAGACAGTGAGGTTGTAGTTTAAAATTGTATCACCACTTGTTTAGGGAACATGGAGTACCTTTCCCTGTTTCAATACTTCCCCCTGTTCTTGTCAGTAGAAACAAGTAAAAACCCTGGATGTTATGTGTAAAACAAACATAAGAACCCTCTAATAAATGGAGAAAAGGCAGAACAAGTAGAGTCCTGAAACCTGAGGAAGAAATGTGAGATTCCCGGGTTTTTTGTGGACTTACAACTGACAAAGCTGGCAGGTTGAAAGTGCTCACAGGAAGTGCCCAGAAAGTCCGCTCAGCCACCTGCTTTCTCTGCTGACTGATGAGCAAAGGGGCAGCCCAGCCCAGCAAGACAGAGCATTTCTAGACAATCACTGCCCTACTGCAGACATCTGCTTTCTTCAAGCTAAGATGAGATGCCATTCTGCTGCTGAGTTGGTGTTAAAAAAATTCCAAATACAGGCCGGCGCCGTGGCTCAATAGGCTAATCCTCCACCTTGCGGCGCCGGCACACCGGGTTCTAGTCCCGGTCGGGGCGCCGGATTCTGTCCCGGTTGCCCCTCTTCCAGGCCAGCTCTCTGCTATGGCCAGGGAGTGCAGTGGAGGATGGCCCAGGTGCTTGGGCCCTGCACCCCATGGGAGACCAGGAAAAGCACCTGGATCCTGGCTCCTGCCATCGGATCAGCGCGGTGCGCCGGCTGCAGCGGCGGCCATTGGAGGGTGAACCAACGGCAAAGGAAGACCTTTCTCTCTGTCTCTCTCTCTCACTGTCCACTCTGCCTGTAAAAAAATTAAAAAAAAAAATTCCAAATACAGAGTGGACAACTGGGGCTCCACTCTTCAAGGTGTCAATGGAGACCGCATAGGAAGCTAGACTTCCGAGTGGAAATGTTTTGTTTTGTTTTGTCTTTGTCTGTTTTGCCTTATTTTGTTTTGGAGAGACAGAGCAACAATGGAACAGAGAGAGAGTTTCCATCTGCTGACTCACCCCCCAAATGCTTTCAGTGGTTCCCAGAGTGGGGGCAGGCTGAAATCATGGCCTGGCAGTCATCCCACATCTCCAGGTGGGTGGCAGGAACTCAAACGCTTGAGTCATCTCACCCTGTCTCCTATAGTCTTCATTAGTAGTTCACTGACGTCAGAGCAAACCCAGGTATCCCATTCAGGTACTCTGATATGGAATGCAGGCATTCTAACTGATCCTTGAGCAAGGCCAAAAGTCTGCTCCTGTATCTTGACTCTATCAATGTCAATATCAGTTGTGTTATTGTATTATAGTACAAGAAGAAACTGGGTAGAATGTAGAGTATTTCTACATTACTTCTTTCAAGTAGATGAATATTTACAATGATCTCAAAGTAAAATTTTAATTAAAAGTTATATTTTATATTAAGTAAAATCAAATTTTTTCAGTTGTAATAGGAAATTCAGTTTTCATACAAAATGTAACTTCACACAAAGAAAACTCAAGATGTAGACACCTTCAGTAATGACTTCAACCACATATTTGAGGAGGAAGCAATATAAATTTTATATAAAGTTTTCCAAAAGAGAAGGGAATACCTTCCGATTCATTCTGTGAGATCAATATTACCTTCATATCAAATCAGATAAAAATATTATAAAGAAATCTATAGACCAATCTCCCTTCTGAACAAAGATGCAGAGATTCTAAGCAATTTTAGTAGATGAAATCCAAGGGTATTTAATAATACATCAAGTAGGATTTTGCAGGGCAGTGCGCTTTATTTAACATTCAAAATCAATCAGTATAGTAGTGGTTACGTGGCTCACTGGGTTAAGCCCCCACTTGGGACACCTCTACTGCATATCAGAGTATCCCATCTCTGCCTTTGATCCAACTTGCTACTACTATTGCAGCAGGAAGCAGCAAGAGATGGTTCAAGTACTTGACTCATTGCAACACATTTGAGAGACCTGGACAGAGTTCCTGGCTCCTGGATTTGGCCTGGCTCAGCCCTTACTATTGCAAGCATTTGAGGAGTGATGATGGAAGGTCTCTTTTTCTCTTTGTCTTCCTCTCTCTCTATGCCACTTTGCCTTTCAAGTAAATGCATAAATCTTTTATAACATCCATCAGTGTGATCCAATGTTTGTTCGTCTAAAAGTAAGACTGCATGGTCATCTTCATAGCACAGAAAAAGTCATTTTCAAAAGTCAACATGTATTCCTAATATTACCTTTCATCAAACTAGGAGAAGAATGAAATTTCTTTAAACTAGCCACAGGATTCTGCAACAGTCTAGCAGCTAACATCAGAGTTAATGATGACAGACTAAGTGATTTCTTCACAGTATTACAAGCATATCAAGGATGACTGCGCTCATTTCCATTCAATAGTGTGCTAAATTTGTTAGCCTGATTTTATTTAGGCACCAAAAAGGCATCTAGATTAGAAAAGAACAAGTAAAACTATCTCAACAAGAGAATGGATAAATAATGGTATAAAACACAGTAGAAATAGTCTATTGACACATCTGCATTAGTGCCACCTGTGAATGGCTTCCAAACACTTATGTTGGGTGAAAGAAGCCAGACAAAAGCAGGTGTAAATAAAAATCTAGAACATGCAAGCTGATTTATAATAGTGGGAAACAGCCCAGTTTTCTGTGTGGGATGACTACAGATGTGCAGGAGTAAACTTCTGGGTTGATGGATAAATTTACTGTTATGGTTGTGTTGATGGCTTTATGGTGTCTGTATGTGCCAACATTTAAAGCACTATGCTTTATATGCAGCTTACTTTATGTTAATTACTTCTGAATAAAAAGTTTAAAAAGAGAGGAAACAGCAAAAATTGCCACAGAAAGGGGCAAATATTTGCAACATGTACCTTGGACAGAGGAATTTTTGTTCAGGATATATAAAATCTCTTGCAACTGAATGAAAATCAAAGAATTGAATCTACAAATTAGGTCAAAGATTTGCAGACATTTTTAAAAGAAAATATGGGATTAATCAATAAGTAAATAAAAGACACTGAACATCAGTAGTCAACAGGGAAATGCACATTTAAACAATAATGATAACAGTTGGCCATAGCTGTGCCAATCTGAAATCAGTAATCAGAGCTTCTTCTGGGTCTTCTACACGGGTGCAGGGGCCCAAGGACTTGGATCATCTTCCACTGCTTTCCCAGGCCATAGCAGAGAGCTGGATGGGAAGCGGAGCATCCAGGACTCAAACCAGTGCCCATATGAGATGCTGGCACTGCAGCTGGTGGCTTTACCCGCTACACCACGGCACTGGCCCTGAGAACAGTTGGGTAACACTATAATTGGGTAAAGTTCAAAAGCTGATCATTAAAATTGTTGGTGAGATTATAGAGGGATGACTTCCGTGTCTGCAGATGATTGTCACAAAAAGATGTTCTGCACCAAGAATCTGTTAGAATTCGAAATGAGAGATCTAGGAAGGAAGAAGAGAGAATGACCTAACAGTGTCATTGTGGATCTAAGGGGATTCAAGCCAAGACGTGCAAGGGGAGATACTGGCATCCTAAACAGTGCGAATGTTTTCATGGAAAGGCAGATTTCTGTTTGAGTGAAAAGGTAAAGGGGACATACAGAAAACTGAGTTGAAGGCTTGAAGGGTGTTATTGGTGAATGAAACTTACATTCCAGCAGCCTCATGGAAGTTTCTTGAATTAGGGAGGGGAGAAAGATGGATTCAGAAAGGAGATAGAGAAAGTTGGATGAAGCTGAGGAGTGCAGAGATGGAAGATGTCCTGGCAGTTTTACTGTTTTTGTGGGACTAGGATTAAAAGTGCAAAGTGCATAGTAAGAGCCCCTCTGATTGCCTCCAGATCATTAAAGCAGGTGGAGCTGTGGGTGTCAGGGAAGACTGACATGAGGAGTTGGACAGGGATCTTGCAGCAGTGCCATCAGCCTTGGTCTGTTACCACTGTACTTCTATGTGAGGGATAATTTCTTCTGTTTCACCCTTTGTTATTTGGGAATTTTCTATTTCATGCAAACAAACTGACTTGCACTTGATACAGTTTGTGTTCTGTGATGTACTCAGAGTTCTAGAAACTAGAATTCAGTGAGTGAGCAATCAGCAAGGTCTGGCATGTAAGAGCCTGTCATCAGTGCCAAACTCTGACAGTGAGATGAATTAGTGTAAGACAATTCATAGGTCAGGAACACATTTACCTTAGCTTAGTCTCCAAGAGCTAAGAAATCCCTCCATAGAAACATGTGGAAAATTTTCAGAGCAAGTGCTAAACCTGAGCCTTCAAAAAACAACCCTGCTACTGCAAGCTACTTGCAGAATTATTTTGGTTTCCTTCGGGTTTGTTTAACAAAATAAATAGAAGATCCATTCTCTTGCACCTTCAATTCCAGTCATTTCACTCATATTGTCAATGTTCCTAGGAAAGAGAGTTGTTATGTTAAAGAGCTGATGAAATCAAAGTCTGTTCTGCCAGACTTAGTTGCTGAGCTGTTTATGTTCAGATAAAGCCACTCTTTAGGAGTATCCACTGCACAAATAACATCACAGGAGGAGAATCGCCTGGCAGTGCTGGGCAGTTGACAGATGAGGCCAGTGGTCTTAGCATGTCAGCACATCTGCTGCCACTCTGCAGGAGTCATCTATCAGTGCACGCCTGAAAGAGGCCAAGCACCCTTGGCGTCCTGCTCCATGTCTTTGCTTCCAGCTGCCTCACTAAACACGGCAATCATTATCATGCCCGAGTGGTCTGGCCTCCCTCATCTCAGGCTGGCCTGAATGCTTGATGGATGCTTTAATTTGGGTCCTGGTGAAAGGCAGCACACATTTCAATTAATAGATGGCCAGAAATTCCCCATGAGCAATGTCATGGAGGCAGCAAGTACAGAGACTTAGAGTTAGGAATTTGAGTTCAAATCCTGGTTTATCTACCTACTGATGGTGTGGGCCTATGTAAGTCATGTCAATGTTATGAATCTCTATTTCTCACGCTACAAATGAACCAGATTCACTGATTGGTTAATGAATATCTGGTAAGAGTTAAAGGCTGTACTCAGAGGTGGTTCAGTAAAGACAAGACCGATTCTTTCCTTCAAGGAGCTCATAGATGATTGAAGAATGTCTAGTGTATCTCCCTCACAGAATTGTGAGGAGTTAGAAAAGGTGATATATGTGCAAGGATTCAGATAAGGCATTCGCTAAATGTAAGCTGATGTTATAGCTCTTGAAAATGAGGATTTTGCAAATCAGTGGGATCACACTTAGTAGTGTTTAAATTCAATTTGGATGTTCTAAGACTTCATATAAAAGCAGTTTCTAGTATTGGCCCAGAAGAGCTCTTTGGGTGACCCTAGGCTGATCCAGTTCTCACTATAGTTCTCAAGAATAACTGTAGGATGTGGTGGAAATATAACCCCTGAAATAAGGGATACTAGCTGCAACAGCCTGGACTTTTAATCAGTCTTTACTCAATCCCAGCGGCAGGATTTCCTCCAAAGTCCAGCATGCAGTATCATCAGAGTATAAATACCAGAACAGGCTGCTTTCTGGTCCTTTAGCTTTAGTGCAGGCAGGGAATTTGCAGATGAGATTCCAGAAGGCTTTCCTGCACCTTCAGGCACTGCCTTGCAATGTCTCCTTGGATCCTGTTATTCATTGCTGCCTACCCCTAAATAATATAACCCACTTTGTGTAATTTGTTGTTTGTGTGTGGTATGTCTCCTTGGATTCAACCAGTACACCATGAACCTGCATAACAGCTCACACTTGGCTCCCATCCCCTTCCCAGCCCATGGGTAAATTATACATCTCCACTCACTTGTAGCTTGGCCAGGCCATGTGACAAACTTGGCCAATGGGATGTGACTGGAAATCATAATGCATTCTGTGGGGCCAAAGTGGTTCACTGCTGGTGAGGAGTCTTCAGTAGTTGGTGATTAAAGATGCCTTAATTTGCAAGTGAGGCAGCTGCAGAATTCTGGAGTGCTCCAGGGCTGGTTTTGTTGAGTTCCCACACTGAGAACATTTGTCATGGAGCTTTTCCCAGAACCCCACTGGATTTTTCATGAGTAAGAACTATATTTTTGTTGGTTTAATCAAATGAAATTTGGATGTTGTTTTATTATCCCATCATAGAATAGTTTAACTTAATACATTTGGTAGCTATTAGATCTTGGTTTTGTGGAAGAAGTCTATGTAATTCATCCTATTTCAAATTTACAGTGATATAATTATTTCTGCTAATACAGAACCCTGAGTTGACCTTTAAGCCCATGGCTGATGCTATACCTTGAATTTTGAAGAGCCTGACTTTTCCCTTTGTTTTTGGTGGAGTCATGTTAATTGATGGCTGAATTCCTATTACCGAAGGTAGACTATGAGTAGTTTAAATTCCAGCCTTGCCATTATTAGTTTGGTGACCTTGAACAATTACCTTAACATTCCAAATTCAGGTCTGTGTTTATCTAAAATAAGGGATATTCACAGTTCATGCCAGTAAGGATTCAGGTGAATTTAGTTGAGATGACACATGCATATTACATGGCCTGATACATAGTTGGTGCTTAAAACCTGATATTTACTATTTTTTGCTTTCATTTCTACTTTGTATTCCATGATAACAGATCTAAATGAAATACAAATTTCTTCTTGCCTTATAGCTAACAACTTGCTTCACTTTTCTGTCTCTAAGACCACTGTAAATGCCCCTTAGAAGAGCTACAACAAGGACCTATTGGGTAAATGCTAGGCAGGAAATGCCCAGGCCTCTGATACAGAAGCAGTGCATCTTTTTTTCTTGATTTTATTATATTTTTAATTAAATTTTATTTTGATTTAGAGTCCCTGCAGTTTTTTGTGTATGTGCACTAAACCTCCCATTCTCTTCTAGAATCTACATCAAGAACTCAACTTTCTTTTTCTATGAGCCCCATAGAAATAATAAGGAAGCAACTCAAAGTACCTCTAGATGACCTTATAAAGTCTTTGATTCTTCCACAAATTCAATAAGATAAAATCTATCCCACAAATCTGCTGTGTGTATTTAAGTCAATACATGTGAATGTGCTTTATAGACTACACAGAGCTATAGAACTGGCAAGGCTTAGTAATAAAGTCGCTGTATTGTTAATCCTCAGATTATAATCTCCCCCCGTTCAAAGTCAGGAAGGAGCAAGGAAGGTAAACAGTAGGTCAGCCTACATCGTGGTAGGTTTGATATCAGCCCCTGCTCACTTACCAAGGGCACAATGCAGATCCCCAGAGAATCAGGGCAGTTATGGAGGCCGGCAACCTTCTCAGGAGAGTGTGGAAGCTGCTTGTTTATGTACAGGAGAAAGGGGACTCTGAATGAGATGAAGAATTAGATTTCCTGAATGGGAAAATTGTCTGTCTTTGTTTTTTAGTTTTCTTCCATTGTGATGAAATATATGGAGCATAATTTTTATTGTTTTAATCGCTTGTAAGTGTATAATGTACAAGTATTACATGTTAATCAAAAATTTAAAAATACATAAAATAATTTTTAAAAAGTAGAGTAGCGGTTACCAGATATTAGGGTAAAGAGGAAAAATACTTGAATGTTTATTAGGCAAAGAGTTTTAATTGGAGATGATGACAAAGTTCTGGGTATATATAGAATTGATACTTATACAATATTGTGAATATATTTAATGGCACTGAATTATATACTTTCAAACAGTTGTCTTCTTTATGTTTTCCTTATTTTCATTTTTATTCTTACTTAACCCAGACCTCTAAAGATTGTATCTTTACTGAACAGGTTGTGGTCTCCTTCCTGTGGCTGGTAAATGGCCCTCAAAGCTCAATGCAATTCCACTGAAATCCTCAAACTTATTAGATGCTCACCTTCATCTGCCCTTACTGCTTTCTACATGTGTAGAACGACAGGAAAGAGGTGGCTTCAATTACACAGAGGACACTTATGCAGAAGATAAATAAGGTTTTTCTGTACAAACCTCAAGGGCAAAAAAGGAATCAATGGGTAGAGTTTAGTGAGGCAGCTTCCAGATTAATGTTGGAGTACTGTGGGTTACAGAGTTAAAGTTGTGAATTCCCTGTCCTCAAGGAACACAGAACAGAGAAGGAAAGAGGGATATGGAGCAAATGGTGCTTGCAATTTCTCCTACACGATGTACAGTTTCTTTGCAATCTCAATAACAACAACACAAACCACTCTATACTCAAAACATTTGGATAATCTGGATTTCCAGAATCCAGCTCTTTTCAGCCACTCTAATGTCACCACTGCAGGCTAAAATACCAACACACCTCCTGGATTACTCATGTGGATGATGATTCATTGACATCTAGCCCAAACAATCTGTTCCCGGTGTAGCTGCCAGAGGGATCTTGTTAAAGCATAAGGCAGGGCTTTCATGTCTAGGTATTATGGCTGACTGATACAGATCTAGACATCTTCCTGGGTAACACAGATGAAATAAATGTTTTCAGACATCGTTTCTCAACTTAAAATGTTCCAGTGTCTCTCCACTTCAATCAAGGTGAAAGTGTGAGTTCTTACAATGATCAATACCTCTCTCTCACTCTCTCTCTCAAAACTTCAGGATCTGGGCCCCTTGTCATGCCTCTGTCCTCCCTGTTTGCATCCTGTGCTTTCATTCCTCTGACTGTTCACAATGACCTCCTATTCCTTATACAGGAAAGGTGTCTTCCGCCTTGGGGAATTTGTAAATGCTCTTTATTCGGCCCAGTGTGTGCTTCTCGAATGTGTCCAGCCCAGTTGTTTGTTCTCAGCAAAGCATTTCTTGATTTTTTAAATCTAAAATTGATTTTTCCGTCTACTGCCACTCCATACATCATTTCGACTTTATTTTTCTCCATAGGGTTTATAAGGACACACACTCTATATAATTTGCTTTTTGACATCATTTTTGTTTCTTCTTATGAGAAGGCAAGTCCCTTGAGAAAAAGGTAATTGCCTATGTTCAGCTCTCAGAAAAGCATCTGACAAACAAGAGCTCAGTAATGCATTTTATGTTCTTTTTTTTTTCTTTCCAAAGTTCCAAACTTTGTTCTTTTATTAGATTATTTATATTCAGGGAATTTATTTCAGTCTTTAGGGGAAGTTTGCTAGTGACAAATTCTGTATCTATAGGTTTAATGCACTCCCAATCCATCCTAAGGAGATCTTATGTAGAAATGTACACACTGCTGGGCCATGGGTATGTGTTGTGTAGTTTCTATTTTACCAGATAATCCAAACTGTCTCCTAGAGCAGTACATGAATGTTTATCTTTGTTATCCCCTCAGCAAAGCTCTGATAGATTTTATAGTGTTTTTCAATCCTAGGATAAAAAGCTATAATTTAGGCCATTTCCATGTAATCAAGCGTTTTTATAGGTTTTGTTTCAGTTATACTCTGTAAAATGTCTGTTCTTGTCTTTTACTCATTTTTAATTTTCTTTTCTTACTGATACAAATTCTTTCTAAAGTCTAGATACAAACCTTATATATAGTATAGGTGCTGCAATTATTGCCTGTAAACTTTTAATCAATATTTTTACTCTTTTTGATGACAAAAATTCACCATTGGCACAGTGGTTAGGATGTCATTCGGGAAACCCTCATTCCATATCTGGGTACCTGACTTCAAGTTCTGGCACCAGGCTTGCCTCCAGCTTCTTGCTAATGTACACTCTGGGGGGCAGCAAACGATGGCTCAAGTGTTGGAGCCTTGCCATCCACTTTGGAGATCTGGACTGAGTTCTAGACTCCCGGTTTCAACCCGACACAGCTCTGGATGTTGTGGGCATTTGATTAGTAAAAATAGGTGGAAGATACCTCTCTCACACACACTATTTCTCTCTCTCTCAAATAAAATAAAAATATATTTGAAAAATCTGAGAATTCATATATATGTATTCATATATATATATATATATATATATATATATATATATATAAAAAATCTTGGGGCTGACATGTGGAGTAGCAGGTTAAGCTGCTGCCTGTGGTGCCAGTGTTCTGTATGAGCACCAGTTTGAGCACCTACTGCTGTGCTTTTGACCCCGGACCCTGCTTAGGAATCTAGGAAAGCAGAAGAAGATGGCCTGAGTGCTTGGACTCCTAACAACCAATGAGAGACTCAGATGGAGTCCCAAGTTCCTGGCGTTGGCCTGGCTCAGTTTTGGCCATTGTGGGCATTTGAAAAGTGGACCAGTGGATGGAAGATTCTCTCTCTCACTCTCTCTCTCCCACTCTCTCTCTCTCTAATTCTGCCTTTCAAATAAATAATTAAAAAAAAAACTTAAAAGAACTTAGAATTTAAGACAGTGTTTGTGTGTGATTTATTGTACGTCACTTATGTCCCAATTAAGCTTTGAAATACAAAACAATAAAACAAAAATATTGTTTTTAGGAGATATAATGAAAAGAATGTACACCAACCCCAGGATAGGAGTAAATAACACAACATCCATTGCAGATGGGGAATTTCTACTTTGAATAGCTTTTAGAATTTGATAATAAAAAGGACCATTCAATAAAAATAGTAGAAGTGGAAAACATTGAGAATTCCTCAGAAAAGATATACAGATGCCCAATGAACACAGAAAAATATCACTAGTCATCAGAAATAAAATTAAGTCTCCCAAAATATACCACCACACACTCACTAGTATGGATAAAATCACTGACAATATAATACCAACGTAGTTGGTGAGGACAATAGCAAATATTGATGGAACTCTCACAATTTATGAGAAACATGGTTAATTTCTAATCAAGTTGAAAAGACTCTTTTCATGCTATCAAATGAAAACACATTCATGTAAAGAGTTTTATGCATGTTTATATAAGTAATTTTTTTAACTTTTATTTAATGAATATAAATTTCCAAAGTACGATTTATGGATTACAATGGCTTCCCCCCCATACCGTCCCTCCCACCCACAACCCTCCCCTTTCCCACTCCCTCTCCCCTTCCATTCACATCAAGATTCATTTTCAATTATCTTAATATACAGAAGATCAGATTAGTATACATTAAGTAAGGATTTCAACAGTTTGCTCCCACACAGAAACATAAAGTGAAAAATAATAGATGATTTTTTTAAAATGATGATGAAATCAGATCAGCCCTATTGTCATGTTTAATCCCAGTGAGAGTCAAGTTGGGAGTTGATAGTTTTTTTTTTTCAGGGGATCAGTTTAGTATGCATTAAGTAAAGATTTCAACAGTTTGCACCCCCATAGAAACACAAAGTGAAATATATTGTTTGAGTACTCGTTATAGCATTAAATCTCAATGCACAGCACATTAAGGACAGAGATCCTACATGAGGAGTAAGTGCACAGTGACTCCTGTGGTTGACTTTACCAATTGACACTCCTGTCTATGGCATCAGTAATCTCCCTATGCTCCAGTCATGAGTTTCCAAGGCTATGGAAGCCCTCTGAGTTCTCCAACTCTTATCTTGTTTAGACAAGGTCATAGTCAAAGTGGAGGTTCTCTCCTCCCTTCAGAGAAAGGTACCTCCTTCTTTGAAGACCTGTTCTTTCCACTGAGATCTCACTCACAGAGATCTTTTGCCAGAGTGTCTTGGCTTTCCATGCCTGAAATACTCTCATGGGCTTTTCAGCCAAATCCGAATGCCTTTAGGGCTGATTCTGAGGCCAGAGTGCTATTTAGGACATCTGCCATTCCATGAGTCTGCTGAGTATCTCACTTCCCATGTTGGATCACTCTCCCCTTTATTTACTCCATCGGTTAGTGTTAGCAGGTACTAGACTTGTTTATGTGCTCCCTTTGACTCTTAGTCCTTTCATTATGATCAATTGTGAACTGAAATTGATCACTTGGACTAGTGAGATGGCATTGGTACATGCCACCTTGATGGGATTAAATTGGAGTCCCCTGGTATGTTTCTAGCTCTACCATTTGGGGCAAGTCAGCTTGAGCATGTCCCAAATTATACATCTCTTCCCTCTCTTATTCCTACTCTTATGTTTAACAGGGATCACATTTCAGTTAAATTTCAACACTTAAGAATAATTGTGTATTAATTATAGAATTAAACCAGTCATATTAAGTAGAACAGACAAAAAAACTACTAAGAGGGATAATGTATTAAGTTGTTCATTAATAGTCAGGGCTATGCTGATCAAGTCACCGTTTCCCATAGTGTCCATTCCACTTCAACAGGTTTCCTTTTTGGTGTTCAGTCAGTTGTCACTGATCAGGGAGAACATATGGTATTTGTCCCTTTGGGACTGGCTTATTTCACTCAGCATGATGTGTTCCAGATTCCTCCATTTTGTTGCAAATGACTGGATTTCGTTGTTTCTTACTGCGGTATAGTATTCTTTTTTTTTTTTTATTTTAGTCACCTTATATTATGATTTTTAGAAGGAAACTAGCTTTTAGTAGTGGGTTTCCCTGTATGTTTTTTTTTTTAACTTTTATTTAATGAATATACGTTTCCAAAGTACGAATAATGGATTACTATGGCTTCCCCCCCATACCGTCCCTCCCACCCACAACCCTCCCCCTTCCCACTCCCTCTCCCCTTCCATTCACATCAAGATTCATTTTCAATTATCTTAATATACAGAAGATCAGATTAGTATACATTAAGTAAGGATTTCAACAGTTTGCTCCCACACAGAAACATAAAGTGAAAAATAATAGATGATTTTTTTAAAATGATGATGAAATCAGATCAGCCCTATTGTCATGTTTAATCCCAGTGAGAGTCAAGTTGGGAGTTGATAGTTTCTTTTTTTTTTTTTTTTTTTTTTTACAGAGGATCAGTTTAGTATGCATTAAGTAAAGATTTCAACAGTTTGCACCCCCATAGAAACACAAAGTGAAATATATTGTTTGAGTACTCGTTATAGCATTAAATCTCAATGCACAGCACATTAAGGACAGAGATCCTACATGAGGAGTAAGTGCACAGTGACTCCTGTTGTTGACTTTACCAATTGACACTCCTGTCTATGGCATCAGTAATCACCCTATGCTCCAGTCATGAGTTTCCAAGGCTATGGAAGCCCTCTGAGTTCTCCGACTCTTATCTTGTTTAGACAAGGTCATAGTCAAAGTGGAGGTTCTCTCCTCCCTTCAGAGAAAGGTACCTCCTTCTTTGAAGACCTGTTCTTTCCACTGGGATCTCACTCACAGAGATCTTTTGCCAGAGTGTCTTGGCTTTCCATGCCTGAAATACTCTCATGGGCTTTTCAGCCAGATCCGAATGGCTTTAGGGCTGATCCTGAGGCCAGAGTGCTATTTAGGACATCTGCCATTCTATGAGTCTGCTGAGTATCTCGCTTCCCATGTTGGATCACTCTCCCCTTTATTTATTCTATCAGTTAGTGTTAGCAGGTACTAGACTTGCTTATGTGCTCCCTTTGACTCTTAGTCCTTTCATTATGATCAATTGTGAACTGAAATTGATCACTTGGACTAGTGAGATGGCATTGGTACATGCCACCTTGATGGGATTAAATTGGAGTCCCCTGGTATGTTTCTAGCTCTACCATTTGGGGCAAGTCAGCTTGAGCATGTCCCAAATTATACATCTCTTCCCTCTCTTATTCCTACTCTTATGTTTAACAGGGATCACATTTCAGTTAAATTTCAACACTTAAGAATAACTGTGTATTAATTACAGAATTAAACCAGTCATATTAAGTAGAACAGACAAAAAAACTACTAAGAGGGATAATGTATTAAGTTGTTCATTAATAGTCAGGGCGATGCTGATCAAGTCACCATTTCCCATAGTGTCCATTCCACTTCAACAGGTTTCCTTTTTGGTGTTCAGTCAGTTGTCACTGATCAGGGAGAACATATGGTATTTGTCCCTTTGGGATTGGCTTATTTCACTCAGCATGATGTGTTCCAGATTCCTCCATTTTGTTGCAAATGACTGGATTTCGTTGTTTCTTACTGCGGTATAGTATTCTAAAGAGTACATATCCCATAATTTCTTTATCCAGTCTACCGTTGATGGACATTTAGGTTGGTTCCAGGTCTTAGCTATTGTGAATTGAGCTGCAATAAACATTAGGCTGCAGACCGCTTTTTTGTTTGCCAATTTAAATTCCTTTGGGTAAATTCCAAGGAGTGGGATGGCTGGGTCGAACGGTAGGGTTATCTTCAGGTTTCTGAGGGATCTCCAGACTGACTTCCATAGTGGCTTGACCAGTTTGCATTCCCACCAACAGTGGGTTAGTGTCCCTTTTTCCCCACATCCTCGCCAGCATCTGTTGTTGGTAGATTTCTGCATGTGAGCCATTCTAACCGGGGTGAGGTGGAACCTCATTGTGGTTTTGATTTGCATTTCCCTGATTGCTAATGACCTTGAACATTTTTTCATGTGCCTGTTGGCGATTTGGATTTCCTCTTTTGAAAAATGTCTATTGAGGTCCTTGGCCCATCTCTTAAGTGGGTTGTTGGTTTTGTTTTTGTGGAGTTTCTTGATCTCTTTGTAGATTCTGGTTATTAACCCTTCATCTGTTGCATAGTTTGCAAATATTTTTTCCCATTCTGACGGTTGTCTCTTCACTCTCCTGACTGTTTCTTTTGCAGTACAGAAACTTCTCAATTTGATGCAATCCCAATAGTTAATTTTGGCTTTGACTGCCTGTGCCTCCCGGGTCTTTTCCATAAACTCTTTGCCTGTGCCAATATCTTGAAGGGTTTCTCCAATGTTCTCTAGTAACTTGATGGTGTCAGGTCGTAGATTTAGGTCTTTAATCCATGTTGAGTGGATTTTTGTGTAAGGTGTAAGGTAGGGGTCTTGCTTCATGCTTCTGCACGTGGAAATCCAATTTTCCCAGCACCATTTATTGAATAGACTGTCCTTGCTCCGGGAAGTAGTTTTAGATCCTTGATCAAATATAAGTTGGCTGTAGATGTTTGGGTTGATTTCAGGTATTTCAATTCTGTTCCATTCGTCTATCCATCTGTTTCTGTACCAGTACCATGCTGTTTTGATTACAACTGCCCTGTAGTATGTCCTGAAATCTGGTATTGTGATGCCTCCTGCTTTGTTTTTGTTGTACAAGATTGCTTTAGCTATTCGAGGTCTCCTGTGCCTCCATATAAATTTCAGCACCAATTTTTCCAGATCTGAGAAGAAGGTCTTCGGTATCTTGATTGGTATTGCATTGAATCTATAAATTGCTTTTGGGAGAATGGACATTTTGATGATATTGATTCTTCCAATCCATGAGCATGGAAGATGTTTGCACTTTTTGGTATCCTCTTCTATTTCTTTCTTTAAGGTTTTGTAATTTTCATTGTAGAGATCTTTAACATCCTTGGTTAAGTTTATTCCAAGGTATTTGATTGTTTTTGTAGCTATTGTGAATGGGATTGATCTTAGAAGTTCTTCCTCAGCCATGGCATTGTCTGTGTATACAAAGGCTGTTGATTTTTGTGCATTGATTTTATACCCTGCTACTTTGCCAAACTCTTCTATGAGTTCCAATAGTCTCTTAGTAGAGTTCTTTGGGTCCCCTAAATAAAGAATCATGTCATCTGCAAAGAGGGATAGTTTGAGTTCTTCCTTCCCAATTTGTATCCCTTTAATTTCTTTTTCTTGCCTAATAGCTCTGGCTAGAACCTCCAGAACTATATTGAATAGCAGTGGTGAGAGTGGACATCCCTGTCTGGTTCCAGATCTCAGTGGAAATGCTTCCAACTTTTCCCCATTCAATAGGATGTTGGCTGTGGGTTTTTCATAGATTGCTTTGATTGTATTGAGGAATGTTCCTTCCAAACCCAGTTTGCTTAGAGTTTTCATCATGAACAGGTGTTGTATTTTATCAAATGCTTTCTCGGCATCTATTGAGATAATCATATGGTTTTTCTTCTGCAGTCTGTTAATGTGGTGTATCACATTGATTGTCTTGCGCACATTAAACCATCCCTGCATACCAGGGATAAATCCCACTTGGTCTGGGTGGATGATCTTTCTGATGTGTTGTTGCATTCTATTGGCGAGAATTTTATTGAGGATTTTTGCATCTATGTTCATCAGGGATATTGGTCTGTAATTCTCTTTCAGTGCTGCATCTTTTCCCGGCTTAGGAATTAAGGTGATGCTGGCTTCATAGAAAGAATTTGGGAGGATTCCCTCTTCTTCGATTGTTCTGAATAGTTTGAGAAGAATTGGAGTTAGTTCTTCTTTAAATGTCTGGTAGAATTCAGCAGTGAATCCATCTGGTCCTGGGCTTTTCTTTGTTGGGAGGGCCTTTATTACTGTTTCAATTTCTGTCTCAGTTATGGGTCTGTTTAGGTTTTCGATGTCTTCCTGGTTCAATTTAGGTAGGTTGCATGTGTACAGGAATCTATCCATTTCTGATAGGTTTCCCTGTTTGCTGGCATACAAGTCCTTGTAGTAATTTCTGATGATTCTTTTTATTTCTGTGGTGTCTGTTGTTACATTTCCTTTTTCATCTCTGATTTTATTGATTTGGGTCTTTTCTCTTCTTTTTTTAGTTAGTTGGGCCAATGGGGTGTCAATTTTGTTTATTTTTTCAAAAAACCAGCTCCTCGTTTGGCTGATTTTTTGTAATGTTTTTCTTGATTCAATCCTGTTGATTTCTTCTCTGATTTTAATTATTTCTCTTCTCCTACTAGATTTGGGTCTGGTTTGCTGTAGGTTTTCTAGATCCTTGAGGTGAATAGAAAGCTCATCTATTTGGTGCCTTTCCAATTTCTTGATGTAGGCACCTATTGATATAAACTTTCCTCTTAACACTGCTTTTGCTGCGTCCCATAAGTTTTGGTATGTTGTGCTGTTATCCTCATTTACTCCCAGAAAGTTTTTGATTTCTCTTTTGATTTCTTCTATGACCCATTGTTCATTCAGGAGCATGTTGTTCAATCTCCATGTGTTTGCGTATGCTCTAGGGATTCCTGAGTTGCTAATTTCCAACTTCATTCCTTTATGGTCTGAGAAGCTGCATGGTATGATTCTAATTCTTTTGAATTTGCTGAGACTTGCTTTATGGCCTAGTATGTGGTCAATCCTAGAGAAGCTTCCATGTACTGCTGAGAAGAATGTAAATTCTTTAGCTGTAGGATTGAAAGTTCTGTATATATCTGTTAGATCCATTTGGGCTATAGTGTCGTTTAAATCTACTGTATCCTTGTTGATCTTCTGTCCTATTGATCTGTCTATTTCTGAGAGTGGAGTATTGAAGTCCCCCAGTACTATTGTATTGGGGTCTAAGTCTCCCTTTAAGTCCCTTAACAAATCTTTTAGATAAACCGGTGCCCTGTAGTTAGGTGCATATACATTGATAATTGTTATATCTTCCTGTTGAATTGATCCCTTAATCATTATGTAGTGTCCCTCTTTGTCTCTCTTAACGGTTTTTGTGGTAAAGTTTATGGTGTCTGAAATTAAGATGGCTACGCCTGCTCTTTTTTCATTTCTGTTGGCATGGTATATCTTTTTCCAGCCTTTCACTTTCAGTCTGTATGGATCTTTGTTGGAAAGATGTGTTTCTTGTAAGCAGCAAATAGATGGGTTTTGTTCCTTAACCCAATCAGCCAAACGGTGTCTTTTAACTGGACAGTTCAGGCCATTCACGTTCAATGTGACTAATGATAAGTGGTAACTTTGCCCTGCCATTTGCCAAAGATAAGTTCTAATATATGCTTTGAATTCCCTGTGATCTTTTGCTGTGAGCTTTCCTTCCTTGGTTTCCTTCCTTTACCTTCTTTCATATTGATGACCGTGTTTCTTTGTTTCTGTGTGTAACACATCTTTAAGCATCTTTTGCAGGGCTGGACGAGTGGCAACAAATTCTTTCAATTTCTGTTTGTTATGAAAAGTCTTTATTTCACCTTCATTCAGAGATGAGAGCTTTGCAGGATATAATATTCTGGGCTGGCAGTTGTTCTCTCTTAGTACCTGGGCTATGTCTCGCCATTCCCTCCTAGCTTGTAGAGTTTCTGATGAGAAGTCAGCTGTGAGTCTGATTGGAGATCCCCTGAGAGTAATCTGACGTTTCTCTCTTGCACATTTTAGGATCTTTTCTTTATGTTTCACTGTGGAGAGTTTGATTACAACGTGTCGTGGTGAGGATCTCTTTTGGTCGTGTTTATTAGGGGTTCTGTGAGCTTCCTGTACTAGGATTTCTCTGTCCTTCTCCAAACCTGGGAAATTTTCTGCTAATATCTCACTAAAAAGGCCTTCTAATCCTTTCTCCCTCTCCATGCCTTCAGGAACTCCTAGAACCCGAATGTTGGGTTTTTTAATAGTATCCTGAAGATTCCCGACAATATGTTTTAGATTTCTAATTTCCTCGTCTTTTCTTTGGTCTGACTGTATCCTTTCCTGTTCTCTGTCTTCTAAGTCCGATATTCTCTCTTCTGCTTCTCCCATTCTGTTTGTAAGGCTCTCTATTGTGTTTTTCATTTGATCTATTGAATTCTTCACTTCAGTCACTATCCCAGTTTCCTGTTGTACTAGTTGTTTCGTTTCATTTTGATTCCTCCTTAATATTTCATTTTCACGAGAGAGATTTTCTATCTTGTCCATTAAGGATTTCTGCAGTTCAAGAATTTGTTTTTGAGAACTTCTTAATGTTCTTATCAATTTTTTGAGATCTGCTTCTTGCATTTCTTCTATGTCATCATCCTCATAATCTTGAATTGGGGTGTCTTTTTCATTTGAGGGCTTCATGGTGACTTCCTTGTTTTTATTACCTTGGTTTTTGCGTTTGTTATTTGTCATATTGGAGATATTTGGTTTCTTCACTGTGGTCCTTTTTCTTGTTATACTATGACTCTAGATTAAGTGGACTATCTGTTTTTGATGGAGCCTTAGGGCTTGAGATGGGTGTGGCCTGAGAGCTCTGTTTGGTGTGCCAAAGGTGACACTCCCAGGTTAGGCGTGGTAAACCTCTCTCTCTCTCTCTCTCTCTTTTTTTTTTGATTCCAAAGGGAAGTTATTCTGCACAGCTGAACGAAGTTGGAGGTAGTTAGCAGGCAAATGATATACCCACAGGAGCCAGAGATCGGAAGCTCTTTCCCAAGGACCACACCGGGAATCTGTTCGGCCCTCGGAGTGGGCTCAAATTCTCCTTCAGTCTCCCACTGGGTTGCCAAAGTTACGGAATTGTAGCGTCTCTGGAGAGTGCTCACGCGAATTCCGTGAGTTCTCTCCCCCACCGTTTCTTTTTTTCACAGTCTCAGTTCAGTAGCACCACAAATTTACTAGGTCCTAATCTCCTGTTAATTCGCCCCGCCCAGAGTCAGGTTTTTCTGCTAGGCTCAGGGCCGGTGTAGACCTGAGGTCGCTCTGCTTATGACGTATGTCCAAGATGGTGCCTGCTCTTTGTCTTGCTCGCCCTTGAGAGGTGAGCGGAGAGAGAGAAACCTGTGTCCGTACCAGTCACCTTTTTTTTTTTTTCCCTCTCTCTCTCTTCCAGTTAGCTTGGTGAAGTCCCCCCCCCCCCCCGGGGAGTCGTTCCCTCTAGTCTCCTCTCTCCGCTTGCCTGCCAGTGTCTCGGGTTATTGAGGTTCGGCTCACCTCGCGTTCCAGCGCTGGTGTGTTGAGTCTGCCGCTGGTGTCCCGAACTGTGGGCTCCCACGCTCTCCACGCAGGTCTGCTCCCCTTCCAGCGCCGATGTGTGGACTCGGAGCCCTGGACGTCCCAAGTCTCCACGCTGTTGCACTCCCCTTTGAGCACTTGCGCGCAGACCCTGCAGCTTGCGCAGCTCAGTCCCGCGGCTCGGCTTCTGCGGCGCGGCTTCCGCGGCTCGGTCTCGTGGCTCGGTCCTGTGGCTCGGCTTTCGCGCGCAGTGGGCGACCTTGTTCTCCCAGTAGGTCCTCCGATTCACGCCCACTGGATCCAGAAGAGTTTTGTCTGCAATATTTTCCTGGTTCTTTTTTCTGAGGCTACCGTAACTCCCCTTTTATTAAACTAAATTTTCCCGGACTATCGGTGTGCGCCCTCACTATTCCGCCATCTTGGCTCCGCCCCTCTTACTGCGGTATAGTATTCTAAAGAGTACATATCCCATAATTTCTTTATCCAGTCTACCGTTGATGGGCATTTAGGTTGGTTCCAGGTCTTAGCTATTGTGATTTTTTTTAACTTTTATTTAATGAATATAAATTTCCAAAGTACAGAATATTGATTACAATGGCTTCCCCCCATAACGTCCCTCCAACATGCAACCCTCCCCTTATCCACTCCCTCTCCCCTTCCATTCACATCAAGATTCATTTTCGATTCTGTTTATATGCAGATCAGTTTAGCATACATTAAGTAAAGATTTCAACAGTTTGCTCCCACACAGAAACATAAAGTGAAAAATACTGTTTGAGTACTAGTTATAGCATTAAATCTCAATGTACAGCACACTAAGGCCAAAGATCCTACATGAGGAGTAAGTGCACAGTGACTCCTGTTGTTGACTTAACAAATTGACACTCTTGTTTATGGCCTCAGTAATCACCCTAGGCTCTTGTCATGAGCTGCCACGGCTATGGAAGCCCCCTGAGTTCACTGACTCTGATCATTTTTAGACAAGGCCATGGTCAAAGTGGAAGTTCTCTCCTCCCTTCAGAGAAAGGTACCTCCTTCTTTGATGACCCATTCTTTCCACTGGGATCTCACTCACAGAGATTTTTCATTTAGGTTTTTTTTTTTTCCCCCAGAGTGTCTTGGCTTTCCATGCCTGAAATACTCTCATGGGCATTTCAGCCAGATCCACATGCCTTAAGGGCTGATTCTGAGGCCAGAGTGCTATTTAGGACATCTGCCATTCTATGGGTCTGCTGTGTGTCTCACTTCCCATGTTGGATCATTCTCTCCCTTTTTTATTCTATCAGCTAGTATTTGCAGACACTATTCTTGTTTATGTGATCCCTTTGGTTCTTAGTCCTATCATTATGATCAATTGTGAACAGAAATTGATCACTGGGACTAGTGAGATGGCATTGGTACACGCCACCTTGATGGGATTGAATTCGAATCCCCCTGGTATGTTTCTAATTCTACTGTTTGAGGTAAGTCAGCTTGAGCATGTCCCGAATTGTACATCTCTTCCCTCTCTTATTCCCACTCTTATATTTAACAGTGATCACTTTTCAGTTAAGTTTCAGCACTTAAGAAGAATTGTGTATTGATTACAGTATTCAACGAAAAGTATTAAGTAGAACAAACAAACAAAAAATACTAAGAGGGATAACATATTTAGCTGCTCATCAACAGTTAGGGTGAGGGCTGATCAAGTCACCGTTTCTCATTGTGTTCATTTCACTTTAACAGGTTTCCTTTTTGGTGCTCAGTTAGTTGTCACCTATCAAGGAGAACAAGTGGTATTTGTCCCTTTGGGATTGGCTTATTTCACTCAACATAATGTTTTCCAAATTCCTAACAGGGATCACTTTTCAGTTAAAATTTAAACACCTAAGAATAATTGTGTGTTAATTACAGAGTTCAACCAATGGTACTAGAACAAAAAAAAATACTAAAATGGATAAAGTATTACACTGTACATCAACCGTCAGGACAAGAGCTGATCAAGTCACTGTTTCTCATAGTGTCCATTTCACTTCAACAAGTTTCCCCTTTGGTGCTCAATTAGTTGTCGCCAATCAAGGAGAACATATGATATTTGTCCCTTTGGGACTGACTTAATTCATTCAGCATGATGTAATTAATAACAGCCTCAAGCTGGAAACAACTCAAATTTTCATCAACAGAAGAATGGACAGATAACATGATGGAGAATTAGTTAGAAATAAAAAAGAATGGTTTATTCATACATTCGGCAATCTGGACCAATCTCCCAATCATGCTAGTGAGAGAATATAGACACCAGGGCTAGCATTGTGGAATGAGGGTAAACCCTGCACCAGAATCCCATAAGGGTGTGGTTTGTGTCTTGGCTGCTCTACTTCTAAACCAGTTCCCTGTTAATGGCATGGAAAAAGCAATGGAGTTTGGCCTAAGTGTTTGGGCCCCTGCTACCCAACTGGGAGACCTGGATGAAACTCCTGGCTCCTGGCTTTGGCCTGGTCCTGTGGTGGCCATTGCAACCACCTCGGGAGTGAACTAGCAGATGAAAAATCTCTCTGTCTCTACTCATTCTCTGTGACTCTTTCAAAAATAAATAAATGTATTTTTAAAGAAAGTATACAAACAAAAAATTATATAGTATATGGATGCATATACATTAAATTATACAAAATCGAACAGTTTAGCAATGGAAACAGATCAGAGATTTCCAGGGTTGCAGTTAGAGGAAGAGATTAATTGCAAAGGATTATGTGAAAATGTTTTGGGGTGATAAGAAATTTTTTATTTATCAATTTTGATGGTAGGATATGACTGTACTTAAAAAAAGTAGCAATGCATTCTTAAAATGAAAAAAATATATCTGAATTATACTTAAAGAATGCTGTTTAAAAATGATAGGACATTCAATCAATTTTTATACTCTCTCTAAATATAAACTTCCACAAATAAGAGAGAACATGTGATATTTGCTGTTGTAGGTCTGTCTTATTTTGCTTAGCATAATGATCTCCACTTGCATCCACTTTGTTGCAGATGTCAGGATTTCATTATTTTTTAGGCTGAGTAATATTCCATCGTGTGTGTGTATGTGTATTTACACACATACATATGTGTGTGTGTATAATTATCTTTATCCAAATATTGATGGACATCTAGGTTGATCCCATAACTGTGCTATTTGGAATTGAACTTTTATAAATATAGGCATGCAGCCGGCGCCACGGCTCACTTGGCTCATCCTCCACCTGCGGCACCGGCACACCGGGTTCTAGTCCCAGTTGGGGCACCGGATTCTGTTCCGATTGCTCCTCTTCCAGTCCAGCTCTCTGCTGTGGCCTGGGATGGCAGTGGAGGATGGCCCAAGTGCTTGGGCCCTGCACCAGCAAGGGAGACCAGGAGAAGCACCTGGCTCCTGGCTTCGGATCGGCGCAGTGCGCCGGCTGCAGGGCACCGGCAGTAGCGGCCATTTGGGGGGTGAACCAACAGAAAATGAAGACCTTTCTCTCTCTCTCTCTGTCTGTCTAACTCTGCCTGGCAATAAATAAATAAATAAACAAATAAATAAATGCAGGTAACACTATCAGAAGCTGATTTCATTTCCCTTGGATATATTCCCAGGTGTAGGATTGTTGGGCCCTATTTCAGATCTATTTCTAATTTTCTGAGGAATCTCCATACTGTTTTCCATAATGGTTGGACCAACTTACATGTCCACCAACAGTAACCTGTCAGCATTTGTTGATTTTTGATTTTTGGATAATAACTATTCTTACTGGAGTGAGACGATACTTTGTTGTGATATTTATTTGGCACTTCCCTGAAGGCTAAATGATTTTGAGAATTTTTCTCATGTGTCTGTTGGCCATTTATATGTTATCCTTTGTTCATATATTTTTGGTCATACATTTTGTTCATTTCTTAAATGGATTGCTTGTTTTGTTGTTGAATTTATTGAGCTCCTTATATATTCTGGATATTAATCCTTTACCAGATGCACAGTTTGCTAATATTTTCTCCCATTCTGTTGATTGCCTCTTCACTTTCTTAATCATTTCTTTTGCTGTGCTGAAGCATCCTAGCTTGATGCAATCCCATTTGTCTATTTCTACTTTTATTTCTTGTGCTTTTGGGGTCTTATCCAAAAAGTCTTTGCCTAGGTCAAGGCCTTGCAGCATCTTTATTAAATTTTCCTCTATTAATTTGACAGTTTCAGGTTTTAAATTTAGATTGTTGATCCATTTTGAGTTGCTTTTTGCACAGGTTTGTAAAGGCAGGGTGTAAGGTAGGGATCTTGCTTCAAACTTCTGCATATGGAAATCCAATTTTCCCAACATCATTTGATGAAGAGACAGTCCTTTATTTATTTATTTATTTATTGGCAGGCAGAGTGGACAGTGAGAGAGAGAGACAGAGAGAAAGGTCTTCCTTGTCCGTTGGTTCACCCCATAATGGCTGCTGCGGCCGGCGAAGCCAGGAGCCAGGTGCTTCTCCTGGTCTCCCATGGGGTGCAGGGCCCAAGGACTTGGGCCATCCTCCACTGCACTCCCGGGCCATAGCAGAGAGCTGGACTGGAAGAGGAACAACCGGACCAGAATCCGGTGCCCTGCCCGGACTAGAACCCAGGGTACCGGTGCCACAGGCGGAGGATTAGCCTTGTGAGCCGCGGCACCGGCCGAGACTGTCCTTTCAACCAGGCAATGATTTTAGGTCATTTGTCAAAGATTAGTTGGTTTTAGACGAGTCAGTTAATTCTGGGGTTTCTATTCTGTTTCATTGGTATGTGTGTCTATTTTGGTGCCAGTGCTAGGCTGTTTTGATTACAACAGCCTTGTAGTATGTCTAGAAATCTGGCATTGTGATACCTCATGTTTTGTTTCTATTGTGTAAGTTTATCAGGCTGTTCTGGGTATTTGTATTTTCATATAAATTTTAGAGTCATTTTGTCTAGTTCTGTGATAGAATGTCTTTGGAATTTTGATTGGGATCGCATGGAATCCGTAATTGCTTTGGGTAGTATAGGCATTTTGATTTTATTAATCCACAAATATTTATTTGGTAAAACTGAATGTCCTGAGATTAAATGCATGTACATTTACCACAGTTACATCTTCTTGTTAACTTTATCAATCATTTAGTAATGACTTTCTTTGCCTTTTAACAGTGTTTTTCTTAAAGTCTATATTTGTGTCATAAGAGGATAGCTATTCCTGCTCACTTTGGCTTCCCTTTGCCATGGAATACCCTTTTCTATCCTTTCACTCTGTTTGTGTGTGTATCTTTATTGTATTTCTTGTAATTAGCATATAGATGAGTCTTTATTTTTTCTTTATCCATTCAGCCAGTCTGTATCATTTAATTGGAGACCGTAGTTCATTTACATTCAGGATTATCATTGATAAGTAATGACTTAGTTACACAGTTTTTCCATAAATATTCCTATTACTTTTTGAATCCCCTCAGTTTTTTTTTTTTTCTAGGATATTTTCTGACTTCACTTCTCAGTTTCTGTGTTTAGTACATCCTTAAGTATCATTTGGAAGGCCGGATGTGTGGTAACAAATTCTTTCAATTTTTCACTGTCTTGGAATGTCTTTATTTCATCTACATTTAAAGTTAAAACTTTGCTTGGTAAATCTGTGTTGGTATTTTTTTTTTCCTGTTTTAGAGTGTGGACCATATCTCTTCAATCTCTCTTAGCCTGTAGGCGTTTGTTGAGAAATCTGTCAATCTAATAGGGATTTATTTAAAGGTGATCTGGTATTTCTCTCTTGCAATTTTTAAGATATTTATGTTTTACTTTTGAAAGATTGTGATGTGTCATGGTGATGATCTTTTCTGATCATAACCTTTTGGGGTTCTATGTACTTCCCACATTTGGTTGTCCATATGTCTCTCTAAATTGGGGATACTTTCCACTACTAATTCATTGAATAGGTGTTCCAGACCTTCAGAAACTCCTAAGACTAGCATGTTTTGTCCCTTGATGGCATCCCATTGATTCTGAATGCTCTTTGTAGTCTTTCTGATTTTTTCTTCTTTTCTGTCTCACTAAGATATTTCAAAAGATTGGTCTTCTAAACTAAGTGTTCTTTCTTCTGATTCACCATATAATTGTTTAGCTTTTCCACTGTATTTTTATTTGATTTATTGAATGTTTTATTTCTAATACTTCTTGTTTTTTCTATACCTTTCCTTTTTTCTAATACCTTTTTCTAATACTTTTTTTTCCAATAGCTCTCTTTGCTGATTTTCCTCCATGTCATGTACCAATTTCCTAATTTCATCTCACTTTTCTTTGTATTTTTGAGTAATCCTAAAATAATTTTTTGAATTCTTTTTCAGGTATTTCATCAGTCTCTGCTTCTTCACAATCTAGTATTGTATTGATGTATTATTGTGTTCCTTGTGGGAAGTCATAGTGCCTCCCTTGTCCAAGTTTCTTGTTTTTCTGTGTTGATGTTTGTGCATCTCTAGGGCTCTTCTTTCTATATTTTCTGGTGGATTTTTTTTTAATTGAACTGAGGCTCAAAGGAACACCTACAGCTTATACTTGAGTTCCAGGGGTGTGTGTTGGGACACAAACTGGCATCCACATGGGATGCTGGCATTGCAGGCAGCCACTTAACCCACTATGCCACAATGCCAGCCCCTTAATGTGTTCTCTTTGACCTCAACTGTCTCATAATAAGTAGCAGGTTCTAGAGATGCAAAAATGAACTAGAAACAAGAGTATGTTCCCAAGAAACCTGAAATACCGAAGGGATCAAACACTCTTCCCTTAGGCTTGACTTTTATGCAGCTTCTTCAAAAAAGTGATTCCCTGAAGGTATTTATCTAAGGACTTAGTCCTTATTCTCTGTTCCTCCCTCCCACTTTTGGCATGAATACACAGATAGATATTTATACTTGTTTACTTAACATCTTCTCAGTTCTATAAGCTCTCTGAGAGCAGGGACCTCATACTTCTTTTTATTCCCAAGGTATTCTCAGGGACTGACATAGTGCATGGCACAAATAAACACTCTGTAAATATTTACTGATGCCAGGAGGAATGAACTAAATAGTAGCACTTTAATAGCAAACATTCATATCTGTCTGTTGTAAGCCCCAGAGAAATTTCCAAAGTTGCTCATGGGGGTGTTCAGATGCTATTTCTGATCAGGATGAGTGTGTCCAGCAGCACCAGTTGTCATTCGTTCACTCTTGTTTTCCAGGGATGGACATCAGAGCTCAGTAATGAGTAGCTACAATGACTTGAATGACAGCAGTGCCCGACTTGATGAATGCCTGCAAACAGCTCTCAGATGCAGCAAGGGGCAAATAGCAGACAGCCAATCTTTCACAGCCCAGTTGCACCTTGTACCAGTCCCAGCGCATGGCATTAAATTGCCCATTATTTAAACTGAAACCACCACCGATGTTCTACACTTGCCAAAGGAAACACTGA
The DNA here is from genome assembly GCF_051225735.1 of Oryctolagus cuniculus. Classification (NCBI taxonomy): domain Eukaryota; kingdom Metazoa; phylum Chordata; class Mammalia; order Lagomorpha; family Leporidae; genus Oryctolagus; species Oryctolagus cuniculus. The sequence continues at coordinate 157,415,757 of NC_142872.1, read as the reverse complement.
TAACTGGATTCCCAGCTCCAGAATTGATGTGTCATTAGGTTGACCTGGGACCTATGGTGTTAATGCCTGCGTAGTGAACACTGGGCCAGGAGAGAGTTGGGGGAAGAGGTATCAGCTTAGCACATGATTTTGGGAGGCCACTTACTACTTTGGGCTTGAATATATTCATCTACCCAGGGAAACAAATGATTTACTGAAAAGGCAAGAAAGGTGAAATGAAAATATACTCCAACTGTTGCCATGCAAGCACTTGCACACAAAAACATTTTGTGTTTATTTGCTATTTAAATACCACGTGAGTGTTTCTAAACTTTTAATCAAAATTATTTCATGCACATAAGCAGATATAAAGAGTTATAAAATGAACATTCATGAAAGACAGGCCTCTGGCCTAGTGGTTAAGTCATCACTTGGGATGTTGATATCCCAAAGCAAAATATTTGGGTTCAAGTCTCAGCTTTACTCCCAATTCCAGCTTCTTGCTTAGGCAGCCTGGGAGTCAGCAGGTGATGACTCAAGCATGTGCGTCTCCATGGGAGATGCAGATTGAGTTCCAGGCTCTTGGCTTGGCCTGATCCAGTCCTGACTATTGTGGTCCTTAGAAATATGAGTTACCAAATGGCAGTTCTCTCCCTCTTTCTCTCTCTCTTTCAAATAAATAAACATTACTGTAATCAATACACAATTATTCTTAAGCGCTGAAACTTAACTGAAAAGTGATCGCTGTTAAATATAAGAGTGGGAACAAGAGAGGGAAGAGATGTGCAATTCGGGACATGCTCAAGCTGACTTACCTCAAACGGTAGAGTTAGAAACATACCAGGGGATTCCAATTCAATCCCATCAAGGTGGCATGTACCAATGCCATCTCACTAGTCCCAGTGATCAATTTCTGTTCACAACTGATCATAATGATAGGACTAAGAACCAAAGGGATCATATAAACAAGACTAGTCTCTGCAAATACTAGCTGATAGAATAAAAAAGGGAGAGAACAATCCAACATGGGAAGTGAGATACACAGCAGCCCCATAGAATGGCAGATGTCCTAAACAGCACTCTGGCCTCGGAATCAGCCCTTAAGGCATGTGGATCCGGCTGAAAAGCCCATGAGACTATTTCAGGCATGGAAAGCCAAGACACTCTGGGGGAAAAAAAAAAAAAAAAAACCTAAATGAAAGATCTCCGCGAGTGAGATCCCAGCGGAAAGAATGGAGCCATCAAAGAAGGAGGTACCTTTCTCTGAAGGGAGGAGAAAACTTCCACTTTGACCATGGCCTTGTCTAAATATGATCAGAGTCAGTGAACTCAGGGGGCTTCCATAGCCTTGGCAGCTCATGTCAAGAGCCTAGGGTGATTACTGATGCCATAAACAAGAGTGTCAATTTGTTAAGTCAACAACAGGAGTCACTGTGCACTTACTCCTCATGTAGGATCTCTGTCCTTAGTGTGCTGTACATTGAGATTTAATGCTATAACTAGTACTCAAACAGTATTTTTCACTTTATGTTTCTGTGTGGGAGCAAACTGTTGAAATCTTTACTTAATATATGCTAAACTGATCTTCTGTATATAAAGAGAATTGAAAATGAATCTTGATGTGAATGGAAGGGGAGAGGGAGTGGGAAAGGGGAGGGTTGCGGGTGGGAGGGAAGTTATGGGGGGGAAGCCATTGTAATCCATAAGCTGTACTTTGGAAATTTATATTCATTAAATAAAAGTTAAAAATAAAAAAAAAAAACAAAAATGAACATCCCATCAATGTTTATGATATCTCATTTTCAAGCTAATGAATGTCTTTCAAAAGCTTTATAGTTTTCTCAGTAAGTATTTTGGACATTGTTAAATTATTTTCTATATTATTTTATTTTGGAGGTTATTGCAGATTTATCTTCTCTTTTTAAAAATTTCAATTGGTATTCATTTCTCTTGTTTCATGATTTACTTTTATATACAGCAAACATAATGAACATCCTTCATCACTGTAAGATTCAATCTGTAGATTTTCTTGTGTTTTCTCTATCATTTCATCCAGGTTTGATTATTTTTCATTTCCTATTTAATTTTTATTTTTAGTATACTATTTTATCTTATTATACATGAAGTTTTATATTCATTGATTTTTATCAGTACACTTTGGAATACGTCCTATCTTTAACAGTCACACAATTCTGGAAACCATTAAGGAAATAAGGAGGTGTTAGGGAAATAGACATGGATCTATTAAAATACAGAGAAGTTTTGTGATTAGTCATGCAATTATGCAGATATCCTGCTATTTATTTTTTTCCCACTAACATAATGTTTTTGAGATCCAGCTATATTACCACATAAACCACTACTTCAATCATTTTAATATCACTTAACTGATATGGGAGCTTCTTCATATGTATTATATTACATACATTAAGTGCAGGGAATCCTGGGTGTGGCTGCTGCCTTCAGCATCCACTTCCTCTATAATGGGATTCAGCAACTGTTGGCTCACTGTTCAAATCCTTCCTGACACTTGTTTTTGTAAGTAAAGTTTTATTGGAACACAACCACATTCATTCTTTTGCATATTCTTTATTGCTGGTTTTTTCCTAACATGTCAGAGGCCAGTAATCCTGAACAAGAATATAATGGCCACAAAACTTATAAAGTGCACTATCCGTTCATTTACAGAAATTTCCTCACCCCATATCCTGGATGTGCGATAAGTAGTCCCTGAGCACTTGTAAGTCAAATTACCAACTCAAAATACATGCTTGACTGTTAGCCATTATCACCATAACTGCTACTATGACTGGGGTCCCAGTTTTTCTTATAGGATGAGATATTTGCACAAATTAACCTGAAAGTGACTTGAAGCCACAGACATTCTTTCTGATGAGGGTTATCCACTTACAAGCTAGCAGTGCGTACAGAATCCTTGTCATGTTTTGAATCTCTGATGCTATCTCTGGTCTCTAGACCCAGACTTTAAGACCTCTTGTGATCAGGTCAGGTGCATCAAGACAATCTCCCTATCCCAAGGTCACTTGGGATTAACTACGTTAACTGACATTAACTGACATCTCAAAACTTTTTATAAAAGCAGCTACCTAAGTGTTTGCTTGTATATCTGGGAGAAGCTCTGTATACTCCAAGGGATCCAAAATCTTGGAAAACATCTCTATATCCTGTCTGATGGACTATTCAGTTGCTTTGCTCACTTAAAATTAAATCACTCTGGACTTTTTTTAGTAAGAGAGTAGTTACGAGTATTAAGGCTGGGATCCCCTTATGCAGCATATATCTTTGCATGTGAAAGTATGGTAACAAAATACAGGGCAAGAGCTTCTGAGTTTGAAGTCCAGACTTTTGTAGGATCCTGTTCTGACACTTTACATATCTGACTTCTGCTCAAGACTGCTAAATGTTGAATGGAGACACAGTAACTAATTCACAGACTTGGTAGCCCATTAATTGCACTTGAGGTCTCCCTAGCACCACAGAATATCTATAGCTGACAGCTTTTGTTCACACACAGATCCACTGGCCTCATTTCTCTCCAGGGCCGTTGGCCACTTGTTCCACATTGTGTACTTTTTGTTCACAGACTCAGCATGAGCACCCAGCTCTCTCTCACACACAACGTTTTCCAAATGGACACCGCAGTGTCTACCTTTGCTCTTAGGTTGACCTGACCTGTGGGTGCAGTCTCAGGTATCTAGCTCCTTGGCCAGACTTGAATCAGCTTCCTTCAGAAGTTAACTCTTTGGGCTTTTGAAGCACCTGATGAGGAACCAGGTGATAATCTTGAAGTGCAAGGGCATCAACTCTTCTGGGATGAAAACTGGCCAGGAGGAGGGAAAAAAAAATCCCAAAAATTCCCTGCTGATTCTCCAACTGCCCAGGGAAACACTGTTCCAATCTGTGGCAGCCTCTTTATCTGACCATCCCCGAAAATTAGCCAGTAGTTTGTCAGGAAATGTGTATCCAGCCCTGCCGTTGTGTAGACAACCATAGTATAAACGACAGGTGTTTAATAGATGCTGAGCAATCAAGTTTGTTGCCTTTGAAAACACCCTGGGTTCTGAAACCAGTGGCTTCAGAGGTCCCTATCTGACCTTTCTCTAGCCACCTACTTGCTCCCAGGGTGATACGGCAAGTCTTCAGTGCCAAGGGATTTTTCTCACCTGGTTCCTTACACAAAGACCTCTGTGAGGGACTGGCATTGTTGCCGAATAGTTTAAGTCACTGCCTGCAACGCTCACTTGTGGGTGCTAGTTCAAGTCCCAGCTGCTCTACTTCCTATCCCTATCCCTGCTAATGTGCCTGGGAAAGTAGCAGAGGATGGTCCAAGTGCTTGGGCCCCTGCACCCATGTGGAGGACCTGGATGAAGCTCCTGGCTCCTGGCTTTGGCTTGGCCCAGCCTTGATCACTGGGGCTATTTGGGGGGTGGACCAGCAGATGGAAGATTTCTCTCCTCTCTCTCTGTCGTTCCCTCTCTAACTCTGACTCTTAAATAAATAACAGTAAATTTAAAAAAAAAAATAACAACTCTGTGAGCAACCTGGCTGAAAGTTCTGCACTAGACACTCTCTCCCTACCTTGCTTTAATCTTTCCTATTTCTGAACCTATATTTGCATATATTTATATATAATATATATGTTTGTCTACGTTCACTCTCAGATTTTAAACTTCAAGAGTTCATGATTGTTTTCCTTTATAGATATGTAGGAAACACACAATACTTCATTAAATGCTCTCAACAAATTTATAAAAAAATGTATTATTTGGGGGCCAGCACTGTGGTGTAGTGGGTAAAGCCACTGCCTGTGGCACCAACATCCCGTATAAGTGCTGGTTCGAGTCCCGGCTGCTCCTCTTCTAATCCAGCTCTCTGCTTTGTCCTGGGAAAGCAGTAGAGGATGTCCCAAGTCCTTGGAACCCTGCATCTGCGTGGGAGACCTGGAGGTAGCTCCTGGCTCCTGGCTTCCTATCGGCGCAGCTCTGGCCATTGCAGTCATCTGGGGAGTGAACCAGAGGATGGAAGACCTCTCTCTCTCTCTCTCTCTCTGTAACACTCCCTTTCAAATAAAAAAAAAAATTTTAAAAAAGAATGCATTATTTGTATCTCTGTTTCATAAGTGAGGAAACTGAGACACAGAGTGTCAGGAAATTTACCTTCAGTTTCACAGCTGGGCAATGGCACAATGAGGATATTCACCACTGCATTGTGCAGGAGCAGCACCACAAGGATCAGGTGCTGGGTGTCAGCACTTAAGATGTCTCTTATCAGGACCAGTGCTGTGGCATAGCTGATTTAGCCACTGTCTGTGACTCCAGCAACCCATATGCATGCCAGGTAAAGTCCCAGCTGCTGCACCTGGGAAATCAATGTTTGGGCCCCTGCCACCCACATGCAGACCCAAACGGAGTTCCAGGATCCTGGCTTTGCCTTGGCTCAGTCCTAGGTGTTGTGACCATTTGGGGAGTGAACTAGTGTATGGAAGCTCTCTTTCTGTAAATCTTCCTTTCAAATAAATAAAATAAGTCTGAAAAAAAAGATGCCACTTGGAACAAGTATGGCTCGTTTCAGAGTGCGTCAGTTAGAGTCCTGGTTCAACTGCCGATTTCAGCTTCCATTAGACACCCACATGTGGCTAATCACTCAGCCACCAGGTGATGGTTCAAGTACTTGAGTCTCAAACACTCACATGTAAGTCAAGACAGAATTGTGGTCTCCTCACTCCACCCTGAACCAGCCCCATCTGTAACGAGCAGATGTAGTGGACTGTAATGAGTCCACTGTAGTGGACCACTGATCTCTGTCTCTTTCTTCCTTCCCAATATAAATGAAAATCAATAATTAATAGAAACTAAAGTAAAATGTAGCACCGTATAGGGCCATTTCATCATGGAAGAAGATAGTACGTAGGAATTCACTCATTGTGAGAGTGAGCCTTCGACGTCCCAACATAATAGAGATGGGCTGCTGCAAGGTGGTTAGAGACCACCAAGGAGGAGTGGCCTGGAGGTGGGAGGGAAACCCAAGGTTTCTGTCACAGAGTCCAGCAAAGAGCACTTCTTGTCCAGTGCTTAAGAACAGAACCATTCATCACGGCCCTCCTAGCCTTCCCTGTGTGGCCCTCAGCACCCTCGTTGTCATTTCTGTGGCTGGTACCGGGTTCTGTTTCACAGATGGCTCAGCAAGGGCTCGGAGTCAGTGTCTCTGAAAGTTCATGGTCCACTCTCCACTTAGCTTGGGCTGCTCTGCAGTCGGATCCATGCATACCCTACAAGAGTGCCTCCCTTTGATGATTTACAAAGGATAGATACATGACAGAGAATTGACTTTCCTAAACCATATGCATCTATGAATCCATGTTGAAGGGATCCCCTAACAAAGCACCACAAACGGAGTGCATTAAAAGGCAAGAGTTTGCTGTTCCACAGTTCTGGAGGCTGGAAGTTTGATAGCCAGGTGTCAGCACAGCTGTGCTCTCTGTAAAGGACAAAGATCTGCTCAAACCTCTCTTCAAGCTCCTGATGGTTTCTTGGCTATGGTAGCATAATTCCAAGCTTCCCCTGAAATTCTGTGTGGATGCCTGCCCTTGCATTTCTCTTTACATAAAAAACACTAGTCATATTGGATTAGAGGCCCACACAACCTTAGTACAACCTGCTTTTACTCAGTATCTGCAATGACTCTGTTTCACAATAGGCCACATTCTAAAGTACTGGTAGTTAAAATTTCAACATATGGATGTTGGGAGGGACACGTTGAAACCCCAAACAGCATATACATTCCTCCTATTCCGGCATCCCTCTTGCCTTCTGAGTACTGATGTCAGCATTGGAACAGTAACCAAGATGACGGCTCTGGCTTCCGATCATCTCTTACCACTCCAGCACAGTTCCCAGAGTGCACTGCTGTCGCTCCCCCTCTTCATGGAGGAGCGACACAGGACCCTGCGCTGTTCTTTCGTCTGCTCGGCCCTCCCCGGGTTTGCTGCTGGTTCTTCCCGGGTTGGCTACTGTCCTTCCACCTCCGTGGAAGGGCGGTTCCCCCTGCCACTTTCCCCACTTCCGCAGGGGAGCAGCACACCGCCAGCCGGCTCTCTCGGGGGCTGCACAGGTGTTCCCCTTAGATGTTCCTGGTGCATGTTGTCTCTCTCCTCCTTTATAGTCCTCTTCCACCAATCCCAACTCTGCTACCCACACGCCGAGTACGCTGCTCTCTTCCAATCAGGAGCAGGTCCTGCTGTTTATTGGTTGAACTGGAGGCAGCTGTGTAGAAGCTGTTTCCTCCTCTCCCAGCGCCATATTGTGGAGAGCAGATGCATAGAGTAAGTCTTAATTCGAGTAACAGTCTAGTCCCAGTTGCTCCCCACACACTGCACTCCGAAAAAGTTTTCTTGTTACTATAAATGCACCATCTTGTATTTAGGTGGGTTTTAAGTGATAAAGCCTGTTCTCCTATCTAGCATCGTTTCATCAGCACAGGATCTGTGGGAGAGGCCCAGATTTTCTATGTTCATTTCCAGTGCATGAAGTCACAGAGGTGCAGAAAAACACAATGACTCATTCAGGGAAAATAATGGCAGTGGCAGAATGACACGAGAGCCCAGGGAGTGTGACTCCAGGCCTGTTGCTTGAATCTATTCCAGGCTGCGTGGTTAAGGGATTAAATTAAAGTATTAAGATTCCATTAACAAGTCCTCTCATTGACCATGCTGTGAGGCAGGTGCTTACGTCCTGTCTAACCTTGAACACGGGGGATGCTTGGCAGTATCAGAATTTATAGGTGTGTGTCATCTCACTGCTTCTTCAAAACTCCCATGTACTTACTTAGGCTCTGTGGCATTTCTATTAACTTTGTCTCTAATATGTTATTTCTGAAACCTTTAGAAGGGGAGGGATTGAAAATTGCATGAGTTGCTCAAGCCTTCTAGAAATTGTGAGAGGAAACTGTAATGGCATTACGTTAGCTTTTGAAATTCACGCAGAAAGGAAATGACTCCTTTTTTAGACTCCTCTAAGGCTTTCAACATGGACAACACGAGTGGCTGATTCTGAAATTGCTCTGCATTTGCAATTAGAACTCCTGTGGTGCCCAAGGAATCCAATTACGGCTGGGAAGTCATGTAATAATATGGGGACTATTCTGATAAATGATATTTTGCTAAGTTCACTGAAGATTAAGGTTGAAGAAGGCTGAAGTGTGAAATCCTCAATTATGCAGTCAGTTCCACAGAAAGAGGTGCCTTTTTACCGGATACTTGTGATTTTTCTCACCCTAAAAACATTGAATGTGAACCCTCCAAGACTTCAGGAAAATGCAGGTCTAAACATGAATAAACAAGGAAGAAGTCCACTGTGTGTTCCCCACAGAAGTTCTGTCATTTTAAAAGAATAAGGTGGAATGTAGGGTGGAAGAGCAGAATGATTGACCCGAGATACCTGGTTTCTGGTCATTGAACTGCTTCTCTATTACAGTCTAATTCTGAGGGCGGGGCTTCATCTCTCTGGGCCTCAATTTCTTTCTCTATTAATGGGAGGAAGACACTGTTAGATCATTAACAGTATTACAGCTCCAGGATTAAATACTTCTATTTTTCTTGGAATGATTTAAAAATATTATTAGTTAGAACTTTCCAACGTGTTATTAACAAATCAATACATGTTAAACAAACAAACAAAAAAAACTCTCAGCTTTTGCTTCTTACAAGTAAATTTTATTAAAAAGTCCCTTCCATCTATAAAACCCATAATTACTTGTGGCAGCTGATCTCTCCAAGGATGGCCAGGTCCTCCTCCCCAATCTCTGATCTTCCTCTCTGACTGTAGTGGGGGTGTTTTGTGGTTCTCCTTTATTCCCTTTTAGGTTTCTTGGTAAGTTATGAACTATGGGTAATTTTTAAAATTTACTTTGTTTTTCTGATCAGATGGAATGTGGGATCTAAACAGTCCATAGCACTTGGTTCTATGGGATTTGAGGCAGGGGCTTAGCATATCCCATTCAATCTCTATGGTGCTAAAGGATTGGCTAGGGAGATGCACGGAATTAGAAACCTCCCTGCCATTGAACTTTTCATTATGAAAAAAAAAAAAAAAAAAAACCTTGAGTGACCTCCTCCCTGCTCCCACCTTTCTGTGGGCATATAGGAATCACCTACCACAGAGAATGCTTGGGTATTGAGACCAAACATGGAGATGCACAGGACTTGGTAAGGCAATTCTCTTGTACTTGCTTGAATCAACCTCTTTGATCATAGATTAAATATGTTTTGCTATTTTTTAAGATTTATATATTTATTTGAACATTATATAGAGAGTGAAGGAGAGGCAGAGGCACATGCAGAGAGAGAGGGGTCTTCCTTCCAGTGGTTCACTCTCCAAATGGCCACAAAGGCCGGAGCTGGGCTGATCAGGAGCCAGGAGCTTCTTCTAGGTCTTCACATGAGTGCAGGGGCCCAAGCACTTGGGCCATCTTCTCACTGCTTCCTGAGGCCGTAGCAGAGAGCTAGATCGGAAGTGGCATAGCCGGGGCTCGAGCTGGTGTCCATTAGGGATTCCGGCACTGCAGTTTGTGGCTTTACCAGCTACGCCACAGTGCCAGACCATGATTTGCTATTTTAAATTCTAATTAAATGTATAAGTCCTTTTATAATATCCTGATGAGTTGCCATGCCTAATATGAACAGCTTTATAAAGTTTAGTTCACTACTTCAGTAAGAAGCTTTTTCTCCATAAATTTAGCACAAATTAGTAAAAAACAGCTTTCCAACATTCTTCGACATGTAGTAGAAACCCTTGAATGACCTTTAAAATATTCCTCCTCCCTGCAACCACCCTTCTGGGCAGACATGAATCGCCTTCCATAGAGAGTGCATGGGTGTTGAGGCCAAGTCAGCTTTCTAATAGCTCATCGTAGCTCCCTCTTCTGAAATCGCACAAAACATGTCTATCTCCTTTCCACATACTATCACTTTATATATTTGAAATGAACCATGGAGAAAGCCAACCTGGAGAGATTAAAAGACAAGCACAAAAGTGCACAGAATGTCCAAATGTCCAAAATACCCAATACCCTTATGTTTCAAAAGAGACAAAACATCAAAACATGGTAGTTCAATAGTTTCATTAGAGTTACTGTTTAAACTTCTATTGAAGTATATAGGAATATTCACTTCCAGAATGGTACACTTTGAGATTTTTCTTGAATTGGTCTATCTAGTTCTTTCCTTGTTTGGAATCTCCATATTTCTCTAATACAGGGTGCTTCCCTGGGATAACTTCCTCATCTGTTTCACTGTTACTCAATAGTGACCTATTTGCGAAGTAAACAAAAAGAAAGTAATAGACTCAGTGATGCTGGGGAAAAGCAGGCTGACAATGAGCTGCACATTTTAGCTTTGAAAAGCTTCCTCTCAATTCTAACATCCTATTAATTATGCTCTGCCACAGCTCCTATGGCCTTTATTTATGTAACAGTAATTATGTTGAGTGTTTTAAGGTAATGCAGACAATGAGGTGGGCAGTTTAAAATGCTTTGAGAGTCACAGGAGAATTTTTAGTAATTAGGTCAAGTGTTCATCTTTCTGGACAGATTCTAAGTGCCTTCCAGTAGCTCTTAAAACTCCCTCAAGTTGGCCGGTGCCGTGGCTCACTATGCTAATCCTCCACCTTGCGGCGCCGGCATACCGGGTTCTAGTCCCGGTCGGGGCGCCGGATTCTGTCCCGGTTGCCCCTCTTCCAGGCCAGCTCTCTGCTGTGGCCAGGGAGTGCAGTGGAGGATGGCCCAAGTGCTTGGAACCAACGGTAAAAGGAAGACCTTTCTCCCTCTGTCTCTCTCTCACTGTTCACTCTGTCTGTCAAAAAAAAAAAAAAAACAAAAAAAAACTCCCTCCCCTCATGTTTGTTTTTCTGTCTTAATATCTTATAAGCTCACCAGATGCAGTGTGAAATCTGAAAACATCCCTTTGAATCCAGCTGTATGCCCATTAGCTCCAGGTTTAACGCATGAGGAATAGCTTCTTCTGGTTAAAGCAGCTAGTTTTTCTTTTCAGAAAAAAATGAATATCTTTGAAAAAATCATACAAGGGAATTTCAAAAAGTTCATGAAAATTTTAATTCACAGATTGTCATTGTGGTGCACAATTTTTTGCAATCCATGTATATTTTTTCATAATATGCAATGAACTTTTGGAATATCTCTCATATATTTGGATTTCAAATATTTTTTGCACCAAAGATATTTTTAATCCGATTTTCTATGAACTTTTTGAAGCACCTTACTCACAATCTGTCCAGAAACACTGCTTTTTTGTTGCTGTGTGTAGATTGATTGATCTCTGAGACCCAACTGGGAAATTCTTAACACCTGTGGATTTTGAGCAAGTTTCTGAATTGAAAGATAACATCAGAAATATCTCTTCTGAAAAAGACCTTTCTGTTGATACCTGATTTCCCAAATGATCTGAGGCCTCCCTTCTAGCTCTGGCCAGGCGTCTTTCCCAAGGATGTCACTCTGGCTGCTATTTGTGGTCCTGCTCCCTGAAACCTTTCAGACTGTTCTGCCCAACCACATGTCTTGTGCATGTGTGTGTGTGCATATTTGTGCATGTTGGGGGCGGGGTGGAGACCCTGTGCCAGACTCCGGAATGGAGGGCTATTGCAAGCAGACTAATGCCAGCTCACAATCTCCTTACTAATGCTCTCCACAGTTTCACAGATTGAGCCGTAAAAAGAGAGTAAATTGAAATTCTTCCCTACTATTGGAGAGGGAAGAAACGGAAGTGAGAGAAGAACCAGGCAGGAATAGCAGGACGAACCCAAATTTGCTTGATTCCAAAGCTATGGACCTTTCTCCTTCAAAATATTATGTCTATTTCCCGACTATGTTTCCTTCTTTATTTTTAAGAGAGGGAATGATCCTGTCTCTGATTCCTCAGACCTGAGCAAGTTGGAGGTGCTGAAGAAACATTGGTTAAAGTGAATTTGAGTTGCAGAGTGAGAGCACAGGTTTCTTATTTGGATTGTGGGAAAAATCTTACACATAGAAATGACAGAATTTGTACACCTTCCTTCTCTCCTAGCAGAAATCCTCAGGGAATTTCCTTCTCCAGGAGCCTCTGCAGGTCCTGGAGCACAGACACCTTTACAATAGTTCTGAAGCCTAAATACTCCTCCCAAAAATGTATGAATATATGGACAGTGCTAAATTTTGCTATGACAGAGCCCTGAGAGTTTAATTACTTATGCCAAAACAGAAGAACCATTTTAATAGGATAATTGCTCATGAAGGGGAATTAAATAGAACAAAAAAAAATTTGAAGCCATGCTATTCTCTAGCCTGCTGGAAAAGCAAAGCTAATTGTTTTCCATGTTAAGTTTCCTTTTGGATGTTTTATTACAGCCAATTTTTTAAGTTCTCTGAATTGCACTGCAGATTCCTATTGTAATGACATACACAATAAGGTTTTTCTAATTCTGAAGTTTGGAGTTAACTTGTTTAATTTTAAAGGAGTGCTTTGGGTTGAAAAATTCAACATAAGAAAGTATGAAGGTGGGGCTGGCCTTGTGGCACAGTGGGTTAAGCTGCTGCTTGCAATGCCAGAATCCCAAATCAAAGTGTTTGAGTCCCCGCTGCTCTGCTTCCAACCCAGATCCCTGTTACTGTGCCTGGGAAAGAATCAGAAGGTAGCTCAAATACTTGGGCCCTGCCACCCATGTGGGAGACCCCAGTGGAGCTATGGGCTAGCCCTGGATGTAGACATTTAGGGAATGAACCACCTGATGGAAGATGTCTCTCTCCCTCTTCCTTCCTCTCTCTCTCTCTCATAAATACATTTCTTTTTTTAAGGTTTATTTATTTATTTATTTACTTGAAGTCGAAGTTACACAGAGAGAGAAGGAGAGGCAGAGAGAGAGAGAGAGAAAGAGAGAGACAGAGAGAGAGGTCTTCCATCTGCTGGTTCATTCCCCAATTGGCCGTAATGGCCAATGATCAAAGCCAGGAACCAGGAGCTTCCTCCAGGTCTCCCATGAGGGTGCAGGGTCCCAAGGACTTGGGCTTTTTTTAAGGTTTATTTATTTATTTATTTACTTGAAGTCGAAGTTACACAGAGAGAGAAGGAGAGGCAGAGAGAGAGAGAGAGAAAGAGAGAGACAGAGAGAGAGGTCTTCCATCTGCTGGTTCATTCCCCAATTGGCCGTAATGGCCAATGATCAAAGCCAGGAACCAGGAGCTTCCTCCAGGTCTCCCATGAGGGTGCAGGGTCCCAAGGACTTGGGCTATCTTCTACTGCTTTCCTAGGCCATAGCAGAGAGCTGGATTAGAAGTGGGGCAGCTGGGACTCGAACCAGCGCCCATATGAGATGCTGGCACTGAAGGAGGTGGCTTTACCCACTACTCCACAGCGTTGGTCCTAATGAATACATCTTTAAATTTTTAAAAAAGAAAGTATAAGAGAGAAGACAGGGACCTATTCATTGTTTCAGTGAGTACAACTCCTCCCTGGTAAGATAGATGGTGCTGCCAGAGCCACCTTTGTCATCTGCAAAATAAATTGGACTGAGAGCAAGGCAAGGCAGATACAGCTCTGTTCTACTCTGCAACAGTCATACCACACTGAACCTAGCATGCTTAGTTACTAACACAGCACACAAGAAGCTCCCCATGACACAGAGATGACAGATTGCGCACTGTTTCAAGGGCTAAAATGATAATGCTCAATGTCAGTGTGATTGGTAAGGAACAGTCTCTCTCGTGCACGATTGAAATGGACATTGAATGCTGCACTATTCTTGGAGCTACCTTGGTGGCACACCCCAGGGCTTTATCAACTGTGTGTGCTCCATGACACAATTCTCACATTCCCAGAGCACCAAAGGTGTATTACAACCTGGATTTTTTTTGTCATTTTCAGCTCCCGGAAATTAAATACATTTTTTAAATGGGGATTAGCTAAATACATTGTAGTGTTCAAAGTTATGAACAGAGGTACTTCCAAAACTTCGTGAGAAATTGAGCCAAAAGATAAGTTTATTGTTGATGCAATAATATCGAAGTGCATTATTCTTAGAATTCTATTCACAAAGCTCATTGAATCTTTTGAAAAACTAATTAAAATTAAAAAAGGGAAAAAATAAATGAAATGCAAAGACTCTTCAATAGCAGGGGAGGCAGCCTTTGGACGCAGTGGTTAAGACACTGTCAAAACTCCTTATTAGAGTGCCTGGGTCTGAGTCTGGAGCCTGCTCCCTATTCCTGCTTCCTGCTAATTTGCACTTTGGGAGGTACCAGTGATAGCTCAGGAGTAATGGCTCCCTGTCACCCATCTGGGACATGTGGATTGAGTTCCATTCCTGAATTCCGGCTGGCCCAACTCCAGGTGGTGTGGGCATTTGAGTCGCAAAGAAAAAGATAAGCTGTCTTTGTCTCTCTTGTTGTCTCTCTGTCTTCCACATAATAAACAAATACTTTAAAGCAAAAAGTGTAAAGTGATGGAAATGAATGTTATAAAAATCTATGCATGAATTTCATTTTTTACAACAAATTAAACATATCTTTTAATCCATTTGCCACAAAGTTTTTGAACTACCCTTGATTTTGCAGTCACTGAATGAAATTTTAGAATGTTATGAAGTGGTGGAAGAAGGTTTATATTCTATAAACAATTAATTTTTATTAATAAATTATATATGTATGTAAGAAAAGTATGGGTGGTTAATAAAGGCTGCAAGTAAAGAGATATTTTCTGAAACTAACTTTTCTGTTAGTTTTATTTCTGTAAGTTTAAAAGATATTATTTCCATTAATCTGAGAGGTAGAAAGAGAGATAAAGAGACGAAAAGATAGACCTCCCTGCTGCTGTTTCACACCCCACATGCCAACAATAGCTAGGACTGGGCTGGAGCCTGAAACCAGGATCTTGGAATGCAATGCAAGTCTCCCACAGGAGCAGCAGGAATGAATGCGACCCCTCCCAGGGTCAGCACTGCAGATAGCTGGTGTCAGGAGCTGGAGCCAGCGAATCCAGGCACAGCAACGCGGGACACCAATGTCTTACTAACAAGGCTGAATATGGGATCCAACTTCTGTGAACTTTAAAATTGTACAGTTAGAATGGAAGGATAGCTAAAATCTAGGAGATTTAGCTAAGCTAATAATTGGTAGTGTGGGGCTTATAGTACTCTTAAAAGATTTGAATTACTGAGATTTTAAAAATATACATTTATTCAAAATAACTATAAAACTATGCTGGGGTGGAGGAGAGGAGGCTATAGAGAGCATCTGAGCTCCATCTGAGGACAATCTACACAACAGTGGGATGTGTGACATTAAGAGGGAGAATTACCCTATATACGACTATCAGTAGATGTTAGATAATTATTAAATATCAAATAATTATATTTGAGTATTTCAATAAAAAAGAATTTCTGCTCCCAAACAATTGAGAGATTCTGTATTAGAACATTATTGAATAATAAAATTAACTAATTTTGTCTCCATATTCTCAAATGAGAATACATAAAAATAGAATATTGACTCTCCAACCTGAAAGTCACATGAGGGTTGAGATTTTGTTTGATGTTGATAAAAATATTTTTCAAATGTGCTATTTAAAATTTTCAAAGATTTTTCACTGAACCTACAGTAAATCTAGCTCAATTTGAACAAGATACTCAAAAGTTTGAAGAATGAATTCAATTTGTGCTGACCAATTAGAGGATTGCAGAACATATATATGACAATTCTGTCTACATTGAAACTGTAGCTTGTTTAGTCTGTTAGGAAGACAGTGTGATGCAGATAAACTGTAAGCTTCAGGAACAGAATGTCTACCTTGTTTGAACTCTACTCCAGTCCTAAGGGCAGGGACTAACACATAGTAAGTACTCAATAAGATTACTTTGAATGAATGAAATGAATTTAAATCAAGCTTGGATTTTAATCCATGAGCAAATAACTTCTTGAGCCTTGCTTTCTTTAGTAAAGAAAGGATTATAATCCTTTGATTTCCCTTCTTGAATTTCAGGCTTTTGAATGTGGATATCCAGTTTTCCTAACACCACTTGTTGAAGGGACTCTCCTCTCTCCATTTTGTGTTCTTAGGATTTTTTCAACAATAGTTAATGCACATCTATTATGAGCCAGTCATTGTATTTTAAGTACCTGTGAATAAACAGACTAGAAAAAGTTTACATGTACAAAGATTACATTTTAGTGAGCTCAGTTTTAGAATCAAGCTTGCAACTGTATAAATTCAAAATGTTTCCATCTCCTGGCAATCAATCTCTCTTTCTACCTAATCTGAGAAAAGAATAAAGCCCTAAACTTTTGAAGTGAAAACACCTGTCAATAGAATTAAGATTTATGCTATGCCTTTACTGCATAAATGTCACACAATGGAGAATGTGGTCTTAGATTCCAACGGACGAATAAAATTTTCACTTATTTTCTCAATAATATAAATCTTCAGACACGAGTATTGTTTCCACAGTACTCTGTATGTTTTGAGTTATGTTAATATTTGTTATTTATCTTTAGGTTTCCAACATCTAAATTAATGCACGGCATATGAGTATGTCCTAATACATGTTGAAATAATGAGTTAATTAATTCAAGAAAGACACACTTAAATAAAACAGTGATTTATAGAAAAAAAATGTATATTTCATGAAAGAGAAATATGCAGTTTCATGAACCTGTGGAAAATCTGTAAGGCAAATTATAACTCTACCAATATCAATTTCAGAAAATCTCACTCAAGCTGCAAGTTTCACGGAGCTTTATTGCTAGACTTTCACAACCTTCAAACTCTTGCCACAAACTACAATAAATTCTAAGTGGAAGATCTACTTAACTGTGAAATGCATTTATGGCTCTGATGTAGTCTGGGTAATTTGGAACCATAAAACCATGAAAAACAAAAAAACAAGGTTATTGATGGTGGTCTTTTATTTTAATAGTAAAATAAAAACAAAACTTGGTGTCATGGAAGTGTCTTCATCTTCACAGAAATTCTGCAATGTTCCTTATGCAGGTCATTTAAGTTCAATATTGCTCTGTTTGTTCACTATTAAGTGAGCATTTTAACAGTAACTGGAACATGATAGATACTCAATAAATGTGTAAGGCTAGGTGTTCTGCAAATAGTACAGTTTTTGGAGTTAGCAAAACTGAGTCCATATCCTAGTTCTGCCAGTGACTGTGTGTGTGTGTGTGTGTGTATGTGTGTGAAATTTATTTAATGTCTTTGGTTTTAGTCTTCTTACAACAACATCTGCTAGGCAGTCATTGTGCCAGTCACAACTCACTTATATGGTTCCTCCTTAAGTACCATTTTTCAGGAAGTCTTTTCACACACAAGCTATTATGTTCTGTAGAACACGGCCCTGACTTTATACCCACACGTGTTGAACCAGAAGAAGAAAGTAACTCTATTAACTGCCAACCCAGAATGGGAAGCTAATAGTTACCTAATCCAGGAAGATTTTACCCCCTGACAAACACTTTAAGGTTTATATGACCCCCACCTTATAGTAAATACTTTGCAAACACTAGCATTTAATGCACCTAGCAAACTTATGAGCTAAGCATCCTGATTTCCTATTTTTACAGGTATGAATATAGATACAAAGAGATTAAATAACTTTTGTAGAAGCTAGAGGTTGAAAAGCTAGGATTTGATCCCAGGCATGCTGGCTCTATGAGTGGTCTTAACCACTAGGCTACACTAGAAATAAATTAGACTCGTAGGCAAAAGAAAAATGACTTGCATCAGGTGCAGAGTGGAAAATATGTTAAATAATTATACAAAGGTACAAAGTTTATAGAAAATGGGAGTAAAAGATAAGCTTATTTGGAATTTTTCATAATACACATTTTCATAAACTTTTTGAAAATTGTTTGTATTCTTGGACTTCAAAATCTTTTTGTACCAAAATAAACACAATTTTTAATTTGATTTCTCATGAAACTTTTGAAGCATGCTTTTCTTTATTCAATCCTACTGTGTAGCCAGCAGTCTGCTAAGTGCTGAAGATATGGAAATGATCAAATATGGAAACACAGAGGGTGCCTGGCCCCTTCCAGCCAAGACTACATGGCTAGGGAAGATGCATAATAAAATATCATCACATAGACTCATGAAGATGCAGAAGGAAGATTCGTGTGCATCCATGCCTCTTCTTTCTTTCAGACTGGGTTTCTTTTCTTTTTTAAAAAGATTTATTTATTTGAAAGGCAGAGTTATAGGGAAGTAGAGGTGCAGCTAGTGAGAGAGAGAGAGAGAGAGAGAGAGAGAGAGAGAGAGAAAGAGAGGTCTTCCATCTGCTGGTTCACTCCCCAGATGGCCACAAAGGCCAGAGCTGTGCCAATCGGAAGCCAGGAGCCAGGAGCCAGGAGATTCTTCCTGGTCTCCCATGTGGGTGCAGGGTACAAGGACTTGGGCCATCTTCTACTGCTTTCCCAGGCCATAGCAGAGAGCTGGCTCAGAAATGGAGCAGCCACGACTCAAACTAGCACCCATATGGGATGCTGGCACTGCAGGTGGCAGCTTTACTTGCTACACCATAGCACAGGCCCTGAGATTGGGCTTCAAAAACTTAAGGAAAGTGCCTGCTGCAGGTAGAGGACCAATAAATGTCCTTTGGATGAAATAAACAAAGAAATCAACAAATATTAAAGAAAATTCTTGGCTTTGAGAAAACAGGAAATACATATTTCAAAATGCTTCAAAATCAAGACTGGATAATGTTCGAAGATAGTTTGCAAACATAAAAGTGGTAATCTTCAGTTTCTTGTAATGTTCATTTATGTGGAAAGTCTTATTTCTTCACAATGCTACACAAATGAAGGGCTTCAAATGTTGATTTCTTGTTTTTATTATCTGTAAGAATGACAAAAAATTGTAAGTGATAAATGTTGGAAGCAAATACTGAAAATATGTGGTTTTATGAATGTTAGCTGGGAAAGAATCAGAGCTTTGAATCTTGTACCAGGAATAAAGCAATGATAATAGCCTAGTTGTCTCCGGGATAAAAATGATACAACTAAGTCAAACTATGAAGCAACAATTCTCCATCTGATGCCCTCTCTCCTCTCAGTTCCCTATGTTCATTTCATGAACTTTCAGCACCAAAATTGCCCTTCTTAGTCTCAGTCCCTCTCTTACAGCGGTCCATGCACTTGACATCATTTATAATACTGTTTTACCGTCTTACACACCCCCCAATGTATACAGTTTTATTCCCCATATAAAATGATAAAGTTGTAACTGGCACAAGAAATGACTTCCTGGATCAGATCCCAAAGCATAGGATAAAAAGCAAAACTAGACAAATGGGATTGTATCAAACTCAGAAATGTGCACAGCGAAAGAGACAACAGTTTGAAGAGATAACCCACTGAATGGGAAGAATACTTGCATTTACTTATCCCACAACAGGCTAATAACCAGAATATACAGCAAATCAAAAAAACCAACAACAGCAAACAAAATCCAGGTAAGAAATACAAATGGGCAACAAATATATGAAAAAATGCTCAATATTACTAGGCATCAGGAAAGTGCAAATCAAAACCACAGTGAGCTATCACCTTACCGCTGTCAGAATGACTATTATCCAAAAGACAGAACAACAGATGGTAGCAAGGATATAGATAAAGGGTACTTCGATGGTAGGAATATAAATTAGTGCAGCCACTGTGGTAAACAGTGTGGAGATTTCTTAATACAAACTAAAAAGAGATTGCCATATTATCCAGCAATCCCACTACAGGGTATATACCCAAAACATGAACAGGTCCTATAAGTGATATCCACATCACAATATTTATAGCAACACTGTTCACAATAGCCAAAGTATGGAATCAACCAAAGATTCCATCTTCAGATGACTGAATAAAGAAAACCACACACCTACACACACACACATACACACAGAGGAATATTATTCTACTATAAAAAATAGGATATTTGTCTTTTGGGAACTGGCTTATTTCGTTAAGCATAATGGTATTCAATTGCATTCATTTTGCTGCAAAGGAACAGGATTTTATTATTTTTTTGGTTCAGTGGTATTCCATCTTGTATATATATCACAATTTCTTTATCCAGTCATCAGTTGATGGCTATCTATGTTGATTCCATATCTTAGCTATTGAGAGTTTAGCTGCTATAAACATGGGGTACATAGAACTCTTTCATATGCTGATTTCACTTCCTTTGGGTAAATTCTCAGAGTGGAATGGCTGGGTCATATGGTGGATCTATTTTCAGATTTCTGAGGAATTTCTATGTTGTCTTCCATAATGGTTGTATTAGTTCACATTCCCCTTCATTAGTGTGTGAGAGAAGTTGACGTCTTTTCATTTGATTCTTGTTTGTAGCCCTGGCCTGTTTTCTTCCTCAACTATGGTCTTTTTACATTTTATTTGTAAAATTCTTTATTTTGTGGAGCATTCCACAAAATAAATTCCACAAAATTTGACTACAATGTATATCTAAATTATGCTGCTTCAAAAGCAATAAATAAAACAATAAGTTGAATAAAATAAAATACAAAGTTAAAAGTGTTTATGCTAGTTATGTCCTTTGGGCCATATCATGGAGTAAGCCTATTCACAGTAAAAGATTTACACTACAATATAACTTGAAAGGCAGAGAGCAACTGAACTCCCAGTTGTGTTGTTTCTTCCTGGCCACATCAGAAGTCTCTGTTCCCCATCTCCATTGCAATAAGTCAGGGCCTTGGAACAGAATAAAAGCCGTGGTAAAATAGGCAAAAGACCTTGCTTTCTTTTCTGGAAGCAAAGGATTGTAAGACATCAGAACCATGTGACAGAAGGAATTGGGCTCTTTCATCCATCACTGTCCCAGAGGAAGGTCACCAGGAGAGCCACCAGACTGCTACAGGAAGTGACACAAGATTAGAAACAAACTTTGGTGGCGGCAAGCCACTAAGATTCTAGTGCCATTAACTAGTATAACTTATTCTAATTAAAAAATAGATTAAAGAATCAAAACTTGGCACAACAAAAATACAATCAACAAAATGTTAAGATGAATCTACAAGTTTGCAACCTATGTATCTGATAAGGTGCTAATCACCAAATATACAAGGAATTTGTATAACTCAATGTAAAACATCCCAAATAAGGGTTGGCATTTGTCTCATCCAACTCTGCTCCGTTTTCTGAGAAAACAGCAGATGACAGCTCAAGTTCTTAGGCCCCTGCAACCCACATGGGAGACCTGGATGGAGTTCTGGGCTCCTGGCTTTAACCTGGCCCAGCCCCAGCTGTGGCAGACATTTGGGAACAGAACCAGTGCACAGAACCAGTGTGTGCACTCTCTCTCTCTTTTTATATCAGATAAATCAATCTTTTTAGAAATTCCAAATAATTTAATTAAAAATGGTCAAAGGACCTCAAATAGATATTTTTCCAAAAAAATCTTACAAATGACTCACAGGCATATCAAAATATGGTAAACATCACTACTTTTCACGGAAATACAAATCAAGAACCACATTGAGGTGCCATCTCACACTTGTTGACAAAACATAAAACATAATGACTGTTGGCAAGGATGTGTACAAAGCAAATTCTTGGATGCTGTTGGTAAGAATGTAAATTGTAAAACCAAACACTACAAAAGTCCCTTAAAATATCAAAAATAGAATTACCATATGATTCAGCAATCCCAGTTCTGGGTATATACCCAAATGGAATTAAAACAGCTTCTCAAAGAGATATCTGCACTTCCACGTCTATTGTAACATTACTCACTGTAGCCAAGATGTGGAAACAAGTGCTCATCGATGGATGAGTAGATAGAGAACTTGTGATACACACACAAACATGCACACATGTAGGACTGTCATTCAACCTTGGAGAAAAGGTATTCCTGCCACTACAGCAATATGGATGCACGTGGAGGACATTATGCTAAATAAAATAAGCCAGTCACACAAAGACAAATACTACATGATATTACTTGCATGCAGACTATTAAAGAAAAACCAAACACAGAGAAAGTAGAATGATGGTTTCCAGAAGATGGGGATTTGGAAAATGGGGAGCATTTGGTTGAAGGGTATAAACTTCCATTTATAGGAAGAATAAATTCTGGAGATGTACTCTACAGCAGGATAACTAGGGCTATTTATACTGTATTGGGTACTTGAAATTTAATCAGAGAGTAGATCTTAAAGGATCTTATCCAAAAAAAGATAGCTATGTGAAGTGATGTATATATTAATCTTGATTTTCAGAATCATTAAAGAAAGTATGCTTATGTCAAAATACCATGCTATACATGTCTACCTCATGCATAAACAATGCTTTATTTTCTAATTAAACCTCAATAAATCTGGAAAAAACAAAGTCCATAAAAGAAGGGAATAAAGTCATAACTATATAATTGAATAAATTATTATAAAATGTATTATTTAACTAGTATTTATTGGCTAATTCTTAATTGAGAATCACTACATCCTAGATATTATGCAGAGTACTCTTGTATATTAACTAATTATGTAACCAAACTGTATAAACAAAGTGAGTTTTATCAAAAAATAAATTTGGACTGGTGGTAAAATCAGGATTCTGCCCCAGATCTGCCAGTGCTCCACCTGTACACCCCACTTGTCCTGCCCCTAGAACCTCACAAGCTGGAAAAGTACACACATGGTATGTCAATCAGGATAAACTATACCACACATGAGGACAAGTGACCCTTGAACTCTCGGGCTTGCTATATAGCTGTTGTGAGGTAACTCTGCTCCCTTCTGGGTCACTGTGCCATTTTGTACACAGAATGATTAGGCAGACCCTCTCTGGGGAACTGCTGCTTTGATGGAAAGAGAAACGTGATGAAAAGCTGCATCAAAGAATTTCCTCAGAAGCAGTGAATGCCACTGTTATCCACTTCTCATTAGCTACACCAAGTCACATGCCTACTCAGGGTTCAATGGAATGGAGATGCATAGCTCTCCTTCCAAAGTATATTAATTTCCTATTGCTGCCGTAGCAAAGCGCTAAAATCTTAGTTATACAAATATACTGTTTTATGGTTCTGGGACTTAGCAATCCAAAATCACTCTTACTACACCAATATTGCGGTACTGGCAGAGAGGGCTGCTTCTGGGAGTTCTAGAGGAAAATCCGTTTTCTTGCCTTTTCAAGCTTCTTAGAGGCTGTGTGCTGTGTTTGGCAAATTCCCCATTCCTGATTCTCAAAGCCAGCACCGTAACACACTCTCTCAGGGTGAAACTCCTGTTTCAGGGACACCATTAATTCCAGGAGGAGCAAAGAATATGGTCTTTGAATGCAGAGAAACTCAACTGCCATGGGTTGCATGGTTGCTTTAGATATGACCTAATTACTGGTTTTGGGCTCATGACAGCCTTGAATAAAACCTGGGTTCAGTTAGCAAGCAAAAAAAGGAATATTTTAAAAGGATGAGTGGCAATGATGGTTTCATAGGTGACAAAGAGTGACAGCCACAAGTAGAACAGAGCAAATGTCAAAATCAGCTCTGAAAGTCATGTCTCCTGACTTCCTCCTTCACAAAACATACAATTCTTTGAATTGTGCTTGGCTGAGTGTAAACTCTCACAATTTCTGTGTGCCCTTCCTGGATGGAGACAGACATTGTTTCTAGTATTGTTTCAAAGGCAGTTTTTTAAAAAAATTTTTTTTCATGCTGCAGCTTTGAAATACTCATCAAGTATCTTGAAGGTAGTTAAACATGACCCCATCTTCTGTTGATGGAAAGCAATTTTCAATGCTTCTGGGTTATGAGCAACAATCTTTGAAAAGACAGAGGTCTTGAATCCCAACACAGGCAAGCATTTCTCAAATGTGTCATTGAATGAAGATGCTTTTTAGAGAACACACACACAACACGATGTTGTTCTTTTCAATGAATCAGTTTTCTGTTACTTGAAACTAGGTTAGAGATTTGAAAATCTTCCATGATATTCACTCAGTGTTCAAAGAAAAAAAATATTGGTTTCAATTCAAAACACTACAGTCTCTTGTTTTCTTCCATAAATAGTACATTGCCAACCGAAATCAGGCATTAACTAAGCTATGACTCAGTAATGTGCAGAGTAGAATTCACGTACTGTGAGTAAAAGCAGCAATTATTCTACATGAGGTAACCAATTTGTCAGAAGAGGCATTAACAAATTCAGTTTTTCCTTGTCGTCCATAAATATTTAGCATTTTTAAACACAACCCATTTTCACTGGTGAGTAGTAACTATTAGATTTATTTATCACAATAAACTTGCCTCCCATTCTTGAACTGTTGGAACATTCAGAAAATGTAATCACTGGCCAAGTGGCTCTGCAATCTGGGCATCAATGAAGACAATGGGAGTAGGTTATATGTAGTCTCTGTCATCACAAGTTGCAATATGTCTTTTTTATCATTTGCAAATGTTTATTAAATTTCAGTAATTTTTACAAAGCAATATTAATAACAAATGGCAACATTTTTGCAAAATTTATACAAATGCAAAAAGCCTTAATGAACTAGCAACTCCTATTAGAAAATAAAACAATTCTTTCCACTTTTAAACCTCCTTTAGAAATAATTTATTGCTAAACTGGTCTTCTGTATATAAAGAGAATCGAAAATGAATCTTGATGTGAATGGAAGGGGAGAAGGAGTGAGAAAGGTGAGGGTTGTGGGTGGGAGGGACGTTATGGGGGGGAAGCCATTGTAATCCATAAGCTGTACTTTGGAAATTTATATTCATTAAATAAAAGTTAAAAAAAAGAAATAATTCATTGCAAGTCCTGAACTATAGAATGACAAAATAAAATTTATAGTATCAGATGATGTGCTAGTACCTGGAAAGTTATGGAAACATAAGAATAAAAACTCGTAAGGCACAAGTAACTTTTATACAGAATCAATACAAGTCATGTGATTTCTATCCATGGAAAAATGGAAAGCACTCAATGCCTACTCAGGGTTGAGTATATGTTCTACTTTACTTTTTGCTAAATTTGAAATTAGGGAAGTGTTTTCATTCCCGAAGTTCAGAGATTTTTGCATGTGAAGTAGAGACAATAATAATTCATATAGTGGATTTTACAACGAAAATAAATGTGCAAAACTGATTTGTAAAGTAGGAAGCAACATAGGAGGGGGCTTTCAAAGTGTTAATGGAAAATGCACATTACCTTTCTATTCCATTTTCTGCAAACATTTTGAAGTGTGAATGCCCTTATAAAGCAGTCACTGAGGGTCTTGCACATGCCATGTGCCGTGCTAATTTTAATGGGTACAAGAATGGCATGAGGGGCTCCAGCCATGGAAGATCAGTGGAGGAAGGGAGAAAGTAGAGAAGGGATTTGTAATGGGCAGCTTTTGGGAAGCACTGGTCATGTGCAAGCTCTGTGCTACCATTTTCTCTTATTCATTCCTTTAACAAATATTTACTAAGAGTCTTCTCATCCCAGGCACTATTTTGTCACCTGCATTATCTTCTCACATCAACTCTCACATGAATCTTCATGAGTAAGTTATCAGATAGGTTGTCTCACAATGCTTCTTTTTGTGATGATATGAAACTTTAAAAGTTTTGCTAAATTTTATCATCCTCAAAGAAGTTAATAATTAGTGAATTTGAATTAGAGTCTTCAGCTTTTCTGAATTTAAAATATGTATGTTAACCTAAAATATGACAGTTCCAGGAAGAAAGAAATTAAAGAAAGCTTCCAGGGGGTGACATGGGAAGGTGTAATCTTGATGTTCTTGTCCTCAGGCAGACCGAGATTTGGGGAGCTCTTTTTGGACCAAACGATTCAAGATTTGTCCAGACACTGCAGCAGAAAATATGACAGAACGTTGGGAAGCTCAAATGTCACTAAATAAGTAGGGCTTTCAGGATTCCACTGTGCAGTTACTAAGCCAAACTGCAATGTAGCAGGCCAGGTTCACGATCATTTCTTCCTCACCACCTCCTCCACCACTGTAATTACTTTATTCATGCCTCTTCCCTGCACATTCCACCAATCCATTGTCTGAATTGAGATACTGAACAAAAATGAGTTGGCTATTCTTGGAGTTGGTTGAAGTGATTTTTCAGAGTGTCCAGACAGCAGCCTGCATTGGTTTCTGCTCAGAAAATAGAAGCCACTAAAAATATCATCTGTTTTCATAGCTGCAAGTGGAAGAAAACAAAGGAGTTAACCAATGAAGCCTCTATGGAAACCTTGAACTAGGATTGCCAGCGAGAGCCAGCCTCAGGAGCCCAGCTAGAACTTCTGGTGCAGAGGGGAGTGTGTGTCGTCAGCAAAGTTCATCCTGGAAGGAACACCCCCATATAACCTCCTACACCTTCTGTTTGTGTAACGGACTGCTACCTGGATTTTTACTCTACCTCTGCCACTCCCTGACATTATGCCCTTGGACAACTTACTTTAATACTTAGTGACAGAATTTTCTCTTCAAAATGAAGACAATAGATGTACTGACTTCCTAGGACTGTTTCAAGTAATATAGGTCAACACTTTTGTGTCTAGCACATGGTAGGTGCACAACAAATGGTACCATTTTATTTATTGTTTTTAACATTGTGATTTCGCAGAGAACCTTGTGGTTTTTATTTCTAATCTTGCAAACAATCCTGTTATGCAAACAGCATTATTACCAGTTGCTTATTGAAGAAAAGCAGTATCAGAAAGTTAAAATAACTTGGCCATGTTCATCCAACAGCTAAAGGGACAAAATTTTGACACCAGGTTCCTCAGATTCATGTTCCTTCTACAAAATCCAGTTTTGTGTCAGGAAAAAAATTATGTATATATATATATATATATGCAGTGACAATAGAACAAGGGACAGAAACCTAGGCACATGGACTGTGAAGGTATTACTGTGGTATTACTGTGGTATTGTGTGGGGGCAGGAAAGTGGGATCAAGTCCTGGCTCTGAATACAAATTTTGCTGTTTATAGTAGGGATTGCAGAAAACCATTTGACTGCTCTGAGTCTCAGTTTTCTCATTTTATAAAGGGTTTTACAAGAGTTGAAAATGGACTTCATTGGGATTTTGTTGAGATCTTCTTTTCTCAAGTTTTAATTCCCTGAGGAGTCCACTGACTCCCTGACTGAATCAACTCCCTTGGTGCAGAAACTCATCACCCTGGTCAGCTGTCACTGTCGTGTGTATTCCATAGCACTTTATATTCATCTGCTTGGTCACAGACTTAAGCTTTCCTCCCATGCTTGAGTGTACCTGGTAATGGCTAAACTCTCATTCTAACATGCAGATCAGGATCTGCAGGCTCAGAGTTTGAGTGAACTGCACAAAAATGCTAATATTCTTCACAGTCTGCCTTCAAGTCCAATAATCTGTCAGCTTCTGTTTCACGAACATCCCTGCACCTCTAAAGCTCCAATGTTGAGTTTATGAACCAGAATGGGAAGACAGCAAGATACTGATTTTCAGGGCTGGCTTCAGTTATATTTTTTGACATTAAAATATGTGACCAAAAATTAAACTGTGACAGGTTGCCTTTTCTTTGTCAGTTATCTTCCACCTATACTGAGGACAGAGGTCAATGATTCCACTCCTTGCGGAAGGTCACCAAGGTTGGAAGTCATAAGAAACCAGCGAGGTGATGCTCCTTTGCTCTGTGTGAATGTTCTTGTCACCCCGGGCTTGTTGCTTGCAAAACGGAGGGCACAGAAGGGGCTTGCCCACTCCCATAGTGGGTGACATACATGAAATGAGTGTCTGAAGGAAAAAAAAAAAAAACCTACACATGTAGTTCTTATCTCGCCCCAATCAGTAACTAGTCAAAGAAATCAGATGGCCACTTTCCCTTTCCCAAATCTACTTACCTCTATAAAGTGAGAGTTTAGTTGTGACGATGTCTGAGGCTTTTTCAAGTATTAACACTGACAATAGCATCTCTTTCAGAAAAACAAAAGCCCTACCAGTTACAGCCTGTGAGGTCATTGGGTCAGATCTTCATTCTGTGTATGAGTTGTTCTCCTTTGCAACAAGGTGAAACAAACCATTCCTGTGTTCTCTGACATTGCTCTCAAGATTAGAATCCATTTGTAACCATAAGCACATTACTAAAGATGTGACAAAAATCCAATCTCTGTTCCACTATGAATTAAAACTCAATATTAGGGACAAGCTTTTGGCTTGGCAAATAAGTTGCTGCTTGGAATGACTGTATATCATAGGGTCTGACTTTGAGTCCCGGCTCTGCTTGTTTCAAGTTCACTGCAGACACAGATCATCGGAGGCAGGAGTAGTTGGAACTTTGCCACTCATGTGGGAGACTCGGATTGAGTTGTGGGCTCCTAGCTTCAACGTGACTCAGCCCCAGCTATTCTGCACATTTGAGAAGCAAATCAGCAAGTAGAGGATAGATTCTCTCTCTCTCTCTCTCTCTCTCTCTCTCTATATATATATATATATATATATATATATATATATCTAACTCTATCTCTCTCTTGCTTTTCAAAGTAAAGCTATTTTTTTTGACAGGCAGAGTGGACAATGAGAGAGAGAGAGACAGAGAGAAAGGTCTTCCTTTGCCGTTGGTTCACCTTCCAATGCCTGCCACAGCCAGCGCGCTGTGGCCGGCACACCGTGCTGAACCGATGGCAGGAGCCAGGTACTTATCCTGGTCTCCCATAGGGTGCAGGGCCCAAGCACTTGGGCCATCCTCCACTGCACTCCCTGGCCACAGCAGAGAGCTGGCCTGGAAGAGGGGCAACCGGGACAGAATCCGGCACCCCAATCGGGACTAGAACCTGGTGTGCCGGCGCCGCAAGGCGGAGGATTAGCCTAGTGAGCCGCGGTGCCGGCCTCACAGTAAACCTATTTTAAAATGAAATGAAATCCAAGGGGATGTAAAGGCTTTCATATGGCAGAGTAAGTGAGTGTGTTAACCACAACGTGGCCTCCTTTTTCAAGGATGGTCATCACATCGTAGCAATCCTTCTAGTCTGTAGCATCAGAAAGACCCAAGCTCAGATCCTAGTTCTGTCATTTACATTTTGTATGACTGGAAAGCCCTGAGCTTTCCTTTCATATTCCATAGAAGAGTAATTATGCTGCAGAGATGATGGTGATGATGGCAAAGATGATGATGACCATGATGAATTGTGAATGTCATTGCTTAAAAATAGAGATGAAAACTGAGAAACAATTTCAACTTCTGTTAGTTTTTTCCCTTTTCTAAAAAGAAAACCAAGAGCAAGTCTTCCTGACAGTCCAAATTCACAGCATGTACAGTTTTATTTATATAACTTCATAACTCAAAATACATCCTTGTAATAGTCAACAAGACTCAGATGGAGGTAATTTTTGATTTATTAAATTTGACACTCCATGTAACATGAAGTATTAATTGCCAATACAAAATAAGGTATTTCTCATTTTATTCTGTGTAAGATAGTAAGAAAGTTAAACATCACTCCTCAACTTACAGATGGCAGATCTATATCAGGGGGAAGGAACCATGAGGGTCAGAACCAAAGAGGTTCTCTCCGATGGGAAGGATTGCCACTAGGCATAATGAAGACCTGATGGCTGGCCACAGCTAAAGGTACATCCTTGAGATCCACACTTACTCCTGCAGGATAACCCAGATGGGGTCCTACAGGAGGAACTTGAATCTGTAGGGCATTATTTCCAAATGGGGGGCACAGTGCAGACATCTCTTCTCTAGGTTAGTCTGCTTGGGATTCATAACCAGGTACTACAGACTGGGAGCCTTAAACAGTGGAAATTTGTGTTCCTTCAGTTCTAAGGCATACTTGCTTCCTTCTGAGGCCTTTCCGTGGCTCAAAGATGGCCATCTTTTCCAAGGTTTCATGTGGTTTCCCTCTGTTTGCCTGTCTGTGGCCAAATCTCGTCTTATGAGGACACTGGTCACTGGATTTGATCCCACCCTGATGAATTCATTTTAATCTAATTGTCTCTCTAAAGACCTTATATATGGCTGGTGCCGCGGCTCAGTAGGCTAATCCTCCGCCTTGCGGCGCCGGCACAATGGGTTCTAGTCCCGGTTGGGGTGCCGGATTCTGTCCCGGTTGCCCCTCTTCCAGGCCAGCTCTCTGCTGTGGCCAGGGAGTGCAGTGGAGGATGGCCCAAGTACTTGGGCCCTGCACCCCATGGGAGACCAGGATAAGTACCTGGCTCCTGACATCGGATCGGCGCGGTGCGCCGGCCGTAGCACGCCGGCCGCGGCGGCCATTGGAGGGTGAACCAACGGCAAAGGAAGACCTTTCTCTCTGTCTCTCTCTCTCACTGTCCACTCTGCCTGTCAAAAAAAAAAAAAAAGACATTATATACAAGACAGTCACATTCTGAGGCAGATGTGATTGGGGTGGGGAAGTAGGCATTATAGCTCAGTCTACAACCACCTGACACCCTCTTTCTAAGGTTAGCAGAATGTGACCATGTGTTTGATGCCATTTCTATCTCTTTGTTTTCATTCACACACACACAATTATTGTTGTTGTCCTAGTATGCATTGTTGGTGAATATTTGATTCACTCCAATAAGGTAATAAACCTGAACAAATTGAAATTTGTTGTAAATTACAAATGCTGCCTTCTAAAAGCACAAGTAAATGAATCACTTTTATTTGATGCTGCCTATATTCCAGGCATCATTTTAAACTAGATTAACAGAATCAAAAGGATTCTGGAGACCAGGATACAAAGGAGAAAACAGCAAGTGGAAAGCAAGCAACTATAGCGATAGGGATCACAGCTACAAAAGAGGCAATATGGGATTGTCTTGTAATTCTAAACTGTGGGTTGTGTTTCTCAGTTGGAGGTTAGGAAAAGAAGAGACTGGTTTTTAGGAATAGGAAAGTCTTTGAAGAAATAAGTAAGCTGATTCCTTTGGAGTAGCTCACTATGCTAGTATAACATTAGAGCCTATATTAGTCAGCTTTTCATTATTACAACAAAAATATCCGAGAGAAACCAGCTTATTTTATCTACCTATATTTATTTATTTACTTTATATATAACACAAAGGAAAAGGTTTTATTTTTGCTCTTGGATTTGGAGGTCCACAGGCCAAGATCAAGTGGCCCCAATGACACCTGATGAGGTGGTGGATGGTGGAATATGTGCAGAGGAAGGATTATGTGGAGATCCAAGAAGCAGAGAGAGCAAAATCAGACCAAAAGAAGCTTATGAAACTAGCCGTCTCTCAAGAAATACAGTCTAAAGGAGAGACCCAATGATCCAAGGACCTCTCACCATGTCCACTGCCAACAGGCCATAATTGAATCAAAACTTCATTCGTGATTCATCAGTCATTTCATTCATCCATTAGCTGTTAAGATGAAATTTGGGATTTAAATGCCTGCATGAGTTGGAGAGCCAAATCATGCTCAAACTATAGCAAAGCCTGAAGTAGGAGAAGAAAGGGAAAGAGAAAGACAAGCGCTCCTCACGAAAGACCTCAGAAGGCTGTCATGGATTGTGAGCTTTGGTACGTGGGCCCTGAAGAATGGTTCAGGAGGAAGACTATGAATGGGAATGGAGGAATTCCTGGAGGCAGAGAAACTCAGCTACTGCTCCCAGGCTGTGATGCCCAAGAGGCCAGATTTCAAATTGGGAATACAAATGTCCCAGAAAGATTTACTGAACCAAAGCTCAGCCCAGCCTACCTGCCAGTTCTAGCATCTTTACTACTTTATGCTTGCCTATTTTTATTCATAGCTGTTCTTTTTTCAACCTAGAAATGGAATTAAGTCCAGGATTCCTTTCTGAGCACTCTTCACAGTGTTCTAGTTTATGTGTCTTAGTCTCTGAGAAGAACCAGAGGACATGTCTGAACCTTTTCAAAGCCTTGTGGTGGGCATCCTTATTCTCAGCACCTTCTGTCCCTCCCATCCCCTTGCACTTTCAGACTGTTTGCTTGTTTTTTGCACACATAACAGCAGGGCAGATTGGGAAGCATGGATGAGCCTGGGACTTTGGTGGTGCAGATGACAATCTATTCAGTTTTATGCTCCCACTGCCTTGCAGGACTAGTTGTGCAGTTGCCAGAGGCTGTGGGCAATCTCATCAGGGTGGAAGGTAATGGTTATTTTCATTTATTTACAAACTTTGGTTATTTTTATTAGTGGACCAGTATCTTCAGCACAATTCAATAAAATTGATCATTCATTGTCCAGGTAAACAAAACACACAGAGTTTTTGCCCACAATCATAATTACAATATCCAACAATATGAAATCACTATTTTTACAAATATATATGACTCGATCTAGATCAGGCCCTAGGTTATCATTCTAGTTTTCTCCACTCTCATCAAAAGCATTTTTTAATGAAAGAAGCATCAAACCAGTCTGAAGCCTTCAGACCAGCCCCAATTTATAAAGTGTTGGATTTACTATAGTTCATTTGTTCATCTCCTTATTTATTTGACAAACATTTTTGGGGGTATTTTATGTTATGCACTACCCTTGAGACAACAGAAATGAACAAGTGATGACTGGGTTTGATGGCTTCCTTCCAGCATCATGTTCTAAGGCTGCTCCTGTGGTATTTGGTAAGTCAGCACCTTCATCAGGTTCATTTGTTCTAGGTTGTAACAGACAATAGAAGTGAACAATCTGCTAAAAGTTAAAACTGAGTGATGACTGAAAGCGGGGAGAACACAGATAAATCTTGATTCAGAAAAGTATCATAATCTCCAGAGATCTCTCCATGCTAAAGGTAATATAGTTTATTTATATGTAGAAGTGATACATTGAGAAAGGACTTGATTTTTTATCATGCCTTTCCCAAATTAACTCATGATCAACTCCTATCAATTACCCTTCCTTATCATTTTCTATATTGATATTTCCTGTGCTACTTTCTTAAATCACACTCATATTATCTAATGTTTGGACAATTGTATCAATGTCCTATCTGTCTTATCTCCTCCTAACATTCGGTACCCTAATACATGCCCTCCAGTGATATCACATTGATCTTTTGGTGATGAAATTGTTAATGAGCACCATTCATACCTAAAACTGGCATATAAAGTCCTGCATGCTTTGGCCTTTGCCACTATGCCCAGTTTATTGCCAAACAAATGGAGAAACCTATGTTTCAACCTCCAGGCCTTAGCTCATTCTTCTCACTGCCCAAGCATTGTACTTTACAATATTCACTGGCAAAATCATCCTCACTTTTCAAGATTCAGTGCAGCTGTGACTTTCTCTGACTTGACTTCTTTGACCACCTCTTTGCCCAAATGCACTGGCCTCTCCAGTTCTGTATCCTTTGCTCCAGTCTGTGCACATTTCAACAGAGTTCCTGCTCATCGTGTCCATTCTGCATGTATCTTCTCAGTGTATCTGCAGATTTTTGGTCATGTTGGGGCTAGACCAGTCTTATCCATTTCCTTGACCCAAGACCTTGAACAATGCTTGTTATATAGCATTTGTCCAATCATGTGTGTCAAGGAACAAAAATAGGATGTTAATACATTATAATGAATGGATGCTCAATTTTCTCAGTGCAATTTGGGAAACACATGGTGGTTTTGAAAGGTTTGTACCACAAGTTGTTACAGCTTTCAAATGCTTTGGGTATTTAACAGAGTACTGTCAGTATTCAAAAGGATTCATTGATTATATTATATTATATTATATTATATTATATTATATTATGTCTCAAATTGTAACTGTCAGAATCCTGCACATTTTGGATTGTTTATGCATGTACCTACCCAGAATGGTAATTTTCTTAGAATAATTGGTCACCTCTTCCCTAACATTGCTTCTTTCAACAGGGACAAAACTAAATATGCTTCATAGATACTTTTAAAATGCTTCACTTTTCCAAACTGATAAACACAGAGAGCAAATTTTACCATTTTAGCCATTTTAGTGTCAATACCTGATTCACATTTTTGTGTAACATCACCACTGTCCATCTCAAGATCTTTTAGATGTGTTCATTGAACAGTTAACTCCACATTATCTCTTTCCAGCAACCCCTGGTAACTTCTTTTCTACTTTGTGACATTACAAATTTGACTATGCTAGGTACTTTATTTAAATAGAATCATATATTTATTCTTTTGTGATTGACCTAATTTAGTTAGCATAATGTCTTCAAAATTTATTCATGATGTAGCATGAATGAGAATTGCATTCTTTTTTTTAAAAAAACTGAGTAATATTCCATTGTGGATAAGTATTACATTTTGTTTACACATTTAGCTGTCTGTACCATTTGTGTTATTTCCGCTTTTTGGTTATTGTAAACAATACTGCAATGAACATCAGTGTACTAATAACTATTGTGTGCAAATGTGTAGAAGTGGGATTTGTGGATCCTATGGTATTTCTAGATCTACGTTTTGAAGAATCACCAAACTGTCTGCCATGGTGGCTGCGCCATTTAACATCACTATTTAACATTACCAACCCTTGTTATCTTTTTCTTTCTTTGATAACAGCCATCCTAATGTCTTCATAAATAATTGTAAGTAAGAACTTGCTAATAAATGTAAAAGCCAACATTATCTACTGGGGTCATAGATAATGAGGGCTCAGCAGAAAGGTTAATGAAATAAGCATAACCTCAAGACAATGGTGGCTTGTTAAAAGCACAGGCTTTGTGAGTGAATTTCTGGTTCTTCTGTTTACTAGCTAAGCAATCCAGGGTGAAATCATTATTTTTCCCACTTCCACATCTGTAACATGAGTTTAGCAATATCAGCGCATAATGTTATTTTGACAAACAAAATGTCAATAAAAGTGCTTCTGGAATCAGACCTGTTAGTAGTGCGATTATTCCGATTTTAACAAATCCTGTGTCAGAGGTTGTCCTTTAACACCACACACCAGCCCTCCCAGACAGACAACTCAGGTAACACTGAATTTCCATTTCTGTAGGAATGTCAGAGGACACTGGCAGGGAGCCAAGTGTCTGGGATCTGCATCCTGAGTTCTTTTAGAACCTTGCATCAGGCACTTCACCTATGTGAGCTTTTGTTTTCTTCACCTGAAAAACAGCAAACAAGATAACCAGCTCCACACATGGGGTTGAGTAGTAAATGAGATAATATCTGGACAAAAGCTTCAATGACCTGCAATAAATAAGAGCCAAATTTGACGCCAAGCCTCTGCTCTCTGCAGGGTGAAAATAGATGTCAATTGCTCAATCACAGAAGCTAATCCAGGCTTTCATGCAAACCAAACACATGGTCTCCTTCTCCCTACCTGACACAAAGTATCAGTGAGATAATGCATGTGTATAATTCCCTTGAAAGTGCCTTCGAAAGTATAAAGGACTATAAAATGTAGGTTGTCATTACAATTCTTATTAGGAGGCTGAGTCAATGCTATTAAAATCCGACAGCAGGCAGGGTAGGAAAGGCAGGCAGATTTCCAAACAGATAATAACTTTTATCAGCATCAGACTGAATCCAAAGCATGTGGGCCCTTCTGATCAGCAATGAAAATAACTGCAATTAATTTGACAGCCAAGCAAAGCCATGAATTAATGGGAAGTCATTCTCCGGGGAAAATTTTCCCCTTGAATTAAAAAAAAAGTCTGAAATAATTAAGCAGACATGTGGGGAAAGCTGATTCAGAAAGCTGGCATCAGGGCAAACTTGATTTGTGAATAAACAATGGTCACCTTCTCAAACACAAGTACCTGACAGCATGAGAGTCCAGTCCGGCCAGACACCAAGAGAATTAATACACTTGGGAGGTCATTAGAGGACGTCCTGTCAACCAATCACAGTGTCAGATGTAAAACTGGAGATCAGAGGTGAAATGACAAGTCATAGGTCACCCAGCTAGTAAGAAGTGAGGTAGGCCTAGAATACACATCCCCCACTCCCTTCACACTAGAAAGAATAATAAACTCCAATTCAGAAGACATTGGTTTGAAGCTAGACTCTCCAAGTACAGTCTCAGTGAAAGGTCATTGTTTCCAGGTTCTAGTCAAGCCTCATCGTTTTTTAAAAGATTTATTTTTTTAAGAATTTATTTATTTGAGGGGTAGAGTTACAATCAAAGAGAGGGAGAGACAGACAGAAAGATCTTCCATCCACTGGTTCACTCCCCAAATGGACACAAAGACCAGAGCTGTGCCAATCCAAAGCCAGGAGCCAGGAGTTTCTACTGAATCTCCAACGTGGGTGCAGGGGTCCAAGGTCTTGGATCATCTTCCACGGCTTTCCCAGGATGGGAAGTGGAGCAGCCAGGACACGAACTGGTGCCCATATGGGATGCTAGCACCACAGGCGGAGGCTTGGCCTACTGTGCCACTACACCATCCCCTAAAAAATTTATTTATTTGAAAGAAAGAGTTACAGAGAGAGAGAGGGAGAGAGAGAGAGAGAGAGATCGATCCAGCCAGCTGGGCCAGGCCAAAGCCAAGAGCCAGGAACTCCATCCAGGTCTTCCATCTGGGAGACAGGAGCCAAAATAGTTGAGCCATCTTCTACTGCTTTTCCAAGCACATTAGCAGGTAGCAGAATCAGAAGTAGAGCAGCCACAGCTCAAACCAATGCTCCGATATTGAACACCAGCATTGCAGGTGGGGTTTAACCACTGTGCCACAATGTTAGCCCCAAGTGTCATAATCTTAAAAGTGTAGTATAAGCACTCCTGTGCCCTTGTGGTTTTTTTGCACATCTGTTCTAAAATTGCTTGGTCAAACTCTTAGTTGCCAAATCTGTATAATTTGCTCATTAGCTGGCCATCCCTGGAATCCAAATATGACATAGGGTCATATTTCTTAAAGTGTAATACACCCCGGTTGCCCCTCTTCCAGGCCAGCTCTCTGCTGTGGCCAGGGATTGCAGTGGAGGATGGCCCAAGTGCTTGGGCCCTGCACCCCATGGGAGACCAGGAGAAGTACCTGGCTCCTGCCATCGGATCAGCGCGATGCGCCGGCCACAGCGCACTGGCCGCGACGGCCATTGGAGGGTGAACCAACGGCAAAGGAAGACCTTTCTCTCTGTCTCTCTCTGTCTCTCTCTCGCTGTCCACTCTGCCTGTCAAAATAAAAAAAAAAAAAAGTGGAATACACAATCCAATGACCCAAGGAGCTTGTTGAAATTGATATCCTGATTCACATATTGGTGGTGTTGGTTCTTGAAGGAAGTTCTGCATTTCTAACAAGCTCCCATACGAAACTGGTGATGTTGGCACATGGCTCACCCTTTGGGGATCAATGACAGATAATGTGGAGGTCATCTCCCACAGAGACCTCTGGGATATCTGTTATCTTGATAACGTCCACTGGCATCCTGGAAACAAACTGTGCGATGATTCCAGCCCACATAAAGACAAATGTTGAAACAGATTAAGATGACTTTCTTTTTACAAGAGCATTCTAGGTGCTCAATTTCCACAACAGTGGGCATGGATCATTGTAAGGAAAAACAACTGGAACAAAGCTTTACCTTAACTTCACTTCTGATTACAGGTGATTGTCTTAAGGCATTGAGATCATCATTTATGAGGTGTACCTTGTCATGAACAGTGGACGGCTTCCCAACCATCCAGGGCTCCTCTGAGATTTGGGGCAAGAAAAGTATATAGATCCATCTCTGTGCTCCTTATTGTTCATTCAGCTGAATTTTAGAATCTACCTCTTCCCAAAATGAAAAGAGAAGTCATCATTGAGTTCATAATGCTGCTGTTTCCGCTGTTGTTGCCGCTAATAATAATGGTGATAGCAATGATGAGTTAAGTTTTCAAAACACATGAAGCACTCTGAGACACTTAATGGGCAGCTTTACACACTTTACTGTACACAGTTCACTACTATTATTAGCTGATTTTATTAACCAAGCTGCTCAACTGATAATGGAGAAGTCAAGAATTAAATGTGGTTCATCTGAGCCTATAGTCCACATACCTAATATCGTAATCGCAGATGAAGTTCAAATTCCTTTCATTAAGGTCTTCTACAATATCGTCTCCATATCATAGTCAAATATAGTGTGCTTGTTTGTCTTGTAAAAATGTATTTTCCTCAAATGCTTCACTTTTATTCTCTAGTATTTGACTCACATTTCAGAAAGTACTGTGTTTGCATATTTATCAGCCCATTGATCTTAGAAGCTGTGGGTCAGACCTACTGTGTCTCCATATTGCCAAGGCCTAGCATTTATTAACTGTTGAGTAAACAGCTTTGGGATGAGCTGCACTTCCTTGTAGAGATGAGAAACAGAGGCCCATATCACCCCATGAGATCACCCAGCATGGAGGAGATTCAGGCCTCAAACCTGACTGGATGACCCCCTATTGTTCACCTATGCTCTGATGCAAACATGGATCTAAATGCTATTCTCACAATTTTAAAAATTCATACTGAAAGAATAGAATATAAATTCAGCCTATCATGAATGGAGAAGTTACTACTCAGAGAATCCAAAGGGGAATATTTGAGAGAGATTACATTTTGACAACATATTTAAAAACCTTCTGACCTTATTCAAGTGAGATAAATGGCAGGAACTTTACCAGAAGATGCTCAGAAAAGCCAGAGCCAAGTCTTTTGTGAATAGACCCTTTGAGCCTTCTCTCATTTCCATTCCCAGCCATTATTTGGGACCTAAATTGCTAAAGGGCAATTGTTTCCTTTTAAAGTGCTTCTGAATCAGTGAGGCCATTATCTGCGGCATAAAGTACAGGATATAAAACTCACATTCCAAGTGTCATTTGGGATTCATACATGCTATAGAATCATCGCAAAAAATAATAATTGGGTTTGGTGAACATTTTCTCTGTGGTACAGAATCATGTCTTTGGAAAGAAGTACTTTCTACACATTTATTTATCATTCAATTATCCATTCAAAGACCAAAAATATATATTCATTCACTCAACACATTCATTCAAAATATGTCTGTTGAGTTTCTTTTGTACAAGGCACTAAGCACTGGATGGGGAATAGATGGTGATTGAAATAGATGAGGTACTTGTCCGTCTGTGTTTCTAGAATATGGCCTGGGAACGTAAGATTATGTTCTTGCTCTTGTGGATGGAAATAAACAGTTTCTGTAAAGAGGTTCATCCAGGGCAGGATATGAGTGATCTATGCCCCGGAGACCCAAGTCCAATAACTTTTAGTGAGTCCTAGGAAGTGTTGCAAAGTGTTTAAATTCTCGTGAGAATTTATGTATTCCAGGGCAGTAAGCTATCATTTATCATTTTTTAGTGAACACGCATGGCATGGCCAAAAAAAGTGGGCTTTAGGTAAGTGGAGGTGAGCCACTGGAGATGGCTGTCTTTAAAGCATGATTGGTCACAAACACCTTCAGAGACAGGAGACACTGAAAAGGAGGATGCTGGCAAATTTTAAGAAGGACATTTCTGGGAACATAGGTGTGGAATGTATAAAGAACAAAAGATTGTGCAAGATTGCTCAAGCCGGTTAACATGAAACATGCTATGTGTACATCATCCATTGGAAATTGACCTAGTGGATATTGACAGCTCTGCCCATGATACTCTTCAGATGGGTCTTAGTAGAGGTTTCTCTTAAATGCTTTGCAAGCTGTTTAGGGGAAGTTCTCATTCTCAAAGAACCCACAAACTTCTCATTCATTCTTTTATTAATTCCACAAGTGCACACTAAGAATCTACATATATTTCAGCTCCCAGAGGCTTGTAACTGTGAATGGTAGGTTTGAATAACAAGGAGAAAATGTGCTGGATTGACAGGCACATTCCTTTGTACATCTATGTTTCACTTCCACTGCATTTTTACCAACACTGTTTTTTTTTATATATATATATATATATATATATATTTTTTTTTGACAGGCAGAGTGGACAGTGAGAGAGAGACAGAGAAAAAGGTCTTCCTTTTGCCGTTGGTTCACCCTCCAATGGCCGCCGCGGCCGGCGCGCTGCGGCCGGCGCACCGCGCTGATCCGATGGCAGGATCCAGGAGCCAGGTGCTTTTCCTGGTCTCCCATGGGGTGCAGGGCCCAAGCACCTGGGCCGTCCTCCACTGCACTCCCTGGCCACAGCAGAGAGCTGGCCTGGAAGAGGGGCAACCGGGACAGAATCCGGCGCCCCAACTGGGACTAGAACCCGGTGTGCCGGCGCCGCTAGGTGGAGGATTAGCCTAGTGAGCCGCGGTGCCAGCCGCCAACACTGTTTTTTATAAGGAATTCAGGAAGACTTAATTGTGTTCTGAGCATGATCAAACATAAAACTGGATTAGAATACAGACCTGTCACCCTATGTCAAGTCTTCCTCTTTTCCACTACATCATGTAAGTCAACACATGACATCTTTTCATATTTTCTGTACATAATTAATAGGATCATGATAGTCATCCTTTAATTCACTAAATGTTTACTAACTATTTAGTATATAAGAACCATTTTAAGACATATCAGAAAGAACGCAAGGTTCTTTTCTTCAAGTGCTAGTATACCTGACAGGAACTTGCATTTTGATGTGACAACTATGAAACCCTCCATAGGTAGTGCTGATTACAGGAGCTTGGATTTCCACCTAACCTAAAAACATCCTCTTTGTGTCTTCTGAATGCATCTGATTTCTCCACCTAGGTGCAATTCACCCATGTAGTATTTTTCTCTCATAACTTCTAGCAACTATCTCTGGTCTGGATCCCAGGATCTTTGGATGAGTGCATCTCCTATTGTTTCAGCAACAGTAATAAGATAAACTGCAATGAGATTCTCTTGTTTTTCTAGCATATTTTTTCCTTCTAGGATTATATAAAGTTGAGAAAGTCATAATGTTGAGGTAAAGCAGGTTGTGGACATGATAAAGCAAATTTAATGAGGAGTGCTGTGATAAGTGGTCAATGTTGCTCTTATTCTAAATTACGCTTGCCAAAATACCAAATCTGAGAATGAAGACATAATGTAGTATTCCGCCAATACAGCATACAAGCCTCCATTACATCCTCTCTAAGGCATGCATGCAGTGGGCCTGGCTAATGCTCTGTTTTATACTTTTGGTTTTTTTTGTTTTGTTTTGTTTTGTTTTGTTTTATACTTTTATCACATCTTACTGCTCTGACAGATGCAGCATAGTAACTATCTATATATAAGTGTATCCTGATTCACA
The DNA here is from genome assembly GCF_051225735.1 of Oryctolagus cuniculus. NCBI lineage: Eukaryota > Metazoa > Chordata > Mammalia > Lagomorpha > Leporidae > Oryctolagus > Oryctolagus cuniculus. Next base: position 157,374,673 of record NC_142872.1, on the reverse strand, counting down.
TCATCATGGGAATCCTGACAACAGTCTGGTTGAACATTCTTACACATGCACACACCAAAGAATCCAAAAAAAAAAAAAATATTGTCCTTTCTGAGGTTGTTAGCCTCAAGGTTACAGATTATAACCTGAGGTTATGGGCCTAAAATTGCTGAGTAATGCTCCCCTGGTAGATTTTACAGGGTTCCCACAGGTGCCCAGTGGAAGGGAAACCCAGGTGTCCAGAGGAGTAAGCTGCTTCACTCAGTGGAACTGGCTGTCTTGTGCATGCTTTCACTCTTTCCAGTCCCTCCACCTCAGTACCCTGAGATCTCTACCTAAAGCACATCACTTAAACACAAGCTCTTGTCTCAGGTTCTATTTTAGGATAATCCAAGCTAAGACAACATGCACAAAAAGTTTTGGGATCTTTTGATATGTGTATGTACAACTGTTAATTTTATGTGTTAACTTGACTGTGTGAGGGATACCCAGAAGAATGATAAAGATGTGCTTGTTATTTTGTTTATGAGGGTGTTATTGTAGGAGACTAGTATTTCAATCAGCGGACTGAGTAAAGACCAGCCTTGAAGGCTGGCTTGACTAGAACCAAAAGGTTAAGAAAAGGCAAATTCTCTCTTGTTGAGCAGGGACGTCCATCTTCTCCTGCTCTCAGAGAGACCTGGTTCTCAGGCATCTGGACTGCAGGTCTTAGACCAAGCAATGTCCCCCTCCACCCCACTCTCAGAACTTTGGCTTTGGACTGAGCATTTCATCATTGGTTTCTCTGATACTCAGGTCTTCAGACTTGGGCTGAATAGCAGCACTAGTTCTTCTCTCCTTCAGTTTGCAGCTGCTATAGCATGGGTCACTCAATATCACACGATCCTATTCCATAATAAATCTCTTTATACATTTCTCTCCTTCTCTATCATTTCCTATCAGTTCTATTTCTCTGGAGAGCCCTCACACAATATGTGATATGGTAAAGGGTAAGGAAATTATTCCTAGACCAAAACATATAGAAACACATTCATAGTGCTGAGTAAATATTCCAATCAGGGACTGCCCAAAGCTTTTGTTTCAAAAAGATACATGTGGATAGAGATTAAACAATTCAATACAAGGAATGAATTTCAGGCCTTCTACATAAAAGCAAAGCCACAAAAATATGACAACTTCAGAGAACACACTAAAATTAAATACCTATAGATTTTTTTGGATCAAAGATCCAAAAGAAAATATATTTAATTATATTTGCCCTTGTTCTTTTCAGGGAAAATTAAAAAAAAAAAACAACACTCGTTAGAAATCCCCAAATGAAGAATTTAAAGAAGTTCTAGACTCACAGAACATGGGTCTTTGAAATCATAGATCACCCCTAAAATCTTGTGACTCTAATCTTTAACCTCTCCTTCCATTTTGTATGCTGATTTTTCCAATCTTTTGGCAATTAAGTTAAATTACACACATTCTACATATTTTAAAGCTGTATTATAGGATTCAGGTGTGACTTTGTAGAATGTCAGAGTCATGAAAGTCTTTTGAGTGATGTGATTGAACCAGTGGCCATTTCTTACAATACTCAATAGACTGTTTTGTATGCTCCTAGAGGATTCTATTGATCTTTTATTGTGATTTGATTTGCCAGAACAATGCTCCATAGACTGGAAAATGTATGAAATAAATAAAAAGCAATATATTTGAAATTACTATAGGAGTAGAGTCTCACTAGCTCCCAATGCAATCCGTATTGATTTTCTTTTAAAATCAGAGGCTTAGAAAGGAAGGCAATAACCATCTTGTTTCATATACAGGTTGAAATATTTTAACTTGTTCTGAAACTCCAAGGAAAAGCATTATCTACATATATTTTCACAAATAGAGTCTTCCTTTGCCTGAGCAATATGGCAACATCTTTCTCATTTTCATCAAATTGGTGAGTGTGACTAAAATTTGGAGAGAAGCATGGAAAGTCCCAATTCTATAGCATGAATTCCACTCTGGACTACATATTTCACCCTGGCATTCTCTGTCCAAAGTCCCTACTGACAGGTGCATTAAAATGCCTTCCAGTTGAGGGTCAATTGGTGCTTTCCACCAGAGGTACATAAGCAGCCAGAGGACTGAGATTATGTTTGTGTCTGTTGTTTTTAATTTACTCCCTGTAGTTCTTCACCTCGTTTCACTCTTGGACTCCCGACTTTAAATTGCCTTCTAGAATAGAAGCTGTTGCCATTTGAAAAACTGAATTGCCTTGAACAACTTACTATACACCCCAACACTGGTTCTTATAGCTTAGACAAAGTTAAAATAACACCAATTTTACACCACTCAGACTTGTTTTATGGTCTGCTATCTCTTCCCTTAGTGTGAAAATTTTATCTGTGCTTGAAAGGAATGCTCTATTTATGGGATAAAGATTGCTCAAATCATCCCTATTTTTACCATTGTATTCATTCCTCAAGTAAAGGATATTTAACTCCTACATATTAGGTGGATTTAATTTCAACTCAATTATATTGATTTTAATAATTGATCTATCTTTCCAATGAGTGGTAACATATTTATTATCACCATATACTAAAAGTTTTATCTTAACAGCAAATTTTTCCTTGGAATTCATTTTGCTGGTTTTAGTACAGCTTGTGTGTGTTTTCTGTTGTTGGTGTTCTCCTAATGCATATTTTCTCACCTTTTTAATTATAGTAATTTTGAACACTTGCATACTTGTAGATAATATGTAATTAAATAATCCAAAGTTTATTCTTTAGTGCCAAGTCTCTTTCATTCTTACTTTCCAGGTTGGCAATTGTGAATATATTTTCAATTATTTTATCATCTTATTTTATGCTTTAAATAGATCTTTTCTTTTTTTATCCCTTCCTGTTTTAAGTGTTTTTTTTTTTTAATTCTGTATTCTCTGTTCAAGATTATAGGCTTTATATCTTCTCTTAGATGCATGAAATATTAACATCTGCACTAAAAAGATTCTAATAAAAACTCATTTTGCCTCTTGAAAATTATAAGGACCGGGCTGGCGCTGTGGGGGGTAAAGCCACCACTTGCAGTGCCGGCATCTCATATGGGTTCCTGTTCAAGTCCTGGCTGTTCCACTTGCAATCTAGCTCTTTGCTATAACCTGAGACAGCAGTAGAACATGGCCCAAGGACTGCACTCACGTGGGGGACCTGGAAGAAGCTCCTGGCTCCTGGCATCGCAACAGCTTCTGCCTTCGGAACGGCTCCTGCCATTGCAGCCATCTGGGGAGTGAACCAGCGGATGGAAGACCTCTCTCTCTCTGCCTCTGCCTCTTTGTGACTGCCTTTCAAATAAATAAGTAAATCTTTAAAAAAAAAAAAAAAAGAAAATTATAAGGACTCCAAATACATAAAGTCTTAGCATTTCCTTCCCTTCTTGCTTGTTATTATGTTCTGTATTTTACATCTCATTGTTTTCTGCCATAAAGTTCATCTTTAATAGTTCTATTATTGTATTATACAAATATTTCTGCTTCAGCAGACCCTTTTGCCTATTTCTTTGCACAAAGCACTTTGTTGCATTTTAATATTTTTTTCAAGGTTTAATTTATTTCTACTTGAGATTTTTGTTGTTTACCTATTCTCAATATTAATCCTTTGTTGGATAAGCAGCTTACAAACATTTTTCACATTCTGTCAACTGTCTCTTCAGGCTATTGATTATTTCTTTTGATGAGCAGAAGCTTCTGAGTTTGATATAAAATACCATTTGTTTAGTTTTCCTTTTGTTTATGTTGTTTTGTTGTCTTATCCAATAAGTTATTACCAACACCAATATCTCAAAGTGTTTCTCCTACTTTTTTTGTGTAATTCCATAAGCCCACTAAGTGAGGATCTATTGCTGACAAGCTCAGGTAGTAAGACTTACTAGTTAAGATTGTAAACATCAAAGGAAAACTGAATTTAAAACTTAACTCTTGAGTTACAAAATTTGTCATTACCTCCCCCAGGAGGAACCTTATTGATATCAACCTTACAGAGTTTTGGGAAGAATTAAATATGTTATATTTTTAGATACTTAAAATAATTTCTAGTACAAATCAAGTTCCAAGGATTATTTTAAATGATACTGGGAGAGTGATTATCCAATAAGTGGTTGAAAATGTTGATTTTTCTGGAATAAAAAGATTATGATTTAAAATAAAAAGCAGCACTTGATCACTGACATGGCCGCACACCCAAGCTCTTTGACTCCTTGGTTTTGTCATCTGCTTGTTAGTGCAGAATAGAGCCCGGATCTTCTGAAGAGCCTCCAGTGGCCACCAGGGGCTGGTTTGTCTCCTTGGGGCTCCTAGAACATCCCCCATTGCTCTTTGGTAGCATTTATCACACAGCTTTGAAATGGTCTCTTCTTGCTTGACTTTCCAATTAGTTCTTTAGGGATAGCACTGCTCAATGTGGCAAGACACTTTCTATGCCTCTGCTGCATTAATTCATCCCCTTTGCCGACTCCTAAGAGAGGAAGAATTGCCAGTTAGAGCCCAGTACTTTTATCAGATCATGTTTTAGAAGGAAGGGCTATTATTTTATTAATTTCAGGTACCTTATGAGTCACATTCTTTCCTTCTTCCTGAAATTCAGGACCTGCTTGATAAAATGTTTCATAGTGAATGATGTATGAATGTGTTCTGTTGCCTTTGAAGGGTTGGACAAATGTTAGTTATACATAAAAACAATAAATATCAGGTATTTGTGGTACTAGATTTGCTTAACAGCCCTTACAGGTCTTCATGTTTAATTTTCCTATTTAATCCATTCTAGTGTCCTTCCCTACCCAGGGAAATCATGCCTCAATCACATTGCCTTTAGACATTATCAAAAGCTCTTATCACATCAAACTGTAGACAAGTCTGCCTGTATCTGTACCAAGAGCAGCACCCTTGGAGCCACTGATCATGTATCAGCAGTTGTCATGTTTCTGTTATCTTCCTTCATCAGATAATTGCCCTTCTCACAGAAGTATCCCTTCTAACTGGTCCTGCTTGTTGTTTGGATCATGCAGAGTGTAAAGTCAACAAATCATTATGGACTTGACTAGGAAAAGATCGTACAGCCAAAGGCTAGTCCTGTTAACCTATATCAATCACTATTATCTTAAAATATATTTTGCATTATCTATAAATGGCAATTCAAATAACTTCATATTTAAAAAGATACAGAGGGAAATGGAAAATCAAAGAGGAAGATGGAAGAGAAAGAGGATGAAAAATCATCTTATAAAATAATCATGATAAATCAGTCTTATCTTGTAGCATTTAATCTTTCACAAATATAAAATATAGTCAATAGGAACTAGAGTCAGCTTGCATTCAGATTCTGACTTTCCTCATTCACCAAATATTCATTAGTCCACATTACAAATAGGCTCTGTGATAGATATTGACAATACCAATATAAAAAAAGATACTGTCCCACCCTTAAAGTGCCTGTATTTTATAGAGTGTAAAAAGAAATGAAGAAGCAGGAGACAGAATACAGGATGTAGCAAACTCTCAATAATCAGACATTTCAGAGATGTGTGCTGGAGAACCTCTCCAGGTTCTGCATTTAACTTCTCAGTGAAACAACCTCCATTAATCCAGCTCTATTTACAGAATGGACCTCTCTGTCTCCTGGTTTCCCAGTCTGTCCATATCTGATTCTCAGAAGAGTTGTTTTTCCTCCATTGTATCCCTACCCCTGCTCACGCTCAGTAGTAATTTGATCAATAGTTCCTGTTCTAAGTAACTATTCCTTCTGGTCCCTTCCCTCCAGCTGATTGTCTCATTCATATCTTCATTTTCTCTCACCAATTCTCACTTAATGACTTCTGACTGTTCTCCTTGATTTCTTTTTTCCCCAATCTGTTCCATTCCCCACACTATATAACATACACACCTTGCAACAGGGCATTTAGCTTACACATCCTAGCAATATCAGTATCTGCTTAGACACCATAATAGGGACATAGAGATGTTAGTTGAGTGAATGAATGAATGGCTACATTGAATCTTAGAATAGAAAACTACTGCATAGAATAGAATTTAAACAACTTGACCACAATAAGATGATTTCTTAGAAGGGAGAACAGAGATTTATTCCAAGACCTTATCAAATTTTAAGATTTTGCTATTTTACCATCCGTGTTCAATATCCAGAACATTAGAGATAAGATGTTTCCAAATTCCATAATATGAATAATTTTTAAACTTAAATTATGCCTTATAATTAAAGCTGGTGAGAATGTAAAGAAATCAACACAATGTTAGGTTGCTGGTAAAATTAGGACTTGTTAGAATTTACTTGAAAGATAATGTAGCGAATCATTTAAAGTTAACAATGATGATAACTTAAATGTCCCCAGTCCTATAGTTTGTAAGTTACAACTTACAAAAGTTACACACGGATCTTTACCTCAGCATTGTGTAGAATGAGAAGCATAGTGGGGATAAACGAAATGTCTACAGTAGGAGATTGGATAAGTAAGCTGTTACAGCTATTCTATGGAATAGTGTATCTGTATTAAAAAGAATGAGCTAGACACATTGACCTGGGAAAATGTCCATGAAACACTTTTAAACAGCATAGCAGTTTATTGTTGTATAAGGAATGCTTTTTATTTTCATTTTCAGTTATCTTTATATACAGAAGATCAATTTAGTATATATTAAGTAAAGATTTCATCAGTTTGCACCCACACAGAACATAAAGTGTAAAATACTGTTTCAGTACTAGTTATAGCATTAATTCACATTGAACAACACATTAAGGACAGAGATCCCACATGAGGAGTAAATACACAGTGACTCCTGTTGTTGACTTAGCAATTTGACACTCTTGTTTATGGCCTCAGTAATCTCCCTAGGCTCTAGTCATGAGTTGCCAAGGCTATGGAAGCCTTTTGAGTTCGCCGACTTCAATCTTACTTAGACAAGGTCGTAGTCAAAGTGGAAGTTCTCTCCTCCCTTCAGAGAAAGGTACCTCCTTCTTTGATGGCCCATTCTTTCTTCTGGGATCTCACTTGCAGAGATTTTTCATTTAGGGTTTTGTTGTTGTTGTTGTTGTTGTTTTTTCAGAGTGTCTTGGCTTTCCATGCCTAAAATACTCTCATGGGCTCTTCAGCCAGATCTGAATGCCTTAAGGTCTGATTCTGAGGCCAGAGTGCTGTTTAGGACATCTGCCATTCTGTAAATCTGCTGTGTATCCCGCTTCCCATGTTGGATCATTCTCTCCCTTTTTTATTCTATCAGTTAGTATTAGCAGACACTAGTCTTGTTTGTGTGTACCAATGCCATCTCACTAGTCCAAGTGATCAATTTCAGTTCACAATTGATCACACTGATAGGTCTAAGAGTCAAAGGAATGCTTTTTTAAAGGAAAAACAATAAAACCTTATATCTATATGTACACAGTATCTCAGCAGATTGAATGCACAATCTGTTATTATGCATTGGCTTAGACAACACACTGCTCTAGGAACTGTAATTACAACAGTAAACAAAACAGAGAAAAATGCCTGCCTTCCAGTATTTTGCATTCCATGTAATATATATTCAATGTTCTAAGTGTATAAAGTATGGAGTGACACACGCACAAAAAGAAATTAACATAGTTAGCTCACAGAAGTAGATTTGCCCATTAGGAATTACCAATGTAATTTCAAAAATCTAGTCAAACACATTTAAAAGAGGTGAGTTTTTAATAGGCAACAGACTACCAAGGATTCTTCTATATGTCCTGGCAATGTCTGGGACCAGAACTTTCATTGATCTGGTCCCCAGTGACTCTGGAAAAGGATCAATCCATATCATTCACTCCTACTCTTAATTTAGAGCAGAATCACCATAAATCCACACAGGACTGAGGTCAGGTTCACAGCTGTGATGCTGCTGCGTGGCGATTGCAGAGCTGGGACACTTGACTGCCTTTTATGGATAGTCCATTCTGTCACTCCTTCCTCACTCGATAATGGTTCTCTAACTCAGGTCTTTTTCAGGTTTCTCTTCACTCAAGACCTGCATTGCCTGAAGGCCCAGATCTCTTCAAAAGTGCCACATATCATCCTAACAAACCAAGGCTGCAGGTATTGGTAGGATGCCAGCATTGTGAAGGCTAAATACACTAATGCTCAGATGGTTCTCAACACAATCTTTTACTGGCTTTTTACCTGCCTGAGTGGGGTTGGGATAGTGGTAAAGATGAAATGCATTTCTATCCTTCTGTGAGGGCTGCAGTAGTTCTGAATATTCTGCAAGTTCTGGGTCACACGATTATTATGGATGAATTGATGAGAGAATAGACATTCTGGCATCAGCCTTGGGAGAAGGATATGGGAAATTCTGGGAACTAGGGATGCTGGTAGCTTCTAGCTGCTTTTTATTATACTATCATTCCTTTTCTTCACTTACATATTCTTTTTCACGCCAGGTTTATTAAGGCATAGTTAGCCAATAAAAATTATATAAGGGGAACAATGTGATGTTTTATAAATACATACATTATGAAATAATGACCACAAGTCAATTATCTATCAACTCACGCAGTTGCCATTGTGAGAGAACATGGTAGAACACTTGAGGTCTTAGAAAATTTGAAGTATGCAACGCAGTATTGCTAATTATAGGCATGTTACTGTACATTTGATCTCCAGATCATACTCATCCTGAAAAAGTCAACATTATACTCCTTTACCAACAGCTCCCCCTTTCCCACTTCTCCCATCCTTTTTGAGCCAGGATTCCATTCTCTATTTCTGTGAGTTTGACTCTTTTAGAATCTATATATAAGTGGAAATATGTAGTATTTATCTTTATGTATTTAGCTTAATCTCTTATAAGTTCATTTACGTTGTTTTAAATGTAAATATTTTATTCTTTTTAGGGGTTCAGCAATATTTCATTTCTTTATCCATTGCTGGACATGTATGTTGTTTCTATGTCTAACTCTTATAGCGCTACAATGAACCCAGAAATTCACCTGTATTTTTTTGAAGATTTATTTATTCGTTTATTTGAAAGGCAGAGTTACAGACAGAGAGACAGAGAGTCAGAGACAGAGATCTACCATCTTCTGGTTCACTCCTGAAATGACAGCTAAGGCCGGAGCTGGACTGATGTGAAGCCAGGGGCCAGGAGCTTCTTCCAGGTCTCCCACATGGGTGCAGGGGCCCAAGCACTTGGGCTATCTTCCACTGCCTTCCCTGGCCATTAGCAGAGCATTGGAAGAGGAGCATTCAGGACACAAACTGCTGCTCATATAGGATGCTGGTGTTGTAGTTGGAGGCTTAACCTATAATGCCCTAGTGCCGGCCCCCAAATGTCTTTTTGTAATACTGATTTCTTTTTCTTTGGAAATACACAAAGCAGTGAGATTTCTGGATCATATGGTAGTTCTATATTTAAGTTTTTGAGGAACACCTACATTGTTTTCCATCATCCAAGTACAATTTACATATGTATAGACAAGGTACTAGGGATTCCTTCTCTCTACATCTTTGCAAATACTTGTCACTTATCTTTTAGATGACAGCCATCCTAACAGACATGAGACGACATCACATTGTTTCTTAGACTTGCATTTTTCTGATGATTGCTAGTATTGAGCATATTTTCAGGCACTCATTGGCCGTTTTTATAACTTCCTTGGCAACTTGTTATTAAGAACATCTGCCCATTTTAATTTGCTTTATTTAGTTTAGTTTTTTGTTTTACTTTGGTTATATAACCTTTTCTTGTATATTTTGTATATTATCCCTTGGTGAGATACATAGTTTGAAAAAAAATGTTCTCTTTATTTCCATTTCATTCTATTGGTTCTTTCGCTGTGTAGAAACTTCTTAGTTTGATGCAATCCCATTTTTCTATTTTTGCTTTTCGTGTCATATGCAAGAAATCTTTGCCCAGATCAGTGTCAAGAAGATTTTTCCCCTTTATTTTATTCTTGTGATTTTACTGTTTTATGTTTCAGCCTTTGATCACTTTGAGCTGATTTTGAATATAGTATGATTTAAGGGACCAATCTTACTCTTTTACCTGTGTATACCCAATTTGTCCTAACAAGATTCATTGAAGAAGCTATCCTTTCCTTATTTGTGCTGGGGGTAAGGTCTGAAACTGCCTACTCTGCTGTCTTGCTCATATGAGTCTCAGTACATATTCTTTTTGTCCTCTTTCAAGAATATTTAATTGACAGTTTAAGAGTAGAGGCCTTGAGGCCCTACTGTGCAGGATTGAATCTTATTTCATTAATGAATAATTTATGATTACAAAAAGATAATTTAATTGCCTGGTTTCCGTAGTGTAGTGGTTATCACAAAAAGATAATTTAATTTTATAAACCTCAATCTGTCATCTATAAAATAGGGCTAATAATTATCTATATTTTATGATTCTAGCAAGAATAAAGTAAGATATTAAATAGAAAGCACTGAATACAGTACCTAACATGTAGTATGTTTCCAATACATTTTAGTTTCTAAATGCTAGGGAAAGAGAAGGCAATAGAAAACCAAAAATTAAACTGGAACTATGGGTACAAATGTATGGTCTACACTACTCTTTTTGAGTACAAATCAACAGCCAAGTTAGTGGAATAACTGTTTCAGAGGTGGAGAAATTCTGCAGATCTGTCAGCGGCAAACAAAAGACCAATGAGGCACCTGTGTGACTCAGAATGTGGTTCTCTCACAAAAGAAAAGAAACAAACAAGAACACAAGAGATCATCTATGTGTAAAACCACCAAGAGCAGGAGAAATTGTTCAACTCAACCCAAGGGAAAATTAGCAAAACAAGAATTAAGAAGAACAGAACAGCTTTAAAAAGATTCTGAAGTAAGATTTATAGACTTATGGATTTTTTTTTTAATTACTTGTTTACGTAAGAGAGACATATCCCTTCCACTTACTCCAGAAATGCCTGCAATGACCGGACTGGGCTGGAGGAAGCCAGGATCCGGGAACTCAATCAGGTTTTGCAGTCAGGAAGGAAGCCAGGCATGGAATCCTGTTACTTCGTCATGACCCATGGGAATTCTACTTGGTGTTTTCACTGCTAGTCTAAATGTCTACCCTGGATTTTTTTAAAGTAATTAAGTCAAGGACAGAAGATGCTTAAAAACATTTGAAAAAGTAATAAATTATGAAATGAGAAATATATAGATAGATTAAATAGTTAGTATATGAGCTAGAAAGTAGATTTAACAACCTAAGAAAGAAGTCAGGGGCTGGCGCAGTTGCATAGTAGACTAGGCTTCTGTTTGTGGCACTGGCATCCCAAATGGGCACAGGTTCCTTTCCCAGCTGCTCCTCCTTCAATCCAGCTCTCTGCTTATGGCCTAGGAAAACAGTGGAGCCTGGAGAAAGCTCATGGCTCAGGACTTTGGAGCAGCTCAGCTCTGGCTGTTGTGGCCATCTGGAGAGTGAACCATTGGATGGAAGACCTCTCTCTCTGTCTTTCCCGCTCTCTATCTGTGACTGTACAATCCAAATGAAAAAATAAATCTATTTTTTTCTAAAAAAAAAAGTCAGATGGTAAAATCAATCTACTTTCAGAGATAATTCTCCCAATCCTCCATTAACTTGTCACAATTATACATAGCCAGACCCCAACAGTCCATATATTCCAACACTATGTTTTTTTTTTAAGATTTATTTTATTTATTTGAAAGACAGAGTTACATAGACAGGTAGAGACAGAGAGAGAGGTCTTCCATCCTCTGGTTCACTCCCCAAATGGCCGCAACAGCCAGAGCTGCGCCGATCCGAAGCCAGGAGCCAGGAGCTTCTCCCTCATCTCCCGTGCAGGTGCAGGAGTCCAAGCACTTGGGCCATCTTCTACTGCTTTCCCAGGCCACAGCAGAGAGCTGGATTGGAAGAGGAGCAGCCAGGACTAGAACTGGTACCCATATGGGATGCTGGTGCTTCAGGCCAGGGCTTTAACCTGCTGCCCCCAGATTACTGCTTCCATGGACAGGTAATACAAATATGAGACTACTTTTAAAAGTTTATGGAAAAGACAACTATGAAAGAAAACTTGTATGAATTTCAAATTTTATCGCACCAAAAACAGTTTATCTTTTATTATATCTTTCCATGAGCTTTTAGGTTTTTGAAATCCATGCTTAATGTTATCTGGAGGGTCAGGTTGGTCAGCAGTCCTCTATATCGGATAAGAGACTCTTAATATTGGAGTTCCTCTCCTGTCACTCATCCCAATGCACATTATGTGCTAGTGTCAGGTAGCCCTGGTAGTCCTTGAGGCTCAGGGATACAAAGTTGCAATGTTATTTTGCATGTTGCTTTCCCTGTGAGTAACAAAATTATTTATCTTCAATCTAGAAACCTCTGTTTTACTGCCAGCACATCACGTCCTATATGATATAAGTTGACTTGATTGCTTACCTAAATTCTGAAACTCTTCATGTTATTCAAGGAGCAATCCCAGGACACCAAATAGAGTGCAGTTCAGAAATGTAAAGAAAGAAATAATATATAAAATATAAAGAAATGTTATAAAATAGATTGAAAGGGCAAAATTATGCCTAAACAAAATTCTAAATCAAATAAATGAATGGAGAATATTATGGGGCTGACATAATATTCAAAGAGAAATTATTTCAGAAATTTCCATACACATGAATCCTTGGGCCTAGGGGGTCCACCAAATGCTGAAAAATGTTAAAAAGTAAAAATTTGTGTTTCAGTGAAAGTTAGACCCTCTGCAATGGTGGAAATGGACCACCTACATTTCTAATTCAAGTTCTGATTATACTCAGCCAGCATTCAAACTTTAATGGGTCTGAGATTATCTATTACACAACTTCGTCTTTCCCCAGCTCTACACTACATACAGGACTCAGAACGCAAGTGCCTCTCTTCATGTGGAGGATGTCCTGTTGGACTTGCGGAGGAAGGAAAATAGAACATTTTTGTAGTTTTATACTTCCAGTCTTACACCATAGGTGAGTGTTAGAAGTATAATCCATTCTAACACTCTGTACACTTAATGCTTGTTGTTTACAATCAACCTCTCCTTAGGTCACATTCTAATACCCAGCAAAGAAAGCAGAGTCAGTGCCCAGGCACCACCAGAGAGAAATTCTGGAGTGAGCATTTGGCTCAACAGTTAAGATGCCACTTGGGATATGGCATATCATATTGGAATGCCCGGGGTTCAAGTCCTGATATTGTTTCTAATTTACATTTCTGCTAATGCTTACCCTGGGAGATGGCAGGTGATGGCTCAAGTACTTTAGTCTCTGCTACCCACATGAGTGACCCAGACTGAGTTCCTGGCTTCAGAGTGTCCGTATCTGACTGATAAAAGCATTTGGGGAGTGTCTGTCTTTGTCTCTATCTCTTTCTGTCTCTCTGCCTTTCAAATGAATTTAAAAAAATTTCCAGAGTATTGCTACTTATAGACAAATTTCTCTACTTCTCAACTAATTTAATCTGTCTATCCCTAAATGTCTCTGAAACTACTTTAATCTAAAGATCTAAATTAACAGAAATACAGACTCTGCCATGCATCAGAAGAATAAGCTATCACAAACATGCAATTTTGTGTGTAGGTGATCAATAAGCATAATGAAATTCCAAAACAAAGTGACAGTAAATTTGATATATGTATGTGCATATGTCTGGAAGTTGATTCTAAAATGTGTATAGAAAAGTAAGAGTTAAGAATTGGTGAACAATTTTGCAAATGGAGATTAAAGAGGATCTATTTAATAAAATATCTAGTTATTTAAAGAAGGTGAAATTAAATGGGTTGTATGTTTTAAGAAAAAGCAAAGTGACACATGGGGCGTTATAAAAAACCCAGAAGTCAGCAAAACCACACAAAGAAATCTAACATGGGGTAGAGTTGTCAATGCAGGTCGAAGATGAATGGCTTTGAGGAAAATTGGTGACTTTTATATGGAAACAAATATAAACATGTTAATACATTATACAACACAGAAAAAAGATCAGGCATGCTAATTATTTTTAAAGGATTTAAAAATTAGAAAAAAACAGACTATATTTACTATCATGGGATAAATTATAAAACTTAAGAAAGATATTTAAAGTGAAAATCATAAATAGAAAAACTAATAAATATAACTACATTAAAATTAAGTTTTTGTGTGAAGAAACACTTCAAATTATTTTTAAATTATATAACTCAACAGAGAACTGAAAATGTCATATAAACAGTTATTTGGATCTAATAAATATTTAAACATTTTCTAAATCTTAGCTACATTCACAGTAAATGTAATTTAAAACAAAACACAATGCCTTTCAAACTGGTAAAAAAAATTTTCTTTACAAAAATAATACTTTTAACACTGTAGGCAGTCAGTCAAATTTCTGCATTACTCGTGGGAAGAGAAATTATTTTGAACAAGTTGGAGAACTTGAGAATATCTTGTAAGTGTATATATGCCAAACTATACAACTCAGCAATCACACTTCCAATGAAATAGACAAGAAACTTTCATAAACACTGGGAATATATTTAAGATGCATATTGCTGCTTATTTGCAAAGACAAGAAAAGAAATAAATAAAAGGATACAGAAAGGTGGGGGGAGTACTGGATACAGTCTAAATAATAAGTAATATGTGGATGAATAATTACAATTTGAAATACTAACAATGGAATGATTTATAGCAAGCAAAATAATTGAATTATAT